>NC_082693.1:95691927-96891927 GCF_949987515.2 Delphinus delphis | reverse complement strand
CTGGCTGCAAGCCCCCCGCCCTGGCTTTCTGAATGCCAGTTGTCTGCTGTGTGTGTCCTGTTGCCTGAGGCAGATCTCTGCCCCGAGGAGCTCACATGCCTCTATTGCTATATCTGTGGAGGTAATAGGGAATCGAACCCTCACATGTGCACACCACTTACAGTTTTCAAGCCAATCATCTCAGTTAATTCTCACAGCAACTCTGGGAGGTAAGCATTATTCTCCCCCATTTTATGGGTGAGGAAACCGAGGCACAGAGAGGTTATGTGCATTGGTAAGTGGTAGAGCTGGAAATGTCCAAGGGCGCTCCAGACAGCAGAAAGATCCCTGGAGCAACACAGCTTCCTTGTGCACCTGCTCTACGATGCTGGGCGAGTTCTTTCCTCGATCAATTCCTCATTTCTTTGTCTTTAAAATCACTAGTTGGCTTCTAAGGGGCTTCCAGCTCTGCTCTGAGCCCATAACATAGACAGTTAATACCACTGTGGTCAGAGGGAAGAGAGATGATTCCAGGAGGGGATTAGCCACAGAGAAATAGGTTTCTGAACTGAGTCTGTACGGAAGCCTAGAATTTAGATTGGCAGAGAGCCACTCCAGGAGTGGGGACTGCAGATGCAGAGGCAGGTTGTGGGTAGCAAGTTAAACAGACAAGGAATCTGAGGCTCAGAGTTGTGACGTGCCTTGTCCCAGGTCCCACAGCAAGTCAGTGGTAGAGCTAGAGTTCTAGCCCAGGCCAGGCTGTGGTCCCATCCTGTCTTCACACTAGAATGCTGGGTAGAAATATTGATGCTCAAGATTCTTCTGCAGAAATTCTGATCTTGAACTAGACCTGTCTGGGCAGGAATGTGGTTGGAGCTTGTAGTCCCTGGGCACTGGTGTCCTCAGGGGCCATCCTGTGGGTTATGACCACCTGCCTGAGCCAGTCACCCTGTGACTCAGACTTCCTTAATGTCACCTGTGGCAAGCAGGCTGGTATGTGCCAGTCTGTGTCTGGGGTCACGTGATGCTCATGGGTGACCTCTGCCCCAGCACTAAATCCTGGCCACGTTAGGCATCCACAGATACCTCAAACCCTCTGAGATTAGCATCCCACCCATAAATCTGAGAATGTACACTAGCTGGATATTTGGTGATGTTAAGAAATAATCATTGCTTTTTAGTTGTGTTAATGTATTGGGAATGTGTTTTCAAAGAGTTCTTATCTTTTAGAGATCTGTGTCAAAATGTTTGTGAAAGAAGTGATATAATACATGAGTTGCTTCAAAATAATCTGAGTGGAGAGGGGTGGGTGAGAGCTGATGAAACCTGAGTTGGTAACAGTTGACAGTGGGTGATGGGTACACATTGATATAGAAGTTCATCGTAATATACTCTTTAATTTTGTATTTGTTTGACATTTCCTTAATAAAAGAGAACGTAACCTTAAAGATTTGATAGTACATACAAATAGGAAAATATGCATCAACATAGAACATAAAACAAAGCACAACCAGGGCCCCTGGGTGTTGTGGCTACCCAGAGTGCCAGATTGGGAGGGCGTTAGGATCTGGTGAGCTGGGCGCTTTCAGCACCGCGGACAGCGGCCGGCGCCGGCTTCCCTGCCTCTTTGCAGCCGCAGCCTTAGGGATCTCAGAGGGCAGGGAACTTCCAGACCCATATTACTTAGGAAGAGTCTCTGCAGGACAAAAGACTATCCAGCCTCTTAAATACCCCCTGATAAGGGACGTTCACTACCCATGGGGAAGACCAGGCCTTGGTGGACGGTTTTGGCTCATAAGAAGCTTCTATTTCCTGCTCTTTAAGGATACCTTTGTCAAAAATGAATCAATCATATATATGTGTGTCTATTTCCGGGCTCTCCGTCCTTCCATTTATTTATGTCTATGCTTATGCCAATCCCACACTGTCTTGATTTATAGTTTTAAGGTACATAGCTTTATAGTAAGTCTTGAAATCAGGTAGTGTGGTAGTGTGAGCCTTCCAACTTTGCTATTCTTTTTCAAAATAGTTTTGACTATTCTAATTATTTTGCTTTTCCATATAGATTTTAGAACCAGCTTGTTAATTTCTACAAAAAAGCCCATTGGGACTTTGCTTGGGGGTGCATAGACTCTGTACATGAATTTTGAGAGGAACAGGCATCTTAACAATGTTGAGCCTTCCAATTGATGCACAGGGTATATGTCTCCATTTCTTTAGGTTTTCTTTAATTTATCTCCTCAATGTTTTGCAGCTTTTGTTATACAAATCTTGCACGTTTTCTTAGATTTATTCCCAAGCACTTAATGTTTTTTGATGCTATTGCAAATGGTATTTTGAAAATTTCGATTTTCAATTGTTTGTTGCTAGTATGTAGAAATAGAATTGATTTTTGTTTGTTGGCCTTGTGTCTTATGAGCTTGCTAAACTCATTTATTCACTCTAGTAGCTTTTTTGGTAGAATTCTCAGGGTTTTCTACATTAACAGAAAACAGGGTTTTCTATGTTAAATTCTTTAGATTTCTATTCTGAAACAATTAAACCCAAAGAAAAGGTACAAGAAGTAATACAACCATGGTAGGCAGAATAAAACCTCCCCCCATCAAAATATGTCCATGTTCCAATGCCCAGAACCTATGAATATGCTATATGTCAAAGGGAATTAAGGTTGCAGATGGAATTAAGGTTGCTAATCAGCTGACCTGAAAATAGATTATTCTGGATTATTTATTGGGTAGACCTAATATAATTATAAGGGACCTTAAAAGTGGAAGAGGTAGATAGAAGGAGAGTCAGTATCAGAGTAATATGATGTGAGAAAGACTAAACCCGGCATTTATGGCCTTGAAGATGGAGGAAGGGACTGACCAAGAGCCAAGGAAGTGGGCGGCCTCTAGCGGCTGGAAAAGGTAAGAAACTGGCTTCATCCCTAGAGCCTCCAGAAAGGAATGGCGCTTTGCCGACACCTTGATTTTAGCATAGTGACACGTGCATTAGACATATGACCTACAGAGAACTGTAAGATAATAAATTCGTGTTGTTTTAAGCCACTCAGTTTGTGGTAATTCATTACAGCAGTAATAGAAAACTAATACAACAATGAAATTATACCATCACCTACCTTCACCAACTGTGGCATCTGCCACATTTTCCTTCTCTCTCAATGTATATATACACATGCACTCAGAGTGTCATAATTGTTACTTTTTTTTTTTTTGGCAGAACCATTTGAAAATAATTTGCAGACATAATTATACACTCCCAAATACTTCAGCACGTAACCCCCAAGAAAAAGAACATTCTTTTACATACCCACAGTACAGTTTCAAAACTCATGAAATTTAAAATTAATATAATATTACCAGCTAATATAGAGTCAATATTCATATGTTGCAAATTGTCCCAGGAACGTCCTTGTCAATTATTTTTAGTCTCCTTTTATCTAGAACAGTTCTTTCAACTTTTCTTCGTCTTTCATGACGTCGACATTTTTGAAGAGTACTGGTCAGTTGTTTTACAGACTGTCCCTTGGCTTAGGTCTTGTATTTTGTCCTCATTATTAGATTCAGGATATGAATTTTGGGTGGGAAAACCACATAAGTGATTCTGTGTCCTTCTCAGTACATCATATCAGGAGGCACAGGTGTCAGTTTGCCATGCAAACTGGTGATGTTAATTTTGATCATTTGGTTAAGATGGTGTCTGCCAGATTTCTTCTCTATAAAGTTATCCTTTTTCCTTTGTTATTGATAAGTAATATGTGGGTAGATGCGCTGAGATTGGAAAGATACATTTTCCCCGACGATCCTTCACCCATTGATGGTTTTCGCTTCACATGATATACTTATCTGATTCGTTATTATTATTATGACTGCAAAATGGTGATTTTATAACTCCATCATTCCTTCTATATTTCTTAGTTGCCATTTTACTGAAAAGACCTTTTTCTTTTTTCCTCATTCATTCATTTGTTTTTCTTAGTTTCAGTATGGAAGTTCTTTTTTCCCACTGTTCCTTTCCTAATTCATTTTAACGTATACCCATTAAAAATATTTTTGTTTAGCTTAAATACAGATATGCATACACAAAGTAAATTGTTATTTAGGTACAGAGTACATACACAAATCTTGTGTACGCCTCAATAATTTTTTGACATGTACAACTTTATAGGACATAATTTGCAGGTCCCAGTGCAAGATTAAAATGTAGAGCCATTAATGTAATGGCATTAAAACATGCCATTAAAATTACTAAAATATAAAACTTTTTGCTTTCTTCCACGATCTCTCAGCCTATCATGGTGTTTTTAATTTCTATTTAATGCCACTCTCTCCAAAACCGGGGTACTCATGGGGTACCTGCAGACCTTCACAGGAGCCTGGGGGACCCAGCCCATGACTTCCAGAGCAGCCCATTGGCTGTCCATGTCCTCCTGTCAGCTGTGGGGCTGAGGCGTCTTGCCCTGGCTGGGAGCGAAGACCTCAAGCCAGGCATCACCCCTTCCCACTGGCCTGATGTCCCAAGGGAATTGCAACATCCCCACCAGAGGAATGGATACCTGAACTGATGGTGGGAGAGAGGTTCACCTTTGTTGATTCATCCACCAAATGTACCAGGGTGCCGCCAGTTTAGGACAGAGAAAGACAGGGATGGTTTCCATCATGCCCCACTCTGAGACGCCATGGGGTGTCAACAACAGACCTGACCCTCTTGGCGCTGGCCCCAAGTCCCCATGGCCATGGGGTTGGGACACTAGAGAACAGAGGAGTGGACAGTCAAGACCTTGGAAGGTGGCAGGAGGTGGGACCTCCCATGAGCCAAGGCTCCAAGCCCTCGGCACATGCCTCATTGATCATCAGACTTCATTTATAAAGCACAAGTTCCAAGATAAAATTATTAAGAATTTTAAGATGCTGACCACACACAGAGCATTAAACCCCAAGTGCAGGGCCCTTCTGACTCCCCTGGTTGCATGACCATGAAGCAGACCCTGTGTCTGCATCTGTATCTATATCCACATCTATATTCATCTATACTTATGCGTATATCACCTTGTGGCCATCACTGAGAGCGAGATATGATGTTTCCAATACTCTGGAGGGTACTCTTGTGTCTATTCCCAGTCAACCCCCTCCCGCTGCCCCAAATTAAACACTTTTCTGACCTCTGACCGTAGATTAGTTTTGGTTGTCCTTGAATTGTATATGGATGGAATCATAGAACATATTGCCTTTTGTGTTTGGCTTCTTTTGCTCATCATTTTGACTGTGAAATTCACCTGTGTTGTTGCATATACCAGTAATTCTTTTTTTAAATCACTATGTAGTAAGAATTCCATTGTATGAATACATCACAATTTATCCAGCCTAATGTTGATGGACATTTGAATTGTCTCCAATTCTTTTCTAACATGTGCAAAGTGCTCCTCATTTGATCTTTCAAACTAGCTCCTGTGTTCTTTTGACCTATTCCCATCATTTTTAACAGTTTCTTCTTATTTTTTTTTTGCCCCAAAAGATATTTTAGGCTCATCTTGCACTTTCTTTGCCCAGCTGTGGAATTAGTCTTTTCTCCAAGAAACCCTGGTTCCTTTTGGTGGGAAGTATTTAGAAACCAAGATTTGGACACTGACTGTGCCTAGTATTGCTGGAATACAGAACCTAAAGGCCTTTTCAGCAAAGATAAGAAATAGATAGTTTTTCAAATAATAAATTCATGTCAATACCTTAGACCCCAATCTAAAAAGAGCAAGCGTTCTCCCTTGCTCTTCCATAGTGAGAACCTCACCTGAAACATCAGCTTATTCATTCACTCAATTCCTCTAGCCTTTGGCTACCTGTCTTTGTGCCATTACCTAATTGTTCTTAACAGTGTCTTGGTGCTTGGAATCTTCTCTTTCATTTTTGTAAAGACATCCTTGGGACTTCCCTGGCGGTCCAGTGGTTAGGGCTCTGCGCTTCCACTGCAGGGGGCACGGGTGAGTTAATGCTCTCCTTGTTCTCTCCATCCACCGTGTACATGTGGCCCACGCCTCTCAGCCCACGTGTGTGGCTCCCTTGCCAGACTGCAAGTGTCTCAGTCCAGGGGAAGGAGAGAGAGCAAGTAGGTCCTGTCCACCTGCTCTGCTCTGGATCCTTGCTGGTGTAGTTTTCTCTGTCCTCTCAACTACAGTACCTAGGGGTAGAGATTATTGTTCCCTTTTCAAAGCCAGGGACACTGAACCTCAGAGAATTAGACCAGGACATTATCATTTTCATCTTTGTGTTCCCCTAGGCATACAGTAGGTGCTTAATACAGGCATACCTCAGAGATATTGCAGGAATGGTTCCAGACCACTGCAATGAGGTGAATACTGCCATAAAGCTAGTCACACGAGTTATGTTTACACTGTACTGTAGTCTATTAAATGTGCAATAGCATAATTTCTTATAAAAAAAGAATGTACATGACTTAATTAACAAGTACTTTATTGCTAAAAATTGCTAACCATCATTTGACAATGCAGGGTTGTCACAAACGTTCAATTTGTAAAAAAACAGAACATCTGCAAAACACAATAAAATGAGGTATGCCTGCATCTGTTTCTTGAGAGAATGGTTGAGGGGTTGTACTAAAGCTTCTATAGAATCCTGTTGTTCTCCCAATGTGGTCTGCATAAGAAGTACTTTTGAAATGCAGATTTGCGGGGCACGATCCCAAGAGCCTTGGATATCCCGAGGTCTGCGGCTTGCCCCCGGGAATCTGCAATTAACAGCCCCCTTTCCGCCCTCAGGATATTGGGAAGCATCTCATTCACAGCTCCCATTACGATCTGAAATTATCTCGGTTGTTCACAAATGTAAGCTCCAAGAGGAGCCAGTCTCACTGGTCGGGAACCTCGACCAGAGTCTGGTACAGATCGGATGTTCCCGAAATATTTGTTGAATAAATGAATTAATCTTCAAGGTCACTTCTAGCTGGAGTATTTCTGTGTTGAACGCTTGCTGAATGACGGAGTCACTAGGTTAGTGAATGTACGCGTGATGGAGGTGATGTGATGGAGGTGATGTGGACGGAGGGCTGGGAGGAGGACGGCGGACTGAGGTCTTGGTCGGCCCTCGGGGCGGGTGGGTGGCTGCTGCCGGGTGTGGGGCGGGTCGGGCCCGGAGGCCCCACTACCGCAAGTCTGCGGAGGGCAGCCGGCGCGCGTCGGGCGGGGCCATGACGTCATACCCGCGGAGCGCAGCTTCCACGCCGGCTTGGGCGCCGCGGCGTCGTGACGTCACGGCCACGGAGTGCCTTCGCCAGCGCCGGTTGAGGCGGGGCGCGGGCCGGGCGGCGCCGTGACGTCACGCCTGCAGAGCGCCGCGCGGCGGCTGGGGGTGGCGGGCGCGGGTGAGGGCGCGGGTGAGGGGCGCGGGCCGGGAGCGGGCGGCGCGGCTGCGGGGCCGGGCTGTGGCGGCGGCGGCGGCGGCATGGCGGAGAGCGAGGCCGAGACCCCCAGCACGCCGGGCGAGTTCGAGAGCAAGTACTTCGAGTTCCATGGCGTGCGGCTACCGCCCTTCTGCCGCGGGAAGATGGAGGAGATCGCCAACTTCCCGGTGCGGCCCAGCGACGTGTGGATCGTCACCTACCCCAAGTCCGGTGAGCCCCGGGCAGACCCCGCCCGGCTCTGCGGCGCGCCCGCGTAGACGATGCGCCAGCGCCGGGGGCTTCCCGTCGGGGGCGGAGGGCGAGGGCGCGGTGCCCAGAACCCGACCGGGCGGGGTGGGGGGTGGTCGGCCAGCGTTTGGGGAAACCAGTCTTTGGAGGTGGGCCCCGGTGCCCATGGCCAGCTAGCGTCCCGTGGGGATGGAGCCGGTTTGGCAGGAGCTGCCAGGAGGATAGGCCCAGGCCCACCACCCTTCCCTGCTTCCTCTCCCGTTGTCCAGCTGGCTGTGTGACCTTGGACAGTCACTTAACCTCTCTGTTCCTGGGCCCGGTTCAGCCTTTGATGAGTGCAGAGTCCTGGTGGTGATCTGGGGAAGGGGATAAAAGGGGCAGCAGGGCTGTGTGCGTCCCTCATTTCCTGCGTGGGCACCGGGTGGGGGATGGGACTGGCCGTGCCCGGAATGCGTGCCTGGTGTGTTCCCTTGTTTCAGGGCCGCCTCCATCACCCTGGTGTCGGGCAGAACCCAGGGCATTCACATTTCCCAGCATTAACTGATGTCATTTTCATGACAGCCGTGTAAGGTAGAGGTGATCATCCCCACTTTACAGTCTAGGAACTGAGGCTCAGAGAGGGGAAGTTGCTTGCCCAAGGTCACACAGCTGATGAGTGGCAGAACAGAGATTTAAAGCCAGGCTGGTCTGTGCCCGGGACCTGATATAAGACATTATCGTGTACTGCCCTCTGAGGTTCGTAGGGAAAAGAAGCAGCTTTCCTGTTTGATCGTTCCTGCGGGTTTCGATTGCTGCCGCTGCATTGGAGAGGCAGGGAGACGCCTGAATCCAGACAGTGCAGTGCGTCTGACGCCTGGTGTGGAGGGGGGCAGCCTGGAGGTCGTGTTGGAGGAGCAGGGTGGTAGGTTGCGGGAAGAGCTGTACACTTGGCTGTCCCAGCTGTGCAGGGTCCCAGACACCCGAGGAGTACGCCCGGTCCTCCGAGGAAGCTTGGAGAAGGGGCTGTCAGTGGAGGGTGGGGAAAAGTCCGGAGGTGCTGCGGAGCCATCCTTGGGAAGAAGGACAGGAAGGAGGTATGGGGATTCAGAATTGGTCAGATTTTAGAGCCACAGATACCATTCCTACGTGTAAGACCACCCCCCCCCAGCTGGGTGTGGTGGGGCTGTACTTTGAACCCTCACGTTAAGTGGGATCAATAAAGACTAAAAATTGTCTCATGTTAGTTTAGGGCAGGGTTTGCCTCCACATGAATTGTGAGAAACTTGGTGTGGGGTGTTCTTGAGGATTTCGGAATTGCCGATGAGCGGTTGTGGTTCTGTGTCCTCCCTCCATTTCATGGCAAGGAGATGGAGGGTGAGAAGTTAAGTAGCTGGCAGGTTGGGGGGGGACCAGGCTTAGAGCTTAGCTGAAAAGCATGTACTTGGGGCTTCTGGGGGATCCTTTAGAGGGGCCCTGCACTGGGGGCCTGCTGGGGTTCTTTCTGGGCACCTCGATGGGGAATGAGGTGTAGGTTTAAGGAAGTTTTCTAGGTAACCAAAACTCACATCTCGTTTGTAACTTGCATCTTTCAGAGACAAACAAAAACATATCCTAGAGTTTTTCACAAGGAGAGTAAACATGTGGCTCTTTCTTTTGGTGACGGAGAATCCAACGGTGGCCAGAGATCCTTGTGTGGGGTCCCTTTGCACAGAGCCCCAGGGAGCCTCCTTTTTAAAACTTAAAAAATGTTTTCCACAGACCTCATAGCCTTTCCAGGCCCTCGTTGTTTGTCCGTCTGCCCCCTGCCTGCTCCTTTTATCTTTTACCTTCTACCTGAGGGCTGGGCAACCTGAAGACTCCCTTGTTAGAACTATGTAAGCCAGGAGCAAATGACAGTAGTAACTGCACAGCTGACTAGCTGCCGTGCTTTGTCGCTCTGTGTGTGTTTGTCATCACAGCAAACTCGCTTCAGAGCTCTCTGATCAGAGGTGGTCTCCCCTTTCACAGGTCGGGCACGGAGCCTCTGGGAGGTGAAGTGACGTGCTCAAGCTCACGTGCCCGGTATGAGGCTTGTTTGAGCTGACCACGAGCCCAGGAGTAACGGAGAAGCAGAGTCCTGGGTTTTGTGTAGGCCAGTATCTTCTGTTCCTTCTTTGCTTTCTTCCTGGTTCTCGACCTTGGCCCAGTCCATCCTTCTCATCCAGTTTGTGGGATGGTGACAGGATAGGTGAGAAGTTTTCTCAGGAAGGATGACCTGCACTAGCTGAAACCAGTGCTTCTGAAGAGCCCCCGTTCCCCCAACCCACGCTGCCTGTAAAGTTCATTACACGAAATGATCACGAAGGGGACTGAAGAATTGGTCCCAAAGATCTGCCCGAAAGGTTTTCTCTCAACCAGAGGACGAGGGCCCTGGAAGTCATCTCCAGCGGCAGCTGATGCAGCAGGAGGGGCGGTCTGGGGGGGCAGCATCTGGGTTCTCCCACGTCGTCGCCCTTGGGTGATTCTGAGCCCCTGTTTCCCCTGCTGTGAAACCCACATCATAAATTGCATAGTTGCAGAGGCGACTCTGGCTCTGGGATCCTCGGAGGGACTGTTACTTTGAACACAGGCCATTCACGCTTTGCGATGGGACCTGGGATGCCCTAGGAACAATGAAGCGGCCCCTTGGCGAGTCCCGTGTGCCAGGTGCTCTGCCATGTTAATCCAGAGGCTCAGAGAAGGCAGGAACTTGCTCAGAGTCACACAGCTGCTGAAGGACAGTCAGTCTAGTCAGGTCCCCTGGTCCGCAGCCAGCCTTGCCCCTTCCCCTCCGGAGGAGGACAGCCAGACTCGGGCCTCAAGGCGGAGGGAGGCTCCCACCTTCTCTTGTGCGCTTTGGGATGGAAGCCGCAGGGCACTTTGGGATTTTAGGGTTTTGTCACTGGTCTGAGTCACGTGAACTTCAGGCGGCCCAGTTCCCGCTTCCTTTCCCTTCCCGCCCCTTCCCTCCCCCACTTCTCCTCCCCACCAGGAGTGGACTTGTAGGAGGCGCTGGTGCTTAGAGATTCAGAGCCTGGCTTTGGAGCTGGAAGGCCCGGGTTTGAACACAGCTGTGCTACTTACCTGCTGGATGGCCCCGGACAGATGACATCACCCCTCTGAGCTGGGCTTTCCTCGGGGATAGGAGAGACCACCTCAGCGCCTTGCCGGGTGGCTGTGCGGATGAGTGAGATGATGGGCGAGGGCTTCTTCCCGTCCCGGATGCACCGTAAGCACAGGAAAGGCTCGTGCTGTCGATGCCAGCTTTCACTCCCTGAGCGCCCGCGGTGCCCAGACGCTTTCCTAGGTGCCGGGGGTGCAGAGCAGAGTCCCATCTGGTGCCTGCCCTCAGTGAGCGCTCAGTCCGCTGGGGGACAGGCAGCTGTAGGGTGGTCGGTGCTGGGACTGGGGTGAGTAGTCAGGACTAGCAGAGGCCCCTCCTTGCCTTGCAGGGGACCACGGGGCCCCTTGGGTTTCCAGTGCCCAAGTCTAGGAGGTCTTAGTGAACTTGCAGGTGGCCCCAGGGTCCCTTGTCCACCCTGCCCCCTCTGGTGGGGAACTGGGGTTCACAGGGCAGGGGACGTCTGGTGGTAAAGGTAGTAATAAGTGGATCCTGCTTTTTTCCCACAGCACTCCACTACTTCTAGAACTTTTTTCTGTTTCTGACGTTTGAGCTCGGGTGACAGGTTAGGACTGTGCTGTCTGATACAGGAGCCTCTAGACACAGGTGGGTATTGAAGTTTAATGAATTGAAATGAAATAAAATTAGAGATTCAGTTCCCCGGTGGCAGTCGCCACATTTCATTCACGAGCTCAGGAGCCGCGTGGCTAGTGGCTCTCGTGTTGCACAGCACGGATGTCAGCTATGTCCATCCTCACGCTGGTTCACACCGCGACGCCAGCAGTGGGAGCCCCTTGTGCCTTCTGAGGAGGACCCTTCTCATTGTCGCTTGTTGGTCGTCATCCGTTCTTATAGCCTCTTTGGTCCCAGGATGTTGAGTGTTGAACCCAGTTGTGTCTGGGAGACGTCTTGTGTCTGCCCCCGGGGTCCCCGAGGTCGTGGAGACTGGCTCTGGAACATGCTCCGTGGCTCGGCCAGAGCGCCCACCTCCTGACTTCCCTTTCCTTTTGGTTCCCACCTGTCTTGAAGTGCATCCTCGTTCTCCTGCCACTGATGAGGAGGGAAGCAGCGCATCACTGCTGGGGAGGGGGGAGCATCTGGCGCCAGCTCTAGCCCTGTCACTGTGCGACTGCAGTTTGCTCATGAAATATGAGAGGGTTGGGCCTGATGGGTTCATGTAAGTCTTAAGTGTTAAGACACCCTGGGGCGGGGAGGCCCACAGGCCCCAGGCTGGAAGAGCTCTTCGTTTTCTTTGACTGTGTGTGTCACCATGCCCAGGAGAGGGGGGCTCGGGAAGTGTCATGAATGAGGTGATGCTGTCCTCAAGGAGCCTGCAGTGATACTGGGAGGCCAGGCCCCTGATGCCGAAAGCCGTCTGACAGGCCAGGGTGGTCATTCCCAGGGTCAGGTCAGGGGCCCGGGCAGGAGGAGGATCACTGGGGGCCTGCATGGAGGAGGTGGGCAGGGAGCCGGCCATGAGGGCAGGTGGGATTACCAATCGCAGCTACTCCCTCTCCCTTGTTTGAGCCTCAGAACGGTCTTGTGTTCTTGCGACTGTTTCCTTTTTTGGATAGAAACAGGCCCAGTGAGGGGCAAGGGCGGTATCGGCATGTGAGCGTACAGTTTTCACTTGTAGACGGTGGAGAGGAAGCAGTCACGGGAAGAGCTGGCAGAGGGACAGTGGGGATGGGAACCGGCGCCCACCCAGCATGCATTCTGTGCCAGACGCTCCCCAGGTTTTCACATGCAGTTACCGCACTGCATTTTCCCACAGTCTGGGGAGGAGCCTGGTCTCAAATGCGGATCAGGAAGCAGCCTGCGAGGTTTCAGGGAGGGACTTGCCACCCACCCTGAGCTCACGTTTGTGCCAAGATCAGGGTGACCGTCCCTCCCTTCCAGCGACACAGGGTGATGAGTGCTCCCCAACCCAGCACTCAGTTCCCCGCCCCCCGGGAGAGCGTGCAGACGCCTGAAGGGGTACCAGGAGGTTTGAGCAGGACAACTGCCGACTTCCTCTCCCCTCTCCCCTCTCCCTCCCTCCTCCCTCTTCCTTCCCTTTGCTCTTACTCAGCACGTTTGCACATAATGAAGAGGGCTTGCAATTGGGGAAGGAGGGGGCAAGTCCAAGCGCCTGGGTTGGCCAGGGGAACATTCTTCTCATCGCTGTATAGGGATTCTGGAGGAAGGAGCAGGACCTCCGGGAGGAGCATCTTTCTGATACCAGTGGAACAGGAAGAGACCCCTGGCCCCACTCTGAGCTCCAGGGTCTCATCCGGGCTTCTCATTTCTCATTGCCCCTAGACAGTGACGGCTTCTCCGCACTCCCCCACCCTCCGCCCCCACATGCACTTTGTTACTTGCTTCTGTGGCTCCTGCACCCAGTAGAAGCTCTCAGGTCCGTCTACGCCCTCAGCCCTCGAGACAGTCATGGGACCCTTCCTGTCTGACCTGGACTATTGCATGGCCTCCCCCCTTGGTTCACCTTTCACTCTGCAGCGGAGGTGACCTCTTAGAAACACAAACTGACCTCGGGCAGTCCCTCGTTACACCTCTTCACTGCCCCCCCCCCATTGCCTTCAGTCAACGGTAAACTCCACTCTGTAGCCCATCGTCCTGTGGTCTGATTTCACCTGTTCTGCCCCCTTTCTCACCAGCCACATAGGACTGTCTGAACACGCCTGCTTCCTTCTTCCCTCCAGTCTTTCTCCCTCTGTCTGGTGTGCTCTTCCGCTCCCCTCTCTTCCTCTCCTTTTCCTTCCCTCTGATTACCTGATGAGGACTTCCCATTTTCCAGCTCCTCTCATCTGTTCATTGTGGGACTGAACATCCTCCCGTGCCTCCCTCCTATCTTTCAGCACTTTAGAGCTGCCACTCCATTGTCTCCTGGCTTGCATCGCTTCTGTTGAAAGGTCAGCTGTGATTCTTTGTTCCTTTTGGAATGGCTCTTTTTATCCCCTGGTTGCCTTCAAGATTTTCTCTTTATCTTTGATTTTCAGCACTTGAATATTATGTGTCTAGGTATGTATTTTTTCAGGGAGGGGGATGCTTATTCTGCTTGGGGTTCTCTGAGCTTCTTGGATCTATGGTTTGATGCCTTTCCTACTTTCGGATGAATTCTCAGCCATTATCCCTATGAATATTTCTTCTGTCTTCTCTTCTTTTGAGATTCCAATTACATATGTGTTAGATTGTTTGATACTATCCTATAGCTCTTGTATATTCTATGTTTTCACCCTTCTTTTCTCCTTGTGTTTCAGCTTGGGTAATTTCTGTTGACCAATCTTCAGCTCAACACATTTTTGACCAGAGGTGTATTATGGCCACAGACATTAGTTTCTGCAAAAATCCCCCAGTCAGTAATGTGTTAACTGATTCTTCCACTGTGTCAGGTCTACTGACGAGCTCACTGAAAGCATTCTGTATTTCTGTTATTGTGTTTTTATTTTTCCTCTAGTATCTCATTGTTTTGGTAGCTTCCATCTCTCTGCTGAAATATTCATCTGTTTATGCATTTTGTCCATCTTCTCCATGAAATCCTTTAACATTTTAATCAGATTAATTTTAAAGTCTGATTCTGTTGATTGTTTTGTTTCTTGACTGGGATATATATGTGTGTGTGTGTGTGTGTGTGTGTATATATATATATATATATAATTTTTTTTTTCCTTTTCTTAATGTGTAGTACTTTTTGATTGAATGCTGGACACAGTGTGCCCACATTAGAGATTGGAGTCAGTTGTATTTATGCTTGGAAATGGGCCTGGCTTTTCTTGCCATTAGTGTAGGTGGTGAGTCAGTCTGGTAGGAGGAGGGCTGTGTTTGGATTCTGTTGTCCCTCTGGGCACTTGAGTGACGACTGGTTTTAATTCCTATAGCATCACCTTGTGCTTCGCGTGGGAAGCTGAGTTTCCAGAGGGTCTTTCCTCAGTGTTTCTGCCCTACGCTCAGCTTTTGGTCTGAGTCTCAGAGGGGTTTCTCCCCACACCCTGTCCCCTACCTCAGGGGTGGACTGCTGTTTCTGGTTGCTCTGTTGCTGGCTGAGAGGGGAGGTCCTCTGTCACCTGGTCCAGCTGCAGCCTCGGGCAGGCCCTGGGTTCCTGGGTCCTGGTAGGGCTTTCTCAGTGACGCCCTTAGTGGCAGCCAGCTCTGCCTTGATGGTGGGTCTTGTGCAGGAAAGAGTTTCCTGTTCCTCTTTCAGCATTTGGGGGTCTCAGAGCCCAGGGGCAAGTTCCTACCTCTCCCACAGGGGCAGAGTTCTTTTCTTTCACCCAGTCTCCAGCGTGTTGGGTCTTCACCAGCGCCCTGGGGGGTAACAGGTTTTGCTGCCCCTCCCCCAGTGGCTTAATGTGTTCTTCCCATAGAGGAGAAGAGTCCCAGCAGGTTTCTTTCCTTTTCCTGCAGCCATGATGTTGAGGAACGCTGTCTCCACCCTGCCACCCCTTGTCCTTCTCACGAGCACCTAGTAGGTCTGCAGAAGAGCGTCTGCTTGGTGCAGCTCTCCCCTCGTGTCTCTTGCTCTGCAAGCCCGCCGTCAGCCTTTGCACCTTGGGGAAATTCCAGCTGGGTTCTTCTTTCCTGCGTGCGTGGCACCTGGCTTTCCTCCCCCGGCCCGTCCTCCTGGGGTTCCAGCCTCTTGGTTGCCCCGCAGCTTCAGCTCTCTGATGGACTTGAGTCGGGTGGGGTCTGGCAGCTTGTCTGGCCGTTGCCGGTTAGTGTCGGGCCGCGATCCTCCCAGCTCTCTGCACCCTGGCTGGGGCGGCACTGCGTCCCGCTGTCCTAATGGTCAGGTGAGGCGGTGGGCATGTCTGCAGCTTCTGGGGGGTTGGACAGGGTCTGGACAGAGTGATGCTCTGCTGTTAGCAGGGGGTGGGGACCCAGCTGGGGCTTCTGGAGCACGTTAGGGCAAGTGCAGGGGCCGTCAGGAGGCAGAAGCCCCCCCAAAACATGCTTTGCAGACTTCCTGGGGTTTCCGGAAGCTACACAAGTCATTCCCAGAGGGGCTGGAGAGCCAGAGAGGCTTGGGCTTCCAGGTGGCTCTCATGAGGCTCAGCTCAGCCTGGGATGAGCCAGGGTCTCCTGGGCCCCCACTCCCACCAGCGGCAGGCCGTGGGCGGGGTGATGGCACAGATGCTCGAGTCTGCATTGGTCCTTCTCAAGCCTCAGGCAGACTGGGAGCTGAGAGCGCGGCCCGTCTCTGTGCCGGGAACGGGGGCGGGGGGGGGGGGTGTCCTGTCATCCTCAGAGCCTCACAGCCAGAGATGTCCCTTATCAGGTGAGGAACTGAGGCCCGAGGAGAAACGGGCCCGGGTCCTGGGGGCAGAGCCCCCGGGGGCTGGCTCCGGGGCCCCAGCACGTGGGTCCTGGCGTTTGATCCATGGGCGGTCCTCCCCTGGGGTGTGGTGGGTAGACCTGCTGGGACAGGCTGAGTCTTCCTGGGGTCCAGGCCTCAGGAAGCGGCCGAGCTGGGATTTCAGATGTGGCCTCTTGAAGCTCGTGCCCACGTGGTCTTGCCTCCCCCATGGGAGGGGCGAGGCCCGGCACGAGGAGGGGGTAAGCCTGGGGCCTGGAGACCTGGAAGCGAGGCTCGGTGTGGAGGAGTGAGGTGGGAGGTGGTCTCAGGAGGTGCGGCAAAGACGAAGCCAGGAGCGGTACCCTCGGGAGACGGGTGGGCACAGCACGGGGGTCTCCCTCAAGAGGTGGGGGCCGGGCCTCATCCGTCAGCTCCCGCTTCCCAGCAGTGGAGCGTGCTTGGGGCCCAGGGAGAGCGGGTGCAGGAGCTCCTCGTGTGGGGTCTGCCCACCGCGCTCCAGGGTGCCGAGGTGGGATGGTGGGCGCTGACAGGGTCCGCTGGAGGAGGCGTTGTAATGACCTAGGCCCGAATCCGATCTGGGGCAAGGCGCTCAGCCTTCCTGAGTCTCGGTGTGCTCCTTTTCAGATGGGGTGGTGTCTCGCTGGGCTGCTGGGAGGACCGGACGTGATGATGGGCGTGGAAAGCCTGATACGCTGCTAGCCCTTAATTTCATTTCTTCTCTTTCGTTCCGGCTCCACCCGGAGCATTTTCTGCCTGTGGCTGTGTAAGAGACCGCCCAGACTCAGCGCCTAAAGACAGGGGTTATTACTGCAGCCCAGGGTCCGCCGTCCTGATCCCAGCCCGTGCATCTGCGGGCTGCCTGGGGGCCCTGCAGCAGGCTGGTCGCGGCTGGGGCGGTTCTCATCAGGTGTCCCTGGACCAGGAGGCTAGGCTGGGAGTGTCCTTCCCTTGGCAATGCTAGAAGCACAGAAGAGCAAGTGGAAGCGTGCAAAGCTCTGTGCCTTCGCCTCCCTGGCTACAGCCAGTCCCTGCCGTGCCCGCGATCATGGGGACCCTCTTCTGGGAGGGGCTGTGAAGTCTCAGGGAGACAGTGTGGGTGGGGCAGGGTGGAGAACTGGGGCTCCTACCGCTGTACCCCCAGCCCCTCCCTGACGCGCTGCATCTCGCTGGTCCGTGCTCCTGTCCTTTGGGTCCCAGGTCGAAGGCTGCTGTTTAAGAAGAGCCTTCCCAGACTTTCCCAGACCCTCCTGGAGGTGGGGCCTCTCCCTCCTGGGGGAGCCGCCCGCTCTGCCTGAGGGGTCGGCAGCCTCTCGGTAGGGGGCTGTGTGCGGGGTCCTGAGTGTGTGTCCGCATCTCTGAACCCAGGAACCCGAGAGCTCAAGGCCCGGGAGAATTTCACCCTAAGGAAACTGAAGGCTGGAGCCTGGTGGCTTCGTCAGGCCCCCCCCAGTCGCTGCAGAGCGCGGCTGGGAATGTGGGCCCCAGATGCCAGGCGCTAGCAGCAGGGACTGTGGCAGCCAGGGCTGTCTGGGGATGGGCAGCCTCGCCACCTGGCTGTCGGTCCAGCTGTGTCACAGCATCTGGCATCGCCCCACAGGAGGGACAGTCACACCCAGTAGACAAGTCTGTTTCCCCTCTGTGTCCAGCAGGGCACAGAGCACAGGCCAGGCTCACTTTCCAGGGTTCAGCCCCGCCTCCCTCTGTCTCACCCTTGCTCCATCCACAGCTGGGAAGTGGTGGGGTCTGAGGTTAGAGCTTCAGCCTGGAAATGAGAACGTGTGGCTTGTGGCCTTGGTTTTGCTGCCCACTTGCTTTGTGAGCCGTGGGTGGGGTGTGTGTATATGTGTGTGGGGTGTGTGGGGTGTGTATGGTATATGGGTGTGGTGTGTGTGTGTGTGTGTGTGCTGCGTGCGTGTGGTGTCTGTGTGTATGTGTGTGCGGGGCACATGGGCGTGGTGTGTGTGTGCGCGTGCGTGCATGTGGTGTGGTGTGGTGTGTCGAAGCACTCTGGTTCTGGAGTCAGACTGTTCTGGGTCCTGGGTTCACAGCCCACTCGCGTCTGTGGCCCCAGGCAGTTCGCTTCCAAGTCTGCTTTGCCGTGTGTGAGACGTGGCGGCAGAGGCCGCTGAGCGGCCTGTGTGGCTCAGATGGGGAGGGGCCGTGTGAGCTCCTGGCACAGCGCCTGGCACGCTGAGCACCGTCCTCAGCTGTCCCTGGGGGCCTGCAGGGCGCCTCGTGTGAGCCAGCCTGGGCCTCTTGTCCCGGTTCCCGTCCACTGCAGCCTGAGACGGGAGCTGTGCCCGTCCTTGTTGGGCTCCGTGTCCCCTGAGTGTCAGGATTGTCTCGGGAGCTGAGACAGCCCCTGTGAATGTTCCCAGGACGGGGAGGTGCTCAAGGAGAGCAGCTCCCTTTGCTCCTTCCTCTCCAAGGGGCGTGTCCTGGAGGCCTTCTCAGTGTCTGCTGGGCTAGCACATCCCACCCTTGGTGAGGGGCCTGCAGGACCCCAGGCCCGGCTGGTTTGGCAGCTCCGTGGGCTGCAGCTTCAGGTGCGCAGCTGTTGCTGTTTCTGAGGGAGCTGGACTGACCCCGGCTGTGACACCTTGACGTCCGGTGCCTGCAGAGTGCCCGTGGGGCAGACTTGAGCATGCCTGCTCATCGCCGCTTCCTCTTCAAACCTCACTACGTGATGCTCGAGGAGTAGGAAGCTCTGAGGCCCTCCTCCCAGGGAGAGGGAGAGGTGGTGACTGGAAGCTCAGATGTGGTGGCTCAGTGTTAGCTGACTTAGCAGGTAGAGAACCTAATGCCAGCAGAGGGCAGCGCAGCCAGCACGTGAACCCCTTCGCTGCAGGGCCCCAGGAATCATGCCCCTCAGGGTGGCCGCCGTGATACGCGGAGGCTGAGAGCAGGCAGCTGTTACAAAGACGGGTTTCTTTGGGGGAAGTTGATCCAGAGAAGCTGGGGGCTTGGGGATGCCATGCAGAGCTACAGGCTGGGGTACAGTGCTGAATTGGAAATGGGGGTCGAATGAAAGCTACACGCTTGAAAGGGAGGTTCCCAGCGCCCTCCCCTCCTTGGCTTCTGGGATGCCTGTGGCCCCCCAGGACAGAGAGTGGAGGCATCTTCTCTGGAGAAACTGACCCCAAAGAAAAGACTTACAAATACTTGCGTGTGGGCATCTCCCATCTCAGCTGTGAGGGCACCCAGGCTGGGCTGTGTTTACAGACCCATGAAGCCCTGCAGTCAACAAGCCTTGTCCTGGACAAGCCTGGACGCAGATGGCTGCGTCCAGTGGCTCGTTCTTAACCTGTGGATGGACTCAAGGTCTTCAGACCTTAACGTCTCCAACGTGAAGGACAGAGACCTGCAAAAACCGAACAAAACAAAAAGCAAAAGGAGCTTGGCGGAATCAAAGACAATGTACAGAGAAGAAAACCTGAAAAACAAAACGCCACCCGCACGCCTTTGTTTTTTTTTATTTTAAATTCTGCTTCTAGTTGCAAATCCCTAGTATGTAGGACTATGATTGATTTTTTTAAAAAATTAATTAATTAATTTGGTGCGTTGGGTCTTCGTTGCTGCGCGCGGGCTTTCTCTAGTTGTGGCGAGCGGGGGCTACTCTTCATTGTGGTGCGCGGGCTTCTCATTGCGGTGGCTTCTCTTGTTGTGGAGCATGGGCTCTAGGCGTGTGAGTTTCAGTAGTTGTGTCACACGGGCTCAGTAGTTGTGGCTTGTGGGCTCTAGAGCGCAGGCTCAGTAGTTGTGGCTCATGGGCTTAGTTGCTCCATGGCATGTGGGATCTTTCCAGACCAGGGATCGAACCCGGGTCCCCTGCATTGGCAGGTGGATTCTTAACCACTGCGCCGCCAGGGAAGTCCTACCACCTGCACTCCTAACTCTGTAATGTCGTCAGAGAGTGAAGACAGGTATTGTAGTTGAAATTTTAAGAACTCAGTTGTGAGGTTTGGGTGGTCAAGCAGAGGAAATATCCCAGGAAGTAGAGCAAAAATTTTTACAAATTGATGACAAATGGGAGCAAAAAGAGAAGAAAAAGTGGAAGATCTGAGTTGCAGAAGGAGAGAACAGGGAGAATGGGAGAGAGAAAGTGACTGACGCCAGGATTTCCGGAACTCCAGGAGGGAGTTAAAGACTCCCCTTGTGTCTGAATGTGCCCCCAGGCACCGTGAGTAAGAGACCCTGCTGCAGCACTTAGCTGTGAAATTTCAAACCTGAGATACAGAGAAGATTGCAAAGCTTCCGGAAGAACGGCCACGTTCAAAGGACTAGGAACGGAGGACCTCAGAGTTCTCGACGCAGCATTGGCAGCTGGACGACGGGAACAGTGCGTTCAGGGTTCTGAAGGGACGTGGTCCCCAGCCTGGAATTCCATACCCAGCCCAACTGCCGGTCCCGGGCGAGGTAGAAACAGGCGCTTGTAGTCACATACCGTCCCACACAGTTGTCACAGTCAGGAGGCAGCTCGGGGTGGACTCTGCCACCGTGTGCACGGACACCAGCGAGGGGCACACGGGTCAAGGACGCAGTCCATCCAGCCCGAGGGAGATTGCAGGAAGACAGTCGTGGGGCGCTGAGGGGCAGGGCACCACCCCAAGAGATAAGTGGGATTAGAGCACACCTCCTGCGTTTGGCCGTACGGAGAGGGTTTGCCACAGAGCTGGAGAAGGAATTCCTAATAGGTCCATAGAACACTAAGCAAGCAAGCGAAGGAAACACAAGATCTTGTGCAAAGAGGCAGTGTAGTCACTACACGGTGTACTTTGAATTAGGCTGAAAATTGTCCCGGGACCGTGTCGGGGGAGGGAAGCCTGCAGGAGGGAACGTGGCTGGGTCGTCGTCTTGCTCAGTCAGAAATCAGTAGCCCATGAAAACACACAGATCGTGAAACAATGATGTAAGCCCGTCAGAAACCTGAGGGTAAGAGAAGAATCAGCAAGGGTTTGCTCTGGATGCGGGAGTGGGGTGGGGAGGGGACCTGGATTTTCTGTCCTGAGTCTTTTGACTTTTAAACTAGGTACATGTGTGACTTTGGTAAATAATAAAAGTGAAAATAAAAGAATTCCAGGACTTTCCTGGTGACCAGTGGTTAAGAGTCCGCCTCCCAATGCACGGGACACGGGTTCAAGCCCTGGTCCGGGAAGATCCCACATGCTGTGGAGCAACTAAGCCTGTGCAACACAACTACTGAGCCCGCGCGCCTCGAGCCTGTGCTCCGCAACAAGAGAAGCCGCCGCAATGAGAAGCCCGCGCACCGCAACGAAGACCCAACACAGCTGAAAATAAATAATAAAAAGAATTTCAAAGGCTTCCAGCCCCGGGATCCTGGTGGTCGGGGGCTCAGTTCTGATTGGTTCTGACCCTAGAGTGCTGGCGCCCCCGTCCCCAGAGTTCTGGTGGGAATTTTGATGGGCTCCACCCCAGCCTTGTGGCAGGTCGGACTGGACTCTGGATCCCGGGGGAGTTCCGCCCGGAACCCCGGTGGTTTCCTACGGGTCTTGGCCTCAGAGGGCTGGTGTCAGAGTCACTGCCGACGCTGAGGTGCCACCCGGGAGTGATTTCACTGCTGTCAGCAGAAGCAGGTCCGTGAAGGATTGCGTCACGTCTGTTGAGTTGAAAATGAGCTGTTGGAAAGCGTGTGGCCTGTGTTACTCCCTGCCAGGCGGTCCCACCCACCCGGCAGCCCTGTGTGTTCCCGGGTGGAAAGCCTGGCTGTGCCCCGCCTCACCTCGGACTTGCTGGGCGGCGGGCTGGCCTCCCGGGCGCCTCTCCCCGGGGGCTTCGGACGCAGGGGCATGGTGGGGTGGGGGCTGAGGCCCCGCTTCGCCCGCACCTGCGGGAGGGGAGGCCCCCCCAGCGTCCTGCTGCAGCAACGCGACGGCCTCGCACAGGACCCTCCACCCGTCCCCCCTCCCCTGGGGGTGCTGGGGAGGCCGCGTAGGGAGGTGGGGATGTGGGCTTCCCTTCCGGGGTAGCGCTCCCCTTTCCGGCTCTGTGACCTTGCACTGGAACCTGATCTCTGAGCTTCCTTGTTCATGCGGGGGTGCTGGTGAACCCTCCCTCTGCCGTGTGCAGCCTCGCAGGTAGGGCGCCTCCTGTGGGCTCTCACGAGGCTGGTCTTCCGATGCACATATTTAATGGAGGCGTGGATGGAGCTTGCGGAACTGGCATGTCGATATTGATGTAAGACATGCTAACGAGGGTGTCTGGGTCATTACCTGCAGGGGCTGCAGGGGCGGGTGTCCTGAAGACCTCCCTGGGAGAGGCCTATTTTGGTGGAAACTCTTCGCACAGTCGTATTTCTAAGCGCACGGACCCGCCCAGTGCAGCTGCCCTGAGCTGCCGGGTGGACGGGCCTCACCAGCAGGAGCGGGCAGGCTCTGTAGCCTTGGGTACAGTTAGGCCGCAGGAGCCTCATCTGTAAATGGGGGTGGTGGTCCCCACCTCTTAGGTTGGTGTGAGGGTCCTGTGGTTGATGGACAGAAGTTCTTTCTGATTGAAGAGCCGCCACAACACTTTCTTCCTTCAGGGCCTTTGCTGCAAAGCTGTCTCCTCGAGGAGTCTTCCTTGATCGACATATCCTGTTGAACAAACCCAGGGTTTGTTCTTGCATTCAGAAAAGGTGAACTGAGCCTGGCCATGTGCCGGCTGTCCCGGCAAAGAGCCAGACAAAACCGCTCGTGCCCTGTGGAGGGCGGCGGGGTGGGAGCGCGCAGAGGACCGTGCTCGTGCCCTGTGGAGGGCGGCGGGGTGGGAGCGCGCAGAGGACCGAGCTCGTGCCCTGTGGAGGGCGGCGGGGTGGGAGCGCGCAGAGGAACGTGCAGGCCGTTCCCGGACTGTCGCTGCAGTGGGGACCGGTGCAGGGCGAAGGGTGCTCGTCATGTGGCTGGTCAGGGGACCGCTCACACCTGAAGGACCTGAGGGAGTGAGGAAAGGGCTCCGGGCAGACCAGCCAGGAGGCCGGTAGGAGCTCGGGAAAGGGAGAGAGGCGGGGAGAGAGGTGCCGGGCATGGGGCGTGGCGTGTGGCCAGCAGGCCTGCAGGCCAGGTTGAAGACCTTGCTCTGCTCCTTGGAGGGTCCTCGGAGCTGCGGGGTCCTGAGAGGGGCGGGGAGCCCTCGGAAGTCCCTGTTGGGATGGTCGGGTGGTCCTGGCTGCTTTCGTTGGACTGAAAGGAGGCTGAGCAGGGCAGAGGGCTGCGGGGCCTCCAGCAGCGCCCCCGATGGAAGGGTCAGCTCCGCGCTCACCTTGATGGTAGGTGGGCGAGTCGGGCTTTGGGGGGGCAGGAGGCAGGGGCACCTGGTCCGGCGGGGAGCTGGGCGGTGGGTTCCATGTGGGTTGGTGCGTGCGGGGGTCAGCGTGGACCTGGCCTTCGGGGTGGGGCTGCTCGAGGCCCCGGGGGAGTGTGTGCAGCTGGGAGACGAGGGGGCAGCACTTTCAGGGGGCGGGGGGAGATGAGGAATCAGCAGCAGAGACCGATTCCCCCGAAACGAAGGGACCAGGGTGGTTGGGGAGGAGGACCTGGCCAGCGTGTCTCTTCTGGGGGGTCAGATGGGGTGATGACCGGGCAGGCCCTGGCTGGCCGCGGTCCCGGAGTGGAGCTGAAAGCCTGGACGGAGTGGGGCCGCGCAAGGGCTGGGGGAGCACAGAGAGCTGCCTTTCTCCCCAGGCTCCCTTCCTGCCACCCCGGGGTGCTGCTGGGGTTCTGCCCTTGTGGGGTCGGCCCACTGCGTGTCCCGACCCAGGCCCCTGCTTTTCCTGCCTGCACAGATGCTGAGATGTTGGGTTTGCCTGCCGTGTCCTGTGTGCTGGGCCCCGGGGGTGTTGGCGGGGAGACGGCGCTGTCGCCTCTGGAGTGAGGCCTTGCAGTAGGTGTGGTAATTGGGAGCGTCGTAAGCAATTCGCACCGGGCGAGGATGAGTAATGGGGGGCGTGGGGGTCCGGGAAGGCCAGCTTGCTGGAGGAGACGACTTGAAGCCGCTGTGCACGGGCTGCAGGGTGAGGGCCAGCAGGGAGCCTCCGGGGGAGGGGAACCCGCACCCCAGGGGGCTGGTGCAGAGTACAGGTGAAGGGACCACCGGACTCCAGTGTATGGACACTGGGAAGCTGCAGAAGGGTCTAGGCTGGGAGCCATCCACCCTGAATCTGAAATTCGCTGTTCATAAGGCACAGAAGGGCTATCCTCGAGTCTGGATGGGGGACCTGTCCAAGCCGCATTGCTGGGACAGCCCGTGGGGTGGTCTGAGAGGAAGGAGTTGGTGGGCAGGGCTGCAGCTGCGGCCCCACGAGTGGGGGAGGCGCCCTCGACACACACGAGCGCACCTGTTCCCTGGAGGGCCTCTCTCCGTCTTTGAGGGTCTGGGGTATCCCTGGGCTGAGCTGTCCCATCTCCATGCTGGCTGGGCCCCCTCCGTCTTTCTCGGGGAGCAGGTTCTGCTGACCACAGCGCTGGGCAGACAGGTGGTGTTTCCTTTGAATTGAATTATACCTTGTGTGTGCATACTTCCATGTAACTGCCACCAGACCAAGGTAAAGAGCCGTCCCGGCACCCCAGAAACTCCTTCATGTCCTCTTTGAGTCGATAAGCTTCCCCCGGAGAAGCGCTGTCCTCACCTCTGTCGCTGCAGCTTACGTCCCCATTCCGGAACCCACAGGAAAGGGGACGTGCAGAACCACACAGCAGACGCCCTTTGCTGTCTGGCTTCCACTGCTGCCTAGTGTCCCGTATCCTGGCTTATTCATTCATTCTGCTGCTGACCGATGTTTCCAAGGTTTGCTCTTCTGAGTAACGCTGCAGGGTCGTTCCGGTACGTGCCTGTCGGTGTTGTCTTGTACATTTCTCCGGTCACAGGGCATAGCTATGTTTCACTTTAGCAGGAACCAGTAGACATAGTTTTCATTGTAAATCATTATTGGCTGGCGAGTCATTCCCCTGGACCTTCATCACTCCTGGGTAAACGAAAATTCAGCTTCTGGAAACCCAGGACTGAGAATCGTCCGTTCATGACAGTCCTCGAGCCCTGGGGAGGCAGGTACTGTGTGTCCTGTTCACTCCTCACAACAGCCTTGAGAAATCTCCTGCCTGCGTTTAGTGCCAAGAAAACAGGAGCTCAGAAAACCTGGCTCACCCGCGGTCACCCCGAGAGGTGGCATTCGGGCCAAGGTCTCACGCCTAGGCCGGTGTTCTTCCACTAGACTCGAGGCACTCCTGGGACGCTGCACGCCCCCCAGCTCTGCGGCCCTTCAGCCCTTTTTCTGGGTGGCAGGCGCTGACCCAAGAGTGGGGCTGGCCCTTGGGCTTCCTCTGGGCGCCCCTCACTGGGCTTCTCTCCCTCCAGGCACCAGCCTGCTGCAGGAGGTGGTCTATTTGGTGAGCCAGGGGGCCGACCCTGATGAGATCGGCTTGATGAACATCGACGAGCAGCTCCCGGTCCTGGAGTACCCGCAGCCGGGCCTGGACATCATCAAGGTGGGCTCTGGGCGGGTGGCAGCAGCCCACACGGCCCACTTGGGGCCTTTCCACGGTTGCACCCTGAGTGACGGGTGCTCCTGAGGGGTTCCTGGGGGCCTCGTGGGCGGAGGGAGAGCAGTGAGCTCCCGGGACCCCCAGGTAGCTGGTGGGAGGGGGGAAGACTGATGGGCCTGAGCCGGTGGCAGTGACCCTGGAACTGAACCAGTGGGTGACGTGGGTGGCTTGGAGGGGGAAAGGAGGCAGATGCCAGGAGTAGGGGAGATGGGGGGGAGTGTAGGGGTGAGGGGCCTCCCGCTGTGGCTCATCCCATCCGTTGAGGGGGCTGGGTGGGGTGTGTTTGCATCGAACATTTGGTGTCAGGAGTGAAAAAAACATATTCCCAAGTCCCATCCTTTCTACTCCTCAGACAGATCTGGAGTTTTTTCTCTCCATCCTCCCCTCTGCCACCTCTTCGTTCAGGCCTCATTTCCTGCGTGGCCCACCTGTCCCTTCTCCCATTAGACGAGCAGCCTGAAATAAGCTCTGAGAATGCCCCCCACCGCCGGGTCATTGTCCCGCATAAGCCGGTCTCTGCACCCCAGCCTCCAGCGTTGGCCCACCTGCGTCCAGCCCCTCCCGCCCCTGTGCCCGCCACGGTGCTGCAGCCCGTGTTGACCCAGCGCTGAGCCTTCCAGTAGAGCTGCGTGGGCCCCTGCCGCGGGCTGCCCTGCTCTTGGCTTTGGGGTCCCGCCGAGGACTGAACTGACCGTGATGTCACAGCCCTCACAGAGCTGAGATCCCAGTGAGGGAGCCCCCAGGACAGGAAAACCGAGAGTCCTAGTGGTTGAAGGGTGACCACGCCAGACGGGAGCAAAGTGGGACGGGACCGGGCCTCTTGGGGAGCGGGGGGCGCATCTGAGTCACGGCCTGGGAGCGGAGCGCTGGCCGAGGGAGGGACCGGTCCGGTCCAGGAGCTGCAGGAGTTCTGCGCTGAGGCTGACTGTGGGGCCCCCTCTCCGCGACCGCTCCGGGCTGCCATCGCGGCCCACGTCCTCTGAGCAGACCCCTGACGATACACTGTGACTCAGGCCACGGGGGCCGAGGACGGGGACCGCGTCGGCCCGTGTCTGCCCCCAGGGTCCCGCCTGGGCAGGGCTGGGGGGTCCTGTCTCAGGTGAGAAGGTTGTTCGGGGTGCAGGTGGTGCCGGTCCTGACTCGTCTGTGGCCCTGTCCGCCTGGGCCCCAGAGAAAGGGCGCGTGTCCTCTGAGCGCCTCCCCTCTGCCCTGCTGCAGGAGCTGACGTCTCCCCGTCTCATCAAAAGCCACCTCCCTTACCGCTTCCTGCCCTCAGACCTCCACAGCGGCGACTCCAAGGTAACTCCGCGCCCCGCCGCTCCCCGCTGCTCCCGGAACCAGAGGCCCACGTGCCAGTCCAAACGGTGGTCTGTCACAGGCCCAAGTTCCCAGACAACCTCGGTGTGCTAAGAGCGCTGGAGAGGCTGTCCTGGGCCCCACGTCTCTAGCACTTGATCCATGCCTCTCACTTTCGCTTTTCCTCACAGCTGAACTTGACCAGCCAGAGCCCAGCCTCTGCCCATCGACGGCCTGAGGACTCATGGCTGCTTTCACTGTCTCTGATTTTTTTCCTTTTTTCTCAACTGCATTAGACGTATGAGGCCTATAATTCTCATCACCAGGGTCAGGGCTGTAAGTTTTCTGTCTTCCGCTGATTTTAAAGTAGCGCTAGAGACACCCCAGTGTTCACAGCAGCACTGCTTACAGTAGCCAAGACACGGAAGCAGCCTGAGTATTCATCAGCGGATGAATGGATAAAGAAGTGTGGGTTATGTAGACAATGGAATATTACTCAGCCATGAGAAAGAACAAATGTTGCCATCTGCAGCAACATGGATGGACTTGAGAGCATTATGCCAAGTCAGACAGGGATAGACAAATACTGTTTGACACCACTTTTATGTGGAATCTAAAAAAAATACAACAAACTAGTGAGTATAATAAAAAAAGCAGCAGACTCACAGATACAGAGAACAAACTAGTGGTTACCGGTGGGGAGAGGGAAGCGGGGAGGCGCAGGATAGCGGTAGGGGATTAAGAAATACAAACTATTATGTATAAAATAAGCTACAAGGATATATTGTACAACTTGGGGAGTATAGCCAATATTTTATAATAACTGTAAATGGAATGAATATAACCTTTAAAAGTTGTGAATCACTATATTGTGCACCTGTAACTTATATAATGTTGTACAGCAACTATACCTCGATTAAAAAAAAAAAGGAGCGCTAGAGAACAGAAATATACTAAAACACTCAAGTAGCTGTCCTAGCTGATGCTATTGCGTGGACACGAGTGCATCTCTGCTGAGACGGAATGATAGAGAAAAAGCGTTTGGCCTTGGTGCACGAGGGGCTGACTTTGCTGTTGGAAACGGGGTCAAAAGAGTGGGTTGTAGGTCAGTGGAACCTGCACAGGGCGGCCTGCCTGGGACGGAGGATCGCAGACTGACCTCGTCCGTCCCTCTGTCCCCCCCGCCACTCCCTCTTGCAGGTCATATACATGGCCCGGAACCCCAAGGACCTGGTGGTGTCCTATTACCAGTTCCACCGCTCCCTGCGGACCATGAGCTACCGAGGCACATTCCAGGAGTTCTGCCGGAGGTTCATGAACGACAAGTGTAAGTGTCTGCGTGATGTTACGGCGGGGGTGCTCACTGCTCGCCGAGCACCCGCGTGTCCTTCGCGGTGCCCCCAGTTCTACAGTAACCGCGGGCTTGGCCTGCTTTCCCGCTGGCGGGCAGAGGAGCTGGGGCTGAGGGCTGTCAGGAAGCTTGTCCGAGGTCGAGCTAGTGCCAGACAGAGTGGGTGTCCACCGCTGAAGCCCTTCTCTCTCGCCACATCCTTGGGGTTCTGAGAAGTTTCCCGATTAGAAGCATCCCTCTTCCTGCCTAGATTCCGAGCAGTGAAAACAGTGGCCCAGATACCACTGTTACCGGTGCCTGAGGCCAGAGTGGAGGCTGTGGCTTCATGTGAGAGCCCTGTGGGCCTTTAGCTGGACTTGCGGGTCAGGCTTGGCCCCCAGCCCCAGGCCCGTGTGACAGGCGGGGTGCACTTTGGGGGAGGGGGAAGGCAGCGTTCTGGGCAGGATGCCTGTTCCCAGGGGAGAGGGGCGAGCTGGGCCGAGCGAGCCGGGGCCCTTCCACGTCTCCCCTCCCCGGGGCGGAGTGGGCCAGGCAGTGGGCCAGGGAGGGAGCCGTCCCCTTGGCAGTGGGGCTGGCAGCTCCTCACTACGGTTCTGTTCCCCGCACCCCCCAGGTGGCTCCCCCATCGCCAACCCTGGCTTCTCTGGGCACCTTCTGTTTAGAGTTTGCGCCCAGGAGGGTTTTGAAAGGGGTCTTACGTACCTGTTGATTAAACCGGCACCCAGACTCCTCTGCACCTGAGGAGTGTACAGATGCGCTCAAGTAACCCTCAGCCTCGCGGTCCATTTGTTGTCCAACCCAGTCAGGGGTTCTGCGGTGAGGTCATGGGACGGGGTGGGGTAGGGTGCATAATGGCGGTCCAGGAGTACAGCGCCCCAAATTTAAATGGGTGGCCCGACTGGAGCTGCCTCCCGAGCCTGGCTGAAGACCAGGTCCTCCTTGGTGCGCCGCCCGCACCGCCTGGAGGCCCTCTCTTCCCTGCCCTTGAGTCTTTGCTTCAGCTGGGTCTGGGGCGGGGCGGGGGGGCCGGGTGGGAGGGGACAGGCGTCGGTGGCCCCAGCGGCCGTACCCTAAGGCCCCTGGCACCTGCTGAAGGCCTCTGTCCAGCCTCCCTTCCCCCCAGCCCACCCACCGCCTGGCTCAGGCCCCTCGGGGTCTGCCAGGCATTTGGAGCAAGCCACTCCTGTGGTTCCCAAAGCCATATTTCTGAGGCCCACTTTGCATCCCTGCCTTTGTAGAAGCAGTCACTTGCATGGGGACACTGTCGTAGATAGCAGTGTCCCCCAAGTGCAGACTGCCCTGCGGTGCAGGGCTGAAAGCCTCCTGCCCGGGCCAGAGCCGTTACAGGTTGCCTAGTACAGGCCTCTCCGTGCTGTGAAGGTCACAGCACTGCCCGGCACTGAAGTTCAAGGCTGCACACGCTGGCTGTGGTCCCGCCAAGGCCTCTGCGCCCATGTACTGATCCTCCCCAGTCCTGTTCACTCTCTGCTCCCACCCAATTCCGGCTCTCGAGGAGGCTTGCCTTCTCTGTCCGAGGTTCTGAAGAACTTGAAGAATGAAGTGCGGAAGGGGCAGTGAAATGATGCTGTTCGCTAACAGGGCGAGGACACGCTGCCCGAGCCCTGTGTTGGGGGTCGTGACCTGCGCACTGCAGGGCTGGGGGGCCCTGGAGCCATGTGCCTGGGGGACAGGAGCAGGGTGGAGGAGTCCCTGTGTGTGACCACTGTCCTGTCACCCCTGTCCCCGTGCGAGCGACCCTGTCCTCACGTCCTCGCGGTCCCCGAGTCACCGCCCGTCCAGCCTCCCCCGTCCCCGTCCCCAGCAGCCCTGGCCGTCTATCTGTGAGTGTTCTCTGGGAAGGAGTGGCGTTTTCTTACCTCCGTGTCCACGCCCAATGGACTGCTCGGCCCCGGGGCGCGGCTCACCTGGTCTGCGTGCCAGCTGTGGGCCCAGACTTGGGAGACTCCGCTCGGGGCCCCAAGGTCATCAGCCTGTCCGTGAGCTGCGCAGGTCCCTTCCTTCTCTGGACTCGCCCTTGTCCTGTAAAGCGGGAAGGCCGGCCTGGCTGTTATGTCCTGCCCTGTGCGTGCACGGAGCGGGGATGTGCCAGGCCTGGAGTCCAGGGCCCCGCAGCTAGAACTCTGCCGTGGGAGCACCGGGGCCCAGAGAGGGCCAGGATTCGCCCAGCAAGGCCTTTGGCTGAAGCCTGCCCTGTCTTGGTTCATTTCCGTCCCCTTACCCCTCCCCTTCCAGAGCTCCCCCGCTTCGTTCCACGTGAAGTATTGGAGGGGCGCCTAGTTGGCCCGAAGAGGGCCTTCTGCTCTGATCTGGTCCCCAGGGCCCGCCCCTCAGCGACCCCTGACCTGCGCCTCCATCCCTCAGGACCTCTCGTGGGGCTGCGGGGCCCAGGCTGCTGCTGTGCTGCCACCTGCTGGCGGGATGGCAGGCTGACGTTGTCGGGTCGCGCTGCCTGGGACCCAGGCGTTGGGTCACCCCTGTTTTCCCAGCCTTGGTCACGCGTGTAGGTGTGAGAGGTTGTCAGCACCTTGAGGTGTGCCTGTGCGGGGGCGGGAGCGGCCCTGCCACCCAGGGGCCTCAGCGCTACAAGTAGGACCCTCGCTGGCGCCTTGCCCGTCCCACCCCGTGGAACCTTCCACCAGAGAGGAGGACGCACAGGCGCTGCCCCTGCAGGCCCTCCCGTACGCAGGGCTCTCCGCGCCGCGGCAGCCCTGGGGGGGCGGCAGAAAGGCTCAGGGCCCGCCGGGTCTCACGGCCAGCGAGGAGATGAGGGGCCGGCTGCTTCTGTCCCGAGCCCTTGTCCTTTGCCCTCCGCCCTCTGACCTTGCCAGCTGCTTCTGACCCGCTCCGCGGGCCCCCGCGGCCACTTCTTATGTCTTTAAGGCCCATTTGCAGGCCTTGCCTCTGTGCGCCGTTTGCCCTGCTGCCTCTTCCCCTCCGCTGCCTGCCCAGCCCTCACGGATCCTTCGAGGCCTGCCCGTGTCCGCGGGGCCTCCCTCCCAGTGCCGGTCACTCCATGTCGCCGTGCCAGTCTCCTTGGGGCTTTGCCGCCAGGCCGGGAGCTCCACTGCAGGGCCCAGTGCTTGCGAGCTGGACGGGCGCTCGGGCGAGTGAGGACACAGGCAGCAGGGCCACCACCCCTGACTGGCCCCTTTTATGTAGCCGGACCTGCTTCCCGATGCCCAGCAGGCCCAGGGGCCCCCATGTTCTTCAGCCGAGACCTTCCTCTGATTAATGTGGAAGCCCCCTCGGGAGATGTCCTCACAGCGACGGGCACACCAGTGTGAATCGGCAGTGAGAATCAATCGTTTTTATGAAAAATGTTGTGAAGCAGCTGGGCCACACTGATCTGTCTCTGCCTGTGTGACCTCAACCCCACACCAAGGCCCTAAGGAGCGTGGGAAATGCGAGGGCTGGGGTGTGGGTGTGACCTGTCGTCCCGTCCGGCCCAACCTCATGTGCCAGGACGGGGCCCGCTGCCCGCCTTCATCCCCGCGCCTTCCTGGTTCTGCCTGGTTCCAGGATTCTGGCTGTGACGCGTTTGCCTGGCGAGCCCCATTCGCAGCTCTGTCTGGAGCCTCCCGCACCCCATCCTAGCCCCGACAGCAAAACTCACGGGTCCTGTGTCCCACTTCCTCTGGGCGTCATTCTCTTCCTGGTCACCCCTTGTTAGAGGAACTCGTGGGTGCCGGGTACCGTCAGTACCCCCGGAGAACAGAGACTTCCACGGAAGGGTCGGGGCTTCTAGGCATCCGGGAGGCAGGGGCCGAGCTTGGGCAGGAGGCCAGGGCACGTGGCTCATCTGGGGGGCTGCTGGAGGAGCCCAGGGCTTCCTGAAACATAGCTACTGGGCAGAGGAGGGGAGCCTTCTGGCAGGGAAGGCGGGGAGCAAGGCCGCCTCACACATGCCCGCTCCCTCCCTGTGACTGGTCACCTGTCCCCTTGTCTCCACAGTGGGCTACGGCTCCTGGTTTGAGCACGTGCAGGAGTTCTGGGAGCACCGTATGGACTCGAACGTGCTTTTCCTCAAGTACGAAGACATGCACCGGGTGAGTGCCGTAGCGGTGGTGCCACGGGGGTGAGCGCCACGGGAGGCAGCTGCCGGCCCTGCCCTCAGTCTCACAGCCGCCGCCCCCAGTGCGGGCGGGTGGGCGGGGCCTGCAGCGCCAAGACCCCGGGCATCAGGGGTGACAGCTGGACTCAGGAGTTCCAGGAGGGCCCAGGGTCCCGCTGAGCAGTGCTGCGCCTCTAGCCGGTGCTGGCCCCAGGCCTGTGCCCTGCCCTGGCCCCTGGCCGAGCACAGCTTCTGGGCTGGTGGCATGCGGTGCTTTCGAGAGGCCCATTTATTGTTTTTCTGCTTCAACAGCAGTGGAGTGATAGCCGGACTCACCCTGCTGCCACCCAGCACCCTCTCCGTAGGTGACCAGCTTGGGGCAAAGGGCTGAGATGGCAGAGTCCGAATTTCTCGTCCCAGCCTGTTTGCCTTAGGGTGGCAATTCTCAAAGTGCTGAGAACCCCGGCGGGTGTACCTGTGAATCCATTCCTGTGACGAGTTCTTGAGTGCCCGGCACAGAGGGCGACGGGCACTAGGTGGTGGTTGAGTGCATGTGCCAGGCTGGGCGGTGGTGCTGGGGCAGCGAGGCAGGACCTCTCCTGTGCCCTCGGGAAAGCGAGGTCTGGAAGGGGGGCCGGCACGTCCCGTCCCGCCTCGGTGTCAGCACCATCGTGCGGAACCCTGCTGCCCCCTGCCGGGTCTGAACCCTGCCGCTGCCCGCGCAGAAGTGCTGATGCCCCTCCTTTCTCAGGGCGACAGTGCGAACCTCCCCCAGCCCAGCCCTCCTCCCCGCAACGTCCTTCCCTTTCCTCAGCTCCTCTTTGCCGAGGGACCTCAGACTTGTCTCTGCTCCTGAGCCCCTCCAGGCAGCCACACTGCCTCCAGGCAGTAGTCCCCAGGCTACTCTGTCAAGGTCACCACGACCCCCATGTGTCTGGGTCCCACGGTCCCGCCCTCCTAGCAGCAGGCAACAGGCAGTCGGTCACGCTTGGTCCTGCGTCCCCGCATCCCTGGACGCTCCCCTTGACTCCTCCATGGCAGCAGCCCTGCCTCTGCCCCCAGACCTCAGCTCTGGTCTCCGCCATCCACACTCCCTCCCCTGGGCCTCAGGCGGGCCTCGGGCCCCCAGGTCCGATTTGGACCCTCTCCAGGCTCATCTCCGTCCACCCACTGCACCTTTCTGCCAGGGTGTGTGGTGCAGATCGCAGACTTAACGTCTCCAAACCAAACTCCGGAGGTGTCCCCTCGGGTCCTCCGCAGTTTCACCCGTCTGCATCCAGGGCAGCGGCTCCGTCCTCGCTGCTCACGCAGAAGTCTGGACTCATCCTTGACTTCTCCCTCTCTCACACCTGGCCTTCATTTTCCAAATCCTGTTGGCTCTACCTTCAAAACGTCTCTCTTATCTGACTGTTTCTCCCTAGTTCTGCCCCCGTTTCCCTGGTCCAGGTCGGTGTCACTGTGGCCTGCGTTTTCACAGCCTCCCTGCCTCTTCCTCCCGCCCCCCCCCCAAACACAAACAGTGAAATGCACTGGATGATGAAAAATGCTGAAAAATAAAGCAGAAAAGGGAAGTGCTGGGGAGGGGCGGTGGCAGGTTTAGGTGCAGGTCAGGAAAAGCGGCACTGATGGGGACAGAGACCTGAAAGAAGTGAGGGAGTGACCCATGTGGACACCTGGAGATGAACATTCCAGACAGGACACAGCAAACTAAAGTTCCAGAAAGAACCTGCCTGACAGGCTGAAGGAACAGCATGGAAGCCAGCGTGGTCCCGGCTGTCAGGCCCTGCAGGCCGGGGTGCGGGTCTGGGTGTCTGCCCAGAGGGACGTGGGCCAGAGCGAGCAGGTGGGCGGGGCCCCTCCGGAGGCTGCTGGGCTGCGCCCGTAAAGCTCCGCTCTCAGGAATGGTGCGGCGATGGGGCCCAGAGGTGGCTTTATGTCAGTGAGTCAAGTAGAGCTGAATCTTGCTTCACACCAAGCCAGCTCCGCCTGTCCGGTGGGGTGGGCCGGCCCTGAGGCCTGTCTGGGGTCCCGGGGTCTCCCAGTTCTCCCGAGTGCCAGTCGAGATCCCAGCCGATGGCGGGGCGGGGCGGGGCGGGGCGGGGCGGGGCGGGCGGGAGAGTGCGAGCTGCTCTTGCTCCTGGCGCAGCTCCGAAGTGCTTTTCCTTCCTGCTGCTGCTTAGAATGACCGCAGCTGTGTCAGGACCTCACGTCTGCCTCCCTGGGACCTGGCTTTGAATTCCAGGTCTGCCACTTGAGAGCTGAGTGCCCTTGGGCAGTTTCTTAACCCGGATTTTATTTCCAGACGAGGCCGGTTTCAGGCTTGTCTCGAGGCCTAAGTAAGGCTGTGGATACAGTCCCCGAAGTCGTGTTCTGTAAAGGCGCCACCTCCGACAGGCTCCCGCGCTCTGCTCTTGTCTTCCAGGACCTGGTGACGATGGTGGAGCAGCTGGCCCGGTTCCTGGGGGTGTCGTGTGACAAGGCCCAGCTGGAGTCCCTGATCGAGCACTGCCACCAGCTGGTGGACCAGTGCTGCAACGCCGAGGCCCTGCCTGTGGGCCGGGGTACGCGCCCGCCTGTCCCACCCTCCTTCTCTCTGCCTCTGCCTGGGGCCCCGGGGGCCTCGTTCCCCTTCCTGCCGGTGTCCTCGCGCTTTCTGGACCACAGTCCCCCCATGTCAGGGTTCCGCTGCCCTGAGCCTCATTTCTCCGGAGCCCTGTGTTCTTCGAGGGGCCGGAAGGTAACCCACGAAGTGTTGCTGAGGCTCCCTGGAGGTCCCCGCTGGAGTTGGCCTTGTCACCCCGCACGCCGTGCCGGAGTTTGCGGGTGTGGCTGCCGGGATGTCTCAGGCTCTGTGGGCAAGAGGTGTTTCAGGCGGGCGCCTTCCCAGATGCCCCCACAGGGCAGACCCTGGGGATGGGTTGGGGGCTGTGACGTTTAGAAGCGCAGTGCGTGCACGTGGCCTCCTTGAGCTCCAGCTGGCCCGTGGGAGTCGAGGGAAGAGGGTGCAGAGTCCGTGTTCGGAAGGGCCGTTTCCCTCCATCCCCCGGGGAACTAGCAGCCTGGGAGGAGCAGCCCCGTCGGGGGAGGGGTGTGTGGTGTGCGTGCGTGCGCATGCGTGTGTATGTGGTGTGTGTTTGGTGTGTGTGTGTGTGTGAGAGAGAGAGAGAGAGAGAGAGAGAGCGCGCGTGCGCGCGCGAGCTGGAGGTGCAGGCCTCGGCGTCAACAGAGGCTGGCGCTCCCTCCTGGTGCGAGAGCTGTGTCTTGCGCGTGAAGCAGTTCGAGGTGAGGCAGGTGTTGCAGGCAGGAATCCTCCCCGGACCCACTTGGGTTGCTCTCCGTGCCCTCAGGGCTTGTGGTATTTGAGCCTGCTCGACTGTGGAGAGCTCGGCCATTAAACTCCCCGGCACCGCTGGGTGCCGGCCCAGGCCTGTGAGCACCCCTTCAGCAAGAGTCGCGCCTGACTCGGTGCTGTGGACCCGAGGCCGGTTCCCAGCTCCCTCGGGTGGTGCCGGTGCCGAGAGGAGGGCCCGGAAACGACGCCGGACTCTGCAGGCAGCTGCCTGGAGCGGAGAGAAGAGCTGGGCTGCGGCCTGGCCTGGCCAAGCTCGGGCCACGCCTTTGAGCTTCTCTGGCCTTTTGTCCTTCCTCTGAGGAGGGCGGGTCGGGGCTGCCAACCCGCTTGGCTCCCGGGGCTGTTCTGAAGGTCAGGGGGCGAGCGCCTTCCTGTAAAGGCAGGTGGGCCGCTCTCCAAGAAGACACTAACAAGCCGCCTCACCCTGCCGTTTCGTTCCTGGCTGCATCGTCACAAATGTTTATTATTTAAAATTTATTTGCTCTTTTTTATTTTGCTTTCACTGTGTTTTGTTATCCTTGGGTGTGACCTTCTCCAGAATCCCCCTTTCGGTTCATTTGTGTGGTTGAGAAGTGTCGAGAACATGCTGCGTGCCCATATGCTCCTTCCGACGTGTTTGCTTTATCATCGTTTACCTTGGTTTTGCTTTATTTCAGTTCTTTGATTTTGTTTTCTTTTAGCATATTGCCTCTTTGCTCAGAAGACCTCCTTGCGTTGGTGAGAATGCAGGGGCTTGAGTAGCCAGCTGCATTGCTTAGATTTGATTCATATCACAGCATAAATTGCACTGTCTTGATTCCAAATCCTAAACCAGGTGGGTGACTCCTTTGATGAGCTCTCAGCTGCCTCAGCTGAGAAAAATAATCATGGAAAAATATATTTATGGTGTGACTGGTCTAGAAGCTTCTAGTTTTGTCCCTTAGGTATCATTAGAGGGTAGCAAGCACAGTTTTTTCCTCTCCAACACTGACATATAATTTTTCATCACCGAAGAGAAAATCCTTGCCACTTTGGATCTGTTAGCACAGCATTTGCAGGGTTGCAGTTTCATATGTGAGGTCCTGTGAGGACAAGGACGACTGTTAATAACAGAGCTAACGAAGGATGTTTGCTGGAGACGGTCAGAGCTCTGATCTCAGAGATGCTGACGGTGAATAGAATTCTAAATGGGCATTTCAGTCCCCCGAGGCAGCTATATAAAAGCACAGCCCCAGCTCTCCGGGTGATGCGTTCACAGCTCCTGTAGGTGGGAGGGCGGGACCCCCACTTGTGACATCTTCACAGTCGCCATTCATATGTGACCAGAACAACTGAAGATTTTGTAGTTAAGGAAAGTGGGTTCAGCAGTTTTCATCATTTTGAGCTCTCTCTTCCCTTCATAAAGGGATGGGTAGGCCTGCGCCTCAGTCTGCACTCTCCAGGCTCCCTCACCTCTGCCAGGAGGGGGGCTCATTTTCCTTTTTTTTTTTTTAATTTTGCGGTACGTGGGCCTCTCACTGCTGTGACCTCTCCCGTTGCGGAGCACAGGCTCCGGACGCGCAGGCTCAGCGGCCATGGCTCACGGGCCCAGCCGCTCTGCAGCATGTGGGATCTTCCCGGACCGGGGCACGAACCCGCGTCCCCTGCGTCGGCAGGCGGACTCTCAACCACTGCGCCACCAGGGAAGCCCGGAGGTCTCATTTTCTGACCAAGCCTCGCTGAGCTGTGGCTGCGATGGAGTGGCCGGGGGCCCGGGGCTCCTTTTGATGTTGAGTCGGGAGCTCCGACTTTTTCTCCCTTTAAATTCCTCCCTGACGATGCACGAGCAGGCTTCTCGAAATCTTCACCCTTGACCTGGTCAGGAGGCTTCCTGCTCACCATAAAATGTTCTACCTTTTTGGATTATTTTTTTTTTCCTTTTAAAATTCTCCAGAAGCAAATCCTGCCTTGGTGGAGCTGTTGAGCCGTGAGTGAGTAGTGGTGTCACGAGGACCCAGATCCACGTGGTGCCCGGAGCCGCAGATCTGTCCCACAGACACTGTCTGTCCTCTGGGGTGTTGTGACCCACCCGCTTTGTGCCTGGCTGGGGATTCAGTGGTGGATGGGCAAGGCCCGCAGCTCTGCACACTTGTGGTGTTGGGCGGAAAGCGCGTCGGGATGACCACACTCAGGGAAGAGGGTTCAGCTGGTCTGTAGTCCACATGGCCCATCCTGCCCCAATAGGCCAGGTTCAGAGGGGTCCGGGAATAGATCTGGAACCTTCCAGATCCATTTCCTGTGGTTTGGTAGCTGGCCTGACAGCAAGTGAATTCAGCACATTCTGCTCGTTTGTGTTCTAGGAAGAGTCGGGCTGTGGAAGGACATCTTCACTGTCTCCATGAACGAGAAGTTTGATTTGGTGTATAAACAGAAGATGGGAAAGTGTGACCTCATGTTCGACTTTTACTTATAATAACAGCAACAGCAAACTTGCATGCTCACAGTACCCAGACACTAATAGCTCAGAGTCCCGTTTGCACTCATTTGTTACCCGCTGGACAAACTCTGGAAGCAGCGTAAGACACGGCGGAGAAATGGAGGAAGTGGGGTTATTTCCGATCCAGAGCAGCTGTCTCACCTTTGGAATTTGAAGTCTACATGTCTGATTACAAAGATTGCGGTTCTGATGACCTGGACCATACGTATCCTGTCTGTAACATACGCAGCTAGAATGTCTACCTTTTACAGCCCACATTATTTATTGTATTTTATAGAGCTTTTCACTGGAAATCTAAATAAATGTCAGTAAACCAAATAAAAGTTCATTTCCGAGGGACTCAGGAGCGAGCCACACCCGAATGGTAGGAAGATCTCAGGGTTGACTCTTTATTTTTGTAGTTTTCTTCCGTAAGGCACAGCCATTCGGTTCTTGTCTGGTTGTGAGACGCTGGTGAGGACCGAGGGTGAGTCGGGTGTTGGGGGGACCTTGTTTCTGCTGGTGGTATTCAGTTCTCAGTAGTCGCCCCGGGATACAGCAGGAACTGTTCACTGGGGCGTTTTCAGAGAGGATGCCCTCCTGCCAGCGACCCCCGGCCAGTGGCTCCGAGGCTGATGCAGAGGACCCAGCGGGACGGGCGCGCGATGCGGTGACTGGAGAGCCTGCCACAGAGACACTGAGTCCACTCGGAACCTGACTTTTCGTTCCGCAGTCTTACTTTCGTTCCCCAAAGCAGAAACCTGCTTATGTTGGCAAACAGATGATTGATGGTAAATTCTAGAACTACTGGGTCTTTACATACCATTTATTCCATCTGGGCCTGCAACTCTGCGCCCCAGAGACCCAATGTGCGAGCGTAGCGCCCTGTCTCACCCAGACGGGGCTGGCGATGTCGCCTTCGGTGCTGTGTCTGAGGGAGGGGAGGTGCGGTCTTTACTGCCCCGCCACTCGCTTCGTTAACTGGCCCACGTTAGCCCGGAGGAGTGATGGAAGGGCAGCCAGTGAGAGCAGGGCCAGTGGCCAGTTTGTACGCACGCTGCCGCCGCGGTGGGACGGGGCCGTCCCGGCTGTCTGTCTGGCTGGGAAGTTCCCGGAGTGGTGGCCGGAGGGGTCGCCACCGCGCGCGAGGGGTCTGTTGTGCATGGTGTCTTTGGAAAGTGTGGACGTGCGCTTTGTTACTGGCTAAGGAGAGCAGCTGCAGTAGGGCAGGTGGTACTCGGCGTCTCGCGGTGCGCTTAGCTGCACCTTTTCTGTGTATCTGCGAGAGAGGCAGCTTTCTGTGAAATTTCTTTTCTATTTTTCTATTTCTAGTACTGTATGGATATTACTGAGCTCCACACATGATACTTCTGTGCTTGCTTGCATCTTTAATAAAGACACGTCCCATGCCTTGTGTCCAGCTTGTGCTGACAGGTGGAGACGGGGGCCCTGCGTGGTCCCCTCAGCGCTTCAGGGCAACGAGAGTGAGTCCCGCTGACCTCCGTCGCTGGGGCTCAGAGGGGCTTGGGCCCGTGTTGGGCTGGGTCACTCAAGGCTCAACGTTCCAAGGGTTGAATTTCCCTCACTGTTTGTCCCTTCGCCTTTGGTATCTTTTAAAAGCTGAAGTGAAAGGAAGGGTGGGGGAGAAAGGAGAAAAGCATGGGAGAGGTTTTGGTGCACCTGGGGGTCCAGGGGTCTCAGTCTCTGTCTTGGAAGGGCCCACTTTCAACAAGGTGGACGGTGGTATAGAGACCAACCCGGCTGATTGCACTTCGCCCCTGTGAATTCCAGAGTCCGTCTAACCGATTCCTTGTGGAAGGAAAGTCCAGAACATTGTACTGAATAAAGCTTTGGCTTTCTGAAAAGTCATGTTTATTTTCAAATGGACGAGTTCCTTTAGGTCTCAGGTGAAATCCCGGAATTTATTTTGGTACCTGGGATGACCCTAGACCCCTGGGCCCCAGGTTAGTTAAAGGAATATTCCAGTCTGCTATGTCCCAGGGGGTCTGCTCCCAGATCACTTACAAATCACCTAAAATAAAGCAGAGCCCTTGGATCAAGAAGCAGGGCAGTGCCGTACAGTCATGGTGCTATTTAGTGAATGTCCACTCTGGCCCTGCCTAGTTGATGTTTCACCACATCCTATGGACTCACTGAGTACACACTTGAGCACCTGCGCTGCACGGGGCCCTGCTAGAGGCACTGGGGATGCAGTGAAGTGGCAGAGGGCCCCGGCCTGCATGGCGTTCATGCTCTCGTGGGGAGATGACGTCACGAAACCATGGGTGAGAACAGGCTCAAGCAGGCTGTAAGGGACCAGTGTGCTCCTGAAGGACCCGGGGAAGCCCAGTGCAGAGATGCTGCTTGAGCAGAGACCAGGAGGACATGAGAGACTCAGGCTTGGGGCCGCCTGGGGGAGGGGCAGGGCAGGGGGAGTGTGTTGGGCAGTGCCCAGAGACTGGGCGGTGTTTGGAGGGAGGCCAGGAGTCAGCTCACGGAAGTCCTCGCAGGTCGTGAGGGTTGGATTTTGTACAAAGAAATGAAGGCACAAGAGGGCTTAACTGAAGGAATGCTACCTGGTTTGCATTTTCAACTCTTAGCTGGCTCTAAGCGTTCTCGGGCCATGTGTGCTGGGAACCGGCTCCTACCTCGTGCACACGGAGCAAAGTCAGGGGCGAAATGATTCAAGGCAGAAGGTGCCGTGGAGCCCACGAGTAGCGCCAGTTTGGAGAGTGGAATGACCCATGGGTAGCATCCGGATGGGATTTGAGGGGCCGTGAGGTGAGGAACGTCTGGACAGATGGAGAGGAGACAGGCCTGGGCAGAGGGCTGATGTTACAGACACCCCTCAGGGTTCCTGCACGTCAGGGGCCTCCAGTGAGTCCCTGGTGGCCTGGCCTTTTGACTTCACAGACCCAAAAGATCCCAGAAAGTATCTGGGGCACCAGCACAGGGCTTTACTAACAGCCGGATTCAGCCACAGCCCCTCACCAGCTGGGACCACCCCTGTGCCCTCCGCCTGGCCCTGACACTGTGCCAGCCTGGCCCTGACACTGTGCCATTCGGGACATGTCACCCTTCCCCCACTCACCCAGTTTCTTTGTCTGAAAGGCCCAGGAGGGCCTTCCTGGCTCAGATTTGGTGGCCCTCCCACCTAAGCATGTAGGCCACTTAATTTCTCTGATCCGGTGTCATAATTTACGTAACGGAGGTTAGCTTCATCCTGCTTACCTCGCAGGATGGTCGTTACATGAGCTCAGTGGCTTTGAAAGCATGAATAAAATTCGCAGAATTGATGGTCTGTGCCTGGCACTGCTGGTGAGCACCCCCTAGTGGCCAAGTCGCCGGTGACAGCCGACCTCCTCGGTCCACGGTGAGGTCCCTCACTCCGGATGTGGCCCTCAGCCCTGTGGATACAGGCGAGGTGCACAGTCCCTGTCCCGGGAGGTCCCACGTGAGGGACAGTTTTACCACCTTTCTGAGCAGAGTGACTGCAGTTGGTAGCGGGTGGAGGGAGTCCTTGGGTGTCCCCGAGGACTCTGGGCCGCGGATGCCGTCCTTCCCTAGGATTTGGCCCTCCGCCCTACCTGTGCAGCATCATCTTCCGCCCTTCACTGTAGAATGAGTGTTTTCAGACTGGGATGGTACGTTGGCCAGATGGTCCAGCCTCACCCAGCTGAGGGATGCCCTCTGACATTCCTGGACATCCGTCCCCGTCAAGCTCACCACCTCCTGGGACAGCCATTCCACTGCTGGCAGTCCTTTCCGGCCACTTGTGCAGACCCCCACCCAAGCCCGGGACTGCCCCCGTCTCTGGCCTCCCTCGCCTGAGACGCCCAGCCCTGCCTTCACCTGGTGAATGCTCCCCCCCGCTCCCAGGCGTCCCCTGCCTTCCTCTCATCCTGCCCGCCTCACTGCCCTGCGCTTGTCTCCCCACGTGGACAGTGACACACTGAAAGCAGGACCGTGCTGTGTCAGCCTTTCCCTGCGTCGGAATTTGGCATATAGTTAGCGCCTAACGAGTGAGTGGAATCTTTCATTCTTGGAGTGGGTTTTGTTTTTTCTGAAAACCATCTGCCCTGTCCCTTCTATGCACTGTTCTTGGTCCTGCCCTTGGGGGCCGTAACCTCCCAGGCAAGAACTAGCCTGGTGCCCTGCCCCCTCACCAATCGGGAACAAAAGGAATGGTACAGAGGATGCCGAGCAAGGAGAGGTGACTGCACGGACAGCAGGAAGACTGCTAGATGTAAAAACTAGGGTGAGAGCTGAGTCTGCAGCAGGTGGGATGTGGGTAGGGCAGGGGCCAGAGACGGGCATGCCCGGTGGGAAGAAATAGGATGCACTAAAATGAGTCGGGCAACCGGTTCTAACCCAGCTCTGCCACCAGTGGTGGGACCAAGGGGGAGGTCCCTTTTCATCGCGCAATGAGGAGGTCTCGTATCAGGTGTCTTGAAAACCCACGCAGCTCAAACATGCTGTGGCTCTTCAGTGGTCAAACTGTCTTATCAATTCAACCCGAGAGGAGCTGACCAATGGGGGAGACCGTGAATTTTTAGCCAGTGATGGACTTTGCCAGCGAGGGCAAAGAGAATTTGTTACAGAAGCACCTGTCACACAGCTTGGGCCCACACAGCCATCGCCAAGGCATGCTGAGCCTTTGCCAGATCTACACATCAAATGACAATCTGATTCTCACACTCGGATCCCTGTAAGCCAGTTGGCACCCGATGTCTGAGCTGCAGTCCTTAAATCTGTCCCCTCACCGCTGATGGAAGGAATCTGTGCTCTATTAAAAGCATTCTTTAAACACCAGAGAATGCTAAGTGTGTTTAAAATATAAAAAAATCAACCAGAAAATGCATTCCCCCCTCTTTAAAGTTGTCATCTTTACATGTATCCGTGGTGTTGGGCACCAGCTGGGAAGAGAAGTCTTAAAATATCACGAGCAAGGCCATCTCTGCAGAAGGAAAGACTCCCAAGGCCAACAAGACTCTCTCTTCTCCAATCTTTTGCATCCTCGAAAAACTTAAGTGAATTGGTTAAAATCTCCCCCACCTATTTCTGCTGTCTCTCATTTCCCCCCTTTACAATCCATAGTGCATGTGATTTCCAGAAAGTCCTTCTTACTCAAATACAGCTGGTAGCTTGGAGCCCATCTAACTCTGCTCAAGAACCACTGGCTGGCTGGGCCTCTGTGCCGCCCTCAGGCTCTGCCCTCTGCCTGGATTGCTGTCCCCAGCTCAGCCCGGATTACGGTGATTTAAGGTTGAAGCTCAGCACGGGCAAGGTCTACTCCAAGAAGCCCCTGAAGTCTCCTTCCCATGCCCACTCCTGTGTCTCTCATAACAGACCCCGGCCCTGCGACCATCTGCTTCTTGAGGCTACGGCCGTGTCTCTTTCACTTTCCTTGGTGCTGAGAAGTTAGCTCAGAAGAGACCGTCAGTGACGTGTTGGTGGTCTGAATGGTCCCACCATCCGTTGAATTCAGCCTTCCCTGGTCATCTCAACGGCAAGCACATCGTCTGTGACTCACCACGTGGGCCCTCTCTGGTCCGGCCACACAGCTCACTCCTACACACCTCACGTGCTTTTCCCCAACTCGGCTGGACCATTTTGCCCTCTTGGAAAGCCTTCCCTGCTATTTCTAGGTGTTGGCCGATTCACGTCCACCACCTGCCGCAAGCTGGGCTCAAAACAGTCTCCAGGAGGCCGTCGTGAATTAACTTAGCTCACTGACGCTGCCGTCCTGTAGGTACCCAGGTTTCCATTTTTACCAAAGACGTCAGGAGGGTTGCCAATTGTGGCAGACAGACTGATTTTCAGGGGCTGGTGGCTACCTCTCTCCTGGGTCCCTACCACACTTGGGGGTCTCCAGAGGAGGAGAAGGCCAGAACCTTCCTTAGCCCAGAGAATGAGTGACTGGGGTGTCCCCACTCTCGCTGTGATACAAGATGTGACAGCAAGTACCTTTCTGCCTAGAATGGAGTATGCCGGGAGTTAGAGCCTTGAATTCCGAAAGAGTAATAATTCTCTATAATAGGGTATTGGTTTACGTTTGTTAAGAAAACATTTTGTACTTGTTTTCAAGTTTCCTTTCCAAAGTGTGTGTTTTCAGCCCCAAGTAGACCATAAGCAGAGACTGTGCCTCATTCATCACTCTGTCCCCATCCTGTGCTTAGCACAGAGCTCCAATCCTATCAGGTAATCAATAAATGCTTGTTACCTAACTAAAGGCAAATTAAATGCTAAACAGCACTAATTACAAGCTGTTGCAAGATCCTGGCTCTCAGCAAAGAGAACTACTTGTGATTGTCAAGGGTTTGCTAGTTGCCCAGGTGTATGAAACATGAAATTGTTATTTTCTAACTGCTTCTTTGTTCCAGAGGGCGGGCCGTTCTTCTCAGATTGCTGCAATAAAATATCCGGAGGGCAGGGCAGGATTCATTAAAATTCTAAACGCCAGTATTCTACACTATGGAATCTTGTTCAGGGGTAAGACAAGTGGATTTTGATTCCTGTTTTCAAGAACGGAGACAACCAGTAACTGTGAAGGGAAATGAAGAGCTTCCTCATTTATTGGCATATGAAGGGGGAGCTGCTACTCCTAGCCTGTGTAGTCTCTCCACGGACGATCCTAAAATAGGCACAAAAATGGCCCCCTGTTTACAAACGATAATCAATTATTTGTAGAGACAGTGTTTAAAATCTGCAATTTAGTTGCTGGCTGACTGAACTAAAATGAGCAGCTGCGACACGTGTCAAGGTAAGTATCTGAGAGAGAAAGACCTATTTTAGTAGAGAAAAAATAACCACGGTGGCTTTTCCAAAAGAGCGACTTATACCTCATTTCTTCTTATTTAATTTTATTTTCACCTAAGGATTGCTCAGGAGATTCTGGTCTTCATTTTAGGAGGCCACCAGAAGCACAGCAGTCAGGGAAGTCTTCCTAGCAGATTTCCCAGGGATATTCTCCGCTTCCCTTCAGATGCATTATGTATCCATGTCACGCACTGGCTCTTCCCTCCTTCTTTATGAATAGACGAGGTGGAAACGTCTGAGGGGTTAATCAGTTCCTGCTGCTTATTTCTCCACACGAAAGCGTAACTTCCATTTATAACATCATTGTTGATTACCGTGAGATAATTACAGGCTTGATCTTATAGCCTTGTCTCCTAGGTGTACTGAATTGTGGTGAAAATGTAGCCATGAGTACTCAGAACCCACAGAGCAGACACAGCTCGCCATGATCCCGAGTTTCTTCGTAGTCACTGAGGGAGTGAGTTGTTTGCTGGCTGCCGCAGGCGTAAAAGTATTTCCCTCATCTTTCCATGGTTTGCTTCTCCAGATTATCCTCAAAGGTTTTGAGCAGCAGGTTCCTACAATGGGTTGTGTAGTCGAGGCTGAAACAATTTCTTGCGCAGTGTTTCTGGTTTCCGTGGTACTGCAGGGTATCTTGGACAAGGTAATGTGTTCAGCCCTGCTGGAAGCAGACCCACTTCAGGGCATCTAAGGGAGTGTTCTTTGGGAGGTGTGGCCAAGGAGGAAAACTATCTCCCACAGCATCCTCCTTGGAGCCACTGTCACATTATAGAACTCTGGTCTGTTTGATCAGAGAGCAAACCTAATCTAATAGACTTTATGGGCTTTTACTGGGACAATAAACAAGTAAACACTTTGGAGTGAAGGTGAAAGAAAAAGGAAGGAAGGAAGGGAGGGAGGGAGGGAGGGAGGGAGGGAGGAAGGAAGGAAGGAAGGGGGAAAGGAAAGAAGGAAAAAAGGAAGGAAGGAAGGAAGAAAAAAGAAAGAAAGAAAGAAAGAATAAAAGAGTCCTAGGACAAAACCTCATAACAGACTGATTTAATCAGATGTTTAAATACATGGAAAAAATCATCCTTCTCTTCAAGGAAATAAGCAAGGATTCTGAGTTTCAAGGATTTTGAGCCAATTCTAGGCTATGTTGACCCAATCATACACCACTTATGCTTTACTGTTGAGTTCAGATCCGTTCAAAAGACATTTATTAAGTCCCATGTTTGCTCACACAGCCAACTATTAGCATTTTCCCCCTACAATTTTCCCTCGGAAAAGAGTGTTACTAAAAACTAGAATCTTTACAAAGACTCTAATGTAGCAGCTTATCTCAGTTAACTTTATTTTGAACAACAAATCACCTCAACTATTACTGGATTTGAACAAGAGGACACCTGATGGAACTGGAGAGAAGGAGAGACATTTAACACAGACTTAGTAAATTCCTAATGTCCTATCATTACATTTTTTGGTGTTGGATGTGTTAGGTGTTATTTTAAATAGGCCTTCTAAAGTGAACTTAAAAAATAGATACAGTGAGGGACTTCCTGGTGGTCCAGTGGGTTAAGACTCCACGCTCCCAATGCAGGGGGCCCAGGTTCGATCCCTAGTCGGGGAACTAGATCCTGCAGGCATGCCGCAACTAAAAACATCACCGTGAGATAATCCTGGAGATTACAAACAAATAGCCACAGAATGTTTTTTGTTTTTTTTTAAACAACTGTCCTGGTGTTATGTGAGTAGGTAATTCTGGCGTTAGGACGACAAGAGTGGCTGCAGCACTAGACGTGAGGGAGGAAGCAATGATCATTAAGGGATCGAGTGGTACCATTTATTGAAATGGGTCAGAGTGAGGGAGGTTGGCAGATCAAGGGCTGTGTGGATGGCTGAAGTCCAGGTAGCCTTCGATACATACCAGTGGAGGGGGTCAAGGCTGGCAATAAGTATAAGAGGACCACCCAGGTCGGAGTCAGAGGGACCCTAATGTCCAAAGGCCATACAGAGGAGGAAAATTACCAGTGGGGCCTGAGAGTGGAGTAGCTGGTGATTCAGGATGAGGCCCAGGACCACGTGATGTTATCGGAGCTGATCAGAGTGAGTTTCAGGTAGGAAGGAGTGATTAACTGCGTTGAGTGCTACTAAGAGGTCAAGTAAGGTAAAGTCAAGTAAGAAATATTTATGAAAATTGACCAGGTGTCAGGGAGTAATAGAGCCATGCCTCTGTTAAGACTGATCAAGAGTTAACAGCAACTGAAAGAGAGACAGCATGTGTACATGACCCTACTGAGAAGTGGGTTAAAGGGGCGAAGAGAAATGGGGTGGAAACTAGAAAAGAATCTTTTTTTGTTAAAGATGTGGGACACCAGAACATGTTTCAACAGGGAAGGAGGGAAGAAAAGATAGATAGAAACACAGAGAATGAATGAATGAATGAGATTGTTGGCTATTATGACAGAGAGGGAATAACTTAACCCACCAGTCCCCATACTTTTTGGCACCAGGGACTGGTTTCGTGAAAGACAACTTTTCCATGGACCAGGGTGGGGAAAGGGGCAGATGGTTTCCAGATGATTCAAGTGCATTACATTTATTGTGCACTCTATTTCTGTTATTATTACATTGTAATATATAAGGAAATCATTATACGACTCACCATAATGCAGAATCAGTGGGAGCCCTGGGCTTGTTTTCCTGCAACTAGATGGTCCCGCCCTGCTGTGCAGCCTGGTTCCCTACCGGGGGTTAGGGACTCCTAGCCTAAGCCCTTTTGGTCTCAGGACCACGCCTCAGGATTCATTTACACTCCTGAAAAGTACTGAGGGTCCCCCAAAGCTTCTGCTTTGTTGTGAGTTACATCTATCACTATTTACCATACTAGATAGTGAAACTGATAAAAAAATTTAAATACTTGTTCACTAATTCATTTAAAATAACAATAAACCCATCACATATTCACATTCTAATGAACAATTATGTTTTCCAAAACAAAAAGAATTAGTGAAAAGAAAGGCAGTTTATATTTTTACAAATCTCTTTAAAATCTGTCTTAACAGAAGACGGCTGGATTCTCCTATCTTCTTTCGCATTCAATCTGTTGCAATGTCACACATCATGTAGCTTCTGGAAAACCCTACTGTACACTTACGAGAAAATAAGACTGTAAATGCAAGTAACATCTTACTATGAAGATAGTTTTAACAATTATGGACTCTCTGAAAGGGTCTCAGGACACCCAGGGGTTCCCAGACCACACTTGGAGAACTGCTGACCTAAGCAGTGAAGTCCAAGAGATGGCAAATGGTGATGGGGTTTAGGACGCAAGGGGCGGAAGTAGCCTCTGTGAAAAGCAACCCTTCACCTTTTGGAACAAGAACAGAAGAGATGGGCGTCAAAGCAGTTGTGAGGCAACCATGTGTTCCCTTCCTCTTCTATTTTTCTGGCCACACTGTGAGGCATGTGGGATCTTAGTTTGCTGACCAGGGATTGAACCCGTGCCCCCTGAGGTGACCGTGCCCCCTGGTCACCACTGGACCACCAGGGAAGTCCCATCTGTTCCCTTCTTATGGACTGGTTTTCTCAGTGGGAACTGAGGTGAGGTCATTCACTCAGTGCAGGAGGTCTAAGGAGAGAGAGGACATGAATTTACTCTCTTGGTGAGTAGGAAAACTCGCTTACCAGTGACGGACAGTCAGACTGCCAAGAGGGACCATAAAACATCTTTCTCCGGGGCACTCAGCAGGCCACCCTGTAACTTACCTGCTGACAGAAACGAGTGGTGGGGATTCCTCGGCAAGGCTGAGCCTCTGGGCCACTGCTTCTCTCCCACCGTGAGTGGTATGACGGTGATGAAGAGCAGGACGTGGGACCTAGCCTGCCTGGGTTCTAATCCTGGTCTGCCGTTGACTAGCTGTGTCCTTGGATCCTCTCTGTGCCTCAGTTTCCTATCTGTAAAACGGGAATAACTATAGTACCTACTTCATAGGGCTGTTACGAAGATAAAAGATTAAATGACATGTAAAGTACTTAGCTGGGTGCCTGATAAGGGACGTGCTCCCGAAGGGCCAGCGACAACTACTGTCATTGCCACTATTATTATCGAAATGACTTACTGAGCTTCCACTCAGCCTGCGAGTGTGGGTAAGAATTGGCTTACCTGATGACTATCTACTTAACTATCTACGTGTGGCCCCGAGCAGGCTGCGGATACACGGGTTGGCAGAGCAACCTTGTCCTGCCTTCACCAGGTCTCCTGGAGGAGGCCAGCAGGATACAATCAGACACACCAATTAATGCAACGATCACAATCGCCCTAAGTGCTAACATGTAGAAAGGGCGTAGCACGCGGTTGCGGCTTTAGATACATTCCTCCCTTCATCCTGATACCAGGTCCTGAGTGGGTAAGCTCGGTTTTTACAAGTGAGGAGTCTGCTTCGCAGCAAGGGACTGGCTCCTGTGTGGCCACGCGGCTCGAATTGGTTCTGTGAGACCCGTCCGACAGCTCGCGCGAAGGCCACGTTAACAGAAACACGCTTCTACAACGCGGGCCACCAGAACTCCGACCGAGTTCCCGCGCCCGGGGGAAAGGATTTCCGGCGGAAGTTTCTTCTGAGGGGGCGGAGCCACCGGCAGGCTTGGGCTCACCCCTCCGCCCCCCCAATTCCGTAGTCGACTTGGCCAATAGGAGCTCCGCTTCTTGCCAGGTGCGGAAACTTGTTCTCCAGTCAGCGAGCGCCATCGTCGCTCGGGCAACAGCGTCCTAGAGACGCCGAGTGGGCTGGGCTTCTGCGGCCTCGGGCCCTGGGGTCCGCGCTTAGAAGTGCGTCGGCGCTCCGAAGGGGCCCAGCGAGGCGGAGGGTTGAGAAGGGGCTGGGGTAAGACGGCGCGGCGGCGAGTGCGTGCGAGCCCGGGGGGCTGAGGAGGGCCCGGGCGGGCAGCTCAGGCAGTCCCACAGCCCCGGGACGCGGAGCGTCCCCTCCCCGTCGGTGGCATAGGGCTGGTGACCCGTTTACGAGTTCCACACATGTGTGTGGCGCGCCTGCCTGTGGCAGGAGCCGTTGTCGGCCCTGGGGCTACTGCAGTGAATAGTACCGTCTTATTTGTGTGGGGGAAACCGACTATAAGCAACGAGGAAGATGGCGAATCTGCCTCCTTTCATCTCTGAGGGTTACATCGCTCCAATGCTTCATGTCCCTTATTTCATCTGTCCCCACAGCAGTCTTTCGAATATTTTAAACTCTGCCTTATAGATGAGGGCTTGAATTCCACGGGGTGAAGGGCGTTGTCCCCAAATCACACAACCGGAAGTTGCAGAGCCAGAATTCAAACTCAGCACTTCAAACTCAGCACTTATGTCGCATGTCAGGATCTCTGGTCTTTCTGGAACATTCTTCTTCCTCAGGCCGCACGAGTTATCCCTGCCTCTCTCAGAAATGTTGTTTGGAAGCACTCTGAAATTTCAGAGGTTCTTTAAGACTGTTGGTTAAATCACCCCATACTTCGTTTTCCTTCTCTCCTGAAAATCTTTGCCTTTCAGGATGCCTTGCCCCTGTTAAGAGGACTCCTACTTCACTTTCGAGAGGAGTAATTTAATCATGTTTCTTAAGCTGTATGTGCCCCTAAATGAGTAGACTTACAGAAATGCTGTAAAGACTTTTTTTTGACTTTTCACATACTGCTGTTCCTTCATCTCTTTCTTTTATCCGTTGTCTTCAATTCAACATTTACTTGGCTAAGTTCTGGGGAATCGAAAGTGAATCAGGCAAGAATTTTGATTTTCCGTGAACATATTTGTCTCCCACTCAGCCTTACTGGAAGCTTTAGGAGGGCAAGGATTTATTTCAGCTACCTGTGCTCTCCCTTTCCCTATACCATCAGTTTAGTTGTTGGCTCATGGCAGGTGCTTGTAGATATTTGTCAAGAAATGCTTACATGAGACTTTAAATTTGCTGTCCATTTTGTCTTCCGTTTCCCTGACCTTTTCCAGCTGTCCACCTCTTCCTGTGCAGAGATCTCTACAGCGCCCATGCTGTGACCCCTGCAGCTGAGTGGCACATGGAGACAGAACCAGCTCCAGGAGGGTGCTCAGGAGTCTGGCGCCCGCCCAGAGCAGGAATCCAGCGGGACGCCATTGGCTGTTAACCAGACAGTCGCTTTAATAAAGCGTCTTTACAGGTATCGAGTGAATGTTTAAGGTTAGTAGATCATCATGGTCACTGAAGCTTTTCTTGGATGACTCTTTCCCCTGCCAGGATTGACAAACAAGCTGTACAGTACAGATGAGAAGGTGTGAGTGAGGCAAGAAGCCAACAGTTGCTTCCTTCCTTTAAATACCACTAGCGAGCTGACCTTTTTTGTACAGCATACTTATCTAAGAATACCCCAGGTCTAGGCTGTGCAACTGTGTAGGTTGAATACTTGTACTAGTTAAATATTAATTCACCTTCAACGCACTGCTATCTAGGATATCCACGCCATTTAGGAGAGGAGATGCAAAGGGAGGGAGCATTTGAGAAAACTCTGTGAATGAATAACATATGAACATGAAGCACTTCGAGCACGAAGGAGCCTCGTTTTCCACTTTTTTCTCCGGTTGCAATCTTGTACTGCTATTTTGTTTAATTTGTTTCAGGCGCCATTGTTATCTTTTCATCTGTTTTTCTGCAGTTTTACTGTCTCTACTACTACTGCTCCACCTGGCTAATACTTATTGAGCACTTACCGTGTTCCAGGCACAGTTTGGGACCTCACATTACCTTTTTAATTTAGTGCTCACTTCCTGCATATGAAAAATACAGTTATTATTTCCATTTCATAGATGAGACAGCAGGGATGCAGAGAAGCTAAGGGACAACAAAGCTGATAGATGGTGACATGTGGCTTCTGCGTCAGGACTTCCTGGTGACAGAGGCTGTGTTCTTATTTTTGTTTTTGTTTTTTGGGCCCTCCGTGCGGCCTGCGGGATCTTAGTTCCCTGACCAGGGATTGAACCCGGGCCCGCGGCAGTGAAAGTGTAGAGTCCTAACCACCAACCTCCAGGGAATTCCCAGAGCCTGTGTTCTTGACCAGTGCTCTTACACTCTCAGATATGTGTGTACTCCAGAAGTCCCACTGGGCTTCGAGGTGACTTCTAAAAATATATATTCAATACGGTAAAATAGGAAAGTAACTTCAGGAGGAAAGAGAGTAGTCAGATCATCTGTAATGGTTAATATAGTTGGGCTGCAAATTTAGCTGTGAGCTTCTTTTTTTTTTCATTGAATGAAAGATTCTTTAAATTCTGTAGTGCTTTATAGTTTTCAAAAGTTTCACACACATGAGTTCATATAATCCCATAATAACCCCTTTTTTCCCCTCACCTCTATATTGCCCCTCCCCCCTTCCCTCTCCCCACTGGTAACCGCTAGTTTGTTCTCTATATTTGTGAGTCTGCTTCATTTTTGTTTTATTAGCTGTGAGCTTCTTGAACCCAGGAGAAGAAAATTAAAAAGAAAAAAAAAAGAAAGCAATTGAATTCATTTTGTCCAGGCAAATAAGGCATTTTAGTTCCTTTGGAAAAAAAAGAAAGCATTTCTAACGCCTCCATCTAAAGGACATTTCTCCTGGGGTTCATAACCAAGCCCTGGGTGGCCGGGTTTACTACAGGGTGACCAGGCTGTAGGCTCAGCGTGTCCTCACTGTTAAGGGAGAGAATGTGGATGATTGTATTTGCGTAGGAGTTTGGAAATGAAAATTTTTTGAATAGTAGTAGTTTTCAGGAACACCTTCTGAATTGTGTTTTTTCTCCTGGGAATTTGTAAATGGTCTTATCCTGGACCCTGGGTTGGTCCCAGTCATTTGTTTACTTAACGGTTACTTATGGAGCACTTGCTGTATGCCAGGCCCTGTCTAGGCATTGAGGACACTGCGGTGATGGTCAGGTCACTGTCCTGATGTGCCCGGTGCCTCCACCCTGTTGTTTTCTCCCGCTGGAGTGTTTCTGGACAGACTTTGGTTTGCCTTTCTTCCTCGTCCTATGAAACCCGGAGACGACCCTCAACGCCTTATACCGTAATGGTCTCCCTGCCTTTGACCCTGGGCTCTGGCTGATTCGTGTTTCTGTGCCTTCCCAGGACCTAAAGTTAAGGACAGCTGTCCGGGAGTGAGCACAGCCTGCTGTGTGTCAGGCTCTTTAGATGCATCATCTGAGTCCTGGCACAGCCTTCGGAGTGTGGCGCTGAACCGTCGTGGGTCACTCGCCCCTTGAGAACCTGGTGGAAGCCATGTATCCTCTCTCGAGAAGAATCACCTCACACACACTTTGGCATTTAACCTCTGAGAGTTTGAAGATCTAAAAATGCACACATGTGTACCTTGTCCCTAGATTCCAGGTTATGAATAACGTGCTTTAAAGAGAGATATTATCTCCATTTTGCAGTTGAGGAAACTGGGTCAGGAGGAGGTTAATTAACTCGCAGGTTTGCCTGGTAGATAGTGGGACCAGTTTGACTCCGTGTCTTCTTGACTCCAAGCCCTTTATTTTTTCCACTGTCCAAAAGTAGAGATGCTCAGTAAATGAGGGAGTGAGTGTACGAAGGTCTAAAAAGGGAGCTTTAAAGTGTATGTGCCCCAGAATCTGCCAAACATCCATTTGATATCAGAATAGACAAGGAGAAGATTTTTCTCAAGTATTTGGATTTAGCTGCCAACATTTTTTGTGTTGCTTGCAACTTTTTCCAGTTTTGTCAAGTGATAATTTTCCCCCCATGATACCAGTTCCAACAGTTTTTGCTTCTGATGCCATTTCTGTTTGGCTGTGCACATTTCTTACTGTCATGTTGAATTATGTTTTCTCTGGATGCCAAGGCAGATGGATGGCACTTTTGTTATGATTCTGATATAAATAGCATCTGTTAGAAACTGGACATCAATACTTATCTGGCAAGTAAAACAAATATATCAGTGGAATAGCCTTCTAATCATGTTTTTGCCTGTGGTTGGTAAGTGCCTCTGATGGTCTATGACTCGGTGCTTGTTTGGGGGCATTGGTTTTATTATCCTTGCTATTTTCTACCTTACCATACAAGTTTTGATATAATCGTATTTATTAATTCTCTTTATATAGAAAACCTAAACTGAAGATGGTGCAAAGCCAGGGGTGACCTAAAGGGCTCATCACAGTGCCTCGCTCATACTCAGAACATTGCTTGGCTTTCGAGATCAAGGGTAAAATGAACCCACGCTCCTTACCCTTGCACTGTTAGGTGTTGATAACTGGGGTCCATTGAGAACAAAGATTAATAGAGTGCTTCCTGCGTGCCAGGCCCCATGGTAGGTGCTGAGTACAGGAAGATGAGTGCAGCTGATTCTCTCCACTGGAAGAGCTCACTGACTAACTAGCAGGGCGCACAGATAAACAGCCGAGAGAAAGGTCTGGAAGCAGAGAATCAAAGTGAAGCTAGATGTGGGACTAGAGGGGTGGACTGGGAGGTATTAATACTTTATTCTTGACGTGCCCCGGCCCCTAGCAAGGTCATGGAAATATGGGTGCCTTTGACCTTTTTGTCCTTCTCTTTTTTAAAAAAAAAAAAATTATTTATTTATTTGGCTGTGCTGGGTCTTAGTTGCGGCATGCAGGATCTTTAGTTGCGGCACGCGGAATCCAGTTCCCTGATCAGGGATCAAACCTGGCCCCCCTGCATTGGGAGCGCGGAGTCTCAACCACTGGACCACCAGGGAAGTCCCTGTCCTTTTCTTTATTAAATAAAACAATTGGCAAAGCAAAACTATAAGACCAAGTTGTCTGTAAAGGTATGATTAGTTTTTTAAAATTTTTATTTATTTAATTTTAATTTTTTTTTTTTTTTGCGGTATGCGGGCCTCTCACTGCTGCGGCCTCTCCTGTCGCGGAGCACAGGCTCCCGACGCGCAGGCCCAGCGGCCATGGCCCACGGGCCAGCCACTCCGCAGCACGTGGGATGCTCCCGGACCGGGGCACGAACCCGCGTCCCCTGCATCGGCAGGCGGACCCTCAACCACTGCGCCACCAGGGAAGCCCTAATTTTAATTTTATTATTTTTAATTGAAGTGTAGTTGATTAACAATGTTGTGTTAGTTTCAGGTATACAGCAAAGTGATTCAATTACACATATATATGTATATTCTTTTTCAGATTCTTTTTTTAAAAATAAATTTATTTATTTTTGGCCATGTTGGGTCTTTGTTGCTGCGTGCGGGCTTTCTCTAGTTGCGGCGAGCAGTGGCTACTCTTTGTTGCAGTGCGCAGACTTCTCATTGCGGTGGCTTCTCTTGTTGCGGAGCACGGGCTGTAGGTGCGCAGACTTCGGTAGTTGTGGCACGCGGGCTCAGTAGTTGTGGCACACAGGCTTAGTTGCTCCTCAGCATGTGGGATCTTCCCGGACCAGGGCTCGAGCCCACGTCTCCTGTGTTGGCAGGTGGATTCTGCTGTGGCCTCTCCCGTTGCGGAGCACAGGCTCTGGACGCACAGGCTCAGCGGCCATGGCTCACGGGTCCAGACGCTCCGTGGCATGTGGGATCCTCCCGGACCAGGGCACAAACCCGTGTCCCCTGCATCAGCAGGCGGACTCTCAACCACTGCACCACCAGGGAAGCCCCGGCAGGTGGATTCTTAACCACTGTGCCACCAGGGAAGTCCCCAGATTCTTTTCTGTTACAGGTTATTACAAGATATTGAATATAGTTCCCTGTGCTATACAGTAGGAACTTGTTGTTTATTTCATAAATAGTAGTTTGTATTTGCTAATCCCAAACTCCTAATTTATCCCTCCCCCATTTCCCCTTTGGTAACCATAAGTTTGTTTTTTATGTCTGTTTTGAGTCTGTTTCTGTTTTGTAAATAAGTTTATTTGTGTCATTTTTTAAAGATTCCACATAAAAGTGATATCATATGCTATTTGTCTTCCTCTGTCTGACTTACTTCACTTAGTATGATAATCTCTAGGTCCATCCATGTTGCTGCAAATGGCATAATTTCATTCTTTTTTATGGCTGAGTAGTATTCCACTGTATAAATATATGTACCACATCTTCTTTATCAATTCATCCGTCGATGGGCATTTAGGTTGTTTCCATGTCTTGGCTGTTGTAAATAGTGCAGCAGTAAACATTGGGGTGCATGTGTCTCTTTGAATTAGAGCTTTCGCCTTTTCCAGATATAAGGCATGATTAGTTTTAAGGAGGATAGGAAGGCCTCATGAAGGAGGGGCTCTACCCTCAGTCTTGAAAGATGAATTGGAGTGTGGTGGCAGAGGAGGAAAAAGCATGAACCCGTACTCAGAGGGGAGGGACTACATGGTATATTCATTCAGATTCTGTGTAAAAATGCAGCAGGCACGGAGCTGTGTGTCTGGAAGAGCCTCCTGGGGCCAGGTTAGTAATGATGTGAATGATCTTACATCCCACAGTTAGAAGCTTGATTTCAGTCTGTACACCCTGGAGAAGTAGTGCAAGTACATGTTTTTGGTTGGCTTTTTTTTTTTTAATTAAAAGCAATGTAGATTCACAAAAAAGTTGCAGAATCAGTACAGGGAGTTCCCGTGTGCCCCCAGCTTCCCCCAGCGGTAGCATCTTACGGAATAACCGTAGCACACTTAGCAAACCAGGACGTTGTCTTTGCTACAGTGCTAGTAACAAATAGAGACTTTATTAAGATGTCACCGGCTTTGACAGGCACTCATGTCATTTCTTGGTGCACAGCCCTGTGGAATTTTAACACGTGTGTAGTTTTGCCTTGCACGTTTTTTAAGCCAGGGAGTAATGTAACTGTATCTGTGCTTTAGAAAGATAAATCCTGGCAACAGAGGAGGATGGAGCAGAAAGGAGTTGGAGACCTGGGTGCATCTAAGGGGCTCTTTCTGGAATCCAGATGGGTGAGGACGAGCGTGGGCAGTGGCGTGAGGGATGGAGAGGGCAGGGGGTCGAGGTAAGACGTGTTGTGCAAGTGACATTGACAGCGCTTGCTGACCGCTTAGAAGGCGCGCCGGCGGCCAGAGTCGTGGAGAAAGAAGCAGGCCTGTGACACGGTTAAGGACTCTGGTCCTAGTTTTCTAAGGGCCGTAGGAAGCAATTGGAGTTTTTAAAGCAAGGAAGTAACGCGAGGAGATCAGTATTTTAAAATGATTGTTCTGGCTGATGTGAGGAAAATGGAGGGAACCACAGTGGTGTGTGTGTGAGATTGTGGTGTGGTGTGTGTGTGTGATGTGTGTGTGTATGTATGTATGTATGTGTGTATGCATGTGTTTGTGGTGTGTGTGTGGTGTGTGTGGTATGTGTGTGTGTGCGGAGTGTGTGCGGTGTGTGGTGTGTGTGGTGTGTGTGTGGTGTGTGTGGTTTGTGTGTGTGGTGTCTGTGTGTGGTGTGTATGTGTGGTGTGTGGTGTGTGTGTGCAGTGTGTGTGTGTGTGTGTGTGTGTGTGTGTGTGTGTGGTGTGTGTGTGTGTTTGAGTTATGGGAAAAGAAGTGGTGCTCATTGTGTTGACATAAAATACTTCTACCTGAGAAACCTAAGATTTGGTGTGAAATTCACATGAAGGACCCGCCCAAGGTTTTGGACACAATTTTCCAGTAACTCGCAAGATCAGATTATTTTGCAGACCCGAGGGCTCTGTTCCTGTGGCTTGATAAGCTAAATAAGAAAATCCGTCTAACCCCACTGCTCTCTTACTTTTCAGAATTCACAAATTCAGAAATAGTTTATCTTGAAGGCAGTGAAACAAAACAGCTCCAAAACAGATAGTGCCACCGCCGCCAGCACCACGTGGAGCAGAGCCAAGGCCAGGCAAGCGCCCCTCTCTCCCCAGCGCCTGTGTCAGCAGCCGGGTCAGAGGAACCTGGCGAGTTCACTGTGTGGTGCTGGGCTCAGGCCTCGAGACAAAGGTGCTCAGAAAGTGGTGGTGATACCACGATCACTTCCATCCGGTTTGTTTCAGTTGTTCACGCAGCAGGCGTGTGCTCAGTGCTGATTCTTGTGCCACAGTTGTCCTCTAGGAACTTACATATCGTATCAACAAGCATCGGCTTATAAATTTTAAAGTCGAATGGCCTTCGTTTGGTGCTGCACGTGACCACAGGTGTTAGCTGGCCACGGTGAACTCGGCAGATGCTTCCGCCAGGCCCGCAGGGCTCTCTGGACAGTGCAGGTCCACGTGTCTGGCTGTAGGTGGCGGCAGCCCCACGACTTTCCGTTACGGAACTCGAGCTGGGAAACCGTCTCATCTTCCCTTTGCCAGCATCCAAGGACTTGCTGGGGCCCGGCTGCACTATAAATAGGACACATTCGACACTCCTGGTCTGCTCACAGGAGCCGGGAGGATGCGGTCGTTTCCGTGGATTACATTTTAAAAGGCTGCCGGTGAAACCATGTCTGAGCTGGGAACAGCTGCTTGACAGCTGACGTGTGGTCAGTTTCTCTGACGCAGCTTGTTTTTCTGTTGCCTGTTGCTGTATCTGTCATCACATTAGGTGTGGTGGTGAGTCTGAAAATATTCATTAGGCAGGAGTGAATTTCTGAGGCAGTTTCTGAAACTAGACTTCTGTGTCCATGATAGAGAAGGCGTGTTACAGGCGAAACAGGATAAGCCTTTTCTTCAGGATCTGTGTTCCGGAGCATCAAGGAGTTCATGCTGATATAAACGATCCCCAAACCACAACACTCAATTCAGTTAAACGCAGTAAGCATTATTTTTTGGACCACCATCATCAGATGTGCTCCTTGCTCTCGCGGCACTGATGGTCTAACAGGGAACACAGACATCAAACAATCATGAGGGTCATGGGTGTTAATTAAGAAAACCTTTGACCCTGGTCACTAGTTCTCGGCACAGGGTATGAGAGTGAGAAATCACAGATGATGCCGAGGCTTCTACCTTGGATGGTGAGAAAGAGCGTGACGATCCTAAACAAGACCAAGGAGTGGCAGGGTGTGTGTGTGTGTGCGCGCGCGCATGTTTTTGGAGGAGAGTGCTGTTTGAAAGACGGGGCTGTGATTAATTTGATAAATGCTTTTGGAGCTCCAGTGATACTGGGTGCTCTGGGGCAGGGGGTACAGTAGTGCAAAAACACTTTTATCTCATGGAGCCTATAATCTAGTGTATAGTTTCCCAAATGAAAGTATAATTACTCATTGAGGTGAGTGCAGTGCAGGGGAAGGACAGGCTGTGATGAGAGACTCTACCAGGAGGATGTAGGCAAGGCAAGCAGGACGCTGTCTCTAAGGAGGCCATGGCCACATGTGGATCAGGCAGTGAGAGGAGTCAGCTGGGGGAGGAGTTGGGGGAGGAGAGGATCTGGGCAGAGGGGCCCATGGGGCCGTGGGAAGCAGGTGGGGAGAGTGGCGAAGGCAGGAGCCGGGTCACATGCTGCCGGGTAGGCCCCGGCAGGCATGTTATATCTAACATGCTGTGATACGTTTATTAGAGAACATTTAAGGTGAAGCTCAGTGTGCGCACCAGCCCAGCATAGCTGTTTTTGCCTGCAAGATGAGGCCCTGTAGACCCTGGCCTCCCGTGGAAATACGTTTTTATATCATGTTTATAGCGTACACCTCACTGTACCTTTTCTCTTAACATTGTGCTAAACATGTCTTTCTGTTTTGACATATTCTATATCGTTATTTATAATAGTGATAAATAATCACCAGATCAAACTGTGAGAGGCTTGTGTTTTATTTGGAGTTTGATTTCTGAGCTGGTGTGGGTGAGCCTTGTGGTGCATGTGGGTAGACTTGAAATTTATGCTGCAAGAGAAGGTATTTGTGAAAATGCGGTTCGGGAGGAAGGTAAGAGCCTGCCTGGGGGTTTGAGGAGACCCTGACGTCGGGGGAGACCCTGGGCGCAGGAAGGCCGAGGCTCAGATGCCAGGGGCCACCGGCTGGGGAAAAGGTTGGTTTATAACCAGGGATTTTTCCGCTAAATTGAATTCAGATGACTGGCTAAATTGTTTTTTATGATACCCTATCATTTGGAATATAGTTGTAAATCAACTTGCATTCTTATAATTCCTATGTTTAGGTCAGTAAACGAGGGGTTGCCAGCCGATTCTAAGATCTTAAGGGAGTGTGAGACCGAGACGGGGGAGGCGGACTGGGCTTCACACGCTGGTGTCAGGAACCCCGGAATCCTAATATTTGATTAGATATGTATGTAGATGACTCGCTTTTAATTTTCTACATGTTATTTTGAGTAGGTTGCAGAATTGTTAGACTGTTCTGCAAGTGCGAGGCATCCATTCTTGAGAATTGACAGGTTTTCTTACTACTCTATTAATGTGTGCAGATTTCATTGTTCTTATCCATGTGTCGATGTGAGCATGCACACAGACCCCTCACGTGTACCTGGGTGAGTGCAGACCCCTAGCACAGTTGGGCAAAAAGCCTAGGATTAAATTCAGGCGACTTTGGGTCTTGGCCTCATGAGTAAATTTGGCTTTTCCCTGTGGTGTTTCATTTCTCCACCTCTAAACATGTGGATAATGGTGTCTAACTCACAAGGTTGATGATGAACCAGTGGCCAGCAAAATAGGTTATTGCGAGGTGACGCTACTAGAATCACCTAAATGCCACGTGTGCTGGTCTTTTAGCTTCATTTTGATATCAAGCCGGGAACTTTACACATGAGCCTCCTTAAAAACTATAGACTTGTACTTAGAAATCCACTTCAGCTTCTTCTAAAGCAGTGGTCCCAGCTTGTTAAAACACAGATGGCTGGGCCACCACCCCAGAGTTTCAGGTTGGTTGGTCTGGGTTGGAGCCTGAGAATTTGCATTTCTAGAAAGGTCCCAGGTGATGTTGATATTGCTGGTTCAGGGACCACATTTTAAGAACCACTGTTTCAAAGCTGCATGTCTGCTTCAATAGCCTTTTAAAAAATTTTTTTAATTATTTATTTTTTGGCTTTGTTTGATCTTCATTGCTGTGTGCGGGCTTTCTCTAGTTGCGGCGAGCGGGGGCTACTCTTTGTTGCGGTGCACGGGCTTCTCATTGCGGTGGCTTCTCTTGTTGCAGAGCATGGGCTCTAGGCACATGGGCTTCAGTAGTTGTGGCAGTCGGGCTCAGTAGTTGTGGCTCATGGGCTCTAGAGCACAGGCTCAGTAGTTGTGGTTCACGGGCTTAGTTGCTCCGCGGCATGTGGGATCTTCCCAGACCAGGGCTCGAACCCGTGTCCCTTGCATTGGCAGGTGGATTCTTAACCACTGTGCCACCAGGGAAGTTCCCAAAACTAATTTTTTTAAATAGAAAATAAATGCATGTAGAAAATAATGGTTTTAGTAACAATAGAAAACCATGTTATGTCTGCTTGAGGAATCTAAAAATGGAATAATAGCTCCTGTCCTCTTGAGATGAACTGATGAGGACATCTCTTGGGCAAAGTCTTTAGCGTAACCCCTGCGATGGGGTGATGCACTTCAACTCTCATCAACTCTAGGAAGACAGGTGTCACTGAGTTTCTGTAAGCTACGTCAGGGTAGTTAGATGTCCTGTGGGGATACCTTGTTCCTGTTCTTTTAAAACGTGCCATTTTCTTTACATCCCAAGTTAGGTCTTGAACTCCTGGGGGCTGGGTGGGCCATACTTCTCTTTCTGTTCCTCCACTCTCGCCAGTGTGTGGCCTGCAGCATTCGCTGAAGAGTGAGCGGTTGAGAGCAGAGTTGGTTGGAAAATGCTTACACCAAGAACGTTTAGGTATAACATCCACATAGGCTCCGTTTTCAGAGTGATCCAGATTTGGCTTTTCCGAGTATTTGTATTGTAATTGAAGTCTCACTAGCTTTTATGACCCTGCAGTTGGTAGAAATTAGAACTGGAGAAGACCCAACGGGTCATCCAGACCGTTCTCCCGCTGGAAGAGGCTTATTCCCTGCAGTGTACTCAGTAGCATTAGGAGGCATTACTTTTCATATGATTACTATTTTTTTGTGTGCGTGCTGTCTTCAACTAAGTGTTTCTTGAATTGAATCTCTTTGTATTCAAGTAATAAAATGCACAACAGGCAGTACATTTCTGGGTGATTATCTCACTCCTCAGGTGGTGCAATAAGGCATGAGGCCAAAGCCCTGGCATGCCTTATTGTTATTAGGAAGGGAATTTATGGATAAAATAAAGTGGTTAACTGCATCAGCAATAACCACAACGAGGAACGCAGTTACAGAGGATCCCCCCGCCCCCGTGCTTGGAGAGCAGGTCAGGCAGGAGACCAGAACCTTAGCCGTGCAGGCAGCAATGGGGGTGCCAGAGACTCGCCACTGCCTTCAAGGAACTTGTGAATTTTGCAAAAAGCAGCAGGAAAGCCTTGGCTGTTGACAGCCATGCAAACTTGATACCTGGGAAGAGCCTGACTCTGGACCCAGCTCGGGGTTTAGCACTGTGCTCCTGGGCAAATTGCTTGCCTGCTCTGAGCACCCGTTTCCTCACCTATGAAACGGGAAGAGCAGTAAGTGATTGGGCCTGGGAAGGGTTAAATGAGTTTTTCATCAATCTTAAGCACATTTCCTGGTTCAAAGTAAGTCCCTCTTAAATGCTAATTGGATTTGAATCATTTTTTTCCCTTCTTAAAATTCTTCCTAAGCTGAGTCCCTTGTCTCTTCTTCAGTCTGGTCCAGTTACCTCACGTACACGATCATCCTCGCCATCCTTGGTGCTCCTTCTGAGCCCTCTGTGCCATGTCATCGCGTCCCTTGCACATGCCCTCACCTTGCCTTATCACACGTGCTCTTCAAAACTCTGACCCCAGGTAAACCTAGCTCAGTGGCCTTGCCGTGCAGCTGAATGTGGCTGGAGAAACGCGGCACCGCCACGAGTACTGGCCCATGAGTTCCTGTCCACGGGCCTCGGGGGGCTCAGCACTCCCGGCACTGCTGCTGCTTCTCCTGCTTGCCTTCCCTTCCAGACGACGGTTTCATTCCATGTCCTTTCCCCGTCCTCACTCGCTGCTGCTGACCCAGCTTTCACAGAGAAAAGAGACACCAGCAGAAGGGAACTGCCACACGCCCTCCTCTACACATCCGTTCACACGCTCTCTCTTCTCCTTGTCACGAGGCGTGAACGGTCCATGCGCCTAGAGGAGGCTTGGCCACGAGAGGAGACCCTGTCTCCGCAGGCAAACCTATGGGAACCAGCCATTCTCTCCTTTCTCTCCCGCTTCATCCCTCTTGGCCCTGAGGCTGGGTCGCGATCGCGAGTATCCAGACGTGCTACTGATTCTCCTGTGTTAAGGACGGTTTTCTCCTGACCCCATCCCTCCTCCGGTTCCCACCCTTCTGCTTTACAGCAGAGTTCCTTGAAACAGGCATCTCTATCTGCTGTCACTGACTCCTCTCTGAGTTTATCTGAACTCACTTAGACAGGCTTCCTCCTAACCACCCAGTTCCACCAGTATGGCTACTATTAGGGTCATGGGTGGTTCCCAGCTGGCTTAATCCAAAGGGCAGTTCTTGGTCCTCATCTTACATGATTATCCCTGTCACCTTTGACACACAACATCACCCCCTCCTCCTTGACACACTTTCTTCACTTGGTTTCCTGGACACTCGAGTCCCCTGGTTTTTCTCCTCTCTCACTGGTCACTCTCCCTCAGTCGCCTGTGCCAGTTCTTCCTCATCTCCCTGAGCTCTGAATGTCGGCATACCCCAAGGCTCGGCCCTGACAGCTCTTCTCTTTTTACACCTACTTTTCTGGTGGGCTGATCTGATATCATGCCTTTATATACATTGTTTGCTGACAATCCCCAAACTTCTGTCTTCGTCCCTCATACATCCAGCTGCCTATTCAGTAGGGCTATTGGGCTATTGAATAAGCATCTCAACTGTAATATGTCCAGAAGGAATTCTTGATCTCCTCCTCCACACCGGACCTACCTACGGCCTCTCCCATCTCAGTTAATAGCCGTTCAATCCCGCCTTTTTCTTGCCTGCCAGGTCACGTCTGTAAGGAAATACATTGGCTGTTCCTTCAGAATGTGTCTGGAATCTGATCATTTTGCAACACTTTCTCCAAAAGCACCCTGGTCCAAGCCACAGCTTCTCTTGCGTGGATGATTGCAGTAGACTTGTAAATGGACTTCCTGCTTCCTCTCTTGCCTCTGTAGATCTTTGTATTTTAACATCTTTATTGGAGTATAATTGCTTTACAATTGTGTGTTAGTTTCTGCTGTATAACAAAGTGAATCAGCTATACATATACATATATCCCCATATCTCTTCCCTCTTGCGTCTCCCTCCCTCCCCAAATGTAGATCTATTCTTGACATACAGCCAGAGGGCTCCTTTAAATGCAAAGTCCAGGTCATAACCCTTTGTGTAACCCTCTTCTCTGTACAAAACCCTCCAGCGGCTTCACACATCACTCACAGCCTAAGGCTCACGGGGACCCATGTGGTTTTCCTCCATCTAGCCTCCTGCTGCCTCTTTGTCCTCCTCGCGGCATTGTTCCCCTTCTGGTTCCCTTCAGATCTCTGCTCAATGTCACCTGTTTTCCTCCTCCGCTCCATTTACCTCCATAGCCCTTACGCATGTGTATAATTTACTTAATTTACTGTATGTCTTCCATTACTAGAATATAAGGTCCACGAGGTCCATGATTGTGCCAGTTTTGTTCATTGACCCCCAAGCTTCTAGAAGGAGATTAATAAACACTTTTTGACTGTATGAACATGTACCAAGCCACGTTCTTCTGGAAATTTACCTATGTTGTGATTCTAGGTTTCAGTTCAGTTAAATGTACCTAGTTGAAGAAGGCCGTATCTGGCACTCTGGATGAAGTTCTCAGCCTCACATGGCATCAGCCCACAGGGACCTGCCAACGGATGGTGGCAGATAAGACAGGTCCAGACTGATACCGTGCCAGGTAGTCAGGGCTGCCCGAAGAGAGGGAAGCAGAGCACTGGCCAATGTGGATTTCCTATACATGAAAAAATTCGGATTCATTTCTTCAACCCTGTAAACTTGAGATTCTTCAGATCAAGTGCTTTTGAGGTGTTGCCTAGCCTGATTTCCTATACTCGTATAGTGCCATGCACATCCAACTGTTTTTGAATATTATTCATTACACACTTGCGTTTAAATGTGAAGCCCAGTAGGGAATTTTTTTTTTTTTTTTTTGCTGGGAAGGATAGCCAAGTTAGGAGCCTCAGACAATTGATGGCTGTAAAACTTCCCTGTAGAGCTGGAACTTAGGCTTCCTGATTCACTTGAGGCAAGGGAGAGTTTTGTTTCTTGCTCTGATGCTGAGAGCGGCCAGAAAGGAATGAGCAGAAAATCTGCCCTGATTTTTGAAATGCCAATAAGCCACAGACCGGCAGAATCCATGAGTCATAAATTCATAATTGCATGTAATAACGTGGTGACCACTGAGCGCCAGGGCCTTCTGCTGGCAGGCATGGGAGCACGGCCAGCTTTGCTCTAACAGTGGGGGCGTGAGCCTGGGTGAGACCCACAGCGCCCAAGATAAACAAGGACATCCCCCGGGACTGTCTCTGGGAGGCATCTGGTTTTGTGTCCGGCTTTGGCCTTGCTTCCTCTAAGGTCTTTTAATCGCATTCTCAATAACCATCAAGTAAACATATTACCTTAAAAATTATTGAGAAGGCACCCCCCATGCCAGAGGCGTCCAGGGGAGCAGCTTCTCTCTGCCCACCAAGCGCTGCTCCCTCTTCCCCTCCTCCTCCTTTTTCTTTCTAATTCTGATGTAATTCACATACCATAAAATGAATCCTTTTAAAGTATACAATTTCCTGGCTTTTAGTATATTCACAAAGTTGTATGACCATCACCACTACCTGACTTTTGTCACCCCCAAAGAAACCACATACCCGTTGGCAGTCCCATTTCCCCCTTCCTTTAGCCCCTGGTAACCACTAACCTACTTTCCGTTTCTATAGATTTACTTATTCTGCATGTTTTATATCAATTGCATCATATAGTATATGGTCTTTTGGGTCTGCCTTAGCCTAATATTTTCAAGATTCACTTTTATTGTAGCACGAATCAGTGTTTCATTCCTTTTTATGGCTGAATTACATATAGTCCATGAATGAATAGACTGACCCATTTACCAGTTGATGGACCTTTGGGTTGTCTCCACTTTTTGGCTGTTGTGGGTACGCTGCTATGAACATTTATGTACAAGTTTTTGTGCGGACATAGATTTTCAGTTCCCTTGACTATATACCTGGGAGTAAAATTGCTGGGTCATATGCTAACTCTATGTTTAACTTTTTGAGATACTGACAACCTATTTCCAAAGCAGCTGAACCATTTTACATTCCTACCAGCAATGTATGAGGGTTCCAGTAGCATTACATCCTCGCCAATACTTGTTATTGTTTGTTACTTTGATTATAGCCATCGTAGTGGCTGCAAAGTGGTAGCTTATTGTGTTCTGATTTATATTTTCCTAATGACTTATGATGCTGAGTGTTTTTTCATACACTTGCTGGCCATTTGTATATCTTCTTGGGAGGAGTGTCTGTTCAGATCCTTTGCCCATTGTTAAATTGGGTTATTTGCCTTTTTATTATTGAGTTGAAAGGGTTCTTGATATGTTCTACATATTAGATTCTTATCAGATATATGATTGACAAATAATTGATTCCATTCTGTGGGTTGTCTTTTCACTTTCTTGATAGTGTCCTTTGAAGCACAAAAATTTTAATTTTGATGAAGTCCAATTAACATTCCTTCTTTGGTTGCTTGTATTTGTGATGTCATATCTAAGATACTATCACATAATCTCAAATCACAAAGATTTACACCTCTGTTTTCTCCTAAGAATTTTATAGTTTCAGTTCTTTTTTTAATTTTATTTTATTAATTTTTTTATACAGCAGGTTCTTTTTTTGTTTTTTTTTTAGGAAAAGAAGTAGATTGATTTATTTATGTCTTCGTTGTGGTGTATGGGCTTCTCTTGTTGCGGAACATGGGCTCTAGGTGCGTGAGCTTCAGTAGTTGTGGCTCGTGGGCTCTATAGCGCTGGCTCAGTAGTTGTGGAACATGGGATTAGTTGCTCCACGGCATGTGGGATCTTCCTGGACCAGGGCTCGAACCCACATCCCCTGCATTGGCAGGTGGATTCTTAACCATTGTGCAACCAGGGAAGCCCTATACAGAAGGTTCTTTTTTTTTTAATTTTTAATTTTTTTTATACAGCAGGTTCTTATTAGTCATCCATTTTATACACATCAGTGTATACATGTCAATCCCAATCTCCCAGTTCATCACACCACCCCCACCCCCCCGGCCACTTTTCCCCCTTGGTGTCCATACGTCTGTTCTCTACATCTGTGTCTCTATTTCTGCCCTGCAAACCGGTTCATGTGTACCATTTTTCTAGGCTCCACATATATGCGTTAATATACGATATTTGTTTTTCTCTTTCTGACTTACTACACTCCGTATGACAGTCTCTAGATCCATCCACGTCTCTACAAATGACCCAGTTTCGTTCCTTTTTATGGCTGATATTCCATTGTATATATGTACCACATCTTCTTTATCCATTTGTCTGTCGATGGGCATTTAGGTTGCTTCCATGACCTGGCTATTGTAAATAGTGCTGCAGTGAATATTGGGGCGTCTTTTTGAATTATGGTTTTCTCTGGGTATATACCCAGTAGTGGGATTGATGGGTCATATGGTAATTCTATTTTTAGTTTTTTGTTTGTTTGTTTTGTTTTGTTTTGCGGTACGCGGGCCCTCCACCGTTGTGGCCTCTCCCGCTGCGGAGCACAGGCTCTGGCGCGCAGGCTCAGCGGCCATGGCTCACGGGCCTAGCCGCTTCGCGGCATGTGAGATCTTCCCGGACCAGGGCACGAACCCGTGTCCCCTGCATCGGCAGGCGGACTCTCAACCACTGCGCCACCAGGGAAGCCCCTATTTTTAGTTTTTTAAGGAACCTCTATACTGTTCTCCATAGTGGCTGTGTCAATTTACATTCCCACCAACAGTGCAAGAGCGTTCCCTATTCTCCACACCCTCTCCAGCATTTGTTGTTTGTAGATTTTCTGATGATGCCCATTCTAACTGGTGTGAGGTGATACCTCATTGTAGTTTTGATTTGCATTTCTCTAATAATTAGTGATGTTGAGCAGCTTTTCATGTGCTTCTTGGCCATCTGTATGTCTTCTTTGGAGAAATGTCTATTTAGGTCTTCTGCCCATTTTTGGATTTGGTTGTTTGTTTTTATATTTTGGAGATTAATCCTTTGTCTGTTGATTTGTTTGCAAATATTTTCTCCCACTCTGAGGATTGTCTTTTCATCTTGTTTGTAGTTTCCTTTGCGGTGCAAAAACTTTTAAGTTTCATTAGGTCCCATTTGTTTATTTTTGTTTTTATTTCCATTACTCCAGGAAGTGGATCAAAAAAGATCTTGCTGTGATTTATGTCATAGAGCGTTCTGCCTATGTTTTCCTCTAAGAGTTTGATAGTGTCTGGCCTTACATTTAGGTCTTTAATCCATTTTGAGTTTATTTTTGTGTATGGTGTTAGGGAGTGTTCTAATTTCATTCTTTTACATATAGCTGTCCAGTTTTCCCAGCACCACTTATTGAAGAGACTGTCTTTTCTCCATTGTATATCCTTGCCTGCTTTGTCATAGATTAGTTGACCATGGTTGCATGGGTTTATCTCTGGGCTTTCTATCCCATTCCATTGATCTATGTTTCTGTTTTTGTGCCAGTACCATATTGTCTTGATTACTGTAGCTTTGTAGTATAGTCTGAAGTCAGGGAGTCTGATTCCTCCAGCTCCATTTTTTTCCCTCAAGACCGCTTTGGCTATTCGGGGTCTTTTGTGTCTCCATACAAATTTTAAGATTTTTTGTTCTAGTTCTGTAAAAGATGCCATTGGTAATTTGATAGGGATTGCATTGAATCTGTAGATTGCTTTCGGTAGTATAATCACAGTATATTCACAGTATTGATTCTTCCAATCCAAGAACATGGTATATATCTCTCCATCTGTTTGTATCATCTTTAATTTCTTTCATCAGTGTCTTATAGTTTTCTGCATACAGGTCTTTTGTCTCCCTAGTTAGGTTTATTCCTAGGTATTTTATTCTCTTTGTTGCAGTGGTAAGTGGGAGTGTTTCCTTAATTTCTCTTTCAGATTTTTCATCATTAGTGTATAGGAATGCAAGAGATTTCTGTGCATTGATTTTGGATCCTGCAACTTTACCAAATTCATTGATTAGCTTTACTGGTTTTCTGGTGGCATCTTTAGGATTCTCTATGTATAATATCATGTCATCTGTGAACAGTGACAGTTTTACTTCTTCTTTTCCAATTTGTATTCCTTTTATTTCTTTTTCTTCTCTGATAGCTATGGCTAGGACTTCCAAACCTATGTTGAATAAAAGTGGTGAGAGTGGACAACCTTGTCTTGTTCCTGATCTTAGAGGAAATACTTTCAGTTTTTCACCGTTGAGAATGATGTTTGCTCTGGGTTTGTCATATATGGCCTTTATTATGTTGAGGTAGGCTCCCTCTATGCCCACTTTCTGGAGAGTTTTTATCACAAGTGGGTGTTGAATTTTGTCAAAAGCTTTTCCTGCATCTATTGAGGTGATCATATGGTTTTTCTTCTTCAATTTGTCAATATGGTGTATCACATTGATTGATTTGTGTATATTGAAGAATCCTTGCATCCCTGGGATAAATCCCACTTAATCATGGTGTATGACCCTTTTAATGTGTTGTTGGATTCTGTTTGCAAGTATTTTATTGAGGATTTTTTCATCTATATTCATGAGTGATATTGGTCTGTAATTTTCTTTTTTTGTAGTATCTTTGGTTTTGGTATCAGGGTGATGGTGGCCTCATAGAATGAGTTTGGGAGTGTCCCTTTCTCTGCAGTTTTTTGGAAGAGTTTGAGAAGGATGGGTGTTAGCTCTTCTCTAAATGTTTGACAGACTTCACCTGTGAAGCCATCTGGTCCTGGACTTTTGTTTGTTGGGAGATTTTTTTTTTTTTTTGCGGTATGCAGGCCTCTCACTGCTGTGGCCTCTCCGGTTGCGGAGCACAGGCTCCGGACGCGCAGGCTCACGGGCCTAGCTGCTCCACGGTGTCTGGGATCCTCCCAGACTGGGGCATGAACCCATGTCCCCTGCATCGGCAGGCGGACTTTCAACCACTGCGCCACCAGGGAAGCCCTGTTAGAAGATTTTTAATCACAGTTTCAATTTCATTACTTGTGGTTGGTCTGTTCATATTTTCTCTTTCTTCCTGGTTCAGTCTTGGAAGGTTATACCTTCCATTTCGTCCATTTCTTCCAGGTTGTCCATTTTATTGGCATAGAGTTGCTTGTAATAGTCTCTTAGGATGCTTTGTATTTCTGCAGTGTCATAACTTCTCCTTTTACATTTCTAATTTTATTGATTTGAGTCCTCTCCTTGTTTTTCTTGATGAGTCTGGCTAATGGTTTATCAATTTTGTTTACCTTCTCAAAGAACCAGCTTTTAGTTTTATTGATCTTTGCTATTGTTTTCTTTGTTTCTATTTCATTTATTTCTGCTTTGATCTTTATGATTTCTTTCCTTCTGCTAACTTTGGGTTTTGTTTGTTTTTCTTTCTCTAGTTCTTTTAGGTGTAAGTTTAGATTGTTTATTTGAGATTTTTCTTGTTTCTTGAGGTAGGCTTGTGTAGCTATAAACTTCCCTCTTAGAACTGCTTTTGCTGCATCCCATAGATTTTGGATCATTGTGTTTTCGTTTTCATTTGTCTCTAGCTATTTTTTGATTTCCTCTTTGATGTTTTCAGTGATCTCTTGGTTATTTAGTAACGTATTGTTTAGTCTTCATGTGTTTGTGTTTTTTACGTTTTTTCCCCTGTAATTGATTTCTAATCTCATAGTGTTGTGGTCAGAAAAGTTGCTTGATATGATTTCAGTTTTCCTAAATTTACTGAGGCTTGATTTGTGACCCAAGATGTGATCTATCCTGGAGAATGTTCCATGCGCACTTGAGAAGAAAGTGTAATCTGCTGTTTTTGGATGGAATGTCCTATAAATGTCAATTAAATCTGTCTGGTCTATTGTGTCATTTAAAGCTTGTGTTTCCTTATTAATTTTCTGTTTGGATGCTCTGTCCATTGGTGTAAGTGAGGTGTTAAAGTCCCCCACTATTATTGTGTTACTGTCGATTTCCTCTTTTATAGCCTTTAGCAGTTGCCTTATGCATTGAGGTGCTCCTATGTTGGGTGCATATATAATTGTTGTATCTTCTTCTTGGATTGATCCCTTGATCATTATGTAGTATCCTTCCTTGTCTCTTGTAACATTCTTTATTTTAAAGTCTATTTTATCTGAGTATTGCTACTCCAGCTTTCTTTTGATTTCCATTTGCATGGAATATCTTTTTCCATCCCCTCACTTTCAGTCTGTATGTGTCTCTAGGTCTGAAGTGGGTCTCTTGTAGACAGCATATATATGGGTCTTGTTTTTGTATCCATTCAGTGAGCCTGTGTCTTTTGGTTGGAGCATTTAATCTATTCATCTTTAAGGTACTTCTCGATATATATGTTCCTATTACCATTTTCTTAATTGTTATGGGTTTGTTTTTGTAGGTCCTTTTCTTCTCTTGTGTTTCCCACTTAGAGAAGTTCCTTTAGCATTTGTTGTAGAGCTGCTTTCGTGGTGCTGAATTCTCTTAGCTTTTCTGTAAAGCTTTTGATTTCTCTGTCGAATCTGAATGAGATCCTTGCCGGGTAGAGTAATCTTGGTTGTAGGTTCTTCCCTTTCATCACTTTAAATATATCATGCCACTCCCTTCTGGCTTGTAGAGTTTCTACTGAGAAATCAGCTGTTAACCTTATGGGATTTGCCTTGTATGTTGTTGTCCTTGTATGTCATTTTTCCCTTGCTGCTTTCAATAATTTTTCTTTGTCTTTAATTTTTGTCAATTTGATTACTATGTGTCTCGGTGCGTTTCTCCTTGGGTTTATCCTGCCTGGGACTCTCTGTGCTTCCTGGACTTGGGTGGCTGTTTCCTTTCCCATGTTAGGGAAGTTTTTGACTATAATCTCTACAAATATTTTCTCGGGTCCTTTCTCTCTCTCTTCTCCTTCTGGGACCCCTATAATGCAAATGTTGTTGTTGCGTTTAATGTTGTCCCAGAGGTCTCTTAGGCTGTCTTCATTTCTTTTCATTCTGTTTTCTTTATTCTGTTCCATGGCAGTGAGTTCCACCATTCTGTCTTCCAGGTCACTTATCCATTCTTCTGCCTCAGTTATTCTGCTATTGATTCCTTCTAGTGTATTTTTCATTTCAGTTATTGTATTCTTCGTCTCTGTTTGTTTGTTCTTTAATTCTTCTAGGTCTTTGTTAAACATTTCTTGCATCTTCTCGATCTTTGCCTCCATTCTTTTTCCAAGATCCTGGATCACCTTCACTATCATTATTTTGAATTCTTTTTCTGGAAGGTTGCCTATCTTCACCTCATTTAATTGTTTTTCTGGGGTTTAATCTTGTTCCTTCATCTGGTACATAGCCCTTTTCATCTTGTCTGTCATTCTGTGAATGTGGTTTCTGTTCCACAGGCTGCAGGATTGTAGTTCTTCTTGCTTCTGCTGTCTGCCCTCTGGTGGATGAGGCTATCGAAGAGGCTTGTGCAAGCTTCCTGATGGGAGGGACTGGTGGTGGGTAGAGCTGGGTGTTGCTCTCGTGGGCAGAGCTTGATAAAACTTTAATCTGCTTGTCTGCTGATGAGTGGGGCTGGGTTCCCTCCCTGCTGGTTGTTTGGCCTGAGGCGACCCAACACTGGAGCCTACTTGGGCTCTTTGATGGGGCTAATGGCAGACTCTGGGAGGGCTCACGCCAAGGAGTACTTCCCAGAGCTTCTGCTGCCAGTGTCCTTGTCCTCATGGTGAGCCACAGCCACCCCCTGCCTCTGCAGAAGACTCTCCAACACGAGCAGGTAGGTCTGATTCAGTCTCCTCTGGGGTCACTGCTCCTTCCCTGGGTCCCGGTGTGCACAGTACTTTGTGTGTGCCCTCCAAGAGTGGAGTCTCTGTTTCCCCCAGTCCTGTCGAAGTCCTGCAATCAAATCCCACTAGCCTTCAAAGTCTGATTCTCTAGGAATTCCTCCTCCCATTGCCAGACCCCCAGGTTGGGAAGCCTGATGTGGGGCTCAGAACCTTCACTCCAGTGGGTGGACTTCTGTGGTGTAAGTGTTCTCCAGTTTGTGAGTCACCCACCCAGCAGTTACAGGATTTGATTTTATTGTGATTGCACCCCTCCTACCATCTCATTGTGGCTTCTCCTCTGTCTTTGGATGTGGGGGTATCTTTTTTGGTGAGTTCCAGTGTCTTCCTGTCAATGACTGTTCAGCAGTTAGTTGTGATTCTGGTGCTCTCGCAAGAGGGAGTAAGCGCACGTCCTTCTACTCTGCCATCTTGAACCAATCTCTCTAGCTTCAGTTCTTAAATTTAGGTCTTTGGTTGATTTTGAGTTAATTTTTTTATATGGTATGAAGTGGGGGTCCAGTTTCATTCTTTTGCATGTGGATATCCACATTTGTTGAAAAGACTATTCTTTCTGCATTGAATGATCTTGCAGCCCTTGTCAAAAATCAGTTAATGCTACATTTAAGGGTTTGTTTCCAGATTCTCCATTCTATCCCATTGATCTGCATGTCTCTCCTTATGCCAGCACCACACTGTCTTGACTACTGTTGCTTTGTAGTAAATTTTGAAATCAGGAAGTGTAAGTCCTGTAACTTTGTTTTTATGTTTTAAAGATTATTTTGGCTATACTGAATCTCTTAAATTTCTATATGAATTTTAGGCTAAACTTGTCAATTTCAGCAAAAAAGGCAGCTGAGATTTTGATGAGCATTAAATTGAATCTGTCGATCAATTTGAGGAGTATTATAATCTTATTCGTAAACATGGGATGTCTTTCCGTTTATTCAGATCTTCTTTAATTTCTTTTCAGTGATACTTTGTAGTTTCAGTGTATGAATTGTGTACTTTTTGTTAAGTTTATTCTTAAGTATTTTATTCTTTTTGATACTATTGTACATGGAATTGTTTTCTTAATTTTCTTTTCAGTGTGTTCATTGCAGTTGTGTAGAACTACAATTGATTTTTGTATATATATATTTTTAAGTTTTAAATGATTTTTGTATATTGATCTTGTATCCTACACCTTACTGAACTTGTTTATTATTTCTAATAGTTGTGTGTGTTTGTGTGTTTTTGTGTGTGTTTATGTGTGTGTTCCCAAGGATTTTATACGTACAAAGTCATATTATCAGCATATAGAGATAGTTTTACTTATTAGTCTCCAATCTGGATACCTTTTATTTATTTTCTTGCCTAGTTGCCCTGGCTAGAACCTTCAGTACAATGTTGAATAGACATCCTTGTTCCTGATCTTAGCGGAAAACTTTTATCCTTTATTCTTTTATCATTATGTATGGTGTTAGCTATTGGTTTTCACTGATGCCCTTTGTCAGGTCAAGGAAGTTCCCTTCTATTTCTAGTTTGTTGAGTGTTTTTATCGTGAAAGGGTGTAGGATTTTGTGAAATGCTTTTTCTGCATCAGTTGAGTTGATCATGCGTTTTTTCTTGATTCTATTAATGTGGTGTATATTACATTCATTTTTTTTAGGGGCATATATTTTAATTTAATTTTTTACTTTTTTTAACATCTTTATTGGAGTATAATTGCTTTACAATGTTGTGTTAGTTTCTGCTGTATAACAAAGTGAATCAGCTATATGTACACATACATCCCCATATCCCCTCCCTCTTGCATCTCCCTCCCACCCTCCCTATCCCACCCCTCTAGGTGGTCACAAAGCACAAGCTGATCTCCCTGTGCTATGCAGCTGCTTCCCACTAGTTATCTAATTTACATTTGGTAGACTAGATAGCTAGTGGGAAGCAGCTGCATAGCACAGGGAGATCAGCTCCGGTGCCTTGTGACCACCTATGTTCGGCCATTCTTGCATTCCTGGGATAAATCTCACTTGGTCATTATGTCTGATTCTTTTTAGTGTTGCTGGATTCAGTATGTTTGTGCTCTGTTGAGGATATTTCCTGTATCCATAAGGAACATTAGCCTTTAGCTCTCTCTCTTTTGGTGTCTTTGCCTGGTTTTGGTATTGATGTCATACTGGCCTCATAGAATGTGTTGGGAAGTGTTCTCTCCTTTTCTGTTTTTTGGAAGAGTTTTTGAAGAATTGGTTTTAATTATTCTTCTGTAAATACTCGGTAGAATTCACCAGCGAACCCATCTGGTCCTGGGTTTTTTTGCAAGAAGTTTTTTGACTGTTAATTCAGTCTTTTGTTTTAGGTCTATTCAGATTTTCTGTTTCCTTTTTAGTCAGGTTCAGTAGCTTGCATTTTTTAAAGAATTTTCCATTTCATGTAGGTTATCTAATTTGTTGGCATACAATTAATTGTTCATAGTATTCCCTTAGAATCCTTTTTTTGGTGAGGTCAATAGTAATGTCTTCTCTTTCATTCTTGATTTTAGTAAGTTGAGTGTTTCTCACTTTTTCCTGGTCAGTCTAGCTAAAAATTTGGCAGTTTGCAGATCTTTTAAAGAGCTTTTAATTTTGTTGGCTTTCTCTATTGTTTTTCTAAATTTGATTTTATTTATTTCTGCTCTAATCTTTATTATTTCCTTCATTCTCCTCACTTTGGGATTAGTTTACTCTGATTTTTCTAGTTTCTTGAGGAAGAAGGTTAAATTATTAATTTGAAATTTTCCTTTTTAATATAGACATTTACGGCTATAATTTTTACTCTAAGCACTGCTTTAGCTGCATCCCATAAGTTCTGGTATGTTGTGCCTTCATTTTCATTCATCTAAAAGTATTTGCTAATTTCTCATTGGTTATTTAAGAGTGTGTTGTTTAACTTCCACATATGTGTGAATTATCTCATTTTTTTGATACTTAGTTCTGATTTCATTCCCGTGTGGTTGGAGAACATCCTTTGATGTTTTCAGTCCTTTTAAATTTATTGAGACTTGTGTTATGGCCTAACAAATGGTCTATCCTGGAGAATGTTCCACGTCCACTTGAGAAGAAGGTGTATTCTACCGTTGTTGGGTGGAGTGTTCTATAGATGTCTGTTAGGTCTAATTGGTTTAAAGCGTTGTTCAAGTGTTCTGTTTCCTTGTTAATCTTCTGGCTAATTGTTGTGTCCGTACTGAAAGTGAGCACTGAAGTCTCCAGCTATTATTGTTGAAGTGTCTGTTTCTCCTTTCAGTTCACCAGTTTTTACTTCATGTATATTGGGGCTCTGTTATTAGGTGCATATATGTTTATTTTGCCTTCATTTATTCTTTCTCTAATGCTCTTTCTTTCTTTATGTAGGTCTGAGTTTCTGACCCATATGATTTTTTCTTCTCTCTGAAGAAGTTGTTTTAGTACTTCTTACAAGCAGGTCTGCTTACAAGCAGGTCTGCTGGTGACATTTCCTCGATTTTTGTTTGTATGATCAAGTCTTTATTTGTCTTTAACTCTGAAGGCTGTTTGCTGGATACAGAATTCTAGGTTGGTGGGTTTTTTCCCTTTGACAGGTTAAACGTTTCATCCCACTCTTTCCTTGCTTGTATGGTTTCTGAAGATACGTATGTGTAGGCGTACTTTTTTTTTGTTGCACGTCTCATAAAATTTTTGTTGAAAACTAGACATTTTAAGAATGTGGCAGTTCTCAAAATCATGTTCTCCCTCCTTTCCATGTTTTGTTTGTTTAGTGACTTTTCTAAATTAACTTGGTACGGTCTGTATTGTTTGTCACGTGTGGCCACTGAAGTCCCTGACCGGTTAGCTTATTGGTCAGTGTGTGATGGGACAGAGCTTTCCTTAAACGCCTGGACGCAGCAGTTTTCCAGTCTTTGCCGAGGGGCTCTTGGTGTGTGTTGGAGCATTCTGTCAACCCTCAGCCAGGCAGTTTACAGCCTCAGCCTCCACCTCCTGCTTGCGCAGAGCCTCAAGGTCAGCCAGAGCTGGGAGCTTAGGGCCTTCTCAGGTCTTTCCTAGGCATGCTCACAGCCTTCTAGATTCCCAGGAATATGTGGGAGCTTCTCAAAGCCGCTACGGACGTCTCATTCCCCAGCTTTTCGGTTTAAGCTTTTTGGTTAGGCTATTATTTGCTCTGTCTGTTATCCACTCGTTCAGGCAGCTAAAATTTTAAACAATTGCCCCTGAATTTTTTTCAACAAATGCCTTTTGACAATAGCTTGTTCTCACTGGGCAAGCTCTGAGTCAGTTCTAATAAAGACAGCCTTGTGAGAGGGGTCTTTCAGGGAACCATCAGGTAAGTCATACGATGAAAATTTTCTGATAATGGGGCTTGGAAGGAGCTTCAACCCCGTTCCTTCCCTTCCAGTGACCGGCAGGCTGCTGGGTTTTCACTGTGATTGTAGGATGTTGGTTTCAAGGCTGTTGCAGATTTGGGGGTGAGGGGAGATGGGAATAGGAGAAGTTAAAATGCCATACAACTTGGTGTTCATTCTGAGATTCTGGCATCTCTCATGAGTAAGCACCCCCCAGATTGCTGCAAACCTTTGGTTAATTTCCAGAGTTCTGAAACAGCTGATTCGGACAGTTTTCGCCAGTGTTCTCCTTACTTTTTTGGAGATGATTTTCAGAGGTCCTTCCTCCACCATTTTTGGTGCTCTTTTCCCCAGCTGTGCCTCTGACTGTGTGTTGGATGTACAGTGAGGCACTTCAGGAGAGCTCAGAGTACCCACACTTTCCACCCCTGCTGCCCACCCCCCCAGGAAATGAGTCACTGGTAGTTGAGGTGCAGGTGGATTTTCCTATCCAAATGCCTCTTTGTTGTCCCATTTTTGAAGATTATTGGATCTGCTGTAAAAGTGAGTCTAAAATCACAATTCTGTGTTCCCTCTAAGCATAGTCTTTGAAATATTGGCATGAAGGTCATGACTAGCGGCATTTCTACAGTCTCCAGCTGCCCTCTCAGAAGAGGAATAGATAGGAGCTTGGCCACATTTGTAGGATGTGCTTGAAGATAATGTAACCTATTTTTTTTTTTAATATCACAGGGTTTTAACGTGCAAAATGGCAGTTGTACCAGATTGGCATACTTTGTATCCTCACACACAAAAATTCACGCATTTCAGACCCCACTCTTCACCATGTAGAGTGTATTCAAGGAATGGTTTCCAAAATGTGTTCAGACCTTCTTCATGTGAGTATTCCTGAGCAAATGATGCTAACAGTAGATATCGTTACGTATGTTTAGTAGGTACTAGACTCTGTACAAAGGCCTCACATGACATTTAATCCTCACAGTAAAGCTGTGAAATAAATTCTGTTATTGTCCCAGTTTTCTTTATGGGGAATCTGAGATACAGGTTTATCAAGTTACTTGCCCAAAAGTTGTATAGCTTTTAGGTAGCAGGGTTGAGATTTGTACCCAGACAGTGTGATTCCAGGATCCATGGAATTAACTACTATGTTATCTAGTATACTGCCTCACTCCTCAGTTTTTTCTTAATTAATAGGCTATATTTTTCGAGTAGGTTTTTTTTGTGTTTTTTTTGTGTTTTTTTTTTTTGCCGTACTGTGTGGCTTGTGGGAATCTTAGTTCCTTGACCAGGGATAGAACCTGGGCCATGGCAGTGAGAGTGCCAAGTTCTAACCACTGTACTGCCAGGGAACTCCCTGAGTAGTTTTAGGGTTACAGAAAAACTGAGCTAAAGTGCAAAGAATTCCCATACACCTCTTCACTCCCCATCCCCAGTTTCCCTTATTAGCAGCATTGGCATTAGTGTGGTACATTCATTAGAATTGATGAGCCATTATTGACACATTATTAGAGTTCACACTCTTTGTGTTGTACGTTCTTTGGGTTTTGATAAACGTATAATGACATGTGTCTACCGTTACTGCTTCATACACAGTAGTTTCACTGCCCTAAGAATCCTCTGTGCTCTGCCTATTCATCCCTCCCTGCCGCAATCCAGGCAACCATTGGTCTTCTTACTGTCTCCGTAGTTTTGCCTTTTTCAGAATGTCATTTAGTTGGAATCATTCAGTCCATAGCATTTTCACATTGGCTTCTTTCACTTAGCAATATGCACTAAAGGCTCCTTCATGTCTTTTCATGATGTGATAGTTCATTTCTTTTTTTCTCTGAATAATATTCTCTTGTATGGGGCTTCCCTGGCGGCTCAGTGGTTGAGAGTCCGCCTGCCGATGCAGGGGATGCGGGTTCGTGCCCCGGTCCGGGAAGATCCCACGTGCCGCGGAGTGGCTGGGCCCGTGAGCCATGGCCGCTGAGCCTGCGCATCCGGAGCCTGTGCTCCACAACGGGAGAGGACACAACAGTGAGAGGCCTGCGTACCGCCAAAAAAAAAAAAAAAAAAAAATTCACTTGTATGGATGTACAACAGTTTATTCACTACTGAAGGACATCTTGGTTGCTCTCATGCCTTGGCAATTATGAATAAAGCTGCTATAGACATTTGCATGCAGATTTTTGTGTGGACGTAAAATTTTAACTTATTTGGATCATTCAGTTTTAAAGCAACAAAATTTGACATTATAATTTCCCAAAAATGTGTCTTTTCATTTGTCCATTCCTCCCTCCCTCCCTTCCTTCACAAACATTTTCTGAGCCCTAATATGTGACAAGAACTATCACAGGGACGGAGGATAAAGAGACGGGTCCGGTAGAGGGTCTGCCCTGAAGGATCCCACAGTCTTGAGAGGGAGAGGAGGAATTCCAGCAGAACAATACCAGTGCCGGTCCAGAAGCACGTACAAAGCGCTATGAGTGCACAGCCTGAGGGGAACGGGAAGGACTCAGTGGGACGTAGTGAAAGGATGGACCGGAAGAAAGGCATTCTAGTCAGAAGTCACGCTCGCCACCTGTGCTCACCTGCATCAGTGAGAGGCCACAGGCATCTACCAGAGAGACTATTTCAAGTGGGCCATGTGTCTGTCCAAATCTCAGGCAAGAAGGGAGAATGGATGTTGAGGGATAACTGGCAACTTCCAACACAAACATTTACCATCCATAATAAATGTCTTCCAGCCCAATAGCCCCACGCCTAGAGTGTACTTCGGATGTATCTCAGTTTAACTAGCTTTCTGACAGTACCAAGAAGAATGGAGTGAAGTGGGATTACTGGAGTAAAGGGCATCCACACCCTTAAGGCTCGTGAGCGCCACCAAATTGCCTTTTGGAAGCTTGTGCTGCACATCCGCACAAGTGATATTTACAAGTACTTGTTTCTGAATATCCTAACACAGAATATTATCTCTTACATTTTGTCCATTTGATATGCATAAACAATATTCTGTTGTGATTTTTTTCTTTGTTTTTTTTTGTTTTTTTTGCGGTACGCGGGCCTCTCACTATTGTGGCCTCTCCCGTTGCGGAGCACAGGCTCCGGACGCGCAGGCTCAGCGGCCATGGCTCACGGGCCCAGCCGCTCCGCGGCATGTGGGATCTTCCCGGACCGGGGCACGAACCCGCGTCCCCTGCATCGGCAGGTGGACTCTCAACCACTGCGCCACCAGGGAAGCCCTTCTGTTGTGATTTTAATCTGCATTTCTCTAATGGTGAGGTTAACTTTGATTGTCAAGTTCATCATGTTTATGTCTTTCTTTTGTCAGCTGCCTGTTCATGTCCTTTGCCCATTTACCCACTGTGGGTTGGTCTTTTTAGTTATTTGTATGAGCTCTTTGTATTAAAATATTAATCCTTTATCTGCCTTATGTGCCATCAGTATCTTTTTTCATTTGTCATTTGCCTTTTATTTATGTTTTTTATGTACTGAATTATTTTTTTCTTTTCTAAATAAAAATTATATATATAGAAACAAATATATTTAAATAAAAATTATATACATACATATATAATGTCTCCTACACCCCTTTTCTCTCCAGAGTTGGTCACCATTAAGTGTTTGGCTGGCCTGTCTCTCATGCACGTCATGCATGCACACACACGTGTAGATATGTACTTATATGACTCATATTAAAGAAAGCACAATTCATGGGTGAATCTGTAAGCTACAGATATTAGACACCCTGTTTCCTTTTAAGACGTTTTTTGCTTTATGTTTATGTTTCAATTTGAATAATTTCTGTTGGCCTGACTTTCTATTCACTAGTCCTTTCTTCTACTGTGTACAGTTCTGCCGTTAAACAAATTAAATGAGCTCTTCGCTTTGATATTGTATTTTTAATTTCTAGCTTTTTCATGTGCTTTAAAAAAATAGTTTCCACTTCTCTGCTGAAATTCCCTTCGTGTTCAGCATTTTGTCAGTTTTCCCTTAATCTCTTTAACATATTTGTCATTCTTGGATTAAATACCTGATCGTTTCTACATCTGTTCTCTCTGTGGGTCTTCCATGATTCTTTTTTGCTCTTGATCAGGTCACCTTTTCTTTGTTTACTTGTCTTGCAATTTTAAAAGGATTTAACACCAGACATTTGTGTAAAGCAGAGCAGAGACAGAAGTAAATCATATTTACCACCAGAAAAAGGTGGTAAAGCCCTTCTGCTCAGGCTGCTGGTGAGGTGGGCTGGCTCAGTTTAATTTCTCAGTTGAGCTCTGTCTGGATCTGGTTGCAGTTTTGGTTAGATTCACGTGACCCCTTGTTTCAAATGCTTCCCTTCAACAGGCCTTGCGAGCTGAGCACTGCTGAGACTCCAGCCATCTCTGCTTCAGAGTCCAGCTGCCAGCTTGGCATCCTGTGGCGGGCTCTCTGCTTTCCAGCCCTCCTGCCACTTTTGGAGGGTTTCTGGGGAGCTCTGTTTGTCCTCCAGCTCAGCTGCTAGCTTCGTGCACCTTAGGAGGTCGCCCTCCGCCCTGCCGCCCTGCCTGCAATTGCAGTGGGCTGCTGAGGTGCACTCGGTGAGGGCCCCGTACGCTTCAGAGGGGTTTGCCGCTGGTCTGTACTCAGGCACGGTGAGCAGCTGCCTGACACTTCGGGAAGACCCTGCATCCGTCGGGGCATATCACACAGCTCTCCTGCCTCACTCCCAGCTTTGGGGTGCTTCCTGTGCAACGTGTGAAGGCCCACGAGGACGAGTGCAGACTCGCTCTGTGACTGAGGCTCTTGGGATGCAAATCCATGGGATCGGTCCACGTGGCTACTAAGCAATTGCTTGTTTTCTCCATACCCCTGTGTAGAATGAATCTGCTTCTCTGCCCAAGACTCTTGAAGGGTGAAAGGAGTCATGGGTGTTTTCTCTCTGAGGAGTGGCTGGTCCTTTCTGGAGTTTAGTTTATTTGTACCCTCAGTTCTTTGGTGGGTTTCAAACCCCTCTCTTTTTTTAGCTTATCCTACTTGTTCTCATTGCAGGGTCAGAATGACAATCTGCTGTGACTTTCTGTATCCTAAACGGATGTAGAAAATTTTGTCACATTCCCCTCCAGAAAGATCATATCAGTTAGTACTCTCCCACCAGCAGATTGTGCAAGTTTGGCTACCGCTTTCATTTTAAATTCCAGAAGTTGCATTAGGCTTGCGAAATAAAAAGTCTGCCCTCAAGTAAACTCAAATAGTTTCAAAGCAATATTTCTGATACTTCAAAATTAGAATTTTTTTTTTTTTTTGCGGTATGCGGGCCTCTCACTGTTGGGGTCTCTCCCCGTTGCGGAGCACAGGCTCCGGACACGCAGGCCCAGCGCCCATGGCTCACGGGCCCAGCCGCTCCGCGGCACGCGGGATTCTCCCGGACCGGGGCACGAACCCGTGTCCCCTGCATCGGCAGGCGGACTCTCAACCACTGCGCCACCAGGGAAGCCCCAAAATTAGAATTATTGATTGCCAAGATGGGGCTGCTTGGAAAGCACCTGAAAATGCGCATGAAAATTCTGAAAAAAAAGATTTCAAGATGGAGACATAAAGACATAAAGGGGTCCCTCTGTGACGCTGGGTTCAGGAGGAGGAATTCCAGGCTGGGCGGGCAGAGGGAGAAATACTCTTCACCAGCTGATGTGGAGCCCTGCAGCTCCGCCACGTGAATCAGCTGCTTCTGAGGTTTGAAGCGACAGTCAGAAACGCAGAGGGATGCAGGCAGCCACTCCTGCACATTGAGCATCCTTGGAGTTCTCGTGGGAGATTTAAGACCCTTCTCCCCCAGGCTCTGTGCCCAGCCCTCTTCTGCCTGTCTGTCTTCTCCTAGGTGAACATCTGGTTCCACATCCCGAAACACCACCCGTAACAAACAGCAGCTCCGTTGTGACCCCCATCCTAAGCTCCCCGGCTGCCCCCCACCTCGTTGGTTTGTCCTGCTACCTTTGCGGCACTTGGCACTATCTACCGTTACCTCATCATTCATTTGTCTGTTTCTTGTTTTGCTTCCCCCTCCAGAGTCTAAGCTTTCCAAGAGCAGAGCATCCTAAATGAATGATGGTCACCAAGCCTTTGCAATCTCATTAATAGATATAAGAGATTTACCAAGCTACCATGGTTCTTAGCCTCCTCTTTACCTACTAGGTTATAAAATATCGAAAGGAACTAATCACATCTTCATGTTTATGATACTGATTGGCACCATGAGTTAATTTGTAGTTACTGTGTTTGTAGGGTGTCAGCTGCCCTTTGGTGACACGGGGACTCTGGGACCTAAACCCTTAGAGCTGGGACCCCTTTCCTCACCAGGAAGTGCAGGCGCCCTGCAAGCTCATTCGGGAACTAAACATTCTTCATTATCCTTTAGTATCCAGTGACACTCACCTCTTCCTTGTCTTTGAAAGGAAAAGGTTGTAGATTTAAGAATTACATGTTTTCCCCTCAAAAATTGGCAAGGGGATGAAAAGTGAATATCATATTTTGAAGATTTATTTGAGATAAAATTGATTCTTAACTAAATTTTATTTCAATATCCATGTTTTTCACTTGTGACATAGGTCCTTTATAGGGAAGATTATCTCTGCTCTTTTTTTCTAATGTTACTACTATTACTTTATATTGATTGAAATGTAAATTTCAGAGGTGCCACAAATGACTGCAGATTTGCAATTGTGGGTCATCTACTTGTAAACCTAGATGTAGTGGAAGAAATACTGTTTAGAAGTTTGTTGGATTCTAGTACACAGTGAAATGCTGTTTATTGTCTTAGCTTTAAGAGCGTTTAATAAATAGCTGTCTCTCTTTTATAGCCACAGCTGTTGCACATCCAATACTGTCGTCCTTAGATATAAAACGGATTTTATTTCAAAAAATTACTGATAAAGGAGATGAGTTGAAGAAAGCCTTTCACCTGCTCGACATCAGTAACAACATGACAGTGACAAAGAATGAACTGCAAAGAGTCATCACAACCTTCCTGCTGCCTCTCACGAGAGAACAGTTTCAAGATGTGCTGGCTCAGGTACAGTGCGGAAAAGACTCAGAATCACCCAGTATGGAGGGGGGGATGCAGTATATTACAGGAGCATGTAACCTCGTCTGGCTTTCCCCCACTGTCCCAAATAGAGTTTTGTTTGTCACAATTCAATTAAATTCTGGCAGGTTTGGGACAGTTATCATGTGCTTGGGTCATGTTTTGTGTGTAGCACTATTATAGTCATATTAGTTTATTTTTTAAGGCTTCCATATAAAGAGTATTTGGTCAACATGTACTTTGAAACTTAGTATTTGCGTTTGTTCTTACCTGAAGTGGTTATTGAGCATCTACTGTATGCTCAACCCAATGCAGAGCAATCAGACAGTTTTCAGCTATTATTTCTTCAAATATTTTTTTCTACCTCTTCCTCTGCTCTCTCGGACATTTTGGTATTGTCTTCCAGACCCCTGAGGCTCTGTTCATTTTATAAAATATTTTTCCTATCTATCTTTCGGATTGCATAATTTTCATTGATGTGTCTTCAAATTCACTGACTCTTTCTTAGCATCTCCATTCTGCTATGAAGTCCATTCAGTGAATTTTTAATTTTAGACATTGTATTTTTCAGTTTTAGAGTTTTCATTTGGTTCTTTTTTAATAAGTTCTGTTTATCTGCTTAGATTTCTTGGTTTTTCTTTCAATTATGAGCATATTTCTTTGACTACATTGAGTGTAGTTAAAATAGCTGCTTAAAAGTCCTTATCTGGTAATTCTAACATCTGGATCATCTCAGGGTTGGCCTGCTTTGATTTTTTTCCTTTGAGAAGGGTCACATTTCTCTGGTTCTTCATTTTTGAGCATATTTGGATAATATCCCAGACTAGTGCTATTCAATAGAAATATAAAGTGAGTCACATAAATAATTTTAAATTTTCCAGTAGCTACATTACAAAAATAAAAAGAAATAGGTGAAATTAATTTTAATAATATTTTTATTTGACCAAATAAATGTATCTAAAGTATTATCTCATTTCAACATGTAATCACTATTTAAAATTGGTAATAAGATATTTTACATTCTTTTCTGTGTACTAAGTCTACAGAGCCTGGTATGTACTTTACACTTACAGAAGACCTCAATGCTGACACCAAATTTCCATTGGAAATACTTTATCTGTATTTAGATTTCATAAAAGTTGCTGTTGAAATATTAGATTCATATACCCGGTCATTCCAAACTTAAAAGTTTTCCCAAAGCGAAGTTAATTTTAGAATTTAAATCAATTAACATGAAACTTAACAAACGGTTCAGCTCATCAGTTGCCCTAGCCACGTTTCCAGTGCTCGGGAGTCACATACGGCTCTGGCTGTTCATTAAACGGTGCAGCGCTAAACGTCACGAATGCTGTGCTGTGGAGACTCTGGATTCTGTTATATTCCTCAGAGACTTTTGATACTTTTGCTTTGACAGGCAGTTAACTTGCAAATTCTCCCTCACCTGCAGGGAGAGGGATTCATATCTTGATTCAGCTTTCTGGTCTTTTGCTGGGACTCTTGAGTCTGACCTGCACACACATGGTTCCAGTGCCAGCTGGAAGTGTGGACAGAGCGCATACACAGAAAGTGTTGCTCCTCCTCTTTCAGGTTCCTCTCACATTGTTTTTTGTTTTGTTTTTTTGTTTTGTTTTTGTGGTACATGGGCCTCTCACTGTTGTGGCCTCTCCCGTTGCGGAGCACAGGCTCCGGACGCGCAGGCTCAGCGGCCATGGCTCGCGGGCCCAGCCGCTCTGCGGCATGTGGGATCTTCCCGGACCGGGGCACGAACCCGCGTCCCCTGCATCGGCAGGTGGACTCTCAACCACTGCGCCACCAGGGAAGCCCTGCTTTATTGTTTTTAAAAAAGCAATCACAAAGTCACAGACAAGTTGGAAGTATAGTGCAAAGAACAATTTTCTCTTTCGTAAGCCATTTGGGGGTAAGCTGCTCCATTAACTCAAATATTTCAGTGTATGTTTCCTTAAAACCAGAGCCCTGTTCTATACACCCACAATCCAGCCGTCATGGTAAGGATAGTAATGTCAACTCATGGCAGCCGTCTCAGCCCCAGGCCCCAGGTCACAATCATGCAGTGCATTTGGCAAGTCTCCTATAGTCTAGAACACTTCTTCAGTCTTTCCTTAGTCTTGAGGACCATGACACTTTGAAGATTGCAGACCTGTTATTTTGTAGAGTGTCCCTGACTTGAGTTATCGGATGTTTCCTGATGACTAGATTCAGGCTTGCATCTTTGGCAGGAATGTCACAGAAATGACGCTGTGCTCTTTTCAATGCTTTTCTTAGCTTACAGGTGATTTCCGTCTGTCCCATTACTGCTGATGTTCACTGCGGTCGCTTGATTAAGGTGGAATATATCAGGCCCATTTGTCTTTTTCCTGGGGGAGTGCTCTTTATCTACTTTGTAATTAATAAGCATTTTGTGGGAGAAACTTTGAAACTATGTAGATATGCCATTCCTCACCAAACTTTCATGTATTCATTTACTGTTTATATGTTTGCAGGGACTCAAGATTTCCTGTTTTATTAAGTGGCTTATGATCCATTATTTTCATTATTTATTTTGATGTTTCAATGGTCCCTAATATAGCCAGTAGGAGCCCCTTTATGCTGGTTTCTGTGTCCTTTCGACATGTCCCCATCATTCTTTGAGCACTTCCTTACTTTCTGATACAAGATATTATAAACTCACCTGTACTTTCCTTGCCTCGGTCCCAGAATCGTCCATTTCTCCAAAGAGCTCTGGTTCCTTTTAATGGAACAAAAGTAACCAGAATCTGGGATCTGAGTATACCAGAGCTGCTCTTTGCTCCAGGCCCTCTAAGTGGGCAGAGCCCTAGGGGATATATTCCATATATAAACATATATACACATTTACATACACTTACATCTACGAGTATTTCTATATCAATCTATATATTGAAAACCGTGAGTTCACACCAATACCGCCAATTCTAACCCAGTACCTCAGGGTTCATTGTAATTTTCTCACTTTCTATGTTTGTAACTACCGTTTTAGACAATGAGCCACTTGGCTTCTGTGTTCTGAGTATATTCACTTATTTGATCAGCCTCCCTGGCATGTGACTCATCTCCCATGTCCAGCACCTCCACCCCCAGGTGGATGCCCTCTTCCTCCAACCCTGCTCTGGAGCACGGCTCCCCCATGTTGCAGACGCCACTTTTGTCTGCCCCATCTAATGACTGTAGGACTGAATTGTGAGGGAACAGACAGGGAAGGAGGGAAGGGGAGGAATGATGAAGAGCTTTTCTCTTCTTCTTTTAAAAAATGTATCCCCTTTATTCACTTCCAGAATTTCACAAATAGTATATATTGATTCTTTTACATGTCACCTTTTATTGTATCTGCATTTTAAATAAAAGCTTTATAAAGATATAATTTACATATCATAAAATTCACCATTCAAAAATGGACAAGTTCCTGGTTTTTCATATATTCACAGAGTTGTGCAACCATCACCACCATCTAATTCCAGGACATTTTATCACCCCCAAAAGAAAGTTTGTACTCATTAGCAGTCACTCCCCACTCCCCTTCCCCTAACCCCTGACATCCATTAATCTATTGATACCTTAAGTCACAACAGATTGCCAATTCTGGAGAGTTCATAAAATGGAATAATATAATATATGATCTTTTGTAACTGGCTTCTTTCACTAAGCATAATGTTTAATTATGCTAAGCATCCATGTTATAGCATGAATCGGTATTTCATTCCTCATGATGGCTGAATAATATTCCACTGCATGGATACACTGCACTTTATCATCAGCTGATGGATCTTTGGGTTATTTCCACTTTTTGGCTTTTGTGAACAATGCTGCTGTGAAATTTCATGTACAAATTTTTATGTGGACATATGTTTTCACTTCTCTCGGGTACATACCTAGGAGTGGAATTGCTGTGTCATATGGTAATGTTCTCTTGCTTTTAAAGAACCTTTGTCCTCACAAATATCACATGTTTCCTCATAACCTTGATTTAACTGTTCCTTTCTTTATACCAAATGGAAAGTTAAAATATTATTTCCTGCTGATATCTCCCTATATTCATGATCTAATCTTAATTTAAAATTTTGCCAGCCTTCCCAAGCTAATCAGCTATGCAGGAAGAGGAAAAGTACAGACGATGTGAAATGTGCATCCGTTTTTTAAAAGCTACATCTGTTTTTAAAAGAAGTCACTGAGAACTGTAGAACTTAAGAGACTTTAAAAAACAGGTTCTGATAGTCTATCTTATAATCAGGACGTTTTTCTAGAACCTTGAGCTCCTGTGACCCCCTCCTGTATAAACCAAGGAGACTGCAGTGTGGTGCCTTTTCAGGAGGCCAGGTTCATTGGGAATGAAGAGCAGGGGTTCTCTTCCTAATCCCTGGAGTTCACAGTGTGTGTCCCTTTTCTAGATCTTTTCATGACTAATCCAGGTGGTGATACAGGCTTTCTTTTTCAATAGTTAATATAAGCTTAACTGGAAATACATAAAACAGGTAAAATATTTCATGGGAATCTCACCCTTAAAATTAGAAATGAATTTTTCCAGTTATAGTGAATTTACTTTAGCTTTAATTTTATTTCAAGAACCATGTCAAGAATGTTTGAACGTCAGAGTGTTTTGATGATTGATCAGGGCAAGAGTGATGAGGAGGCATTGCTTGTAACCTGCCTTATACCTTAGTTTCATTAATAGTAAAATGAATTTTAAAAAAATGTGGCTTCAGTCTCTGAATATTAATATAAACATTTTAAAAGAGGTTGAATTGGTAAATAGATTCCAGAGAAACTGAAAGCATTTCCACTAAGATCAGGAACAAGACAAGGTTGTCCACTCTCACCACTCTTATTCAACATAGTTTTGGAAGTTTTAGCCATAGCTATCAGAGAAGAAAAAGAAATAAAAGGAATCCAAATAGGAGAAGAAGAAGTAAAGCTGTCACTGTTTGTAGATGACATGGTACTATACGTAGAGAATCCTAAAGATGCTACCAGAAAACTACTAGAGCTAATCAATGAATTTGGTAAAGTAGCAGGATACAAAATTAATGCACAGAAATCTCTGGCATTCTTATACACTAATGATGAAAAATCTGAAAGTGAAATTAAGAAAACACTCCCATTTACCATTGCAACAAAAAGAATAAAACATCTAGCAATAAACCTACCTAAGGAGACAAAAGACATTTATGCAGAAAATTATAAGATACTGATGAAAGAAATTAAAGATGATACAAATAGATGGAGAGATATACCATGTTCTTGGATTGGAAGAATCAACATTGTGAAAATGACTCTACTACCCAAAGCAATCTACAGATTCAATGCAATCCCTATCAAACTACCACTGGCATTTTTCACAGAACTAGAACAAAAAATTTCACAATTTGTATGGAAACACAAAAGACCCCGAATAACCAAAGCAAACTTGAGAATGAAAAATGGAGCTGGAGGAATCAGGCTCCCTGACTTCAGACTGTACTACAAAGCTACAGTAATCAAGACAGTATGGTACTGGCACAAAAACAGAAATATAGATCAGTGGAACAGGATAGAAAGCCAGAGATAAACCAACACACATATGGTCACCTTATCTTGATAAAGGGGGCAAGAATATACAGTGGAGAAAAGACAGCCTCTTCAATAAGTGGTGCTGGGAAAACTGGACAGGTACATGTTAAAGTATGAAATTAGAACACTCCCTAACACTGTACACAAAAATAAACTCAAAATGGATTAAAGACTTAAATGTAAGGCCAGACACTATCAAACTCTTAGAGGAAAACATAGGCAGAACGCTCTATGACATAAATCACAGCAAGATCCTTTTTGACCCACCTCCTAGAGAAATGGAAATAAAAACAAAAATAAACAAATGGGACCTAATGAAACTTAAAAGTTTTTGCACAGGAAAGGAAACCATAAACAAGACCAAAAGACAACCCTCAGAATGGGAGAAAATATTTGCAAATGAAGCAACTGACAAAGGATTAATCTCCAAAATTTATAAGCAGCTCATGCAGCTCAATAACAGAAAAACAAACAACCCAATCCAAAAATGGGCAGAAGACCTAAATAGACATTTCTCCAAAGAAGTTATACAGATTGCCAACAAACACATGAAAGAATGCTCAACATCACTAATCATTAAAGAAATGCAAATCAAAACTACAATGAGGGGCTTCCCTGGTGGCGCAGTGGTTGAGAGTCTGCCTGCCGATGCAGGGGAAACGGGTTCGTGACCCGGTCCAGGAAGATCCCACATGCTGCGGAGTGGCTAGGCCCGTGAGCCATGGCCGCTGAGCCTGTGCGTCTGGAGCCTGTGCTCCGCAACGGGAGAGGCCACAACAGTGAGAGGCCCGTGTACCGCAAAAAAAAAAAAAAAAAAAAACTACAAATAGAACCACCATACGACCCAGCAATCCCACTACTGGGCATATACCCTGAGAAAACCATAATTCAAAAGGAGTCATGTACCACAATGTTCATTGCAGCTCTATTTACAATAGCCAGGACATGGAAGCAACCTTAGTGTCCATCGACAGATGAATGGATAAAGAAGATGTGGTATATATATATACAATGGAATATTACTCAGCCATAAAAAGAAACGAAATTGAGTTATTTGTAGTGAGGTGGATGGACCTAGAGTCTGTCATACAGAGTGAAGTAAGTCAGAAAGAGAAAAACAAATACCGTATGCTAACACATATGTATGGAATCTAAGAAAAAAAAAAAAGGTCATGAAGTACCTAGGGGTAGGACGGGAATACAGGCACAGACCTACTAGAGCATGGACTTGAGCATATGGGGAGGGGGAAGGGTAAGCTGTGACAAAGTGAGAGAGTGGCATGGACATATATACACTACCAAACGTAAGGTAGATAGCTAGTGGGAAGCAGCCGCATAGCACAGGGAGATCAGCTAGGTGGTTTGTGACCATCTAGAGGGGTGGGATAGGGAGGGTGGGAGGGAGGGAGACGCAAGAGGGAAGAGATATGGGAACATATGTATATGTATCACTGATTCACTTTGTTATAGAGCAGAAACTAACACACCATTGTAAAGCAATTATACTCCAATAAAGATGTTAAAAAAATTTTTAAACAGTACAATAAAAAAAATGTGGCTTCAGTCTCTGAATATTAATATAAACATTTTAAAAGAAGCTGAATTGGTAAATGGATTCCAGAGAAGGAAAACTAAGTTCCGTTCTGGTCCTGGTGGTTGTGCTGGGTTGGGGAAAGAGAAGTCTTTGAAGGTACTTATCAACATACTGGATGTGGATTTACAAACTACACTCCCCCAGCCCCAGTCTAAGAATTGCTTTCAGTGATTCATCAGTGGACGGTTTTGATTCTCCAACATTTTTGCCAGAATAGCAAATACTGGAGAGGTGATTTGGGTTGTCTAAGCGCTTAGTTTTGTAGACCAGTCATTGCAAATGTGTATGTGCCACATTAGAATTTGCATTAGACCATAAGTAGCAATATGAAATGTGACAAAAGCGTCAATAGATTTTTAGAAATAGTTATTTATTATTTATTTTTGGCTGCGTTGGGTCTTAGTTGCTGCGCACAGGCTTTCTCTAGTTGCGGCGAGCAGGGGCTACTCTTCATTGCGGTGTGCGGGCTTCTCATTGCGGTGGCTTCTCGTTGCGGAGGCTTCTCGTTGCGGAGCACGGGCTCTAGATGCACGGGCTTCAGTAGTTGCAGCATGCGCGCTCAGTACTTGTGGCTCGCAGGCTCTAGAGCACAGGCTCAGTAGTTGTGGTGCACAGGCTTAGTTGCTCCACGGCATGTGGGATCTTCCTGGACCAGGGATCGAACCCGTGTCTCCTGCATTGGCAGGTGGATTCTTAACCACTGTGCTACCAGGGAAGGCCCAGCTTCAATAGATTGATGGATTTTAAGGCAGGGTGGTTAGTGTAGTGAGATGAATCTGGGCTCTGGAGTCACAGATTTCTGTGACTAAATGACTTAATGGCAGTGCCATGCAGGGAGGTCACACCTCTGCTCTGTGAAATGTGGAAAATTTCAACCTCCTCAGAAGGTAGTTTGGGGCTAAATGAGTTAAAACCAAGAGCAGTGCCTGTACCCATTTATAAAGTATGAGCTCTCCAGATGTAAGTTTCTTCCCTTCCATGTTGATTCTTATCACTACCAAGGCCAGGAGGGCATCCAGTCTGGGAAACTGCACGTTTAATCTGTTCTTGACCTTCTTCTGTAACACTAGGGAACCTTTGAAGCGTCTACCCAAATTATATCTACTAAAAAATGCCCCGTCAGAAATCCAAGTCCTGGGTGTCCTTTCCAGGAAAAGGCTTCACAAAGGCCTGCCCTGTGAGCCACTCTCCCTCTGGGCCCATTTCCTAGTTATACATGTTTTTAACAGCAAGGAGAAATTTGTCCTTTGGGGAAGACTGAGATAACCGTGCTAGGCTTTGAGGCTGGAATTTTAAGGGTTAAGTAAATATCAAACTTGGTTGTATAGGCTTGGGAGCCATTCAGCTGTATGGGAAATTGTACTTTGTGTATTTGCATGAAGCTTAATAAAATATATTTATATTGATTATATTTTAATTTCATAATGCTTTTTTGGGGGAAATAATTATTTTCACTTTTAAAAAAATTTGACATTTTATTTAAAAGTAATTTCAAAGCTCCAGAAAATTTGTAAGGATAAGAGTGGTACAAACAGTAGCCATATACCCTTTACCCAGATTTGACAGTTGTGAACATTTAGCCTCGTTTGCTTCTCCCGTGATCTTTCGTTCATACATATATGCAAATAATATATACGAAATACACAATGTGTACATAATTTTTTTCTGAACCGTTCAAGAGGATGTTGCTTATATTAATGGTTCTTTAATTCTAAATACTTCAGTGTGTATTTCCTTAAGAATAAGAACTATTCTCTTACATAATCACAGTACAGTTAGCAACTTCAGTAAACTAAACATTGAGATAATAATACTTTAATTTAGCCTATAGTCCATATTAACCCACTTGACCTAATGATGTCCTTTATAGAATTTTAGATTTGAAAATGATTTTTTTCTACCTTGAAATTATATGAATGTACAGTAAGTACACATGACACTCAGAGGGTTAATTATGCCTCAGACTTTTGGGAAATATATATATATATATATATATATATATATTTATACATATACACATATATAAAAATACATATACACATATATAAAAATACATATACATATATAACATATATATTAGAATATATTTCTATTAATTGTACTTATCTTTTAGATAGACCTAGATTTTAGATAATTTTGTAGACAACTTGTTGGCTTTTAACTGAGCACAGACTGGCATTCTGGCGTTCATGCTGCTTCTGCTTAGTCTGCTGAGGGTGCCTGTCAACTCAGACACCTGGACTGAGTAGCTGTGACTGTTACTGGAATGCCCATCCCACTAAGAACGTCCTGCCTTACATCATGAAACCTGCCGTGCTGTCCACTGCTTGGATCTGAATTCTCTAACGGGCTGTTATTCTTCTTGTTTGGGCGTAGATCCCCCTCACCAGCTCTGATGCCCTTCCGTACCTTGTATTCCTGTCCAGATTTGGTGGAATTGACCTGAATATAAATGTTATACAGAGGTAAGTTTTTTTTTCCTCATATGCAAATGTGAAACTTGAAATGATAAGAAATAGGACACAAGGTCATTAGAGATAAATCATGTCAACAGATACAATCCTCAGTCAAAAATTTTATTCAGAGAAGAGTCTAACGTCTAAATGAGATATATTTCAGAATAAGAGAAATAATATTGTATTAAAATTGGAAACATAGCAAATTAAAACCAGACTAACATATTTCATATGCAATGCATTTCATATTTGGAAATAAGGAATTTAATTTTTTTTTTTTTGGCTGTGCCATGTGGCTTGCGGGATCTTAGTTCCCCGACCAAGTATTGAACCCAGGCCCCGGCAGTGAAAGCGCTGAGTCCTAGCCACTGGACCGCCAGGGAATTCCCTGGAAGTAAGGAATTTAAACTTTGAAGTAGAAGTATTAAGATGCCAAATTTTAAATTTGTTTGTTTTTATACATTTTTAATGTCTTTCATTGGATAGGGATCATATTTTGGTAGCTAGAAATGAAGTATTTTTAAAAAGATCTTTGTATGAGCTCCTCTGTATTTCATAATTGTAGCATGAGCATGAAGCTCATTTGCTTTATGTGCAAAACGAGAGAGTTAAAGTCTGAACTTTAATGTCTCTATCAGCTGTAAAGGTCTTTGATTCTAGTGTATGATGTAGGAAATATTATTTTAGTAAAAAAATTATTTACTCAGATTATCTGCCTCTAAATGGGTAAGCTTCATTTTCTCAGGAATTGTGTAAACAATTAAATTTGGTTCTGAAATATTAGCAAATTTTGGTATTACAGCTTTCGTGATGGCATCCATCCGTGATGCAGCTGACATGTAAGACTTAGTGCAGCAGTGTGGAGCGGGGAGGGGGAGTTGATGTTCACTGGGTGTAGAGTTTCAGTTTTGTAAGGTGAGCAAGTCCCAGAGATCTGTTGCACAACAGTGTGAATATGTTAACATTACTGAGCTGTATATTAAAAATGGTTAAGATGGTAACTTATGTGGTTTTTTGGTTACCACAATTAAAAAAATAAAAGAATTAGTGCAGCAGCTCCAACAAGAATGACAAGGTATTATCTGCTCCACGATGTGGGACTTCTTTGTGCTCTGATCAGTTGATGTTCCATAAGTGGTGAACTAGGATAACTTCCAGGCTCATTCAGAAGGACCACTGGTCATTTTATAGGCTCTATATTCATGTTCTTGACTTAAAACCATCCACACTTGTGGAATAAGTAATCTAGGTTGAATATTCTTTGTTGAAAAACTCAACAGTTGGAAATGCTACAACTCAACAGTTGGGAAAGCTAATAATTTGAGATGAAAAGTATCATAAGTTACTTCCTTAAACATAAAAGACTAAATATTTAAACTAAATTTGGAAGATTTCTGACTTACACATGAAGCTAAATTCTCTTTATTGTTGAAGACCACGAATTATGGTGAATAGAAACTTCTCTTTCTAGTACTATGGTAGGCTACCTCCATGAAAAATACTGCCACTGAAAACTACTAAAATGATGGATAAAAGGTAAAATATTTTAATACATTACTGAGCTGGCAAGAAGGTAATTCTCAGAGGCTAAGCATGCAGTAAAACTTGGAATCCAGAGAAGGGAGCTTTCTATAAAGCCAGTTTTTACCCTGAAGGTATTGGCCAAATCTTGATGAATTTGTGTTTCAGTTTTGTTGGCTGTTTGGAGTGAAGGGGACAAGAGTCAAAACCTGCAGGGTCTGCCCAAGGTGGAGAAACCTAAGGGAAGACCCTATACGCTCTTGTAAGGATAATCTACAAAATATAAACCTGCATGGCAGAAGGGCACAAGGAAACCTGCCAGTTTCAACACTGGCATTGGGTGAATAGGGGAAAAGTTGTAATCACAAGTCAATTCATGAAAATCTGTGTCTAAAATAATGTTACCTGTGTGGTCTGAAAAGTCTCAGGCTAGGAATTTACTTAAAATTTACTGGTCCTGGACTGGGTGTGCCCTTCTGTGGAGGAATACATCTACAACATAGCCCTTAAAGAAAACCACAGATAAAGTGTCACACAAAAAAACCTTGAAAACATATAAAGAGACAAAGAATGAGGACCGCAAACAAATGGAAATCATATCCAGTGGAATCAGATCTCCAAACACTTGGGATATTGGAAGTATCAGATACAGAATCTAAAAGTAGTCTTTTAATATCTTTAAAGAAATGAAAGAATGGATTCAATATATGAGTGCAAAACAAGAGGCAGTTGAAGAAGTACAAAATGGAACTCTTGGTATTGAAAGATACAATCATTATAGAATAAAATTCAGCAGATGGGTGAAAACAGTGGCTTCAACACAGCTGAAAAGGGCATTAGTGGAGTGGAAAATAGATCTGAAGATATTATCCAGAATGCAGCACAGAAAGAGAGAGAGATATCAAGCTTGGAGAACAGGTATAAGAGACATGGGAGGAGGGAAGAGAAGGCCCAACAATACTTCTTACTGGATTTCCAGATATGTAAGAGAAAGAGTAGGACAGAGATTATATTTGAAAAGGTAATGGGTTAGAATCTCAAGCCAGATAAATAAAAAGGAATGCCTGTCTAGACATATCACGGTAAAACCGCAGAACATCAGCATCAAAGAGAAAATATTAAAGGCAGTGAGAAGAAAAAGGGAATTGACTTCACAGGAGTGACAGTTAGACTGACACTGATGTCTCAACAGTGACAATGAAAGGTATGAGATTGTGGGAAAATGTCTTCAATGCACTGAAGCTAAAATATTTGCCATCCTAGAATTTTATACTATGTTTGTAAGAATAAGGAAGAGAACTTTTTCTGTGGGAACCCCTGAGAGCCTCTCCTTTTCTTGCCATGGTATCTGCTCATCCACTGGTATCAGAGTGTTTGGAAAAGGAAGACACATCTGGCACCTTTGCCTATGGTGTTCAAGGTTACTTTTCACCTAGCTCTTGTATACTCTCTTCACACTGACTTGTATGAAAATGAGGCAGCCTGTGCATTGAATTATCCGGTCATTAGACTTGGGCTACATCTCAGGACATTGACAGATTTGCAGCTCAAATTCCCTGAATTGGTGGTGGGGGGACTTATTATTGTGGTCATAGCATTTCCCTTGGTTCAAGAGGTCATATTTTGTATCAGCCAAAGCTTGATGCCCTTGACAACGTAGAGTGAACACAACACAGAAGAGGTATGCCGTCTGTTCTGTCCTGGCCATCTCAGCCTCACCAGAACTGTCTAATATGAGGAAGTTACTGAATGTGCTACAGTGGTTGATTAAGTTGGGAGCAACATGAAGATTAAAGAGGATATTTTGCATCAGAAGACATTTAGGACCTGGAATGCTATCAAGAAGTCTGTGCCTCTGAGTGTACGAGAGCTGGTAAGGACAAAATGTGGAACTGCTCTTGCATCTGCCATGGATGACCTCACATCATCTGTAATAATGGTAGTATCATCAATAACCCTTCAGAAACATCCAAGGAATTATTCTATTTAAAATGAGTAAATTGAACCTTTGAGATTTGCTTCTGATGGACATGTCGAACATTTCTGCTTATGGACCAAAAGTGTTTCCCACTTCAATAATCCATGTGGCACTCAGCGCAATGCTACCTCCCTGAAGAATAACTACAGCCCTCCACGTACAAAGCAATCGAAACAGATCTTAGCAGAAGTTTTTGAAAGCTTTCTGAGCACCATCCAGAAAGATTCACGACAGAGTTCTGAAGAACTTACTGAGGAGCCTGAGAATTACGTTGAAACAAAATTCATTCACACATATGTGCAGGGTGTCAGTGCATTGTGTATAGGGCAAAGCAACAAGAATCAAAGAATTTTTCCCTGTACTTACATCCAGTTTCTTTAATTCAGCATCAATATTTCCTTCATTCAAATATCAACCTTTAGCCATATGTGGCATATATTACAACTAGGTGTCACCTGTGAAAACTTATCGTTCACTATGGCTTAGATGTGAGGTAGAACACAACCGACCTTCCTGTGTAATGTCACATTTCAGACATCAACATGTAGGGCCAACTGAACTATAGAAGAGTGTGTAAAAGAAGAAAGAAACTGCATGGATCTGATTCTAAGAAGTTAAAAAAACAATACACATAAAAAGGAGACTGTGGACTGTGTCAGATACAGACTGATGCCCTATTTCCCTCCTCTCCCTTATTAGCCATTTTGTGACCATGTACTTTGCCCTCAAGTCTCAAATCTGATAACTGAGTTTTTGCTCTCTTTTTCTATTCTAAAATCTTCCCTTGGTTACCTGATGACCGTAACCAGCTTTATTTGTCCAAGTTTCCGGGGCTTCAGAATCCTCCCTCCCTCCTCCCACAAAGTTTCTAAGTAGATCTATTATTGCTCTGACAATGCTGAAAAAAACATTCATTCACAAGACCGTGTATTGCAACATTCCTTGGCCAGGCCGGGTACCACAAATTCAAGTGGATAAAGCAAACAACGGCGGTAGAACGTCCGTCAACAGAGCAGATGTGAAGTTGACTCTAGGCAGGTAGCCTGGGTAGGTTGAGAAAAAAGGAGGAAAGAAGGCTTTTGGCCAAGAGAAGCAGGATTTGGAGGGAGAAAATTGTTTGCTACAAAGAAACAAGCAGCTAAAGGAACTCCAGTAAAGGAACCAATTCAGACAAAAGAAAAGAAGCCTTCTGCATCACATCTTGAATTTCTATGCCTCTGAAGGTCATTTCAGTGTGGACGGCGTCATTGAATTTCTGAAGATTAAAGACATGATAGAAGTCACTGAGGAACATTTAAAAAAATAAAGACGGAGGGTGAAATACAGACATTTTAGACAAAAACTGAGACAGTTTACTTCCTACAGATCTTGACTAAAGGAAATCATAAAAGGTATGCTAAACGGCAGAAGGCAAGTGACCCTACGGTACCCGGTACCCACAAGGCTCTCTGTGCCCTGGCTGGCCTCCCTGACAGGCGCTCTCTGCTCTCCTCTTTCTTCACTGTGTCCTTTTCTTGTTGCTCCCGTCTTAGGGCTTTTGACTGGTGGTTCCCCAGTGTCCGCAGTGCTTCTCCCCCAAATAAAGCTGTAGGTCACTCGGCTCACACCCATGAGGTCAACACACAAATGTGATTTTCTCATTCTAGAACGTGAGCCCCACGAGGGCAGGCAGCTTTATCAGTTTTATTTATGGATGTATCCCAAGCCCCTAGGACCATGTTTGGCACATAGTGGGTGCTTAATATATATTTGTTGAATAAGTGGATGGAAAAACAGCAATGACAACCAACGAACGACATGTATAGTCAGCAACCTGAATGACTCTCGCAGACATAATATCTAGTGAAGGAGGAAGAAACATACGAATGCTTCTGTTCATATGTGAAGTTCAAAACCAGACGAACTGAACTGTATTGTTTAGGGATACATACCTAGGTGGTAAAATTATAACAAAATAAAAGTAAATGATATCCTAAGTGCTAGGAGGAGAGGAAATATTATGATTGGAGAAGGGCAAGTGGGAGCCTCTTTTGTTTGGCTTTAATTCTTGATTTGAGTAATTGTTAAACAGGTGTTTGCCTTAATTGTAAGTAAACTGTGCATATGTACTGTATGTACTTTTCTGCGTAAAGGTTATGTCTCACAATAGCAATTTAAAACTCAATGAATTTAAGAAACGTATTAGACACAGCTAAAGAAACAAGTGAACTGGAAGATTGGTCAGAAAACATTAGCCAGAATGTAGCAGAGACATAAACGATGTAATTGGAGCTCTGTAAAGAGAGCAGTGAGAGATGGGACAGGTAATAGCCAAAGAAACAATGGCTGAGGATTTTCCAGAACTGATGAAAAGTGCTGTCCTGCAGATTCAAGAAGGCAAATCTCAAAAAAGATATAAAACGGGTGGGGGCAGAACCCCAAAGACCAAGAGATCTTAAAGGCAGCCAAAGGGCAACATGTACACAAAAGTGACTTCTGAGTTGTAACAATGGGAGCCAGGTGAAGAGTGGATTAAAAACTGCGATGTGGGCTTCCCTGGTGGCGCAGTGGTTGAGAGTCCGCCTGCCGATGCAGGGGACACGGGTTCGTGCCCCAGTCCGGGAAGATCCCACATGCCGCGGAGCGGCTGGGCCCGTGAGCCATGGCCGCTGAGCCTGCGTGTCCAGAGCCTGCGCTCCACAATGGGAGAGGCCACAACAGTGAGAGGCCCGCGTACAGCAAGAAAAAATTAAAAAAAAAAAACTGCGATGTGTTGGAAGAAAATCACTGCCATCCTAGAACTGTGTATCTAAAGAAAATATCTTTCACTATTTTAAATATTGAAGTAAAGACATTCTCAAACAAAAATGGATTTGGCCCCCAACAGGTCCAGAAGAAGAAACTCTAAGGATATACCTTAGGTAGAAGGAAAGTGATCCCAGGTGGAAGGTTTGAGATGATGCAAGAAGGGATGCTGAGGGAAGATGGCTGAACACCTGGCAAGTACAGGACACACTCATGACTGTAGGGAATACTGATGGCTTCTGGAATTTAAAAATAGGTTAGAATTAGAACACATGATAGTAGTGATATATAAATTGAGAGGAGGGACTGGAGTTAAATGTTCTGGAGTTGGTACATTGTCCAGTCGGAAGATGAAAGTTCTGATTAACTTGAGTCTTTGAAAATTATGCTGGTTGTAATTTCCAGAGCAATTACTACAAGTCTAAAAGTGGAGTGTATAATTCCCAAACTTATAGAGGCACAGAAATGGAATGATAAAAATGGTATCAACCCAAAAGAAGGCAAGAAGCAGCAGAATAGGCAGGAAAAATAGAAATCCTGAATATATCAGTAATTATAATAAATATACCACTTGAAAGACAAAGATAACAGATAGTAAAATCCACGAAGAGAAAAACCTAAACATAGTTTTATAGAAAGGTTAAAAGTGAAAGGATTTAAAAAGACATACTATTCAAATAAATACTAATCTAAAGAAAGCAGGCACCACTAAGTTAATGTCAGACAGTAGACGGGGCTCCCCTGAGGCAGATACTGAGATGGAGTTTGGGGTACAGACTTCCCTGAAAAGGGAAGAGGACTGGAGCCAGACTGGGCAGAGGAGCTGCCACTGGGGCTGAGGAAGCCTTGACCAAATGCAGAGGAGGGAGGGAGGGGCTGAGGTTGGGAGGGGCGGGGCCTCCTGTGCCCCTGGGGCAGTGGCACTTCTCCATTTCTTCAGCTGATGGTGGGCACACAGCTGTACAAAGTCAGGTATGTGTGATTTTTATTCCTTAAATCTTAAACATATGTTACAAATAGTGTTTTGTATCTCTTCAATACATAATTAAAACCATATTTAAAAAAAAAAAAGGGCTTCCCTGGTGGCACAGTGGTTGAGAGTCCGCCTGCCGATGCAGGGGACACGGGTTCGTGCCCCAGTCCGGGAAGATCCCACATGCCGCGGAGCGGCTGGGCCCGTGAGCCATGGCCGCTGAGCCCGCGCGTCCGGAGCCTGTGCTCCGCAACGGGAGAGGCCACAACAGTGAGAGGCCTGCGTACCGCAAAAAAACCCCACAACCCCCCCCAAAAAAAAAACCATATTAAATATATTACATTTAACACAGAATCATAAGGCTGGGTTCCTGGTTTCATCTCTAACTTGGGCTCGGCACTTAACCCCTCTGAGCCTGTTTCCTCGTGTGTAAAATGAAGTTAATTTCTGTTTAAAGCGCTCCAGTGGCTTCCCCTTCCCCAGTGTGAAGTCCAGTCTCCTCATCACGGCCCCCGCACCATGGCGCTGGTTTCAGCCTCCATCTCTGGACTTACCCCATGTTCCTTGGCCCTGCTTGGTGGGCTCTGGTCCCCCTGGCCTCCGCAGTAGCAGCCCTGGGACGTGCCAGGCTCCTGCCACCTCTGGGCTTCAAGCTGTGGCATGTTCCCTTTGCTTTGCCTGGAGAGCTTTTCCTTCGAGATGGTGGCTCCTGGCTTATTAGCTTGTGGGTCTCTATTCAAATGCCCCGTCGTCCACCCATGCAGGAGAGTCGGCCCATCTTACCCCAGTGTCCAGTCTATCCCCACCTGTCTTAACTGGCTTCAGAGCACTTGTTATTACTTCAGCTTACATTACTTATTTCCAGTCTGTCACTGTCACTAGCATTAAGCTTTTTCAAGCCTGGGAACGGTGTCCTGCTCGACTCCACGCCCAGGCCTGAGTGTAGGAGGCACTGGGTAAATACTCTGAAGTGGCCTCTGTTGTTCTTTATCCTCACGCTAGCCCTGTGGTTAGTTCCAAAGAGAGGCTGTGAAGCGGTTTATAGATACACAGGTAATGCAAAATCAAAAATAGTTAATAAAAGCGGCTGGAGACGGGGCTGGTATAGACGCACATCCGTCCTAAGCCCTTTGCAGAGGGGCTCGGTGCGCACCGCGGGGCGAGCGGGAGCCCGCAGGGGTCAGAACACAGTGCCGAAGCCGAGGGTTAGGCGTGGCCCGTGAAGCCAGGCCCCCTGGGTCTGAAGCCGGTGCCGTGGCTTCCCCACGGTGACCTCGGCTCCCCCAGCCTTCTCTGGAAAGCGGGATGGTGGTGGCCGCTAACCCATGGAGTGAGGGTCATGTGAGACGGGGCCTGGCCTCCGTGAGGGCTCTCTGCATGAAGGCCGTAATCGCTCCATTCCCACCCCACCCCAGGAGGAGTCGATGTCCTGTGTCATTTTACAGATGAGGGACCCGAGACACGGAGAAGCTAAGTAACTGGCCCAAGTTCACGCTTCTGGCGGATGGCGTAAGAAAGACCTTGCATTTAAAAATACGTAATTTAGAAACTCCTATAATTTTGATCTCTGTGTGTCCTATGTAAGCATTAACATAGTGAAAACACTTTAACAAAAGATTTTCAATTGTTATCTTTGAGGGGAGGTGAGAGTGAAATGAACTGCTGTCGGACATTAAAAGAACTCGAAGTCCAAGTAGGAGAAAAGGTAACAGAGAGCTTTCAGAGTTCTTCCCCCAATCCCCACCCTTCGTCAAAAGTAATTGCTATTTTTCTGGAAAAGGCAAAACTATGGAAAATTTAAAAGTTTAGTAGTTGCTAGAGGTTGAAGGGCAGAGGGTGGAGAGAGAAGATGATTTAGGTGGAAAGCAGAAGATTTTTAAGGAAGTGAAAATACTCTGTTTCATACCATAGTGATGGCTACGTGTCATTATACAGTTGACAAAACTCATAGAACGTACACCGAGAGTGAGCCTTAATGTGAACTAGGGACTATGGGAGATTACAATGCATCAGTGAAGGTCCCTCAGTTGAACCAAATGTCCCACTCTGGTTGGGGATACTGATAATGGGGGACACCATGCATGTGTGGGGACAGGAGGTATACGGGAAATTGCTGTACGTTTCCACCAATCTTGATGTGAACCTTATACTGCTCTTAAAAATAAATTCTTAATTAAAAAACCCAAAATGCCAAAAAAAAAAAAAAAAAAGAAAAGTAATTGCTAGCAGAGGGAGCTGATGCAGAATGAGCTGTGTCTTGTCGTCCGCGTTCTCGTGCCTCACCCAGTAGAGCTCACATGAAAGCCTGTATTCACATGACTTCGCCTGCCCGGATGGCATCCTTTTTGATGAACGACACCAGCAGAAGTCCTGGAATATTAATTACTTTTGTATTAACTTCAGATCATTATTAGTAGGGCTGCCCTTTTGGTTTTTGTCTACGACTGAGGCAGGGTTTTCTTTAGAAAGAGAAAACTACGGCTTTTCGGCAGTAAATGCCAATCAAGAGCGGCGTGGTAAAAATAACTGGTGAAACTCAGAGCGATACATATTTAAGAATTGAGTAATTTAGCCACGAAAGCTACTACGCGTGTTTAAAAAGGAGCATATAGCTCTGTTCCTGTTTGCCGGTTGTGGGTAGCTATCAGGGCGCACAACTAGGGAGGGAGGAGATGCTCACGGCCTTCGGGGGCTGGAATCGGACCCCTTTTTAAAATGCATTTGGGCCTGTCAGTTACACGAGCAGTTTGAGAATCATAGTTTAATTTACTTGATTCAATATGTTGGTTTGAAATGTGACAAATTTTCTTTCCTTTTTGAACTCTTCTGAGATTGTCAAACATTTCAAAATCAAAAATAGCTAGAAACCCACAAAATGTTTGTCTGAATTTCCCTGGCTTATGCCATTAACACCAGAAAATTCTTCCTAGTGTGATAATTTTTTAGCATTATGTGCTCCTAAAAATCTACTTTCACTATAGTTTATATTAGTAGGAACCCTGGTGTCATGATTTGCTGCTTCTGTTGTGGTTCATTGTTATTCTATAAGAAATATGCAATATTTGTAATTGATATGTAATAGATATTATTTATGGTATTTGTCTTTAATTTGTCTCTTCACAAACTTGTTTAATCATGAAATTATCCTAGGAAAGTCAGCTGTTTATGACGATCATGCTTGCAACATAGGTGGGTCAGTAATGCAACGTTACAGTTAGGGGAGGGGAAGGACATAGGCCTAGCTTGTAAGTTACTGAAAGTGAGGCTTCGAAGAGGAAAGCTGAAGGGGAACTCCACCACTGGCCGCCCTTTCATCTCAGTCCTTTTTCATCCTGGCCTCCTTCCCATAGAAGCCCCCTCACTAAGAGTGAGTTTAAAGCAGCGCGGTTTAAACAGAAAGGTAACGGCGAGAGGCTGAGAAATGGGTGATAGAGGTAACGCCCGACCACAGGGCAGCTCCGAGGCTTTCTCTGCCGTGCAGTCTGGCCAGCACAAGCTGCAGCCCCAGCTCTGCCTGCCACCCTGGCGCTGGGCAGGCAGGTGGCGTGGACGGGCTCTGCCATTTACCAGCCGGGTGGCCTTGGGCAAAGTCCTTGTCATTGGGCTTCTTCATCTGTCGGTGGGGATAAGAACACCCACCTCACAGTGCTGTTGCGTGGCTTAAAGGTATCCAGCATAAAGCACCTGGAACACTTAGGTGATGCCAGCTATCATTATTATGGTTATTACTACAGCTTCCTTTGAGGTATAGGTAGGACCTTAAATGAATGTCGTCCCTTCCCACCGACCCCAAAGTAAACAGAACAAACCAAATCCACTCCTCAGCTGCTGGCTGTGTGCAGTAGCGTGTTTCCAGCTACAACTCTGGTCCTGCAAACGGGCCACACTCAAACATTGGAGACAGAGAGGAACACCTAGCGATCAGTAAAAGATGGCTGTCTTCAGACATACATTGTCATTGCTGGGCGATCTACACAGTTTGGGAATGAAAGATGCTAATTCTTTTGTTTTAAATATAAGTCCACATGGCTTATTGGAGCCAAGAATGCATGCAAATGGCTCTCTGAATTTTGGGAGCCAGACTTAGCTGAATGTGTGTGTGGTCTAGCCTTCCTAAACCAACAAGTAGTTAGCAGTTGGCACCCCAAACTGCCCGAACCCCGGGGCTTGGGTTTCCTAATTGTTTTCTTCTGCAGTGAGCTTGGTCTGGTGGCTGGCTCCTCAGCCTCGCCCTAATTCATGTGCACTTAGACCTTCCAGCACGTGTTCACATTCATGCTCCTTGTTCAGTCGAAACCGTGGGCTTCCTGAGTCTCGTTTTCTCCGTCAGTCGAGAGGAAGGCAGACTGGGTGGTCTCCGGGGCCCATCTCTCCGTCCTTTGGTGACTGTGACCTGTGGCTTCACGTGAAGAGCCTGCTATCTGCGGCCGTGGGGCCCCAGGTGGTCCTCAGGGTGTCGTCTCAGGCTCCCGCTGGTCCTGGTTCCTGCTTTAACCTGCACTCGGATTCCACCCAGTGGGTGCTCTGAGTCTGGTGCGCAGCTCCCTTGCCCTCATCCTCTTGGCCCCGGCTTTTCCTTGTTCACAAAGAGGACTGTGCTTTCCTCTGGCTCCTCTTCTGTGCCTTCTACGGGGCGTCTCCTTGGCTGCCCTTGAGTTCTCTGGTCTTCAGGTTCCTTGCTCTCTTAATCTCCTGGGAGGCAGAGGGAGTTAGTGGGAAGGAGGCGCACCTGGCCTGAAGTCTCACCTCTGCAGCGGCCCACGGGCCGTGGGCAGGTCTCCCACTGCTTTGACTTTCCTCGTCTCTGGAGGCAAGACAACAGCACTTACCCGTCAGAGTGATCACAAGAATGAATGAGAATAATGTAAGTGACGCCCTTGCATACAGCAGGTGCTCAATAAATACTCGTCCCTTCCTCTACCCATCAGCGAGGGTGGTCCTCCCTGTCAGGCGCTCCTGAAACCCTTCCTGTGGTAGCTTTACCCGCCACCAGGTGGTGCCCTGTCAGCCACCGAGGTGTCTGGTCGTCCTACCCTGTGACAAGCAGAGGCCCCCAACTGGGCTGAGATAATAAGGAACGTCTCATCTCGTCTGAGAAGTCCGGAGGGAGGGCATGTCAGGGTCTGCTCACTCGCATCTCCTCCGGTCACCGGGAGGTGGCCAGCATTCCAGGCTCGACATGCAGATGCCACGATGTCGGATTTTTTCCAGCAGCTGTTTCTTCCTCTATGACTCTATAAACACGGGGAAACTTCTTCCTGTGACTCACAGGCCAGGATTTTGTCCCCACCCAAACCAGTCACTAGCGGTGGCATTGGCCGCTGCAGGCAGCCTGGACCAACCCTGGTCACTCCTTGGTGTGGTGGCTAGGCCCCCTCCCCTTAGGCACGGGGCCACCCAGGGGGTGGCTATCTGAACCAAATGGAAAATGGAGGGTTTCGTTAGAAAGAGAAGGGGTTAGAGGTCAGTGGATTTGGAGAAAGCGACCAACAGTGTCTGCTTCAGCCTCGCAGCGAAAGAACCCCCGGCTGGCTGGGCCTTAATCCTTCGGACACTGATGTAATTTTTTGGATTTTGCCATCTCTGATAATAACGAGAGTTAGCATGGAGTGAGCACTTACTAGGAGCTGTTCTAAGTGCTTTACTGTGTGTATGTTTTCAGTTTAGGCAGGTGCCCTTGTTATCCCACCTTGATATGGAGGGAAACTAGAACAGAGGCTGAGCAGTTGGGCCAAGTGTGCACAGCTGGGGGGCAGAGGAGCTGCAGTCCCCGCCTCGGCTGCTGGCTCCAGGGTCCTGGCTCTTAACCTCAGGCCACCCTGCCTCTGGGAGGACCCCTTAGGAAAGGCGGCTTCCTGCACCAAATATGACTCTTTGTTGTGCCTGGAGGTGGACCCACGCATCGCAGAGAAGCATCTCTGCTCACGGAAGCCGTATGAATGAGTGGAGGTTGTCTTCTAGCCACAGGGTCATCTCTTTGTCCGTGTAGCATCTACTTCAGATTTGGGAATTCTCTTTCCTTTTCCACCTCTGGCATCTTGCCCTCCCATGCTTCTTCCCAACTCCTCAGACGCTTATGCTTCTGCCTGTCCCGCAGGGCCCCAGCCCCGTCCTGGAGCCACAGCACCTTCCAAGGCCCAAGACTTAGGTTCTCCGCATGCTTCAGGTGAGGAGTCTGCCAGGAAAAAAGGACCTAAAGCAAAGCTTCCATGTGTTTCCAGGTTAACAAAGTTTGGGTCTTTTTACTCTGTTTTATCTTTTGTCTACTCCCCACATGAGGGTGAGGTGGAAGTAAAAGAAGAGGCTAACAAAGGAAGAGGATCTCATCCTGCCTCTTGAGGTGAGGGGATGCTCATTGTAAGCCATGTCCGGAGAATTGCCGAGACACAGGAAGCTATTCTGACATATCAGAACACAGTGTGTGTTTAGAAGTGTCATGACTAGTCTCCTCCCCCAACATGCAAAAAAAAAAAACGTTTTAAATTGAGGACTAGAATTCAAGAATGTGCAGTTCAGTTAAAGACATTAAAAAAAGGAAAATAAACAAACCCACCCAAAGCCCCAGGCTCTTTGCTCTTGTACCACACATCACTGCCCCAATCAGGGCTGCTCTTTTTAGCCTGGGAGCTGTGCTGTCAGAATACCTGGTCTGCTCAGTCAGCCGTGACTAGTGTGTCTGTTGGACACCAAGTGACACAAGTCGTTATGGGATTACCCTGGTGCCTTGGAGTTGTGTAGATGCAGCCTTGGTCATTTCAGAAGCAATTAGTAAATAATTAGAGGTACTAAGCTGCTTGCTTGGTCGGTCATAGCTTCACAAAAGTGAAGACACAAGTGATGGGTATATCCGTTTTCTTAAATAGGTGAATTTTCTTAAAAATAAATTTAAAAAATTATTGCTTGAGGGATAAGAAACAGTTGTTAGGATCACAACCATTTCATAAACATACCTTAACACTGGAACACCACGTTAGCACAAACGAATGTATCAGAATACAGTCTGTTTGCCTAATAAAAAGACCGTGTCAAACTCAAAATGAGGCCATTTACTAAAACATACAAGCTTTTGGTTAATTCGTAATATTCTCCTAATCCCACTTTTATCATCTCTCCTCTGGTGCACTTGGTATTAATTACCTATTATAGCAGGTATTTGAACACAACTTCTCTTTCGTCTGCAGAAAATATTAGCATATCGCAGAGCTGTTGGGACAGATTGTATCTGAGGCGCTTCTTCCTCTGCAGAAAAGACTATCAATCATAGCTGAGTATAGTGATTAATAATGTCACAGCTCTTATTCCTGTGTCTGTGTGCAGCTAAATGAAGAGTCGTGCTCACACTAGATCCAGAGAATTTCACAAAACAAAATAATCGGCTGCCATTTTATAAAGAAATGATATTGAAAATGCTTCTACCCCAGGACCTATTTTTGGTTGCTCTATTAGTAATTTACTGAAGGCTTCATCAGGAAACTAAAAGATTTTGTTATGTCAGAATTTGTATCATTTCAGGCTAAGTTTCTCTTAAAAAAAAAAATCTTCTTGCATGTGGCAAGTCAATAGTACACGTGAGATTGCAAGGTTGAGTGTTTAAAACAGTGAGGTGTCATGGGGACAGGCTGGTGGAGTGGGGGGACAGATGGTGGTGTGGGGCGTGGGATGGTGGCGTGGGGGTGACGGGATGGTGGCGTGGGGGTGACGGGATGGTGGAGTGGGGGGAGGGACGGGATGGTGGGGTGGGGGGATGGGATGGTGGAGTGGGGGGACGGGACGGTGGAGTTGGGGGGACGGGATGGTGGAGTGGGGGGACGGGATGGTGGAGTTGGGGGGACGGGATGGTGGAGTGGGGGGGACGGGATGGTGGAGTGGGGGTGACTGAAGCCCTTGGACTCCGCAGGCTGAGTATGCATCTGAATTGGGACACTCACGGAGTGACCCTGAGCAAACCAGTCTCTCTGGAAACTTTTTTCTCAGCTGTGAAATGGGGAAGCAATATTGCAAGATTTTTCCAATATTGTTGAGAATATAATATATATATATTATATATACCATAGTGCAGGACCCGTAGAAGTTACTCAAAAAATTAGGAGTTCACATTTGGGGGAGATATGACAAATGAGCTGTTGTGTGGGAGATTAAATGGTAGTACGTGGTCATTTACGATTTAAAGCTACGAAGAGGCCTGTGTGCTGATGGCGCCCATGTTTCTATCTCCATCTTCGACCCCAGACTCACCACTGTCCACAGACCAAACCAGGACTGCTGCTGGCCCTCCTTGCCACACCCCGAGAAGCCTTCCTCTCCGGACCTCCCTCCGTCATTCAAGCAGAAACAGGATTAGCCTTGATTCCCATCTTTCCCTTACCGGCCCCTCTCCCCAGTCCAGTCCACCGGCAAGTCCTGTCGGCTGCATCCTGTGCCGTATCCTGAGCCCATCCACCTCTCTGCATCCCCACTGCCGCTGGGTCTCCACCCAGTGCACTGTCAGTAACCCCTGGACTGCCCTTCCTGTTCCTGTTCTTGCGTCTTACAGTCTCCGTTTCACATGACATCAGACCTATCTGTTCAAAACATGAGTCAGATCTCATCAGAGCCCATTGGTTAAGATGCCCTGTGGCTTCTGGTCACCTGCTGAATAAACGTCAGACAAAAACCTGGCTTTTGGCACTCAGCATGAGAGGTCTCCCCCCTGGAAATTCTTTGGACTACACTGTCTAAAATTCCTCAGCACTTAGAACATCCTGAGGTTTTGTTTGTTTACTTGTTCATTACTAGGAAATACGTTCCCTGGGAGTGGGCACCTTATCTGTCCTGCTCACTGTTGGAACTTTAGTGCCTTAAACAGATCCTATGTTTTCAAACGGAACATGTTGGGCACCTAATGTGAGCTCAGTAAGTATTTACAGGATGAGTAAATAAGGCTCTGCAGGAAAGGCTCACAGTAATTGCAGTAGCCAGGAAAAGCTGGACGAGAAAGGTGAGACTGGAGCTTGACTTGGACCGTGGCTGGGCTGTCAGTGCGTGCTGAGGACGGGGCAGAGGGTGGGACTTGGGACAGCTTTCAGGATTGCAGCCTGGCGGAAGGACAGGATGCGGAGCTGAAGGCAGTGGAGATGTGGCCGGGGCGGGGACACCAACTCTGTGACGCTTCTGTGAGGAGTTCTGCTTCTCAAGGCAAGATGGAACAGAGGACAGAGCCATTTTGTTTGTTTTGTTTTGTGGTATGCGGGCCTTTCACTGTTGTGGCCTCTCCCGTTGCGGAGCACAGGCTCCGGACGCGCAGGCTCAGCGGCCATGGCTCAGGGGCCCAGCCGCTCCGCGGCATGTGGGATCTTCCCGGACCGGGGCACGAACCCGCGTCCCCTGCATCGGCAGGCGGACTCTCAACCACTGCGCCACCAGGGAAGCCCCAGGACAGAGCCATTTTGAAATGCAGGCTGGAGAAGAAGGTGGAGGCGTTAACCCTAAAGCGTGGGGCAAAGGGTGGTGCTAATGGTGGCAGTGCATTGAAGGCTTCTGATGGGGGATGATGACACGAGACAGGAGGAATTTAGGAGACAGTGTCGGCAGAGTAATGGACGCACCTGATGGGAGAGCAGCTGGAATCCGGGATACCTGTCCCCAGGCCCTGGAAGTAGTCAGCCCCTCACCATCACCATCAGCCTGCATTTGCTGAGCGCCTCTGCTGTGTGAGGGATGCCATGGAGTTCCTGGGAGGGGATCGGCGGGCCCCTCCTGGTGTGCAGCTCTGTTCTATGAGTGGTCAGGGGTTGGGGTGACAGGGGCCTCAGTATTCTTGGCCTGTGGTGCCTGCGGAGGAGCTTCCATCCTCTGAATGTGGGCTCGGTTAGAAAGAAGGAGAGATGGGAAACATTTCTCCTTGATTTGGCAGCCTTTATAAAGCCCTCGGTATTTAGACTTGGGGCCTATTTTCATAGCTGTGTCTGAAGTTCAGTGAGTAGCTAGAATTTCTTATTAGCCGACTTTAAGCTACTTGTGGCAGGTGGGCATTTTAAAAATGAAAGTCAAATGTAGGGGGAGGTACCTGTAGCCTGTGGTGTATAGAACAGGAAGTTTCCCTTTTCACTGTGGCTGCAAGGAAACCCCAAATCAGATTTTTGGATTTTGCTGTCATAGCAACTCTGACTTTTAGGTTGCTGTAGCTCTTTTTTAGTCTGCTCCCTGTTCCTCTGTTTTCGTGGGTCTCCGTTAGATGTCTTTTTATGTGAGCTTATTCAGTCTGTGGTAAAGGCAGGGTTTGCATCTGTTCAATGCTCAAGGCCTACTCCTCGGCCTGGGGGGTCAGCACCGGAGCCGGGAGCGGAAGTCAGCCCCTTTGTGAAAGGGGAGCAGCGCCAGCTCCGCTCCTTCCACACGGCGTCCCCAGATTGAAAGTTTGTGTTTATGAGGTTCTGAATGTAGTCTCATTTTTCCCTATCTGGTTTGGACCATCTCTACCAGCTGGTAAATAGGAAATGTTCACGGTAGGAAGCCAATACTCTGCAGAGTGTAAACAGATGGAATCGATATAAAGTGACAAGTTAGACTGCTGTTGAGACTACAGAGCCAAAACCAAGAACGTAGCAGTCAGGCTACTTACTCCGTTCCAGTTCATTTAGTCCTGAATAGCGCTTCATATCTGCACAGCTGTGTTGTTCTTTTTCTCCCCCTTCCTTTCTTCTGGGTTGATAATGACAATTTCAAAGAAAAACTTTAATTAAAGATTTTATACGAAATAACCAAAAGTAGAATAATAAGGAAAATGAGCATTGATGTGTTTATTGTAAGAGAAATCCTTTTTCTTGGCTTCAGTTTTTAAAATGTACTCCTTAAATTTAAAATGAGTTTAGTCGTGGTGACAGAAAGGTGCCAGACTGACAGCAGTGGCTGCCGAACCCTGCGTTTTGCTGCGGAGCCAAGACAGAGGGGCGGCCAGAGGCCCCCTCCCCTGCGTCTCAGTCCGCAGGCAGGCGGGTGGGCTGCCGTCCCCGACCCCCTGCTGCTAGAAACCAGGTGAGGAAGGTGGCTCCAGGTGAGGAGGGAACAGAAAACAGCGCATCGGGAGCTAATTTGGATAGCATGGCGCAGGTTGCCCTCTGGCCCGAGGAAGGTTTGCCTTCCCCCGGGAGGGGCCCCACCAGAGCCAGGCCTGGAGAGGGGGAATTCTGGGCTCCAGGGAGGAAACCTTAGGCCTTTTCTCACCTCCTTTCAAGTCTGGGTGGTCCTATTTATTTGGGTTCACAGCTTTCCTTCCTGGAGCTCCCAGTGCTATAAAAAGAATTTTAAACAAAGAACTATAGAGTAAGAATCACATCCACTGTTAGCAGTTTATTGAACCATCTGAACTCAGTGGGGTACAAACATGAGGCAGTTTGATTCTTTGCTTCTTACACGGGCGTGGGCGCATCTGCCTTCCTCGTCCCCGAAGGCTGTCTTAGCAGATCCCACGGCTCTCTGGTCACGTTCAGGTAGAACAAGCCCAGCGTAACCTAGTCCAGTTTTAAACCCGGAGGTCAGATGCAGCTCAGCTGGCCGCTCCTCCCTCCTTCCAGCTCCACGGGCCCCGGGGGGAGGGGGAGGGCCAGGGGGGCTGCCGGCTCGTTGGCGACTCTTTCTCTCCTTCTGCTTCCTTCCTCCCCGGTTCGTGGGATCCGTGATGAGGGCTGAGGAAGGGGAGCTGGCCTCCTTCCCCCTTCACTGGTGTGCTCTGTGGGGAGCAGGTAAAGGCTGCTCTCATGGGGCACATGGGGAGTTACTAGGACAGTGCTTTGGCGGCCTCTGAACTCGGTGGTTTTCTGGTGACGAGCAGCTCTGGCCTAATCCCCCTGCACCTCCTCAGCCCTCCTGCCGGTGGTCCACCTCGCCTTCTCATGCTGTGTGTTGTCCCCTCACTTGAGAAGCAGCCCTGGGAGCAGGACATCTCAAGCCTTTTGCCTTTCTTTTTCTTTTGAAAAAAACTTTTAACACAGGTTTTAAAGGTTACTTTCCATTTACAGTTATTACAAAATATTGGCTATTTTCCTGTGTCGTACAATATGTCCTTGAGCCTCTCTTACACCCAGTAGTTTGTACCTCCCACTTCCCTATCCCTGTGTTGCCCCTCCCCTCTCCCCGCTGGTAACCGCCAGTTTGTTCTCTGTATCTGTGAGTCCGCTTCTTCTTTGCTATATTCACAAGTTTGTTGTATTTTTTCGATTGCACCTGTAAGCGATATTGTACAGTATTTGTCTTTCTCTATTTGACTTATTTCACTTAGCATAATGCCCTCCAAATCCATCCATGTTGCTGCAGATGGCAAAATTTCGTTCTTTTTAATGGCTGAGTAGTATTCCATTGTATATATTGTATATACCACACCTTCTTTAGCCACTCATCTGTTGATGGATACTTAGGTTCCTCCCATATCTTGGCAATTATAAATAATGCTGCTATGAACACTGGGGTGCGTGTATCTTTTCAAATTAGTGTTTTTGGGTTTTTTGGGTTATATACCAAGGAATGGAATTACTGCGTCATATGGTAGTTCTATTTCTTTTCTTTTTTTTCTTTTTTTTGAGAAACCTCCATACTGTTTTCCATAGTGGCTGCACCAGTTTACATTCCCACCAACAATGGGAGAGTTCACTTTTCTCCACATCCTCAGCAACATTTTTTATTTGTGTTCTTTTTGATGATAGCCATTCTGACAGGTGTGAGGTGATTTCTCATTGTGGGTTTGATTTGCATTTCCCTGCTGATTAGCGATGTTGAGCATCTTTTTATGTGCCTGTTGGCCATCTGCATTTCCTCTTTGGAAAAATGCCTACTCAATTCTTCTGCCCATTTTTTAATCGGGTTGTTTGTTTTTTTGATGTTGAGCTGTATGAGCTGTTTATGTATGTTGGATATTAATCCCTTATCAGTCATATCATTTGCAAATATTTTCTCCCATTCAGTAGGTTGTCTTTTTGTTTTGTTGATGGTTTCCTTTGCTGTGCAAAAGCTTTTAAGTTTAATTAGGTCCCAATTGTTTATTTTTGCTTTTATTTCCTTTGCTTTAGGAGATGGATCCAAAAAATATTGCTGCAATTTATGTCAGTGAGTGTTCTGCCTATGAGTTCCTCAAGGAGTTTTATAGCATCCAGTCTTACATTTAGGTCTTTAATCTATTTTGAGTTTATTTTTGTACATGGTGTTAGAGAATGTTCTAATTTCATTCTTTTAAATGTAACTGTCCAGTTTTCCCAGCACCACTTATTGAAGAGACAGTCTTTTCTCCACTGTATATTCTTGCCTCTTTTGTCATAGATTGACCATAAGTGTGTGGGTTTATTTCAGGGCTCTGTCTCCTGTTCCATTGATCTCTCAGTCTGTTTTTGTGTCAGTACCATACTGTTTTGATTACTGTAGCTTTGTAGTATAGTCTGAAGTCAGGGAGTATGATTCCTCCAGTTCTGTTCTTCTTTCTCAAGACTGTTTGAGGGTCATTTGTGTTTCCTTACAAATTTTAAAATTATTTGTTCTAGTTCTGTGAAAAATGCCATTGGTATTTTGATAGGGATTGCATTGAATCTGTAGATTGCCTTGGGTAGTATGGTCATTTTAACAATATTGCTTCTTCCAATCCAAGAACATGGTATATCTTTCCATCTGTTTGTGTCATCTTCAATTTCTTTCATCAGTGTCTTATAGTTTTTGGAGTACAGGTCTTTTGCCTCCTGAGATAGGTTTATTCCTAGGTATTTTATTCTTTTTGATGTGATGGTAAGTTGCATTGTTTCCTTAATTTCTCTTTCTGATACTTCGTTGTTAGCCTTCTACCTTTCTTGTTCTCCACTTAACTCATGGAAAATTCACGTGTCCTGTCCATGCCAACAATAGGCATGTAGACCACTCTAATCTTCCCCTCCTGCTCTGCTATTTTTGTTCAATTCTCAGTTTCTTCCCCCAGGAAGGTGTAGAGCAGATCACTGTGTCCACAGAAATGACATGCCTATCTGCCGTTCTGCAGGCACCAGTCCTGTCTGTACAAGGATTTCATTGGCTCACCAAAGCTTCTTCCCCATGAATGCTGCAATCAATCACCCATCCATCCATCTGTTCATCCGTTCATCCATCTATCACTTATCCATGCATGCATACATCCATCTATCCCTCCATCTGTCCATCCATCTATTACCCATCCATCCATCCTTCCTTCTGTCCATTTGTCCATCCATCATCCGTCTATCTATCCATCCACCCATCCATCCATCCACCCATCCATCCATCCACCCATCCATCATCCATACATTCGTCCACTTAACACTTATTCGTTGATCCAGGCCCTGTTCTTGACCCTGGGCTCCTGTCCACTCAAGACTTTCTGGAAGAGGTAGAGGCGCTGGCTGGTGTGGGGGATTAGTGGTGGTTCTGCCAGTTACTGTTCTCCAGCATGTGTGTGTGGCTATCTGGCTATTTATATCTTTGTCCTCAGCCTTTGGTCCTGATTAGCAGTTCCTATCAGACCACCATCTATTGAGTATGTTCCCTGGGAGGTACCTGCACACATGAGCTCATTTCTTTTTTTTTTTTTTTAATAAATTTTGATGAAATTCTATATCTACCCATTTTTCTTTCTTTCTTTCTTTCTTATAACTTTATTTATTTATTTATATTTTACTTTTGGCTGCGTTGGGTCTTCATTGCTGCACGCGGGCTTTCTCTAGTTGTGGCGAGCGGGGGCTACTCTTCGTTGCGGTGCGTGGGCTTCTCATTGCGGTGGCTTCTCTTGTTGCGGAGCACGGGCTCTAGGCGTACGGGCTTCAGTAGTTGTGGCATGCCGGCTCAGTAGTTATGGCTCGCGGGCTCTAGAGCGCAGGCTCAGTAGTTGTGGCGCACGGGCTTAGTTGCTCCGCGGCATGTGGGATCTTCCCAGACCAAGGACTGAACCAGTGTTCCCTGCATTGGCAGGCGGATTCTTAACCACTGCGCTGCCAGGGAAGTCCACGTGAGCTCATTTTACCTGCACACGCTGATACAGTGCCCTTCTTCTTTCCCATTTAACAGACGAGGAAACTGAAGTTAGGAAGAGTCAGGTCACTGTTCCAAGGTTACCCAAACGATGGCAGCCCGGGGTACTTTCTGTAGTTTTCTGTATCTGGAGGAGGTTTCTGTTCCCTACTCCCTCCCTGGCTTTACTCTTCAGGACAGGTATTCTCTGCTCCATGTAGTAACACTTGTGAGTCTGCCCTCCATGAATTCATCTAAATCTTTTGGGGAAAGTTTTACTTTAATTTTGCTCCTATCACTTCCTTTTCAGTAATCACTTCCTCCTTTTGTACTCCTGTGTGAAACGGGGCTTTTTTTCCTTTCTTGAAATGTTAGGTGAGCGAGTCCTGGTTTATGTAGCCATACTTCAGAACTTTTAGGCTTTGTAGCCTGCTTTTTCCTAGCCCTGCTGTCCAGACGGAAGAAGCGAACCTTTTAATGCATCTTCACTGTGGTTCGCTTCCCTAGGTTGCTTGGTTCTGAATCATCCCCAGGGCTCAGTCATCTCTCCATATGGGGGCTCTGAGGACAAGAAGAGGGTCAGATGCTGCCCTTCTTGCAGGGTCTGTGGTGCTGCAGGGGGAGCCTGGGGGCTGTGGGGGCCTGGTGTGCAGCGGGGAGCTGGGGGGTCTAGCAGGGGACGGGGAAGGGCGGAGCACTCCTAAGCCTAGCGCAGGGCTCAGAGCATGGGTCTGGGGCAGGTGGCGGGGAAGAGAAGACTTGAGGGCAGGTCTTCAGAGGGCCTCAGGCCATTTCCTGGCTCTCTAACGTCATAATTAGCTATTGTTTTGGTTTTCTTTTTAAATCCTCATTGCTTCTGTGTTTGTGCACCTGAAGCTGCATGACACCTACCACCCACTCAGATATCTGGGGTTGCATGGGAGGGAGTGGAACAGGGGTTGTGAACTTTTTCTGTGAATATGGTAAATATTTGTATTTTGGCCCGCCAGACTGCTCAGTCTGACTACTCAGCTCTGCCCCTGTAGGGGAAACAGCCCGAGGCAACTCATTTACATAAATGAACGGGGCGTGGCTGGGCGCCAATAAAATTTACTTTTGGATCCTGAAATTTGAAACTCAGATAACTTTCAGGCGTCACAAAATATCCTTCTTTTGATTTTTTTCAACCGTTTAAAAATGTAAAAGCCATTCTCAGCTTGCAGGCATATAAAAACAGGCAGCAGGCAGGAGTTTGCATCACCTGGAACGCAGGAAAGGGAGCTCGGCCACCACAGGCGCTGGAGCCCGGCCAGGAGAGCACCTTTCTCAAGCTGGTCTCTGGGCCCTCACAGGGCAAGACCACGCTTTCCTTTCTGAGAAGCTGGATTTGGGAGGAGGCCCCTTTCCTCCCGTGAGCTGTACAGCATTTCTCCTCTCTCCGTGGATTTGGCCCTCTCTGAGCCCTCCTCCCGAGAAGCAGTGGGGAAGTGAAGGGGGATGGAGCTCCTGGAGAGCAGAGGCCAGGCAGGGAGTAGGGAGGTCCCCTCCTGCAGCGGAGGAGCTGGGTACCACTTTCAGGCAGGAATTCACCAAAATGTCAAGATGGAGGTCAGGGGGCCAGTGTCGGGATGGAAGTGCAGTCAGAAGAGCAGGAGAGACGGCGCCAGCTCCTGCCCCGGAGCGGACGGGAAGGCGTTTGGGCAGCAACACGGCTGTAAACTCACTGTGCAAATATTTATGAGCATCCACTCTGTCCAGGGACCGTTGTGAGCCTAAGGATACAGCAGCAAATGAAACCAAATCCCCTTGCGTGGCGTTTACATTTCAATGGAAGAAGAAAGACAATAAACAGACACAGAAATATGCAATGTGCAGGTGTGGGTGAACGCGAAGGAGAAAAGGGACGAGGATGCGTTTTTGCGCAGGTCATCGGGAAGGCCTCTGGGGCAGGTGGCACGTGACCGAGACCTGAATGAGGGCCTCAGGGAGCCGTCCAGCGGAGGGAGCCAGACGTGCAGAAGCCTTGATGGCTGAGCGCGCCCGGTGTGTGTGAGAACGCGCAGGGAGGCCTGTGTGGCTGGAGCAGGAAAGGGCCGGGGGACTTGGCGGGTGAGGTCAGGAGGTGGGGGGGTCAGATCGTCCAGGGCTCTGGGCGTGGTGCAGAGACCCCGGAGGGCTTGGGAAGCGAGGGAGCTCAGTGTCGCTGGAGCCCAGGGCCTTGCTGGGTGAGAGCTGGGGCTGGGGTGGAAGGAACAGGAGGCTCAGAGCCGGTGGCTCTAAACGCACACGTGTCCCAGTTGGAGCCAAATGGCAGACGTGGGGCTGGCCCAGAGAGGAGCCGGATGCTGCCCACACCATCCCGATTTCTCTCTCTGCGTTTCCTCTCCCACCTCTTCTCCCTTTTCAAGGGAGAGGGAAGCGGGGCGAGGCAGGGGCAGGTCCTTTTACTCCTTTGTGTTTTTCTTCTTTCCCGTCACCGTCACGGGGAGGACAAGTCTTCACACCACGGCCCTAACTCTGGTGCCTCTGATAAGCCTCACCATCTGCAGCTCCATCTAGATCTTGCCAAACTTCAGTCTGACAAATGATAAGAAACTTGGAGACATACCTCTGGTGGGTGTGAGCTCTGTGCCAGATTTGCTGCTTCCCTGCTTTCCACGCTGGGTCCATCTGGGTTACTTTGGGTTTTAAAAAAGCGCATCGCCTCATGTGCTCCCAGAAGAGGTGAATCAGGGTTTGGCAGCAGACGAGGTACCGAGGGGTTTTTTTTGGCCACGGGCACAAGCGCTCTCTGTGGCTGGGGCCCTGTGCTTTCAGACAAAGTGGTGGAGCTGAGGGTGGACGTGCACGAGCGGTTTCGCTCCAGCTCATGCTCTCCCGGCTCTTCCTTGCTTGGTCTTCCTGGTTTTGAATATTAAGCTCGTTTCAGCCAATGCTCTCTAGTCGGTGGGAGTGGGAGATGTGTATACGGTTCAGCACAGGGCCTTGCAAACATCCAGTTCTCATTTGTTCAATTACCATATTATTGTAATCTTTATTACATTGAATGTAATCATTGTTACATTCAGGGTAGGCCCCGAGGAGGTGTGTGTTCGTCAACATATAACAAGGCTTCCTCAGAGTGTGGCTTTTTTCCAGGCAGGTGAAAAGAAGATGGATTCACTCATTCATTTACTCAAGCACATGCTTACTGAGCATGTACACTCTGCCAGAGGCTGTTCTAGACCCTGGCGTGAAGCAGTGAACAGAGCCCCGCTCTCAGGGAGCACACTTGCCAGAGGGAGAGACAGACAGTAAAGACGAGCATGAAGTTCGTTGGTGAGAAGTACCCTGCAGATGCGTGCTGCGGGTGGGATCAGGAAAGGCCTTTTGGATCAGATGACATCTGGGCCGAGACCTGCGGGAAGTGAGGGCAGAGCCAGTGGGCGTCTGGGGAAGAAGCTTCCAGACAGAAGGAACAGCAAATGCAAAGGCCTTGAGGCAGGAGGTGCCTGGCTGGCACCCGCGAGAAGCAGAGAGACCGTTTCGTGGCCCGAAGGCAGTGAGCCAGCGGGCGGCTGGGGGGATGGAGAGCCGGCAGCAGCCGGTCTGCGGGGCTCTGGCCTTTGACCTGGAGGGGACGAGAGCGACTGGAGGGCGTGCTCAGCCTTAGCTACACAGAACCCTGGCTGCTGTTGGAACCTCAGCTGTGGGGTCGGGCGCGGACACTGGGGGCCCAAGTGGGAAGCCGTCGCACCAGCCCAGGCAGTAGGGTGTGAGGCGGAGAGACTGGGCTGGGTTCTGGAAACGTTCTGAAGCTAGGGCCGCTGGGCTCTCGGGCTGGCCCGGACGTGGGATGTGAGTGAAGAATCTGGCGGGAAGGCCCGGCCACGGTGGGACGGGGCGGAGCTGGGCGTCTGCTGGCCTCTAGAGCTGGACGTCCTGACTGGGGCTCCGAGAAGGAGCCAGGGCTGGAGACAGACACTGAGAGGCCTCAGCTGCTCATTAAGGCTGCAGGCCTGGGCCGCCCGGGACGGAGTGTGCTTAGACAAGCCAGGAGACCCGAGGCCCGAGTCCGCAGGTGCCCAGAGCTCAGAGGCCGGGAGATGAGGAGGGACCGGCAGGGACCAGGCCAAGCCCGAGCCAGAAAGCCGAGGAGAACCCGAGGCGGGAGTGTCGAAGCCGGGGGGGAGGCCTACGTCCAGGAAGAAGGGGCGGTGAGCTGGGAGGAGGTGCTGCAGAGACAGCAAGATGGGCGCCCAGGAGCCGCTGGGCCTGGCAAGGTCGCCCTGACAAGGTCACAGTTTCTGTGCAGCGGTGCGGACAGAACTGATCGGGTGTGTGGGGAGATAGGCTGGAGACAGGGCGCACAGACAGCTTTCGAGGGGGGATTTCTGCAAAAGGGAAGGAGTGGCTGGGGGCAGGGGCGAGGCGGGGTGAGGAGGGAGGGCTCACCTCTCAGATGGTTCGTCATCGTGGACACGAGCTCAGAGCTGGGCACAGCGGGGCACAAGCAGTTCCTGATGGGCGCGAGAGCGGCGGCGGCCGGGCGCAGGACCGGAGGCCAGTGGCCGGGTGGCCGGGTGTGGAGGCACACAGGCTGGGCGTGTCGGGGAGCACGGGACCTTGCCGTCCAGTTGCTTCTGGTTTCTCTGCAAGTGAGGAGGAAGGTTATCAGCGGAGAGGAAGGAGGCGGGGTGGGAAGGGAGGCGGAGAGCGGAGAAGGCGGGAAAGGTGCCCGGTGGCGGGTGAGCGGACCGCCCAGGCGAGCATCACCACGCGCGCCTGCTGGCAGGGTTGATGGTCTTGAGTGAGGGGACCCAGGTGAGTGCTCGATGGCCCGTCCTCTCCGGCCGCATCAGGCGCTTGGAAGAGGCGGTGAGTTGGATCTGACCAGGGTTAGGGTCTAGCCAAGACCGGGGAGGCAGGAGGAGGGAGGTGGCGGTCAAGCACACAGGCACCGGGTCACTGTAAAGATGGGCCGTGGGGAGGCGTGCGGAGGAGAGGGACCAGCAGGCGGGGTCCCGGAGGGCAGAAGGGTGTTGGGGTTCGGGCTGAAAGATGGGGGGCGTTGGATGTGGGACTTCGTTTCGGAGAGCGGCAGTTAGTGGTGACGAGGCGTGAGTTTGAGCAGGCAGGTGACCTCTGGACGGGAGGAGGACAGGAGCTGAGTCAGAGGCCGGCTAACGTCCCCGGGGGCCCGGGGGGCGGAGGCAGGAGGGTCTCAGATGACCCAGCCAGGAGGAGCTGGGGCAGAGGCCAGCTCAGTGTTTCCTCCTGCGTGATCCCTAAGACGGCCACCCTGGGAGGGGGCTGGCAGCTCCTTCAGGTCAGAGACAGTGTAGGGACCTGTCAGAGGAGGTGTTGAGGAAACTAGGAAAAAGCCTGTTCATCTTAGAGTCTTCCCTAAACTCCTTCCTTAAGGAGCACTAATTTCCCTCCGAGTCTGGGCTGGACTTGGATGTGATCTAGTACAGGATGCAGAGTCAGACCTTCCAGGATCTGGCCATACCAGACATTCATCACCCTTCATCCACAACCCCCTTCACGCCCAGCTGTACTCAGTGCCTTCCTGTCTTGTCCTGCCCCGGCCCCCTCCTGGCTCAGATGCCACCCCCTGCAGGAAGCCTCCCAGGTGGCTCTGCCGGAAGTGTTGTTCTCTTGTGTGAAGACCCACAGCTCCTCGCTTGTCTGTCTCTGGTGTTTGGCTCTTGTTCCCATGGTTCCTATCTTGGTGAATATTTATGAATATTTATTTACATGCCTTATCTGTTCTGCGGGAGGTACAGTTTGGGGGTGGACTTGAGTTTGAACCCCAGCATCATTATCGTCTAACCAGGTGATGACGGGCGACTCCTGTGGCCTCCCCCACCCTCGGTTTTATCTAAAAGTGGGGAAACGGTACGTCCTTCGTGTGGCTCGGGAGAGTGCAGTCACAGGGCTCTGCGCTTGGCACGGGTGAGCCCTGGCGGATGTTTCTCTCCTTTACATAGAAGTGGCTCAGGGCAGGCGCACGGCCCCGCGTCTCCACGGGACCTAACCAAGTGCCTTCCAGGTCTCTGTGCCCAATAAATATGCCTTTGCTGAATTTGGGAAAGGTCGCTGTACAGCTTTTCCGTAATATCTTTCAAAAATTCAGAGGGGTTGGAATATACGCTCATAGTTTTCAGCTCCTAGTAAAAATGGTTTGCATGTGGCTATGAAAAATAAGAATTGTCCAGATCCAGCTATGCCAGAATTACGGTTTTAAAGTATCAATTAACAAAAAAGATTTTTCATATGGCTCTAAAATGCAATGAATTGTGTGTGAGACTTACTGCTTTACATCAGAAAAAGTTCTTTTTTTTTAAACTTACTAAGACCTTACTGAAACTTACTAAGACTTACTAAGACAGAGAAAATTGCTTTGAAAACATTCAAGAAATGTAAAGTGTCCCTTTTCCCATAGATACATCATTTTGCAATACCTACGACTGTGAGTCTTTGAAAACATTTTATTTTACAAGAAGTATTTAAACACGTTCACTTTTATTATTACCATCTTGATTTTTAACGCTGGATCTTTTGACTTTTCCTAAATCTCTTTTTATACACAGATTTTCAAAAACATTAAAACTGTTATCAAAGCCCTTAAGCTCATTGATGTTAACAAGACGGGTCTGGTCCAACCACATGCACTGAGGAGGGTTCTGGAGACCTTCTGTTTGAAGATGAAAGATGATGAATACAAAAAGTAAGTAAACGAAGGTATGGGGAGAGATTGCTCAGTAGGACTTTCAGCCCATTTCAAAATGGGACCTGTTGGGTTCACTGGATCCAGGCAGCGTCCTTCCCTCCTGCCTTCTCTGTCTTGACTGTTTTTAAAAGAGGTCCTCAATCTGCATTTCTCCCATGTTCGTGAAGCTCTCCACGAATTCTCCAAAGTGAGAGCTAACGGTTCTAATTCCTCCAGTCCCCGCGGGTGAGAGTCATCTGGCCTGCAGCTTTGAACGCATCTCGATGATTTAAGTCATCCATCACCAGTGGTCTCTCTTTGCCTGCCTGGGACCTCGCCCACCACCCCATGGGTTTCCAGTTCACAGTTCACTTTTACTCAAAGCCCGGGGTTAAGAGAAGAATGAAAAATTTCAGGATTTATTTGTTGGTTGATGTGCTCCCTATTGGCTCTCCATCCTGACATAATAACAGAAGCTTCATTTTCCTTTGAGGACTTTGTTGCTGAGTTTGGGGTGGGCATTGCAGCAGGGGGCCGTTAGCTGCTGCTTGGCGTTTGAAAGCCGCCACCTGCCCCTGACGCGAGGGCGGTGTGGGGAAGCCTGCACAGACTGTTTTTTGAGCCTCCAATAAACTCCAGATCGTTCAGAAAAGCCAAATGCTTGGATTCTGTGGCTACTTGAGTATTGAATGGAAGCCACTGGAAGGTGCTCAGCCAAGAGGCACTCCTTGTCCTCCTGCCTTTCCCCACTTTTCTGAATATCCTCTGGGCCATTAACAAAAGTACCAAGCCTGATGATTTCACCCTGAGCCTCAGAGTTTCACATCACACCGCAGTTATAAATCGCCACTGAAATGGGTCTTTGTGGTTGCGTCCATAGTGTTATAAAGACGACGTTGCCTCTGTTAGTGGAAGAATCTGCTTCTGGAGCAAAAACAAGTCTAGAGGGCATGTGCCAACCTCACAGGCACTGCAGGGTCTGAAAAACAAGGAGACTTTTAAAATACGGGTATTTCCCAGTATTTTGAATATTTGCTTCCTCTTTTTTTTTTTTTTCCTCCTTATAACCCACCTCAGAATATGAAAGACATAATAGATGTTTTAATTTTTACATCTTTCCGACTGGGAAAATGTCCAGAATAAGATCCAAACAAAACAAATTAAATAATTCTGTGCACGCGATTATAGAACAGAAGCAGCGCTCTTCTAAAACGAGCAATCAAAAAGCAAAACAGTGTTTTATTTGACAATAAACCTTGTGTTTGGCACTAGTTTCCAACCTAGTAAATCTATAAAAAAATGTTACTGTCTGTTTCCCCATCTCACAAGTATTGAATAGTAAAGAACTCCACAAATTTTTATTTGAGATTTTTTTTTAAGCCTTAAAAACAATGCTGTCTGCATGATAAGGCTTGAGGAACTTAACGCAATAGAATTGCTTTCCTTCAGAATAGAAAAGCAGAAGATCAAAAGTAACATTTCTTCAATTGCCGTAATGCTTTTCTTATCGAAGCTCAAGAATATACTCTTTCCTTGAGTAGCAGCTTCAGTATTAACTTCGCCTTTTTAGTGTTTGAGCAGGAAACACAATGCAGTTTTGAATCCTTTTCTTTATCTAACAGCTTTCTATTTAATATCAGTCTTCGGCGTGCAGCGAGGTAGGAGTGGCCTGGGCTTTGAAGCCAGGCGCGCTTGGGGTCAGGTCTGTGTCTGCCCTCCCTAGTTGCGGGGCCTCTGGAAGCTCCTGGGCCTCTCTCAGACTCGGCTCTCTCTTAAAGAAATGGGGACTGAGGAGCCCACCTTGCAAGGCTGGCATGAAGATTCTGCGCCTGCAGTGTACCTGACATGCAGTAGGTGCTCGTTTCACATCGATGCTATCATAATAGTACAGATTCCACGAGTGTCCTTTACTCTTGGAGAAACAGTTCTCTTCAGGCTGCAGAATGCCATGCAGCCTATGGAGGCAAGGAGCGGGGGAGAAGATCATCTCCAAGTTCCATACTTAGCCAGTGTCCCGAGACCTGCCGGGTTTTGTTCTTCCTTTTCCATCTCACACCATCCTACTTTCCTCTCCATTGCCCTGCAGGACAAAGTATTTGAATCCGGGTAAAATAATTTATGAGCGACCTTGAAAAACAAAGAAACAAACAAACAAACGCACTAGAATTCAGCCTGCTGCCTGGGCAGATGAATGAAGCCCAAGGCACTGTTCTGGGTGGTGATGCTGGAGAGGTTTGTGGGTCAATTGGCCTCGTTCCCTTTGCATCTGAAGTCAGCTTTCCCATGTGACCGTCCTGCCCTGGGTGTCCGCACATGTGTGAGTTCTCCTGCCCACACTTCAGGTCCCTGGGGAAATGGCCTTGGTTGCTGTGTCTTAAGAATGGTTCTGTCTCCCATGCCTTGATTCTTGTTAAAAAAAGCCTTTTGAGATGCTGCATCCTTGGGAAGTACTGAGGCTTCATTTTTGAATTTTATCTGTAGGAAATATTACCATGGAATTGTGTCTGTCTGTTCTCAGTGACTGTGTAGCAGGTATTATGAATGCGGTGGGCTGGGCATTAGGAAAGGTCAGGATTCTCTTATGAGCCAATACCAGTTTGAAGGGATGCTGAATTTTCACCAAAAATAGGAAGGTTGGTGATGAGATTTTTATCGGCATCCTGACATTCTCCTGGAGCTGCAGAGTGGCCGGGACTTTCTGTAGGACGGCAACTCAAAAAGGAACACTTTAGGTGCCGCCTTCTGGATTCTTGTGCTTACAGCTTGTTTTTGCCAGACAGAGTCTGTGGATGAAAGATGGAGCTATTTAGGGAGTTTCAAGATTAACATCTGGCAGCTATCATATCTCAAGATAATTTTTCTTACTAGAACAATAGGCAAGATTCATCAAAGTGGAAAAAAAGGTATGCGTTGAAATGAATACATGACATCACTCTTTGTTAAATTTGGAAACAGAAAAATAACAACTACTTTAAGTGATAATTACTAAATTTTTAGAAAGCAGCATGAAATTAGATAATTATAGAAACCAACACATATGGAGATAATATAACCAAACATTTAAAAACTGTCAATTGTTTATAAATGTAATAATGCAGAGATCATCTAGAAAACCATTTATCAAGTGGCAGGTCTGAATAGTAGAAATTTCATTTTAGAGGAAAAAAAGAATCCAAACATTGTATTTATCTTAACTTTAAAAGTAAAAGTATCTCAGTGTATTTCAGGGAGAGACCTTGGTTAAGTGTTTTCAAAATTTCTCTTTATGCATAGACAGCCTAGAATGCTCCGAGAAAAGCTGCCCCGCTCCCACCATCGACTGCTGTAACACGATACGCCATCCTGGGCACAGTTTCTCTCTGCGAAATGATATTCTTGGTCAAGAAGGTGGGCTATGTTCTCTCCTCCACCGGCTGTAGATTTCTCTGGTTATAGAAATTTTATGCTGACTCATGGCCCAGATCCATTCCCCCCAATTATTAAAGGAAGTGGGGAACTGCTTTTGCTGTCTGACTGCAGGGGTGCTCCTCACCCCCACCGGAGAAGGGAGAAGACCCTACGGGGTACAGGCAGGGGGCGTTCCCTTAGCGGGTCCTGAGACGTACCTCTGCACGCAGATCTGTACACAGCCATCTAGAGAGAGAGTGAAGTGATCTCCTCCTAAATATTTGCATTTTTAATTAATTAATTAATTAATTTTCAAACTGAAGTATAGTTGATTGTGTTAGTTTCAGGAGTATCTGCCTTTTTAAAATCTTACAGTAACATTTCGTAGGGTTTACTTCTTTATTCCAGCTCTAGCTAGAAACACACATTAAAATTAATGCCAACCCCAGAGTAAAGGATACCTTAGTAAAAAAAACTTGCTTCATTTAGATTCTCTGTATCATAATTTCTGAATACTAATGAACAGTTCTATTTTAGGTTTGCAAAACACTACAACATTGATAAAGATACTGCAGTGGATTATAATGTTGTTCTGAAGAACCTCAGTACAAATAATGACTTGAACCTTAAATATTCTATGAGAAGTCAAGGTAAGTATTTTAAAGTATGATTTCAGTATCCTCTGGCGTGGTAATTCCTCGTCTGTGAATCTGTCCTGAGGAAACACTTTCAAATATGGAAAATGCATTATCCACAAAGACTGTCATGGTATCTTTATTTATAAGAATAACATAAATGCCTAACAACAGGAAAAGGGTTAAGTGAGTCACAGCCTATAGACATGGTAAGATGTGCATCCACAAGCAATGATTTCCATAAAGTTAATCATAACATGGAAAATGTATGTGGAATATCCGTAAATGATTGGAAAGAAATTCCAAAATACAGATTGTCTTTAAGTGATAAGTGGGTGTTTGATTCTTTCTGCTACTTCTGTATTTTCAAAAATTTTTGTTAATGAACATGTTACTCCTTTAACGATGGGAACAATCTTGATACAAAAGGGCAAATAGTTGAGTAGATGGTATGGTTATACCGGACATGTAAGGCTGGGCTCACGCAGGCATACAACCTTGAGAAGGAAAAACTTTCCTCGTACTGATATTCTTTATCCCAGCCTCTAGAACATAATGCCCAGAGTTGCACAGTTCTGGAGAGAGCAGGGGTCCAGTTCCTCGCGGATGGGTATATGAAAAATGCAATCGGAGAGTCTCCCTTCCAGGCCTTTGGTCATTTGAGGCAAGCAGTTTCTTGCCTCAGGGGTTTACCACGTGTGTACTGGCTCATTCAAGACGGGTTGTCACTGTCTGGTTTCAGTGCAATTCATTGCAGCAAGTATGTACTAATACCTTCTATGATTCCCAGATCTGCCTGACTAGCAAACTTAAAAATTACAAATTCTTAGATTTCAGCTCAGTTTCACTAACCAAGATAGCTTAGAGCAGACCCCAGGACTCTACTTTTCAAAGCCTTCCAAGTTTTGGGAATTACTAGACAATATGACCTTGCAAGGATGCTGTCATCCCTTACATTTTGTTAGTTCATGTGCAAGTCCCTGTACTGCTAGATCCTTCATTGGGTACAAAGCCAGGTAAAATAATCTGACTTTAAGAAGCATGTGTGCGTGTGTGCATGTGTGTGTGTTTGTATGTATGTGTGCATGTATATATATTTTAATAGGACCAGTAAGACACAAAGCAAGTCACATAAAAAATAACGCTAAAACACATCTATTTCTTGTGCTCTGTGTAGTTACTTTTTAAACCTTAGTTTTAATTTTATTTCTCTCAACAGTTTTGTGAGGTGGGTATTATTATCCCATTTTTTAAAATGAGAAAACTTGACTCCAGGGTGCTAAATGAATTTAGCTAGGAAATGTCTTGGTGTTCAGCTTTCTGCATCAATTTTCCAGAACACAGTATATTTTCAACCTGAAAATTCAATTCTCTCTTCAAGGATTCGTTTGTTTGTTTGTTTTTTAGTAATATTGTACATCTTTTTTTTTTTTTTTTTTTTGCGGTACGCGGGCCTCTCACTGTTGTGGCCTCTCCCGTTGCGGAGCACAGGCTCCAGACGCGCAGGCTCAGCGACCATGGCTCACGGGCCCAGCCGCTCTGTGGCACGTGGGATCCTCCCGGACCGGGGCACGAACCCGTGTCCCCTGCATCGGCAGGCGGACTCTCAACCACTGCGCCACCAGGGAAGCCCTGTACATCTTTGAATAAAGTTTCTGTTCCACTTTTCAGATTAACTTCAGTGATACAAACTACCCTTATGTTGAGTTGTTTTGTCTTCTCTATTGACTAAATTATCTTGAAGTGCTTTATTCTCTTTGTCTTTTTCCTTTGTACTCACAAGGATCATCTTAGGCCTTTTAGCTATACCTGTAATTTGATTTTCACTTTAGTCTATGCTACTCTTTGCTATGTCCACTTTATTAATTACTTCTATAATGTTGTTTCCTTTGGCCTACTATATTGTTTTCCGCTCTCATTTTATTGTTTTATCATCTTGTTGTTGAGCTCTTGTTTTAATGAATTCGTGTTCTTATTAAAATGTTCTGTGAAGTAATTTTGTGCCTTGAATTACATTTTCTTCCAAGGTGGGATCTGTGCCTTTTTGTGTTACGCTCCTTTCCTTCCTTCTCTATCCACCAGCCCCTTCCCGCAACTTTTTTCCTGTAGAGTTTGTGTAATTTTAAGGAATTTGGATTGATTGAGCATTTTTATTCCATTATACATCTTTAGCTAATCAGAATCTATCTTCAGATAATATTATACTAATTCACATGAATTATAGACTTCAAACAGCATTTTCTGAATTCTTCTCTCCTGTCCTTTGTTATATTGCTGTCATACATCATACTTTTACATACACTATAAACACAGGCAAGCCATGTGGTGTGGCCAAAAAACAAACAAAGAAAATACAGGATATGTTGCTCAGCTTCTTTTATTCTGAGAATACCTATCTGTTCATTTCATTAGTAGTATATTTTCCTTCATATTCTCAAACACTGTTATTTAAAAAATCTAAATTTTAAAATGCTTTAAAATTTTTACCTGCTAATTTCAACATCTAGGTCATTTTAGGATTTGGTCTTTATTGATTACCTTTTTAAAAAAATATGGATCATAGTTTCCTGTGGGATTTTTTTTTTTTTTTTTTTTTTTTTTGCCTATGTCTAGTAATTTGGGAATTTATCCTGGATATAGTAAATTTTGCATTGTAGAGACTATGGAGTCTGTTACGTTCCTCTGAAGAATTTAAGTTTTTGTTTCAGTAGCCAGTTTACTTTAGTAGAAGGCTAATCTTTGTCTTCCCTGAGGGGTCAACGCCCGAGATCCTTTTCTGCTGTTCCAGCCTTGGCTGGGCTTCTTGTTTTCTGCCCTACGCATCTGTAGTCCCCAGGGTTAGCCAGTGATTTTGGCAGAGTTCATTCACGGGCTTTGGAGATCCTCTGCTATGCCTTTCTTTTTGTGCTTTCCCTCCTCACTTTCTAGCTGCTGTGGTAGTCCTGAATTCTCTTTTTTTGATTCCTAAAACCAGTAAGATCCTGGGTTTATATCTAAACTCTAGCCACTTAGCGTAAGGTTCCAGGTGAAGCCTGTCCTCAGGCAAAAGGCCAAATAACAGGAAACTCCATCTTTCCAAGGGTTGACTCCAGTTTATGTCATTTGCTCTCCAATGCCTTCAGAGAGTTTTTTGTTTATATTTTGGCTAGAGTTTATAATTGTTATCTGCTGGGAGGTTTGCTTCAATATGAGCAAATCCACCATAACTGGAAGCAAAACTTTCTGGCTGCCCATATTAAGTTTCTTCTTGCTTCAGTTTATGCTAGTAAATTTATTTATTTATTTGCTTTGCTAATAAATAAATTTATTTTTACTATTTTTACTAATTTTTATTATTTTTTCTTTTGCGTATTTTATTAAGTACTGTAAGAAGGGAGTCTCCATTCATTTGCAGCAGCCCATTATCTGTGACTTTTCTATACATGGGACAATATTTGCTTTCTGTGAATTTTGCGTATTTCTGTTTTTGCTACTTTTGTTTTGAAGACGCCATCAAGACCTTGCTTGTCAAAAGCACCATCTCTTTGGGCACATGGAGAAATGACATTAGGGGCTGAATCCCTTTTGCTGCACCTATGAAATACATACTTGCCCCATTAAGTTTTGGATTTCCTCTCTACTCCATTTCAAATCAGCTAGAATCCTTCAGAGGAAATTTTGGGGAAGTCGGAAGGCGGCAGGAATTATTCAGCTGCACAGAAGAGCGAAAGCTGGTCTAACTGTGATGTGAGCGGAGTCGCTGGACGTGGCTTCATCGAGTTTGTTGGCCAGCCTGCAGTAGCAGCTAGAGCGGTAAGGCGGAGTAGGTCCCGCACTGGGGGTGAGCTCCCCCAGGGCGGGCCTCACGCCTCGGCCCCGCCTCCGCCCTCCACCCTGGCGTGCTGTTTTACGGAGCACCAGGGGGTTTCCCTAGACGTGCTGTGTGTGTCCTCTAAGCCCCCATTAGAGTAGCAATGCCCAGCGCAGGGTAAGTGCAGGACCAAGGCATCAGAAAGCTGGGGCTGAGACCTGCCTCACCGAGTGATACCTGCGTGGCTCCCTTGTCTCTCAGTGAGGCTCTCGCAGCTTCTATGCTCTGAGAGCCCATGTTTCAAATGCTAGGCCCTCTGAAGCCACGGAATTCCAGACTGCGTTCTAAAGGGCTGGTTTTGTATTCTATCATGTAGCCAGAGGGGGTCCACCGGGGGAGACTTACTTTTTTTCTTCTCTTTTCTTTTCTTTTTCTTCTTTTTTTTGAGGTAGGAAATAGAATTCCAGACGACTAAACTGCAGCTGAGTAGTTACAAGTGTGCTTAATTTGAGTGGAGCTTATTTGCAGACATTTTAGGAAATAAATCTGGGAAATCATTTGTGATTCTTTGCAGTTGACTTTGAGAAAGAAAATGGCTATATCTTAGATTTGTTTTATTCTCTTTTATTATAAAAGTAATAAGTGCTCGTTGCAAAAAGGCCAGAAAACACAAAAACACAAAATCATACTTCCCTATAATCCTACCACTGTATTCTTTTGGTTATTATCCTCCCAGGTTTTGTTTCTGGTGCATAGATAGATAGATGGATGGATGGATGGATAGATAAGCAAATACACAAAATAAGTGTTAAAATGAAAATTAAATCATGCTAGTTGTTCTTTCAATCATGAAACAATATCAAGGAAAACTTTTTGCATTCATGATTTAGACAGGCCCTTTGTTTTTAATGTCTATGAACCATAATTTATAAAACCAGTCTTCTATTAATGGGCATTTAAATTGTTTCATTTTTTCCCTTCTTATAAACAGGACAGAACAGATCCTTACACATATGGATCTGTCCTATTATTCCATTAGTGTAAAGTTCTAGAAGGGGATTTGAGAATATTCAAGGACCACGTTTTCTGTATACAAGCCAGCACTGATTTCTTTCTTTGTCATTTGCCTTAATCCCTGCCTATTTGACAAGTAGGGAAAAATTAACTTGTGTTAATTAGACCTTTTAAATTACCAATGAGTTTGAGCAGTTTTTCATACATTTCTTGGCTTTTTAAAAAACCTTTTTTAATGTGAATTACCTGTTTAAACCTTAGTCTGTTGTGTGATTGGGGATTTATGTTATCCTTTTGATTCTTAAGAGTTACTCATATATTGAGCAAATTAACCTGCATTTCTCACATATATTAACAATAGTTTTTCCCACTCGTTTTTCTTTCATTGTTATTTGTGTATTTTTTTAACAAACAAAAATTAAATATTTATATTGTCAGACCTATCCATTATTTAAATGATTTCTAGCTCTAATGTGTTCTTTGGAAGGAACTTTTCACACAGTGATTATGTATTACATGTATTATGTATATTCATCTTAATTTTCTTCCACTACTTTTATGGTTTTATTAGTCTGTTTAGTATATATTTACTCTATCCAGATTTAGCCTAGATAAGGTAGCAAGTAGATTAATTTTATTTTTTTCTAAAATGTCCGTCCAGTTATTTCAACAGCACTTATTATATAGTTCATGTTTTTGGTTTATTTGAGTCTTAATTTTTACCAGACAGGTGATGATGAAAAGGAAACACTTAATATTCAAATGTACGTTTGACAGTCTTCATAAACTGGAGTTCTTTTGTCTTAATAGAGGTCCCATGGGAGGACCAACGAGTCAAAAGTTCCAAAAGAGATTACCTCCCCAGTCCTGTTTCATCTGAAGATATCTGGAAAAACTGCTCCTTAGATGAAATTGAGAGGACCTTTTGCCAAGAGGTAAGAACGTTCTCCTAGTGCCAGGGTTATCTAAAGTGTGAACAGAGAGAGTAGATGGCTGTGGAAGACCATTAGGTCTAGACGTTATTTCTAAACTGCTTTGAACCACCTCTGCTTCCTCAAGCCCTGGGACCTCCTCCAGCTTCTCGTAACAACAATGCATGGATGATGGTAACGATGATGAGACATTAAGTACTTCCTTGGTGCTACTCACACACTAAATGTAATAAGAAAAATTTAAGACTTATATAACGACATGATACAACTTTATTGAGTAAAATAAAGGAAAATCTGAAAAATGAAGAGGGCTTTTCTAGCTCTTGGACTGGAAGATTTAGTATTAACACCTTCTCGCCCTACATCTGGGTGGATATATATATATATATATATATATTTTTTCTTTTGAAAAGTTACAATACAGGGCTTATCCTATCACATATAAAATATTTTTAAAGGTATAATAATTAAAACATTATGACAGTGGTGCAGCAGTGAACATTCAAATTGATTTAAAACAGTAGTTGGGTAGTGGGCCAATCTTGATACGTGAATTTAGCATATGATGTGAGGCATTCCAATAAAGTATGGTGGGGACGAGGGAGGAGAAGATTCAGTAATTATTACTGGGATAATTCGCTAGCCAGCCATGTGGGGAAGAAAGCTTGGAACCTTCCACTCTCCACACCAAAATAAATTCTGTATGCCCCCACTATTTAAATTTAAAAATAAATAATCTAGGTGAAAATTTTTAATCTTGAAATTTAGACTTTTAAGCATGAAGTAAAGCCCCAAAGCCATAAAGAAAAAGACTGATAAATTTGACTATATTAAAATGAAAAAGTATTTGTACAGCAAAACTTTGTACAAACAAATGATAAACTTGGCAAAGCATGTGCCACGTAAATGACAGATAAATAATAACTGTTCCTAACATATGTAGAACTTTTATAAATTATTAATATAAAACTTTCAGTAGAAAATCATCAATGTGGAAAAAATTAACAGAAGCCAATATTGATAAGGGCGTTAGAGGGGGAGCACATGAATATTCTGTTGGTAAATCGGTAAAACTTGTTTTCTCTTGTTGTTGTTAATGAATTATTGTTTTTATGAAAACATGACCATTCCAAAAAATGTAAGCAATTCTGAAAAGTATAAAGAAGAAAGTAATAAATTATTCAAAATCCACCACCCAGAAATAATCAAAGGCAACATTTGGTGAACATAATTCTAGGCCTGTCTTTATTCTATGTATAGAAGGATTGCTGCATCGGCAGGTGGGTGGGTGGATACATAGATAGAAATAATTTTATAGGAAGAGAATCATGCTCCTTTTTACAAATAAATCATATTTAATTTAAATTTCTTTTAATTTACCAGAAGTAAAAAAAAAAAATCATCATCATCACCCTCATAATTAACCCTTTTATGGGGCTGCCTCTGTGCCAGGCAGTGTTGTAAGCGCCCCTCAGGTGTTCAGTCCTCACGGCAACTCCAGGAGTTAAGCACCATTATCATCCCGGGTTCAAGATGAGGAACCTGAAGCACGAGGAGGCTTAATGACCTGCCCCAGGTTACCCCGCCAGAGAGTCCTGGGGCCCAGTCTGAACCCCGGGTGCTCCACATGATATAATGTCCTCAAGTGAAGCCAAAGATATTTCTGAACTTTGGATAAATATTTCTTTACCACAAGAGATACCAGGTCCCAAAAAGAGTTTTGAGACAAAAAAAGAGATTAAGAAAGCCGTGAAGAGTTGGAGAAATGATGGTGTTTTGAAGGATGTCTCAGTTACAGTCAGCGCAGGCTGGCTATGAAACTCCTTGTGATTGGCACTTCCTGTGTTTCTTCCCAGCCCCTCCCACCTCGCAATTCTTGCTGTTTATATTTTGTTCTCAGTCAGAGTTTATAATATTTGCATTTTGTTCTCTTACTGTAATTCCCCCAGTTGTTTTGCCTGCGTTTTATATCTACATGGATTTAATGCACGTCACTCTACCCCAGTGCTACCATAGCTTATCCCTTTCAGAGTTCTTTATTTTGATTTATTCTTTGGTTGGCTGGATTTCATGGTCAAGTAATTCCCTCAAGAAAGGCTCATGGGTGCTTTATTCCTTTTGTTTTTTCATACTATCTCTCTCTTTTTTTTTATTAGAACAACAACGTAGCTGGGTATAATTCTTCCATCATTCTTTCTTTTCCTCAAAATGTTGTTTTTCTACATTGCCTTCTGGCATTGGGTGTTCTTGAGAAGAATCCTGAGGTCGACTGATTTTTTTCCCCCTTGTAGATAATTTTTTATTCTACCAGGATGCCTAAACTATTTTTTCTTAATCCTTGAAATTAAAAAGCAAAACGAAGACTGTCTTGGCATGGAGCATTTTGCCAAAGTTTCCTGGAACACAGTATATTCTTTTGACGTACAGATTTAGTTCTTCACTTCAGGAAAATTTCCCCTGTGTCACGTCACTAAAACCTTCTCCCTGCATCCTTCTCTCCCTCCCTTCTGTCTTCCTTCCATCTTTCCTTCCTTCAGTGGTATCCTCAGTTATCCTTATATTGGATCATCTTTGTCTATCCTTGATGGTAATCATCTTCTCTCAAAATGCCATACTTTTTTTTTTTTTTTTTTTTTGTGGTACGCGGGCCCCTCACTGTTGTGGCCTCTCCCGTTGCGGAGCACAGGCTCCGGACGTGCAGGCTCAGCAGCCATGGCTAACGGGCCTAGCCACTCCGCGGCATGTGGGATCTTCCCGTACCGGGGCACGAACCTGTGTCCCCTGCATCAGCAGGCGGACTCTCAACCACTGCGCCACCAGGGAAGCCCAAAATGCCATAATACTTTTATCCTTTTCCTCCGCCTTCATTGGGAATCTTTCAAGCCATTGTTTTTTTTTTTCTTTTTTTTTTTTGACCACACCTTACGGCTTACAGGATCTTAATTCCCCGACCAGAGATGGAACCCAGGGCCCTGGCAGTGAGAGTGCTGAGTCCTAACCACGGGACTGCCAGGGAATTCCCAAGCCATTCCTTTACTATTAATTTTAATTTCAGCCTTGTCTTTTATTCTTGCTGTTTCTAATTTGTTATTAGTTCCTGTAATGATGCTGTTTTTGTTTTCTATTTTCTTAGCTTTGAAATATCCTTCTACTCTCTTTCATTGTTTTTTTTTCTTTCTTTCATTGTTTTATCATCTTGTCTTCAAGCTTTTCTTTTAATGAATTTATATTCTTATTTAGTTCCTTTTTATAGTATGAAAGCTTTGCTGGTTTTATATATATATATATATATATATTTTTTTTTTTTTGTATCCTGTTCTCCTACAGATTGGGTTCTTTGTCTTTTGCTTGATGTTCGTTTGTTTCTTTCTTTTTCTATAGTGTGTTTGCATAGTTGTAAAACCATTTCTTTTCATCCTGCTTGTGCTTAGGTTGAGATCCACTCATATTATGGAGGTAGCTGTACAGTTTTTCACTGCACAGCTGTACAGTTCCCCATTAGCTATATATATGCACAGATAATGCGCTGCCCAGGGATGGGCATTGGATTGCTCCCTGTTTTGTGCTCATCCAAACGATGCCACCGTAAGTGGTTGGCTCCGTATCTTCTGGTGCATGCCTGCTAAGGTGTCTCTGAATTACACCCAGCATTCCTTGCTAGGTTGTAGGGAGCATGCCCCTCAGCTTTCATTGGCAGTATCCAGTTATTTTTCAGAATACCAATTCACACTCCCATTGGGAGCATATGAGAATTCCTGTTGTCCAGTGTACCCACCAGCTCTTGATATCATTAGAGTTGTCCATTTTTACCAGTCTGATGCGGATTAAACGGCATTTCAGCTATAATTTAAATTTTGTTTCTCTTTTTACTGATGTGTCAGATAGCTCCTTACATTTTACAACCTTTCTTTAGAACATTTTTGGTAAAAATGTATCCATTTTTAACAAACATTTATTGAGTGCCTACCGCATGCCGAATTGTGCTTCATTTTAGATAATTATTAGCGAACAAAACAGGGCACAATCTTGGCTCTCATGGAGATTGCATGACCTTACATCAGGGAGAGAGATGTTAAACAAATACACGTCCGTAACTACCATTTTCCTAGAGTGGTATGACAGAAAAGGACGGGGTATTATAAGAGAGAATAACAAGGGGAGCCTCGTTTAGACTGGGGGCCAGGGGAACATTTATAAGACGCAAGTGTTTAAACGTGGGAAATGGGTGCACCTTTCGCTCGTCCATCCCTAACATGACGGCTGCCGTGTATCATCTCCAAAGTGTGATGCAGATACACACTAGTTCCTGTGGGAAAAGTTTCATGACATGTCGTTAAATGAAAAAAGCATTTGTCAAAACTGAAAGTGTAGTATGGTCCCATTTTTGTAAAATTATAATATATGTTTATGTGATCATGTTGGAGTTTTTGGAACACCATATAAAAACCTGTGGGTAGTGAGACTTCCGGTATCTTTATGTCCTTTTTTATACTTTGCTGAATTGCTTGCATTTTTTTTTGTTTGTTTCATTATAAACAGTAATGATGAAAATTCCTAAAAAGTTTTACGTGTCGCAAAGACATTACTTCTGGGGACTTCCCTGGCGGCCCAGTGGTAAAGACTTCACCTTCCAATGCAGAGCGTGCAGGTTCGATCAGATCCCTCGATCCCTGGTCAGGGAGCTAAGATCCCACATGCCTCCGGGGCCAAAAAAACCAAAACATGAAACAGAAGCAATATTGTAACAAATTCAATAAAGTCTTAAAAAAAAAAAACCCAGAAAAACAAAAACATTACTTTTGTTTCATTCCTGCTTTTCTTCTAAGAGCTCTGGATTATGTCAAAACACTCTCCTGAAAAAAACCTGATTGGAGACTAAATGCCATTAAGATATTAAAAGCAGGTTTCATTAATCCAATAAATATACTGAGACCAGACTCCATGTCTGGCTTTGGCTTCCCTCCACTAGAGGCTTCCCCCAGGCAGCCCACCTCCCCGAGAGAGAGATGGGCACGTTTAGCCACATATTGGGTTAATTTTATGCAACTTTCTAAGAAGCTTAGGCCCTGTAAGTCTCTAGATTCTTTTCAAGATTTCCCCTTAGAGTTCCGATATTCCTGTGCACCTTCAGGAAGTCTTAGTGAATGTGCTTCTTATTCCTTTAGTGGGGAGAGACACTTGTCCATATATTTCCATGCTCCAGCAGCTTTTTTTTTTTTTTTTTTTTGCGGTATGTGGGCTTCTCATTGTTGTGGCCTCTCCCGTTGCGGAGCACAGGCTCCGGATGCGCAGGCTCAGCGGCCATGGCTCACGGGCCCAGCCGCTCCGCGGCATGTGGGATCTTCCCGGACCGGGGCACGAACCCGCGTCCCCTGCATCGGCAGGCGGACCCTCAACCACTGCGCCACCAGGGAAGCCCTCCAGCAGCTTTTTAAACGTCCCCTTTTACACCAAGTTGGTGTTTCTTTTGTTTATCTTCGTATCCCAGTTAGCAGGAAAAAAGTGAATTCGGACAACGTGGAGAGGGTTGGAAATATCGAAGAATATTGTTATTACTCAGTAATAAACAGCAGGAAAACCTTTGGAAATAAAACGAATCTTCATAGCATTTTTATGAGTCATACAAAAATCAGTGGTTAACCTACTTTACTGCATTTTAGAAGTCCCATAAGCAAAGCTGATTCACCCTGGTTCTTTGTAATTCCCCCCCGCCAAAAAAAAGGATAATTAAAGAAATGTCCAATGTGTACGATGTTTATGAAATCCTAACGATTTCCCTTACAGTCAAAGCTACTTCTCTTTTTAATAAAATGTCACCAGCTTTTTGTTTGATTGACCTGACTTAATCAGGAGCAGCCTAGCATGGGCTCACAGTCGGGATGGGTTGAAAGTATATTAAGAAAGATGTATCAAACTGGCAGATCCACCAAGTATTTTTAGCTCTGAAATTTGAGTTAGAGCTAGTGTATGTGCTGTTTTTCCCTGAGAAACTTGTCTGCCTTGTCAGTTGAGTAGCTGTGACTGGGGATACTGTTTTGTAGTGAGCTCATCAATTAAACATTTGAAGTTCGGTACGTGCCATAGTAACCTTTTTGATCAGTTTTGGAAAGGAAAATGTGAAGGGGTTTTGGTGAAGATAAAGTGGTTGAGCAGCTCTGTGCCGCTGATTTCTGTGAATGCTGTAATTTTAATTCACCACAGCTTTCAAAGTCCTATGAAAAGGTTGAAAAGGCCCTGAGTGCAGGGGACCTGTCCAAACGTGGATACGTATCTTTGAATTACCTAAAGGTTGTCCTCGACACCTTTGTATACCGATTACCAAGAAGAATTTTCATCCAGTTAATGAAAAGGTAAGAGTCCCGTTGTTTCCTTGACATTTTTTTTCCCCAAACGTCAACTGTGAGGATCGGGAACAGCTTTATTTATTTTTTATGAATGTTTTAGACTTTTTTACTATTGAAAATTTTAAACACATGCAGAAGTAAAGAGAATAATGAATCCACGAATGCTCCCACTACCCGTCTGCAACTTCCCACTCACTCATGGTCAATCATTTCATTGCTATCCCTGCCCATTTTTCCTCAACCTCAGATTTTTTTTTTTTTCCTATGGTACGCGGGCCCCTCACCGTTGTGGCCTCTCCCGCTGCGGAGCACAGGCTCCAGACGCACAGGCTCAGCGGCCATGGCTCACGGGCCCAGCCGCTCCGCAGCATGTGGGATCTTCCCGGACCAGGGCACGAACCCGTGTCCCCTGCATCGGCAGGCGGACTCTTAACCACTGCGCCACCAGGGAAGCCCAACCTCAGATATTTTTGAAGCAAATACCAGACATCATTATTTCATTGAAAAGATCTATGTCTCTCGATAAGAACTCTTTTTAGAAACATGGTGAAAATACTGTTTCACACCTAATAGAATTATCAATAATATTAATAAATATCCAGTCAGAGTTCAAATTTAACTGATTGTCTCACATTTTCTTTTATAACTTATTTGAGTCGAGATCCAAATCAAATCTGTACATTGCAGTTGATTGATTTGCCACAATTCTTCTTTAATCTGCAGGGTCTCTCTCCATTTGTTAATTTCCCCCCCTTAAGATGCATTTGTAGAAAAAGTCTGGATTGTTTGTTATGTAGAGTTTCTTACAATCTGAATCTGACTGATTGCAACCCACGGTGACATGTAACGTGCTCTCCTGTCTCCCTCCCCGCCAGCCCCTGCCCCTGAATTGATACATGCACAGATCCAGGTTCAATTTGGGGGGCAAGAACACTTCATAGGTGGTAGCAAGCATGTATGGACTGCCTGTCTTTCTTCTTGTGATGTTAGCAGCCCTTGTTGATCGCCCCTATATCCATCAGTTCACTAGGGATTGTAAGGTGGTGACGCTCTGTGTCTACTGTTGCCCCTTTATTAGTTGGAGTACTTCTGTAATGCAAACTTCCCCTTTCCAACCATTTGGTAACAATGAGACACAGTTAGTGTAGAAAAGGTAGGATCTCCTTGGTTCTTTCCCTTCACTTACTATTTTTCAAAATAATGAATTGGTTTCCTAGCATCCTCCAGAAGTGAGCAATGAGTGACTTTTCTTAAATGTTATTAAGAGCTCATGAACGTTAACGTATTTGATGCCTTTCAATTCATTACAGTTATTATTCTCCTTGATACTCAATTTGTTCTGTCTTGGCCATTGGGAGGCTTTTTGTGTTGGCTCCAGAGTCCTGCTGGTGTGACCCTAGTAGTCTTTGATAACATTTCTTGGTATAACGAAATGCTCTAGGCTCTTCTGGTACATCTCTTGCCTCAGACCTGGAATCAGCCATTTCTCCAAGGACTCCTGTTTACTTTTATTTGGAAATGGTATATATAGACCGAACTTTGGGTGAGGAATACTGTCTTTAATTTACCTGGTTTTCTGTCCAGGTAACTCAGAGAACCTTTTCTCAGGGGACATGGGATTGAGGCTGATAGAAAGATTGTCCTGTGAAACTCTGAATAGTTGGAGGACACCTTGGGGTTACCTGGAAAGGAGGGGCATTAGAGAACGAGAAGGAAAAAATAGGACTGAGCTAGACCAGCTGGACCCATTTCCCATAGCACTTCCTTCCCTTCTCAGCACCCTGTGTGTCCAGAGAGAGTCGCCTGTGTGTTACCACCATGGCTTCTAGAGCGAAGGGCATAAATATTTCCATGGCTCAGAAAACAGCTCTGTTTTCCTGCCTGTACATAGTGAAAACTTTTAGGAATTACTTTCTTGGATAGCTAAGAGTTGTATAGCCATTTCTTTTTGTTTCATTTTCAAAATGACACAAGTAATAATGTAGTAGCAGTAATAGAAATCAAAAACAAAAAAGTCACCATCCACCTTACATAGCCAATGACTGTTTCCATTTTTCCACATTCTCTTCAACTTTGTATCCACATACATATGTAATCTTTACATATTTGTAATCAAAATGCACCTACAGTTTTATATCACGCTTTTTAAATGGGAATATGCATATTATACCATTCTTCATATTGGCTTCATAGTCTTCAAAATTATAATTTTATGGATGCCTACTGATGCTGGCCATTGTGGGAGGTGCTAAGAATGCAGAAATAAATAACAAAGAGTTCCTGGCCAGAGCGGCTGCCAGGGATGACGGCTGTGAAGACTGATGGGCACATAGAAGACTGAGTGTATTAGGAGGCTGAGGGCGGCCGGAGATGTGGTGGTATTCACGTGTTCTAGCCAGGGATCCAGGGATTTCTGAGTCATGACCTTTGTCATGTCACCCACCCAGAACTCCCAGTGGAACAGGGCGCAAGAGGCAACAGCAGGGTGAATCCCAAGTGCTAATATAAGGAATTATAACTCTGGTACGCCTCTTGGTGCACATATCTGGAAGTGACGCTTCGTCATATCTTCCTGGCCAGCTGTCCCCTTTGTAATTATATCACTACCCTTTTATCCCTCTGGCTTTTATAGTCTATCTTATCTGCTATTAAAATACCCATAACACTTTTCTTTTGATTAGTATTTGTCAGGTATCTCTTTTCCCAACCTCTCGTTTTCACTCTTTTATTGTCATGGTTTCAGTGTATTTCTTGTAAAATACCATATATCTGTATTTTTAAAATTCCAAAATGAACATCTTTACCTTTGTAATGGGCCAGTTCAGTCTGTTTCCGTTTGTTGTGATAGATGGATTTGGATCGTCCCCACCACTTTACTTTGTACTCTCTATGATTTACTTGGTTCTTTCTTTTTTCTCCGTCATGTTTGGTTCGGCTGAGTTTTTCTTATCACTCTTGTTTTTCCTCCACTGCCTTGAGACTTAAATATTTTATTTCTATTCTTACATTGATTATCCTTAAAATGTTAACATGTGTTCTAAACTTGTAAAGCCTAAAGCTAATCAGTGTTTCCATTGTCCTGGGTAAAACAAGCACTTTCAGCCCACATGTTACCATTGGCTAGTGCCGTTTTTTTTTTTTTTTCCGTGTTGGGTCTTCGTCTCTAGTTGCAGCACACGGGCTCAGTAGTTGTGGTGCATGGGCTTAGTTGCTCTGCGGCATGTGGGACCTTCCCAGACGAGGGATCGAACCCATGTCCCCTGCATTGGCAGGCGGATTCTTAACCACTGCGCCACCAGGGAAGTCCCTCTCCCATTGCTTTTATTTATTTAATTTATTAATTTTTTAAAATTTATTTATTTGTTTAAATTTTTGGCTGCCTTGGGTCTTTGTTGTGTGGGCTTTTCTCTAGTTGTGGCGAGCGGGGGCTACTCTTCATTGCGGTGCACAGGCTTCTCATTGGGTGGCTTCTCTTGTTGCAGAGCATGGGCTCTAGTAGTTGTAGCACGCGGGCTCAGTAGTTGTGGCTCACGGGCCTAGTTGCTCCGCAGTATGTGGGATCCTCCCAGACCAGGGCTCGAACCCGTGTCCCCTGCATTAGCAGGCAAATTCTCAACTACTGTGCCACCAGGGAAGCCCCAACTCTGTAAGACTTTGAAACCCTTCTCTGGTGAAAAATTCATTGTTTCAAAGAAGGCTAATACTCAAAACAGGACCAATAAAAACTGTATATTCGTCCATTTATCCACTCAGCAAATATTTTTTGTGCTCCCATTACATGCTAGGAAATATTGAGTCCTTAGGGATACAAAGCCTGACCGCAAGAGCTGGGTCTAGTTGGAAGGATAGAAGACATAAAACTTACTGCAATATAAATGCCAGGGGGTGAGAGCAACGTGTGTCAAGATTGTTAAGAATCGAGTGACTAGTCATCATCAGCTGTTTAATTAAGGACTAATCCAGGCCTGCTGACCCGTCCTCCCTCGTCCCACCCTAGAGTGTATGGGTTCATAACCAACTGTAGCCCATGACAGGAACATTCTCTTAGTTCCAGAATAGCCTGTTTACTTACTTAGTTGTACTGCAAAGGGAGGCTGATTCATGACTCTGCTTGAAACATTAGCTCCGGTCCCACTTTCATGTTTATTTCAGAAAGCAGCATTCGGATGCTTTTGGTACATAGCAATATCTCCCAAGTTAGTTATTTACTGAGCACATCCAATAACTGAATCTCTAGTAACTAACCAGGAGTGCGATGAATTACTTTGCCTCAGACTCATACGTGAGCGAGTACCAAAGCGGAGCTGCTCGGCCTCAGTGTCTACCTTGCGAAGTCTGCCGAGCGAGGGGCAGTCTGCGCTGTGGGGCAGGGCTCTGGGGAGGCTCCCAGGGCCTGGAGGTGGACCTATGGGTCCGGGGTTTGCTCTCTGCTCCGGAGGCTGCAGCGCCGCACCTCTGTCCATCTAGAATGCCACTGCACAGTGTGGATTCCAAGGTTTGGGGTCCTGCTTTCGTGGGGGAGACGCTTTAGTTGGTACACCAGCTGTCATTAGTCTTTATGCCTGTATGACCTGTTCTCTCAGGATGGACAGGAATAGTGCCGCTGACTGTGTGCCGGGCCCTGTCTTCAGTGATTTTCTCGTATTCGCTCACTTCGGCCTCTCAGCACCTCTGTGAGGTGGACACTGTCATCATCTTCATTCAGTTCTTTCACTTCATCCTCATTTGCTGAGGAAAGGAACGTGGGGGCGCGTGCCCGGCCTGAGGCTCCCAGCTAGTGAGTGATGGGGCCAGGATTCGAACCGGCTGCTCCAGAGCGGGCGCGTTCCGCCCCGCGCTGAGCCACCTGCTAGCACGTCGGGTGGGCCACCTCTTTAAGATAAACGAAGGCTTCCGTGTGTTCATCCCCCTCAGCTTGTATTAGTATATTGAAGAAGTAATTTAATTAAAAATAGTGAAATCTTCATCTCCGCTAATGGAGGACTGTAATAATGCTTACCGTGCCAAATATGTCACTGATGTACCGCTCGGCAGACAGACTGACGGACACACCTGAGAAGGTGGGGGATTGAGTGCCTGCCCCACGCCGGACCCGGCCATGGGCACTTAGGTCGAGCTCATAGATGAACGAGGTGAAGTCCCTGCTGACAGTGAGCTTACCCTCTGGGGCATCACACGAGAGCCACGGCCATCAGATACTTGAGAGCTGCAGAGGGCGTGGTTTCCGACTGACATGCCCGCTCCAACCCCTCTGACCATTTACCTGGGTCTTGGCCACGTTCTGGGACCTGGAAGGAGAAGGAGAGCAGAGGGAGAGAGCCAGGAGTGGGCAGGGATGGCATGTTGCCTAGCCACAGAGGGCAGCCCTGGGAAGCAGGTCCCGCTGATGTAGAGAGGGGCGCAGAGCTGTTAGAAGATGCTTTAGAGCCACTCCAAGAAGCTGTGTGTGCTGCCTCCGCACACTGGCATCCTCCCTCCACGCGGGCCCATCACCCTGGTCACTGCCATTTACATCAGCTGTGGCTCATTTTCCTGCGCCCGGAAACAATCTGTACTCTGCCTGTTCACGTACTCTTATTCTCGGTGTTATTATTTGCAGCTCACATGACTGTATACATAGAAAGTCCACAAGAATCTTCCAAAAAATATTAGAAGTAATAATAGAATTGAGAAGGTCATTGGATACAAGGTCAATATGCAAAGATCAATAATATTGCTATAACCTGCAGTAAGCAATTAGAAAAAGAAGTTTTAAAATATCATTTCTAAAAATATTTTAAAAAACCAAATACCTAGAAATATATCTAACGAAAAACGTGCAAAATTCTCTACATTGAAGGCTAGAAAGATTGCTTATACAAACAGCCATGCTTTACAAACTTTCAGAAGGCATAGCAGGAGCACTTCTCAGCTAATTCTCTGAGGTCAATATTATCCTGATACCGAAGCCAGACAAAGAGATCACAGGAAAAGAAAATCACAGATCAATATCCTTTGTGAATATAGTTGCAAAAATTCTCAAAAAAGTATTAGCAAAGTGAATCCAGCAACATGTAAAAAGGATTAAATGCTACGACCATGTGAGATTTATCCCAAGACTGCAAGGTTTGTTTAACTTCCAAAAGATCAATTAATGTAATACAAAATATTAATAGAAACAAGGACAAAGCTGCATGATCATAGATGCAGAAACAAATATTTGAAAAATTCAACACTCATTCAGGATAACAATTTTCAACCAACTAGGAATAGAAAAGAAATTCCCTAACCTGATAAAGGGCACTTATGATAAGCCCAAAGCTAACGGCATAGTTAATGGTAAAAGACTAAATACTTTCCTCCTGAGATCAGGAAAAACACAATGATATCAGCTCTAGCTACTTCTTTTCAACATTATACTGAAGTTCTAGACAGTGTAATCAGGAAAGAAAAGAAATAAAATGCATACAGATTGGGAAGAAAGAAGTAAATAAAACAGTCTTTATTCACAGACAACGTGATATTGTAGTAGAAAATTCTAAGGAACGAACACACACACACAAACTGCTAGAACTAATAAATGAACTCATCAGGGTCACAGGATACAAGATCAATATACAAAAATCAGTTATATTTCTATAAATTAGCAATGAACAATCTGAAAATGAACTTCAGAAAGCAATTCCATTCACAATAGCATAAAAAGAATAAATTACCTAGGAGTCAATTTAAGAGAAGAAGTGCCAGGCTTGTATACTGAAAATTATAAAAAACTGTTGAAAGGAAAAGAAGACGTAAATAAGTGAAGAGGCATTCCATATTCATGGATTGGAAGAATCGATAGTATTAAGGTGGAAATTCTCTCCAGATTGATCTGTAGATTCAATGCAAACCCCATCAAAATCCCAGCTGGCTTTTCCCCAGAAATTGAAAAGCTGATCTTAAAAATTCATTTGGAAATGCAAAGGTGGCAGAATAGCCAAAACAATTTTGGACAAGAAGAAGGAAGTTAGAGTACTTAAACTTCCAGACTTTGAATCTTAGGATAAAGCGACAGTAATAAAGACAGTGTGGTACTGGCATAGGATAGACTTAGTGGTTGACAGAACATAATTGTGAGTATGGAAATAAACACTTCCGTTTATGGTCAATTAATTTTCAGCCAATTCAGTAGGAGAAAGGATAATCTTTTCAACAAATGGTGCTGAGACAATTGGATATCCATATGCAAAAAGATGAATTTAGACATTTTCTTTACATCATGTACAAAAGTTAACTGAAAATGGACAATAGACCTAAATGTAAGAGCTAAAACGGTAAAAGTCTTAGAAGAAGACATATGTGTAAATCTTTGTGACCTCGTGTTAGGCAAATATTTCTTAGATGTAACACTAAAAGCATGATCCATAAAAGAACAAAATCTGTAAATTGGACTAATCAGAATTTAAAACCTTTGTGCTTCAGAAGACGCCATTAATGACAGGCTGAGAGAAAATATATGTAAATTATATATCTGGTAAAGGACTTGTATCTAGAATAGATGAGAACCCTTAGGACTCAAGAAGAAGACAACCTGATTTTTTAAATGGGCAAGAGATTTTAATAGACATTTCACCAAAGAATGTATAGAAGTGGCCAAATAGCACATGAAAAGATGCTCAATGTCATTAGTCATCAGGGAAATGCAAATCAAAACCACAATGAGATATATCACTTCACACCCCTAGGATGTCTACTATCAGAAAGACAGACGGCAATAAGTGTTGGCGAGATTGTGGAGATGGAACTCATACACTGCAGGTGCGGATGGAAAATGGGGCAACTGCTGTGGAAAACAACATAGTAGTTTCTTAAAAATTTCAGTGGAAATTTACCACATGACCCAGCAGTTCCACTCCTAGGTATCTGTGCAAGAGAAATAGAAACAGGTGTCCACACAAAGGCTTGTGTGCAAGAGTCCATAGTAACATTCTTCATAATTTCTAAACTGGAAACAATCAAGATGGTCATCAGCTTATGACAAGGTAAACAAAATGTGCTCTGTCATACAGTGGAATAGTAATATCAGGAATAAAGAGGAACAAAATGCCGATCCACGCAGTACATGGATGGACCTCAAAACCATTACAGTAGGTGATAGAAGCCAGACGGAAGGTGCATACAAGGCATATACCGTATGATTCTGTTTACATGAAATATCCAGAAAAAAGCGAATGCAGAGAGTTAGAAAGTAGATTCGTTGCCTTAGGATAGAGATGGAGATGGAGAGTGAGTACAAATGGGCACAAGGTTTCTTCGGGGTGATGAAAATATTCTGGAATTAGATAGTGGTGATCGTTGATAAATTTACTGAAAATTATAAATATTAGTTGTCAATGATTCCCATTTGGACATTAAACAATTGTCACTCCCAAACCAAAAAGTGCCCTGCACATATCCTCTAAATTACTTAATTTTCTCCAAGAGGACCTTATATCCTTTTCAGATCTTGGACCCCAAAGTCACAGTTGACATTTATACACGGCTTTATTACTTCACAAGTCTTTGGTCACACTGGTATTCACAATATCTCCCTATGAAGAGGTAGGGTTCTTTATTTCCCCTGCTTTTCCAGTAAACAGTTTCTCTCAGTTTTTTTTTTTTAATTAATTAATTAATTTATTTATTTTGGGCTGTGTTGGGTCCTCGTTTCTGTGCGAGGGCTTTCTCTAGTTGTGGTGAGCGGGGACCAGTCTTCATCGCGGTGTGTAGGCCTCTCACTATCGCGGCCTCTCTTGTTCCGGAGCACAGGCTCCAGACGCGCAGGCTCAGTAGTTGTGGCTCACGGGCCCAGTCGCTCCGCGGCATGTGGGATCTTCCCAGACCAGGGCTCGAACCCGTGTCCCCTGCATTGGCAGGCAGATTCTCAACCACTGCGCCACCAGGGAAGCCCAGTTTCTCTCGGTTTTGATATTCAATTTACTTATTGGTAATTTTTTATTCTGGGGGAAGAAATTTGCCTCGCGGTATTTTGCTCATAATGTTTTCTTTATGCAGCACGGCTGAAATTTTTTCTCACTAAGTAACTGTACATTTATGTAAGTGATGAGGTTGGTGGTAGTGAAAACGAGCATGGTTAATATTCTTAGTGAATCGGCTAGTTGTAATTGAATTTCCAGGAAGTTCTGTGCCCCATGAGGCTGAGCCGCGGGGCCCTCAGGTGTGTTGGGGTGCCCTGTGAATGTGCCAGCATTCAGCCTGCCCTGGGCAAAGGGTCAGCCTCCTTCCTCCTGCCGTGTCCTGGCAGAGAACCTTGTAGGACCTCCTGCCCTGGGCAAAGGGTCAGCCTCCTTCCTCTCTTCAGCCTGTCTCCTGCCGTGTCCTGGCAGAGAACCTTGTAGGACCTCCTGCCCTGGGCAAAGGGTCAGCCTCCTTCCTCTCTTCAGACCGTCTCCTGCCGTGTCCTGGCAGAGAACCTTGTAGGACCTCCTGCCCTGGGAAAAGGGTCAGCCTCCTTCCTCTCTTCAGCCTGTCTCCTGCCGTGTCCTGGCAGAGAACCTTGTAGGACCTCCTGCCCTGGGAAAAGGGTCAGCCTCCTTCCTCTCTTCAGACCGTCTCCTGCCGTGTCCTGGCAGAGAACCTTGTAGGACCTGCGCTTGCAAAGTTCTAGATTCCCTTCCCCCACCGCTCTTGGCACGTGGGTTATACAGTAATGACCATCCGTTGAGGTATTCGTGTTTCAAGTCATAATTCTATCTGGCCCAAACTCATGCTTTATTAAGTGCTGCTAAATACACGTAATGCTCTTGCTTCCTTTTTTCTCTTTTTAAAAAACTCCCTTATATATTCTCATGCTCAGAAACCTGATGGACATATAACGGGGAAGAATTGCGACATATTCTAAATTGCATGGTTGTAAAAATAAGTGATTCAGAATTCAAAGAACTAGTGCAAACGCTTGACCCTGGGTGCACCGGATGGGTCAACGTCAGCACGTTTATTGAACTGCTTGAAGAGAACCCTAAGGTGAGTTTTACAACAACTTCACGTTCGCTTTTCTGTTTACGGCAGGCAACTTAAGTGTTCTTCGTGAAATAAGAGATGCAGGTGAAACATGGTTTAAATAAATGGGTGAGCACATTTTTCAGCTGCGTTAATGTTTAAGTAAGAGTTGCGTTTAAAAGTTGCTTAACTTTGAGTTTTTAAATCTCATTGAAGGATGCTCTTTGACATTTCTGAAAACTTTCCCTTGAGTGACAGCACTTTATATGCCGATGTGACTCCTTTTCCCAGCATTGCAAAGGCACTGCTCTTGCAATCATGTCTTGCAGTAGAAACAAAAACAAACACTGCTTATTGCCTCTAGTGACAAACACTTACTTTTAGTATTTGTTTCTTTTGGCTGAAAAGTTGATGGTTTTATTATTAAAAATACTTCTATAACTTTAATAGCTATTAACATTTTAAGAACTTTAAAAAATCAGATTAGTTTCAGATAATGCGTGCAGTAAGCCCTAACAGAGTCTCGTTGAAATGTTTGTTAAAGACTTTCTTTGCCAGGTACAGATTAGGTTTTGGTTTCAATATTATGGCTTCCTGGGCTTCCCTGGTGGCGCAGTGGTTGAGGGTCCGCCTGCCGATGCAGGGGACACGGGTTTGTGCCCCTGTCCGGGAAGATCCCACATGCCGTGGAGCGGCTGGGCCCGTGGGACATGGCCGCCGAGCCTGCGCATCTGGAGCCTGTGCTCCGCAACGGGAGAGGTCACAACAGTGAGGGGCCCGCGTACCGAAAAAAAAAAAAAAAAAAAAAAAATTATGGCTTCCTGAATGCCCACCTTGTGCACATCCTAAACCATGTCACTCAATCCTTCTTGAACTCTGATTCAAAAGTGAGTCCCAGAGCTCTTTTACCCACAAAAATGAAGAGCTGCAACTTTTCCAGAATTCTGCTGTGGGACAGACCCTGTGTTAGCTTTTGAAATCATCACCTCTGACTGTCACAGCAGCCCTGCACATAGCCACCTTTTTTTCTTTAAAAACAGAAATACAGACATGTGAGCAGTCTGCTCTCCATGTGGCCAGCAGCGTGGGCTCTGCCTACTCTTAAGTCAGATGCTGTCAGCCTCCAGGCTGCAAACCCTCTAATGGCGTTGGGACCCGCAGGATAAAGCAGAACTTCCCCACGTAGCTGATGAGGTGCCACGTGGTCCAGCCCTGCCACCTCTCACGGGGTCTCCTCACCGCCGCACCGCTCGGGTCCTCAGGCTCCCCAGGTTCCCGCCACCATCCTCGGCAGTGCAGCTCCTGCCAGGATCCCCTTCCTGCTCCCTGGTCCAGGGCCCATTCTCCAGGGACCCTCCCTGACCCCTCTGATGAAGCCTGTCTTGCAGTCATCAGCCTCACACACCTGTGCCAGTCACAGGGTCACGTTTCTGTCACGATGTTGTCGTGCCTCCAGGAAGGCGGAGGCCTTTCTGGTTTTACTGCCCATTGTACCCACAGGCATAGCCCAGTGCCAGCAGCACTCACAAAGCAGTTTGTTGAGTGTATGTTAATATAAACAAGTGAATTAGAAACGTTAGAACGCAGAGATATGCAAATAGAAGAAACTTAAGATCACTGCTAATTCTAACATTGAGGAATTGTGTTACATTGTTACTCACTCTTACACTTTGTTGCGTATTCTTCCAAACCTTTATACCTACACAGGCATATGACTTTTTGCAGCTTTCTTGAGGTATAATTGATATATAAAAACTGCACATATGTAATGTATATAATTTGATGAACTGGATATATGTATACTTTCATATATAGTATCTATTTTATTTTAAAATGAGACCATATAATTAGTGACTTTTTAGTTTGTCATTGATTAACGTATTGTTAACCCTTAGTGTCAGTAAAAATTCTGCTATGTAATATTAAAAGATGCAGCGTATTCCCTGCTCTTATAATCTGGGTGTTCATTTTTCTTCCTTTTATAAATTTTGCTGCAAGGAATATTGTATTGCCTCCTTTTTAAAATCATCCTATGATAATTTCTTTAGTATAAATTTCCAGAAATGGAATAAAAATTTTATATATTTTTTTAATGTTTTATTTTAAAAGTTGAATATATGTATGAAGTACAAAATGCAAAAGATGCAGAAGGGAATACAGTGGAAGTGAGTTTTCCCTCTACCTCTGTCCCCAGCCACTCCCCAGAGACAGTCACTGTTACTCTAGAGGCTGTAGATTATCAAATTGTCTGATGTTATCCATTTTCAACACTAGCAGTTTGCTTCCTTTTTTATTTCTGCCATTCTGATAGGCAAAAATGTCATCTCATTATTCTTTCACTTTGCATTTATTTGATTTCTAGGTGATGGATTTTTTCATGTTTCCTGTACTTCTTAAAAATAAGCACAAGTTAAATGTTATTACCCCATTGCCAGATGGGGATTGGGGGTGGGGAGCAAGCTCACTTCTCAAGGTCTAAAGCTATTGGCTAATAATCAGGGACAAAGCTGCCAATCCCAAGTCCACCTGCCTCCAAAGCTCCTACTGCCTTTATGAGTGATTTGTCTTTATATATTTTCTCTTTCCCAATTAGCTAAGCACAACATCCTCCTGTAAAGACACCAAGGCACCTCTCTTCCTGGCTTGGGATTCGGTAAGTAACGCTTTCCCATGTGGCCCCAAGATGCTACCACCCCAGGTTACAAACGTGCAGCTTGGTAAATATGTTTGTTTTTTCTGTTAGGTGGAAGAAATTGTTCATGACTCCATTTCCAGGAATCTACACGTTTTCTATAATATGCTGCGGTCACATGACCTTGGAGACACAGGGCTCATTGGGCGAAATAACTTCAAGAAAATCATGCACGTTTTCTGCCCATTTTTAACAACCGAGCATTTAGTAAAGTAAGTTTTCTGGTAACGAAATTAATTCATGCCGTGTTTTCCATAAAGTCTGTTTTACAGTTTTAAACCTTTTTCTACGTTTTTTTTTTGCCATGTTAGTAGGTAGTGCTGATAATAGCTCCTATGTATTGAGTCTGTACTGAGCGTCGGGCGTTGGTTGGAAAGTCTGGCATATATGCTGTCATGTAGTCCTCACCACAGGCGTGTAGGGCAGCTATGACAATTCCTTTCGTGGATAAGGAAATGGAGGCCTGGAGACGTCAAGCACCTCCTTGGCGTCACACAGCTAGTCAGTGGAGCCTGGGTTCTCCTCTGGTCTGCGTGACTCCTATGCTCTTAATCGTTATGCCATTTAACCTCCCAGGGCGTCTGGCTATGATCAGCCAGCCCATAAATGGTAACTTGAATTATACTTTTCTTTCGTTTTAGTTTAAAACTTAATTTGTGGTGGATGAGCTGAAGCTTGGGGGCAGGGGTGGGGGGACAGGGATATCAGAGAAAGAAGAGAACGGTGTCCTGAAGGTCCCAGGGGTCCCCTGCCTGGTGTCCCTTTCAGCCTCCACACGGAGGGGCTCACCCCTTGGGGCATTCCCTCTCTGCAGATGACCTTGACAACCTGCAGGCCGAGCCGGCGCTCTGCAGGGGATGACGCCTCCGACATGCCGCCTGCCACCCACTTGCTGCTGTCCCAGGACTCAGAGCTGCACGGCCTCAGGGACGGGGGCCGGTGTTTCCCAGCGTGTGGGCAGTGATCTGGGAGATCACTGTGGGTGGAAATCCAGTGGAATCACAGCGATTCTCTCATTCCTTCCAACTGGAACGTTAAAAATCTTATTTATTGTTTTTCTTTACATTACATTGACTTAAAGTGACCTGAAACATAGTTGATAAAGATAAAGATTGCTCTGGCTCCGGTGAGGGGAGCAGACATAATGGGGAGAGAGGGAAAGAAGGGGCTTGAAAGGAGGGGGCGGCAGAGGACTGCAGGGGGCGACTGCTTTGGGATAGGTCTGGGCAGTAGAAGGACAGACCTGGTGACTCTGGACCGGGAGGCTGATGGCAGAGGGGGGAAAGGAGTCTGCAATGATGCCAGGGGCTGCTGGCCAGTGAGAGAACACAGAAGGAGTCAGCCAGTCGGGGTGAAAACACGGGAAAATCTCCAGGAGGCGTGGGGCTCAGAGAGGAGTCTGGGCCGTGATGAGACTCCAGCGTCCTCACACCAACGGTTGGTTCATTCGTTCAGCGAGCATTTGTCCGGGGTGGATGGGGGACTATCTGAGGTGAGAGGGCTGCAGGTGGGACCTGGCAGAGCACCACCAGACAACCAGGGCCCTGGCTGGTCCAGCAGCAAAGGAGGCCGAGAAGGTTGGGGCAAGGGGACAGGAAGGGCGGCGCCGGGGGCTAACGGGGCAGGAGGAGGCCAGCCAGGTCCCACGTCGCACGGGAAGCAGGTGGGCTGAGCAGGGGCCAGGGCTGGGAGGGGCGGGTGGACCCCCCAGCAGGTGCCAGGGGTGCTTGTGGAGTGGAGGATGCAGTGCTGAGAAAGGGTTCACCTGCTTCACAGACAGGCTTTGTGCTTGTCTTGTCTGTGGGCTGGGAGGAGAAGTTAGTGGAAAGCCAGAGGCTGGAGAGAAAAGGTGTTGATAGATGGAGCCAGGCCAGGAAGAGGGGCGGGCATGGGCGCTAACCTAGGAGTCCCGCCCTCCGGACTTCTGTTTCCTCTGTGCAGGGGGAGGTGAGATCATCAGCTGAGGGGAAGGTTGGAGAAGGAATAGGAACCCTGGGAAACTGCAACTTCCAAGGGGCAAGAGAGGGGAACCTCTTGGGGGGGGTCTCTGTTTACTTGTCCATAAAAAGGAAGGTGTCGCCCAAACTTGGGCATCCATGTTCTGCCTGAGCACATTTTATTTTCTTTATATCAACTCCTCTTTTTCTGAAGTATATTAATTTTTTAAAGGCTTTTCTTACCACCATACATGTAAAAACATCCTCACTTGCTATAAAGAGGTTACACTAAGACTGCATTTCATGAAAAAAATATGATTAAATCCTAATGAGATGCCTCTATCTGCCAAGGACTCTGAGCCTGAGACTTGCCGTCACTTTAAAATATAGGTTAATAAGTAGAAGGAAATACGAACTGCGTTAGATATCACTTGAAGTAAAAGAATTGCAAGTTTGCAAACACGTTAAAAGACAGAGCAGGGAGGTAGAGAAACTGCTCCTCCCATGTGTGCCTTGTGGGCGTGTAAATGATAAAGCCCCTTCGGAAATCAGCTGGATGTAGCAAGAACCGCCAGCCCCCCGCCCCCACCGCCGGAGCTACCCTTTATCTCTGCAGTTCTCCTACGAACACACACCATGAGCTCACATGGAGGTTCAGGGTGTGTTTGGACGGCCAGGGGCGTGCATTGGGGTGGGGTGGGAAGGAAGCGAGGATGAGCCCCAGCTTCCGGCTTGAGCATCTGGGTACTCAGGATTGTCACCTGAGCTGGGGGAGTTTCAGGGCTGACAATCAGAAGTTCCATTTTGGACATGTTAACCTGGAGAGGAGATTGGTGACACCCCACCACCCAGAGTGACAGGTCACTCTATTCACCTCCTTCTCCACCTCCCCTCCACCCCACCTCCCAGGTACTCTCTACGTGTCACCCGGCTCCATTTTTCATGGCTCTTGTCATTTGTTGATGTTTATTACCTGTGCCACCCACCAAGGATGTAAAGCACAGGGACTTTGTCTCTTCACTCCCAAAGTCCCGGTACCTAGCAGTGGAACCGTACCCGGCTCATGGACAGGGCATCTTAAGTGTCAAGCGACAGAATGAATGAATGAATGAATGAGTGAACTTAAGTGAGTTGGTTGCGCAGGCAATTGGATATTTGAGATGGAAGCCCCCGTATTCTCTTCTCCATTACGTAGCCAGTCTTTGTCTAAACTGCAAAGACGATCACGTTAAAACCCTGCTTGAAGCATTTGGGTGTCCTCTTGCCATTAGGGAAATACCAGATGCTTTAACAGAGCGTGGCTTCCCAGCCCGCCAGGATCCTCAAACCTCTCCAGAGAGGCTTCCTGGTGGCTCAGTGGTTAAGAATCCGCCTGCCAGTGCAGGGGACACGGGTTCGAGACCTGGTCCGGGAAGATCCCACATGCCGCGGAGCACCTAAAGCCGTGTGCCACAACTGCTGAGCCCACGTGCCACAACTGCTGAGCCTGAGTGCCACAACTACTGAAGCCCGCATGCATAGAGCCCGTGCTCTGCAACAAGAGAAGCCACCGCAATGAGAAGCGCACGCACCGCAACGAAGAGTAGCCCTCACTCGCCGCAACTAGAGAAAGCTCGCATGCAGCAACGAAGACCCAACGCAGCCAAAAGTAAATAAATAAAATTAATTAATTAATTAAAAAAAAGAAAAAAGCCTCCCCAGAGCTCGGGCTCTGCAGCCAGACTGCCTGGGTTCAAACCCCAGCTCGGCCCGAGCTAGCTGTGAACTCGGGCAAGTTCTGAGCCTCTTCCCTCCTGCAAATGTTAGAGAGTTGTGGTCAGGATCAAATGAGGTAATAGGCATGAAGCCTCTCAGCCAGTCTCAAGCCCGTGGGAAGCTCTCGTGTGCGGCGGCTGTTCCTGCAGGTCCCAGCTCAGCTGGGCTGACTGGCTTCCTATTTCCTGAGAACACCAGGCTCTCTGTTGCCTCTGGGCTTTTCGGTGATCTGTTCCCTCGGTTCAGAATGAGCGTTTTCCCAGCCTCTTGCAGCTCCATGAGGCGGGCATTGCTTTGGTTTTCTCACAGTTGTGGCTATAATACTTAACACAGTGCTCATCACAGAGTATTACTGAAGCAATTATAACAGTTGCTGGTACTTACTGAGCAAAGCGTAGTTTGGAGCTCATGCTCTGCCCGCTGGCTACATGCATGTCATCATGATATTGTGATCCTGGTATCCCAGCTGTGGTTTATTGAGCACAGATACATGCAGCAGGCCAGCCCAGTGCTAACAGCTTTACGTGGATCCTCTTATGGAATTTTTACAGTACAGTAATCCTCTGAGGTGGGGACTTTCATTATGTGGATTTTATAGACAAGGAGACTGAAGCATAGAAAGGGTCACGTGCCCCAGGTCAGAGCTTCTCGACCCTTTGATGCTCCTAAAAGTTATCGAGGACCTCACAGGGTTTCCGTTGTATGAAGTGTGTCTACCAGTACTTACTGTATGAGAAGCGAAAGCTGAGGCATTTAACCTGTCATTGCAGAAGATGAGAGTGCACTTACTACTGTGTTCCCCTGTAGGCTCAGGAAAAACTTCGGGATTTCAAAATAAGGGTTTATTGGATAATAAAGAGGTTACAGAAATTAGAGCAGGGATAAACAACACGAGCTCATAAGGAGCTAGTAAAGTGCTGTAAAGAAGCTGATCTGATAAAGACGCAGGCCTCCTAGAGCACGGACTTGAGGACACGGGGAGGGGGAAGGGTAAGCCGGGACGAGGCGAGAGAGTGGCATGGACACATACACACTACCAAGCGTAAGATAGACAGCTAGTGGGAAGCAGCCGCATAGCACAGGGAGATCAGCTCGGTGCTTTGTGACCACCTGGAGGGGTGGGATAGGGAGGGTGGGAGGGAGGGAGATGCAGGAGGGAGGAGATATGGGAATATATGTATAACTGATTCACTTTGTTATAAAGCAGAAACTGACACACCATTGTAAAGCAACTATACTCCAATAAAGATGTAAAAAAAAAAAAAAAAAAGCTGAGCTGAGCTCTGAAAGCGCACTCCAGCTCCTCATGGAAGCCCTACACGCTTCTGCAGCTTCAGACCATGTTAGTGAGCGCAGCCCACACGAGCACACACTCCACCAGCGGTCGGAGCAAGGAATGATCACATGCCCTGCAGCCTCTGGAAGGTCCGCTGTACACGCACCAGAGACTCAGGGTGGAAGAGACAAATGACAGCGTGTATTCATGTGAAAAGAGTCGTGGCCTCACTGTGCCGGGGAAGTGTCCGCGGACCAGACCTCGTGAATCGCGCCTTCAGTCATGGAGTGGATATCCAGACCCCGGGAGGCAGAATCCAGGGCTCACGCCCACACCTACTGTGCTCTAAGCCTTGTGCATTTTAACGGATCTGTGGAATTTTTTCTTGGGTCTCAGCCTTTACCAAGTTTGCAACAATGAGCACGTACAACGTTTATGATTAGAAAAATATTAACAAACAAAATGTTGGAAAAGAAAAAGATCCTGCCATATTAGTGGTTTCGTATGTTTTTCTCAAATATTTGCATATCCCCAAATTCCAATAAAGTACTTCCATAATTCCATACCAAATTTCTCACGAAATTTTTTCTTTATTTTACATTTATTATATCTTTATTGCAGTATTCTTACAGACAATAAACTACTCATATTTAAACAATACAATTTGAGGAAATCCATCATGTGTATATATCTCTGTGAACCCATCACACGCTGTCAATCCAGATACCGAACTTTTTCATTCTCCCTGAAGCTTTCTTGTGCCCTTTTGCAATTCATCTCTTCCACCCACCTAGCACCATGTCACTACAGATGACTTTGCATCTTCTAGGATCTTCTATAAATGGAAGGCTACAAGATGTTCTCTTTTTTTGTTAGGCCTTATTCACCAAGCGTAATGATTTTGTGGTTCACTCACGTTGTTGTGTGGTTCTTGGTCGTTGCCGAGTAGAATTCTGTTTCATGGCGTTACCCCACTTTGTGGATCCATTCACCTGTTGATGGACATTTGGTTTGTTTCCAGTTTTTGCTATTACAGATAAAGCCACATGTATTACACGTCTCTGTGTAGACGTACGTTTTTATTCTTTCGGCTAAGCGCCTAGGGCTGGAACAGCTGGTTCCTCTGGTGAGTGGCTATTCAGTTGCCAAAGCGTCTTCCAAAGTGGCTGCAGCATTTTGCATCCCACCAGCAGTGGGGGAGGGTCATAGTGACCCTCAACCTTTGTGGCACTTGGTAGGGTCAGTCTTCTTTTCGCCATTCTAATGGGTGTGTTCTAATTAGTTGTGAAATTCAGACTCTGCAATAAGTTTCAGGATATTGCTTCAGGAAGAATCCTTTACAAGAAACTTTTGGCATGCCTAGGAATTAATGGCCCACCCACTGTCTCTCCAGTTCCTGTTCCAAAGGATCAGCTGTTAAATGAACATCTTCAAAAAGGGGAGCGGCAGCAGCCAGATCTTTCTGAGACGTAAAATAAAGCAAAATGAAAGCGTTCATTAAAACCACTGTGCTGGGCTTCCCTGGTGGCGCAGTGGTTGGGAGTCTACCTGCCGATGCAGGGGACGCGGGTTCGTGCCCCGGTCCGGGAAGATCCCACATGCTGCGGAGCGGCTGGGCCCGTGAGCCATGGCCGCTGAGCCTGCGCGTCCGGAGCCTGTGCTCCGCAACGGGAGAGGCCACAGCAGTGAGAGGCCCGTGTACCACAAAACAAAACAAAACAAACAAACAAAACCCCACTGTGCCTATTGCAGTGTAGATAGTTAATAAATATTTGTTGACTGAGTATTTAAATATTTTATGATCTAAATAAGAAAGATGGCAAACTGTAAAAACAGTGATTAAAGTCAGGGAGTTTTAGAGCAAGCAGCAGAGATCTTAGGAGTTACTGCATTGACCTATTAATTCTAGAATTGAAAGCACTGAGACCTAAGAGGTTTGGGGACTTACCTCGGGTTATTCACAAGCATGGTGCTCATCCTGCAGGAAGGACCCAGGACTTTCAACTCCCAGAGAACCCGCCTGCCTCTCAACTATTACCTACCTGCGTTCACACTTATTCTTCTCCAGAAACTTAGATTCCTTACCACTGTTTAATATTTATTACAAAATATACTCGTTAAACTGGTTAACATTTTCTAACATGAATGATAGAATTATTTAAATGATTGCCAAATTGAATTGTAACAAAAAACATAGTAAATCTATTAAAAGTCAGACTGATGAATATTCGAGCTCTTCTTCATTTTGAAAAATATAGGTTTCATCTAATGAAAAGATATTATTTTAACTTGCTTGTTCATAGCTTATAAAAAATCCATAAGGAGAGGTACAATGTAGAACTATTCAGCCGGCTTCACGTTGTCATACCCCTTTAAAAAATTCTTAAGCGTAGAGCAATGGGAATATTTTAATGCTATGCTAATGAAATTTGAATATCTGGGCACTTCAGTAGTACCTGCTTTATGAATGGGCAGAAAGATGGTATTTTAAGAGAAAGGTTAAATATTCTCTGATGAGATATGTCTGCCTCCTAAAAACCAGTGAAAGAAGTAATAGCAATTAAGCATTTCATAAAATGTGGGCATTCCTGGAGAGCTCCTAAAGCCGACAGAAGCAGCAGGAAAGGAGGAGAACTCTGTTCTCCAGGACTATCTCATGGTTGCCAAAACGGGGTCCAGGAGACTTTTGGAGAGCTGAAGAATAATTATCCTTCAGTGACACGTACATTCTCACGCTCAGACCCAGAGCACATCACGTAAGATCTGTCTTTTATAAATTAAGTTGATTTTGTGAATCAGCTTGGTTTAATTGTGGACGTCCCTTCCTTCCCACGGCTGTTTGATGACCTCTTCCATCTAGTTACCACAAAACAGCCTATTTAATGTAAGGCCTATAATAGGCTCTGACTTTTCATTTTCCCAGTTCACAAAAATATCTTTTTTCGGCCATGTCTTCCCAGTCACACACCACATTCAGCCAGCTCAAAGCACAGCTGAAAATCTTAGCACAAGGATGACAGCAGCCCCTTCTCTGAAGCTCCCCACCCTGGCCTGCTGCCACGTGCTGGCATCTCAGGGAGAGCTTTACCTGACACAGTGCTGCTGACCTGTCTCTGAGCCTGCAAGCCATGGGTGTGTAAGAAGTCCCCAGGTCACTCCATCGACCTCAGCATCTCTTTCCTCCTTTGTGAAAAGGGGATGGTAAACCCCTTGTTGTCCTGGGTTGAACCGTACATGGGTGAGGTCTACAGGAAGTGTGTTGCTGCATCTGTTGCCTGCTTGTGATTTTAGAGCCAAGCCCACTGAGAGTAAAAGTGCTGTGACCGAGAATATGACGAAGGATGTGGTTATTGAAAAACTCAAAAACTGTATACGGCAGCCGTACGGAGCATTCAGAAAACGATTTCTGGACTTCAGCAAGGAGCCTAATGGCAAGATGAATGTGCATGACTTCAAGAAGGTAGGAGAATGGGTTTCTTTGTGTTTCTGTGTTTCCTCCTTTCCTGAAGAAGTTCAGCCGTTTTCTTATACGAACATGCTTTAAAGGATAGACATTAAGTGTTTTCATTAAGGGTTTATTCCAGGGCAAAGCAGATTCATTTCTAGGCATCTTTCAACAATTGAAAAGGATTCTTCTGGCCAAAAATGTCTTTGGCAACTTTCTCAGAGCATGCTTTTGTTATGGATGTGGCCGGCTTTTGATAGTTAAACTTTCCAAGCACAGCGTTCATTGTTGCATTCTTTGGCCATCCGCTGAGTACCTGTCTCCCTGCGTGTGGCGGGGCAGCATGCAGGCGGGAGCAAAGCTGCTCGGGCCCCCATCCCTGCCAGCAAGGGGTCCCCGCCATGCTGTGATAACAGAGCTGTGGTTTGTTCCTCCAGAAAGTGGGGAAAAAACCTGGCAGGGAAAATGCGAGGCTCAGAGTGCTGATTTGCATGTGCTTGTGGGAACTGGCGAGGTTCTGCCAGAAAGGACTCCGTTTGAAGGGTTCTGCATAGACTTCTCAGGAACTAGTTTAAATGATTGCTTAAAATTCCTATTATGGTCCCTCTAGCTAATCATCTTCAGCTATTTTTAAGGGGAGCATTGCAGCTAATAGGTAGCAGTGTCCGTGTGGACAAATTTAGAAGAAGGCAGTGAAATATATTTCCAAGAAGAGAACAATTATATTAGTAGCTACAATTACCTAGCGCCTGCCCCCATGCCAGGCGCTGTATTAGCCTCTTTCCTATCTCATTTCCAAGCGGCCGCGTGGAGGACGGGTGGATGAGGGAGCCGGCTGGAGGCACAGGGATGGGATTAGATGGCTGTCGAAACAGTCCAGACCTCCCCTTCCCCACACAAAATACACCAAGTGGAGGATCTGATGTTTGCGAGCATACGGGGCGTGGTGAGGAGAAAGGGGGGTAATGGGTAAGGGAGAGGAAAGACTCAAGGATGGTTCCTAGATTTCGGTTTGGGGGACCAGGGCTGATAATTAGTCACTGCGAACTCCGATGGGGGCAACTTCAGTGGGGTTAGGGTGCTAAATGGACGGGAATCATGGAACTCTCCCAGGGCGCCTTGTCCTAGACTCAAGCCCCGAGCCACCTGGCAGCGGTCCTGGCCCCGACTCACAACAGTCTCGAATGACCACGGCGCTCAGCGGTCTTGATTCACAGAGTCAGTTCACAGGTTCACAGGAAACCAGGCATCAACCTGTCTGCCTCTGACTTTCCAGAGGGGGGAAGTGGCTGCCTTCGAGAAGGACCGTAGGTGGCAGCAAAGCTGGGACTGACACCCGCGACTCTGAGGCCAGCTTCTCACCTGCTCACCTGAGAGCACCTTTAGATCCGTCAGCTGAGCCGAGCGGTTTCCACCTTAGGCTTCGTCGGCCGTCGATGAGCCAGGGGCTCCCTTGTTCATGTGGCTAGTTCCTGCCCCAGAGCACTCTCCCGAAAGTTCAGCCAGCAGCCGCCCCGTTCTCAGCCTGGGGCAGCCTCTTCGCCAGTGCTTCAGGCCTGGAGTCTCGGAGTCCTCCCTGACTGTCCTCTTTCTCTCACACCCACATCCAGCGCATCACCCGCGCCTGTCGGCCCCTTGAACTCGCCCCAGGATACAGCACCTGCTCGCCAGCCCCGCTCCCAGCCCGCCGCCCTCTCCTGGGCTGTTACAGCGGCCCCCCCGCCCTCCCCTGCTCCTGCCTTGCTCGCTACAGCTTAGTCGCAGCTCAGCCGCCCGGGGGACCCTCCAACAAGTCAGTGAGAGCGGGCCACGCCTGCTCGGGACCCTCCAAAGGCTCCCCCCATCACTCGTATAAAAACCAGAGTCCTAGAAGGCCCACGACCCAGCCACCCATCACCTCTCTGACCCCAACTCCCCCCTTGTCCGTACGCTGCAGCCACACCGGCCTCCTGCTCTCCCCTCACCGCCTGCCAGCCTTGGTCTGAGCCGGACGTCCCCGTGGTGAGCACGGCCTGACCTCCACCCCCGTGACCTCCTTTACCCTATTTCTCTTTTCACGGCGCTGTCACCAACTGCCACCCACATTGTACTTACAGTTCTTTAGTTCATTTCTTTATTTTGCTTGTTTGCTTGTCCTCCTCCATTAAGACGTATGCTCCAAAGGTAGACATTGTTACCTCTTTTGGACAGTGATGCATCCCAAGTGTCTGGCACATAGTAGGGCCCGGCAAGCGTTTGCTGAATGAACGGATGAACTTGATGAACTTGAGTAACTAGAATCCCCAGCGGGCCCTGAATGGACTCAGGTGGCAACCTAAGGAGTGAGGGAAGCAGGTGTTTCAGAAGCCCATTGGAATCCCTGAACATGAAGCCGGTTCCCGTACCTCTCTATGGCAAACCCACCCTAGCTCCCTTCTCTGCCCCCGACTGTCTCTGCATTCCAGACGACCTGAGGGACAGCCACAGGAATGGTCGTTCTGCCCTTGCTTCATGGTGGAGCCTCCCTGTTTCCTGGCTTTCCCGAGATGTGCCGGTCGTGGGGAAAGGAAACAGAAGCCACTAGAGGACCGAGATGCAGGGGAAGAGGTTTGTTGTCATTTCAAGAGACTAACAGTCAGTGCCCTGTGAACACAGTCAGGCAAATAGTCTACTGGTTTCCCTTCTAGTGACTTGTTAGGTTTAACCTTTGGAAACATCCTGTCGTGACCAACCATTTAACTTGAAGATCAATAACCATGGGGTGATTATAAACAGTCTACTAGGAACCCAGATTTCAACTCTATAAGCTGATAACCTCAAAGCATTGTATAAATGTTTTCACTGTTAAATAAATTATTTATAGATCAGAGTGATTCTACTACTGGTGAAGTCAGAGCTGGAAAAATCATGGACTTCTACTGTAGAAGGAAACAAGAATTTAGATTAGACGTAAAGCAGGGCATCCAGAGGTTAAAGGTTTCCAACTTCAGTGGCAAAAGGAAACCTTTGAAGCCGCCTCCTTTAGAGAGCTTTAGGTATAAATGATGACGATAGTTCCGCAATGGTAATAACAGCAGTAATAATAGCCACGATGGCAACGCCAACCACAGTAATGCCAACCACGGTAACGCCAACCACGGTAACGCCAACCACGGTAAGGCCAACCATGGTAAGGCCAACCACGGTAACGCCAACCACAATAACGCCAACCACGGTAACGCCAACCACGATAACGCCAACCACGGTAACGCCAACCTTGGTAACGCCAACCATGGTAAGGCCAACCATCGTGGGAACAGTGACGCTCATGGTGCTGGCCCTCACTACACACAGCATTCGCTGACGCACCAACGTGCAGGCACTGGGGAAGTTGCTTCACATATTTCATTTATAATCCTCGTAGGAGCCCCGTGACGTATAGATCACACTATGTTCATTTCACAGATGAGGAGACCAAAGCTTAGGAGTTAAGATCGTGGCTCAGCGTTGTTCAGCTGGTAAGCCATTCAGGCACTTGGATTTGAATCCACGCTGGTCTGTATCAGCCTCAGACCCTTGCTAGGTGTGACACCGGCTTGGTGGGTGTAATACAGGCTAGCTGGGTATAATTGATGGCAGCTTTGAGGTTGGATCTAGCCTCAGAGTTCGGTGGGAAGGACTTTGCTTTCAATAACAATGCCCCTTCACTTCTTCCTACCATTTCGGTTGTGGAGAGGCAATGTTCTTGCCCTTCTGTTCTCCCAAATCTCTATCTCACCAGTTAGTACTGCAGTGGCTGCAGAGTTTCATGCCCAGGGAATTGGGAGTGAAGATCTAAGTCCCATGTACCCGCTCGCCCAATTCTGTGTCCATGCACTTGTTCATCGTTTGAACATAGGCACCGCTTGGCCATTGGCCTGCATACCTTGCACTCTAAATGAGAAGTGCTAATTATTTATTCTCACCAGCCATCGCCTTCCCTGTGGCGGGGGCGGGAAGTGATTGGCTACACAGGCTGTATGAGGGAGAGCCGTAAGAATAGAATCCAGAGCCTGGCACGGGCTTCCAGGTCAGTGAGTCCACAAGTCCCTGCGTTGCCGTTGCTGAGACCCTGTTACTGGTTTTCACCCCCATGGCCAGGAAGTTTTTGTCTGCTATACAAATTCTATTTGTTAACTAATAATTGATCTTTCCCCTTTTTCTCTATTGAGTGTAAGAGATCTCAGAGTTTCTGGTTAGTGTGGGGTAACCAGGGACACCACACTGAGTTGACAGCCCTGACAGAGGAGTGGGGTTTTCATGAACTCAGTTGGGGTTTTCATGAACTCAATGTGCTTTTCATGGTTAAGTGTACAATTCCCACTGGTGGAGGGGAAAGGAATTTCTGGAACTGTACTAGACCTGGCCTGCGTACTTTGCATCATACATTAAACCAGCATTCACAACAACCCTGTAACACATATTCTTTCTCCCAGGAAATCCCCCTCTCCCAGTTCACTGCTCTGACCACTGCACTGCAAAGCCTGTGACTATCACGCATTTTTAAATGTGTCAATTTATTTAAATAATGAGTCAATAACTGGTAATGTGGCAAGAAAACTGTTTTTGAGTTTTAAGGTAATCTAGAATCTTTATATTCTCTAGATACATTCTCTTCCCCTTTCCCTGTCCTTCATTTGACGAATTAGCAGCAAACCCCCAAAACAGTGGCTTAAATTGAAAAAGTAGCTGTTTTTTTTCCTATAACAACGAGTCCAGAGGTTGTTGGTATTGGGCCAGTGCAGCAGGTCTACAGTGTCTTCAGAGACCCAGGTTGCTTCTAGCTTTTTACTCTTCCGGTCTTATCCTCAAGTATGCAAGATAGCTGCTGGAACACCAGCCATCACACACATGTTTCAGGCATAAAGAAAGGGAAAAGGGAAGGGCAAAAGACTTGAGCCATAGAAGTCTTTCCTTTTTAATGGGCTTTCTTGGAAGCTCCTCCCACTTACATTTTATTGTAATGTATTGTAAGCTTCCACCTGTATTTTATTGACCAGGACTGTGTTATATGGCCACACTGATCTATAGAGAAGAATGGGAAATAGTATAAATACGTATATATATATATATATATAATTTTTTGGCTGGGCACACTACAGAAAAAGCAAGGTTCTGTCCCTATGGGAGAAGGAGAGAATATGTATTAGGCAGGCAAGTACAACAGTCTCTGCTATCCTTCCCCTCAGTAAACATTTTGAGGGTGCCTGTTGCATACTTGGAATAGGACTAAGCCACATGGGGAACATGGATAAGGCAGGAGTTTCATTGCTTGGGACTAGTGACCCATGGGAAATATAAAATGACTAAACACCCAAGGACACATAAGTCAAGATTAGCCTAATTGTGTAATTAGACTAACTAAACTGTTCCATTCATCAGGAATTTGAGGGCAGCTTTACAATTCCAGTTCCCTGTAATTGGCTGTACCTAATGGGAAACGGTTATTCTTCATACTCAGTAAATACACTGAACATTGTTTAGCTGTTATTCTTAGTCCTATTTCTGGCATCCCAGCAGAGGCCTCTGGAGACAGACACGGGCTGCAGAGCTCATCAGCTAACACAAACAGAGCCCCTGAGACGTGGGTAAGGGAAGCAGGAGTCTGTAATGGCCCAGCCCAGCATCCCAGGTCCTTAGCAGCCTCAGCCCCTTGCTTCTGCACCTGCTTGAAGGCAAGGGCATCTCACCTTGCCTCGTAGGAGGTGAGCTTTCCTTCCTCCTTCCAGCAGACCACCTTATGCCCTCTGGGTGCTGGTCAAACTCACACATCTGGGGAACTGGCCCCTTCCCCACCCTCTACCATCAGTTCCTAATCCCACGCAGTCTTACTCACCTAGGGACAGGGACCCCGATGTAGACCAAGCCCCACAAACACCCTTGAGCATCTCATAGCTGTTCCTTACAGCGTCCTAATCTTGCAGATGTCTTAAGGGGGTGACCAGTTGTGTGTTCGAGGTCCCTCACGTCTTCATTTTTGTTGGTCCAAGCTCCACACAACCATCAAAAGTCTATATTTATTTCTGCATCTTCCGGCAACAACTCTCGGACAGAGGCTAAAACTGGACTTTCTCGGCCTCTGGCTGCACCCAAGCTGGCCAGTTCCTCCAGGGCAGGGGCAGTTGCAGACCCTCAATGTCAGTTGACCATACCTCTAGGGCTTCGTTTTTGCCTTTGTGTTCTCATGGCCTTCCTCCCAGGCGTGCCTTTGTCTCCTAAGTACCACTGTGTGGGGACTTGCATCTTGCTTTTGAAAGTTTTCAGTTTAGGTCCTTAGACTCCAGCCCTGAGCAGTTCCAGAGGTCAGCACATGTCCAGAAGCGGAAACCAGTCATGCTTTAAGCCTGTCCCCTCACATCTCCAAGTTTGCCACTCCAGCACCACATAACTAGCTCTGCTGGAGTGGCCCTCTGCCGGGCCCAAGCCTATTTCTCAGTCCAAAGTCCACTCCCAGAATCATCAGCTGTTCCCAGGGAAAATGCAATTGCATAGCCTTGGTTTGCCTCTGAAGGGTCGGTCGTTCCCACCTTGGAATTTTGGTCTCTTTAAACCTCATGTCTCTCGTGGCTTTCTGATGCCTTTTTATTATTTTTAATTGATTGAGCTTTTTTCGTTGTTTTCATTGGGAATATTTGCTTGCTGTGAATTACTGCATCCTATCCAAAAGCAGAAGTTGAGGTCTGTCATTTTTGTCTTTTCAAAGTAACAACTTTACTTTTATTGTTATTTTTCTCTTGTGTATTTGTTTTATATTTCTTTATTTCTGCTGTTACCTCCATTGTTTTCCTCCTTCTACCTGACTGGGATTTAATTTGCTTTTCTTCGTCTAATTTCTTGAGATACAATGTTAGATCATTGCTTTCCAGCCTTTAGTTCTCTAATGTATGAATTGATGGCTATCCATTGCCCTTTAGGTGCAGGCTTAGCCACATCATACAAGTTTCAGTTTATCATATTTTCATTGTCATTCAGTTCAAAATATTTTATAATTTCCCTTGTGATTTCTTCTTTTTTCCAATGGCTTCCTGTTTAATTTCTAAACAGTTGGGATTTTCTAGTTTACCTTTTATTATTGATTTTGAAGTTGATTCCATTGTGAAGTCTAAATGACTTCAACTGATCCTTCAAAATATATTGAGGCTTGGATTATGACCCAACATAGAGACAATTTTGGTAAATGTTCCAGAAGCACTTGAAAAGAATGTGTACTCCATCATGGACCTTTAGTTTTCTAAGTATGTATATGAGGTTGATTGTATTCATTGTGTTTTTCAGAACTTCTATATTCTTATCACAGTTTTGCCTGCTCATCCCATTAGCTGTTGAGAGAAGTGTGTTGAAGTCTATCATCTGACTGTGGATTTGTCTAGAGAGATTCTTTTTAATTCTGTGGATTGTTGCCTTATTCACGGTGAAGCTAAATTATCGGGTACACATAGACTTAGAAATGCTGAAACTTCCTGTGAATTGTCTCCTTTCATATGACATGCCTTCTTCATACAGAGTAATGCTTCTTCCCTTCAAGTCTATTTTTGTCTGATAATAATATAGTTACTTCAACTTTCTTTTGATTTGCGTTAGCATAGTATATCTATTTCTATCTTTTTACTTCAGACTTTCTGGGTACTTACATTTAAAGTAAGTCTCATGTGGACAGGATATAGCTGATATTTTAAAAGATAAAGTGTGACAGTCTTAGTCTTCTACTTGGAGTATTCAGTCCATTTTATATTTAATTACTGATATAGTTGATTTTATCATCTTAATTCTATCATCTTAATTCTTTTTTACTCAGCTGTCTCATGACCTTTCTTTTTCTGTCCTTTCTTGCCTTCTTTTAGATTATTTAACTATTTCTACCATTCTGTTTTCCCCCTCTATCAGCTTATTGGTGAATACATTCCTCCGTCAGTCTTTAGAGGCTGCCCTGGAGATTGCAACATGCATCCTTGTCATACTGTATGTAGTTAAAGAGAAATTATGTTTACCACTTCTCTAGCAATGCTAGATATAAAAATACCTTCATTTCATTTATCCCTTTCTATCTTTTACATTATTTTTGTCATGCATTTAAATTCTACGTCTATGCTAAATCCCACAAGACTATTTTTTTATGGTAAATAAGATGTCATATGTATCTACATATTTACCCTTGTTGTCATTCTTTCTATCTTACATTTTTGTGTATTTGCACCTGGACTAATTTTTACTCTGCCTGAAGACTTACCCTTTGTCCTTCTTTTAACGCAAATGTACTGGCAGCTAACTCTCTGGGTTTCCATAGTTTATTCAGATTCCCTTAGTTTTAACGTCACATCGTTTTTCTGTCCAGGATTCCATTCAGGATCCCACATTACATTTCATCATCATGTCTCTGTAGGCTCCTCCTGGCTGTGACAATTTCTCAGACTTTCCTTGCTTTTGGCGACCTTGACAGTTTTGAGGAGTACTGCTCAGATATTTTGTAGAATGTACCTCTATCGGGATTTGTCTGATATTTTTCTCTTGATTAGACTGGAGCAATGCTTTGGGGAGGAAGACCACAGAGACCACAATGCTTTGGGGAGGAAGACCACAGAGATGCCCTTCTCATCACATCACATCAGGCAGAGGCTGTCAACATGACTTATACTGTTGATGTTGACCTCGATCACCTGGCTGAGGGGTGTTTGTCAGGCTTCTCCTCTATAAACTTAATTTTTTTTTTCCTCTTTCTCTTTTTCCATACTGCACTCTTTGGAAAAAAAAGTCACTATGTACAGCCCACAGTTAAGGAGTGGGGAATTATTATGCTCCACCTCTTTAAGGGCAGAATATCTACATAAATTATTTGGAATTCTTCTGCAAGGGAGACTTGTCTCTTCTCTCCCATTTATGAATTTATTCAATTATTTCTTTATATCAGTATGGACTCATGCCTCATTTTCCTTCAAATGTCTATATGATCCTCAATAATGTATTCGTTTTCACTCCTGATATTGGTGATTTTTAATCTTTTCTCTTTGCTCCTTGAATAGTCTAACTAGAGACATCACTTTTATTGCTCTGTTTATCAAATAAGCTGTGGTTTCATTGATTATTTTATATTGTTTGTCCATGTTTTAGTTCATTGTTTTCTGCTCTTATCTTTATTATTTCTTTTTTTTTAACATCTTTATTGGAGTATAATTGCTTTACAATGGTGTGTTAGTTTCTGCTGTATAACAAAGTGAATCAGCTATACATATACATATATCCCCATATCTCCTCCCTCTTGCATCTCCCTCCCACCCTCCCTATCCCACCCCTCTAGGTGGTCACAAAGCACCGAGCTGATCTCCCTGTGCTATGCGACTGCTTCCCACTAGCTATCTATTTTACATTTGGTAGTGTATATGTGTCCATGCCACTCTCTCATTTCGTCCCAGCTTACCCTTCCTCCTCCCCGTGTCCTCAAGTCCATTCTCTACCTCTGTGTCTTTATTCCTGTCCTGCCCCTAGGTTCATCAGAACCATTTTTTTGTTTTTTTTAGATTCCATATATATGTATTAGCATACAGTATTTGTTTTTCTCTTTTTGACTTACTTCACTCTGTATGACAGACTCTGGGTCCATCCACCTCACTGCAAATAACTGAATTTCATTTCTTTTTATGGCTGAATAATATTCCATTGTATATATGTGCCACATCTTCTTTACCCATTCATCTGTCAGTGGATACTTAAGTTGCTTCCATGTCCTGGCTATTGTAAATAGTGCTGCATTGAACATTGTGTTACATGACTCTTTTTGAATTATGGTTTTCTCAGGGTATATGCCCAGTAGTGGGATTGTTGGGTTGTATGGTAGTTCTATTTTTAGTTTTTTAAGGAACCTCCATACTGTTCTCCATAGTGGCTGTATCCATTTACATTCCCACCAACAATGCAAGAGGGTTCCCTTTTCTCCACACCCTCTCCAGCATATATTGTTTGTAGATTTTTTGATGATGGCATTTCTGACTGGTGTGAGATGATACCTCATTGTAGTTTTGATTTGCCATTCTCTAATGATTAGTGATGTTGAGCATCCTTTCATGTGTTTGTTGGCAATCTGTATATCTTCTTTGGAGAAATGTCTGTTTAGGTCTTCTGCCCATTTTTGGATTGGGTTGTTTGTTTTTTTGTTATTGAGCTGCATGAGCTGCTTGTAAATTTTGGAGATTAAGCCTTTGTCAGTTGCTTCATTTGCAAATATTTTCTCCCATTCTGAGGATTGTCTTTTCGTCTTGTTTATGGTTTCCTTTGATGTGCAAAAGCTTTTAAGTTTCATTAGGTCCCATTTCTTTATTTTTGTTTTTATTTCCATTTCTTTAGGAGGTGGGTCAAAAAGGATCTTGCTGTGTTATATGTGATAGAGTGTTCTGCCTATGTTTTCCTCTAAGAGTTTTATAAAGTGTCTGGTCTTACATTTAGGTCTTTAATCCACTTTGAGCTTATTTTTGTGTATGGTGTTAGGGAGTGTTCTAATTTCATTCTTTTACATGTAGCTGCCCAGTTGTTCCAGCACCACTTATTGAAGAAGCTGTCTTTTCTCCATTGTATATTCTTGCCTCCTTTATCAAAATAAGGTGACCATATGTGCATGGGTTTATCTCTGGGCTTTCTATCCTGTTCCATTGAGCTATATTTCTGTTTTTGTGCCAGTACCATACTGTCTTGATTACTGTAGCTTTGTAGTATAGTCTGAGGTCCAGGAGCCTGATTCCTCAATCTCCGTTTTTCTTTCTCAAGATTGCTTTGGCTATTCGGGGTCTTTTGTCTTTCCATACAAATTGTGAAATTTTTGTTCTAGTTCTGTGAAAAATGCCATTGGTAGTTTGATAGGGATTGCATTGAATCTGTAGATTGCTTTGGGCAGTATAGTCATTTTCACAATGTTGATTCTTCCCATCCAAGAACATGGTACTCCATCTGTTTGTATCACCTTTAATTTCTTTCATCAGTGTCTTATAGTTTTCTGCATACAGGTCTTTTGTCTCCTTAGGTAGGTTTATTCCTAGGTATTTTATTCTTTTTGTTGCAATGGTAAATGGGAGTGTTTCCTTAATTTCTCTTTCAGATTTTTCATCATTATTGTATAGGAATGCAAGAGATTTCTGTGCATTAATTTTGTATCCTGCTACTTTACCAACTTCATTGATTAGCTCTAGTAGTTTTCTGGTAGCATCTTTAGGATTCTCTACGTATAGTATCATGTAATCTGCAAACAGTGACAGTTCTACTTCTTTTCCAATTTGGATTCCTTTTATTTCTTTTTCTTCTCTGATTGCTGTGGCCAAAACTTCCAAAACTATGTTGAATAATAGTAGTGAGAGTGGACAACCTTGTTTTGTTCCTGATCTTAGAGGAAATGCTTTCAGTTTTTCACCATTGAGAATGATGTTTGCTGTGGGTTTGTTGTATATGGCCTTTATTATGTTGAGGTAGTTTTCCTCTACGCCCACTTTCTGGAGGGTTTTTATCATAAATGGGTGTTGAATTTTGTTGAAAGCTTTTTCTGCATCTATTGAGATGATCATATGGTTTTTCTTCTTCAATTTGTTAATATGGTGTATCACATTGATTGATTTGTGTATATTGAAGAATCCTTGCATCCCTGGGATAAATCCCACTTGATCATGGTGTATGATCCTTTTAATGTGTTGTTGGATTCTGTTTGCTAGTATTTTGTTGAGAATTTTTGTATCTGTGTTCATCAGTGATATTGGCCTATAGTTTTCTTTTTTTGTGACATCTTTGTCTGGTTTTGTTATCAGGGTGATGGTGGCCTCGTAGAATGAGTTTGGGAGTGTTCCTCCCTCTGCTATATTTTGGAAGAGTTTGAGAAGGATAGGTGTTAGCTCTTCTCTAAATGTTTGATAGAATTTGCCTGTGAAGCCATCTGGTCCTGGGCTTTTGTTTGTTGGAAGATTTTTAATCACAGTCTCAATTTCAGTGCTCCTGATTGGTCTGTTTATATTTTCTATTTCTTCCTGGTTCAGTCTTGGAAAATTATTTCTTTTCTTCTACTTATTTCCTTCTACTTTTTCTGTAATTTGTCTGACACACAGGGGATCTTCCTTAGAATGTTCACCTTGTGAACCTGGTGGTAAAATCCAGGAAAGTGTGCCCACTTCTGAGACTGGGCCCCCAGGAGTTTCTCATTCTCAAGCTAATCCTCACTCAGCTTCCAGCACTTTGTCAGAATCACCACTCAAGTGTTCCTTCCAGTTTGTGGCCACAGTGGTTTCTGCTCCAGGTAAGCTGATGTTGGCCATGATTCTCTGTGTACATCTGTCCCTCTAGATTTCAAATTTCTCTGATGCTTCTAAGAAAAGCCATTGATTTTTCATTTGTTCAGCTTTTTTCTTGTTGTACGGATGGATGTGATTACTTCAAAGCTCTTTACATGTTGAACCTGAAAGCAGAATTCCACTCTTACTTTGTGAAGATGTTTTAGCTGGGAGTAGCATTTTATGTTGGCAGTTATCTTCTCCCAGCATTTTAAAGATATCACTGCATTGTCTCCTGGCTTCTGTCAGCTCTGCTGTTAAATAAACCACCAGTCTTATTGTTGCTTGTTTGAATGTAGTGTGTCTTTTTTTCTCTAGAACCTTCTGAGATTTTCCCTTTGTCTTTGGATTTCATCCGTTTTAGAAATGTGTCTAAGGGTGCTTGTCTTTGTATGCATCCTGCTGGGGTTTACAGTTCTTCTTGAATCTGTAAGTTGTTGTGTTTAATCAAAAATTTTTGTGAAAAATTCTCAGCCATTATATCTTCTCCTTTTGCTTATGCCCCGTTCTCTCTGGTACTCTTGGATTCCAATTGTGTATGTTAGTCCTGGTCACAATATCCCATGGGTCTCTTTCATTCTTCTATGTATTTTCCACTATTTCTCTCTCAGTGCTTCAGTCCCATTGACCTGTCTTCCAGTTCATTAATCCTCTGTTCTGCTTTTTCCAATCTGTGGTTTTATTCATATAGTTCTTAATTTTAGTATTTTTTTCAGTTCTGGGATGTTCATTTGGTTTAAAATATATTCCATACCTGTGTCTTTACTTCTGTTGTCTCAAAATATTCCTGAATTTTTAAAAACGTATTTATAGCCATTTAAAATCTTTTTCCTGCTAACTCCAGTATAGGGATCACCTGTAGAACTTTTTCTATTGTCTGTTTTTCCCCTTGATTTAGGGTCACATGGTCCCAGCTCTTGGCATGCTGGACAGATTTTCATTGAATGTCAGATATTGTGTTAAGAAAATTGAGAGGCTCTAGATAATGGGTCACCCTTTCCTTTGCTTGTCAGATAGACTGGGGACTGATGCCCTTAATCCAGTTAGGGAATGAATCAATTTGAGGCTGAATTGCAGTTTTTCAAGGCTCCAATTGCCTTTTTTTTTTTTTAAAACTCCTTTTTAGGGTATAGTCATCAAAGTTTTTAACTCAGAGTGTGGGTTATTTTCTGAGCCATCACCCCTGAGAAGTCCTGAACTCCATCTAACCTTAGTTTCCTCAGGACCCAAAAAGGTGACCAAAAAAAAAAATCTCTTCAGCTTTTCTGGTCTTTCTGCCTTGATTCCTCAGTCTTCTGCCCCACATGGCTTCTGAATTCAGCAAGTATCAGGGAAAAACTGGCAGTGTCATCGTTGGTTCTCTGTTTTCCCTTCTTGCCAGGAATCTGACCATTCAAGTCTCTAATTTTGGTCTTTGTGGCCCCATGAGCACCACTTGTGTCTCTATCAGCTGGTAGTGACTGTCTGCCTGGGCCAGCAGCCCCCGTTCTGAGCCCTGGCCCTGCTCCCAGAATGGGTCCATGACCTACTTTTCCTCTGAGTACTGAGGTCCCCCTTTGCTCAGACTTGTGTCCCTTTGAGTCCTGGTTGTCTCAGCAGCTATCTATATGTCAAACAGATGTTTTGCTGTATTTTATCTGGCTTTTCTGTTTTTTCTCAGTAGAAGCAAAGGTCTGCAAGCTGAACACCAGCCCTTCCCTTTTTGATGGGCATTCACTTCTTTTTCTCTTTTATTTTTCCTCTTTTTTTTTTTTTTTTTTTTTTTTTTGCGATACACGGGCCTCTCACCGCTGTGGCCTCTCCCATTGTGGAGCAACAGGCTCCGGACGCGCAGGCTCAGCGGCCATGGCTCACGGGCCCAGCCGCTCCGCGGCATGTGGGATCCTCCCGGACTGGGGCATGAACCCGTGTCCCCTGCATCGGCAGGTGGACTCTCAACCACTGCGCCACCAGGGAAGCCCTATTTTTCCTCTTTAAAGGATTGTTCTTTATGTATCTCTACATACGGATGCTTTCATCTCTATGGAATGGATTCCCAGGTGTAGGTGCTTGGTCTAAGATAATATATTTTTTAATGTTAACACATGTTGTCTGTGTGCTTTTTTAAAAAAAAAGAACTACAGAATTTCATATTTCTAACAGCTGTGTGTGAGAGTATCTTTTTCTCTAACCCCTGTTATATAGCATTATAGCTCTTTTTAATTTTTGCTGGTCTGATAGTTTTAAAATGATACCTCAGTTTAAATTTAATTTGCATTTATTTCCCTGACTACTAGTGAGCGTATGTTTTGTTTCGTTTTTTTGCCATGAGGATTTGTTCTCTTGCAAGTTGCCTATTTACATCCTTTGCCTTCTTGTTAACTTATAAGAGGTTTAGACATCATTATTTATCCCTGTCTTCCTAAGAAGCCCGGGCCTCCCACTTTACCCCCATCCTCTAGATTGTCACCGCGGGGACTTTCTCCCCATATGGCTCTGTATCCCTTAACCTGACCTCAGCCTTTCCCCTCCCAGCTGCCGCAGCTCTTCTCTGACACTGTCCCGTTTGCATCAACTCCAGCCTGGTTCTCTCCCTGGGGCACTGCTTCCCTGCAGCCCTCCCTCCCTCCCTGAGGTGTACATCTACAAGGGCAGTTATCTGTGTCTTTTTTATTCTCTGCCCTGTCCCCAGCCTCTAAAACAGGACCCAGCACAAAACAAGCGTTCAATATTTTTTGAATGAGCCCATCAATTTTGAAGCATTGTAGAACTGTGGTTTAAAATGCCCACTCTGAGCCAGGCTGCCAGGGTTCAAATCCCAGCTCCATTCCTTAACAACTGTGTGACCTTGGGCAAACCTCTCTGTGCCTCAGTTTCCGTATCCCTAAATGGAGATCATTTTAGTAGCTATACCGTAGGATTGTTATAAGGATTAAATGAGCTGATTAAGCTGAGTGTATTAATTTCCTAGGAATTTGTAACAAATTCCCACCAACTGGGTGGTTTAAACAGCAGAGATCTCTTCTCTCACAGTTCTGGAGGCCAGGAGCCTGAAGTCAAGGTGTCAGCAGAGTCCTCCCTGCGACGGTTGCACAGGAGGACTCTTCCTTGCCTGTTCCAGCTTCTGGCGGTTGCTGGCAATCCTTGGCGGCGTTCCTTGGCTTGCTAGCTGCCACCACTCTGCTCTCTGGCCTCTCCCTTCTGCCTCTGTGTCTTCGCCTGATGTTCTCCTCTCCCTGTGTCTGTGTCCAGGTTTCCCTCTTCTTATAGGACTCCAGTCATTGGATCTGGTGCCCCCACCCAATCCAGCGTGACCTCAACTTAACTTGATTACATCTGCAAAGACCTTGTTTTCATGAAAGGTCACATTCCCAGGAACCTGGGTTAAGACTTCAGCATATCTTTTGGGGAGACTCAATCAACTCAGTCCAATATGTGAACCCTTTCGGTAGGGCCTGGCACCAGAGGTCAGGAACTTCGCTCTTTTGTTCGCTCTTGTATTCCTGGTAGCTTGAATAGTGCCTGGCATATCGGTGTCCCTCAATATCTCTTGAGTTAACTAACGATTTATTAACCCTTTGTCTTCTGCACTACAGATATATTTTACAATCTATCATTTGCCTTTTTGTTTTATTATATCTTTTGCCATTAAAATGTTTTAAGATTTTGTACAACCCAATATCTTCTATCCTTTCTTCCTCTTTTCTTTTTTTTTTTAAAAATAAATTCTAGGCTTGAAGTCTTGGTTAATAAAGTTTCATTCTTCTACCCACCCCACGCCCCCCACCCCGCACCCAGCTCTCTGTCATATTTTGCAGATAATCTAGACTTTATTGCAAGAATTTTTACTGCTTTGTTTTTTAAATGTGAATGCTTAATCTGTATGGAATTAATTGTGTAAGATGGGGCTCTTCTATATTTTCCTTTGTCATTTGTGAAATTCTCATTATAGTAGGGTGTACATCTGAAAATTCCCATTTTGTTACACTTATCTATACATCTTTTTCTATATCAATGTAATTTTTTTTTTTTAGTTTAGTAAAGCAGATCTTTCCTTATTTTTCTTCCTTTTTAAATTTTCTTGGCTACTCTCAGGCCAGATTTATATTTTCACATATAAGCTTTATTGCATTACCCCCAAATACATTATTAGGGTCATAATTGGACTTGCATTAAGTTTATATATTGAAAACATATCTGCTTTTGTCATCGAGAAGAGAGAGAGAAAGACGCGCACAGAGCAGAGAGTGGCCGGCTGCTCAGTGGTAGCTTCTCCTGCCGCACTTGACCTTACGCTTGGCTTTGGGCCCGTGGTTTGTCTCCACCTGCCCTTTGAACAACAGATGTGATTCCAGGACTTGAGAACAGCCTCCTCTGAAGGAGGACTGGCTTGTCTGCTTTCATCTGCGATCTTCACGATTTGTTACTGAAGTACTGGTTTCATCTGCCCGTGGAATACGCTAAGATTTTACATGTGTGCAAAAGTGCACTAGGTTCTGGGTATTTGCCTCCAAGGTCAGACATGTCTGGTCGATTTGCAGGTCACCCCTGGGATTCCCCTTGACACTGAAGGCTGTCAGGTCACCTTGCCTTTTATTCTCATTTCACAGTTTCTGAAGGCTGCGTTTAGGCTCAGCATTTTGTCATTCTGAGCCATCTAAACACATTTTAGTCTTGTTGTGTTCTACAGGGATAATATATTAAACAAAAACCCACTAAACCAAATCATCATTGTCATTGTTTTGTCATCATCATGCCTGCAGCAAAAAAGAAAAGAAAAACCCTACTGTTTTACAACTTCCTGTTTGTTACCAAACCATCAGTCTGTCTTGAAGGTCCAGAGTTGGGCAGTATGGTTGGAGGACGGATTGTTTTTGGAAATGTGGTTAGCACCATCACCCATGGATTGGGTGGAACTAGATCAGGTGGACTGGATAGATCTAGCCTGTGGATTAGACATTTCTAGATTTGGGGGAGTGGTTGGATTGTGGTCATGGTATCTTTCTAGAGGTCACAGCATTGCCAACAAACTTACAGAATCCCATAGACTCAAAGAGCTGGAAAGGAGCTCAGAGCTCATGCACCTACCATCCATCACTGTCTCTTCATTATCCTCCCTCTCCGTTGTTCACCACCTCAGGGGATGCTTCCCTTACCCAGTGATGTTGGACACGGAGTGTGGCAGATGTGACCTGAGCATCAACCTTAAATCTGCTTGTGTGGTCTGGCTTGGCCTTGGGCTCCAGTGATGGGCTATTAGAAGAGCTTGCCCAGGGCAACTGCTGTCCTTTCAGTTTGGTCCCCAGAATGAATGCGTGTGAAACAGGCCTAAACTCGACCTGCAGCCTGAATCAGAAACATCTAGCCATCTTATATCAGCCAAACTGCACTTGACCTGCAGATCCACTAGGGCAAGAATAAATGTTTGTTTTGTTGTCGGCCACCAAATTTTGGATGGTCGTTATGTGATAGCTGACTCAGAGTCTCTGTCCCTGGTGTCGCTCTGTTCCAAACATGTGGTCCACAAAGGCTTGGGGAGCACCCAAACCCGGTCTGAACTGTGTCCTCTGCAGACTGCCGGGCAGCTCATTGGAGTGGGGAGTGATTCACCTCCCAGTGTGTGGCTGTCCATTGCTTGTAGAGTCTGAGCCTCAACTGTGAGTCCAGACTCAGCCACCAGTGCTGGGCTGTTGTCATTGGCTACCAAACATCCCTTGGCAGTACCCCCAGTGGAGTTATTTGAGTGTCTCTGTGCTCAAGCATGTCCTTGGGGACAGGTGCCAGTGACTCTGGGCTTCAGGCTCCTCATCTGTGGGTGACTCTGTAAATGTTGCAACCAATGCGCCAGGCTCCCCCACTGCTGAGACAGGATGACACGTGTTCAAACCTTTGCTCCACTGCTTACAGCTGGGTCTTTCTAGCAAACTGTTGGTTTATTTAGCCTTCCTAAACTTTGGTCTCCTCATTTGTAAGATGGACTTAGTCATATTTCCGTTGAGGAGTTGTTGCGACGTTTAAATGAGATAATGTGTACCGTGGCTGACACCTAGTAGCTCTTCAGTCAAGTTCTCGTTCTCAGTGACACTTGCAAAGCTTCTATTACTTCCGGGAGTCCATGTTCACTGCTCTGAAGTCAGCTCTGGCCCTTGTCATTAGGCCATTAATGCTGGGACTCTGTGCTTGAGATGCTCACCAGCTTTAACTCTCAATTCTGAGCCACTGTCTCCGGAACAGTGCCCCCCCTGCCCCCGGCCACCATCAGTGTTCTCAAGCAAGGGGCTTTTATCTAAGATGCTCCACCTCCTTTGAACATCCATTTCATTCTCCACAGTCCTCCTGTCCCTTAAGAAACAAAAAGGAAATCCCGTTGCTTTAACTGCACTCATAACAGGCAACAGCATCTCAAACTAAATACACTGCGACCTGTGCAGGTGACAGCATCACGTTTGCCTCTCATGTAGGTTTGCATCAGCTTTGAACACTCTGTCTTGCTGGGGCCACATGGACAATCAGATGTGTGTGTCTGAATATTCTAGGAAGCATTTGCTAAAAGAATTTCAACTCTCTATTCAAGTACAAATCTGTTTTGAGAGTTCCGTGTTCTCTTGCAGCCATGGTACTCTCATCCCTAGTACCAGGTTTGCATGTGACCAGATAGTCTTGATTGAATTCTCTGATTATTTCTACATTCTGGACGACTGTGGCAGCTAGTAGTGGGAGAGGACCTGGAAGAGCAGGAATCACTGGGATGGGGGATGGAGGGTGGAGAGATGGAGTAAGTCTGAAATTCTTGAGAAGACTTTTTTTGCCTGTTTCATTTTGACTATGAATGGGTATGTGAAGAAATACAAGTAATATTACTTATTAAAAAGAAAGCCCAGAACTCTCTTTGGTTTTATCACAAATAACTTAGGTTAGAGAATCTCCAGGTAGGGAGGAATGGCTAAGAAAGCCGTCTCCAGATTTTGTGCACGTGAATTCTACCTTCTCCTTGGGCCGTGTCCCTTAAACCTCTGGCTTGTGTATAAACATGAGTCTTTTCCTTGGTTCCCCTTAACCGAAGCAGACTGACATTTTCAAAAGAGAATGTTACTAAATATAGTATTAAGGGGAGAACAATAAAGATATCATGGCTGATCCAGCACCAAAGCAGTGAAATACCCGAGTGTGAAGCATCCGTAGGTCAGGTCTCAAGAACAAGTTCAACTTCACAGTTCCTCGCCCGACTCCTTTCCTCCTGCTTCCTTTTGTGCGTCTCACAGGACAACGTCTTCTTGTCCTGCCTCGGGGTGTTCTTGATAGTCTAACTACTTCCTGGCCAAGGCTGGATGACCACTTTGCACGCTTATCTGCCTCGCGTGGACTTTCTCACATCAGACTCAAGATTCATCCTCATGCCGTAGGAGTTGGGCGAGTGTCCAGGGTTCCCTTACACTGGCGTCCCCCCTCTTCTTCTCGTTTAGCATTTGTTGAGCATCTACTGGGTACTCTTGGGGTACAGAGGTGAAAAAGAAGTGCTGCTAATTTCTCTATCCACCGGCAGTTTGTCAGGTGCTTGCCACGTGGTAGGTCCCATATGAGCAACTGTTTATGATAGAAGCAAGCAGAGGGGCCGTGGACGCTCAAAAAAGAGTTTTGTCTCTAAGGACTGGGAAGGCTTTCCCTGAGCTGGTGACAGCTGTGATTTAAGGACGCGCTTGCTACAGCATGCAAGCAAGCGTTACAAGGAGTTCTGCTTCCTGTGTGGCTGAATAAGCTCCTACCAGACCAACTTTCCCAGAAACGTCAACTATAAACACTGGGCGATGTGAAACAAGTTAGTAAATAAATAATCAAGTACCTGAAGGCTGTGGAGGATGAAGCTAAGCAAACAGATTCCAGAGAGGAGTCAAATCTTGGAAGTGGGAAGAGCATGGGGAAATGTTCCCATGGAAACGGGAATAGCATGGGGGAGTATTCCCATGGAAACGGGAATAGCATGGGGAATGTTCCCATGGAAACAGGAATAGCATGGGGAAATGTTGCCATGTTTTTCAGCTTTTCACCTGAGTGAAGGCTAAAGTTGGTGCCGCATAAGGTAGATAAAACACTGATAGGAAACCAGCAGTCTTTCCAGCCTGAAGAACCAGAGAGCAGAGAGAGATTCGAGTGACTAAGGCCATTGGGAAGTAAAGGGGGATTTCTGTAAAGGACAGAGCCAGAGAGTGGATGCTCCAAATTCTGTTTATAAATTCTGCCCAGATCTCTGGCTGACCCTGAATGAAACAAGAGTGGGGCAGACTGAAAGGAGCCTGCCTAAGGATAAAAGAACCAAACTGAGATTTAAACCGCTGCCCAGCAGACAGAATCCAACCAAGTCTACTGCCTACTCAAACAAATAAACAAAATGTAACAGAACCCAGAATCTCCACACCATAACATTCATAACGTCCAAGATACTATCCAAATGTATCAACATATGGAGAAATAGGAAAACGTGACCTTTCTCAAGAGAAAAGACTCTAAGATGATCCAGATGTTAGAATTAGCACTCGAAGTCTTTAAAGTAACTATTATAACTATGCTCAGTGATGCAAAAGAAAGTATACTCATAATGAATGATAATATAGGAAATCTCAGCAGAGAAATAGAATTTTTGAAAAAAAACCAAATGGAAATTCTAGAACTGAAGAAAAAAAGAATATCCTAAATAAAAATTCACCAGAAGGGCTGAACCACAGAATGGAGATGACAAAAGGAAGAGTCAGTGAGCTTGAAGATAGATCAACAGAAGTTACACAAACTGAAGAAGAGAAAGGAAAAGGTAAAAAAACACAATAGAACAGTTGCCTCAGGGACATGTGGAACAACATCAAAGGTCTAGCATAGGTATAATTGGAGTCACAGAAGGAAAGGAAGACCAGGGAAGAAGACATATGTGAAGAAATAATGGCTGAAATTTCCCAATTTTTGGTGAAACCTTTACATGTATAAATTTGAGAAACGCAGAAAACCCACAGTTGGATAAATACAAAGAAAAGTCATAGATAAACTGAAAACCAAAATCAAAGAGAGAAATCTTAAAGCAGCATGTGAATAATGACACATTAAAAGGGGAAAAATTATTTGAATTACCATCACCTTATCAGAGACGATGGAGGCCAGAGGACAGTGGGACAGAAACTTTACCATCCTGAAAGGAAAGCAGAAACAAAAACAGACAAAAACCCCTCACATCCAGCAAAAGTCTCCTTTAAGAATAAAGGTGAAATAAAGATGTTTTCAGATTAAAAGAAAACATAGATAAGTCCTTGCAAACAGATCTTCACTATAAGATATGCTAAAGGAAGGAAAGGAATTTGATACTAGATGGAGACTCAGATGATCCTGAAGGAATAAAGGACATTGGAAATGGTAAATATCCAATTAAATATAAAAGGTTATTTTCTTCTTAATTAAAATGCATTTAAGGGCTTCCCTCGTGGTGCAGTGGTTGAGTCCACCTGCCAATGCAGGGGACACGGGTTCGAGCCCTGGTCCGGGAAGATCCCACATGCCGTGGAGCAACTAAGCCCGTGTGCCACAACTACTGAGCCTGCGCTCTAGAACCTGCGAGTCACAACTACTGAGCCCGCGTGCTGCAACTACTGAAACCCGTGCGCCTAGAGCCCGTACTCCGCAACAAGAGAAACCATTGCAATGAGAAGCCCGTGCACTGCCACGAAGAGTAGTCCCCACTCACCACAACTAGAGGGAGCCCGCGTGCAGCAACAAAGACCCAACGCAACCAAAAATTAATTAGTTAATTAATTAATTTAAAAAAGTGCATGTGAGTGCTTAAAGCGACCATTTTAACATTGTCTTGTGGGGTTTAGAATATATGTAGGTGTCAAAAAACCTACAATTACAGCTTAAAGGACAGGGGCAGGGTACGAATCTACATGGTTGCAAGGTTCCTACATTTCAGGTGACGTGGTTCAGTATTACTAAATAGACTGTTAAAAGTTAAGGGTGTGTGTTATACTCCCTAGATAAACCACCACAAAAATGATGTCAGAGGCATAGCAAACAAGTATTACTCACATAGAGACTGGTGGATATATCCCCAAAGCACGAGGTGCTTTGCAGGAGCTGGACTTGGAAAGACTGAATCACTCACTCAACTTCCAGTTACTGGGCACCTACTGGGGAGCACCTGCCTCCACCGAGAGAGCCCAGCAACAACTCCGTGAAATGGTGTGGCCTAATGTGGAAGAATCAGTCTGCGATCTAAGTGATGTCCCGGGAATGGTGGAAGTGACAGTTTGGTGAATCAGAATATGCCAGGTCACAGTTTGTTATTCTTTGAGGATCTTTCTTAGGGAAATGCCTCCTAGAAAAGACCAAAGGACAAAACTTGAATGGTTAAACACTTGAAAATCTATTTTATAAATGTTGCAGTTTCACCTTACATTGTATTGTAAATTGCCTCCAAGGTTGTGATAAGTGTAGCTGATTCGCTGCCCTTTTCATCCTAGGAATGAGTGGTGCGAGGTGGGGGCAGGAGGCACACTGATGTATGTGACATGCTTAGTGCCTGTCTGGGGACTGCGCGCCTGGGCACTGTATCCTTGGTGGTGCTCTGTGCCCACAGGGGATGGCACGCCTGCAACCTCCGGACAGGCTGCCTAAGGCATGCCCAGCCTCCCCCGTGCTTCTCAGCGCTCCCTCCAGGCTGTGAAACATTTGCCTACAGACATTTTCTTACTATTTATTACATATGTTTTTATGAAAGGACTGAGCAGGAGGAATTTGCAATGAATAATTCATGTATAATTGTTTTCAAAATATAAAGTAATTTTTCAAAGAAAGCCACCGATCTATCCGTTTCAGAGCCCCACTGCTGCTTGGGTGCCTGTGCGTGGGCCACGGCAGTCTGCCTGAAGGCTTTTGCTCCATCCCGAGCTGGGACAGGCTCCTGCACAGAGCGGGACGGGCTGGCTGTGTTTGCAGATGGCGCAGAGCCTCCAGAATTCCCAGCCACGCACTCCTGCCCAGGTCCCCAGGCGGGCCCCTGGGGCAGCCTTGGAATCCAGCGCCGCTCCCCACCTCCACCGAGCCCCCTGCAGCACCGCAGCACCTGCATCGCCCTCCCTTTTGCTCAGCTTCCAATCCCGCACTGAGCGCATCCTGCAGCTTGTTTGCTTCACCACACATACAAGACAAGCCAAGGCCAGTGCCCGACCGACTGGGCGGGCAAGACAGTGAGCTGCTGTCACATTCAGCTCATTACTGACATAGGTGGCCAGGAGTGCCAGCTCCCTGGTCCGAGCCCACACGCCAGAAATGGCGGCACCAAAGCAGGGGTTGATGGCTCTACTGCTGCTGTGGGTACCCTGTTGCTGCTAAGTAGGTTTATATTCTGCAGACCTAGTCTGCGGAGGCCGGGGCACAAGGCTCCACCTGTCCTGTCAGACCCCAGGGAGCAGAGGAGAAACTGTCTCCTGACAGCTTCCCAGAAGTTTCTCCTCTGCTCCCGGGGCATAAGGGAACGTGGGAGGTGGCCTCATAGCCACTTCTTAGAGGCCTCCCACCCACTGGTGTCCCAAGGGCATCTCAAGGTGTTCTGTCGAGACCCAGATTAGCCTTTGCCTGTGTGGCCTGTTCAGATACATGTGAGTGCCAGCGCGCCATGGAGGAGCACCTCCCCCACTTCCTACGGTCATTTCCTATCCATTTCCGCCTGCCCTGTTCTTTGCCTGGGCCCCAGTGACCTTATTCCAACAGTGGAGTTCATCATAGGGGTTAAGAGGAACTGGGTTGGAACCCCAGGTCTGTCACTTTCTAATCATGTGACTGGGGCAGCTCTCATAGCCTCAGTTTCCACATCTTTAAAATGGAGTTAGTAAGAGTGCTTTTCTCATGGCTTATGACAAGGATTAAATGAGACGTTAATAGCTGTAAAGATCTCAGCACAATGTCTGGCATGTAATAGGCATAGGCACTGCTGCATGATGATGATGATGATGGTAATGGTGGTGATGATGATGGTGATGGCGGTGATGATGGTGATGGTGATGATGGTTATGATGGTGATGGTGATGGTGGTGATGATGGTGATGATGGTGATGGTTGGTGATGATGGTGATGATGATGATGATGGTAATGGCGGTGATGATGGTTATGGTGATGATGGTGATGGGGTGGTGATGATGGTGGTGATGATGATGGGGTGGTGATGATGATGATGTGATGGTGATGATGGTAATGATGGTGGTGATGGTGATGATGGTGGTGATGACGAAGGTGGTGATGATGATGATGGTGATGATGGTGATGGTGGTGATGATGATGATGGTGATGGCAGTGATGATGATGATGTTGATGATGGTTATGATGGTGGTGATGATGGTGGTGGTGATGATGATGGTGGTGGTGGTGATGATGATGGTGGTGGTGGTGAGGATGGTGATGACGGTTGGTGATGATGGTGGTGGTGGTGGTGATGGGTACTATCTCATCCCATTCTCCTGCTCCCTTTCCCCTGTTCAGCTTCCTGCACAGAATGCAGTCAGTGTGGTGCTAACCCCGCTATTCCTCTGCTGTCTAACTTACTCTGGCTCCCTGTGCCATCACAACCCCTGATCATCCCCGTGTTAATGGCTGATCTGTGTGTTCCCCAACACTCAGGCACAGCCTTTCTTCTAACCCATCTCCAGACTTGGCTGTCCCACACAGCTTTCTTGCATCTGTCTTGGGAGAATCCAGTCTTCCTGGGTGTCTTTGACCCTTAGATGCATGGACACATTTTGAATTGTGATTCAGTATCCTTTTCTGGACGGAAAGCCATGTTTTCTCATTTAAATCGTGAATACCGTGAGAACAGCAGGGGTGCTGTCTTTGGTCCCACCTCTCTTCCCCTCAGCATCCCTTCCGGGAGGTTCACCTCCAGGCAGGCAGCTCTGCCCAGGTTGTTGACTAACTGACTGCTGGCAAAGGGATGCCAGCATCACGTGCCCTTCAAACAGCCCACCTCATCAGTTTCTCCTAGGAAGGTGTCGTCTCCTGGGAAGAGTCATCTAGATGATTCTACTTCAGTTTGCAATGTAGGGAAGTGTGTTTCCTCAGTTGCTTCCCACCCCCTGCCCACCAGGGGTGTGAATTTTCTATTCACACAAAGTAGAAACCGTTGATAAAAAGTAGGTTATGTGGGGCTTCCCTGGTGGCGCAGTGGTCGGGAGTCCGCCTGCCGATGCAGGGAGCGCGGGTTCGTGCCCCGGTCCGTGAAGATCCCACATGCCGCGGAGCGGCTGGGCCCGTGAGCCATGGCCGCTGGGCCTGCGTGTCCGGAGCCTGTGCTCTGCAACGGGAGAGGCCACAACAGTGAGAGGCCGCGTACCGCAAAAAAAAAAAAAAAAAGTAGGTTATGTGCACTGGAATGAAGGGATCACGGATAACTTTCAGTGAGTGGATCACACCAGGAGAGGAAAAAAGGGGTGTCCATGGATCCCCCTGCAAAAAAACATAGTAACTTACTGTTTAAACTGTGGACCATCATGAGACTTCGATCAAAATTCTAGTTTTCCCTCCTCAAGCCGCCTTGCTTTATCTTGTTCATGTTTCCGAGGATATATGTGAATATAAATCTCACTTATGAGCCTTGAAAGCCACTGCTGTCACAGCAAGCGTGAATCTGAAGACCTGGACGGCGTGGCCAGGGAAAAGGTCTGCAGCGATGCTTGCGGCCCCGAGTGCCTGCCGTGCCGACCGACCAAAGCCAGGCCGGCCACCCGCCCGTCTCTTTGTTCACTCATTCACTCAACAGACAAGCCTGGCACTGGGCCCCAACCCCAGGACACTGGGCCTCGCCCGCAGGGAGGCCTTGGGTGGAGGCAGACAAGTAACAGTCACAGGCTGGAGCACAGGGGCCATGGTGGTGAGCCTGCCGCAGGCCTGGAGGGGCTCGGCTGGCAGGGACCCCGGGACCACCTAACGGCCTCTCCCCTCGCTTGTCTTCCTTGTCAGGTCCTGGAAGATAACGGAATGCCGATGGATGACGATCAGTATGCTCTGCTAACTGCAAAATTAGGATATAAGAAAGAAGGGATGAGTTATCTTGATTTTGCAACAGGATTTGAAGGTAGCTGATGGCCAAGTGCAAACCTGTCTCCCACCCGTGGCCCTGCCGGTCTTTCCGAGTAGTGCCACTAGGCTGCTGGGGTTGAAGTAGTGTGAGCTAAGATGTTGAAACGGTGTGTGAGTCCTAAGACTGAAACAGACATTTTAAAAAAACTTTTTCTTTGTGTTTTGGCCTTTTTTTTTTTCACTCAGCCGCACCGTGAGTGCAGAATTTTGTCGGACAGAGCCTTCTGCAAATAGTAGGAGCCCAAATGGTTTCTACAGTTTACTCCCAAGCCCGTGCTTCTCCAGTCACACCTCGTGTCCTTTAAGGTTCTCCTCCTGAGCATAGATGCTGGTCATCTGTGATTAGTGACACCCACGCACCAGCAAGGCAAATGTTCTTCCTCCCTTTTTGCAGATAAGGGAGCAGAGGCGCTAAAAGATCCAGTGACTCGCCCAGGATCACCCGGCCACCGTCCCTCCCCTCCTGCCCCAGCCCCGTCCCGGACCCACATGGTTGTCAGGAGATTGCTGGGCACCGTGGAGTCCGGGCTGGAGGCGGGGCCTCCCGTTCGCCACCTGCTCTGTAATCTGCTCTCCCGGCCGCACGCCAGGCAGGCGGATGACCAGCACCCAGCCTCCCGCTTCCTGGCTCTGTCGTCTCTCCCCTCCCTTGTCTCCACTCTTACTGAAGTTTAGGTAGACAAATAAGCCCTCTGGAAAGGCTGCAGAAATCACACATACATATGCATGACTCCATGGATATATCAATGCACTGCAGGCTGGATGGGGCGGAACCCGGAGCCCTATTTGCATTTTGCCGTCTTCCCCGGGGTTAGCCTGGGAGATGACTGGACGGTGCGGCGGGCCTCGCTAGAGAAGCTGGCTGCTGGGACTCCTCACCCATCCAACACCACCGCCCCCCCCCCACCGATTTCATTTGACGATCCTAAGGGAGAGAGGTCCCACACCCCCCAAAAAGACAACACGGAAGCCATGGAATTTTAGGATTTTGACACTTTCTTTGACTACGTGTTTTGACTTTCTTGGAGGAACCCCCGTTTATTTTAGCGAGTGCTTCCGATGCCCGGGTGCATCCGAGGCTGAGGTGAGGACATCGGAGCCCAGGGTGAGTGGTCACTCGCTTGAGGTCCCGGGGTGGTGAGCCTGTCACAGAGCGAGCACTGCACTCAGCAGCTTCCTCCCTACCCTCCTTCCCCCTCTCTGCCCTCCATCAGTCCCCCCAACATATGGCCAGATGCTGAGGGTGGGGGAAGATGGCGGCTCCAGGCCGTTGGGGGGTTGGGGGTGGACACGGCAGAGGGGATCAAGCAGCGGGGTGGGGTGGGGGGGGCGTGTTCTCTGCCAGGCATAGCGAAGCCCAGGGAGGCCACTCCAGGCCCAGGTGGGGGTGAGGCAGAGGCCAGGTTCTGGGCTGGACTCAAGGATGCTCACAAGCTCCAGACGCCCTGCCCGCTGCCCATCCTGCAGACCACATGGGGGGCAGGGGGGCTGTGGGTGCGACATGTGCAGAGATTCACGTCCAAAACCAAGTCCCAGGTTGTAGCCTGGCTTTAGACAAGGCCACACTCAAAGTGTCACAGCCTGATGGAAATGGGTTGGTTTTGAGGTGGAGGTTACACCTCCTTCCTCCGTTTTAAGAGAGAGGGAGGGCCTAATGCAGTAATCAGCCAGCTGGGTTCTGGAACCCGAGGGGCCTGGCTTAGCTGTGAAGTCTGTGAGCCCCGTGACCTTGGGGAGGGGAGCCTCCATGTCCTTATCTGGAGAATGGGCATAAGAATAGGTTTCCCTGTGTGTAAACTGGGCTCAAGAAGAGACTACCTCTTAGGGTTGTTGAAAAGACCAGGACTTGTCCAGAGACCTCTAGCACAGAGGAGGTCAGGACCTGCCTCATGACTGAATTACACTTTCCTGTGTTTAGGACCTGATTCTAGGAAACAGAACAGGCAGGAATCCTCATTCTCTGCCTCTGGGAATGGAGAGATGGGCAAGATGTGGTCCCTGCCCTGGAGGACGGACAGAGGAGCCAGACAGGAAACGTGCTGGGCAGGAGCATGGCCCTGGTGGTCTGGAGAACAGGTTCTTCTCGTGGTGACGGGGACATGTCTAAGATCATAAGAGAGTTCATGCTAGGTTCAGTCCGCGGGGTTGTAGTACTGTATAGTGGACCGAAGAAGTCAAGTGTTGACATAGAAATAAAGAGCCTTGCTCGCCACTAAGGGAAGTCCCCTGATTGATGTCGTTGTTTCAGATCCTAAGATGAACGGGCCAGAAGTGAGTTCATCTCAGACTCCAGTTCTTTCCAAAGGGAACTTGGACGGCTACTTTATAACTGCTGAAGAGTGCCTGAGACAGTTCCCCCGGAGACTGAAGGAATCCTTCCAGGTAAATCATGACCTCTCTGCCGCTTGGCTTCTCCAGACACCCCTCCTACCCTCTCCTCGCTCGCAGCCATTCAGCTGCAGTAGCGGGTGTGAGCCCTGCGGCCCCAGCACGTCCTGCTCGTCGGGACACAGAGCGCTCCGTCCGCAGACTCGGGCTTGCCTTTTCTCCCCTTCCCGGGACAGGGCTTAACTCTGCGATGCCCTCCCCTCCCCGAGGCCCTTCCCTGCTGACACTTTGCTGGGTCTGCCTTCTGCCCCTCAAAGGCCTTGGAGAAGTAAGGAGACCCTCCTCACAAGACAGGGAGGGGTGGGAAGGGGCATAACAACCCAAATTACAGTGAATTCAGGATGCTTTCAGGCATTCCATCCACTCTACTCCTGCACTCACCAAACAAGCATTGTGCACTTACATGTCATAAGCTGGACTCTCGGCTAAAAGCTAGGGCTGAAATATGGGAGCCCTGTCCAGGGAGCTCAGTCCAGCCCAAGACACAGATGGTCAACAGACAATTCGACACATCATGATTGGCTGCCGTAGAGGGACCGGTACTGTGCTATGGGAGCACAGGGGAAAAAACCCATTAAGGAGGGCTTCCTGGAGGAGTGACCCCTGAACCAAATCTTAAACCCTCAGCATGTGCTGGCCAGAAAAAGAAGGGAGTGAAAAACAGAAGAGTGGGCTTGCTTAAGGCGGGTGGCAGACAGGTCATGTGCTTTAGGGAAAAGCTCCCAGGGCTGTGTGACCGAGGCGTGGTTTGCGTGCAGAAGCTGTAATGGATAAGACAGGAGAAAGAGCAGCCATTCAAACACAGAGGCAGGAATGACCTCAAATGTTTTTGTGTTGAGAAGTAAAAGAGGGTCATTAAAGTGGGAAGGAAAATTGATAAATCGACCACATTAGCTACGAAACGGGGCAGAGGGCACGAGGGAGTTAGAATGTGTCCTCGCCAGGGTGTGGAGACCCCAGGGTGTGCAGGGGCAAGCACCTCAGTAGCTGAAAATCCAGTGAGCCCAGGGGAGGAGAGGTGGGGAGCACCCTATGGGTGGAGCCAGCCCCCAGGGGCAGGGCATCCAGAGTTTGCTGTGCTTGAAACATCTTCCCCGCGTGGACTGCCAATTGGAGATTCATTTTGGTTATTACTGAGCTCCCATTTTAAAATATATACTTACGATGACTGTCTAGCTTGGATTTGCGGCATGGTTCTGACTTTGACTATTCGGTCCAACCATCAGACTGTACGTCCTAATTCTTGGTTTGAAAACATATGGTCACCGTAAGCAGATAGGGGGAGGGTTAGTCCTCATTATTTCATCCAATGTGATGCCCAGCAGAGAAGGGCACGGAGCAGGTGGGGGTCATTTACGGGGTGGAGAGCCTGGCGGGAGGGAGAGAGGGCAGAAGGGGAAGCAGAGGCACGGGGGCAGCAGCCCCTCCGTGCTGGTTAGCAGGGCCGGGTGGCCATCGCCCGCTGCTGCCTTTGTCCTGCGGCCTCACCCATGGCAGCCCAGGCCCCTTGCTCTGGCCCCTCCTCGCCTGTCTCCTCCCAACTCTCCTTTCCCCTGGGGACGCGGGGAGGCCAAGCTCCCTGCTGGCGCCACCGCCTTGCTACGTTAATTATCAGTGTAGCTTGGTTACGGCACTCAGATGGCCCGTATTTCCTAAGATGGTCTTTATTTTAAATAGTTAACTAAAAACGTTCACCAACACCCACCCATCCTGCAAAGAACTTATAACCTAGTAGATAAGACAAAGACGTGAACCCCTAATTGCCAGGGTTTGCGTGATACAGACTCGGGTGCTGGTTATATCCAGGTTCCCTGGGGGGCTGCTCGTTGCCCTCACGTGTATATGTAAACGGGACAAGGAGTGTGTCTATTTTTTTTTAATAAATTTATTCATTTTATTTATTTATTATTTTTGGCTGCGTTGGGTCTTCGTTGCTGCGCGCGGGCTTTCTCTAGTTGCAGAGAGCGGGGGCTACTCTTCATTGCGGCGCACGGGCTTCTCATTGCGGTGGCTTCTCTTGTTGCAAAGCATGGGCTCTAGGCGCGCGGGCTTCAGTCGTTGTGGCACTCGGGCTCTAGAGCGCAGGCTCAGTAGTTGAGGTGCACGGGCTTAATTGCTCTGCGGCATGTGGGATCTTCCCGGAGCAGAGATCAAACCTATGTCCCCTGCACTGGCAGGCAGATTCTTAACCACTGCGACACCAGGGAAGTCCCAAAGACTGTGTATTGATTGTTGAGTGGGAAGGTACCGTCACTTTATTTCTTTTATTGAGCTCCTATTCATGAGAAATTCTTGAATCTCTCTGTCCATCAATAATGAAGAAACGATTTTGTATTAGTTGAAAATGCTATTAATCCTGCTGCTGCTGTTGTCTGCCCAGCGATTTTGTAGCCAGATGAGTCCATCTCAGCACAGTTAGGTTTACGGGCAACAGCACAGTTGAGCAAGGCAGCCTCAACCTCATAGCCCAGGCCAAAGACCACGAACAGTCGAAGGAGATAATTCATTGTGACCAAACAAGGGGCGTCCCCCGTCCCTGACTATGGTGAGGAAAGCAGGCACAGAGACCCCCTGCGTGACCTGGGGACAGGTTCCTGTGGCCCTTGTGGGTTCACCTTCAACCTCACCCTCTAGACAGCGTCCGTGCAGGTTCAGGCGCATGTCTGTGAAGTCATGTATATTTTAAAAAAACAAGCAGGATCGAAGTCCCCACACAAATAGGGTCTCCTATACATATGCTTCTGCCGCCGCATTTTTCACTTCACAATCTGTCCTGGACACCTGACCTTGCAGGGTGATCCCAACACGCAGCTCTGGTCAGAGTGTCCCCTTTCTCTTAGGATGAGCCCGGGTCCTGCCTGGCTGGTCTGCAGCCCGTCTCTGGCCCCTCTCGACCCCCCTTCTCCTCCCATCACACTCCGGCCAGCACCCAGCCTCCCCTTCCTGGCCTTGCACATCCTACTCCTTTGCCTGGATTGTCACTCCTCTCTCTGTGACCAGCTAACTCCTACCAAAGCGCTGGTCCTTCTTAAGTTCTTAGTCCTCCCTCCGGCCCTTCAGACCTGCTGGGAGGTCTGCTGCTGTCCACTCACCTTCCGGCATGCAATGTGGGGGACTTGTAATTCCATGAGATGTCAAGGCACGATAACACAACTGGCTACCACGGTGCGTACCATGCAAATAGGTGTTTGTTGAATGCATAAGAGAATTCACTTTACATGCCAGGCAGCGAACCTACACGGCCTCAGTTGTTTCAGTCCCCACAACTAGCCTATCAAGTAGGCGCTAGCGTTCCGATTTTATAGATGAAGAAACGGAGGGTCAGAGATGGGGAGAGACTTCCCCGAAGCCACATACCTAGTAACTGTCGTAGCCAGGAATTGAAATAATATCCTTTTCACTCCAACATGTATTGGCTCCAATAAAATTAGGAGTCTTCGTGCTGGGAAGTCAAAGACTGAGATTCAGGGAATGAGTAAATGTTTTAAATTTGTGAAGATTATAAATATGGGTTTCCATGGCATCTAGATTGTCCCTGTAGTCCAGCAATTAGGGCTGCGTCAGAGCACTTCTCCCCCCGCCTTTTGCTGCACTTATCACGCTGACTTGCTGTCATTTGCTTACACATCTTTCTTCCCTACTGGACGGAGAACCTTGATGTCAGGGGCCAGTTATCAGTATGTCCCTGCACCTAGCAGGGTGCTTCGTGCATCATAGGTACCCAGGAAATAGTTGCTGCATCGTTCGTACCCAGCCTCACTCCACGGGTGTTTCCTAAGCACTGCTCTCTGGACTGGAGCTGTCACGTGGAATGGATCAGAGCCCACGTTTACCTTTAGAGGTGGAGCAGACAGCACGTGAGTCTCCAGAGAGTCAGGTGGTGAAACGGGCTAGGAAGAAAAATAAAGCAGGGTGAGAGGCCGGAGACCCATCAGGGTGGTGCCCTTGTACAGAGGGGACAGGAAATGCCTCCCTGGAGAGGTGGCATTCGGGCAGAGACCAAAGGCCCAGCAGGTCTGGTGGAGAATCCCTGGAGTGCCGGAGGCAGGCTTGGCATGTTCCAACAGCAGCAAGTAGCTTCCGGCTCTCGGCTCGGAGGAAGCCAAGGTGCAACTTTCTTCAGTCGTCCCGAATCCGGGTTCATCTGACACCAGCCGCCTCCACCATGCTGCCCAAGTTTGACCCCAAGAAGATCAAAGTCGTGTACCTGACAGAGTTGTGCACCACCCCCCAAAAAAAAACCCAGCAAGGGTGAGCGGGGAGGAGATGAGGGCAGAGGGGTAGGGGGCTGGGGCCACAGTCAGGATTGAGGATTGGACCCTGAGTGCCGTGGGTGGAGCAGAGGAGCGACGTGCACTGGGTTGAGCTGTGCAGGTATCACTGGCTGCTGTGAGAATAGGGGGCTGGGCGAGGGTGGGAGCCGGGAAGCCCAGGAGCCTTGGGTCCGGGTGGAGGCAGTGGAAGCGGGAGAAGTGAAGCTCTGAACCCATGGCTGTGTGGGCAGATTGTATGCAGGGTGTGAGGCAAAGGGAGGATCCGGGGACGCTCCCTAGGTTTGCAGTCTGAGCAACAGAAAGAAGACGCTGCCACTTCTTGAGCTGGAAGGACCCGGAGGACAAGCTGGGAGGGACTCGGAGGACGAGCGGCAAGGACCCGGAGGACGAGCTGTGAGGGACCCGGAGGACGAGCGGGAAGGACCAGGAGGACGAGCTGGAAGGACCCGGAGGACGAGCGGGAAGGACCCGGAGGACGAGCGGGAAGGACCCGGAGGACGAGCTGTGAGGGACCCGGAGGACGAGCGGGAAGGACCCGGAGGACGAGCTGGAAGGACCCGGAGGACGAGCTAGAAGGACCCGGAGGACGAGCTGTGAAGGACCCGGAGGATGAGCGGGAAGGACCTGGAGGACGAACGGGAAGGACCCGGAGGACAAGCTGGAAGGACCCGGGGGACGAGCGGGAAGGACCCGGAGGACGAGCTGGAAGGACCCGGAGGACGAGCGGGAAGGACCCGGAGGACGAGCTGGAAGGACCCGGAGGACGAGCGGGAAGGACCCGGAGGACGAGCTGTGAGGGACCCGGAGGACGAGCTGTGAGGGACCCGGAGGACGAGCTGGAAGGACCCGGAGGACGAGCTGGAAGGACCCGGAGGACGAGCGGGAAGGACATGGGGGACGAGCTGGGTCTCGCGTGGGCCAGGAGTTTGATTTCGGCCTTGCTTGTTTTGACATCCAAGGGGAGTTACCTCACAGCCTTTGGAGACGGGGGTTTGGAGGCGTGCGAGGGCTTGGAGCTGTGACGTGGAGGGAATCAGCAGCACAGAGGTGGGCCTGCAGCCCCGGCCGGCTGTGCTCCTGGAGAAGAGGCCGCTGGACAGTGGCGTCTCTGAGAGGTAGGGGCAGCCCTTGAAGTCGGTTCCCACCGTATTTAGTGCCGTGATTGCATGTGTCAGTGCTGAGTAATTTTTGGTGAAAGAAGAAGTGAGTGAGTACAGATAGATCTTGCCACAAAATCCCAGAAGGTTTGAAGTGGACACTCGAGTCACGGCAGGGCTTGCCTTACATGACCTCTGTGGAGGGTCCTGGGATGTGAAGGTACAGGCGGGGCCTCGGAAGTACCCAGAGAGATCCGTGGGTGGGACTGCCTCAGGGGCTGATGGCAACAGGGGTTCTGCGACCACAGCAGCTGCAGCTCTCCTAGCCTGAGACAGGAGCGTTGGCGGGGGCCGCAGGGTGTTGGCCCGGACAGACCTGCTTCAGATCCCGCTGCCGGGCACTTGCTGTCCGACCTCGGGCAGCAGTAATAGTAACAACATTTTAGAGCGCTTAGGAAACCTGTCAGTCACCTCCTAAGTGCTTCACCTCGTTAGCACATTCAATCCTCACAACCACCCCGGATCCCGTTACACATGAGAAGCCTGGCAGCGTTAAGTCTCTTGCCCTTGGTCACTCTGCTAGTAGCCAGCAGAGCTGAGCTTTGAAACTAAGCAACCCGCCTCCAGTGTGTGCCCTGAGCTGTGCAGCCTGGCCTCGACCACAGGTTCCCTGCAGGCCTCTGTTTCCCCATCTGTAAAATGGGAATCACCGCCCTCGTGCAGCACGACCTGCAGACACAGAGGCAGATTTCAGGCGGGGCCTTCAGCACAGGCATCAAAACAGGGCCCAGCCTCTGGGCGGCAACTCAGGGTGAGATCAGCACAGCACTGGCTTTCCCGTGGACAGAAGTTGCCAGACATTATGAAAGTGGTATAAAAACTTGAGGGCAAGATTTTTATATGTCCTGGAAAGCTCCAGCGTACTCATTCTTACTTCTGGTACTAGAAGTACCGGTCCCAGAAGCCGAGGGAGCAGAAGGGAAAGAAACACCTTTCTCGTCCCTTTTCCTGAACTCTTTGCATTAAAAGAGGGTACCTGAGGACATAGTTCATCATTTCCCGGGGAGAGCAAATCATGGCAAGGATATTCCCGGAGCAGTGGAATCTCCAAAATGCCAAGTCGAAACACGGTTCCTTCCTCACTTTGGAGATGAGTCCACAGCGCGGGGGGCAGGGGTGGGGGGATGACGTCAGGTTCTGGGGGACAGGCTTTGACGCTGCGTTTTTGACTCTAGGACCCCTACGCGGCCTTCTTTAAGATGGACACGGACAGGGATGGCATCGTCACCATGCACGACCTTCATCAGCTGCAGCACCTGCTCTTCAACCTGAAGGACGAGGATTTCGAGCGATTCCTGGGCCTTCTTGGCTTGAGGCTCAGCGTCACGTTAAATTTCCACGAATTTCGAAATTTGTGTGAGAAGAGACCGTTCAGAATAGAAGACGCCGCGCCTCAGAGATTCATTAGGTAGGAGAGCAGCATGGGCCAGCATTAACGCCGTGTCCACACACGGGTGCAGATGATGGAGCTGCCCCCCAGGAGCTGTTTATTTTGTCTTTTCCTTAGTTCGAGAAAAATCACATTCAGAATTACACAGTGTAGAAAGACTAGAAAATGCAGATACAGGTTAGAAGATACACCTGATCTAAGCACCTGTGAGCGTCATTTTTGTGTTTCAAAGTGTATCATCCTGGTCTTGTTGCTTTGCACATAAATATATACATATCTGTTTTTCTGTTTATGAGCCTTGGGTCAGATGTATACACGTGTTGCTCAGCCTCCCAAGACATTTGGGGACACCGTATGCAGAGGGAGGCGCGGTGCTTGTCAGGAGAACACGTGGACTTCCTCCAGGCCTGAGACGTTAACCTGGGCAGTAGGTGTGAACTGGGGAAGCACAGAACACCTTATGGTAACTGATGGATACTGAGTGTCATTTCCGTCTTTTTTCTATGTGCATAAACACACACATATACTTGTGTAGTTTTCTTTTTATAAATTTGGGCTCAGCCGTGCCAGCTGCTTTGGGAGGTGCGAGGACCCCTTCCAGCCCTTTCCTAGGCAGTGCTCCCCACCAGACCCCCGGCCACCCGATGCTGGCCTCACTCACGGCAGGAAAATCTCTGCGTCCAGCTGAGCTGTGACTCCATTTGACTCCTTGGCTTCTCTCAGTAAGAGCATCTGCTCCTTGAAGCGGTAGTGGGTTCCCATCTTACCGGGACGTGTCACAGTCTGCTCTCCATTGAGATCTGTTGACAGGCATGAATGAAGTAGCCATTCAGCCACTCCTTTACCAATTATTATAAGTACACTATTAATATTTTTTTGAAACGTTACCATCCACTGCATTTGCTGCTACAGTGATACAACACAGTAGTGGCATTCACTGGGTCCTTCTGCCCTTGACGTACTCCCAGCCCCCAGGGGCTATAGGCAAGTGCCCCTTCCACCCGGCAAGGGCAGCCCCTGGAAGGGCGAACCCCCAGAAGCCCCTGTCACTGAGCCGGACTTTGTGGCACTTGGCTAGGCTGCAGAGGCCCTCTGATCTTGCACTTTAATTTTTCCCTCTGAATTTGCTGGGTTTATTTTGTCTATACTTAAAAAGCCAGTGAGAAAGAAAACGACTGTAGTCTCTTTCTAAGTGAAATGATCATGTCACACGTGAGTTGAACACCTGCTTCCAATTGCTCCATTTATGAGGAACTTTAATATGAGACTTGATTGCTTAATGGTAAAACAAAGCACAAAAATATCCTTCAGAAAGAACTTTCTGGAGAATGTATGCAGAATGGATATGGAAAATTTCAACCACAAAGCGCAATCTTCCCATCCAAATGATTCCACCTTCTTAGCTGTATTATTTGTTCATTCATCACACATTTACTGAGGGTCTGCTGTGTGCTCAGCGTCGCCCCAGGACTCAGAGGTACAAAGATGGATGAGATGAACACTCCCTTTGAGGGGCTCGGGGCTGAACTGCGACACGTACAAAAATAAAGAAATAGAAGGATGTCTGAAGTGCCACAGGGAGGCAAGAGGCTAAGCCTGCTTGAGGTGCACAGAAAAAGCAGGACATTTCAGTTGGGTCTTGAGGTGTGAGTAGGAGTTCGTCTGGTGCAGGTTACCAGACCGTGGTTCAGGGCCAGGGAACAGCATTTGCAAAACCACAGAGGTGGGAGTGTGGAGCACATTGAGGGAATGGGGAGAGGATGCGCATTCAGAAGTGGCATGCACAGTGGGAGAGGAGGCCCCGAGATGCAGGAGGGCCAGATGTGACGGGGCTCGAGTGCCAGGCTTGGTCAGTAGGCAGGAGAGGATTTTATGCCGTGGAGTGTGTGGGTCACATCGTGCCGTAGAAACATCCTTCAGCAGCCCCAGAGTAGAGGATGGATGTAGAGGAAGCGGTGGGTTCCAGGGAGACCCAGCTGGGGCTCCAAGGGTCTGGTGGAGAGCGAGCTTTGAGACCCCAACCAAGGCACTGCTTTAGAAAGCCAAGCCTTCCCATGGCCGGACCCCATACCTGTGTTTCATGAAGGTATATCTTTCCATACCCCACAGCCCTTTAAGGAGGCATCACCTCCTGCCTTTGCAGTTGAAGGAATTGGGGCCTAGAGAAAAGTTACTGACTTGTCCAAAAGGACCCAGGTGATGGGCGGTGGACAGAGATTGGAACCCAGGATGCCTCTGGGGAGAGGCCACTTCCTCTGCCTGGAGAGCTCAGCCTCTTTCACCCTCCCCAGCCTCACTCTCCACCAGCCAAACCTAGATGCCTTGCCCTATTGGAAGCCATCCTGCCCTCTCAGTGGGGCCCCTCTGCCTTCCGGGCCTTCACTTTCCACCTGCATCATCAAAATGCACTACTTGTGAAAACTTTGAAGGTTCATAATTTTGTCAAAGAGAGGAAGACCATTTCGTTTGCTTCATAACTGCACATCATTTTTAAATGTGTAAATACCAGTTAGAGTGATTGGTCCAATGACCTGTTTCATTTACACCATCTATTCTCTCCCAATCTATTCCCTTGTTTAAAACACACGGGCCTTGTCCATTTATCTACTGACAACCCACATCAAGTACATTTTGGTACATGTACGTCATCAGAGATGAAAGAATACTGTCAAGTGTCCTTTTAGCAGAATTAGATGGTCAGCTTCTTGTCACAAAATATTGTACAATCCAGTCGTTCCTGATGAATGACTAACTAAATGAAAATAACAAATTTCCTTGTTGTTCTTAGACACGTATCACTTACTCAGTCATCAAGAGATTTGGCTTATATGATCAAGTTCACCATCACCTTCTGGTTCATCTAATAATTGCGAAACATTTCCTGATCTCAGTTTTCTTCCCTTTGCCACTTGCGCATGAAATAAGAATTCTCAATTTTCAACTACATTCAGTGAAAGCTAACATAAGACGACAAGGATGGTGTCACTGTCTTCTTTTTACCTTCTTGAAAGATGCTGTTACACTTTGAGCAGTGCAATCAGAAAACTGAAGGATGATGTAATAGTGGTGATTCATTTCAATATTGTATCATCCTGCTAGGAGATGCCATCATTTTTTGTTTTCTTCTTATTATTTAGTCTCCTTTTTTTTAGCATAGCTGGAAATAATTAATGAGCAATGATTGAATATTTCTTAGAATAATGAAATAGATCTAGTATGATTAAATCAAGATCACTAAGATCCCATGATCTATCATATTCTAAGAGGTTTCAATGGACCCACATGGTAATTGCAAGATAGGAGTTTTATTTCATAAAGAAAATAAATACATTTTTTGTTCTTTTTTGGAAGACCTCTACGAAAGAATGAAAGTCATGAGTGCCACTCTTCTATTTTCTCGATCATACAGAATCACTATTTCTTCTTTAAATATTTGATAAAATTCACCAATGAAATCATCAGATCCTGGAGTTTCCTTTGTCAGAAGAATTTTAACCACAAATCTAATTACTTTAATAGTTATAGGATCATTCAGGGTTTCTATTGCTTCTTGACCGAGTTTTAGTAATTTTTGTCTTTTAAACTATTGGTCCGTTTCATCTAAGTTGTTAAATTCATAAAAATGAAGTTGTTCATAGTATTCCCTTACTATTCTTTTAATATCTGTGGGGCCTTTAGTGATGTCCCTTTTTTCATTTCTTATATTGGTAGTTGATGTCTTCTCTCGTTTGTTCTTGATTCATTTAGCTGAAGATTCATCAATTTTATTGATATTTTCAAAGAACCAGCTTTATGTTTCATTTCTTTTTCTCTATTGTTTTTCTGTTTCGATTTCATTGATTTCTATTCTTTACTATTTTCTCCTTTCTTCTTGCTTTAAGTATACAGTTGATCCTTGAACAACACAGGGGTTAGGGGCGCCAACCCCCTGCACAGTCAAAAATCTGTGTATAGCTTTTGACTCCCCCCAAACTTAACTACTAACAGCTTACTGTTGACTGGAAGCTTACCAATAACATAAAGTCAATCAACACATAGTTTGTATGTTATATGTATTACATACTGTATTCTTACAATAAAGCAAGCTAGAGAAAAGAAAATGTTATTAAGAAAGTCATAAGAAACTTACATATACTACCAAATGTAAAATAGATAAGTAGTGGGAAGCAGCCACATAGCACAGGGAGATCAGCTCAGTGCTTTGTGACCACCTAGAGGGGTGGGATAGGGAGGGTGAGAGGGAGACGCAAGAGGGAGGGGATATGGGGATATACGTATATGTATAGCTGATTCACTTTGTTATAAAGCAGAAACACACCATTGTAAAGCAATTATACTCCAATAAAGATGTTTAAAAAAAGGTCATAAGAGAGAGAAAATACATTTATAGTACTGTATTTATCAATACTGTAAGTTTACATTGTCTTTTACAAGATAAATCATCTGTCTGTCAGTACCCATATCAATATTGTCTCATATGGTACAAAACACTGCAGGCGTCATACATTTTGGTGTGTAACTCTGGACATCAAAACTGGAAAGATAATGTGAAAAAGAAATTCATATTTGTTTAGAGGTATAACGATGCATGCATTGTTAACAAAGAAGCAGCAGTATTATTGCTTTATGGGAGTGTGGTGTAATCGATATAATTGCTTCATGGTAGCCTGGCCTATACAGTAAAGAATGAATCATAAAATTTTTATAGCATACAGTATTCCAATCATATTCATAATATAGTATTGGAATCGTTACTCTAAAAAAAACCCATTTGCCTGTGATGATAGGCTGATACACAATTTCTCCAATACGAGAGAGAGAGAGAAGCACACTGTACGGTAATATAATTCTTTGAAAGCAAAGTTATAAAACAGGAAGAAAACTAACATATTAATTTTATATTAAATATCACTCACCTTATGCCTATGTAAGGATACACTAGTATCTACGTATATTATATTTTATACATTCATGACATATCTAACTTTTTCTTAATTTTTTTCAATATTTCTAGGCTATGTGGTTAATCTGTGGATTTTTTTCAAATTGTCACAAGCCTACAAAAAATTTTCCAATATATTTATTGAAAAAAATCAGCATATAAGTGGACTCGTGCTGTCCAAACCTGTGTTGTGCAAGGATCAACTGTAGTTTGCCCTCCTTTTATATTTTCTTAAGCTGAAAACTCAGATTTTTTATTTGAATTCTTTCTTTTCTATATGAGCCCTTAATGCTATCAGGTTCCTTGTAGGCACTGATTTAGCTGCATTTCACAAATTTGGATATGTTATAGTGTTTATTTTCATTCAGTTCAAAATATTTTCTAATTTCTCTTTAGACTGTTTCTTGAAACCTTGGATTATTTAGAAGTATGTTTTTTTTTCCAAAATATTTCCATGGTTTCCAACTATCTTTCTGTTATTGATTTCTAGTTTAATTCTGTTCAGTTTAGATAACATACTTTGTATGATTTTAATTCTTTTAAATTTGGTAAGGTTCATTTTATGACCCTAGAAATCATCTGTCTTGGTGAACATTCCATGTATCTTGAAAAGAATGTATATTGGCCTGTTGTTGGGTGGAGGGTTCTATAAATGTCAATAAGATCAAGTTGGTTATAGTGTTTAGCTTCTCGCTTATTTTCTATTTGTTCTATCAATTACTGAGAGAGGAGTGTTGACGTCACCAACAATAATTTTGCATCTGTCTATTTCTCCTTCCGTTTTTATCAATTTATGCTTCATGTGTTTTGAAACTCTGAGAAAAAGTATATTTGTATTTACCATTTCTGCTTCTCTTCTTTTATTTCTCAAGCTCAGAAGTGTCTCTCTCTGCTGTCATTTTCCTTCCCCTGAAGAACTTCTTTTAGCATGTCTACTGGAGACAAGTTATCATAGTTTTCCTTCATTGAGCATATCTTTATTGCTCCTTCATTCCTAACAGTTTTTTTTTCTGGATATAGAATTATGGGTAGACAATTCTTTTGTTATAACACTTTAAAAATGTTGTTCCATTGTCTTCTGGCCTCCACAGTTTGTGAGGAGAAATCTCGGTCATTCAAGTGGTTTTCTCTCTGTAATGTGTCATTTGTCTCAGGTTGCTTTCAAGAGTTTTTCTTTAGCTTTGGTTTTCAGTAGTTTTAGTATGATGTGTTTGAGCATGATTTTCTTTGAGTTTATCTTTTTTGAGGTTTGCTGAACTTCCTGAATCTGTAAATTTGTTTTTCCATCAAATTTGGGCAGGTTTCAGCTATTATTTCCTGAAGTTTTAAATTTTTTTCTGTACCAATCTTTTTCTCTTCTCCTTTCAGTACTCCAGTGACATGGGTGTTAGACCTTTTGTTTTTGTATCACAGGTCTCTCTATCATAGTCCTTGGAGATATATTCTTTCTTTTTCCTCTGTTGATCAGATTCGATTATTTCTAGTCATCTATTTTCAAGTTCACTGACTCACTCCTCTGTCATCTCCATTCTGTCCTTGAGCCAATCCAGTGAAAATTTTATTTCAGTTGTTGTTTTTTCCAGTTCTAAAGTTTCCACTTGGTTCTTTTTTTTTGACTGCAATTTCTTTGCTCAGAACTGGTCTTTCCATTTATTTTAAGAATGTGTACTCTTACTTCATGGTTATAATAACTGCTTTAAAATATGATAATTTCAACATCCGGGTCATCTTGGAGTTGGTGCTTGCTGTCTTTTATCTTGAAAATTGTTGGGATTTTCCTGGTCCTCTGTATATTGAGTAATTTTGGACTGTGTCATGGACATTTTTAATGTTGTGTTGTGACACTCTGGTCCTGTTAACATCCTCGGTAATGCGTTGACTGATTGATCTTTTTTAGGCAGGCAATCAATCCATTTAGTTTCAGAGTGCAAGTCCTGACCTGCCTTCTGTGGTTTCAACATCGGTTCAGTTTTCAAAGCCATCGTAGCTCTATCAGCTGAGCCCATGAGTGCAGCACGCAGGAGACAGTCTTAACTACACTGTAGTAAAGTTCTCAAAGCTTTCACTGTGCTGCTCTGGGTTAGTTTCACACATGTGCACATCACAGGTGAACCTGGAACTTCCTTCATTCATTTGGGCGTCCCTTTTTCTAGCCCTCTCTATGATTTCTCCCCACGCTCTCCAGCACTCAGGGGCCCCTTTTTTGTTCTTCTGGTTGGACAATCTTAGGTGTTAGCCATTCTGTGCTACTGAGTGCTTCTCTTGACTGGGGCCCCCTCCAGGCCAACATGGTGAGATAAACACGAGAAAGAGAAGGTAATGTGGATTTCTCCAATCCTCCTTGAGCACAGGGACGCCTTTTACCATCTCCTCTGGTTGGGAGAAGAATTTCAGTCGTGGGCACCTACTTGGCCAATACTATTGCTGACACCACCATAGAAGTGCTCTTTTGTAACTGGGCTTGCCCCAGATCAGGAATGAGACAGTAAAAAGAGACAAGAAAGAGGGGATTCCCCCATGCTCTTTGTACTTCAGGGGCTCACCTTCCTAGTTCTTCGGTCAGAAAAACAGACTTTCTTTTGGAGATTTTTCTGTCCATATCCACTGCACAGTTCCAGAATTAGGACTGCCTTTAAGCAGCCCTTAAGTTGGAAATATGGGAGGAAAAAAGCCCGTGAACCTCACCATTATGTAAGTCATCCTTCAAGTTTTGATTTCCCTCTCCATAAGCCTCCTATTATTTACTTTTTACTGTCTCTTCAGAGAGTTGCTTTTTGTATTCTGTCTAGAGTTTTTGGTTGTAACCAGTGGAAGAGACAGGATGAAGTAAGTATGTGTGTCTACTCCACCTTAACTGGGTCATCACTCATGCCTCAAGGAGTCCCTGCTCTCTGGTCTTCTTGGCTGAAGTGCCCCGGACCCCGCCCTGGTCCATCATTCTCAGTCACATTCAGTAGCTGAAGTTGTCTGATTCACTTATTTTTCCATGTGTTTGCTGCACATTCCTGCCATCACAGGATGAGCTCCTTGAGGACGTGGGTTCTGTTCACCATGCTCATCATTGTGTTTGTAGGACTTAGAGCAGCACATTGTGTGTATTTGTGACTGACAGTCTGGCTGATAGGAAGGCTGGATCTGACTGATTGTCAAGATCTAAAGAGGCAGACAATAGGAGAGAAAATAAGTAACTTCTGGAAAAGGCCACAGAAAAACCTTCCAATCTCTCTAGAGGAGACAAGGATATAAAATGGTACAGAGGAGAAATGAATGGGAAATAGGTAGGAGCTCCTGGTTTGAGCACGAGTCACTAAGAAAAGTAATCCAGCCTCATAGCCTGGAAAAGGAATTGGGTAGGGAGGCTGCTTGGACCTGTGTCTAGACAGTGAGGTCAGCTTGATAGTGAGTTGACTTTGCAGAGACAGAGCACGCCTCTCAGGACCTCCATCCTTCTGAGGGAAGCCCAGGTGCGTCCTCTGGGTTCAGACAGGATTTACAAGGCAGCTAACGGTGAAGGCAGGGGAATAGGCCTCGTGAGCACCTACAGTCCTCTTAAACAACAGTTGTGAAAATGCCACATAATCCACCCAACCTTCCAAAACCTTGGTGGCAAAGTAACGATAGAAGACTAGACTGCTTCATCTTTGGGTCCTTTTCCACCCTCGAAAGTCCATGATTCTGTGAAGTCCGGCAGACAGTTGGAGACGGAATGGAGAAGCACGTGAGGTTACCGTGCTCATGGCACGGAAGTGTGGGCAAACAGCATCCAGGTGGTAGCTGGGGACAGGAGCGGGGATGACCTCTCAGAAGAGTACCTAAGCTTTGGGGTGGAAGGAGAGAGGAGTGGTCGAGGGGGCAGGCAGAGAGGGAGAGTCACTCACTGAGGACACACGTTTGCCAGGTGGTGGGTGTTCCAACCCGTGGTGTCATTTAAAGAGCAGCATCATGACGGTGACTAGAGAGGGGGAGATGGTTAACAGCGTCACACATTAAGCCAGCAGAGACCCCGGACTTGGTAATGTAGAAGCAACTGGAGAATTTAAAGACTGTGTGTATTTGGGGGGGTCTCAGTCAGGGGAGGTGTGCCACCATAGTTCACCTGTGTTCCCCACAAGCTGGCATCTGCCAGGAGAGAAAATGAAAGTGGGCATGACCTCATCTGGTCCATTTCAGCAGCGACATGGGAAGAGGGAGAAGACCCCGCCCAGCTGCAGCGGGTCCTCAGCACCTGCCCACTGAGGAAATGCAAGAATTTTTGTTTGCCGAACCACAGGAGTCAAAGTTTATGTAAATCACCAAAGAAGCCCTGGTCTGAATAAGACCCTTTCCGTGTGACACATGGGTCAACAGCACAGTGTGGGCTTCTGGGGTAACGAGGGCCACGGTGTTGTTGGTGATCAGTGCGTAGGGAGCACTGTCAGTCATCAGGGGACCTGAGGAGCGGTCCAGGATAGCTGAGACCAGCAGCAGAGTTTCTTAGGAAGAATTTAAAGGAGAAGCCACGTGAAGAGCAATGATTACTGCTTAACTTGTTGGTTGCAGTGCTGTGTCCTGCTGTCTGCTTTTAAAATGTAGGACAGTAGTGCAATGTTCCAGGAGGGCCTTCTCTGGGGCGCTGCAGGCTTCACCTTCCCCAGGACCTCACACAGTGCCTGGCACTCAGTGGTGCTCAGCAGAACTGCTCCGGTTGAATTGAAATAGACATGTTAAGTGAAAAGAAGATCCTGCGCGTGTAAAAACCATGGGCGGCCCTCACCTCCGTGAAATGTAATATTTAATGGATCCTTTCCTCCGAGGAGTGAAGGTAGAGGGGCCACCAAAACTGTAGCTTCAGACGGAATGACAACGGTGAGAAAGGCTTTCCTCTGGCATGGGAGGGCCCTGAGTTTCAGTGCCAGGATTCCCGGTACTGGCTGTGCAATTTGGCAGGCGATTTCACCCCTCTAAACCACAGCATCCCCTTTTGCAAACTGGGGTGGCAATGCCAGCACTGCTGTGAAAACCCAGATTCGGTAGTTCCAGCCTGACTGGTCACAGAGCTTGTGGAGGCCACGATTACCCTAAAACCACAGTGCTCCCCACCTGGCATCACATACAAAGGGTCAGCTACAAAGCCGCGTCTTTGGGGATCACATAAACTTTTGACTGTTGCATTTTCTCAACTGGCGGCCTCCTGGTTGACTTTAGATTTTTTTCCTTACGAGCAGCTCACCTGCTGGAGCATGAATAACGCCACTTCTTTAAAAGGGCGACATGGGGCTTGTGTGCTGTCCCCACCCTGGTTTTCCAGGTTCCCTTGAGGGGAAGTTCCTGTGAGGGTCCCTGTGGGGCCTCGCTCAGGTGTCCCCTTACTCACCCTCAGGCAAGATGCACTGATCACCCACGTGCCTGTGCGCAAGCGTGGTTCCAAGCAAGGCGACCGTGGAGAAAGCAGTGGCAAAGGGTTTTACAGGGTTTCACGCGCCCCTAATTTGTTTTAGTGATTGGAAGAATCCAGGGCACCCCAAACTCCTTCAGCCACAGTCTTCACTGCGCCCCGTGGAGGCCTAGCCACAGTCTTTTTTTAAAGTGTCCTTGGCTCCCATCGTTCTGTGACTAAACAGAGTTTTGATCATTTTACATCCCATAGACCTAACCTTTGAACATGAGCTGAGACTGAGTCTGTAGGTCACGTTCCCACAGTGTTCCTGGACTGTTAGCTTTGGTCTGCGTGATCACGCCAACGTGTACGTTCAGAAATAAAAGTTTTTAGTTGTCTTCATCTGAAGACAATGTTATAGTGTGTTTTTTATCCCTCTGGGAATAAATGAGCCCTTTTTGTTTTGTGAACTGCAGGAAAAGTTGAACAGCATTTATCTGGAAATGCGCAAGTACTCCTAAAATTTAAGATTGCCCTAACATGCAGCTGGGGAAATAAGACTGTATTTTAAGAATTAAGTTAGACCAGATGTGAAATAGCAGACTTTAAGGCTGTCTTTGAAACAAACCGGGGTAGGAGAATCCCTTGGGAGATTAATGAGTCCATTAAATTTAAACAGATTCTTTTTTTTTTTTCTTTTAAGACCAAAACAGAAGGTTGCAGATTCAGAACTAGCTTGTGAACAGGCTCATCAGTATCTTGTTACCAAAGCAAAAACCAGATGGTCAGACTTGTCTAAGGTAAGAAAATGATTATTTCCTTAAAAGGAAAGGGAATCGATTTCACTGTTCCAGGATCGTTGTGATGAGGGAGCTATTTTCCATCCAGTCGCTAAGATGGCAAAGCAACTTTGTATAGCAATTTAGGGACTCCTTTTCTTCGTAAAATACTTTTTCAAAATAAATTCTCACATTCGAGGTCAATTGATCTTTAGAAAAATAAGTAATTTTAAGAGTTACATGGACTGAAATTGCTGGCTTTATCTCAGGTTTGATATGAGTTAAAATTTTAAATGAAAAATGTAAGATGCTATCATTCTTGTTTTTACACAGTTATAAACATGCTTTTTAAAGAGGTATTTCTTCCTGTCTTGCTAAAATTATAGAAAGCATAGTTTGAAGGTGAATACCCTCCATGTGCAATTGTGTAAACTGTGATGATGGTGTCAAGATGGGAAACATACTCTTAACAATGGCAGCTGTACCTGCAGGACAGTAGATCTGAAATGCAAGCGTGGGTCATCCTGAGGGCTAGGATATGGGGTCACCACTTCTCAATGCAACAAGGACACAAAAACTTCATTTAAAAAAGTATTTGTATCCTGCATTACGGAAGTATTTTCACACTATTCTGAAGAATGTCTCCACTTTGTTTCATGTGGTCATTTTCTATCTCTGTCTGCTCTGTCTTGGCCTGTGCCCGATGAGAAGTCCAGATTTTAAGTCCTGTTAAGCACCCGGGCTGCCTCACAGCCTTGACTGTGCCAGCCCAGGCCGGCAAATCACACAGATCGAGGCCGGGCCAGTCTTCCAGAGCAGTCCTTTGGGTCGCACTGATCAAGGCCGGGCCGGCCTTCCAGAGTAGTCCTTTGGGTCGCACTGATCGAGGCCGGGCCAGCCTTCCAGAGCAGTCCTTTGGGTCGCACAGATCGAGGCCGGCCAGCCTTCCAGAGCAGTCCTTTGGGTCGCACAGATCGAGGCCGGGCCAGCCTTCCAGAGCAGTCCTTTGGGTCGCACAGATCGAGGCCGGCCAGCCTTCCAGAGCAGTCCTTTGGGTCGCACTGATCGAGGCCGGGCCAGCCTTCCAGAGCAGTCCTTTGGGTCGCACAGATCGAGGCCGGCCAGCCTTCCAGAGCAGTCCTTTGGGTCGCACAGATCGAGGCCGGCCAGCCTTCCAGAGCAGTCCTTCGGGTCGCACAGATCGAGGCCGGCCAGCCTTCCAGAGCAGTCCTTCGGGTCGCACAGATCGAGGCCGGCCAGCCTTCCAGAGCAGTCCTTCGGGTCGCACAGATCGACGCCGGCCAGCCTTCCAGAGCAGTCCTTCGGGTCGCGGAGTGCAGGGCAAGCTCTGGATTGCAAGCAGCGGTCACACAGGCCACAGCAGCGCCAGCCGGGGAGAGGGCAGAGCTGGCCACCTGACCGCCTTCCCGCGTGCCCGCCCCATCCCTGCTTCTCTCTGGCCTTCAAACTCCCTCAAACCTATTTAAGAAAAAGCCCCTTCTCCCCAGCGTGCCTCCCCTCTCAGCTGCCCTGCCCTCCTTCCCCTCGTGGGAGCAGCCCCGCCCTGTGGTCTGACTCCAGGGACTCCCGAGGGCCACGGCCAGGGCCCTTCGCAGCTTCATCCGACCCCGCTTTGACTTAGCACAGACTCACTGCGCAGCGGTTTGTGCGCCAGGTTCAGTGGTAACCAAGGCCTGTCTGCTCCTGCCTGGCGGAGCTCACGAACCAGGGGAGGTGACAGATTATTAACAAAGCAGATGGGCGCTGGAAGGAGCAGACCGCTGGGAGTGGCCAGAGGCTGTAGAGGCCTTTGTTTCTGCCTTGTTCAGTCCATCCTTCCTGAAACGCCTCCACCCCTGGCACCACGACACCCTGCAGGGCCCCCTCCCCTCCTGTCCCGGCCTCCTGGCTGGGTGATGTCCTCCCCGTCAGTGTGGACTCTCACTCCACCTCGATTCCATGGCCTCTCGTAGCCACCTTCATCCTTGATGTCGTGCGGGACCCCAAACTATGTGTGGAGGAGGCCTGGGGACCGCAGGGTGCTGTGCTGCTGAACCAGGAGCCTTGCGTCTACGGGGCAGAGACCTCCTCCAGCTCTTCTAGGACTGAGCCTGGCGGGGAGAGGACGCGCTTTGTCCAGAATCAAGCATCGTGCCACCTCACTGGCCCCCACAGGACTAAACGATCCTGCACATGTGGACATCTCTGCCACTCTCTCAGTTCATTTTAACTAAAGCACTGAAGGAATTAGTTCTGAATTCTAAACCGGCAGAAAGTATAATACCTAAATAAGATCAGCAGTATTCCCACCGGACCAACTGGAGATGAGACGGCTGTTCTCACTCGGTGCACCCATCCCAGCTCTTCCCTTCTGGGTCCCAGCATTTAGAGACGGTGAAGGTGACCAAGGTGTGGAGTCTCCCTTCTGCCGCATTTCTGTTGGGAATTTGCCAAACAGGACCTGCTAATATCCAAAACGATGTATTCTCCAGTAAAACCGTGTTTGAACTTGAACAAGGATTCAGCGTTTAGTCATCTAGTGACCTTCACACAGAGTCACGGGGCTCTCCGCTCCCCCGTGCGCTGCTGGGGACACCTCCAGCTGCATTCTCAAGTACACAGGAGTCGTCCCATTTGGGGGCAGCTTAGTATGCTCATTGCTATTTAGGTGTTTTTGGAAAATAAGTTCATTGGTTTCTTCAGCAAACCTTTTTTTTTTTTTTTTTTTTTTGCGGTACGCGGGCCTCTCACTGCCGTGGCCTCTCCCGTTGCAGAGCACGGGCTCCGGACGCGCAGGCTCAGCGGCCATGGCTCACGGGCCCAGCCGCTCCGCGGCATGTGGGATCCTCCCGGACCGGGGCACGAACCCGCGTCCCCGGCATCGGCAGGCGGACTCTCAACCACTGCGCCACCAGGGAAGCCCCAGGCCTAACTTTTTTAAGCTTAATTGTTTTTTAATTTGCGACGCTACAGTGGAATATACAAATAATATATATATGTAACTATGTGTATGTAATATGTATGTATATATGCACATTTAACATACATGTTTTATAATATATATGTATTATATGTATAATGTATATGTGTAGTTTAAATACACGGTGTAGTCACCGTGTATCCCAGATTGTACGCCACCATGTAACCACCATCCAGATGAAGGAATAGAATGTTAACAGTATCTTAGACCAGGGAGCTACACTTTTTCTGTGAAGGGCAAGACAGTAAATATTTCGACCTTGTGGGTCACAGGGCTCTGTTGGGACTCTCAGGCGTCTTACTTTCTTCCCCTCCAGTGGATGTGTAGCAGTAGCTCGTTGCTGTTTTAATTAGCATTTGTTGTTTACTAATGAAATTGGGCATTTTTTCATTTGTTTATTCATCAGTCAGTTTTCTTTATCTGCGAAGTGCCTGCTTGAGACTTTTTTACAGTTTTCACACCGGCTCGTCTGTCTTTCTTTCCTTGGTCAGTGGGAACGCTTACTTTGGTTTGGCCAGTAGATTTTTGTAAGTGGTAAGTGATGCAGATACCTTCTCTCAGTTTGTGTTCAGTCTTCACCCTTTAAAAAAAATTTTAATTTAATTTTTCTTCCAGTTTATTGAGATATAATTGACAAACAGCACCATACAAGTTTAAGGTGTATGGCGTAATGATTTGACTTACGTATATTGTGAAATGATTATCACAATAAGTTTAGAGAACATCTATCATCTCATATAAATATGAAATTAAAGAAATAGAAAAAAATGTTGTGTGTGATGAGAATTCTTAGGTTTTAGTCTCTTAACTTCCGTATATAACATACAGATGTGTTATATATTATATATATGTTATACATACAACTGTGTTCATTATATTCAGCTGTATTCATGATATTTATCATGTTGTACATTACATCCCTAGTACTTATTTATCTTAGAACCGGAAGTTTGTAGTACCTGTTGACCACCTTCATCCAATTCCCCCTCCCCGCACCCCTTGCTTTTGGTAATCACAAATCTGATCTCTTTTTCTATGAATTGTTTGTATGCTTGTTTCTTTGTTTTTAGAGTAGAATTGACCTAAAACGCTATGTTAGTTCCTGTTACACAACATAGTGATTTTTCTTCTGTTCATTTCAAAATGATCACCAGGATAAGTCTAGTTATGATGTGTCACCACAAAGATATTACTTAGTTATTGACTGTATTCCCCACACTGTAGCTCTCATACCTGTGACTCATTTATTTTGCAGCTGGAAGTTTGTACCGCTTAATCGCCCTCACCTATTTCTTTCCTCCTCCCAGCCCCCTCTTCTCTGGTAGCCACCTGTTTGTTCTGTGCATCTATAACTCTGTTCCTGTTTTGTTCTGTTTGTTCATTTGTATTTTTTAGATGCCACATTGAAGTGAAGCCACACAGTATCTGTCTTTCCCTGTCTGACTTCTTTCAAAAAAGTTTTAGACATTCCTGTGTAGAAGTCTTACAGTCATTTGTAAGATTTATTCCTCAAACTTTCTATTTTTGATGCTACTGTAAATGTTATTTTTTTAATTCAGTTTCCATGTCTGAGATATAAAAATGTGGATAATTTTATGTATTGATATAGAATCCAGATTTCTTGCCAAAGCCTCTTAGTGTAATAATTTACTTATGGATTCCTTGTATTCTTATATATACAGTCATGTCATTTGTGAATAAATGACAATTGTATTTCTCCCTGCCCTGTTTTTACACCTTTTAACAATTTTAACTTGCCTAACTACACTGGCGGGCACCTCCAGTACAATGATGAATAGAGGGCGATAGAGATATTCTTGCCTGGTTCCTGATCTTACAGGGAATGTTTCGTGGTTTCACCATTAGGTATGATGCTCGCAGAGGACTTGGGAGATGGACCCACTGTGTCTCCCTCACAGTGTATTAGAAGGAGGAGCGAATGAGCCATTGTTCGGAAACAATTTAAGACAGAGTGGAACGCCCTGTGCTACCTGCTCTTCTAGTCTGTGGTGACAAATCCCCAGATGCCTTTTGCACCCCTCGGGGATATTAAAATGGTACCATACCATCTTGTCACAACAACCAGAGTCTCACGTCCCTCATTTCCCCTCTGACAGACAGCCGGGCAGCCAACTTCGCTGCATCGTGGAGATGATGACCTCAGCAGTGTGGGCTGCGCCTCATTTCCCAGGCTCTGGTTGACTCTTATTTCTAACAGTGTTTGATCCCAAGTTGTTGGTCAGAGAAGAATCCAAGCCACACACCTGAGACCACTCATTACCCAGAAATAAGCCCCTCCTAGGTGTTAACACTTGTTCATGTTTTGCTCGATCACCTTCTTTAGAGGAATGGGGAGGGTATCTAGGACATAGATTAAAAGGTTTTTAAGCAGGAGGAATGGGAGAAAAATGTCTTAGCTTGTTCCAGATACTGACTATTGAAAAGCTTGTTTACTGTCTGAGCAATTATGCATGTTACTAAATGCTACCTTGGAATATTGTAGAATTTTATCGAAACCGACAATGAGGGCAACGGCATTCTTCGACGACGGGATGTAAAGAACGCGCTGTACGGCTTTGATATTCCCCTCACACCCAGAGAATGTGAGAAGCTTTGGATGAGGTGAGTGATGTCTGAAGACTGGCTTTTCATTCCGGATGGCCAAATTCAGCACTGGCTTTCGTCACTCCTCAGGGGTCAGGTGGGACCAGGAGTGGTTTTCCTGCGGTTGTATCTGTCCTGTTCCCCCGTAGAAAGAAGCCTTGGCCAACAGGCTGGCCTTCAGGAACATGGGGAGCCAGGTAAACACGTGTCACCAGTATTAAATACTAGACTTGAGAGTTTCGCATTTCCAAGGAACCGGGAGTTCAACCACATCCTTTTACTGTTTCAGAGAACCAAGTCCCTCCCCAAAGACTTAACTCTAATACAAGTAGCTCAGCAGACAGATCTGCAATGGGTAAAGGGAAAAGCGGTCTCTCCCCATCACCTAAAGATGGAAATCAATGTTGCACAACTGTTTTATAGATCAGGAATTTGCTGGAAGAAAATCACCAAAGTTTTGGTACCTTGGAGTGGTTTCCCAAGAGTGTCTTAAACTGAAACTTATGCCTAATGCTGACTACATGTTTCAAAATGTGCTTTAGGTTCAGCTGTTTTTGAACCAGGCCCCCAGTTACAACATTCCCTGTGTAGATGTTTAAGTTTCAAGGTGTACTAACAATGTGGTCCATTTCCAAGTTCCAGCTCTGTCTTTGAATTACTTCCTTCTTCATTACATGTTAGCTGCCACTTGCATCCCCGCAGGATCGTACCCCAGTATTGCATGTCCTCTCAGAGGCAAGCCCATGGAGCAGTCCGTGTAGTATTTCAGCTTTTCATCTGTTCAAAGGGGAAAGCTGCAATGTTGGCCGAGTTTAGAATTAGGCTGTTTTGTGTCTAATTCAGAAAAGCAACTTGAAGTTCTTACAGAATCCTTGGTTTCTTTTTTGTTTTGTTTTGTTTCGTTTTAGGTCAGTTCCAACTCAGAGACAATTTGGTCTCCCTGCCCGTTTTCTCTTTTGAGGGACTAGATGAGTGGGTCCATCTGAGTAATCAGAAGATGCGGTGCAGCGGCCAAATGCATGGAGCTCTCACCGTGTAGACCTGTGGGTGATGTGGAGGTGACTGTGTGGTCCTGATGCTCGGGGAGCCGTCAGGGGGCAGGAAGCATTCACCCTGATACCAGGGTGCAGGGTCGCCTGTTACAAATGCCAGAGGAGGGACATGTCGAGCAGAAAGGGAGACAGAAGTAGGGGTGCTGGGGGCCGTGGAAGAGCAGGAGGCTGTCATGGTGGGAGAGAAGCTGAAATTGTTCCAAAGGTCCAGATGGGGAAGGAGGGCTGCCTGACCCACGGGCCAGGAGGACGGGGGAGGCATTCTCCAAGCAGTGCCTGGGCTGCAGGCTGAGGAAGGAAAGGCGAGGCTGATCACCTGGCCGCAGTCCTCCCTTTCTGGCAGAGTATTAACGAGTCATTCGGAAACGACAAAATGTGATGTGGGTCAAGCCATGCTTTAGGAAGACTAGTCAGGAAGCCGTTCAGAAAAGGGGTTGGTGGGGTGTGGGCCTCGTGAGACTGTGGTCTCCATCAGGGAGGGACGGGGCGAGCTGCAAGAATGAGGGGTGTAGGAGTCAGGTGTCCCCATGAGGAAGGAGAGCACGCTTAGCCCTCTTCCCGATGGGGGACAGAGCAAGGTTCCATGTTCATGGGAGGGAGACACTCACTGTTGCTTTTGGCTAAAGTTTCTTTATACACGTATTAACATGATTAAATACACAAATATCTACCCTGTGCTGAAAACTGTTTGAGATGAGAATTTCATCTACTTTTGTTTAGCCGGCTGTTTGCCGTGGATGGTGAGTGGTTGAGAGCTCTGCAGCCAGACATGCCTCCACCCCTCATAGCTGTGTGGCCCCTGTCAAGTTACTTAACTTCTCTGTGCCTCACTCTGCCCTGCTGAGTTAGCTCAAGTGGTGTATGGATCAAGGTAGGCTGGCTTTGGTAACAAACAAGGCCAGCATCCCAGGGGCTTGCCCCAGAATGATGTCAAAATGTAGTGTGGGTATTGGGGAGCTGTGTTCACAGTCATTCAGGGACCAGGAGTCCCACCACCCCTGGATCTTATGTGTCTGCCAGCAGAGAAGGGAACAGAGCACAGAGGACCCTCTGGTCAGCTTTGTAAGGACCAGGCCTGGAAACATGGCCGTCACTTTGCCCAAATTCTTTTGGCCAGAATCCCTCGATGGCTGCACCCCTGCACGGGAGGCTGGGGGTAGAAGTCTGCAGGGGGATTACGCTGCTACAGAGGCCGGGAGGCTGCTGCGCCCGGGCAGGAAGAGCAAGCGGGGGAGGTTACACAGAGATAAGGGAGCTGCTCCCCACCAGCGACTGGGGAGGCGGTATTATTTGGAGACCAGGAAATTGCCTCCACTCCTGATGCTGTCTCGGAATTTGCGGGAACCTCGACTGCTGTGCTGAGCCGGAGCTACGGAGCCATGACAGCAGGTCCCCGGGAACAGCCTGGCCCTGCCCTCTTCCCACCTCCAGGGGCACAGCTCCCTGGGCGCAGCCGGGGGGCAGCTGGGAAGTTGTGCAAAGGGCAAGCGCGGGGTCGAGAGCCACCAGATGAACGTCCAGCCAAAGGGCAAAGGGTGTGTCACATTCCAGGGCTGCGGGGTCACCTGGGTGGCCAGGCAGAAGGGGAGGCTGCACATCAGCTGAACCACATCATGAAGGGCAGGACAAGGTGGGGACCCCATCCTGAAGGCCAGGTGTTTAGTGGGGCCACATCGTGAAGGGCAGGGCGAGGTAGGGACCCCATCCTGAAGGCCAAGTGTTTAGTGGGGAAAGAGGGAGGCAGGCCCACGTTCCAGAAAGATCACTCTGGCCACGGGGAGGAGGATGAATTGCTAGAGACGGGGTGGGAGGCACAGAGGTGAATTCAGGGCTGTCTTCCCTGGGTGGTGCCTGGAGGATTGGGACAGAAGTGACAGGTGTGAGAGAGATTTAGGAAGTGAACCCGCAGCTGATGGGCTATGCTCTGAGGGGGCCTGCACCCTGACCCATGGCGCCTGGACTGAGCTGTGTGACCTTGGGCCAGTGGCTCACCTTCTCTGAGCTTCAGTAATCTCTCCAGTGGGATGGCAATGGGGACCAAATGATATAAAGAGGGTACCTGGCGTAGATAAGCATAAAAATTAGTAGCAAAAAGATCATATAGATTTGTAATTATTTTCTGATTACAATATTAATGCACACTCATTTTAGAAGACTCAGAAAATCCAGAGAAGCATAAAGGAAAAGAAAAGACAACAGCAAGAAAGCAGCCGTACCCCACTCAGCAGAGAGGATAGACTTGGTGGTGTGGTTTTTTTCATCCATTTTCTAGGCGTTTCCATGATCTCGGTTAGCCGTCCTCACCCTCATTCCACCTCCTGGCCTGCTCCTCTCAGTGGCTCAGCGTTTGCTGACCCTGACTCACCCTGGTCCACTCCCTCCAAGTCCCCGCCTGCCTTACGAAGCAGGAGGGCTAGGCGGCAAGGTGGTGGCCCGCGCCAGGCTGCGCAGGCACCAGGAGCCTCCTGCAGTCGCCCGTACAGGGGGAGAGGCATTCTCCCACCCGGCGGGAGTGACAGGGACCCCCGGCAAGGCAGGGAGCAGCTGGGGCCAACGTGACACTCTGCCAGCTCCCGGGGTCTGCTAGTGAGACGAGGAAAGCCCCCGCCAAAACTGGGTAGCTGGAAGTGAGTAGGAAAATAACGTTCAGCTCTTTCGAAAACACAGAATTAGAAAATATGGAGAATATAGACAAGAAATTGTCGGCATCCATTGTTCACTCGACATTTACGAAGCACCTGTGAAGCGCACGCTTTCAGAGCTCCGGGTTAGCCTTGCAGGTCTCGTTTACGCTGGAAGTAAATTAGTGCATTAACTCCCACATCTCAGTGACCTGGCACATGCGTGCTTAGTTCTTATTCACACGAAGTCTAGCATGTCTAGCGGCTCTTCTGGACGGTTCTCTTCCAAGTGGTGACTCGGGATCTGGCTTCCAGTTGTGGCCTCATCCCTCAGCAGGGTCCCCTGGGACCTGCAGAGCACAGGACCGCACACGGGCTTCGGCGGGCTTCGGCCCAGAAGGACACACTTCTGCCCACAGCCCGTGGCCCCAGCTAACTGCACAGGGGCGGACAGAGTGGGGAGCACGTGCATGTTAAGCGAGCCTGGCTCACTGAGGGTTAAAGGTACACAACCGTCAAGGCTGAAGGAGGCCGCTGGGAAAGGAAACCTGGTAACTGAAGCCAGGCAGGATCTTTCAGCACAAGATTTCAGGAGCAATGCGCTTGGTTTTGGAGAGACTGCAGAGAATAAATTACAAGATGAAAGTGCATCCATCCATCTATTCATTCATCGGAGCAATCATTGAGCAGGATTTTCTTGAAACTTTCTAAGTTGCAAGCCCTGTGCTATATTCTGGGGCTCCAGAGATGAAGGAAGCCTCCACCCTCAGGTTGCTCGCGACTCGGCCGGGAAGACAGCAGCTGCGTGCCAGGAGGGAGAGGCTGGGCAGCCCGGGCTGGGGGTGTTCAGAGAGAGACCCCCAGGAGGTGCGATGCCTGAGTTGAGTCTTAAGAAACAGTCATTAGCCAGAGGTGGGGAAAGGGGGTCCTAGTGAGCAGAGAGGCCCAGAGCCGGGGGAGTGGGAGGTCCCTGGGATGGAAGAGGAAGGATGCCGCTTCCATCAGAAGAGGCTGAGACCCAGAGCCTGCCGGGCACAGGGCACCCCAGGACCAGGGCACAGAGCCCTGGGGGACACGCCCTTCGGGGGCGCTCAGTGTCCTGAGCCCCTTCTGTAGCCTCATTTCGTTGGGTAGAACTCTGCTATTTTAGATCTAAAACCAACTTTGCTGAAAAACTATGAAGCCAGTGTATTATAAAAATGCACAGATGAGTCAGGTAGGACAGCAGCCGCCTGGGAAACTTGCGTATAGATGCCGGTCGTGTGCAACCAGCCGATCACGCAGACCTGGCAGAATGTTCGGGAGATAATTAATGCCCAACTCACGCACATTTCTTGTTTGGGTAGGTAATTGTATGTTAGTATTCCAATATAAAAGGCAAAGACTATTAAAAAGTTCCCGTGTCATGTGCATCGGCCCATGGGAAGACATATGACTGTCGGTTAACGTGAAGCTGGGTCATCTCTGTTGCCTCAACCAACGCAGTGTTTAGAGAGAACCTACCCTGTGCCTTGCTGGTGGAACACCTGGACCAGGAGAGCCTCTGGGTGGGAAAGGATTTGAAAAGGTTGAAGGAACAGTTCAGAAAAGAGAGGATCGAATGGGACGTGACGGTCGGGGATGAGTTAGAAGAGCTGCACGTGGAGGGACTAGATGGACAGGCCCTTAGCTCCGCATAAAGGACGCCTTCGTGACTAACGTCGTCTAGAACTCCACTGGGCAGTTCCTGAAGGAGCGGGTTTCCCATCTCTGGCGTGGCTTCATCCAAGGCCAGACCGCCGCTTATTGGGGAGCGTAAGGGCGGGATTGTGGCCCTGGATGGGGATGGAGCCCATGGTGTCTCATCTGTGGCTCCACCAGGACTGGCTGAATGTGCCTTTGGGCACTGCCCCCTTGGGCAGCTGGACATTGTGTGCTCTGAAGGGCAGCTCTCTGAGCCATCGGACCACCCTCACAGATGGTCCCCGAGAGAATCCCTCTATCCAAGCTGCGTAAGGGCCACGTCTCCCTCTGCTGCAGGCCTGGGTCGTCAGTAGGGCTTGCACCAGACCCTCTAAATCTGGGGTCTGGGGTCAATGGTGCTGGAAGATTCTTCTGTCATTTATGTAAGAATCAAGTGCTAAACTGAGCATGAAAGGGTAAGACTTTCACAGCACAGCAATCGATGTGAACATATTCAGATCATGTGTACAACCAAATTGCTGTGTGTACAATAGATGGGCAGAGTAATCTGATTATGTCATAAATTAGTGGCCATTGCCGTATGCAAATGCGAGTTTTTATGGGTCCTCTGTTTATGCGCACATTTTTCTTGGCACATCTGTTGCCGAACCCTTTTAAAATTCAACCTTTACAGGCAAGTTGATTTTTTTTAATGTGACACAAAGGATTATATGATGAAGGGTGAGGTTATGTAAGCTGAATTAACTCTCTTATTATTCACATTCATAACAATATTTTAGTTGCAGTTGTGCAATCTGGTCTTCTGTTCCTTGGAGATGTGAATAGAATGTTTATGATCTTTATTAATGAAGTAATTAAGAAGTGTCTCTCCATTCAGTTCAAGTGTCACGATTGAGAATTTGTTGTTGGGAATCTCGTGAGCGTTGCCCGCGGGGATGGCAGGCCTTCCTTAGGGACACGTGCCCTTCACGTTCATTGCTCAGCAGCCAGGTATCGATAAGGAAGTTTTGCGAGGCATGTTGCTGGGAACTGTGGGTTCGCCCATCAGGATAAACGAGGCATGGTCTCTCCTCGAGAAACCCACCGTCAAGCAGGGAGGGAAGACCTGGACTGAAGCGGGGGAAGCAGAGGTGGGATGTGGTTGAGCCTTTGGGTGGCGAATGGCAGCGGCAAACACCAGGCCCTGGTCCCAGCCTCCACCCGCGCTCACCCCGCTCCCCGGTCCTCACCACAGGCTACAGGGATCCAGGGGAGGCAGAGACACAGTGCTTTTGCCTCAGGACGAGAGAGAGGTCCCAGAAGAGGCGCCCTGCTGTCCAGGCCTTGCTTGTCAGGCGGGTGGTCTGTGCACGTTCGCTCAGGAGCCCCCTGTAGGGGTGGGGAGCCCCCTTGGGGAGCTTTCTTCTAGGGGTGTCTTTATAGAGTTGCATCACAGCAGCACTCTGGTGGCATCAGGCTGGTCACAGGCCTGATGCAGCTCAGGGAAAGACCCACGGCCCTGGGATCGCCCTAGGAGCTCAAGAAATGGCAACTCTCCCCTTCCCAGGTGCACTGATGGAGAACTAGACTCTCCTTCCTGCAGCTGTCCCGTCACCAGCAGTAGGAGAAGCCACTTGCTAGAGGCACTGGCCCTTTGTGCTGCCTGGCACATAAAGCCACTACAAGCCTCGGGCTTCCTCTGGTGGGTGGGTCACTTTGTTTTGTTTTAGAAGGAAAATTCACTGAATAAAGGTAGAATGGTACTTTTGGGGGTTGCAGGCACTAAGGCCGTACTAATAACAGACGCCTGGAAAGGTCTGGGAGGGCTTCCCAAACCCTTAGTAACAACGACGCCACTGGGGGCATGATTCCAGCCAGCAGGTCTCAGAGTGCCCTCCCCCTCCGTGCTGCAGGCCAGGCGAGGAAACCGAGCCCGGGCGGGTGGCGGGACCTGGCCGGCGACTCGAGGCCGGTGAGCTGGCGGCTCAGACATCGCTGCCCTCCCTGCCCCTCCGTCGCAGGAGGGGACTCTCCTCACCTTCTAGGACGGAGTCCCTGATGAAAGCAGGCCTGGATGCTGGGAGGCAGGCGGAGGTGAGACGCAAGGCCCAGGGGGGCCGCAGGGGGAGGGGTGGGCAGGGGGGCCTCGGGAACTTCTCACCCCTCGTCCTCCACCCAGCACCCCAGCCCTTGAGGACAGGAAAGTCGGGTAAATAAATCCGTTCTCCTCATCGTTACTCAGTTGGGAGGGTCGCAGGGGACCCAGTGCTGGGACGGCGGCCAGCGTGTGGTCCTGCAGCATCTGGCCGGCGGCGGAGAGCAGAGGGGGCCCTGCTTCACACAGGAGAGCCCAGGGCGCCTGGCTCCGTCCCACAGGCACCGACAGCAGCCGGATGCAGCGTGAAGCCCCAGACATTGTGCAAATACCGCCTCAGCCCTCGGAACGCTGAGTCCATCTGGGAAAAGCACCGCCGGAAATGCCATTTTTATCGGTTAGAGGAGGACCGAGATCTTTCCGTGAAAATGAATGCTTCTTTTCTTTAAAGAAAATTGGCAATTTGCCTTAAAAATTTTTATTGAAGTAATTCTATTCTATTTGAATGATGTTGGGAGATAAAAACCCTCCATTATGCCTTTTTTAAAATGAATTACAATTTAGAAAAATCCCAATAATAGAAAATGACATAAAAGGTACATAACATAATTCTTATCTTGTTTTCCTTACTAGTCTCTCTCATTGGTTGTGTGTAATTGGCATCTCTTCAAAGAGGAAATGGGGAATTGGAATCAAGTGGCATTCATTTATTTGAGTTTTAAGATTGAATATGCTTTTTTTTTTTTTTTTTTTTTTGCGGTACGCGGGCCTGTCACCGCCATGGCCTCTCTCGTTGCGGAGCACAGGCTCCGGACGCGCAGGCTTAGCGGCCATGGCTCACGGGCCCAGCCGCTCCGCGGCACGTGGGATCTTCCCGGACCGGGGCACGAACCCGCGTCCCCTGCATCGGCAGGTGGACTCCCAACCACTGCACCACGAGGGAAGCCCCTGAATATGCTTTTTGACGGATTTTCTTCTGAACCTTAGCATAGTTCCTCTTACATGTAGGTGCTCAATAAAAGACCGTTGAATTAAGGAAGGGTTGGTTTTAATTTTCCGTGGTCACAGTCGGATTTCTAGCAGAATGACAGAGGATGAATCCGGTTGCTCTCTTGGGGTGGTCCAAGATCACCTTGTGTGAGGTGACCTTCCTGTTGATTGATGAGCCTGTGGATCGCCTGAGGGTCTTGTTACGAGCAGGTCCAGCTCAGGTCTGGGGTGAGGCTCAGGATCCTGCGTTCCTGACCCCCGGGGAGGCCGGTGCTGCAGGCCTGCAGAGTACACGGGGTGTGAGGAGCCAGGCAGACGGAGTGCAGACGGTGTTAAAGCCCTGAGCACCTCGCACTGGTGAGAGTTTTGTTTGTTTGTCTTTAAAGGTACGACACCGAGGGAAGAGGGCACATTACTTACCAAGAAGTTTTACAGAAATTGGGGGTTAACTATTCAGCGGCTATTCATCAGCCCTACGCAGAGGATTATTTCAACTTCATGTGTCATTTCACGAAGCCACAGCAGGTGCAAGAAGAGATGAAGGAGCAGAGCACGGAGTGGGCCGTGCCGGCCGGGTGAGTCTGTGAGCACACGGCCCGGGGGCCGGCGTCCGTTCCTCGTTGACCCTTGCAGCACTGTTTGTTCTGAAGTGGTACCTCCCGGTGCTGGCAAAGCTGCCGTGAAATTGTAATACTGGTTCACTGCTGTAGATTCTAGAAATCGGCGCTAAGTCACAAAGCTACAAAGGAGTTAAAGAGCTATAAGCCTACGCCACCCTACCCAGTCACACTCTCAGGTCACCCTTGAGAACTGAACCTTTGAGGTGTTTACTAACCTAAGCCCCTGGCCGCTCCTCTGGACAAGTAGATGCAGGTTCCACGAGGACATGCCTGTCTCTACCCGGTTCAGAGCAGTGCTTGACGCCTAGTAGGCACCCAGTGCGTATTTGTCCAGCGAATGAATGAAGGAACAGACACATTCTTTAACTCAGCAGTTCAACTTTGGAGACTTTATCCCAAAGAAATAATGTGGAAGAGGCCAGCAGTTTAGCAGGTGGAAGGTATGACTTGCAGTGTGTTTTCAACAGCAGCAGCAAAAGGACACCTGTCGGCTTCCCTGGTGGCGCAGTGGTTGAGGGTCCGCCTGTCAATGCAGGGGACACGGGTTCGTGCCCCGGTCCTGGAGGATCCCTCATGCCGCGGAGCGACTGGGCCCGTGGGCCGTGGCCGCTGGGCCTGCGCGTCCGGAGACTGTGCTCTGCGGTGGGAGGGGCCCCAGCAGTGAGAGGCCCGCATACCGCAAAAAAAAAAAAATCAATCCCAGATGAGGGCCTGGCTTACAGAGCGTGGCCCCAAGGAATATGAGGTGGTGTATGCCAGTGTCAGCCATCGCCTCGGACACTGTGGGAATGTCTGTGATAGAAGGCTAATGGGCAATGAAGTTTTAAACAGTCTGTATAGGGACTTCCCTGCCGGTCCAGTGGTTAGGACTCCACGCTTCCACTGCAGGTGGCTCGGATTCGATCCCTGGTTGGGGAACTAAGATCCCGAGTGTCCCGTGGTGTAGCCAAAATAAATAAATAAGCAGTCTGTATACCATGATTGGAGCTACACCAAATGTACGTGCCTGTCCACAAGATGCTGTACAGAAGGTATCGTGTTGTACTTGGATGGTGGGACTGCGCGTGATTCTTTCAAAGTTTAAAAGTAGTCACTAATGAAACTAGTCACTAATGCCATATTTTAAAATTCTAAAACAATGGATCAAGAACATGTGGTACGTACATATACAATGGAATATTATTTGGCCATAAAAAAGAATGAAATATTGCCATTTGCGATAACACAGCTGGACCTTGAGGGCATTATGCCAAGTGAAATAAGTCAGACAAAGAAAGACAAAAACCATATGATCTCACTTACATGTGGAATCTTTAAAAAAAAAAACAAAAACCCAAGCTCATAGATACAGAAAACAGATTGGCAGTTGCCAGAGGTGAGGGTAGCGTGGGATGCCGAAGTGGGTCAAAAAGCACAACTTCCATTAGGATAGAAATAGGTCCTGGGGGTGTGATGCACAGCAAGGTGACTATCGTTAGGAATACTGTACTGCGTATTTGAAAGGCGCTAAGAAGGTAAATCTTAAAAGTTCTCATCCTACGGATGGTGATGGACGGTGACTATACATCCTACAGTGTATACAGATATCAAATCATTATGTTGTGTACCTGAAACTAATATGTTATATGTCAATTATGCCTCAAAAAAAAAAGGAACATAGGAGAAAATGTTGCTGCATTTGATGTGACCCTAAAGGGATGGGACAGACTTTCTCAATCAGTCTCGGTCCTGGGTGGCCGCCCACCAGCACTCCCCAGGCCTGGGACCCTGCTCCCTGCTCCAGAGGCTTACCTCCCTGGCACTCTCATCTGTGTGTCTGTCCATCTCCTGTCTGTCACTTCACCTCTCTGTCCCCATCATCTCTGAATGAGTGAATGAGCTGTTACTAATGAATCCCCAGAGGAAAGAAGCACTCCAAGGACACAGGGACGAAATGCAATGGCTGAATGGGGTTTAAGAGAAGGGCAGTTTGAACACACCCCTGAATTATGTCTAAGTTACTGAGTTATAAAGCCCGAAGGCAGAGAATGGAGTTGGTGAAATTTCAAGTAAAAATATGCGCAAGATTGGTATAAATATCAAATATGCCATAAAAGTAACGAAAATGTGGAATTTATCTTTCCCAGACAGGGCTGGCCTCATTACCCACACATGTCTTCCCTTCCCTCTCTCCTGCCACTTATGAGTAACGAGGCTCTGGGAGGGATCTCACATCCTCAGCATCGTCCGCATGGTCTTTCTCTTCTTGTTTCTGTTTATTGTGCGATCGTGGATCTGTAGCTGGGAGAACTACGTGCCACTGGACGAAGCGTTTCAGATCATCCAGCTCCGAAAACTGATTCACACTCACCCGGTCCCTTCCCACCATCACGCTCTCTTACCAAAGAAATCAAGCCCAATGCGTAAAAATTCATGACCGGCTTCTGTTTCCTCAAAGATGTCAGATGGCGAAATTGTCAAGTCACTTTGCCCTTCAGGATGGCCCACTTTTCAATTTTGGTGTCAGTGGGTCTTCCAGCTAACCCATCAGATGCAGTGTTTCCAGGACTTTTAACCTCCTCATTTATACTGAAGCTTTGATAAGATTAAGAAACAGGAGTCGTGTTCATTCAAGTGACTGAAATTTTATGTTTGCCTCTTAAATCTAAGAGGTTTAATTTTGTTTGAAATGTCCTGAATACATTTTAAAAATTCAGAAGAATCCTTTTCTAAACCCCTATTTATTTTCCAGAGTCAGACCAGCAATAGTGAACTAGCCGCAGAAGCTCAGCCGGCTGTTCTCAAATGCAAATTACGAGACACAGGAGCGAACCCAGCCGGGCTGCACAGGGTTCTCTCCAGCGTGCCGGCCGGGCTGTGTGTGAGGGGCTCTGCGGCCGTCCACCGGCCGTGCCACCGCCCTCTTCGGGCTTCCGTCTCGTTGTCCAGACCAAGGACCAGACACTGTGTGGACTGACACGGGTTCTGCCTGGCAGCGTGGCGTGATCAGAGCTCCGAATCCTCACTTATTCTGAGCACATATTTACCCTGCAAGGGAAATAATTACTGCCTGGAAACCAGTCCAAGAAATACTGAACGCCTCAATTTTCTAAAAATATGTATCTCAAAAAAAGTTTTGATTTTTTTTATACCTTCATTTACTTTCATTTTGAAGGATTAAGTGGAATATAATAGTTGTGATCACGAGTAATCATGTTGTAGGATGGGACGGAATTCAAAGTACACCTGTGAGGGAATCCAGGGTGTTGCTGCCCTTGGGATACATTCCCCGGACAGTTACTGCAGCTCATTTGTATCAGCTTCTCGAAGACTCACACCAGCCAGCTCGGACCCGGAGGCCAGCAGGGGAGGGAGACGGTGACCCACGTAGCTTCAGGGTCCAAGCCTCCCTCTCCCCACAAGTGGTCCCTCAGCTTCCCCTCTTCTGATTTCCGACTTCTCTGTTGCCATGGATGATTTCTTCCAGGCACTCAAGGAACAGTTTGTGGACATGTATCCACAAATACACATCGGAGGTGGTAGACGATTACCAGCAAAGAGTTCGTGTTTGGAGTTTCTGGCATATCCTCTTCCCTAAGTAGGAACCTCATAGCCGAGCTCAAGTCAGACGGACACAGTGCTCAGTGTGGTAGGACGAGCTTCCTGGGGCCTGGATGAGCGAGTTTATGGAATATAATCCGCCCCCTGTAGGTCAGGTGTAAGACCGTTTATTCCTAAAAATGTCCACACTTTTTTATTCCCTTATCAATAATTTTTTTTAAGTCTGGGAAGAATTTTCCTGAAAGACTGAATCAGAAACTTGAACACATTCCTAAGAAAATCAGCCCTCGAACACGATCAGGAGTTACAGTCGGACGCTGTCTCTGTCCCAGCAGGGGAGAGCTGGCTGAGCCCGGACGCCGCACAGGCCGGCACTGTCTTCTTCCTATAAAACGGGGATGATAATTACCCTCCTCCCTTGTAGGGCTGTTGAGAAAAATAAATGGGAGAAGGTACATGAAGACAGCACAGCTTCTGGTTTCCCAACTCAGACACGCAAATTATGGGCTGTGCTTCTTAAGAACAAAGGACCTGCTCCTGCATTCCTGCCTCAGGGCCTTGGCGCTGGCTGTCCCTGGGCCCAGAGAGGTCTTCCAGGGGTAAATCCCCACTGGGTCCTTGACCTCCCTGCCATCTCTGCTCAAGTGTCACCTTCCCCAGTGAGGTCCCCCTGCACCCCCTACTGGGAATTGCAGCGGCCCCTACCGTGGGCATTCTCAGCCCCGCTTGTGGGTGCTCAGCTAACCCCTGACCCGCTGTGCAGGGCACTGTTGTCTCCTGTTTATCGTTGGCCTTGCCCCAGGGAGAATGAAACTTCTTCTAGGGAGGCCCCTCTCATTCGCTAGGTGTATCCTGACACCTAGAGCAGTACCTGGCACGTGATAGGTGCTCAGCGAGTCTGCAGCAAGAGGACGGAGGTGTGTGTCCCGTGTCTGTAATATCACTGTATTTTTAAATGTTTGGCTCCATTTTTAAAGTACCCATTCTAGTAAAAAGACAAGGTTGTAATTTCTCTAACATAGTTTTGCTAATGATAATAATAATAAAATGGTAATGATAAAAATGCCTATTATTTTTTTCCAGAATACCTTTCAATGTAAATGTTACATCAAGGATGCAAAGCATCTTCAAAATTCGTTGTCAGATGAAGCACAAATCATCACATTAGAATGATCATGGAACTCTTGCTTTAAAGAAATTACTTGTTTTCCCGGTTTTAGTGTGTGACTCAAATGCATTCTCTTTCAGGGATAAGCTTAAGGACCACTATCAAGATATCAGCAAAGGGGCTTCTCTGGTGGCGCAGTGGTTGGGAGTCCGCCTGCTGATGCAGGGGACGCGGGTTCGTGCCCTGGTCTGGGAGGATCCCACATGCCGCGGAGCGGCTGGGCCTGTGAGCCATGACCGCTGGACCTGCGCGTCCGGAGCCTGTGCTCCACGGCGGGAGAGGCCACGGCAGTAAGAGACCCGCGTACCGCAAAAAAAAAAAAAAAAAAAAAAAGATATCAGCAAAGCACTCACCAAACTAGATAAATCCAAAAATGGCTACATATCCTTATGCAAGATGCAGAAGTTGCTGCAGGAGTGCAGCTGCTCTCTGAAGGCAGAGGAGCTGGCCGATCGTCTAACCAGGTTTTCTATGATGAGGCAATATGTTTCTTACAGCACTGAAAATCAGGGTGTCGCATTGCTTTCGTGAATTTCTTCTTTTCCCGTCCACTCAAACAGCCTTTTGGCATCGAAATAACCTCCATGCCACCAAACACTCAGTCTCTATCTGTGTACAGAAGTAGAACTGTAATGTTGTACTCATAAAACTTATATAGTACTATAAACCAATGTGACCTCCATTTAAAAAAAAAAAAAAAAGAGAATGAATCTTCAAATACTCCTCTGGCTGGGCTACGTTCTAATGGGTTTGAGTCAACTCAAAGCAAAAAGAAAGCGACTTGACAAATCCATAACTTTTCCTGGTGCGTCTCAGCAGCGTTAACATCCTTTTCTAACATTATTTTCATTTCACCCACGTTATTCATGCACTTGGGCAGGAGTCAAGTCGTCCTGCAAGGCTTATTAAAAACAGCAGCCCCCTGCCCTGCCATCTTCCCCATCTCCTGCCCAGAGTCAATAACTTCCAATGCTTTAATTCATATCTTTTGGTACTTAACTCAGTACTTCTAAGTGACAAACTTATCCAGCTACTTCTTGATTTTTCACTTCTAGGCAGTGTCTATCAACTTCCTACCAGGAAGATGCAGATTTAACTCTTTTTCACCCATCACATAACCACCAACCACCTCACCCCGCAGCCTCCACCACCCCGTGGAGACACACGCAAACTTACCCCGTTGTCCCCCCATATTGCTGTGTCGCAGTTTGGTGTAGTTCAATATTCAGGCTTTCTATTACTGTGACGAGCTGATCACTTTTCTTTTCCCGTAGAACATGCTGTTTGCCCTGGAGTTAATAATAATTTTTTCTGTTTGCTCAGTTTCCATGTAGTTCTTATCACTAATTAAACCCCCAACTCACCCCAGCTTGTGAAGTCTCTTTCCAGTATGTTCAGACACCTCAGCTGATCTGTCAGCTTCGTCTTCTTGGACGTCCCTTTTCATGTTCTTCAACTCTCAGAAATTTTCTTGATTTACTTCATTAAAGAGTTCCTCTCCTGTTTGTTTCTTTCTGAGCCTCCTGTTGTTACTGATTAGTGAGCCACCCAGAGTGTCTCCTTATATTTTAAACCTTCCCTGTCCTCCATCTCTTTTTCTTCTTGCTCCACCTTCTGGGAGACCTCCTCAGTTTTAGTTCGCAACCCTTCTTTTGAGATTTTTGTCTCTGCTAATCATACTTATCATATTTTAAATTGCCAGAACTTGTTTTTATTCTCAGAATATTCCTTTTCTATAGCGTCCTGTTCTTGTTTCATGGATATACTAGTTCATGTCTCTGGCGATATTAAGAATAGATTTTTTTAAAGTTTTCTTCACTTGAGAAGTCTCTCCTCAGTGTTGCTTTTTTCTGCTCTCTTCCATGTTAGACATTTTCCTCAAAAATATGCTTCTATTAAGAATGAGCTACTAAGAGATAGATTAAAAGTTCTGCACAGATGGGGAGAGCTAGTCAACTTCAGTTTGAACCGCTTTGGCAGGGTAATCTGGCAGGTAGTTTCCTTGGAAGACTCCCAATGTCAGAATCTTTAAAACTTTTCTTTTGGGCTGGTCAGATTTCCCAGGGATTAGGGTTGCCGGATAAGACATAGAGTGCCCATTTAAATTTGAATTCCAGATAAACAATTTTTTTTTAGTGTAAGTGTGTGCCATGCGATATTTGGTACATATTTATACTAAAAATTATTTTTGTTTATCTGAAATTCTAATTTAATTGAGTATCCTTCTAGGCTTCTGTTTGTTTCTTTGTTTTTCTAAACCTGGCAACCCAACCAGAGAAGACTTGTTGGTCTCCTGCTGCCAGCACTCTGGGAGCTGACTGGGAACAGAAGGCTGGAAGTTTCAACAGTCAGCATGATAAACCGAATAATGCCCCCAAAGATATTTAAGTCCTAATTCCTGGAACCTGTGAACGTCACCTTATATGGAAAGAGACTTTATGGATGTGATTAAGTTAAGGAACTTGAGAAGGGGAGGTGATCCTGGGTTATATGGGTGGGCCCAGTGTGATCACAAGTGTCCTTATAAGAGGGAGTCAGGGAGAGATTTCACCCGGAAGTGACCACAGAGAGAGAGATTGGAGCGATGTGGCCACAAGCCAAGGATCGCCAGCGGCCACCGGAAGCTGGAAGAGGCAAAGAACAGATTATCCCCTAGAGCCTCTCGGGGGAGCACAGCCCAGCTGACACCGTGATTTCTGCCCAGTGAAGCTGATTTCCAACTTCTGGTGTCCAGAACAGTAAGAGAATAGATGTGTGCTGTTTAAAGTCACCCACTTCGTGGCATTGTGTTATAGAGTCACAGGAAACTAAGAGTCAGTCTAAAAGCTTTCACTTAACTCCCCTCTTTTCATTAAGAACCCTCCCTGTTTTGAACTGTGACAAACACTTACCATCTGCAGAGAACACCCCTCCAGGTCCTCCACTGTGTGTGGTGGGCGGGTGGGGGCCAGGCACCCAGCCTGGGGAGTCTGAGGAGGGGCACGGGGTCGAATTGCGTCCCACACAGGCTTTTAGCCAATCCTTCTCTTTTAACCTCACTTTCATTCCTACGTCTAGGTGTACCTGGAGCCCACTTCTGGAGGCTCTGAGGGTTTGCAGGGTGTATCGGATACCCTTCCGTGTTCCTTCTGTTGGTTCCAGGAGATTTCTTGAATCTGACGCGTCTGTTCTCCCTCATCCATCAAATTCCCAGCAGCTGTTGTCTTCTTCCACTTTCCCTCCATCCTTCGTGTTTTCTGCTGGTGTTCTGCAAACTCCAGCCAGCATCAGAAACTCGGCTTGCTGGGCCCCTCCCTCGGGCTCTTTGACTTAGCAGCCCTGGGAATCTGCATTTCCAACGAGGCCCTGGGTGATGCTGATGCTGCTGGACTAGAGCATCCCAAGAACCACTGTCTGACACCTTTTAAAAACGCCTTCTTCTGTCACTTTAGAAGGAACGGAGCTAGTTATGTGCGTTCAAGCCACTTTAACTGCAAGTCCTATCCTCTTATAATTTTAAACCCAAATAACTCAGAGTTGATTGGTCCTCCTCGGACTGCTTTTGTATGCAGTTTCTGACTTGCAGTGTCCCTTAGCTGTGCTGGCTGGAAGTTCTATGACTAAGTGCATGGGTCTTATGTTCCTCTCTTTGTGAGGTGAGGATACTAGCACCCCTCCCCTCCCTTTAAAAAATGTTAGCAGTTGCTCTAGGGTTTGCAGTGCACATGAACAACTAGCCTAAGTCCACTGTCAAATAACACATTACTACTTCACGGGAGGTGCAGGTGCCTTATTACAAACTAAGTGTTCCTGAATCCTCTCTCCTGTCCCCGTAACATTGCTCTTACTCATGTCACTTTTCCATTTGCTGTAGTCACCCAATACATTGTTGTTACTTTGAACAATGATCTATTAGATCAACTAAGAATAAGAAGAATAAAAGATATTATTTTACCTTCATTTATTCCTTCTCTTATGCTCTTTCTTCCTTTAGGTAGATCCACGTTTCTGACCCGTCTGATTTTCCTTCTCTCCGAAGAATGTGTTCTAGCATGTTTTGAGGGGCAGGGTGGCTGTGGTGATGAATTCCCTCGGTGATTGTTTGTCGGAGAAGGTATTTATTTCTCCTTCACTTTTGAAGGGTAATTTCACTGGTTATAGAATTCTAGGTTGGTGGTTTTTTCCTTTCCACACTCTAACTATTTCAGTCCACTCTCTTCTTGCTTGCATGATGTCTGATGAGAAGCCCCATGGAATTCTTATCTTTTTTCCTCTGTAGATGCTTTCCCCCCTCTCTGGCTTCTTTCAAGATTTTCTCTTTGTCTTTGGTTTTCAGCAGTTTGAGTATGATATAAGTGGGTGTAGTTTTTGGTATTTTTCTGCGTGGTGTTCTCTGAGCTTCCTGGAAATGTGCCTTGTGTCTATTATTAATTTTGGAAAATTCTCGGCCGTTATTACGTCCAATGTTTTTTTCTGATTCTTTCTTTTTCTCCTTCTGGTATTCCAATTATGAGTATGTTCCACTTTTGAAACTGTCCCACAGTTCTTGGATGTTCTGCTCTGGGGTTTTTTTTTTCCACTCTTTTTTTCTCTTTGCATTTCAATTCAGGAATTTTCTTATTGACATACTTCAAGCTCACTGATTTTTTCCTCAACCATGTCCAGTCTACTGATGAGCCCATTAAAATGCATTCTTCATTTCTGTTACGCTGTTTTTCATTTCCAGGATTTCCTTTGACTCCTAAGAAGGAATATCCACCCCTGCTTACATTAGCCATTTGTTGTATGTGTTGTCCACTTTGCCATTGGACTCCTTTACAATTTAATCATAGTTGGTCATTTTAAAATCCCTGTCTGATAATTCCAAACTACATCATGTCTGAGACTGGTTCCCATGCTTGCTTTGCTGTCTCTTCAGACTGTGTTTCTTCTTGCCTTTTAGCATGCCTTGCAGCTGTATTGTTGTTGAAAGCCAGACATGACACACTGGGTAATAGGAACTGAGGTAAGCAAGCATTTCACGTGAGGTTGTATGTTAATTCGGGCAGGAGGTGGGCTGTGTTTAGTGCTGCTGTAGCTGTCAGTGCCAAGGGCTTGGATTTCCTAGAGTGTCCTTGTTTTTGTCCCTCCTGTTTCCTTAGGCTTCCCTAGGAACTCCTCCTTAAATAGAGTCTGTGTTTGCAGCTCTTCCTTTGTAACCCACTGTTGTTATGCTGGAGCTGGCTTGATGTGGTGGTAAGGTATGAGGGAGGGGAAAGATTCTGTACTCTTATGATGAAATCTCAGTCTTGCAGTGGGCTTGAGTCCCTGGGCTGCAACCTTCAGAGATGTTTCTTAGCTTTTTTTCCTCCCTCAGATGAGACAGGAAGTCTAGAGTGTGCTGGAGTTGGCTCTCTGCCTTTCCCCCAGATGGGCTAAGGCTCTGGTAAATTCTTTTCCCTTGCAAAATTATTATGCCAAAGCCTCTGGGCATACTTTCTAAGGATTATTATTCCCCTTCCCCGGCCAGAGCCAAGAGGAGACCATCTTCAGATTTCCACTGTGATAACCTAGTGGGGTTCTTGACGGTAAAGCCCATGAACGTAGGGGGTCCCTAAGACTGGGCCCCCAGGGGTTTCTCAGCCTCATACTAGTCCACACACAGCCTCCACCATTGCTCAAGTTACCACTTAATTGTTCCTACCAGCTCCAAAGGCCTTTGCTCCAGGAAGAGCAGATCTTGGCTGTAATTCTCTGTGTTCACCCATCTCTCCAGATTTTGGGGTGACGTTTTGCCCTGTGACCTCAATTTTCTGATGGGACCAAGAAAAACCATTGGTTTTCAGTTTGTTCAGCTTCTTTCTTATTGTGAAGATGAAAGGGACACTTCCAAGTGTCAGAGCTCCCCCCCTTCCTATCACTTTCCCTCTCCATGTCCCATCTTTTGTCAGCTACAGTTTTTCTTTGGAAGAGCTAGTTAAATTTAACTTCTAAATGTCCTACAGCCACAACCAGGTCCTCTCTGCTTGGTTCATTGCTTGATTATAAAACTCAAAAACCATTAAACGGCATTTCATAATTATGACTATGTACATATTCATAATTCATAATATTCAGTGTCCGGGTAATGAATGAAAATTAGCTTGCTTCTCAGTGGCACTATCCCTGGGCCTCTGTCTCCACCTTTTTGTAGGCAAACCTGGGGGTACCCATGCATCTTTTCTAAGCCATTTGGGGTAAGGCGGTTCTTCACTGTAAGCTGCTTCCAAGGACATAGAGAGTAGGGTGATCTCTTTAACCATTGCTGTTTTCTGAACACGGGGCTCGGGTGAAGTTCAACATCATCAACCTTCAGCTTTCCCCGGAATTCTGCACCACTTTCTGTTCTCTCCATTTTTCTCCTGCTGTCCTCCATCCTAGAGCCTCGCTCCCCACTCGCCCATTCCAGGTCTGTCACCCAAGAGTGTCCTGGGCTGTCCCCACTATTCTCCAGGGCTGGATCCCCTGTTTCTTATATCCCACATCTTTTTATTTATTAATTTACATTCTTATTTTGCTGGAGTACTTCCTGGAGTAATTTCCTAAGAAAGTGGGGGAACAGGAAATAAATTTTCTCAGTTCTTTGTCTGAAACTATTTTTTATTTTCCTTCACACACAGTGTGAGCTCGCCTGAACGTAGACTCCTAGGGAGAAAATCATTTTCCCATAAAGCTTTGAAGGACAGTACTCCATTGTCTGTGTGTGTGTATGTGTATGTGTGAGTGTGTGCAAGTGTATGAGTGTGTATGTGAGTGTGTTGTGTGTGTGTGAATGTGTGTATAGGGGAAAGAGGACCGTTTCATCCTCAAATGCCTGTATGTTCTTTTCTTCCTTAAACATGGTCTCCTCTCACTAAATCTGTTTCCAGCTGAACAAGAATTCAAATGCATTCAGTGAATACACCATGGAAAAATAGCACCAGATAAATAATTAACTAAATGATTACAAGAGAGTCTTGTTAAAACGTAGTTAGGCTCGATACTTTTATAAGCAACGACACAAGGGCTGTGGAATTTCTGTAGTCCACCTGTCAGTGGGGTGATCAACTTTTTTACGAATCAAAACCTTAATAAGGATCCGTCGCTTAGCCGCTTGTTTCTTCTCAAAGACCTCTTGATGATAAACATCTCTGTTATTTGTAATTATATGTAGATTGTTCTTTCCTAGATCCAAAATAGACTTTTCTAAATAATACTGAGATTAGCATATGCATTTGATTTTATTACTAAATTTTAATACCAAGTTGGCAATTTATCCTGCTGATGAAATAGAGCTGATTATCCTTTTCCTCCGTGTCTCCGTCGTGTAAGCCAGCAACACGGGGCCTGTGGATGGCAGCTCTGCAGCTGTGGGCTGGAGAAGCACAACCCTTGGCTTGTTCTCTCTAGGAGCAGATACCCGAGTCGCTGGAAACTTTCCTCTCCGGCTTCCCGACGTTCCAAGCTGTTCTTTGACACCCGCTCCATCCTGATGAAAGAAAGTTCAGGGGTCAAGGTGCCAGCAATCCTCAGGGAATCTAAGCTACAGAGATGTGAACTTTGAATGCAATTAAGCTTTATTTTGAGTTATTTTACATGGTTCATAAATATGCTCTATATTCTCACGAAACGTGGATTTGCTCTCGCGATGTATTCTTGTAGAAGATAAAGGTATTTTCTTCTGTGTCGGAGTGCTCTTTTTCTGCGTGGATGTCCTTGTTGAGACACAGAGACACACACCCAGATGGAATTTCTAACTGAGAAAATACTAAACGATGTAGGTTTTGTAAAAATATGTTTTGAGTGCTTTCAGCTTGACAGCATGATTTCAACCATTCTTGAAAAAGGATTTAGCATCTATTTTACTCAGTTCCTCTTTTCCTTTTCACTGTCTTTATTGTACTTCCCTTATTGTCAGATTCCCATTCCGCAGCGCAGGCGCCCCCCGCCGACCCCACAGTCCTGCCCCCAGACCAGCTCTGCCATCACCATCACATGTATTTCCCCAGGATCCGACTCTGCACATGTCACGACCCTGCCGAAGCACCTTCATCTGCCCCCGCCACGGGGCCAGATTCCTCAGCCAGGCCTCCTCTCCATCCTCTGCTCTTCAAGCCCATGAGCCCACCGTCCAGCCTTCAAGTCTCAGAGCTTCAGGGCAGGACAGTCTGTGGCCCCCCAGCCGGCAGTGGCCCCGCGCTCTCTCCTGTCATAGCCCTTCCCCTGTGCCCTTAGACTGCAGTCTTCGTGTGTGCTCGTCTAATAGCATAGCTGACCGGTGTGCGTGCACCTACAGGCCAGGGAACCGTGTCTCAACATTATTCATGTTCTCCACACTGTTCTGTGCTCAGCAAGTGTTTGTTGAATGAATAAGTGATTTTTTTTAATTAATATATTGTTTTCTTTCTTTTGGGACAAGTTGGGGAATCAGCTGGCATGGTAATTCCATCAATTACCTCGACTTCTTGAGAGCAGTGGAGAATAGCAAGCTGACAAAACCTCAGCCACAAGAGAAGGAGGAGAGCGTGCCGATCAATTTTGCGACCCTAAGTCCAGAGGAGGTTCTGAAGAACGTCCAGGAGGTTGTTGCCTCCTCTAGTCCGGCTTTGTCAACGGTATGAGAGAAAGCACATGCTTTTTACTGTGGAAACTGAAGTTCTGGGGTTCACGCCAATTCCTAAAACCAGCTCTCAGCCCTGCCCCTCATCCTGGGCCCCTCCACCTCTCGCCACTCTCCTTGGGGCATCAGAACTCGATGGTTGGTCGAGAACAGATTGTTCACTGGAGGAAATGTGTATCCACTTTTGCTCTGTACAAAGCTACCGTGAGCGTGCCCAGCATGTGTTCTGTGAGACGAAAGTGCTCGGTGTTTAGCAAAGGCTGGGTCTGCAGTGAGGGCAAGGGGTTCTGGGCAGAGGGCAGAGGACAGAGGCCTCAGGGCAGCCCGGGCCAGTGGGGAATGAGTGACGCCAGTGGGGAATGAGTGACGCCAGGTGGCCTTGAAGATGTTGGCCGGGGCCAGGCAGTGGCACAAAGCCTCACCGTGACTGGGAGCCCAGGGCAGGGGGTGTAAGAACGGGGTCCCCCGAGTACACTGACATTTAGGCTGACGTCTGTGTGACCCCGGGGCGGCGTGCCGAGACCCGGTGTACGTGGGCATGGCACTGCGGGGCCCATCCTCGGAAGACAGTGCTCGGGCCGCGCTCCCCACCGGGTGCTGGTCCCCTTTGCGGGTCCCCACATGAGTTCCCCCTGCAGCAGCCATGGGAAGAGAGACGCTGTGTGCAGAGGACAGGCCTTGCAGCCTAATGAGACGGTGGACACAGGGCCTCCCGGGTGATGCTGGGCGCGTGCTGTCCAGACAGCACAGTCCCAGCAGGGTTGCCTCTGTGTCTGCCACATGCAGACCCTCAGCCCCACGCTGACACCGAGGCCCACCTCGCTGAAGGCCTGCGTCCTCTCAGCACCGGGAGGCAACCTGGGCCCTGCAGTCCAAGGTTCAGTGGGAGACAAGGAGAAAGGCAGGGCAGCCCAGCCAGCTGGTGAACGTTCTGGAATGCCGGCGAGCGTGGCCTTCCTCCCGACAGCAGACATTGTTTGCATGCAGGAATTCTCTGTGAGGATTTAGCATATCTGTGTCTTTATTTTAATGACTATCTAAAGATCAAAGAAAAATTAGTATGAACACATTGTGGGCCATCTAGAAAGACCATCTGTACCCCTTTCGACACCAGGTTGTCCTGGCCCAGTGGTCACCGCGTGAGGACTGCAAACTTGGATGGGCACAGGGACCAGAAGTACAAAAGTGATGAAGGGGCCAGGCCGCGGCCACAGCAGGCCAGAGGCACAGCCCTGTGTAGAGCGCAGCTCCTCCCCAGCCCCTGCCGACTGCTGCTGAGCTGAAAAATGGTCCCCGCTCTGCTAGATCTTTGTATTTTTCCTGAGAAGCTGTGAAGCCTCCTGACTTCTAAATGTCAGCACGTGCTTCAGATTTGTCAAAAGCACCGTGCAGGCCAAATAAATCCATTCGCAGGCTGGCTCTGCCCCGTTCCAGTTTAGGGTGGCACCACGTCACATCTATCGGGATGTTTCTCAGACTGAGGTCCATGGAACCTGTGGGAGGAACCACGGTTCTCATTTCTGAGAAATACTCCTTAGGAGACGAGGTTTTAAGCAAGAGAGTGAGATTCTCTGGCCAAGAGACTGGCAGGTGGCCTGGAGGGGGAGGGCATTTGGGGCAGCGGGGCGAGGAGGGAATGACGATGTCTGAGGATGGCTGTCAGAAAGGGTACCAGACACATGATGCAGCTCCTTGTGTCACTGGAGACACGTCTCAATGCAGCGTCTTGTTTCTGAAATGACACAGCAATACCTCATATTTATGTAGAGTTTTATAGATCCCTAAGCCTTGGCATATTTGATTCTTCCACCCACCCCGTGGCTTGTCAGGCTGGACTGACACACGGGGAAGCCACACAGCCCCAGGGAAGTGCAGGTCCCGTGGCCACAGCGAGCCGGACCCCAGCTCAGCCCTTAGGTCCACTGAGCCTTGCGGCACCGCGGCACCTTCTAACGCCCTCGGAACAGAATGCTCGGTCAGCTCCCTTCATGTTGACCGCCATTCTCCTGAACATATGCCGAGATCCACTGTGCGCCGGGTACCTGAACAGGCGCATCTTCAGGTTGCCATAGTAAAACTTGGGCCAACACGAGTTCTGTTGTCCCTCTTTTCATACCGATGAAGTTAAGCTCAGAGAGGTTAAGGGTTTATGGTGGGCGACACAGCCAGGGTTCAGAGTCTACCACCTGGCTGTGCAGCCAGAGGTTTTCCACTGTACCTGGCTGTGTCGTATCTACACAGGCTACAGGAAAGCTTGAAGCCAGACAGTATTAAGGTTAACTTGGTTACCTGTATAACACCTTGTGGACAGGTGGGGTGTGCCCAGTTAGTCCTGAGTGAGAATTAACCGCAAGGGAATTTGGGCTTGGGTCTGCAAGCACGTTAAATTCTTTCTTAAAAAACTAAGATCTTAACTTACCCCTTGATACGGATTTTCTAGTGCAATAGAAATGAATGATTTTGTTTCAACAGATGGGAAAAAATGTGCTTTCTTTTTATAGCAAATGTTTGCACTTCGGTTTGACTGCTTTACTGCTGGGCTGGCGCCGGCTGCCCCAGCCCCTCTGCACAGGCGCGGGCAGGGGGGTCTCCCCCACCGTAAAGGACAGAGCCTCGGTGTTCATGCCCTGGGGTGTGGGTGGGATGGGGCAGTCCCTCACTCCTCCTCCTGGCCGCTTCCCACGTCAGACTCCTATCATGAGACCCCTGCCCCACACCTGGACGCAGTGAGGTAGCACCTGAGCTTCTCACTCACAGGTGATTCACTGGGGAGTAGAATTTAATGATGCAGAGACCTCGGGCAAGTGCCTTCGTGCCTCAGAGCCTCCTCGGGACCTGCGAGGACCGGGGCTCCTCTTTCACACCTCTTCGTCTTCGTATCCAAAGAGGAGGGACTAAGGCAAGTTTCCTCAACGACACGTCAACTCTCAGACGGGGTGCACATCCTACCTGTCTGTCTTCAGTCCTCGTGCGTTTATTTAGTAATTTAGAATCTGCAGGGGACTCACGTTCATTTGATTTCGTTTGCATTCAGAAAAGCAATACTTAAGAAAAATACTTTTGAAATATTCACTTGACAGTAACATCTGCCTTTTTTTTTTTAATTGTAGGCATTTTCTGCACTGGATAAAGAGGACACTGGGTTTGTAAAGGCTTCGGATTTTGGACAAGTTCTTAAGGATTTCTGTTACAAACTAACAGATACCCAGTGTCATTATTTTTTGAGAAAACTAAGAATTCATCTCACCCCGTATATAAATTGGAAATATTTTCTCCAGAACTTCAACAGTTACCTTGAGGAGGTAAGAATGTATGCAAGCACATAAGCATTTCTTTTTGAAAATGGGCTAAAATTAGTGTTTGCAAAATAGATAATTGATTAAAACCACAACAGATAAATTGGCCATCACCTCAGTTAATTAGCTCATTCTAAATGAAAAATTGATATAAATTCTACTTAGTGTTAGAAGGTAAATATGTATCCTTTAATTCATTAGAAAGTTATTCTATTCTATTCTATTATTTTGTTTATTTTCAAAGAAGTTTAGGAGAGCCTGCTTTTGTCTGGTTGTTTTAATGAGTTCTAAGAATCTTAGATCCCTGTAGATGACCTAGTGTCGAGAGAAGTGAGGCCACTACACGTCAGGCCCTGAACCAGCAATGGGGGAATTGGGACCCACTTGGGAGACATTTGTTGAGGACCCACTATGTGTCAGGCCCTGGGCCATGTGTCAGCCAAGCCTGAGGTAGGGGTAATCATGGAGTTAGTAGAGTCCTGGGGGAAGTCTAAGAGGGCTTCCTGGAGGAGGGTGGTGGCTGACCACAGGGCTCTCGTTCCTTCCCGGGACCACTTCTCTGGCAGCACGAGCTGTTCCTTCTGAGGCTGTTTCTCCATTTCTGAATGTAACTGGACCTACAGCATTAGCGCCAATTACAATCTAGTTTCAGCCAACTTGGATTTCTTTGGTCACCATTCTGTGCTGAGTGAGAATGGACACACAGGTGTACCTGCCGCCATGGAAAGGGAGATGAAAGCAAATAGGAAAAATCCAAACATAGTGCAGCAGCTAAGTCACAACAGGCTTGTGCTGAAACGTATTTAACTGTCCTCCTGTAGCTGGACACTGGCGTCATTTCCAATTGCACACTTTTGTATATAGTGAACACCCGAGTTCATAAATCCTTGATCGCTTATCTGGGATACATTCTTGGAAACGAGATTGCTAGAGCAAATGGCATGAGCGTTTTTAAGGTCTGAGACTCATTGTAGTAATAACAGCAGCAAACTCAATATAGTGCTTCCTGAGGGCAAGGCACCATTCTTAGTCCTCTATAGATATTAACGGGTCTAATTCCTTTGCTATCACTACGAGGCACATGCTAGTAATATCCCATCTTATAGACGAGGACTGGGGCACACACAAGTCATTGCCCACAGTCACCCCGAAGGTGGGCAGTAGAGCTGGCTTGTGGTCCCAGAAGCCTGGCTCCCGACTCCAGGTCTCTGAAGGCTGTGCCGTCTCCTCTGGGGCGTGTGAGCATTTTCATCTCTGCCATTTAGATGGACATTTCCTAACAAAATATACTATTTTGTTGCCTGTTTCAAAACTTTATATATATGATATTGTATCAAATTCTGTCTTCGGCACTTGTGTTTTTCTCGCTTAATATCATGAATTTAAGATCGGCCCGTGTTGCTACATTGGCTTTAGTTCGCTCGCTCAAGCTGCCATAAAATTAGCCAATTAAATGATAAATGAATATATTCTATTGAATGAACAAACTCCGTTCAGTCGTCGTCCTGCTAATGGCATACAGGCGGTTTGCGGTTTTCTCCGTTACGAGCAGGGCACGGTCAGCCTTCTGTGACTGTGTCCTTTGCACACTCGGGGTCACTCTGCGTGGAACGGCTGCGGGAGGGGGCGGGGGCACAAGTTGAACTCCACAGACACCGCCACGGTGGCTGCACCTGTCAGTCAGCGCACGCTCCCGCCAGCCACGTGGGAGGGCTGCTGACGCGCCGCATCCCGGAGCCCTTGGTGTTATCGGGAGTTTCATTTCCGCCAAGGCTTTCAAATGTTATCAGCCATCCAGGCTCCCTCGTCTGAGAACTGCCTGAAAGGATTCCACTCCTGTGTTGGTATGGGCATTGCAAGTGTCTTCTCCTGGTCTGTGACTTGTCTTTTCTCTTTGTCTGTGGGAACTGTCACTATTTTTATGTGAATTATACTTCTTTTCTGATTTTAAAAGAAATACATATTGTGAAGAATTTGGAAAACACAGGAAAGTGTAAAAAAAAGAAGATAGTCGTTTAACCCTGTGATGATGGTGTGATGATGGTGTGATGACAGGAACAACCCCCATACGGTTTAGTGAGACCTGCTGAGCTCTGGGCCCTCCCCCTGGCATTTGCTCACCTGGTTTGCTGCCCGGATGAGGGAGGGGATACAGGTGGAACACGTGGGTCCCAAAGTCAGGTACCCGCCTCTGCAGCTGGAGTGGACGCCAGGCAGTTCAGCTTCACAGCTGTCTTCTTCCCAAGGGCCATGCTGCCTCGGAGAGCTTCTTCGTCTATTTTTAATGCATTTACCCCCAAACCATAAAGTTTGCCATCTTAACCCTTTTTAAGTTAATGCACAGCTCAGTGGCATGAAGTCCATTCACGTTGCTGGGTAATCATCACCACCCTCCACCTGCAGAACTCTCTTCGTCTTGCAAAACTGAAACCCTGTCCCCATTAAACACGAACTCCCCAACCCCCCTCCCGCAGCCCCTGGCACCCCCCGTTCTACTTTCTCTAGGAATTTGACGACTCCAGGTGCCTCAGACGAGTGAAACCTGCGGTCCTTGTCCTTTTGCGTCTGGCTTATTTCACTGAGCGTGATGTCTTCAGGGTTTATCCTCTTGTAGCACGGTCAGAACTTCCTTCCTTTTAAGTCTCATAATACTCCACTGTATGGACAGACCATGTTTTGTGTATCCACTGATCTATGGATACATCTATTTCTATCCTATCCAGTGAACACTTGGGTTGCTTCCACGTTTTAGCTACGGTACTGTGAATAATGCCGCCATGAACGTGAGTGTCCAGATGTAATGCGTGTTTTTACATAGTGGAGATAACATTTTAGATATAATCATGTATCTTGCTGTTTTTCCTTTAACATTAAATTCCACCAAGTCACTTAAAGTTCTTCCAAACATGAGTTAAAATGTCTGCATAACATTCCATCAACTCCTTAGTTTTAAGCGTTTTGGGTTTTTTCCAGCGTCCGCCACTGTAATTTGCTGGGCCATGAACACTTTGTATGCAAGTCTATGTACACATTTTGGACCTTCTTCCTAAAGAAAGAATCCAAGAAATAAAATAACTGGGCTCAAAGGATAGGAATACTTTTATTGATCTTGCAAGCAGCCCCATTTTTAAAAAATAATTTTTTCTATTAGGTTGAATCATATGAAATCACCATTTTTAGAGTCCTAAATGATTGAATATTGACAATTTCATATGGTTTAAGCTAATATTTGTAGAAGTAATTTGTGTCCATTTTACATGATTAGGAATATACCAGTCATTTTGAAGGAGAGAATTAAAGTCAGCCCTAGGGACGAACAGTGTTAACATGTTGGTATATTTATCTCTAATCCTCTTTTTTATACAGATATCCTTTGGGGGTGAGGTCAAGGACAGAGAGTATATGCTGCTGAATTAGGGGGTGGTTGGGGATTCTCACAACTCTTAAAAGACTCTTTAATATTTTTAAATTTATTTTTCTTTGAACTTTAAAATTTTATTTTATTATTTTTTATTAATTTTAATTAATTTATTTATGTTTTGGCTGCGTGGGTCTTCGTTGCTGTGCGCGGGCTTTCTCTAGTTGTGGTGAATGGGGGCTACTCTTCGTCGCGGAGCACGGGCTCTAGGCGCGCGGGCTCAGTAGTTGTGAGCTACTTGCAGGCTCTACTGGCGCCACGCAGGCTCAGTAGTTGTGGCGCACGGGTTTAATTGCTGCGTGGCCTGTGGGATCTTCCCCGACCAGGAATCGACCCCATGTCCCCTGCACTGGCAGGCGGATTCTTAACCACTGCACCACCAGGGAAGTCCCAAGACTCTTTTTTAAACAAACGTTTATTATTTGTATCAAAGTAATATATGCCCATATAGAAATAAAATTAAATTGTTGCAAAGGATTTAAAAGCAGAGATCACTTGATCAACTGTTCACCGCAGTCCTGCTTCCCAAAGGCAGCCACTGTAAGCCCCTGTTGTTTCTCCAGCTGCACCTTCCTGTCTCTCAGCACCTCCCCTCCCCTCCATTCCCTAACCGCCCCCAGGTAGGAGAGAGGGCTCAGCTTTCCCACCCCAGCTGCCCAGCTCCTCCTCTGGGACCCCTGCATGTCCCTCTGGAGCTGCCTTTTCACTTCCTGTGATATCGCGGGCATTTCCACGTCAGTGATTTGTCTCTAACGCAAATCACTTTGCTTTAGAGACAAAGTGGGGTGGATGTGTACCATCCCAGTCACTCTGTCCATCAGCCAGCATTTCCTGTGCGCCCGCTGTGTACCCAGCACTGAGCGGGTCCTGAGGTCAGCCAGGGGCCTGCGTTCTAGCGAGGGAGACGGACGAGAAAAGAGAATATGTACCAGATGTCAGAAGCCAGTATGTGCTGTGGGATAAAATAAACCCGGACAGAAGGGTAGCCCGGTGAGAAGCGGACGTCTGAGCCGAGACCCAGCGGAGGGCAGGGAGGGACTCAGTGACCTCTAGGGAGGGGCTGTCGGAGCACAACCCTGCAGAGACCCAGCAGGAGGGAGCCCTCGGGGCTTGAGGTGTGGCTGCCTGGGTGGGCGGGAGGGACAGATGAGGGGGGCGGCCCTGTAGCTCACTTCGACTCTGAATAACATGGAGACCCAGGGAAGGTGTGGGGAGAGGAGCGTCGTGACCATGACCAACTAACATTTTAGAGAAGTCACGGTGGACACCAGGTGGGGAAGGCTCGGGGAGGGCGCCCGGGGGCGCCCAGAGCCAGTAGGGAGGCGGGAGCACCCTGGGGAGGGATGCTGCTGGCGTGGCTGCTTCTGGATACATTTGGAAAGGGGAAGGTAAGAGAATGAGTCAGGAGTGGCCCAGGCTTTGGGCCTTTGAATGGGGAAGGGAGCAGGAAGACAGGTGTCCTGGGTCAGCAATCAGCTTCATTGGCTTCGCCGATGCCCCGTCGTTGGTCTTGAAGCGACTTCCAGTGTTCCGAGTTCTAATTACTGTAGAGTGTCCTTGCCGAGCACCTATAAGTACGTGCCCAGACCCTTCCAGCGGCTCCCACTGGAGGACTCCACCGGCCACGCTGAAGCTTGACAGGCTGTGTCCAGAGGTCACGCAGCCTGCAGGCAGAGGACGCGGCTCGTCCTCACTCACGGTCACCCTGAGCATCTCTGCCGACCCTTGAGTTCCCGGAACCAGGGGCGAACGTCTCCAAAGCTTCAAACGTTGCCACGCGCTTCCCCTGACATTCGTCCTACCTGATTTCTTCGCAAAGCCCCCTTTGCCTCTGGAAGCACTTTGCTGAACGTCCTTGCAAGGAGGTTCTAGGATTAATTGCAACGTGAATGACGGTGGGAGATGTGTTTCGAGACAGGAGGGGACATGGAGGCTGGCGGGGCAGCGTGGACTCAGAGGTGGCACAGACTGGCCCACTGTTGGCCCTCACCCCCCGCTTTCGCTGTCCGTGTGCAGCGGGTGCTTGGGACTAAGTGGCATCAGCCCCACACCGGCCTGGGGGTGGGAAGTCCTGCTGAGAAGCCAGTGCTTGAGCAGAGGTGCCTGTACCGGAAGGACAAGTTGAGGTTGGGACTTCCAGCTTGAAAGGATGTGGGGTGTGAAGACTCAGTGTGGGGCGACCATACTGTTCAGGGTGCATTGGGGGTTTCTTCTGCCCCGTTTTTTTGAAGAGGGAGGAGGGCAGCAGGGGCCGACCACCGGGGCCCTGCGTCCCTCGCTCCGGAGTTCAGGTCCCTTTTTCTGAGCGGCAGGAGACTCCTTAAGACTTCTGAGCAGGGACCTGGGTCAGCTTCCTCAAGGGAGGCTGAGATGGCAAAGTGGCTGTGTGAGAGCCGTGACCGTGTACATAGTGATGGTTCCGGAAGTTTAGTCCTGAGCTGATGTTCTTAATAGAAGGAAAAGAAGTCACAAACAATAGGAAGAGTTAATGCATCCTCCTCGAGCTCATTAAATACATCAGCCATCCCTTCCTCTAGGGGATGCATGGCGGCAAGTAATTAAAAGGAGATTACCAAAATGTAATTAAGGCAGTCGGGACCTCTTCTCGCAAAGGAAGTTTGCTGTGAATAATCGCCAGCCAAACCGAATCCGTTCTTGGAACAGGGACAGCTGGAAAGGTAGCTAAGGAGTCCCGTAAGGCTTGAGGAGATGGAGCGCACAAAGATGACGATTTTAGCCCTGCTCATGATCCGGTTCTCAGTCGGGGTGCACCGCTAAGTCTGCCCCCCAAAACTCGTATTGCTCTGTGTCTCGCGTGTCCATCACGCACAGCAGGGGAAAAGCATCTCGGCTGCTTTCAGAACAGGTGCCGCGTTACTTTCAGATCCTAGCGTGCGGATCGGCCCTGGCGTGTGGCTCGGCCCTGGCTTTTTGGCTGCTGGCTCTTTCCGCTGCCCCACTGAAGCGTTTCTCAAAGTGGGGGTCACGGGCTGGCGTAGATCAACCGCGCACCGTCGGCTCAGCGCGTGGGCCGCACGTCACTCTTGGGACACCGAGCTCGGCCTGGAGCCCGGGGAGCTGTGGACGACGAGACTCCGTCAGGCTCTGCAGACAGGAGCAAAGGGCATGCCTGGTGCCATCGGGAGCATCACACCCGAGTCAGGACGAGAAACACTAGCTCAGGTGGCACAAAAGAAGAGGAACGAGGTATTAAAACTGAAATGCTACCAGAGCCTTGGTTGAAGAGTAAAAAAGAAAAAACAAGACAAGCTCTGGACGTCAGCAGTAACACCTTTTTCATAAGATTCTCACAAACGAGGTGAAAACATTATCTGAATGTCTGCTCTCAGCAAATACCTCTTTTTCACTTCTGGGAAAAACATTTTACATTCAAAATGCTACGTGCAAACTGTATAGAGTATCACTACTTGTTTTTAGAAATCATTGCTGTTTAACATTTCTTTTAAGTCTTAAAGTGCAATTTCAGTGTCTTCCGTGAATATAAAATAATGCTCAGAGCAGAAATAGAATTTTTAAAAGACATGGTAGAAACCCATATAAAATCTTTCTACTTTATTATCATGGAAATAATGGATTTTTTTTTAACAAAACGCATCCTTATTCAATGCAGAGTAATTATTTTGTCCCATTCTAGCTAACACAGAGCCAATGAGATCTGTCCTTACCTTGTGTGAGATGTTGAGTAACTTGAAGATGATTTTTTTCCGAGAGAGAATTTAAGATTGTAGTTTTCAATTGAACAAGAGACCGTAAAGCACATCAAAATGTTTGTAGTCTTTTATGAACATCACATTTATATTAGTTGCCAACAATGTTACTTTGATTTATCTTTCTTTTTATTGTAAACATAATGGTGTCCATGTATTTTTAATGAACATTATAAAGAATGGGGACGTTTCCTTTTCAGGAAAAGCCTCGAAGGTTATTGGAAATAAATTAAGGAAATTATTGAGAAATGTCATTCCCATTATTTACTCTTGCCTCTGATGGCGAGAAAGGCTAAGTCCTCTTGATACAATTTCGGTGATTTTTGAATGTTTCCCCTAAACGTCACTCACTTTCCACTTGCCAATGGGATAATTACTACCTGCTGTCCTGGAGACGGTTGAGTAGATGGCAGGGTGGGAGGGATAACACAGGCCGCTTGGACACTTGCGGTGGCCTTGGTGACAGTGCAGGGTGAGGGGCTGCTGGGCCCGCCGTGCCTGAGCTAAAGGAAAAGGAATATTGTCAACCACCGCCCTGTATGAAAATGACATCATCGCACCAGAGGAGCAGTTAGGGGCCAACCTGCTCAAGGTACCTGACCACAGCCAGCATGACGCGTCGCCGTTCTCGTGAGGTTAACACGCTTCTCCCAAATCTGAGCGCGTCGAAGCACCCATGCATCCTCGGCCCCATCTGGATCTGGAGCCTCCAGTCAGAAGGAGTAGAAGTCCCCCCGTCTTCCCCAGCCTCCAGGGGTGTGGACAGTCGAGGGACTGGGCACCTACCTCTCTAGCAGCTGCCAGATGGGCCCCTGCCAGAATTAGGACAGGGCCAGGCCACCTGGTTTCCACGCCTCTTGCAGAAAAGCAAAGGGGGCCGTGCCAGGCTTGCTTCCACCTGACCCCTGTACAGCGCCAGCAGGGCCGGGCCTCAGCCGTCTCTAGGGAATGCTGTACAGCTCCTCCGATGTCCCACCTTGTATTTGTCACTCACTCTCGCATTCTCCAGATGCTTTCGCCAGCACTCGCCTCGAATCTGGGCTGGCGATCTCTCTTGATTCCTACCCTCAGTGGGAATACATGAGGGTATTCACGTATAGGGTATTCACGTATAGGGTATTCATGTATAGGGTATTCACGTACAGGCTCTCTACATGTTCAAAATAAGCGGACTGTGACACAGCCCATGCCCGCAGACCCCCTCCAGGGCCATGGCAGTCTGATTTGCAGTCTAATTCAATTGCCAATGTTTGGGTCAGTTAAACATCAGAGTTGAGCTGTACCGTTGATTCTACAAGGTCACGACCATATCAGGAAGCCAGGAGTCAATCCAAGAAGTCATTGTTCCGAACAAGCCTCGCAGAGCAAATCCAGGCTGCAGACAGCACCAGTTTCTTAATTGTTACCACATACCTACATGTCTCGCTTGGGTGAGCTCTCACGTTCTGGCTTTAGCTGCCCCGTTTGACTGGGAGAATCTTACCTTCCCACATTCAGCACATGTGTGACAGCGTGTGCCAGACCCTGGCCTACCTAGTGATTTTGCCCAGCCAGTTACCGTCATCTTCTTGTCACCCACAGTCAGACAGCAACATCCAAACGGTGGCTAGTACGCATTGGGCACGTGCTGTGAGCCAGGCCCTGTTCTAGGCACTTTACCTAAATTAACTCAGCTAACCCTCCTAAGATCCCTTTTAAGGATCGGGAGACCGAGGAACAGAGAGGTCACAGCATCCGTTCCCGGTCACACAGCTAGAAGTGCCAGAGCTGGGATTAGAGTTCAGACCAGAGCCAGGCCCCTGCTCTCAGCTTCCTACTGTCAGTGGGAGCTGTCTCGAGTGTCCCCCCCACAGGATTGGTATTTGGATGAAGCGAGTTAATGCAGAAAGAGCTTTGCATGGTACCGAACATAGCAAACACCAAATGTTTGCATTATTAGTTTTTATTCTATCCTACTTCAGTGAGTGCGTGGTTATTGTATAATATTTAGTAATGATGGGATTATACGGTGTGTAATTTATTTGCGTGGAAGAATTCATCTCATAGTTTCATACATGAATTCAGCCATGAGTTTCTTGAACATTAAAGGGTTGAAGGCGTAGCTTAAATGTTTCCTCTACTTCTCAGCATTTTGTGGCAATTCCGTGCTACCAAAGGATTTGTGTACTGGGTGTGTGCAGAGGTGTCGGATGGACCCGTTGTGAATGTCGAGCTGTATGGTGGGAGTCAGCTCGGAGAGCCGAAGGGGGAGGACCTAAGTCTGCATGGTCAGGGGCAGAGGTGGCATAATCAGCTCTCTGATGAGCTTACACCGTGTCTGGACACCGGGAGACCAGGCTTCCCGGGCATAAGGACAGCATGTGCAGAGACCCAAGATGGGAAACGTGTACTTTGGGCGTGGCTAGAGCATGGGTCAGGTGGGCTGAGAGGCCGGGGGCAGAGGATCTGCGAGGGAGGCCAAGGGGCAGGGCTGTTAGGGTGGGTCTCCCCCGTGCTTGCCTCCATGGGCATCTCAAAGCATCAGCTTCTCCAAGGCAGGGGTTTGTCTCTGCCGTTCACTGCTCTATTCCCATTGCCTGGCATGGAGCCTGGCACGCGGTAGGCCCTCAGTCAGTGCTGATGAATTCGCATATTCCTCTCTTGGGTGGGCTCTGTACTTGTGCGTGTGGTGGGGCTGGGATCATGGAAGGATGGGAGAGCACAGCTCTGAAGTCATCAGCTCACAGGGGAATAGCCTGGGGACTGGGCCGGGTCCTGACCCACTTACTTTGTCTAGAAATAGGGAGAACCATGGCTGCCTCGAAGGACAATGGGAGGATTAGAGAAACTTCTGCAACACCCCAGCCCAGCGCCTGGGTGAAGGAGACACAGTGAAGGACGGTCACCAGGACTGGGTGTCAGTTAGCCTTGGTTCAGTTGACTTGAAGCTTGACTTGATTGTAGCCTTTCCAAAGGAAAAGGAACCTGGAATCTCCAGATCTGCCTTCATGCGTTGCCTAGAAAGAATCCCTCCGTGGTCAGAGATCCCAGTGTGGGCAGCGGTCACGCCACCGGGAAACTAGAGTTGTGCCTGCGGTTCTGGTGTCACCCTTTTGAATCTGCAAACAGCATACTGGATCGCTGAGGCCAATTCATCGCTCACTAAGGCCTCCAGACCTCCCGACAGACGAGCGTCTACCCTTGGCCTCGTGCGTGCTGGGCTCTGGGAGTCGCAAAAGTTGGTTCCTTGATCCGGCGGGAGGCGTCTGTAGCAGCACGTCTGCACACAGAGCTTTCACTTTATTCTCAACTGGATTTTTTTTAATGTTTTATCTTTTTTTTTGACAGGCAGTTTTGCTGCTGTTGTTATTTTTAGCATTCATTAATTCACTGTAAATACAAATGAAGATACAGTGCAATTAATTTCTTTGCTAATCAAAATATTTGATCAAATGAAGCAATTTTTCAATTCTTAGAAGTAATTATACTGTTCTTTAAAAGGAAGTAGAGGAATTCATTACTGAGTATTTCTAATTAGGAGTTTTTGCTACCTGCTGTATTCTTATTCTGTATGAAGTTTTGGGATTGTTTTTTTTTTCCTCCTGTAAGGAATCATGGGAAAAACTGTATAATTGAATCCCTAAGTATTCAGAACAAAACTTAGTAGAAGAATCATGCAGTCTGATTAGCTAATTATAACCTTCATAATAGTTAGACTGATATACTAACATGTTTCTAATCTGACAGCTGGAATGGACCTTGCTAAACCATGTTGTCCCAGCCAGGTGACTGCCACCTTGGACACCCACAGGAGGAGTATCACAAAGTCCCTTTGCAAAGTGCCCATCGTCAAGGAACACTGACAGCCAAAAAGCCACCTTCTCACCTCTGTACTCTGAGCTCAGTGCCTTTTATTTCTCACTAACTAGAAATTCAGAACTGAAGTGGTCAGCTATCGCCGTGTAACAAACAACCACGGAACCTCCAGGACTGTGAGCATTCGTTCGGCTTTTGCTTGTGGGCTGGCTGATCTGGGCTGGCTCAGCTCTGGTGGCCTGACTGGGATATCTCTGCTCCTTGGACCAGAGCGAAGTCACGTGGGCTCCTCTCAAGGCAGCACGACAGACACAGGAAGGCTTGCAGATCACACAAGCACTTTTTAATTCTTTGGTCACGTTGTACCTGCTAACGTTCCCTTGGCCAAAGCAGTCATATGGCTGAATCCAAAGCCACAGGATAGGGAAATATTCTCAGCTCTTCAGTGGGAGGAACCCCGGAGTCCCATGGCAAAGGATGTGGAGACAGGGGAGTTGAGGAAATGGGCCTTGAATGCAGCATGCCACCAGCAAACAGATACACGGCGTGTCTCTGTCTCCAGCCCAACCAGATCATCTGACAGCTCAGCCCACCCCTCCACCCCTTCCCTACCACGTTCTCTCCTCCAGGTTACCTAGAGAAGTTGCTTAGGATACGATTTCATGGAAAATTGATTTTATAAGTCAGCCAAGAACGTGGCTGGACGTAACTTATTGACAGGACACTAGAAGGCTCTGTTATGGAATCATTCCCATAACAGAGCTGTTGAAACAAGAGTACAATAAAACTGAATATGAGCTAACAGAATTCCAGGGTCAGTGAACCCCTGGGGCGCCCTGCCCTCTCTGGCTTGTTCTTGCCCTGGGCTCACTCTCTCAGCTCTGGGTTGGGGTCACAAGTTTCTTACTTGGGGATCCCCCAACCCCTTTCAAATATGAGTTCCCTGCAGCAGAGATGGGTTAATTCGTCTTTGTGGGGGACAGGTCGGTGCAGTGCCTTCCTGAGGGGACAGGATGCTCCCTGTTTGTCCCCTGTCTCCTGGGATGATTCTTGCGGGCAGCTCCCTCTGACTGGTGTGGCTGTCATGACCTTACAGACTGAGAACCTTGGCCCAGGGAAGTGAGGGGACTGCGTGAGATCCAGCCAGAAGATGGCAGGGCTCTAGCCTAGCTGTCCTGAATCTAAGCCCGGCTCCTCCTGCAGGGCCCGAAGCAGCTGGTCAGGAGCCCGGGGCCTGCGGAGGGCCCTCCTCGAGGTGCGTGACCACGTCTCAGACCTGGCTTCCCTCCCCAGCAGGCTGGCTTGACCTGCAGGCAACAATGGGCGCCACGTGCCTCTGCCCTCTGATGACCCACCATAGAGCCGGCGTGGGCCAGGAACCAGGACTCAGCCCAGCTCTGCCCGACCTCTTGACTCAGGCAAAGATGTCTATTAAAACAACCGGCAGGAACAGCAAGAACGGCCGCCCATGTTTGCCGGGCATTGGGCGAAGCACTGCGAGGGTTTTCTGGTTGAGATCCCAGGCCTGACCTTTGAGACGGTTCGGGTTTTATTCTCGTGAGGAAAGTGAGGCAGAGGGGAGTGCGTCTTGCCTGAGGTCACAAGAAAGAGCAGAACTGACCTCCATTCAGCCCTGAGCAGCCCCAAAGCCCTCAGCTGACGGCGAGCTGTCCTCGCCCTCCAGGCCCGGCCCCTCCACTTGACCAGTCTGGCCCTGGTCGACTTCTGCTGGGTCCCAGTCGTGCGGAACTTGGGTTGCTGCTCCCTGGCTGTGCTCTCGAGGCCGGGTGGGTCTGCCTCTTCTTCACGTTTGGTGTCAGGCGTGGAATGGTGGTGGATCTGGCCTGAGCCGCCAGGAGGAGGGGACACAGGCTGGGGGTCCCAGCTGTGTGCCTTCAGGGCTCCCCCAGTTCATCAGCCGGCACTGTGCGCGTCGGGAGACAGCCCAGTCTGGGCGGAAGGCGACCTCAGAGACACTGGGCTGTGGGGCGCGAGGAGCCCTGAGCTGGGGCAGAAGGGGTGGGCTCAGGGTGAGTTCTGCACAGCCCTCCCCCCGGGCCCCTCCCACGCGGGCTTCTTCCCTCTGACCCCCCACTGGTTGGGGCGGCCTCTTGGGTGAGTCCAAGCAGTGGCAAGATTCAGAACCCCTGGATTACACTGTAAAGCTTGCTTTTTACTAAATGACATACGTGGCTACATTTGAGCCTGAGAAAAACTCCATAAAATTGAGGTGTTATTAGTCAGCTCTTTGATGACTGTGTGCTCCATATGTTGGGACGTTATTTCTTTTATGTATCTCACCAACACTGTCGTGTCGTCACAAAGGGGACCAGGAATCTTCCTTTTGGGATAGGCGGCCCGTACTTCTCTGCGACATCAAGAGGGACAATTGTTTAGTAAAACAAGGTTCCATGAATACCCTTGAATAAATGAGAGAAGATACCTTCAAAACATGTAAATCATTCTCTAACTGGGTCAGACCCGTAGTGCATAAGAGTCTACTTTGTTTTTTTTTTTTTTTCATTTGAAAAGTCACCGGTGTGCGCAGTTGTCAGATGGGGGGCTGCGGGGAGGAGCGCTGAGGACGCAGGCCCCGCGCCTCCTGCTCCAAAGAATAGTGGGGACGGAAGTGGGCGCCTCTCCGTCTTGCAGCTGTGATTCCTATCCTGAGGGGACCTTTTATGTAAAGCGTAGTTAGTTTTGGAAAGTGACATTTGCATCTGAAGATAGTGGTGTCTTTTCTGATTAGGAGAAACATTTCTTCTAGTTATAGAAAAAGCACTATTTTTCCCCATTCAGATATAACGATCACGTGAGAAGTGCTGGGGACACAAAAGCGCCAGACCAGGAGCCATCTGTTCTTCCCTGGCGTCTCCAGTCACTCAGAGCTAGGCTGGCGGTGGTGGCTGAGCGGCTCTGCAGAGAGCAGGATGGGAACCAGAATGTGGGCGCCTAACAGCCTCGAGCCCAACTGCCCTTGATGGGAGAGCCAGGAGGCCCTACCCTCCAGAGGCCAGAGGCTTCTCCGGGTGGCACGGGGTGGGGAGCAGCGCGGCTGCGTCCCCTGGGGCCTGGGGACCTTCTGGTCAAGGGCTGGTCCCTTGTGCACAAAGGCGATGGCCGTGGTGCTGCTGGGGGCGGGGTAATGAGTGATCTTTGTTTTCAATTTGTGCCCTGTTTGTAGTTTTCTACAGTGAACATGCAATAATTATCTTTGCAAGCGGCAAAAGAATATCTCTAACTGGCAGCGAAACCACCTTTGTGACAAACATAGTCCCCTCCCTCTCGGTGTCCACAGCCTGGCCTCTGGCTGTGGCTTTGGGGATGTTGAGGAAAGCGCTGGTGGTGCAGGAAGCCGGCGCTGCTCTCCTGAACTTCCCGCCAGCTTGTCGAGTAAGGATAATAGCACCCCGGGTGCCAGTTTTCAAGGATTTGCACCTGTACCTCCTTCACCTCCTGGCTCAGTGGTTTCCTCCTCTGGAGGCTGTTTCCATCAGTTGTGTCAAGAGCACATGACCCGTTATAATCTCTGCTCACCTGTGAGACTGGCCCTCATCTCTCTTCCCCCCCAGACCCTACCCAGGCAAGACTACTTAAGGATTACTTGTTACCTCTGTCTCCCCAGCATCTAACGAGGAGCCTGGCACACAGCAGACATTCCAGGGGTGTCTGTGGATGGCTCAGTACAGTCATCTCGGGCGTGCGTTGAGTGTTCATCCTCTGTAAGTGCATCGTGTGTGCGTGTGTCACACGCCCGGCAGAGATGCTCGCCCTCCCCCCAGGGCTCTGGGATTCAGTGTGACCCGGGTGTCACTCTGATCCCTGCACAGGTGGAGAGCGGGCAGATTCACATCCAGGGCAGTCACACCGAGCAGGGCTCCCCGACCAGCCGTTCCTCCACGTCGCTCGCAAGCAGGCTATCCTGGCCCCGCAACCTCAGGACCGCGACCCGTGGGGCAGGCAAGACTCCCGGCTTGGGAGCCCCACCCAGTCCTCTGCCTGGCTCTGCCCTCGCTTATTCCTCATCCAGAGAACAAGCGTTAGTACTGGGGTATGTATATATACACGTGTGTGCATGTGTGTGTGTGCTCGTGTGATCATTTGGACCCTTTTGTGGCCCCTTTCCACTTAGTGCACTGCAAACATTTTACCATATTGTTAAACTATTTCTTGAAACATTCTAAATAGCTGCACTGTCATCCATCTTCTAGAAATATCGTGTTTTATTTAACCATTCTCCTACTTTAGACATCTAAAGTGTTGCTAATTTTTTTTTAATTTTGTGAATTCCATAAATAATACTGTAATGATAATTCCATGTTTATTTCCTCAAGGAAAGTCTTCAAAGGGTAGGTACCAAGTCAAAGGATAGGCACTTTTATGGCTCCAGATACCTTATTCCCCCTTTTCCAGCACTGATATTGTCAATCAAGAAATTTGCATTTCTTAGAAGAAAAAAGTGGAATCTTATTTTCTTTTCCATTTTTTTTGCAGCATGACCAGGTCAGAGTTTTTTTTGTTTGTTTTTTGTTTTTTTGCGGTACGTGAGCCTCTCACTGTTGTGGCCTCTCCCGTTGTGGAGCACAGGCTCCGGATGCGCAGGCTCAGCGGCCATGGCTCACGGGCCCAGCCGCTCTGCGGCATGTAAGATCTTCCCGGACCGGGGCACGAACCCGTGTCCCCTGCATCGGCAGGCGGACTCTTAACCACTGCGCCACCAGGGAAGCCCCCAGGTCAGAGTTTTCTAACAGAAGACCCAGGGTGGCTGCCCAGAGCAATCATTCATTTGATTGGCTGTGTGGAGACACTGTATCCACTCTTTCTTTGAACAAACAGCAAGGTCCCGCTGTGTGCCAGGTTCTTCTAAGCACTCAAGAATCCAGCAGTGCACAAAAGACTAGACTTGCCTTGAAGTTTATTTTCTGTTGGGATGAGATAGACAATTAGGGTAAATATGAGGTGGATCAGAGAGTCATACGTGGGATCGAAATGAGCAGGGAATGCGAGAGAGAATCTGGAGTTTGGCTCGGGAATGTGATAAAAACCCTGAGAGAAGGGCGAGAAGAGCAAGTGCAAAGGCCCTGAGGCAGCAAGGAGGTTGCTGTGAAGGAAGCACAGCAGGAGGCTCTCACAGAGTGAGGTCAGAGGGAGTCCTGGGCAAGCCATTGTGACACCCTGCCTGTTACTCTGAGCAACATGGGAAGCCGTTTGAGAGTTGTGCCTGACCTGATTTGCACTTTAAAGAGATCGTCCTCAGGGGAAAATGACTATGGCTTTTTGATTATGGCTCTGCCCTCCCTCACCCCTCCATCCAGAGAACAAGTGCTGACACGTGTGTGTGTACTTTAAAAGACTGAGGGTGGAAACAGGGAGGCTGATGCAATAATCCGTGCGAGATGATGGCAGCCTGGACCAGGGGGTGAGGGTAGAGCGGTCAGCTTCCAGGTATGCACTGGGAGCAGAGCCCCTGGGATTTGCGGGTGGTTTGGGTATGAGTGATAGAAAGATCCGTCACAGAGGACTCTATTCTGAGCCACTGGGACAATTTCCATTTGCTGAGATGGGGACCTCAGAAAGACTGTGTTTTGAAGCTGATGACTCAGAGAAGAAAGAATTTTCCTTTGTGAAACTCGGATGTTCTGTTTCGCTTGGGAGGGCCTCTCTCCCCCAGGGTTATCTTGGAGTCAACCAGCCGTGTCCACTGATTTATTTGCATATTCTGGGCCTAGCTCTTCTGATTCTATTATTCTGATTATATCAAGTTTACGGTGTTTTTATATCTGGTGGCTCAAAAACATCATTGCTAGCCGTTTCCAAAAATTTCATGGCAAATCTCACATATTTCTTTTTCTTTACCAACTTTAATATCTATGTCTAATGAGTCCCCCAAATATCCATTGAGATATTTTTTCTTTTTTTAAAATTTTTCTTTATTTTTTTATACAGCAGGTTCTCATTAGTTATCCATTTTATGCATATTAGTGTGTATACGTCAATCCCAAGCCATTGAGATTTTTACTACAGTTTTATTGATTTATAATTTGAGAAAGGTTTTACCTTTGGAAGTAGAGTCTTCTCATCCAGGAACGTAGTATGTGTCTGTTTTCATTCCAGTCTTGCTTTAATAACCTTCAGTAGACTGTGTATGGCTTTCTTTGTATAGGTCTTATGCCTTTCAGATGTAATCTATCCCAAGGTATTCCGTAGCTTTGTCATTAATGTGAATGTGGATTTTTTTTTCACAATGCAATTTCTAACTAGTTATATTTACTGTTTAAAAAAAAAGTATTGGTTTTTTTTGGTATTTTTTACTTGAATCCAGCCACTTTCCTCATTGTCTTGAGATTTTCTAGTTGTAAAATCGTATCCCGAATAATGATAAACCTTGTTTTTCAACATTTATACTGTTTATTTCATCTTGTCTTATTTCAAAAGCTGGAACCTCTAAAAATGTGACTAGCAGAACTGACAGCGAGCGTGCCTGTCTTGTTTCTGACTTTAATGGAAGTGCTTCAGTGTTTCACCCATGTAACATATTTGCAGATAGTGTCTGTTAATATTCTCGTGTTTAGGATGTTCATTTTATTTCCATGTAGTTTATATGTTCTGTTCTATTCTATACCATTTAGTCAGGAGCGACTGCTGAATTTTGTTAAATGCCATTTTGCCATCTGTTGATATGTGACCTTTGCTAATATAAGGAATTGAAGTTTTGCTAATTCTTGACGGATTCTTATTCTTGGAATAAACCCTAATTGATCTTGGTAGGCCCTTTTAAAATATGGCACTAAATATTCCTAAAGTTTTCTTTTTTTGATGTATTTGCATTTATATCCATAAACTGGATTGGCTTATATTTTTCTTTCCAAGTGTTTTCTTTATCACACTTTTGTATTAGGGTAACATAAAATGAACTGGAATACTATATATATCTGGAATAATTTGACTAATGTAAAAATTATCTAGGCTTGACACCTTTTTACTGATAGATGGTAGATCTTTTAAGAGCTTTTTAAATTTCTTTGGTGGTTACCTGTCTATTCAGGCTTTCCTATTACTTAAGTTAAATTTAGTAATCTATATTTTGCTCGAAAATGATTCAATTTCCTCCAGAGTTTAAAGCATATTAACTTAAGGTTGCCCATCCTACTTTGTTAGAATTCTTCCATATCTGTTGTTAAAATAGTAGTGTTTCCGATTCGTTTTGTGTGTTAACGCTTTCAAAGAGCAGTCACACACACCGTCTCAGGGGAGCCTTGATTCCTCCTGGAAAGAGAAGGAAACTGAGGGAAGCATGGTTAAGTGGCTTGCGGGGTCGCATAGCCGGTTAGAGGCAGAGTCTGGCCTCAGACCGGGGACCCGCCTTCCCCTGCGGGACACGACCACCTGTGCTCCTTCCAGTTATGTTCACCTGGGGTGCGTCCTCCTCAGGCCCCAAAGGTGTGACAAGTGTAAGGATGGACTTCGAGACTGAGTCCCCATCCAGAAAAGGTCCCTGTACTCTCTGAGCACCAACACCCCTTGCGATGTTTAGGGAAAGGCCCTCCTACCTAGATACAGGGGGTGCATTTTCAACTGTTTGAACAAGTGTAAGATGTGTCTGTAACATCACTTTTTTTCTAGAATGAAGAAAGAAAGACGTTCATTCGCTTTACAGATGGCTCCAAATGGACATGTTTAAAAGCCTCTGTTAACCTTCGGGTGGTCAAGGATGTGGTGGGCTGTGGTGTGAGTGTGTGTATGTTCACGTTTTGGGGGATATTCCCAGCAGCATCTTGTGTTTGATACAATTTCATAAAGTAACGTTATGCTCTGTCCTGAAGGCTAGTAGCATATAATACCTATATTGCTATGGAATTGCTGAACATGAATCGTGACCAGGTTTTAATACAGGCTGGGGGGATTAGATTGATCATCTGGTAAAGTGCTGGTGCTTTGAAAGAACTGTTATCCTAGCTAACAGTCATGAAGGGTTTTGATGTGGAGAAACCCAGTGTATCTGAGAATCCACTCTGGTACGGGGGCAGCATGCATGCCTCCGCTACCCCTGGGTTCTCATGGAGCCCGGTCTCCCCTCCCACCCCGGGGCTCCATCCCGTCCTCGTACTCCAGGAGCCGACCTGCTGATGCAGTGACCACAGGTGTAGCTTCGGGGCCTTTTCCTAATTGCAGCAAGTAGAGGCACATCAGGGCTGCAGCCCTGGCCCCGTTCACTGTGCTCGCAGGAGGCTGGGGACTCAGCCGCCCCCCACCCCGGCTTCGCCCTTCCAGCTCCAGTCTCCTTAGTGCCCAGGATAGACAGAGGCCCTTGTCATTTCCAGGGCTGCCGATGGTCACTAAGGAACTTCCCTGCTCTTCCTGTGGTCTGTCCACCACACGGATCGTCAGCCGATGCACACTGAGATGCTGAACGTGGGCTGAAGGCCCCTGCAGCTCACCTGGCCACGAGCCCTTTGCCAGCACGTCAGCCTAAACATCCAGTAAAAAGATCCTTCCTCTGCTCCCCTTTCCTCGTGGCTCACCCCTCCCCCCAGAAAGCTGTCCTGGGGTGCAGACAGGGCCTGTCCCTCCTCGGGGATTCTCAGCACCCTGGACAGCGCCCCCAGGCCCTGAAAGCACCTCCCAACACCCGGCTGTCCTTGCCCTACGAGGGGTGCTGAACGGGCTCCAGGCCAGCGGGCGGCTCCGTTGTCCCCACAGCCTCCGACTGCAGGAACCTGCGCTCATCAGGATCAAATCCCTGCGGGTCTCAAAGTTTCAGACCCAAAGGGACACTTAGCCGACAGCGGTGCTGCAGCACAATGCGGTAGCAGCCATCCAAAACCGCCTTTCACATTCTAACTGCTGGCAGTGTAAATTAATCAAACTGAGGTTCGGAAAATGAAAGCAGTCTGGATCCACATCCCTGTTGATTCCCTTACCGCTCAGAGCAGACACTCACCGCGTGCTTGTTACACAAACCAGAGGACAGGCTGAACGAGTGAAGGGACGAGGGGAAGAGGTGCGCCCTCCCCAGGCCTGGCCCGGCCCCTTGCCCTGCCCCACGGGGGCCGACATGCTCTGCTTCTCCTCCGTGGCAGGTCAGCCCAGGCTTCCCCTTCCGCCAAATCTGCCCCTGCAGTCGGGCCTCTGGGTCACACTGTCTCCTGCCTCTTCATCTTCCTCACTAAGCTGGACCTCCCAGGACGTGCCCTGGCTGAGGCACGCGGAGCCAAGATGATTCTTTGTTTATTAAATGGATCAATTTTCCATTCTGTTTTGCCCAGGCTGCTGCTGAGTGGGCTGAGAAGATGCCCAAAGGCCCGCCGCCCGTATCTCCCAAGAAAATGGCAAACCAAGAGGTCCTGGCCCGGCTCCACAAAGCTGTGACCTTCCACTACAACACGATCGCCCAGGAGTTTGAGAACTTCGACACCATGCGGACCAATACCGTCTCCAGGGACGAGTTCCGGTCCATTTGTACTCGCCACGTCCAAGTTCTGACGGATGAGCAAGTAAGAAACGCATTTCGTTTCGCCTCCTAAGCGATGCGTAAAGAGTTTAAGACTGTTCTCTAGTTTTTTAAATACTTGAACGTTTTTTGTTGTTATTTAGTTTTAAATCTTACTGGAGACTCATGGAGCTTTCTGTTTATGTAACAGGGACGAATCGCACCATTTCAATCAGGGTGCAAATAATATCACTTTTATTTTTAAAATCAAATTAAACTCGGCTCCAGCTACCACTGTCCTTCTTCCTCCTTCCCCAGATCATTCCTGGGCTTAAGTGATCCTAAGAGGGGGCCAGTGTCTCCCCACATCTGAGCTGGGAGTGCGGGGCTAAGGGCGGATGTAGAGCCGGTAGGCTGCTCTGACGCTCCCACCACCTCGCGGCTCCCGGCCTCTCCCTGGTTCTGCTGCCGGCGTTTCTGGATGCTCTGGAGCTACCGCCCCAAGCATGCTGGTGACACGCCCACCCCCAGTGGGCCTCTCCACTGTCCACAGGCTGGACACAGGCCACCCTCTCTGAGGGCCTCTTGCCCATCACAGATCCCTCACGAGAGTTTCTCTGCGGTCTCTTCCCCAAGGACTGAGCTGGGCTCTTTTTAGCTCAAAGCTCTAGCAACCTGCTGCCCTGGCCTCTTTGGCCCTTCGTGGCTTTCCTAGGGCAAGAGCACCTCCCAGCAGGACGGCGTTCCAGGGGCCTGCCTTGGTCACTGGCATCAGCCGATAATCTCACTGAACGTCCGCAGTGGGGAGCAGAGCCCTGGCTGCTTGGTCCTCACTGTGCCCCCAGCACTGAAACGGAGCCTGGCACAGAGCAGGTGCTCAGCATGTCCCAGTGAGCGGACAGTGTCCACGTTCCCACCCCCATCCCAGCAGTCCAGGGGCTGAACAGCCAATAACAGAGCACCACTGATCCAGTCCCAGAAGCAGATTTCCCTTCTTCCCAGAAAATGCACTGCTACCATCCCTCTTCAGTTCAGGTGAATTGATGCCCCATCCATTCCCAGAGAATAGTTCAGATGAGAAAGGAACTCCAAAATACTCACAAAAGCAGCCCCGCCTCCCCTCTTCCTCCTGGCTCTGCTCAGGCCCAGCCCAGGGGGCTTCCTACAGCTCCCCGTGTGGAAATGTCATTCTTTCCCCTCCAGAGCTGGGTCACTCCAAACTCAAGTCTCACACTGTCAGAGTTTTAGGGTAAGGACTGGAAGTATTCACGGGGAGGGGTGATCATCACGTCCACCCTCCATCCCTACTTAGGCCTCTGAACTCACTGCCCTGAAGAATGAATTTGTTAAAGATATTAGTAATATGAACATCAGATTTCACTTTCCTAAAATATCACCTTTTTTAGGCATTATGATCATTTCTGCTAAGCAAAAACAATGCCCTATTTCCAAACAGTTCTGTCCCACAGAGCCTCCAAGCCAAGTGAGCTCTCTATTTGCAAATATCAGTACTTCTCTCCATCACTACAAATGGATGGAAGCCTTTAAAATTAGTACAGTTGCATTTATTATTCTATGGGGCCAACTAATAAAGGTTGGTAATAAAGATTTTTAGTAATAAAGATTTTAGTAATAAAGATTTTTCATTCCATCTAAATGAGCAAAATTTTACTCTAATTATAGGTATAAATTAATGACATGCCGGCATATCTGGCATTCATAACAGAGAATTTGATTCTAATTGCCCACTAAGAAAGCTTCACCATTCCCGTCACAGAGAGCACCCCCCACCCCCCACCCCCTGCAAAAAAATCAAGCACTTACTTTTGAATGCTGCTTTCTAAAAATACACGGACACATCTCAAAGACAGTCTGCACCATTGAGAACATCAAAGTCTGGCATGAGTACCGTGGTTTAAGTTAGGTGATGATTAACAGAAATTGTGCTATATTTGGGAAGGATGCTTCTAGATACAGGCTAGTAAACAGAAAACAAAAGCCCCAGAGATCCACATGCTTTCTTCTTGCATGAGTTGCTTAGCCAGCGACCTTCTTGGTTGGATGGCCCAGTGTCTGGCACAGTAAGACACAGAAGTCATTTGCACTCTTGACATGTCTAGACCCCTCATGCCATCATGGGGAAGAGTTCACCCGAGATACTGGGACAGTTCCGACCACGTTAAACAGTTTTCAGGTACAGATTCCATGACTTCGTTTATCTACATTCTAAAGACTTATCTCTAAAATTCCGATCATCGTGAACCTGAGGGGCAGCTTTCTTGGCTTACAGAGCTCCGTAAGTAGGGAAGCGCCACATCTTTGGAAACCTTTTGGCACAATTAACCTTTCAGAAAAGGAGAGCGACTTTCAGAGCAGATGCAGCCAGACACTGACAGGTCTTCATGGCTCTGCATGAAGCGTGTTATAAAAGCCTGTGGAACTGGGTCCACCTGGATCTGGCTTAAGATAGAGATCCCATGGGGAGAGCCTGTCCTGGTGAGGCGATTTAGGTCAGTCCATAGCGACCGCATGAGGACTTTGAATGTGCAGCTATATTAGGGGAAGGAAGCAGCAAACATTGCTGAGCATTCCAGATGTGATATTTCTAAAACAGACAGCTTCAGGAAGAGAGAAAAATGCAGGCAGACTTGGGTTTCGACCCTGCTTCTGCACCCGTCCAGCTGTGTGACCTTGGAGAATTATTCAACCTCTCTGAGCTTCAATGTCCTTCCCTCTGAAATGGGACAGTGCTCCCAGGCAGATCCAGGTGCCCTCCCCTCTGCCCAGGCTGCAGTTCTGGCTTCCCCATCTTTGCCCGTGCAGTCCCTGCCTGCCCCTTCCCCCGCCCCCTTGTATCTGGCCACACCGACTCCCTCTTCCAGACTCACTTCGAGCCAAGTGAAGCCTTTTCTGACCTCACCTTTACCTGCTGGAGCTGGCCACGGCCCGCTTTGCCCTCCTCGCCCCCCCACCTTGAGCTCTCCATCGTCCGGCTGAGCCCTTGGGACACCCTTGCGTGTTCGTGGGCACAGAGCTTCCTGTGTTGGCTGCACCGTGAGTGCCCGAAGGCAGCACGCATCCACTCCTTCCCTTATTGGGGGCCCTCTGAGCTCAGAGTGGTGATGTTAGGTCCGAGGGAACCAAGGCGGGCCTGCTCCCTGCCTCCGTTGAGTCTGCATCCTGGGAGGGTAGAGAGAGGTTAAACACCTGCGGTACATTATTTCTGTAACTCCACACCGCTCTCCGGTGCAAAGGGACGTGCAGCGTGCTGGGAGAGCAGAGCTGGGGGCTGACCTGGACCGAGGGGTCAGGGCTGTTTCCCTGAGGACACAATGCTGGAATGTGGGCGTTGCCTCTGAGAGAAGACGGGAGAGAGCAATGCAGGCAGAGGCAGCATCCTCGAAGCAGGCGCAGTGGGCACGCTGCTTAGATGGTGATGCTGCCAGCGGCTAGTGGACACCAGAGACACACCCTGCCCGTGGGGTCTGTGTTCCCTGAGGGGCTGGCAGACAGTGAACAAAATGTGTGTATGTTGGATGGTGACAAATGCTCTAGGCCAAAAGAAAAGCAGGGAAGAGGGTAGTGCTAGGGAATTGGGAGGGTGTGTTGTGAGTAGGGCGGTCAGGGGAGGCCCCTGAGAAGGCAACATCTGATTAAAGACCTGGGTCAGGTGGATGGCTGGGAACAGCGGAGGTTGGATCATGAATGCGTTTCAGAGTTGGAGGCAGCAGAATTTGCTAATGGATGTGGGTGGAAGAGTGAGAAGGGGAGTAGAGGATGGGGAAGCCAAAGGAGCCGTGGATGGGGTGCTGTGGGGGGCAGGGGGGAGGGGAGGGCGGGCGTGGGGCGCCTCACTGGTCCATTGTCCACAGTCACACCTTCTGTCCTGCTCTCCTTCCTGTTCACTTTCTTTTTTGCTCAAGTACATCTTTACTTGCTCTTTCAGGGGAGAGGAAGCCCGAGAGCTTCCCTATTTCACCTTCGTCCTCAAAAGATAGTGTGGCTGGGGATAGAATTCTAGGTCCAAGTTTTCTCTCCCTGACCCTTTCAAGCGGTTTCTCAGTTGCCTTCCAGCATCTCTCGGTGTTGATGCGACATCTGCTAATTATCACATGCTTTCTGCAGGGCCCCGATCCCAGTGGGAAGAAAGGCAGGGGCTGAGCTACTCATGCCACTTCCTTTTTACCAGAATGCTCCTCTGAGACAAGGGGTGAGGTAGGAGTGAGTGAGGAGAGAGGAGCCAGCCGGGCTGTTCGGATAAGTCCCAAATGCTCCCCACGCAGCTCGCCCAGGTGGGTCTCCTCAGCGTGGTCGCCACCGCCGGCTGGTCCTACAGTTGTCTGGGCCTGGTCCTAGGGACTGGACTCCTCCTGCCTTGGCCTCTAGGCTTTTGTCCTCAGTGACTGTGGACACTAGCAGCACAGGCCAGTTCCAGTTGCTACGTCAGGTAGTGGGTGATGGCTTGGTTCTAACTGCCCATCTCACATGGGGGCCTCTTGTCCCTGTTCCTGAGAGAGTACCGCCCTCCACCTGCATCATACCATGCCTCGAATGCCATGGGTTTCTTCTCCATTTCTGTTTAATCCGATTTCCCTGTTGTGTTTGAATAAGGACAATGCATTTTATTTATTTATTTTTACATCTTTATTGGAGTATAATTGCTTTACAATGGTGTGTTAGTTTCTGCTTTATAACAAAGTGAATCAGCTATACATATACATATATCCCCATATCTCCTCCCTCTTGCGTCTCCCTCCCACCCTCCCTATCCCACCCCTCTAGGTGGACACAAAGCACTGAGCTGATCTCCCTGTGCTATGCGGCTGCTTCCCACTAGCTATCGGTTTTACATTTGGTAGTGTGTATATGTCCATGCCCCTCTCTCACTTCGTCCCAGCTTACCCTTCCCCCTCTCTGTGTCCTCAAGTCCATTCTCTACGTCTGTGTCTTTATTCCCTTCCTGCCCCTAGGCTCCTGAGAACCTTTTTTTTTTTTTTAGACTCCATATATATGTGTTAGTATACGGTATTTGTTTTTCTCTTTCTGACTTACTTTACTCTGTATGACAGACTCTAGGTCCATCCACCTCACTACAAATACCTCAATTTCATTTCTTTTTATCGCTGAGTAATATTCCATTGTATATACGTGCCACATCTTTATCCACTCATCTGTCGATGGACGCTTAGGTTGCTTCCATGTCCTGGCTATTGTAAATAGAGCTGCAATGAACACTGTGGTACATGACTCTTTTTGAATTATGGCTTTCTTAGGGTATATGCCCAGTAGTGGGATTACTGGGTCATATGGTAGTTCTATTTTTAGTTTTTTAAGGCACCTTCAAACTGTTCTCCATAGTGGCTGTACCAATTCACATTCCCACCAGCAGTGCAGGAGGGTTCCCTTTTCTCCACACCCTCTCCAGCATTTATCGTTTGTAGATTTTTTGATGATGGCCATTCTGACTGGTGTGAGGTGGTACCTCACTGTAGTTTTGTTCTGCATTTCTCTAATGATTAGTGACGTCGAGCATTCTTTCATGTGTTTGTTGGCAATCTGTATATCTTCTTTAGAGGGACAATGCATTTTAAAAAAATAGTTTGCACCTCTCTGCTGAAACTCCCCGTCTGTTCATGCATGCTGGGTACCTTTTCTACTAGATCCATTAACGTATTAGCCACAGTTGTTTTAATGCTCCCATCTGACAGTCCCCACAGTGGGCTCATCTCTGACTCTTGTCTGTCGATGGCTGTATCTCTTGGCAACGGGTCGGTTCTTCTTTTGTTTGTATGTCTCAAGATTTTTAAAAAATTGGATGCCAGACATAGTGTGCAGAAGAATAGTAGAGATGGTGGCATCAATGATATTTATGCCTGGAGATGGGCGCACCTCTTCTCTGTCAGGCTATGAGTGTGGCAGCGTTGTTGAATCAGTCTGGTGGGTAATTGAGCTACATTTGAATTTTGTTGTTGCTACTCCTCCCCAGCGTCAGATCCCTCCAGCAGAAGATTGCCCAGGGCCCCCGGGCTTGAGTGGGTCTGCTATGGCTCCGCCCATGGCTTTGCTTCTCAGTAGAGGAGGGTCTGGAGAAGCGGGCGGTGTTTCACGTCCATCCCCCACCAGTGGCTTCACGTGCCTCTTGGGAGCAGTGGCAAAGGCTGCAGAGGAGAGCTTGTGAGTGTGAGCGTTCCCTGTGCCCGTGACTCCCAGCTCTTCTAGCCTGAGCGCCAGCCCAGCTTGGCCTTTAGGAATTTGCTAACATCTCGGCTGATTTCTTCCCACCCTCGCACTTCCTCCTGAGCCCCACCAGGCATGAGAGCTGGCGCGTCGGGCTCTCCTTGGAGCCTCGGGGCTCCGTGGAGTTCAGTCCCCTCGGCTCCTGCAACCTCAACTGTCTCATGGGCTCAGGAAAAGTTCTGAGTTTGTAGGTATTTGGCTTTTTCTTGGTAGAATGGGAGTGGCGTTCGCTTGCCGCTTTCCACATCACAAGCAGAGGTGGAACCCGAAGTGGTGAATTTTTAAGTAGTTAGAAGGTAGTTGTCTGCTACTCTGCGTTTCCAGGGGACCTTTCAGCAGGCGTGCATTCTGCCCCGTGACCTGGAAACTTGCTGACATGCAATGAACTTGCCTTTCAGTTCCTTCACAAACCACAGGAATTTTACCTGGGTCTCACGTCCAGTTCACAGGCCCATAAGTTTCCAGAGTCTACTTCTGTGGTACCCATTTCCAGTCTTCTGATGCCCCTCCTGTCCCCACAGCCCACACCAGCCGCCATCCTGTGCTGCACCTCCAGGCTGCATCAGTGTCCTGGGCTGTAACCCATCAGGGCTGAAGAGCCACACGTGGGCCTCCACTTCCCCACCCGCCCAGGCCCGTCCTAGCAATGTGTATTCTGCCCGTTGAAGCCCCTTTAGTTAAAATAGGATAAGAATAGGGTTTGTGCGGTCCTACCTTGACCTCGCTTGCCTCACAGGCTTTCATTAGGAAGGTGGTGGGCGCCTGCCTCACCTGCCTGAGAACGAGCCCCTTTTGTTGTCCGTGGCCGTTCTGCAGGCGTCCTCATTTCCATGCTTCAGCTCTTCACTGCCTCCTGAAGCATTCATGCCCATCCTTTGTATCTGTCCTTAATCACATGACCTTCCTCCCACTTGCCTCCCAAGTCTTGCTAAGATACGAGAGCATGAGAGCCCACCGGCAGCCCACCCTCCTTTAAGCCACATCTTTGTTCCTTAAAGCCCTTCCTGAGAGTTGTGATCGGAACACGGTTTAGCCCTTGCCTCCAATCCCTCTTCATTTCTAAAGGGTCTTCCCATTGTCTGATCAGTCTTATCATGTGATACGGAACTTCAGCCGTTAAAAAAAAAAAAACATGTATTGAGCACCTACTGTGTGCTGGCACCTTTGCAAGATGGTTGGCATTCAAAGATGAATCTCAGAGGATCCTTCGGGGAGTCTCTCAGCCAGGCTAGGTGTCCCCTCATGGGTGGTTTCATCAGGATGCCAGAAGGGAGAGAAGAGGCTCTGGTCTGCCCAGTGGTTCTGGAAAACTTCCCTGGAGGAGACCGGTGCGGGGGTTACTGCCCTTGGTGATGATGCTGTGGCCTGTCTGAGCCCATGTGAGCACTTTCTCAGGGACCCTCACTTCCACTCCCCCGAGTAGTTTCCCCTCATTGATCAAAATTAAAGCAACATAAAACTACAGGTGTGATAAATGACACTGAACTATACACACACACATATGAAGTTGTTACGTAAGATGTAACCTTGGAGGGAAGTTGGGTGGAGGGTCCCTGAGGACCTCTCTGTACCATTCTTGCAACTTCCTGCAAATCTATAATGATTTCGAAATAAAAAGCTAAAACACATCAAGAATGTTGTCCCAAACTAAGCCGTTTTCCCTTCTCAGGGCCTGGAATATTCTCCCTCTCTTCCTCACCCCTCAGTACTTCATTTCCAGAATTTCAGGTAGAGCCGGACATGGTCCCTTTTAATATGCTTCTGGAAAACCCCAGTGGAGCCCACAGGCCAAGCCGGTTCCTGACCAAGTTCAGGCACAGGGTAGGAACATCCCTCCCATGGCCTCAGGGGTGGAGAGGCAGCTGCACTGGGCCTCGGGGGCTGTGGAAAAGCAAATTGGAAGTAAATTACCATCTTCTCGGCCCCCTGAACAGCCCCCGAGTCACCAAGGGCGGCTCACTTGGCATTGAGTCATTTTGCAACATCCCTGCCGGGCCGCGTGTGGCCCTGACCCAGCCCGTGACATCGGATGGCACCGACACAAAACTGTGAACTTCTGCTGTTCTCCAGATGCCTCCCTTTTCATCTTGCGAGAAGACATTGTTTGCCCTGAGGGTGAGAAAAGTTGCGGTGGCTGAGGGCTGCAGCACCTGCGTGTTGTTTGCAGGGCTCAGGGGGCCTTCGAGGAGCAGGAAGGAGCCTGGCTGGGCTCCTGGGAGCGAGGTGGGCTGCGGCTTGATTTGCATTTTCTCCTAAAACATTCTTCTGTCCTGCAGCTCAGTCTCTGTGACCACTCACAAGACTTAATGGCCTTAACGTGCTCGCTAAGGGCCCAATTCAATTAAAAAGTGTCCTGCAGAAGCCACCCACGATCCTCCCGCGTCTGCTTTCCCGGGAAGCCGCAGCCGGATGGGCGTTTTTCAATTTTTCATTTGACGTGGGCCCTGGACCCCTGCGGAGGAGAGCGCCTCTTCGCTGGCTTCTTCCCCACTTCTGAGGGTTTGCCACTAACCCTGGGAGGTAACTTCTGCTTCTTTGCCAGTTTGATAGGCTCTGGGACCAGATGCCCGTCGACGCCAAGGGAAGGCTGCAATACCTGGACTTCCTCAGGAGCTTCAGCTCGGAGAAGGCGGCCCCGCCGCCGGCCCCGGGCGCCTCGGCCAAGGCGCAGAGAGGGTGCGGCGTCCCCGAGGTCTCAGAGAGAAGCAGGTCTGCAGGGTTGTCGCCCACTCGAGACCTGAAAGCAGGGTCCAAACCGCGGAGTCATCCCTGCGTGAGTTCCCGTCTCGCAGCATCTAACTGGGTCCATGTCCCGCCGGGGCTGGGGTCCTAGTGTCCCCACAGGGTGTGGGTGACCGAGAAGGTGGCCAGGGTGAGCCTGGGGCGGGGGGCTCAGAGGAGAGCCACTGGTGGGTCCTCTCAGTCACCTGCCTGGGAGGGGAGGTAGCTGTGGGCACGGGGGTGTGGGAGGGAAGAGTAAAGAGGGTTCAGAGCAGGGAGGGACCTTGGGGGCGGGGGCGGCATGTCAGCCACACGGAGGGCATCCTCTCGGACGAACGCAGATGCCCCGGGCTGGACAGCCCCGCCGTGGGCCACAGGACCCGCAAGTAAGTGTTGTCACACCCGTTCTACAGTTGAAGATACGAGGCTCTAAGAAGGGTCCTCGTGAGTTCAGGTCGCTTGTTAGACACAGAGAGAGCTGATTTCAAACCCAGGCCTGTCTGACCGCACGGCCCTGGACCTGGGCTGAGCCGCCCCGGCCTGGGATGGGGAGAGGGGCTCAGCCTCGCCGAGGCTCCCCTTCCTCTGCAAGAAGCTTGACGGTGTCTCCAGGCGAGGGTTGTTGAGGGGATGCCAGCGGGCACAGGAGCACGCCCACCGCCGAGCCTCGTGCACAGCGAGCGCTCATTCATTCCTTGGGCCTTCAGTCAACACATGTTTATCGCACGCCTACTACGTGCGGAGAATGAACACAGGTCCCTGCCCTTGTGGAGTTTACGGCCTTGGGGGTGATGGGCAAGAGTAGTGAACATGTAAGGAAAGTATTGAGTGAGTTAAAGAGGGTGTATGGAGCAGAATGAAGCATCCCGAAGGCATCCACGCCTCAGTCCCCGGAACCTGTCATGTGTACCTTACATGGCGAGGGGCAGTCAAGGTTGCAGAGGGAGTTAAAGTTGCTAATCGGCTGACTGCAAGACAAGATTGTCCTGGAGTGTCCGGGGGCCCAAGGTAATCACATGGGCCGGTCACTGGGGACACAGAGGCAGAAGGGTCATACTGGAGAGATGCAGTCTGGGGGAGACCCACCCAGTGTTGCAGCTTTGAAGGTGAGGGACGGGGCCACGGGTCAAGGAATGTGGAGGCCTCCAGAAGCCAGAAAGGGCCGGCTATATATTTGTTTCCAAACCTGTTTCTGTTAAAATGGTAACATTACCGTTTTTGTTTTGTTTTTCATTTTATTTCTGAAAATAATGCTGCCTGTGAAATTGTGCGCCTGAGTCGTATCTGTGAGTTTCTCTTATTACTTCCACGTGGAATCTCAGGTTACAAGACAGTTTTCTATCTTGCTAGACCCCCGCGAGCACGACCCCACCGCTGCAGAACTGCGAGCCCGTGGAGAATAAGCTGCGGAAGAAGATCCAGGGCTGCTGGCGCGAGTTCCTGCGAGAGTGCCAGAAGAGGGATGCCAACAAGCAGGGCGAGATCCCCGCCACCGAGTTCCAGGGTGCGTCCCGTTCCCTTTCCCCCTGGGGATACAGGGTCACCTCCCACACAAGTCCACTCCTCATGGTGGCGGCAGGGGAGTGACACAACAGGGACCCAGCGGGGAGCACCTCGATAAACCCCCAGTATGGGGGACAAGGACTCCTAACGCCTCAGCCCCTAGCAGGCAGGTCCACACCTTCCCGATCAGGTCAGCACGCGAAACCACGGGCTGGCTTGTGGTCTCTGGGCAGGTTGTAAATGGTGACAGACTTGCAGAGCTGAGGGAGGTGGGACATGGGCGGGGTGCAGGGGACAGCTGGGGACCCAGCTCTGCCCTATTGGTTCGATTTTCGCCGTGCAGCACTTGGGTAGTCTTGAAATAAGACCAGTTAGACGTACACTCCCACTAATTGTTGCATACTGTTTACACAACCTTTCACATTACAGGAAAACCTGACCAGGTCACTCCTCTGCTTAAAAGCCCCCTCAGCCCATCCCCCACCCCCGCCGTCTTTAATATATGGACCCCTTTTAAAGGAAAGCGTTTTTCCTGAGAACCTCCTATATCAACATAAACTACTTTTATGGTGTAAACTCTTTAAGTGAACAGCTCCTACCTCACCCCCCCCAAAAAAAAACACTTATGAGTTAAATATAAAAATTTGAAATCAGTTATAATTAAACGATGTGACATTGATTTGATGTGACATGTCTCGCTGAAACGAAATCACCAGTGTGGGTTTCAATGCACGTTGGCGTCCCCCTTGTTTTTTAGTTAATTCTTTTGATTTTGAGCGTGATGAACCCTAACTTGCTGTTCTTCATCATCATCACCATCATCACTGTTTTTCTTTTTAACCGTGAACTCCCGTAAGCACCCCATCCACGGCTCTGACAGTGCATCCAAAGTTCAGTGCTCTGAAAAAAAAAAACACACTGATTAATTTTCAGAAGTCATTCTGTATTTTCTATACGTGTTGGATGGCCTTCTGCAAGTTGGAACCTCCAAGGCATCTAGTGGCCATTCCCTTGGGTCCTCCCGCCCATGTCCTGGGTGCACCGTGCCCTCCTACTGCTTTCCTCTGTGCAAAGGCAAAGACACCTGTTTGCACAAGCGCAGCAGCATCTTCTGGGCTGCGCTGGTTTGAAGACATCATGTCTATAAATCCCACATCCACTGGTTTTCCTCACTAACCTCTACAGTTAATGCAGCACAGTGTTCCACTCCCAGAAACCTTGTTGCCTTCGTGATGTCCAGTGGAAGTCTCAGCTCATTCACCTTAAACTAAAATCCTTATCCTACCTCTCTTCCAATTACGCGTCGTGACCCCAAAAGAAGCTTCGGCTGTATACCTAGTAAAAGACTGAGCACGTGTATTAGTGCAAAGTAAGGGGGTGTTGACATCCTGACATTGCCACCTCAGGGCAGCCAGGAGGACTCCCCAGTGGGGCATCGACGTGACCCTAGTCAGAAGGCCAGACACAAACCCTCAAATCGCGTGGCGGTTGTCTCTTCCGGGAGGTCCGTGTGTTCCAGAATACACATTTCAGATCATTAAGGTGAAAACTCAAACTGCATAAATTGGTGTAGCCTGGGAGACCCTTGGGAGCGTATCTCGGAAGCACAGTTGGAAAATGCTTGCTCGGGGGCCAAGTCTGAATCCCTGACCCCCAGTCGGGCCCCTGCCGGACTCAACCCCAGCACATGGAACCTTCCCTTCTCCCCTCCTGCCCGGCTCTGCCCCGACTCCCGTCTGCTGGGACCATCCCTCTGCCTTCTCCCCGCCTGCGTTCGTAAGCCCCACGGTGTCGTGTCCGTACTGCCGTGACCACAGTGACGGTGACCGTGCAAAGCCAGGCCGGCAGGCAAAGCCTGGACCGAGGGGGCCCAGCAGGACGCAGGTCCCCTCCCTCCTTGCCGCACTTACCTCGTCGCGTGCCTGTGTGTTTCCATATCTGTCCGGCCACCAGCCATGAGCCTCTGAAGCAGGCACAGGGCGTCTCAGCCAGTGATGAGTGAGTGAATGAAGCCGTGATCAAAAGAATGAGTGAACCGACCGCCACCAACTGAACTGACATGTTTGCCTTTAGCTCTCGTGGAGAAATTCAACCTGGACGTAAACAGAGATGAGTGCCGGCAGCTCATCGTCAAGTACGACTTAAAGAACAACGGGAGGTTTGCTTATTGTAACTTCATTCAGAGCTACGTCCTCCTGTTAAAAGCAAAGGAAACCTCGCTGATGCAGAGAATGAAACTGCACAAGGCGACTAAAATGGTACGTGGATCGTCCAGAGGAAAGGGGTGGGGCTGGGGCTGAACGGGCTTCCTTCATTTTCCTCAGTTCCGCCTACATCCCATTGTCTCACTTCATACAAACGGTGGCCCCATAAGGGCCTGGAGACCCCAGACTGGGAACCAGCAGGCTGGATCCCAGGTTCTCAAACTGGCTGGGTGGCACGTGCCTGCGGGCGCCTCTGTGTGGCGAGCGTCGGGGAGAGTGTCAGCGGCTCACACGGCCACCAGGAGCGGGGCGTCTCGGTCAGTTCACTGGAGAGGCAGGTGGGGTGGGGCCACAGCAAAGGGAAGCGCCTGTAACTTACGCATCACCGCCGGTTCACTCCTCAACTGTCCGAGACGGGCTGGCCTTGCTCCTGGTGTGGGCGGCCAGTCGCAGACCCTTTCTCTTTCTTGCGTAAACTACACCCGTGATGCATGTCTACAGTTCTCTTCTCGTTTCCTTGAAGAGGAATGAGACCCTAAAGATGCTTAAATGGCAACTGGAGGGCCTGTGCCCTAGATTTTTACCTTTTTTCTTAATCGTTTGTCATTTTATGATTCTCACCCACACCCACTTCAACCACGCTGTTCACGGACTCACCTTTCTCGAGTCTTTCCACAGCATGAAGCAGAACAAGCCTTTTTCACACTCATATTCCATCACCTGTAACGCTGAATTCAGTTACATTGAATTAAACAAGCACAACCGGCCTTGTCGACCTGAGAGCAAACACAGCTGATACCAGCTGCTGTAGGACTCAGCTGCGGGGACCAGGGGCGTGGGGCAGACCTGACAGCATAGGTGGCGGCTTAAGACCGCTGGCGGCTTAGCCCAGCGAACAGTGGATTCCATCGCAGAACTTTCCACGCAGCCGAATTTGTCATTTTGTGCTAAATCGGGCCCCATCTTAGCATAGTTTCTAGTTTAGCCAAGCAAAGGCTTAGGCCAAGTTAAGGAAGTAAAACTTAACCTTAAGACAATTCTTTCTCTAGCTCAGCTTTTCTGTGAGTGGAGAAAACACTGTCCTTGGTGGGTCGTCAGGGGACACAGGAACATAGCTGGAGAACCATGGAGACCACACAGCCTTCAAGGCTCCCCCAGCTCTGGCCCTCCTCCACCTCTCCCGGCCTCAGCTCCCCCTTCTGTAAATGAGGGGAGGCGTGCTGAGCCCCCGGGCAGATGTCCCCGCTCGCCTCCGTGTGCCGCTGCCTCGTCCCCCAGCTCCGGTCTTTCACCCAGACGTGACCACAGCCTCCGCTCTGTGGCTTAGGCTAGTCCTGTCTTGCATCCTGGGCATGACTGACAAGGAGGTGAGACTCCCCGGGAGCCTTTCCCAGGAGAGAGTGTGGCCAGGGCCTGCCCCTGCTCCTGCCCCTTCTGGTCCCCGTGCCAGTCCCCGTCCCCTCTGCAGGCTGTCCAGGCCCCACCATGCCAACTGTCTGCCGGCAGAGTAGCTGAAAGGGCCGTTGCCTTTTCTAGTGCTTTGGGGGCTTTCTACAACTTTGACAGCAGAGACACCCTCTGTGGAAGTGAGCTGGGGCTTTGCTTCGGGGGGCTCTTCTAGAGGACTTCTGGAGGGGTTGGTGTACAGGGCTGGGATGGGAAACCCTTTCTCAGGCCAAGCTTGGGTGTGGGAAGGGCAAGTGCGCATACAATCCCTTCTCTTCCGTGCATGCTGACCAGCTGATTGGATAAATTGGCAGCTAACGAAGCTATAGGGTATCTGGTTTCTATCATAGGTGCTAAATTATACAAAAATTGAAAGCAGTTTAACTTTGTGCTAATTTGTTTCACGTAGTGCCATGTTAAAAATTAAACTTTCCCGGGGCTTCCCTGGTGGCGCAGTAGTTGAGAGTCCGCCTGTCGATGCAGGGGACACGGGTTCGTGCCCCGGTCCGGGAAGATCCCACATGCCGCGGAGCGGCTGGGCCCGTGAGCCATGGCCGCTGAGCCTGCGCGTCCGGAGCCTGTGCTCCGCAACGGGAGAGGCCACAACAGTGAGAGGCCCGTGTACCGCAAAAAAAAAAAACTAAACTAAACTTCCCCCAAATGTGTTACACATGACTGCCTAAAGTCCACCTCTGTCATACTCAGATGTGCTTTGGGGCTAAAACGTGCTAAAATATCTTGTTTCCAATCTAATAAATAGCATCTAAATGAAATAATCGTAGGGCAGTGTACTGTCTAATTACTAGATATAATTACAACCTTGTGATTTTTTTAAAAAACTGTTCATTATAAGAACGTACTAGAAGACCCCAGCTGAATCTCTTTTTCCCTCAGACTGTTTTGAAATTGGCCGGTTATCTGCCTGTCTCTCCCCTCAAGTACGTTGGGAGGGGCTCCCCGGGAGGCAGCCTGGCAGGTGTTGGTGTCAAGCAGAGCCTCCCTGAGCCTCTATTTCCCAATCCAGGAAATGGGGCTGTGGAGACCTACCTTCCTCCCAGGGTGGGGGAGGAGCGGAAGGAGGCGCACAGGCGATGCTGTTTGTGATCAGCCCACACATAGACTTGAAATGTGCGCTTGCTGACTTCATCCTAGCTGGGAGCGTGGGGTGGGGAGTGAGCAGGGGGCCGAGACGACAGGAGCTGGCAGCCCTCCTCCCTCCCTTCGGGCCATGGCCTGTCCGCTCCATCCTTCCCATCCGAAAGCTCCTTTCTTACCTCCTCTTGGTTTTTGGTTCTTTTCCCAGAAAGAATGCGGTGCTGAGACTTCTTCCTTTTACGCCGCTCTGCTGCGGATTCAACCCCAAATTGTGCGCTGCTGGAGGCCGATGCTGCGCACACTCAAGGCCTACGACGAGGGAAGGACGGGGCTTTTAAGCGTGGCTGATTTCAGGATGGTGAGCACAGCTCTTGTGCGGCTGTGACCTCTGACCAGGAAGCAGTTGCCAAAGGCCCATGGCCAGAAAACCTCCAGAAAGGATCCGCCGGCCCCCAGCGGAAGGCCCGGGTGTGGGCAGCTGTCCCAGACCTCACTTCCCCACTTCCCCCAGGTTGTCAAGGGCCGAGTGCACGTGTCCCTGTGCTGCAGACCCCAGGCTCTCCTCCCTGAAGGTTTCTAGAACCCTGCAGGGACGTCCCGGTGCCAACACCTGAGTGCCGCTGCCCTCGGGGCAGCACGACAGCTGCTGCGTCCCGCGGAGCCCTGGCTGCACTCCACCCCGCGCCAGGCCAGGCCTCCTCCCCAGCCCCCCTCCCAGGTCTTTATGGGGGGAGCCGGCAGGGTCACAGAGCAGAATGACAGCATCGGGGGGCCGAGGCGGGGTCCCAGGTGTGCGACTCAGGGCCCACAGACCCCAGCCCTGCCTCGCAGGAGCCCCGGGGTCGGCCCTCCCCTCTCCCGCAGCCGCCCTCACGTGGAGGGGATGCCCACCGCGCACCACACGGTTTGGTAAGCAGCTCTCCCGACAGAGCCTGAACCCTGGTGCCTTTCCTGCCCCGCGCAAGTCCAGCATCCACGGAGGAAGGTGGTCTGGAGGGAGCGCCTCGCCCGCCGCAGCCGCCCCTCTGGAGCAGAACCTCTTCGCTTGGCTTTACCCTGCAGAACGTTGGGAGCGCTCCTCCCAGAGGAAAGAAGCGGCCGCCCTCGAGGGGGACTTAAAACTCCCGCGTTCAGAATAACGTAGAACTCCTCGGATTGGCAGTTTCTTGACCCCCCCTCCTGTCCTCTCTGCATCCCCACCCCGGCCACTGAGGTTCAGAAAATCATTGAGGTCTAGAGCATTAGATTAAAAATCAAATATTACAGCCAGGAAGAAAACTCAGTCAGGACATCACAGAGACAAGGGGTTATGGCCTCAAAAGGCACTTACAAAAAATGTATTCCTTAGACTTATCTGTGCTCAGCAGCTAGAAAAAAGTTTAAGTAAAAAAGCTTTTCTTAAATAATAATGTAGGAAGATGAACCGCAGTTGGAGGGCCTGGCGGGGCTGCATTCTCAAGGGCCTCGTGCAAGGCGCTGGAGGGCGAGGGGCCCCCTAGAGCCCCAGTGCCGCGCACGGTGGGTGGGGGCCAGGCCTGTCGCTGGGCCGGGGCCTCCGTGCCCCACAGTGGCAGCCAGCTCACAGCGTTTGTCTTTACTTTGAGGGCAAGTAAAATTCTCAGCCAGAGAAGGGAAGGAAGCGGGTGAGCTTCTGTTAGTCTCCTTGTCTTCAGGTAACTTCCCAGGAATTCGGGGTGGATGACAGCAGGGAGAGGGCAATAGAAACGGAGACGATGCCCTCAGCAGAGCCAGAGCCCGAGACCAGATGGGTGCTGGGACCCTCTGGACACCCAGGCTCAGTCGCCTTTTCTGCTCTCAGCCCATCAGCCCCATAGCCAGGCCAGCTGACCTCAGCCCCATGGTCCCGGGCCTGTCCTGCCGGCCCCAGAGGAACGTCGGGCTCTTCTAGCCCCACTTTCTAGCCCCCTCTGAGAAACAAATTATAACACAGAACATAGATGTATAACCTAATCTTTATCTAATAGGGTATCTATCTATTAAAATTTGTCTCAGTTGCACATAACAGAGGTGAAAAAAAAAATAACAGCACCTTAAACATGGTAGAAGTTTATTTCTCTCTCACATAAAAGAATCTCAGAGGTAGGAAGTCCAGAGCTGGCGTGGTGGCCGGACAGTCATCGGGGACATCTGTATTTTTTTCTGCTCTCCTCAACACCTGACTTCCTGCCTCAAGGTCGCCTCATGGTCCAAGATGGCTGCTAAAGCCCCAGCATCACTTTCACATTCCAGGCAGCAGAAGAGAGAGAAAGAGGGCACGCCCTTCTTCTTTAGAGACTTCCCAGAAGTCCCGCATAACATTCTCAGTTAGTTTTAACTGGCCAGAACATACCTAGCTATAAGAGAAGCTAAGAAATGTCGCCTTTTTTAGGTGGATCCCAGCAGCCTGAAAATCAGGGTTCTGATAACAGAAGGGGAAAGGGCAATCAGTATTGGTTGGGCAATAGCAGGCTCTGCCTTGGGCTGTATTACTGTTGGGTCATAACGACTCCCTGCACCCTGCACCTGCGGGCCTGCCCTCCTCCCCGGGTGGGCCGCACCCTGAGGCCCCCCTAGCTAAGGCCCTGTGGCCAGGTCTCCCCTCCAGTCCCCTCCTCTCCGTCCATCCTCCTCATCCTCCACGTTGACCAGCCTCACTACCCTTCGGGGAGGCGATTGTGGGAGGGCCGGCTAGGGGTAGGGAACCCCAGCGGCTCCCATCTGAAGGGAAGTCCAGGGGTCTTCGTGTCCCGCACCCGTGTTGCTGGACGGAGCTGCCCTGTTGGAGGGGGGCGGGGGGTGGGCAAAGAAGAGGGGTGGGGAGAAGGGAAGCGGGAGAGAGAGCTGCTGGGGGCAGCTCTGGAGGTGGGCGGTCCAGGCTCGGGGCGGGGAGGTGGGCGCATGCTTCCCTGAGTGGCTCCGAGACCAGCGGGGGATCCCCGTCTCTTCTGCAGGTCCTGAGGCAGTACGGCATCAACCTCTCCGAGGAGGAGTTCTTCCACATCCTGGAGTATTATGACAAGACGCTGTCTTCAAAAATCTCCTACAACGACTTCCTCCACGCCTTCCTTCAGTAGGGGGCCAGCTCTGCGAGCCCAGCGTGGACAGACGGGGACCGCAGGGCCTGTCCCCGAGACTAGTAAAATCTATCATCGGGCTGTCTCACGAACTTCCAGAGTGTCCCCAAAACAGAGCCCACACCCACGCCCGGCCTGCGTCTTTCCGAGGTCATCCCAGGCCCAGCGCTGGGCTCTAGCGTCAGCAGTGGCCTTCCAGAGGGCCTCGGGGCTGCCCCGCTGAGCCTCGGGACCCTCATTAGTTTGAGCAAATTAAAATGTTAGTCTCTGCAAGAATGATGCTTGAGGCTTTAAAGGAACCACCAGTGATAAACTTCAAAACTCAGACTTTCTGAAGGTTTTATTCATAAGAGCTTGCTGGGTGCCTCAGGGCCGCCACAGCACTTCCTCCACCTGGGTCACATCTGTGCCGCTGCTGGGCTTGTCCACAGGGCCGCCTCTCTGCCCCTGGGGACACAGGCACCAGCCTGACGTCACGGAGGAGCAGCCGGCATCTAGGTCAGGCCCCACGTGTTCTTTGGGGGCTCAGCCTTTCCAGGGCCCGGCTGAGCTGACCGCTGATTGGAGCCACCCACCAGCGCCCATGTCGGGAGGGACTCTTGCATGGACACAACAGGGAGAACAAGCTGAGAGAAGTTTTCAATTGCCGCAGTCCTTTCCACCCATCATGAAGAAGATGGAAGGGAGACAGTTTGCTGCCTCCTGGAAAGTTCTGGAAGGAACAGAAGAGGCAGGCAAGAGAGCTGCCCCTGAGCTGTGTGACCCCGGGCTGTCAGGGAGGGGTGGGGGCAAGGAGCCTCCACTGTCACCCTGAGCAACACACGGCCAGCGGACCTCACGTCCCTCAAAGGGACGCCCGGCCAGCGCCCGCCGCGGCCCCAGCCACTGGAGGGCGGGTTCCCCAGGGCCTGGGCAGCGGCCTTGGCTTCTCCTCCCCTTTCCTGTCGTCACTGCCATGGCCACGCCTCCTCCTTTCCCTGCTCCCACGGGACACAGACACGGCCGCTGACCGGGGAAGGAGTCAAATGTTCAACCAGAGACCACGGGAGCTCTTAGGAAGCCAGACCAGAGCTGACCTCCTGTGAGCCCTGCTGGCTGCACAGCCACTCCAGCGGGCCGGGTGGGGTCTCCGTCCCCAGTGGAGAGATGGAGACCCTGAGGCCCAGGTGGAGGAGGGAAGGACGCCCTCTGGGGTGCCTGAGGAGTGAGGACATGGCTCCTTGCTTCCTGCCCTTCAGCCAGGCACCCCGCAGCCCGGCAGGGGGCATCGGGGACCAGGCTGAGGAGGTCTGGCTGGGCCAGGACTGCGGAGGCCCCCAGATCCCAGAGAACCTGGGGGCCCTGAAGGAGGCTCAGGGGATGAAGATGCCCACTGCGGGGGGCGGGGGTGTGTGTGTGTGAAGGGGGAGGGGTTGCCCTGAGGGCAGCCTGAGTTCAGGGAGGAGGGAGGGAGGGGCCGTGGTCCCTGCTGGCCCCAAGTCGGTGCTGTGGAACAGGAACGCCCTCGGCCCCAGCAGCTCTTCTTTCTAAGGGGCGGGGGTGGGAGGATGCCCTGCCTTTGTGCCCCTGCCCCGGCATTCGGGGCCCCACCTGTGTGCCCAGCCCCCACCCCGTGTGCCTGGCTTCAACCTTCTTGAGATGCCGCTCACACTGTGCACCTGCTCCTCAGGGAATGCTAACTTGTCCTTCAAAACTCAGTGCAGGGCTTCCCTGGTGGCGCAGTGGTTGAGAATCTGCCTGCCAATGCAGGGGACATGGGTTCGAGCCCTGGTCTGGGAAGATCCCTCATGCCGCGGAGCAACTGGGCCCGTGAGCCACAACTACTGAGCCTGCGCATCTGGAGCCTGTGCTCCGCAACAAAAGAGGCTGCAATAGTGAGAGGCCCGCGTACGGCGATGAAGAGTGGCCCCCGCTTGCCACAACTAGAGAAAGCCCTTACACAGAAACAACCAACACAGCAAAAATGAAGTAATTAATTTAAAAAAAAACAAAAACTCAGTGCGGAGCTGCCTCTTACAGGAAGCCTTCCTGACTTCCCCAGGCTGAGCTGCGCATTTCGTCTGATGCTGTTCAGCAGCCTGTGGGTCTGTCGTTGAGGGACTTAGGGGCCTCCAGGTCAAGAGGCAAGTGGCTCATCCTGACACAGAAGCGGGACTCAGTGGGGTCACAACTGGCCACCAGCCCTCCTGAAACATTCTCAGAGTAGTTTTGGTGTCAGTGAGATGGGGTTCCAGTTCCAGCTCTACCATGACACTCAGCCAGGTCATTTCACCCCTCTGAGTCTCACTTTCTACATCTGTAAAATGGGCAATCACAACCCCCTCTCAGAGGACATTGTGAGGACCACATGTGGAAAGAGTTTGGCTCTGCAGTGGGGTTTTCTCTCGGAGTTAGCAGAGCTTCCGAGCTGAGGGTTGCAGGCGAGTGGGCTGTTAGCCACCCTCTCCCTTAACCCCAGAAGAGGTGGGGCAGCTGCTTTCCCAATGCCTGGCCCTTTCAAGCTTGAGTCAAGAGAGCAGGGCTGGACTGAGGATCAGGGTGTCCAGCTGCCCCCTGTTCATCCCCTGGCCCCTGTGCAACTTCCCTCTCTGGCTGAGCCTCCATTTCCGCATCTGCAAAATGAAGATAACCCCGCTTCCCTCGGGCTCGTCCTCCAGTCGGTCTGTGCCCAGCCCCACGAGTCAAACACAAACCTGTCTCCTAGAACCCCCAACAAGGTAGGTCAGAGACAATCAAAAGAGAGGAGGTCAGGGCTGGTGGGGGGAGCCCTAGGTATGGGAACCCGAAGAGCCCTGGCCCTACACCTAGAGCTGGACTTCAGGACAGAATTTCAGCAAGGGGTTGAGGGAGGGTTTCAGCTGAGTGCCCTCAGAGTCAATGCTGGGAGGCCAAGAGGGCTGGGCCATTTCCCAAAGGCAGTACCGTACTCCCAGCCGGGATCACCCGTCCCCTCCCTCTCCTCTTTCCTGGGTCCTTGTATCCCGATCAGGTGTCTTCAGGTGGGCACCCTTCCCAGAGCCAGGCCCAGCTGGGAGCAACAGCCCTTCTGGATCCTACTGTGTTGAAAGAACTGAGTGCCCATTTTTCCACCCCAGTAGAACTCATATTAAAGCAAATGGCCCTATTTGTCTCCCCGTCATGTATCCATGTCCCTTGCTTTTGACCTTGAAGTTCCTGTTGCTAACTAATGTCTATTTCCCCAGTCCTTGAAGCCACACTCAGCCACGTGACTTGTTTTGGACAATGAGCTGTTAGCAAGCATGACACAACAGAGGTTTGAGAAGCACCTGTGGTTTTGGGCTTTGAGATGCAGAGAGCTGGAAAGAGCATCACTCCCACCTGTATGAGAAGAGAAAAGCTGGACAAAATGCAAGTTAACAGCTTTTCTTAAACCCACCTGAGAATGGAGCTCGGCGCAAACAAGTCACTAAAGTCTAGAGATAGACAGGTGCCTGCAGGGAGAAACAAGACCCAAGCATTTGCTTACCTGGGATAGACATCACAGAGTACCGTATAAGCCAGTAAGAGGATTCAGCTGGACATTTTTAACAGATTGCTCAAAACCAAATGTGGGCTAGCCTGAGAATGTGGAGGCTCTGGGGGCTCTGACACAGGAGTTTGCATCCTCTGGGAACCTCACCAGGTGCTCACAGAGATCAGGGAGCATCCAGAGGAAGCTTCCTCTGTCCCTGTCCCCGCAGCGGTATGGCCGGAAGAGGTACCAGCAGCCACTGCTGGAACTCTGCCAGAACCCATCTCCCCATCCCTCGAAGGGAGCAGAAAGCTCCCTATGCAGAGAAAAGGACAGAAAACCCTAGCCTGAGGGCACCGGTCAGAACCCAGTGCAGGCGAGGGGGCAGAGCAAGCTCTACTCCTGGAGGTGGAGGGGGGCAGAAATATATGCTAAGCCCTGTATTACATCTGCAGGAGGGGCAGGGCGCTCATGAAGGCTCACAGTCTGCAAGGCCGAATCAGAACCTCAGAGAAGACCCCACCCCATCCTCTACCACCACACCAACAATCATCAAATAAAATGAAAGGTGAAACAGCTAGGAGAGCCACAGGAGCCCATCGCTCCAGGGAGCAGCACAAAGGAAGACCCAAAGGCAAGCTGCGAGCAAAATTCAATGCAGCCCAACTCCTGACAAGATCAACCCAAGCCCCACACTAAAGTCCTAACAGAAAAAAAGACATAGTCTTCTCCAAGCGTAAAGAATACTTACCTCAGCATCTACTGTTCTATTGTATCAGAGGTTAGCAAATCACAACCAGTGGACCAAATAGGGCCTGTGGCTTATTTTCATACAGTCTATGAGCTAAGAATGATTTTCACATTTTTAAAAGGTTGGAGGAGGAGAAAGAGAATAAGAGCAAGAAGGACAAGAATCGACAGACTGTATGTAGCCCACAAAGCCTAAAATATTTTCCGTCTGACCTTCTACAGAAAAAGTTTGCTGACTTCTGCTATACAACTGTCCAGCTTTCAATAAAAAATTATGAGGCATACCAAAGAGCAATTAAAAGAAAAAAAAATAAACAGTGAAGAGACGAAGCAGTCATCAGAATGAGACTCAGGGGCTTCCCTGGTGGCGCAGTGGTTGAGAGTCCACCTGCCGACGCAGGGGACACGGGTTCGTTTCCCGGTCCAGGAGGATCCCACATGCCGCGGAGCGGCTGGATCCGTGAGCCATGGCTGCTGGGCCTGTGCGTCCGGAGCCTGTGCTCCACAACGGGAGAGGCCACAATGGTGAGAGGCCTGCGTACTGCAAAAAAAAAAAAAAAAAAAAAAAGAATGAGACTCAGATTTGGCACAGATTTTAAACTATCAGAAAAGAAATTTAAAATAATAAATTTGTATGTTAAAGCTCTAGCAGAAAAAGTAGACAACACATATAATCAGACAGGAAGTTTCAGCAGAGAGGTGGAAACTGGAAGAATCAAATTGAAATCTTAGAAATGAAAAACAGTAACAAAGATAATGATTGCCTTTGACAGACGCATCAGTAGACTTACACAATCAAGGAAAGAATGAGTGACCTTGAAGATAGATTAATAACATGTACCCCAATTGAAATGCAAAGAGAAGAACGAATGGGAAAAATAACAAAATATCAGAAAGATGCGGGACAATATAAAATGGTCTAACATATACATAATTGGAAACTAAGAAGAAGAAAGAGAACATGCGGCAGAAGAAATATTTGAATAAATAATGGATGAGAATTTTCCAAAATTAGTGAAAGACCCTAAACTACAGAGAAAAGAAGCTTATTGGACCAGGCAAGATTCCTTTATATACATAAGATTCTCATATGCATATGAGAGAGAGACAGGGAGGGAGGGAGGGAGAGTTTTAAAAGTTATATATACTTTCAAAAGTTAATAAGTCAATACAGGAGATAAGATGGAATCACAGAGGCGAAATTAGAAGAATAAGAACCTCTGACACGTCTCTCCTCCAAATTGTTAGAATCAACTTTTTCAGAATTCTAGAACTTAACCGAAGATTTGCAAGAACCCAAGGAACATTTATTCAAGAAAAGCAGCTGAAACCTAGCAAGGACAGCAAGCTTTGTGGCATTTTAACTTGCCCTAGCCCAATCAGCCACCTCCAGCTCCACAGTAGCCTTGAGAAATAACAGCTCTCTCAGTGCAGAGTGGCAGTCACGGGAGGGAGCAAAATAGAGCTGGACCTCTTTCAAAGCCTCATTCCCAAAGAATTATCATTATTTGACCTGCCTAGTGATTCCCTGGAAGACCTCATTTGCAAGACTGTCTGTACGTGAACTGACTCAGAGACTGCACAGTTACAGGTATCATAAAACATTTCCCTCAGAGTAGGGGAGGGGACGTTTGTCAAAAAAAAATTACACACAAATGTTTTAACTTTGCGGCTGCTTGAGGCAGTAGATAACAGCTGGGGTAACCAATCGACTACACAGAACGCTTAAAAGGAAAAGCTGAGGAATAAGAGGGTTTGGAAAGTTCCCAAGATATTCCTGGCAATCTAGAAGGCCATGTATGTGCGTAGGGCTGGGCACATGCCCAGGGATGTGTGCTTGCTCAGAAAAGACATGAGAAAGCCCTAAACTGTCATCTCTAGCTGACCTTAAGGCTCTGCACAAGCAGGAAATCAAGACTAAAGCAAAGTTGTCAACTGCCTACCTGAGTGTTGAAGGCATGATTCAAAATGCACACAGAGCTCAGCAGCAGATTGGGAGATTTACTGGTTCCAAGTGTTTAAGGAAATCTCTGCCTAATGATTAGCTAACCATTAAGCTACCTGAGAAAAGATTTCAGTGGCCACACATGACAAAGAATACTAACTTTACAGAATTATTTCAGAGAAGTCACTAAATAAACAACTACAATAAGCAGCAACAACAGTAAACCTTTGAAGGAGGAGAATCTTATTTCCAAAGTTGCTATAGTACATTATTTTAAATGACCAGTGTTTAACGAAAAATTATAAGACATACAAAGAAACATGAAAGTATGGCCCATACACAGGGGAAAAAAGGTAATCAATAAAAACTGCCCCAGAGGAAGCCCAAATATTGGACTTAGTAGACAAAAACTTTAAATCAGCTATTTTAAATATATTCAAATATCCAAAGGAACCCATGTGTAAAGAACAAAAATAAAGTACAAGAACAATATCTCACCAAATAGAGGATATTAAAAGTATTAAATAAGCAGATCAAAAGTATTAAAAAGAACCAAAAAGAAATTCCAGAGTTTGAAAAGTTTAACTGAAATTTAACATTCACTAGAAGAGCTTAACAGCAAATTTGAAGATGCAGAAGAAAGAATTAGAAAACTTGAATATGAGTGAATTGAGATTATCCAGTCTGAAGAACAGAAATAAATAAATAAATAAAGAACAAAATTCTTTTTTGAAGAAGATAAATGAACAGAGCCTCAAAGATTTGTAGGGTATCATACACACAATGGAAGTCCCAGAAGGAGAGGATAGAGAGAAAGGGGCAGAAAGAATATTTGGAGAAACAATAGCCAAAAATTTCCCAAATTTGAAGAAAAACATGAATCTGCATATCCAAGAAGTTCAATGAACTCCAAGGAGGATAAAGTCCACACATAGACCTATCATTTTAAACGTATGATCATCTTAGTAGATGCAGAAAAAGCATTTGACAAAATTCAGCACTATTTCATAAAAAAACTCTTAGCAAACTAGGAACAGGAAGGAACTTCATTAACTGAATAAGAAACATTTACAAAATACTATAGCTAAAATTACAGTGAATGGTGAGAAACTGAATGTTTTCCCCTAAGATCAGGAGAAAGGCAAGAATGTCCTCTCTCATCACTTTTATTCAACATCATACCACAAGTCCTAACCAGTGCAATAAGGTAGGAAAAATAAAAATGGGAAGGAAGAAATGAAGTTGTCTCTATTTGCAGATGACATGGTTAAATTCCAAAGAACTCACCAACAAGCTAAATAAGCTAACTAAGTGAGTGACAAGGTCAGTACACAAAAGTTAATTATATGCCTATGTACCCACAGTGAACAATCAAAACATGAAGTTTAAAAAACAGTACTATTTATAATATCCCCCCATTAAGTACTTAGATAAAAATCTAACAAAATGTATATAGGATCTGTATGATGAAAACTGCAAAACATAAATGAAGGAAATCAAAAATCTAAATAAATGGAGAGATAAATGGTTTTCATGAATTGTGAGACTCAGTGTTGTTAAAATCTCTCTTCTTTCCAGTTTGATCTATAGATCCTATGCAATCCCAATCAAAATCTCAGCAAGATTTATACGTCAAGTCAATCCAAAAATATATATGCGGGACGGAGTCAAGATGGCGGTGTGGGAAGACGAGGAGTTAGTCTCCTCACAACTAGGGTGCCTGCTGGCTGCTAGTGGGGACTCTAACCCCCAAGTAGATGGGAGGAACCCCATAGTGAGCGGGTAGGATGTAGGGGGACCAAGGGGGGAGGAGAAGTGGAGGCCAGACAACATTGGCACCCCTGAGGCCGGGGAGATCAGGAGAGGCAGGTGGGAGGGACTCTCCAGGAAGAGCACGAGAGGAGCAGAGGGGCATTGTCCTGCCCACTCGGGCATGGGTAGCCTGCTGAGCTCCCAGGCCCCGATCCCCTGCCCTCCAAGCCCCCTCCAGGCTGTGTGGGTCCTGGGGGCATAGGAGGGAGACTGGGGAGATCAGAGGAGACAGGTGGGAGGAGCCCTGTGGGAGGAGCCCTGTGGGAGGGGCCCTGCAGGAGGAGCAGGAGAGAAGCAGAGGGCGATTGCCCCGCCCATTTGGACACGGGAAGCCTGCTGGGCTCCCAGGTGAGGTGCTCTGCCCTCTGAGACCAGGGGTGGGGGGCACACCTGGGCCCCTTCTGTTCCTTGAGTCTAAGCACCACCCCCCACAGCCCCTAGGGCCTTTTCCAGCCCTGTGGGTCCTGAGCATTGGCCCTGCCCACTGCCCAAACCTCACCCTTGCTTAGACCCTGCCTCCACAGCCAAGGTCTTTTCCCCCCCTCCTTTTTTTTTTTTTTCCCTTTTCCCTCTTCCTCATTTTTACTGTTGTGGTACTGATGTACCTTCCGGTTGTTGATTCATGTATGTTTTTATTTTTACATTCTTTCTAACATATCTGTTAAGTTTCCTAGTCTAATATTATTTTTAAATTTTTATTGTTTTTTTTTTTTTTTGCCACCCCACGTGGCTTGTGGGATCTTGATTTGCAAGCATGGGTTTGGGCGGAAGCTCCTGTGATGGGAGCTCCGAGTCTGAACCATTGGACTAACAGAGAATCTCAGACCCCAGGGAATATTCATTGGAGTGAGGTCTCACAGAGTTCCTCACCTCAACACCAAGACCCAGCTCTACCCAACAGCCTACAAACTCCAGTGTTGGAAGCCTCAGGCCAAACAAACAGTAAAATAGGAACACAATCCCACTCATAAAAATAAATAAATAAGATGGCAAAAAAATATATCACAGATGAAGGAGCAAGGTAAAAACCTACAAGACCAAATAAATGAAGAGGAAATAGGCAATCTACCTGAAAAATAATTCAGAGTAATGATAGTAAAGATGATCCAGAATCTCAGAAATAGAATGGAAGCACGGATTGAGAAAATACAAGAAATGTTTAACAAAGATCTGGAAGAACTAAAGAACAAACAAACAGAGATGAACAGCACAATAACTGAAATGAAAAATACACTAGAAGGAATCAATAACAGAATAATGGAGGCAGAAGAACGAATAAGTGAGCTGGAAGACAAAATGGTGGAAATAACTGCCAAGGAGCAGAATAAAGAAAAAAGAATGAAAAGAACTGAAGACAATCTCAGAGACCTCTGGGACAACACTAAACACACCAACATTCGAATTATAGGGGTCCCAGAAGAAGAAGAGAAAATGAAAGGGTCTGAGAAAGTATTTGAAGAGATTATAGTTGAAAACTTCCCTAACATGGGAAAGGAAATGGTCACCCAAGTCCAGGAAGCACAGAGAGTCCCATACAGGATAAACCCTAGAAAAAACACACCAAGACACACATTAATCAAACTAACAAATATTAAATTCAAAGAAAAATTATTAAAAGCAGCAAGGGAAAAACAAAAATAACATACAAAGGAATCCCATAAGGTTATCAGCTGATTTTTCAGTGGAAACTCTACAGGCCAGAAGGCAGTGGCAGGATATACTTAAAGTGATGAAAGAGAAAAACCTACAACCAAGATTACTCTACCCAGCAAGGATCTCATTCAGATCCAATGGAGAAGTCAAAAGTTTTTCAGACAAACAAAAGCTAAGAGAATTCAGCACCACCAAACCAGTTTTACAACAAATGCTAAAGAAACTTCTCTAAGCAGGGAAACACAAGAGAAAAAAAAGATCCACCAAAACAAACCCAAAACAATTAAGAAAATGGTAATAGGAACATACATATTGATAATAACCTTGAATGTAAATGGATTAAGTGCCCCAACCAAAAAACACAGACTGGCTGAATGGATACAAAAACAAGACCCATATATATGCTGTCTACAAGAGACCCACTTCAGATCTAGGGACACATACAGACTGAAAGTGAAGGGATGGAAAAAGATATTCCATGCAAATGAAAATCAAAAGAAAGTTGGAGTAGTAATACTCATATCAGATAAAATAGACTTTAAAATAAAGACTGTTACAAGAGATAAGGAGTGACGCTACATAATGATCAAAGGATCAATCCAAGAAGATATAACAATTATAAATGTTTATGCACCCAACATAGCAGCACCTCAGTACATAAGGCAAATGCTAACAACCATGAAAGGAGAACTCGACAGTAACACAATAATAGCAGGGGACTTTAACACTCCACTTACACCAATGGACAGATCATCCAAACAGAAAATAAATAAAGAAACACAAGCTTTAAATGACACAATAGACCAGATAGATCTAATTGATATTTATAGAACATTCCACCCAAAAGTGGCAGAATACACTTTCTTCTCAAGTGCACATGGAACATTCTCCAGGATAGATCACATCTTGGGTCACAAATCAAGCCTCAGAAAATTTAAGAAAATTGAAATCGTATCAAGCATCTTTTCTGACCACAAAGCTATGAGAGTGGAAATCAATTACAGAAAAAAAACTGTAAAAAACACAAATACGTGGAGGCTAAAGAGTGTGCTACTAAATAACCAAGACGTCACTGAAGAAATCAAAGAAGAAATAAAAAATACATAGAAACAAATGACAATGAAAACACGATGACCCAAAACCTATGGGATGCAGCAAAAGCAGTTCTAAGAGGAAAGTTTATAGTAATTCAATCTCACCTCAAGAAACAAGAAAAATCTCAAATAAACAATTTAACCCTACACTTAAAAAAACTAGAGAAAGAAGAACAAAGAAAACCCAAAGTCAGTAGAAGGAAAGAAATCATAAAGATCAGAGGAGAAATAAATGAAATAGAAATGAAGAAAACAATAGCAAAGATCAATAAAAACTAAAAGCTGGTTCTTTGAGAAGATAAACAAAACTGATAAACCCTTAGCCAGACTCATCAAGAAAAAAAGGGAGAGGATGCAAGTCAATAAAATTAGAAATGAAAGAGGAGAAATCACAACTGAGACTGCAGAAATACAAAGGATTATAAGAGACTACTACAAACAACTATATGCCAATAAAATGGACAACCACAAAGAAATGGACAAATTCTTGGAAAGGTACAATTTTCCAAGACTGAACCAGGAAGAATTAGAAAATATAAACAGACCTATCACAAGTAATGAAATTGAAACTGTAATTTAAAATCTTCCAATAAACAAAAGTCCAGGACCAGATGGCTTCACAGGCAGATTCTACCAAACATTTAGAGAAGAGCTAACACCAATCCTTCTCAGAGTCTTCCAAAAATTGCAGAGGGAGAAACACTCCCAAATTCATTCTACAAAGCCACCATCACACTACCAAAACCAGAAAAAGATATCACAAAGATAATTTTAGACCAATATCACTGAAGAACATAGATGCAAAAATCCTGAAGAAAATACTAGCAAACAGAATCCAACATCACATTAAAAGGATCATACACCATGATCAAGTGAGATTTATCCCAGGGATGCAAGGATTCTTCAATATATGCAAATCAATCAATGTGATACACCACATTAACAAATTAAGGAATAAAAACCATATGATCATCTCAATAGATACAGAAAAAGCTTTTGACAAAATTCAACACCAATTTATGATAAAAACTCTCCAGAAAATGGGCATAAAGCGAACCTACCTCAACATAATAAAGGCCATAAATGACAAACCCACAGCAAGCATCATACTCAATAGTGAAAAACTGAAAGCATTTCCACTAGGATCAGGAAAAAGACAAGGATGTCCACTCTGGTCACTCTTATTCAACATAGTTTTTGAAGTCCTGCCCACAGCAATCAGGGAAGAAAAAGAAATAAAAGGAATACAAATTGGAAAAGAAGAAGTAAAAATGTCACTATTTGCTGATGACATGATACTATACATAGAAAATCATAAAGATGCCACCAGAAAACTACTAGAACTAATCAATGAATTTGGTAAGGTTGTAGAATACAAAATTAATGCACAGAAGTCTCTGGCATTTGTATACACCAACAATGAAAAATCAGAAAAAGAAATTAAGGAAATACTCCCATTTACCATTGCAACAAAAAGAATAAAATACCTAGGAATAAACCTGCCTAAGGAGGCTAAAGACTTGAACTCAGAAAACTATAAAACACTGATGAAAGAAATCAAGGATGACATAAACAGATGGAGAAATATACCATGTTCTTGGATTGGAAGAATCAATATTGTGAAAATGACTATACTACCCAAAGCAATCTACAGATTCACTGCAATCCCTATCAAACTACCAATGGCAGTCTTCACAGAATTAGAACAAAAAAGTCTTACAATCTGTATGGAAACACAAAAGACCCTGAATAGCAAAAGCAATCTTGAGAGAGAAAAACGGAGCTGAAGGAATAAGGCTCCCTGACTTCAGACTATACTACAAAGCTACAGCAATCAAGACAGTATGGTACAGCACAAAAACAGCAATACAGATCAATGGTGCAGGATAGAATGCCCAGAGATAAACCCATGCACATATGGCCACCTAATTCACAACAAAGGAGGCAAGAACATACAATGAAGGAAATACAGCCTCTTCAATAAGTGGTGTTGGGAAAACTGGACAGCTATATGTAAAAGAATGAAATTAGAACACTACCTAACACCATACACAAAAATAAACTCCAAATGGATTAAAGACTTAAATGTAAGACCAGACACTATAAAACTTTTAGAGGAAAACATAGGAAAAACACTCTTTGACATAAACCACAGCAAGATCTTTTTTGACCCACCTCCTAGAGTAACAGAAATAAAAGCAAAAATAAACAAATGGGACTTAATTAAACTGAAAAGCTTTTGCACAGCAAAGGAAACCATAAACAAGAAAAAAAGACAGCCCTCAGAATGGGAGAAAATATTTTCCAATGAAGCAACTGACAAAGGATTAATCTCCAAAATATACAAACAGCTCATGGAGCTCAATATCAAAAAAAAAAAAAAAACAACAATATAGTTTAAAAATGGGCGGAAGACCTAAATAGACATTTCACCAAGGAAGACAAACAAATAGCCAAGAGACACATGAAAAGATGCTCAACATCACTAATTATTAGAGAAATGCAAATCAGAACTACAATGAGGTATCACCTCACACCAGTCAGAATGGCCATTATCAAAAAAGCTAGAAACAATAAATGCTGGAAGGGGTGTGGAGAAAAGGGAACCCTCTTGCACTGTTGGTGGGAATGTAAATTGATACAGCCACTATGGAAAACAGTATGGAGGTGCCTTAAAAAACTAAAAATAGAACTACCATATGACCCAGCAATCCCACTACTGGGCATATACCCTGAGAAAACCATAATTCAGAAAGACACATGCACCCCAATGTTCATTGCAGCACTATTTACAATAGCCAGGACATGGAACCAACCTAAATGTCCATTGACAGATGAATGGGTAAAGAAGATGTGGCACATATATACAATGGAATATTACTCAGCCATAAAAAGAAATGAAATTGAGTTATTTGTAGTGAGGTTGATGGGCCTAAAGTCTGTCATACAGAGTGAAGTAAGTCAGAAAGAGAAAAACAAATACCGTATGCTAACGCATGTATATGGAATCTAAAAAAAAATTGGCACTGATGAACCTAGCTGCAAGGCAGGAATAAAGAGGTAGACATAGAAAATGGACTTGAGGACATGGGGTGGGAGGGCGAAGCTGGGGCAAAGTGAGAGTAGCATTGACATATATACACTACCGAATGTAAAATAGTTGGCTGGTGGGAAGCAGCAGCATAGCACAGGGAGATCGGCTCGGTGCTTTCTGATGACCTAGAGGGGTGGGATAGGGAGGGTGGGAGGGAGGCTAAGAGGGAGGGGATATGGGGACACGTGTATGCATACGGCTGATTCGCTTTGTTGTGTAACAGAAACTAACATGGTATTGTGAAGCAATTATACTCCAATAAAGATCTATTAAAAGAAAAGAAATATATACATATATATATATATATATATATATATATATGAAAATGTAAAGGAGCTAAATTAGCCAAAACAACTGTGAAAAAGAACAAAATTGAAGCACCCATACTACCCAACTTCAAGATTTACCCATAAAATTATAGTAATCAGGAGAATATGATTTTGACAAAATCACAGACCAGAAATAAACCCACACAAACATACTCAACTGATTTTTGACAAATGTGCAAAGGCAATTCCATGGAAACATAGTGTCCATTTGAAAAAACATGAAACTGTCACATACCTCACACCTTACACAGAAATTAACTCAAAATGCATTATAGACCCAAATGTAAACATAAAACTTCTATGAGAAAACGTCAGAGAAAATCTGCATGACCTTGGGTTTGTCGATGTGCTACACCAAAAACACAATCTATAAAAGAAAAAATCGATAAACCGGACTTTATGAAAATTAAAAACTTTTGCTCTGAGAAACTGTTAAGAGAATAAAAAGACAACCGACAGACTGGAAGAAAAGATTTGCAAATCACGTATTCAATTAAGGACTTGTATCCAGTGCCTAAAGAACTTCAAAATTCAAAAACAAGAAAAAAAACAACCTAGTTTTTAAAGAAGGGCACAAAAGATCTGAACAGCTGCTGCACAAAAGATCTGAACAGGTGCTTCTCAAAAGAAATATGGCAAATAAACATATAAAAAGATGTTCCACATTATTAGTCATCAGGGAAATGGAAATTAAAACCACAATGAGATATAACAATACTCAAATGGTTAAAAATTTTTAAATTAAACAAAAATTGGGGGTGGGGTATAGTTGATTTACAATGTTGTGCTAGTTTCAGGTGTACAGCAAAGTGAATCTGTTATACATATACATATATCCACTGTCCTTTAGATTCTTTTCCCATATAGGCCATTACAGGTATTGAGTAGAGTTTCCTGTGCTATACAGTAGGTTCTTATTAGTTACCTATTTTATATATAGTAGTGTGTATGTGTCAACCCCAATCTTCCAATTTATCCCTTCCCTCCCCCTTAACCCCAGGTAACCATAGTTTATTTTCTACATCTGTAACTCTATTTCTGTTTTGTAGCTAGATTCATTTGTTTCCTTTTTTTAGATTTGGTTAAAATTTTTAAATTGACAATACCAAATTCCGGTGAGGATGCGGACCAACAGGAATACTCATTTACTGCCCGTCGGATTACAAAAGCATACAGCTATTTTGGAAAACGGTGTGATTAAAAAGGGGCCAAATAAAGGAATTTTTCAGGTGATGGAACTATTCCCTAGAGTACTGGTGTGGTGGATACATAACTCTAAGTATTTGTCAAAACCCATAGAACTGTACATTACAAAGAGTGAACTCTATTGTATGCAAACTTGAAACAGCCAATCATTGTGTCAGGGAGTCTCAGGATGGAATGCAGACTGTGACTAAAGGATCTAATTGTATTGCAAATATATGACAAAACCTCACTGATTAGGTGGGGGGAAAGGAGCTGACCAGTTTAACCTCGGAAAGCAGAGTTTAGACCGTAAAGCCAAAGACAAAAAGATTGCACATGAACCCTGTTCTCTGGTTGGTAACGATGTTTCTTACAGGGGTACAGATCTGCAGTTCTGAGACTATGTGCTTTGTAGGTATCCTAGGGTCAAACAAATACCTAAACTGATTGTAGATATGGGAGCCAGGCTCTGATTGTCAAAGAAAAAAGTTGCAAATGGGCAAGGCAGCAAGGCAAGAGTAAGTTCTGCATCGTTGGTTTAGCGTCAGAGGGGAGGCTGTCAGTATGAACTAATGCTTATTTTAAGATAAATAGCTGATAGCTGGATGGACGGACGGAAGGACAGAGGCAGGGATAGATAAGTGTATGTATACGTGGATTAGTATACTACAAATATTTCCTAGCTCTGGCCACTAAGAGGGTCTAGAAATAGTGAGAGTAGCAACCAGTCCATCTACAATCCAGATCTTAGTTTCTAAATAAAAGGAGCCAGAACTCTATGGGGAAGTGGCTGATGCGAGCACTGGGGTGAGAGAAACACAAGGTGAGCCTGGAGCAGAAAGCAAGAGAGTGAAACGAACAAACAAAAAAATAGGAATATGTCCAAAGAACACAGGAGCCAATTCGAAAGGGCTCCCAAATGGACAAAGTTAGAACAATTTGACCAATGAAATAAATGCTAGCATGAGATTCTAACCTAAAGAATACCCATGCTGCTGTAAATAAATAAATGACAGAGAAGGGACAAATCTCCCTTACAGAACAATTCCAAATAATAAATGTAGGAGGGAAAAAGAAATAGAAAATCATCATGAGAACACCACGGTAACCATTGATTCAGGCAAGGTCCACGGATGGATGCTAAAATTAGTGGGCAAAACGTTAGGAGGCTTGCATAGCCTCGGAATGTCTCCCCCAAATAGGTGTTCATTACTGTGGTGATCTTATCATGCGTCCACGTTCTTGGATGCTTCATTCCCCTCTCCTGAGTGTGAGCTGGGCTAGTGACTCGTTTCTAACAAACTGAGTATGGAAAAGGAAAACTGGTATCTTTATGGTGGAGAAACCTGGCAGACATCCCGTAACCATGCGATCAAGATTAACAGCCACAGTGATAAGTCGCAGTGGTCTCCTGTTACCCCAGATATGATGCCTCGAGAAGGACACATCACCTCCACACATAACCCCAGACAAATCACGAGAAATCATCAGACAAACCCAACTTGAGGGGCGGTCTACAAAATAGTCAGTATTCTTCAAAACTTTCAAGGTCATGAAAATTGAGGAAAGGCGGGGAAAATATCGCCGACCACAGGGGGCTAAGGAAGCACGATGACTAAATGCAACATGGTCTCGTGGACGGGACGTTAATGAAAAAGATCCAGGGGCTTCCCTGGTGGTGCAGTGGTTAAGAATCCGCCTGCCAATGCAGGGGACACGGGTTCGAGCCCTGGGCCGGGAAGATCCCACATGCCGTGGAGCAACTAAGCCTGTGCACCACAACTACTGAGCTCGCGTGTCACAACTACTGAAGCCCATGGGCCTAGAGCCCGTGCTCCGCAACAAGAGAAGCCACGGCAATGAGAAGCCCGCGCACCGCAATGAAGAGTAGCCCCTGCTCGCCGGAGCTAGTTCTGCCCGCGCACAGGAACGAAGACCCAACTCAGCCAAATAAATAAATAAATTTATTTTTAAAAAATCCAAATGAAGATCTAATAGTCTTATATCACTGCTAATCTCTTAGTTTTGGTAAGTGTAACATAGGAATATAAGATGTTAACATTAGGGGAAACTGAGTGAAGGGTGTGTGGGCACTCTCTGTACCCTCTTTACAACTCTTTGTAAATCTAAAATTATTTCAAAATAAGAAGTTTTTTTTTAAAGAGGGAAATCATTTCCTGTTGTTCAGGGCCCAGCCAGGCTCCCTCTCAGGAGGTTTTCCCTGATCTCCCCTGCACACTGGGTTTGATCTTCCTTGGGGTCCTCAAGCCTGACTGTGTCTGCCGCTCACTGGACCCCAAGCATGTAACAGCTGAAGGGCTCAGCTTCTTTCCTGGGATCACATGAGCCTTCCAAAGTGCTCCTCGAGCTTCCAGACAGCAGGGCCTAATTCTCACATCTTGGAAGACTTCGCAGCCCATGCCTTCAAGGGGAGGGTGGGGCTGAGGGCCCCCTGGAGGGTCTAAGATCTTCCGTGACGAGACCCCCAGCTGGCCAGGCAGGTTTGGGCCCAGCTAGGAGCTGTGGGTGGCGTTAGGGGAGAGCACTGGATGAAGCCTGGGTCCACAGAGCTTGTCACCTCTCCTAGCTTATTCAGGAGGGCGGAGCAGGGGTCTCCTGGAAGAAAAAGGCCTGGCAACTTGGTCCCAGTGGAGGTTCAAGGCCCAGCTTCATGGAAGCTGAACTGCAAGAAAAAGCAGCTGGGGGCTGGGCTCCCTGAGAACGAGCTCCCCATAAGGGCGGAGGCAGAGGGAGCAGAGGCAGCTTGCTGGATTTGCCCACCGGGCTCCCAGGGACAAAAGGAGCGTCACCAGGGACACATCCTGTATCGTCCCATCGGGCCACAGGGGCACCTGGGGAAAGATGGCTGTAAAGCATGAGTGAGGCCAGAGTGCTGAACCACCTGCACCACTGTGGAAACCCCGGACACATCAGAGCCCGTCTACACTGAAGGCAGCAGGAGCACACGGCTCAGAGCTTAGCAGCTGCCGCCTCTCAGCAGAGCGGGTACCAGGCGCTTAAGCAGCGCTTGCAATGTGACAGCACTACTAGAGGCGGCAGCAGCCACGGTGCGTCCCTGCCCCTGCCCGGGACCCCTGCTCAGGTACACAATGGCCTAGAGTAGCAGAAGGGGTGCCTCAAATAGAGCAGCTCCTCTCCACCGGCTATGGACGGGGACCCAAGGCCCAGGACCGGTCCTTGTAGGCACCTGTGAGGCTCTGGTGGAGGGGAACTCTTTGGAAGGGCATATTACAGGTGGGCCAGTCTGAGGACAAGAGAGGGTCATTGAGGGCTGACGCCATCACAGGCTCCCTCAGCCTGCTCCCCCAGCCCCATGGCTCTGGTTATGACCCACAAATATAGGTCTCCAGAGAGGCTCCTCCCATGCAGGCCCATTTATCACCCCCCCCACCACCGTCCCCGGCCACTGGATACCTCCCCCTGCATATCCCAAGGGCACCTCCAGCTCATGAATCCCAAACAGAATTCAACACCCTTCCTCCAACCTGTTCTTCCCGCCCCATGTGCCTCCTCCATGATGGGCAGCCAACACCCATTACCATCCTTGTCTCCCCACGCCCCTACCTCCTAAATCTATCACTACCACCACTGCCACATCCCTGTTCCAAGCCAGGTCCAGGAGAGGTGCTCAGTGAATGTTTGTGGGCTGGCTGGAGGGGTGGGTGAGTGGATGGATGGATGGATGGTGGCTGGAGGGATGGTGGTTGGATGGATGGACGGATCAACAGATTGATCAACGGGTAAGTGAACAGTTGGGTAGATGGATGAGTGGATAGATCGATGGGTTGATGGATGGATGAAAATGGCCGAACCGCTACAGCACAGGGAGCTTTGGAACTGGAGTTGTTACACCTGCCAGTATTTTTCTTGGGCAACACCAGGACCCTTAGTTGGACAAGGGCTGGATTGGAACTTGCTGCTCCGAGAAGAGGCCAGAGCTAAGGCCATTTCGAGATATTCTGTTTTGGGGGGACGAGGTGCTCCAGCAATTTGAACACAACAAGGCACAGAACTGCACGTGCCAACCACCCCTGAGGGAAGCTGGAGCAAGCAGAAGGATGCCAGTTATTGGCACACGGAAGGTCTTTGGCCTCTGAACTCAGTCCAGGACTCAGGACTTGGCCAGGAGGACGCCACTCCTCCCCTACATGCCCCACATGACACCCGGAGACACAGAGGAAGAGGCACCCGGAGGACTTCTCTTTCTTTTTACAAAGACTTTATTGTCTGACATGCTTGACAAAAAAATTACAGCCACAATCAAGTTATGCCGAAATGATTGAGGAGCATGCCATCATCTTTCATACCTCAAGGACTTTTAATGAATTTTCTTTTAAAGTAACAGCTGCCTTCATAACTTTTATTTTCCACATAAAAATACACCATATTCTGAAGGTACCTTAGGAAAAAAAACATTTTTTTTTTAAGTTTATAGTTCTTGGTCCGCATAGAAATTCAGTAGAGGTTACTGAAAGGGCCTGGAGTCCTCTCCCCCCACGCATTCACACACATGCCGTGCGTCAGAGGTGTCCCCAGAGACCCTGTAAACATCCCCGGCTACCAGGAACCACTTGGGCCAAAAAGGATTCCTGAAACCCTGCACCCTGCGGAGCAAAGCCGGCCTCGGCCAACGTGGTGCTGCTACTGGGCTCCCCGGATGGTGCCCCTCGCCCCATGGGGAGCCCCACTTGAGTAGGGAAGGAATCATGGTCTCCTGGGATCCTGGGCACAGAGAACAGGGTCCTCCAAGACTCCAGGGGCTCTCCATGAGAAATGAACCAGACAGGTGCTGAATAGGACCCTTAATAAAAAAAGAGCCTTGGACCGTGCATTGCCTTGTAGGGCAGGAGCTTTGAGTGGTGGGAGAGCAGGGGCTGTGAAGCCAGAGACCAAGGTTCAAATCCTGCCTCTGCCTCTTTTGAGCTGTGCACCCTCAGGCAGGTTACCTCACCTCTCTGATCTCAATCTCCTCATCTCCAAAAGGAGGACAGCAGTACCCACTTTGCAAGACTGCTGGAAATGAGATCATATCTGCAAAGGGCTCATTAAATGCTGGTCCCAGGCCTGGGACTAAGGGGAGGTGAGCAGGGCCCTCCTCTCAGGTGTACAACTTAAGGGGCGCCAAAAAGCTCATAGATGGAGATAAATGATACTATTTTAATGCAATGTTTTTAAAAATCAAAATTAATGCAGGAAAAAAGATCTATGATGAACAAAATATCCACATTTTAAATAAAGGCAGAATCTGACCCTGCACGTGCTGATCCTGCCTCACTGGTCACCCCAACGAGGCCCTGCTGGTTCTCTGTCCATCAGAGACAGCCCAACCCCCAGTCCTAATTTAAAGAAGAAAAAGAAGCCCGCCCTGGGTGGAGCTGCCGGAACCGAAGCCCATCTCTGTCTCTGTGCCAGCTTCCCGTGGGGGCCGCCGGCTGGCACCCAGGGACATGGCAGCCCGACTGTGAACCATTTAGCCTCCCTCGGCTGTGGGCACGGCAGCCAAAATCCGAGGGGCGAGGGATATCCCACTGGGGTACAGGACCCAGTCGAGGGCGATGAGAACCACGGGGTCCACTTTATTAAATTAAGAAGGGGGGCGTGAGCACACGTGTGTGTGTGTGTGTGTGTGTGTGTGTGTCCACACCCATATGGGCGCGTACAGGGGGCAGGGCAGCCTCGGCCCGCAGAGCCCTCAGCCTTCTGAGTTCTGCAGAGCAGCGCAGCCCCCAGGGGACCAGGGGCATCCAGGACTTGGGAACCCTCCAGCTGGCCCTGGGCCCTCATCAGGCTCATTCCGTAGAAACAACCCCCCAAGTCCAGGCTCCGAGCGGGTGCCCGGGATGCTCAGGCCACAGTTTACATCAGCAAAAATGCCCACAGGAAGAAAACGGGGGATCAGTGAAGCAAAGGGCTGGTCGGCCCGGCCAGGTGCGGCCCGATTCCTGAGACGTCCCTGATCGTTCCCTTGGATGCCTGGACGGAGCGGAAGGGCCGCCTGCACTCAGGCTACGACACACCCTCCCACCCCCGAGCCCTGAGGCTTGCAGCCACACAGACCCTCGGTGAGAAGGAGACTTTGTGCCAGAACTCCCAGGATCTGTCCAAGAGCAGCGGCTTCCCAAACCCACGAGGGTGTCCAACGGAGAAGGATAAAGATTCAGTCACTTCCCAAGCAGGACAGGGCCACGAGCGTAGCAGGTCCTTTAACAAGGAACACACGGAAGGGACACGCAGAAATCAGCGATGAGCACAGAACCCCTGACGGACCTGCAGGGTCCTGACTCCAAATGACAGAAGGCTGAAGAGTCAGGGGTGATTTTCTTCATTCCAAGGCCTCAGCCCGCCTGCTGGGCTGGTCCCCGCAGCCGGACGGGCTGTCTGCGTGAAAGGAAGGGGGGTTGGAGGTCCGTGCTCTCAGCTAGGTGTACGTAGCTGATGCGGGTGGGAAGCGCTGGGGCCGTGGGGGCAGTCAGGAGTTCCGGGGTGTGGGGAGGTCAATGACTATGGGTGGGTTCACGGGCTGGTAGTTCACGGTGCACACAGATGCGTTCACGTAGGTGGTTGTCCCATCCGCCATGACTCCGTACCCTAGAAAGTAAGCACACGGCTGTCAGGGCTGAGAGGTGACACCAGGACCCAGGGCAGTGAGGGTGGTCTGGTGAGTGTGGTAGTCAGAGGGAACTCAGCCACAAGGGGCTGAAGATGTCTGGGGCGAGCTACTGAAACCATCCAGTACAGGCTCTTCATCTATAAATGGTGACGATGACAGATGCTCCTCCCAAGCCTGCTGTGAGCAGCAAATGAGATAATAATTCACAGGCTCGGCCCAGTGCCTGGAAAGCACATGGTGAGACACCATCATTGACATCATCACCATCACCATCATCACCACCGTACACCATCATCACCATGATCATTACTATCATCGTCACTATCACCATCTCATCATCACCACCATTATCATCACCACCTCCATCGTCACCACCTCCATCATCACCATCACCATCATCACCACCATTTTCATCACCACCTCCATCATCACCATCACCATCATCACCACCATCACCATCACCACCTCCATCATCACCATCATCACCACCTCCATCATCACCATCACCATCATCACCACCATTATCATCATCACCATCACCATGATTATCACCATCACCACCTCCATCATCACCATCATCACCACCATTTTCATCACCACCTCCATCATCATCACCATCATCACCATCACTATCATCACCACCATCACCATCACCACCTCCATCATCACCATCATCACCACCTCCATCATCACCATCATCACCACCATTATCATCATCACCATCACCATGATTATCACCATCACCACCTCTATCATCACCATCACCATCATCACCATTATCATCACCACCATTATCATGATCATTACCATCATTGTCACTATCACCATCTCATCATCGCCATCATCACTACCATTATCATCATCACCACCTCCAACATCACCATCATCACCACCTCCATCATCACCATCACCATCACCATGATTATCACCATCACCATCATCATTACCATCATTGTCATTATCACCACCGTCATCATCACCATCTCCATCATCACTACCATCATTGTAACCATCATTATCATCCCCACCATCGTTGTCATGTACTTTCTTCTCCTCACCTCTGTCCCCAAACATACCCTCTTCCCACCACATCTACTGGTCAGAATCCTCCTCAACCTTGAGCTCAGCTCACCTCCAAACCAAAAGGGACACTTCCCCTCCTCTGTGCAGGCTACCCATCCTTTGGAGCCTGCATTTCTCTTGTACAATCATGCAGGGGTGTGGTTTGGATCACACACAACCTTGCATCTGAGGGCACTACACGCCCACAGTAGGTCTACAGAAAATGACAGCCGTTACTATTATCCCACAGCACAAGAGCTGTCCATCTCTCCCACGACCTTTCAGAGTCTGCCTTTGATGGCTCATCTGTTGCCCAGGAGTCTGTGAGCTCCCTGGGGCTGGAGAGGTCTGATCACGCCTGCCCCTGACAGCGCGATGCAGAGGAAAGTGATCGGATGTGGACCAAGCCATGTGAGTCCCAGGGGCCCTGGCCCAAAGCAGACAGAGGTTCAGGAGGCCAGGAGACAAGCTTGGGGGAAAACCATGTGCTTCCTGGCAGGGGACAATGGGACCAGGAAGCCTTGGACAGGTGGGATAATGGTTCAAAAGGAGCAAACTGGTGAAATCAGACTCCAGTGAGGAAGCCTGAGGTCTCACGAGGTGAGCCCTGTGCAGTGACAGGCCGGGGCAGTCACGGCTGGAGCCGACATCACCGGTCACCTTCACGGCCACCCTGCCCACTCTCCCCAGGTGATGTGGACACAGCAAGGGGTCCTGCCCCCAGGACAGAAGGCAGAACCTCACGGCTGTCTGTGTGTGGGGGGCGGTGGCGGGGGGGAGATGCCAATAAAGCCCCTTGGGCAGGCAGGCAGCCCTCCCCATCCATTAAGCACCTACTGCATGCCAGGCCGTAGGGATGTGAGCAACAAGACGGGCCACCTGTCCTGTAAGGAGCTCCCAGGGCGCCCCCAACTCGAACACCTCCTCCGTGTCACATCCAAATGTCCCCTCCTCCAAAAAGCCCCCAGCCATCTCCGAAGACTTCCCAGGGCGGAGGAGGCACAGCAGAGCTGCAGGGCTCCAAGGAAGTAAAACTTATTTCTAAGTCTTGCTAGACTTTTCTTCCATCTTCCTATGATAAAACATTTCGGCAACAGCTAACTGACAGCCGACACGGGGACAGGCATTTACGAAGTGTATGTAGGAAATGGGCTATTTCCCTCTGGTCAGGGGGGAGGTGACTGGGTTCAAGGGAGGTGAGACAGCCCCCCTGAAGGGCCAATGAGGCGCCCCGCCCCCCTGCAGGTAAGGCCCCCACCCCCGCTGACCTTCATGGATGTGGCCGAAGACATGCAGCCGCGGCTGGACGCGCCTTTGCACCGTGTTGAGCAGCTCCACGCAGCCCACCCGCTGCATCTTCTTGGGGACCCAGTCCAGGAAGCCTGGCAGGGGAGACAGCAGGAGGGCGATGACGGGGCCCAGGCCGCAGCTCTGCAATCTCAGAGACACAGTGGCCCTGGACCCACCCTGCCCTGCCTCAGCCTCCGGGAGGAAAGCCTGGCTCCAGCTTGCACTGCCTGGGGCCTTGCAGCCTCATCCTCCCCTGCTTCCCCTTCTCCTCCCCTGCAGGGCGGCACGGAGAGCCCACGTATAAAAGCCCGAGTAGGCCAGGCACGATGGGGAGGGAGCAGTCTCGACAGCTGTGAGCCCCCCAGACCATTCATGCTCAAAGTGGTCTCAAGACTGGCATCCACCCATTGCAGAGAGAAGCAAACTGAGGCCGGAGAGGGACAGTGGAGGCCCAAGGCCACCCCAGCAGGTGGCAGCAGAGCGGACCACGGGAGCAGGATTTCCATGTTGGAAACTTTCTAAACACACATCGCAAAATCATGAAAATGAACTTCTTCATCCACTGCAGCCTCAAGCACGTGGGCCGTGTCTGGGTCTGCTCACGCCGCCAGCCTCCCGGAGCCATCCCATATGGTGGCTTATTCTCCTCACACGGCTACACAAACCACAGGAGAATGACTGATTACTCCAAGCATACAACTACGGTTCATCTCAGCCCCTCTCTGCTCAGGCGGGAGAAACAGGTTTCTACAACCGCTGGGAAGGGGAAGAGGAATCCTGCCACTCAAAGAATCTGACAGGCTGCAATGGACCTGACTTAGAGCTGAGAGAGAGAAAGAAGGAGGGAGAGAGGGAGAGAAACAAGAAGGAAGAGGAGGAAGAAGAGGGGAGAGGCGGGGAGTAGGCAGGGGACGGGCTTGGAGCAGACACTTGGGCTCTGCTACCTACTGGCTGTGTGACCTTGGACAAGTCACTTAACCTCTCTGTGCCACATTCAACAATTCATCCAACAACGGGCTGGGCTGAGTACACAGGCGCCCCCGAAACAGGAGCTGTGTGTTGTGTGTGAAGCAGGCGTGGTGAGGCATCCAGAGAGCGGGAACCCAGAAGATGCTGTTGGAGGAGTGGATGGAGGGGTAGAAAGGGGGGAAGGAGGAGAGGGAGAGAGGGAGGGAGGGAGGAAGCAAAAAAACCTGCCTCAGAGCCTCACTAGAAGCCACGTGTCACGCCTAAACCACGTCAGGGCCCTGGGCCTCGGGGCTCCCTCCGTTTGGAAATGGGGGTAAGAAAGCCTTCATTTCAGCCCTTTGTGAGGGTGGAGGGAGGCGCCAAGGGCTCTGGCTGGGCGTCTGGCACACAGCAGGTGCTCAGGGCAGCTTCTCCCTGAACAGGTATCTGAGCGAATGACTCTGGAGCTGCACTGGGCCTCACCTGACAGCCCTTCCCACCGGGAACGCCCTGCCCGCACCCACCTCCCTCCCCGCCTCTCCCAGACCCGATGCTGAGACCACCCTTTCTGTCAGCCTCTGCAGGCCCCCTCTGACGATCTCTGTCTCAGGCTTCCCTCATCCTTGACCGTGTCCCACTGGGCTTGGCCGTTCGGTATCCCTCTGCCCGGCATCTTGGAGCCTTCAAGGCAAGCACTGCATCGGGTTGGCTCCAGGTCCCGCATGGCCCGGCCCAGCCCAGCCCCAAACACCAAGGGAGTGATGACAGGTCTGGTGGAGGCACTGGTGGGGGGAGAGGCGGGTCTGGGCAGGACTGCTGGGAGTTGGGCTTCATTCTTAGGACTGAGGGAGTCACAGAGGGTTATAGAGGGATGGCATGGTACAACGGACCATTCAGAGAATTCCCTCCTACTGACGTGAGGAGAGTGGACTGGGTGGGGCAAGACTCAGAGCTGGGGGACCAGTGAGGAGACCACATTGGTCATCAAAGAGACACAAGACACTGGCACGGACAAGGTGGGGACAGCAGTGGTGGAGAGGAGAGAAAGGAGCTGGAATGCAGTTTGGGGCAGAATCAAAGGGACGAGCTGAGGGACAGGAAGCAGGGTGTGAGGAAAGGGGGGGGGGACTGAGAAAGGGGCCTGGGTGGCAGACGGCAGGCTAACGCCGAGACCAGGCGAGCAGTGACATCAGCTTGGCCAGAGTGGGGCCGAGGGGCCGGGGAGGAAAGCTGCTGGCGGTGGAACCACAGGCCCTGGGGACTGTGGGATGCGTGGTCTGATGGGGCGGGGGGGTGCACGGAATGGGGCCCGGTGAGGTGGGGGGGTGCACGGGATGGGGCCCGGTGAGGTGGGGGGGTGCACGGGATGGGCCCGGTGAGAGTGACCTTGGTGGTATTCAGCCCCCAGGACTCAGGTCTGGAGTGTCAAGGGCCCAGCCTGCCTTTTGACCTCCCCGAGCTCCAAGGTACCACGTGTATAAAAGGGGCAGCTGATCTGACCTCACCACGCGGCTGTGAGGTGACACACCGAGCCCCCGGCACACAGTCGGTGCTCAGGAAATAAGAGCCACGACGGGGTGACCTGTCCCTGGTGCCCCAGCGAGCTGGACTCAGAACAGAGCCCATCCGCAGCTCCCGTCGACAAGCCCAGCTCCGCCCCCGCTGCCAGCACCCACACCCCCTGCGTCCTCCCCCAGCAGGAGCAGGCGTGCGCGGGGCCGGCCAGCCGAGGCGGGGCCGGCTGAGTCTTACCCAGTGGCGGTCCGTGGGTTACCAGGACGTCTACACCTTCGGGAATGAGGTTCCACTTCTCGAGCAGCGCTTGGCCTCGCGGGAGGTTAAAACCCCAGCCGTAAAACCAGGGCTGCCTGTGGGAGGAGAGCACGTGGGTCAGAGAGGGCCACCGAGAGTGGGGGCAATGACATGGCAGGAGAAGCAGGCCATAGTGCCAAACGGCCATCAGGGCTGGCCAGATGCCCAGAACCTCCCGTCCAGGGAAAGGTGTGGATTCACCTGGACTTGACCAGCCTTTTTCCTTTTTCTATGATGAACAAGTATTATCTATGTAATTTTTTTTTTTTTTTTTTTTTTTTTTGCGGTACGCGGGCCTCTCACTGTTGTGGCCTCTCCCGTTGCGGAGCACAGGCTCCGGACGCGCAGGCTCAGCGGCCATGGCTCACGGGCCCAGCCGCTCCACGGCATGTGGGATCTTCCCGGACCGGGGCATGAAACCCGTGTCCCCTGCATCGGCAGGTGGACTCTCGACCACTGAGCCACCAGGGGAGCCCTATCTATGTAATTTTTGAAAATGAAAGTGAAAAAGAAAATCAACTTCTGCCAAAGGGCTCTCTTGTTCCAAGCCCTTCTAGGGAAATTCAGAGAACATTCTCACCTGTCCCCATGGTGGGAGAATGCTCCTCCACCAATCCTCCTTCCTACATTTGGGGCAGGTGGAGCCCCACCCAAGAGAGAGTGGGTCCCAGGTGGAGATGCTCCTTCCCGCCTCTACCCAAAGCTCCCAGCAGGGGCTCCACCGGGCTGAGTCCACCCCCAACATTAAGGTCAGGGCTGGGTGGACCGAGGCCATTTAACGGAATTCCTACCTGTCGCCCAACCCGGGCCTAGACTGATCAGTGCAAGTCATTCCCCTCGATGGGTTCAACGGTGAGCATGTGACCTAGAACCTGCCAGTTGGAGGGAATTCCAGACGTTTCTTTCAGTGATGAGAGAAAAGAACACTGTCATCCCTGCATACAAACCACTGAGCTTCTTGCCTTGTGAGCTGTCAGTACCTGTTAAACTGTCCCAAAGGGAGATGGCTGGTGCACATGACCCAGGGGAGCAGCTGGATCAAGTCGCCCCTGACACCCACCATACCTCTGCACTTCTCCGTTACCTGGGCCAACAGAAAGCCATTTGAATTGGGTTTTCATTTACAACAAAAGTATCCCAACTAAGAATTAGCCCTTAGGCCTAAGTCATTATAAGTTCCCCACATGAACCCAGCTCTTTAGCATTTACAAAGGCACCATCATCACCACCAACACCACCACCTTTACTATCATCACTGTGGTGGGTCAAATTGTGTCCCCCCTAAAATATATGTTGAAGTATCAACCCAGTACATGTGAACGTGACCTTATTTAGAAATAGGGTCTTTGCAGATGGAATCAAGATGAGGTCATACCTGATTAGAGTGGGTTCTAATTCATGACTTGTGTCCTTATAAGAGGATCACGTGCAAACACAGACAGAGAGAGGAGAAGGCCACGTGACAATGGCCGTAGAGATTGGAGTGATGTGTCTACAAGCCAAGGAGCCCCAGGCTGCCAGCAACCACCAGAAGCTGGGAGAGTGGCGCGGAACAGATCCTCCCTTAGTCCCCGCAGCAAGAACTAACCTTGGTGACACCTTGATTTCAGACTTCCAGCCTCCAGAACTGCGACAGAATCAATTCCTGTCGTTTGAAGCCACACGGTTTGTGATAATTAGTTACGCGGCCCTAGGAAACTAATATAATCGCCATTACCACCATCACCTCCCCACCTGCCGCCCCAGGGACCTCCACACCCGCAGCAAGGTTGACAGACAGGTCTCTCTCTTTCTGTTTTATGGGTGAGGAGACTGAGGGCCAGGGAGTAGAAACTAAAAATTGTCGCCAGCATTTCCCGCACACCTATTTTTTTTGCCAGGCGTCATCTAATTACATTATAGGGATAAGTTTATCTAACTGTCAAAAGAATCCTGTGAATTAAGGGCTGGGATTATTCCCATTTTTCAGATGAGGACCCAGGGGCTCAGAGAAGCGAGCTGGCTCAGGGATCTGGGCCCCGTGAGGCCAGGCACCTCATGTCCATTCGCTGACATACTCTGCACGAGTTGGTCGTGGGGCTGGCCTTTCACACTCAGAGCCTCTCGTGTGTCAGAGCTGCCACTAACATCCCTCTCATGGCCCAGGAGCTCCTCCGTGGGAGGCTGACACCCCTAGCTGTTGACCCAACGTCTCTACTGCGTTGGCAGCCACCCAATGCACCTCTGTGGAACCCTAGGGGTTCCATGGAACAGCATTTGAGAACCCCGCTTTAGTCCCACCACGGCAGGTTCTGGACAGGAAGACTGAGGTTCAGCGAGAGGAAGGGAGGTGCCCAGGGTCACACAGTGGTCAGTGAAGAAGTCATTCTGGAACCCAGATCTGACCCTCTCTCCCAGCTGCCGTCAAGCCTGCAGCGCCAAATCCTGGAACGTGGGTTGTGAAGGAAGAGGGTGAGTGGCCATGCTGGTTGGTCATTTGGGGTCAAAGGTGCTTTCGCCACTTCAGACACCTGGGGGATCCCGTCCGCTGCCAGGCTTTGCTTGTCCGTGACCCACGCCTGGGACGCCGGGTCCCTCCTCTCCTCCTGCCTGCCCCTGACCCCACGCCACATATATCCTTCCAAGCCCTCTGTGCTCCATCTTCCTTCCCACCCTGAGTGACGGGCACCTGCCCGGGGAGGAGCAAATGTTTGTTTAACAAAAGGTGTTGAGTGACGGAGGGCTGGATGAATGAATGAAGTTGTTAACGGGAGGTCGAACAGGACTCTTCCTGTTGCCTTGGAATCGCAGCCAAAACTTCAAAGCTGAACACGATCCCCAACGCTGGAATGAAAGCCCCCAGGTACACCCAGGGAAACGTACTGAAAATGAGCAGAATACGCCAGGCCGCCGTCTCCCCACGCCCCTACCAGCCTAAGTTTTGATCCTGAGGGAGACTCGTGGCTCCTGTCTTGTTCTTGTGGGGGGATGGGGTTCACCCACACCCAGCCATGAGTGGCTTCCAGGGGGACCACCTGTACAGGTGGGGGCCTGGGGATCTGTCCTCTGGGCCCGTGAGAGGAGAAACAGACAGTGAAGGGGCAGGCGCACAGGAGCTGTCTGCACCCCCAGGTTTGGGCTGTCCCAAGGGATCCCCACCCACAGGAAGTGCCCACCTAGTGACGAGACCAGGTGGCCGGGGCCGGGGAGGGCAACTGGGTGGGTGGCACTGGGCAGTCCCTCGGAAGCCGCCTACTCCCTCAGTCACACCCGACTCAGGCCTGCTTTTGCGCTTCTGCAGAAAGCTGAGGGTTCTCTCTGCAGAAAAACGTCTCCACACACACACAATTTTACATCCACCTTCGAGGGAATCTTGGGATCAGAGGGACCTGGGTTAGAATGGGTCCACCTCTAACTACCTGTGTGACCTTGGGCAAGTGGCTTAACTTCTCTCTATGCCTCAATTACCCCATCTGTATAATGGGCATAATAACAATATCCTTTGCCTCAACAGGGCTTTGAAAGGATTAAATCAATTAATCCATGTAAAGTGCTTAAAACGGTGCCTGGTCCAATGCTTTGCCACTGCCCTCATCTCCATCACCATCATCATCCCCAACACCATCATCCCCAACATCGACACTGTCACCACCACCACCATCACCATCGTCATCTCCATCACCACCACCACTACCATCATAACCATTATTATCATCATTACCATCATCAATACCATCACCACTACCACCACCATCACCATCATCATCACCATCATTACTATGGACCCCTCCTGAAACCCACTCACGGAACCTGGATGAAAAACCTTTGGCCCAGGGCAGGGTTTTTCAAACTGCATTTTGAAGGGTCAAACAGCATTTTAAAAAAATAAAGGAAAAGGGGGAAATAAAGAATAGACAACATCAGAGTACATCATAGCACGGAAGGGATACTTCAGTTAAATATATTTATATTTAAATAGACACCCACATAAGGGTGTACTGAGTCACAATGTAAAAAAACAAATGCTTTTCCTACCACGGTTCCTGGTCAAAAGCAGTTGGCAGCCCTAACATACTGAGCTCACAGCTCTGCAATTTCTGAAGCCCTCAGACCCTGGGCGTACTCAAAGCCCCACTTTGGCTAAGCCAGGGCGGGGTCCCTGCAGGGAAGGCTGCAGCAGCCTGGAAGCTGCTCATGACGCCAAGCCCACTAGTCCCCCCGGAAGCCCACAGCCTGTCAGCAAAAGGAGCAATGCCTTTCTGCTGCCTTCCAAACACAGCATCCATTTTTCAAAAACCTAATCAAATATTTACAAGAGGGGACAAGGCCTCATCAGCATGGAGAGGAGGCGTCTGTGAGCTCCCATGAGCCACAGCAAGGAGTGACTTTTTGGAAAAGACACTCTGTAACATATCAGAGACCCCACAGACCCCCAGGAGCTGACCCACACGAGCCCCTGCCTACGTCCCCCTCCAGTACTAACGAGCCTTCCTCTGGGGGTGGCGTTTCCCCATAGATATACCTCCGTGGTTCTTGGAAACACATCACCTCAAATCCTGGGAAGGTGGAATCCACCCTGCCCCCTGGGATGCCCGGAGGGGTTGCTCAAGGGCACGGAAGTTGGCATCAGACACTCTGGCTCTGCCCCTGGGCTGGACGCACCCAGACTCTTTCACCGTGTAAACTGGGATAAGGATGCCTATGGCCCCAGATCTTACCCCATGAGGGCAGGGGGGTGCTTCTTGCTCGATGCTCTACCCCACCCATTGCCTGACACAGAGGGGAGGGAAAGAAAGTGGGTGGGAGGAGGTGTAAGGGAATGAAATTGCACCATCATCGCAAAAATGCCTCCAAATTCCCAGGAGCTCTGTCACTGGGAAAAGGGGATGTTCTGGCCTTTACTGAAATTTGTGGGGAGGAGGAAAAGTCAGGTCATGCATGGAAACGTCCAGAGGAGACATTTCTCAGGACGGCCCGCAGGTGGGGAGGCCTTTCTCAGGGGCGGCCAAGAGCAGGGCTAGAGCAGCGGGAGAGACGGACTCTTCTGGGTGACCTCACTCCCCAGGGTCTGGAAAAGCCTTCGGCCACTCCTGCGTGACGTCCATCCAGGTTTGTGTCATGGGAATGGGAGCCTAAGGGATGGGGGGCACCAGCCCTTCCCGAGGGCGCAGTCGGCCCCAACGTCCCAGGCGTCCTGTGTTTGGTCACTTGACCCTCTCTCCTCGCCCAGCAGGGCCCTTTGGGGCCAGAGGTGAAGTGCGAGGCTGCTCGGGGTTCCAGACAGAGGTCAGGGCAGGCGGGGGCTCACAGGGCCTGTCATCCAGGCAGCCCGGATCCAGCCTGGCCCCGAGCTCCCCACCCACCCTGGGGCCAGCCGTGGGCTGAGACCCACGAATGCCTGAGACGGTGGGCGCTGAGAGAGCCACGGTCCCCATCCCCAGTGCAGCTGGCGCCTGGACGCAGCCTCACTGCCCTGAGGGCCAGGAGCCCTGACGTCCACCCACCGTCCGGGACACATCACAGACCCCGAGGAGGTCGGATGGATCAGAATTCCGACAGAGCCGTGGCAGGCGGCTTTATGTCCTGAATTTCTGTCTTTCTGTTCTAAAGTAACCATTGGAATAATTTCCTTACAGAATGATAGTTGCCATGACAACCAGAGCAAATTTTCCTTTTCTGAAACAGATGTCTCATTTAGTTGAAAATTAGAATGTGAACAAACCCATGGGAAAAATTAATTCAAACTTTAACAGAGCGGTGAATACAATGTAATCTCTCCGAGGTTAACCCCTTAACAGCTTTTTTCTGCGCTTATGGTAACCTTCGAATCCAGTCTAATTAGGCCCGCTTAGCCAATATAAATGACCTCCTCATGGCCAATCATTAAACGGCTTCCCCCTGGAGCGTGAATTCCCGGTTCCCTAATGGCAGACGGGAGGGGGGCGATGCCTGTCTGTAGAAAACGGCTGAAACAGAGCCTCCCCTGCTCTGGGTTTTCCATCTCCCCAGGTAAGGCACACGCCCCGGGAAAGGGGGTGTACCAGGGGCCATTCAATCAGCCTGGAGTATGGCCACCCCATTTCCCAGGGATGGGGGTGGAGGAGGCCCAGGGTGTCCTGGGTAGAGCTGGGCCCAGTGGTGCACCCAGGCCAGGGCGCAACGCCTGAGGGCAGAGGCCAGGGGAGGGGGGCCCCCTTGAGAGGCCGCCTGCCAAGGGGTCACCGAGGGGACACCCACACAGGCCTAGCTCCAAAGGCTCTCCACGAGCCTCCAAATCCTCACACCCACCCCGAGGGACGACTGCCATCACTGCTTCATTTTACAGAGGCACAAACTGAGGTGCACAGAGGTACAGAGAACTGCCCAAGGTTACCCGGTAACCAAGTGGCACAGCCAGGGCTCCAACCCAGACAGCAGATTCCAGAGCCTGTGCCCTTGCTTCAGTCCCAGAGTGATGGCAACAGGACCAGGAATCCTGCCCACCTTCCTCAGCAAAGCCCACTTTACCAGCCACTTTCACCCCTCTGCTCAGTTAATCCTCGGGACAAAGCTGTCTGGAGGCCCCCACTTTAGAGATGAGGAAATGATGGCACGGAGAAGTCATGGGTCTGAGGACACTCGGGAGGCCAGAGGGACCTGGACCAGGGTTCCTGGCTCCTGCATCCTGTGCCCAGTGGGCCGCTGACCCGGATGCCGCTGGGGCGGCTGGGCCCCAGGTTCTCCCTCTTCAGTGGCAGCTGCCTGCCTGTCCCTCTGAGCCTGGCTGCACTCTGGCTCCTGGTGCCCCACCTCTCATCCACCCTGTTACTCTTCTAGTCCAAAACCTTCCATGGCTCCCAATTACCTCCAGGACAAGCCCGAGCCTCATGGCCTGGCGTGCGGAGGTCTTCGGCTCTGCCCCATTCCACCTTTCGGACCAGCCTACGCAGATTCCCCAGTGAGCTCACCACCCACCAGTCACGACAATCCTGTTTCCTGAACAAGGCCCAGCCTTTCCCCACCTCTGGGTTTTGCTCATCCTGTTTCAGCCATCTGAAATGCCCTTCCTAGCCTCTCCTCAGAGTCCATGACCCATTATTTGTTAAGGCCTGGCTCAAAGGCCACCTCTTCCAGGAAGCTTCCCCGATCACCTCCATCCCCAAGCACAAGTGACCCTCCCTGCTCTAAGTGCCCTTATACAGGCTCCTTCAGGGCAGGCCTGGGTCAAATCATCCCTGAATCCATCCTGCCTAACTGATGGCTGGGCCCAGGTGGACCTCAGGGTGGGTTTGCACAAAGCGTGCCTGAATGAGTGAACAAATGAATGAATGATGGAAAGAACTGACAGGTGCTCTACCTCGCAGGCAGGCAGGTGGGAAGAACTAAGCATTAACCCTCCCCTCCCCACACCCTCCCCAGGAGCCCTCCCCAGAGCCCCTGGCTGTCATGAAGCCCTGAGACCCACCACCAGCTCCACAACCAGAACCAGAACTCTCACCATCTGCTGAGCTTCCCATTCCCCCTCACCCTGCCACGACCTGCCTGGGGGAATCCTGTGCCCATTTCACTGATGAGGCCTCAGAGGTGATGCTCACCTCCTCGGCTGCATCCCGACTCACCGCCCTTGGGGGACCTTCCCTGCCTCCCCAGGCAGCCCGCTCCCTAGGTGAGGGCAGGGGCGGCTGCCCTACAGGTGGCAGGGAACAGCCTCTCACAGTGGCCCGCCCCATCCCCCCACCGACCAGGTGCTCTCCCGCTTCCGCCTCTCCTTCTGCCGGTGAAAGCTGCAGTGTGGGCGGGGCAGGGACCTCTCCCCACCAGCAGCCAGCCCGCCCCTGAGCTCTCAGACAAGCCTGACCAGGTCCACTCCCTCTCCGGCTGCAGATAGAGCACTCATCTTGACCCTCATCTGTTTGTTCTTCCTGCCCCAGTACCCCCTCCCCCAAAGGCCAGGCTTTCCGGGGCCACTTCCACGGAGCCAAATACAGCCTCTGCCTTCTCTCAGAGACAGCCAACACTGAGAGCATCTCAGGTGAGGATGACACGTGGCACTGGCCCATGTGTGTCCTGGGACCCTCTCAGCACTCCAGTGAGGCTGTGCTCCCATCTGCAACAGGGAAACCAAGGCTCAGCGTCAGTGACACGCCTGGGTCCCCCGAGAGAGTTCCTGCTGACTCCTCACCCCACAGGTGGCCCCCATTCCTGGGGACGTCCCGGTTCTGGTGGAGGCGGGTTTGCCTTACGCCTTCCCTGCATCTCCCGGGCTTGGGAGCCCAGCGGGAGTCTGGGGGAGACGCTGCCACAGCAGGGGAGCTGTGGCTGCCAGCGAGGGGGCAGGGCCAGGACGAGCAGCGACGTGTCCCCAGGACTGTCAGTCACACACCTTGCCCCACACACACTTAGGGCAAGTCAGCAGCAAGACGAGTGGAACCAAAGAACGGGGTCCTTTGTCTTTCCTAATGAATTTCCCCCACCCTTCCGAGGCGCAGAATCATTCATCGTTTCTTTCGCTGGGACTCCTCTGCAGCTGGGAGAAGGCAGAGGACTCGGTGCAAACATTAATCTCACGTAGAAGAGTGCGCGCGTGTGTGCCGAGGGCCTTCTAGAAAGAAAACAACAACGTGAAATCAAGGAAGACAAGGATGGGAAAGGAGCAGAAGAGAAATCCCGTGCGTGTGAGAGAGGCTGAGTGTGAGAGAGGTGAGAAAAAGCGTGCGTGAGAGAGAGTATGGGTGCTCGTGTGTGCGTGTGTCATGTGGTGTGTGTGTGCGTGTGTACGGCATGTGTCTGCATGTGCGTGTGTGCACACGCTCGTGCAGGGATAGCACCGTGTGGGTCCAGACACGAGGAATTTCTTCCCTCCATCAAAATTTGTCAACTGCCAGTCATGGGTTAAGGCTGATGGGTATAATATCCGGTGGAGGGAGGAGAGGGAAGCGACCACTGGTGGAGGACACTGCTGGGTCCCTCGGGGACCCTCCCCAGCCTGTCGTGTCCCCGTCACAGGACCAAACGAGGGGCACCGAGGCTCGGGCAGGGCTCGCGGTCAGCCGGCTTCCCAGCTTGTCTGGAACAGATACAGACTGTTCCCAACTCGATTTGGGCTCTAGACGGGAAGGGAGGGAAGTACCTCTAAGGTTCTGTGATGCTCCGACCAGCGCTCACGGGGCCAGGGATCTAGGCCCCCAAGGCCAGCCCCCTGTGGTTCTGCAGCCCAACAGGGGCTGCAGGAGGGACGGGGCCAGGGCCAGGCTGGGAAGCAGCAGCCGATGAGACAGGTCAAAGCCAGCCACCCCCCCGCCCCCCGCAAGCTCCCCAACTCCACCCACCTGGGCGGGAACCTGGCACCAGCTCTGCCTACAGCTGAGATCTCGGACCAGTCGCTTGACCAACCCACGCCCCGCCTCACCTCTCTCCTCTGTAAGGCGGGGATGAAAACAGTCCTGCCTTGTCCTGCTGAGAGTGAAAGGCAGAGCAGGTGGGACCACTGCGCAGCGGTCTCATGGGAAGTTTGCTGAACGGGGGTTTCAGGCATTGAAGGGGAGGGGAAGCCTTGGCCTCTCTTGTCTGAACAGATCAAGGCCACGGTCTGTGCTGAAACCACCTAGAAATGCAGGATGAAATGTAAGTAAGCACAGTGCTGGGTGCCCGGGCACTGCCAGCCTCTGAGCCAGGGGACGCGGGTCTTCATGGCCTTGAAGCAACAAGAGAGAAGGCCCCGGTGGTCAGCAGCGGCTGTGACCAGAAAGCTGGGTCCCCAGATGGCTTCGGGGAAAGAGCGGACCACGGGGAGGCCTCCACCAGAGGGAAGCTTCCCCTGGACCTCTGACCCAGGCTTCCCTAGGCCGTGAGCCCGTGGGCCCAGGAACCTCTAATCCATGAACGGAGCAGAAGGGGGTCCCTGGCCAGGTGCACCCACAGACTGGGGTAGACATCCTCTCTGAGGGGCACCCCTAAACCTGGCTGCCCAGGATCCCCCAGATAGAGCCTTGCAGAACTTGAGCGGGCAACCCCAAATTACGGCACCCCAAACACCTTGGAGAATTACCAGAGAGACTGAAACATGAGTATTTTTTTAAAGAGGTGAAAAAGATTTTCTTAATAGAAAGAGCCAAGGGTGAGGTGGCCGGAACTGAGCCCCAGGCCCACCCATTCCTCAAGCAGAGCCAGAAGGACAGAGGGTCCGGAGCCCAGTGCGGGACACAGCAGTCCGAACTGGGCTCACCGTGGTCTCCCATCAGCTTCTGGCGGTGGCGGGGACAGCGGGGCAGCGCGGGCTCTCTCAGGCCCTGGCGCCGCCAGGATCCCGCTCCCCTGGCACCCCCTTGACCACATTACAGTGAAAGGCATTGAGAAGCAAGGGAAAAGCTAGGAGTTCATTATTTCATCCTCTCTATTCTTTTTTCGCAAAAAGATGTATTTCATCAAGTCTTTTAAAAAGCATTTAATGGGCTTCCCTGGTGGCGCAGTGGTTGAGAGTCCGCCTGCCGATGCAGGGGACACGGGTTCGTGCCCCGGTCCGGGAAGATCCCACACGCCGCGGAGCGGCTGGGCCCGTGAGCCATGGCCGCTGAGCCTGTGCGTCCGGAGCCTGTGCTCCGCAACGGGAGAGGCCACAACAGTGAGAGGCCCGCGTACCGCAAAAAAAATAATAAATAAAAATAATAAAAAGCATTTTATTTTAGCGCCTCTCTGTCTGCCGTTCTGGGTAGGGCCTCCATCCTTCCATCCCGGCGCATCTGGGCTCTCAGTTTCTGTGGGACCTTAAGCCAGTCGCTTCATTTTGTGGGTCTCAGTCTTTTCAGCTATACAATGGGGACAAGGGCCAAACCTCACTCACGGCCGTGAAGAATTCAAGCAGCTGGAGCAGCTGTAAGTTCGGAGCCTTTGGGTCAGCAGTGAGAAGAGCAACTGTGCTGCTGCTACTCCCACATCAAGAAGCAGAGCCCCACACCTTCAGGGCACAGAGTTTAAATTCCCAGGCTGCTCAGTTCCTGCCTTCTCCTCGCACCCACCCCCGCAGCGGGCCTGCTCTGTGCACACCGGGAAGCGGAGGGAAGGCCGTCAAAGGCTCACGCTAGAACCCACGGCCAGCCTTGTCCAGCGGCCACCCTCTCTGTGCCCGCAGCCCCTGCGGGCTGTACGTACACAACCTCCTCCAGCCCCCCCTCTGGGCAGTCGAGGCAGTAGCTGGAGAGGTTTGGGGGTAGGTGGGACCACCGTGTGTCGAATGCCTGTGTGCCAAGCAACTTTACGCACAAGACCTCTCTGAATCCTAAGAACAGCCCCACGAGGGGACTGTCCCGTTGTCATTTCACAGAAGCCGAGATCCTGACCTGAGGTCCCTCAGCCGGGCCCAGCACATCCTGGCTGTTTGGAGAGAGCTGGTCCCTGAGGCTCCGGCTGCCCGCCTGGCCCTGCCCTGCCCGGAGGCAGCCAGGCCTCCTAGCTGAGGTTCAGGCTCCGCGCCCAGACGCCCAGCAGCGGCCCGGCCACCACTTCTCAAAGTTTCCTGTCTCAGCAGGTTTAGATGTCTTCTTTCAAAATACCAGAAGTAATTAGACCAGATGGACTAGCTGTGTGCCAACTTCACTCCCTCCCTCACTCCTTAAAAAAAAAAAAAAAAATCAAGGCCGTTTTCAGTTAAATGAGACCAAAAAATGCATCCAAAACCCATAAATGAATACGGTATGTATACGGAATTTTTTTTTAACACTTAGGATTTTGTAACAGCTGAGTTCTTCCTCTTCTTCTGAGGATGGTTCCCGCCCCCTTCCTCTAAGCTGCTCTCGGCGAAGGCTCAGCGCCGAGTCTGCATCTGAGGGGCCCAGAGATGACTTCCAGAAAGTCACGGTGCCCCGGGAGGGTGGCCGTGCAAGCAGGCGGCTCTAGTGAGCCCTCCATCCCTCCCATGCCGGACTGGACCGGGGAAGTGGTGATGCAGCCTGCCCTGGAGTCAGGTCCCTGCTCTCCTGGAGCCTCAACTGTTCTAGTTGGGAAAAGAGACATGAAAGAAATGGGTTGCTGGAGTAGTTAAGACAGTGTGGCCCTGGAGCTAGGTGGGCTGAAGGAGCAGGCGATAGCCCAGACACAGCCCCCGTGTGCCAGGCAAGGAGGGTAACACAGAGCAGCCAGGAAGGATGAGCTCCATATTTGGTGCCAGGCCAAGTGGAAAATCCCAGAACGGGATCCCTACCTCACACCATCAATGCGATCACTGCCAGTGGACCCAACACCTAAGCATATTGATAAAAGGCAACACAGCGAAGATGTGGGAAGATAATAAGGAAACATCTTCATGACTTCAGGGGCGGGATTTCTTAAATAGGACACAAAAAGCACTTACTGCAAAGAAAAACAGTGACGCATCTGACTCCACCAAAATTACGAACTTTGAGTCAGCTGAAGGCACCATGAAGAGAGGGAAGAGGCCGGTCACAGGGGAGGAAAAGCCATGTTACACGTTACATGTGATGAAGGGCTTGCGTTCAGAATACATAAGGAATCTCTACTAACCAATACGGAAAGGGCAGACAACCCAATTATCTTTTTAAATGGGCAAAAGACCTGAGCCCTTCCCAAAAGAAGAAATCCAAGTGGCCAAGATTCTCAAGCTCGCGAGTCGTCAAGGGAATGCAAATGAAAACCACCTTGAAATATCAGCACAGCCACCAGATGGGTACGATCTGCAAGGCCCACAATACCAAGTCCCGGCAAGGAGGTGAGGCAGGGCACTGCTGACAGGGGAAAAACTGGCTTCACCCCTGCCAAAGAGCTGTACAGTGTATGACCTGACCACTCCGTCCCTGGGTGTGTGCGTGTGTGGTGTGTGTGTGTGTCCACATGCACGCACATTCAGGACTGAATCTCTATGTGCACTAAGAGACGTGTGGAATGTTCATAGCAATATTATTTATAATGGGCCCAAAGCAAGGGTGGTGGGAACTGGTTAGAACGGATAAATAAATCGTGATATATTCATACGATGAAATCCTACACAGCACTGAGAAGAGAACCAATCACAACTGCACATGACGACATGGAAGAATCTTAAACATATATAATATCGAGTGAAAAAAAGCAGTCCTGGAACAACACATGAGTCCATTTTTATAAAGTTCGAAAAACAGGCAGAGCCCAACTGTCTCAGGATACGGGTGGCCAGACGAAACACAACATGCCCCGTTAAATTTGAACCTCAGACAAACAGCACAATTCTTTTAGTGTACGTACATTTAAAATATTGCATAGGACATATTCACATTACAAAATTATTCTCTCTCTGACCATCCTGCAAAATGGGATTGGTGATGGTGCCCTGTCACGGGGGACACAGCCAGGCCGGACCCATTCTTGGGACTCCAGAGCCCTGTAGGGGGCCAGGCACCTGGCGGCCACTGTGTGCCTCCGAGTGTGTGTCTCACAAGAAGTGGAACCATTCAAATCTGACCCACCAGTCTCCCAAGCAGAGCATCCCCTGGCGGTAACACTTAGGTAACATGGCGACCGTGAGTTTGCTGTCTGCTTCCTCCTCCGAGCTTGCTTTGGTGAGTCCTCAATATCAAGGCCAACCTCGTCCCAAGTCTAGCGCCAAAAGGGCTTCTCTGAGAGCCCTGGTCTCCACCCCAGCGGCTCCCCAGGCCCATGCATCCCTCTGCTTACAGGGGTCATCAGCCTCAGGCAGAGAAACAGTGGCCCTCTGCACGGGGGAGGAGCCGGGAGGACACCAGGCCCAGCCACAGTGTATCTCTGCTTGCATGCCCCTTGTAACGGGCAGCTCACCACTCAGTAAGGCCCCACTGCCTCTCCTCTGGGCTCCTGCCTTTGGGACTGTCTTCCCACACTGCTGAGAACCTGCCTTCTGTGTCCCCGCTCTGCCTTGTAGGACGACACAGAACAGGTCTGCCCCCAGCGCGGGTCAGCTTTGCCCACATGCCCCAGGTACCACTGATATTAGGTTACTTACGGCTACTGGTTTATCTGATCCCTGATCCCCGCCTGCTGGTGTTACGATGCTGCGAAAGTCGCCTGTATTCCACGTGTTAGTCAATATGTTAAGGGCACGGGAAAAAGAAAACGAAAACCCTGAACATCTGAATTTAATAATAATCGCTACCAGCTTTGCTGTCCATCCCGTCCTAACAAGCTGCCATACGCCCAGGCGCCCGGGGCTGAGCTCGCCCAGCCTAAACCTCGACAGACAGTGGGGACCCCCCGAGCCAGGCAGAGTTGGCAGCCAGGCCACGAGGTTCTTTGGCCAGGAATACCTTCCTGGGGACTGATAAGTGCCACTTCCCCAGCGTGGCTTCACCTGACGACACCACAGAGAGGACCCTGGTGCCCCCTTGCCCAGATGGAAGACAGAGGCTCAGAGAGACGTGACTTGCCGAGGTCAGATGTGAAGTGAGAGTCAGGGCGGTGGGGACGTCCCTGGTGTGTCTGGGTCCAGGGCACAAGCGTGACTGAAAGTCAGCTCTGCACACACGAGCACTGTGCCCCTTCCAGGCCTTGGGTGTGATGTACCAGGTCCCCACGGGCTGAGGACGCAGGGCTACAGGAGCTGCGACTCACTGAGCGCTGGGAGACCAGGGTGAGGCCACCACCCACCGTGGCAGCCGCCAGCCCGGCCTGATGACCCAGCCTCTGGCCTCCGCTCTCTCACGGAGACCCTGGAAGCCACACTCCGCCCCCAGCACATCCACAACCCTCTGCGCCTCCTGCGCCTTGCCGGGACTGTTTCCTCGGCCTGGAACACCCTTCCCAGCTCCCAGAGCTGCTTGTATCTCTGGATCTCCTGTGGGGAGACTTCCCCGACCCCAGCTCCCAGAGCTGCTCCTCCGTGGCTCTCGTTGAACCAAGGAATTGGTGGCTGACGTGTCCCCCACGAGGGTAAAGACCCCGCAAAGACAGGAGCTGCGTCTGTCTGGCCCATGGCACGTCCCCGGAGTGGCCATGGGACAAATGCTTGATCAATGAATTAACCAACCCATGGGAGGCCATGAGAACATCATTTTGATCCCCGGGTCTCAATGGGCCAACAGGGCCGATGTGCACCCTGAGGCTATTCAGAGGACCAAGGGACACATGAAGAGCACGTTGCTCCACGCCTGGCGCACAGTAGGCGCTCATAACAGGGCGTCCATCTTGGATCAGACTGAGAGTCCGGAGAACCACCCACTGTGTGGCCCTGGGCAAGCCACGACCTCACCGGGGCCTCTACTTACCCTCCTGTAAAAGGAGGGGATTGCAGGCCTGGTCCTACCCTAGGGGCTGTTGAGGTATCAGCGGGAACAGAGCTCTCTCTGTCCTGGTCTCCACCCCAGCGGCTTCCCAGTAATAATAACCACAACCAACCTCCAAGGCCACACTCTGGGCCTGGCCTTCATCTGGATGGGCCCACGCAGCCCTCACAACCCCCCTATAGGATTGGCAGTACCATTTCCCTGTATAGAGGGACCAGAAAAGGCTAGGCACTTGCCCAGAGTCACACAGCTAAGAGGTGGTGTTACCCCAATCTGAACAACCCTTCCCTTACCACCCAACCTCCTAGCCGCTACAGTTGCTGAGATTCCGGGGGCCTGGTGGCAGGGGCCCACCCTCCCAGGCATGCAGGTCCCAGGGGGGAAGGTGGCAGAAGGAACCCAGGATTAGTGCCATGGTGGCATGGAAGCAGGTGCAGGCAACTGGCTCACACATGGGGAAATTTAGTGAAACTTCCCCAGCACATGACACCACCTGCTCCCAGCCCCAGACGGGGCCTAAAGGAACCCAGGGCTGCTGCACGGAATGCCAGCTCACAGCCTGCACCTCAGAATGCAGACGAGGTGCCGTCTAGCTCTCGGCGTTAAGGGCCGCGAACCAACAGCCCAAGAAGAGTGCGGCAGGGTCCGGCACATCACAGGGGCTCCGAAATACGGCTCCTCCCTTGCCTCTTCCGCCTATGGAAACCCCACACCTCCTTCAAATACCCCCTCCAACAGGGAGCCCTCCTGGATCTCACCAAGCCCTCCTGGGGTCCCTTCTCTGTGTAGCAGCCTGGTGGTGCTGGGCCCGCCACGGCATGGGGTCGGGGGTGTGCGTCCAGCTGGGACGAAGGTAAGGGTCAAGGAGAAGATAGGCACTCCTCTCACTCAGGCCCCGGGGGGCCTGCAACTAAAAGGTCCAGAACTGCCCGTGCTGGAGCCACAGAAGTCAAAGCAGAGACCACAGGCAGCTCGAGCACAGAGCAGCTGGACTCCAGCAAGGCTGACAGTGGCCTCACTCAGGCCTCAGCAGTGGCAGCTCTTGGCCTGCAGCTGGCATAGGGGACCACAGGGCTGGCCTGACATCCCGGCCAGGAGCCTGGGGAGCTGGCCGTCAAAGGGGTTCTTCGGGGCCCAGCTGTGGGGCTGCACAGAGCTGCTCTGGGTGGGGTAGGAAGGACACTGAGTGACACCTGCCGGCTCCCACCCCCTGCTGTCCTCCATCCCACGTCTGGGTCCCGGGCAAGGCTGTGATGGAAGGGGGCTCCACATAGCAAATAACAAGAATGATGTCTCCATTCGCGGAAAGCCTGGTGCAGCCACTGGGCTCAGCTGAACCCTCCTGACATCTTTGCACCCACCCCCTGCAGGAGGTGCCCCATCACTCCCATTGTGCAGAGGAGGAAACGGAGGCACCGAGAGGTTAAGTGACTCACCCAGGGTCACACAGCCCATAAGAGGTGAGGTCAAGGGCTGAGCCCAGGCAGTTTGGTTCCAAAGCCGTGCTGTTAACTTCTAAGCAATCTAACTTTAAACAAAATGTTGTGTGTATGGGTGTGGGTGTGTGTGGGTATGTGGGTGTGTGTGGGTATGTATGTGGGTGTGCAGGGGAGACAGGGTGTTGGAAACCACTGGGCAAAGAGATCCAGTCCAGATTCCCCGGTCTGGCACCTGACCCTCCTGACCCTCTAGCCTAATCTCCCGCCGCCCCACCCCTCCCATCGTGCTCAGCTCACCATCACGCCTTTGCTCACACTGGTTCCTCCTTTGACAATGACCTCCTTCTGTTTTTTTGCCTAACAGCCCTCCCCTCCAGGTCTGGGCTCTCACGGCCTGCCAGACAGACTCGGCCATCTGCTCCCCTCTCCTGGCCTTGGCCCCGAGCTCATCACATCCCTGAGGGCCCCCCACCCCAGTCCTCATCAGGACCTCACAGGCCGCCGGGAGGGTTTGTGGAGACCCTGTACACAGCGAGGACCAGGGAGATGACAGCAGGCATCTCCTGGGGCTCAAGGAAGGCAGGACAGCCCAGGATCTCCCCTCTGCCCCATGGGGAGGCCTTGGGAGGATGGGACCATGTCCTAAACCCCTCACAGCCTCTAGCCAGCAGGTGGTCACCATGTGGTATCAGCCAGGGCCGCCCCAGGGCTCCCCAGCCACACTGTGTCAGCAGCTGCTCTCCCTGAAGTCCCTGCACCCGGACAGGCCCCGGGTCCCCCCAGATCGCCCGTAAGCCTCCCTACGTGTGCTGCTCTGGGTGATGGTGCAGCCTCAGGCCCTGTTACCCCTCCACGCCTGTGAATGCCCTTCTCTTCCCTTGTGGCTCAGGTCACCCCACCCCCTCCAGGGAGCCTTCCGGAATCAAACCACTCTTTCAAGCACGTGAGGTCTCTCCTTCCTGTGTAGGGTGTCCTCCTCACCCTGCCAGCACTTGGCACCCTGTGGCCATTGCCAGCTGGGCCTCTAAGGGCCAGGTGGTCTATCCAACTACAGGACGGGGACGATATATCAGTCCTCACAAGGCTGAGCAAGGAGTAGAGACAATCCTTATGGGGATTTAAGCCCAGGGCCCAGCTTACTGTAACCGTTCAGGAATGTCCTGCTGCCACCATCACCATCATCACAATCTTAATCACCATCATCACCATCGTCACGGGGGTTGCTATGGACACACCGACCACCACGCAGACCCATCATGACCTGTTCTCACCTTGATCCCCACTTAGCCAGGTGAGCCTAGGGATGAGGTCTGATTGCTCTGTGTCCCCAGCAGGGAACAAAGGTTTGATGTATACTTGTGATTTAAACAGCTGCCGTCCCCAATACAGTAAAGCAGGCCTTTGGTCTTCCAGGGAAATTCCGACGGCCTCTCCTAACCTGGCTAATCAATCATCACCCCCCCACCTGTGCATCGTCTGTGTGTGTCAGAGGGACAGACAACAGGGACATTCCCAGCATGTGGAATAATGATTAAAAGCAAGGATTCTGGAACCAAACTGCCTGGGTTTAATCTCAGCTCTGCCCATTCCTACCTGTGTGACCTTCAGCCAGGCCCTTACCCTCTCTGTGCCTCAGTTTCCTCACCTGGAAAATGGGGATACTAATAGTACGTGTCTATACGTGAGACAGTATAGCATATATAATTATTCGCAAGATATGGGGAAACCAAGGCTCAGAGAGTGGCAGCGACCTGCCTAGGGTCACACAGCATGAGGGGAGAGCTGGCCCCGGGTCTCTCTGCGGCCTCTCCCAGCCCCTCTTCCCTCCATGCACTCAGCCTCACCTCCTCCATCCCCCCACCCCAGCACGGCTTCACGGTCGCCAGCGGTCGGAACAGCGCCCACCAGGCACACTCACCACGGGGAGCCGTAGATGCGGAAGCCCCGCACGGTGACCTCCGAGTCCTGCAGGTAGATGCAGTTGGTCAGCAGCGACTGCACGTTCTCGTAGTTCTCCGGCTTCAGCTTCGACACGGACGGGAAGTAGTAGAAGTCCTGCTTGATGAGGTCGGCCATGAACTCCTGGTCGAAGGTCAGCTCGTGGTTGCCTGCGATCACGATCTTGTACTCGTAGGGCAGGCTGCCTGCAGAGCCGACACACACAGACACACGGTGCCCCGCTGTTGGCTTCCGGAGGCCACAGTGCCGGGGGCAGGGGGCAGGCAAGAGCCCCTGGACCCCCTGGCAGAGCTGACCCCCGCTGCCGACAGGTGCCTTCTGATCGGAGGCGGCGGCAGCAACCTGGTCACCATCCCTGTGGCCTCCCTGCCCCCGCCGCTGCTGGGTGACAGGCCGCCTGCCCCCCAGACCAGCGGGACGGGGCTGGACAGTTTCCTGCAGGGCCTCTGAGCTGCAGTGGACCCGGGCTCATCCTCAGGACTCCCCCACCCCCGTTTCTTCTGTCCGGGCCCCTTTTCCACCGGAAGGAGACCCTGCCCTGGGCCCCCAGGCCTGCCTCGCCAGCCTCAATGTCTCAGGCCCCCTCCACCTGGGGGTCTGACTTGTTAGTTTCCACATTAACAGGGACTGCAAGTTCTTTGCAGAGCCTAGGTCAACCCTTTGGAGACCCTACGCTCGGGAAAGATTACACTGCCCATCCCCACCCCTACTGCCATGGAATTCAAAGTCAAAACACGGTCTAAGTGGGAACAAAACAAAACCGTCCGTGTATAACATACACTGAGCTAACACTAGGGTCCTTCCAGCTGTGCGCTCTGCAAATTCCACGCGGTTCCTCGACGCCGTGCTTCTTCCCCTTGCTTTCTCTGGGGCCTTACGTCACAGATGCCCTAGGCAGGTGTGTGCACTGCATCCCGGGTGATCTGGCCATGGGCTGGGTTCCAGCACAGCCGCCCAAGGCTACCACAGCCCCTCGGCCTCAGTAAACTGGCCGCCACCTGCCCCGGCTCCCCAACACCCGCCGGCAGCCAGCCTGACCCCAGGCTCAGGCCCGGGACTCCCGATCTCCCACCAGCCTCAGCTGCTAGGCTCTCCGGGCCTGGAGAAAGAGTCATGATGGTACCTGATTAGGATAAAAAAATGAATTCTGAAGGTGAACCCCGAGGCCCAAGCCTTTTTCTTGCCCCCTCCCCAAGGGCGTGCCCTGGTGGGTCAAGCAAACACCAAGGGGCGTGTGAAGGTGCCAGCCCAGCATGGGGCCCTGGGGAGACGGGGTGTCCAGGCAGGAGAATGGTGACATTCCATAGCCATTTCACAGACAAGTAACTGTGGCCACGGCATGGAACTTCTAAACCACCTGAGCTCTGGTTTCTGAAGGAGCTGCGACAAAAGACACCAAACTTTACTCTGCGTCTGTTTCAGCAAGAAAGTCGCTTCTTTTGTCCGAATTCTTCAGCAGTGAGTGGCTAGTGAGCACGACCCCGTGCACGTATAAGCCCTACTACACGTCAGGCACGGAGCCAGGCCTTCATCGCGTCCATCATGCAGACGCGGAAACTGAGGCTCCGGAAGCTGCGGGATGATGTGCTGGAGGCCACGTGGCCAGGCAGTCCTGTGTGACCCCAGACTTTCCACCTACTCAGGGAAAGCCCGGGAAAGCGCCCTCGACAAGGCCAGGGCGAGGGCCCCATCCTGACCACCGAGAGCCGTGGCCACACCTCTGGCTCCGGCCTCCTGTCGGGGGTCCCAGGGTGATGTGAAAGGGAACCTGCCCAGAGGACCGCCCCGGGCTAACAGAGACCCACACCTCAGGAGGCGTCTTCTCCATTCCCAGTGACCATGACTCCCACAGGAGCACACACAGGGCAAAGTGTCCAGCTTTGGAGCCAGCGGACCTGGGTTCTGTCACCTCTCATCCGAGCAGGTCACTTTAACCTGTCTGAGCCTCAGTTTCCCCTCTGATCAACGTGAGTGTGCCTGGTAACCGCCCCTTTCTGGGGGCCAAGGGCCTCGTGTGGCCCCCAGCTCCGCCAAGCCCCTTCCCTGTGGCTGGTCCCACCCAGGGGTAACACAGTCCAGGGACAGCAGAGCTTTCTCACTCTTGACCATGACCTGAAACTCGACCTCCTCTGCCGTGTGAGCCTTCTATCAGAAACCCAATTCCAGAAACGCCTCTTCTCCAAATTCTGAGGACTGTCTGCCTTACTGGGAACCGGGGCCCACAACACCAGGTCAGCTGCGACAGACGTGGGATCAGACTCAGCTCCCCATGAGGCTCCAGGAAGAACCCCGTGTGCCCAGCACTGTGGAAGCTCCAGGAAGGGGCAGGGCGAGTTTTACGCCTGTGCTACACAATGAAGTTCCACGTACCATAACTACACCATTATCATATTCTAATTGCAACGAACCCAGTTAGAAACGTCTCCAGCCCGCCCCCCTCCCATCCCTGCAGTTGGGACCTGCCCATTCTGCCTGGCCCCAGGCTCCATGGCCGTGGCAAAGGGTTGTTGGGCGGCCGCTCGCCTCCGAGTCTGGCCACAGAGGAGATGGGGACCCCAGGACGGAGAGAGAAGTTTTTCACAAAACAAGCAGAAAAGCATAATCTGTTCATCACTGCCTCACCGGCCACCCAGACTTCTTTACAGGTTTGAGAAAATAGCGTTCTCTCTTCTTTGGTGTTTGTCAACTCTGGGAGGCTGTCCGATGACAGGCATGGGCTCCAGGGGCTGACAGCTGGGTCCCAGACCCAGTTCTGCCACTAACCGGCTATGTGACTTGACCTCCCCGGGCCTCCGTTTCCTCACCTGTGAAACAGGGAGAATAACGCCTACCTCGCAAGACCATTCTAGGATTACACAAGACAGTGAATGGAAACACACAAAGCCTTTTGATGTTCAGAAAAAGTCAGCTTCCCTGGGCCAGAGTTTGCAAACTAGAAGCCAGCAGGCCAGCCCTGCCCACAGACGTATTTTGTTTGGCATATGTTTTTGGCTTTTCTAAATTTGCATTTGCTGCCAACATTAAAAATTAGAGAAATTCCAATAAAATGTCATTCTTTCTGTTTTCTAAAAATCAATCAATCAATTTTAAAATCTCACCGTCCTGGCCTAGGCAAGTGCTGAGTGCCTGTGCTTCCCTTAGACAGGAAGCAGAGGGCAGTTTGCCCACTCCCCACCTGCCCCTACTACTCACTCCCAGCCCACTTCACTCATTTTAAGGTACTGCCCACTCCGGGCAGCGTTGGGGACTCTGGCCCCGGCCACAGTCCCTGGAGACGAAAGGGACCAGACCTGGCCCCTGCCCCTCCGAGCTGCCAACCAGGCCGTGGGGATGAGCTCCCCAAGGCCCCTCTGCCTCCCCGCCTCACTCATCCTCCTATCTGTCATCCCAGCCTGGCCCAGGGATGCCGAGACGTCCTCTTGCTCTCCTCACAGGAAAGAATCAGGAGCAGAGAGGAGACGTGTTGGCTTCACCATCTCCATCCCAAGCAGGCCCCAGCAGAAGTCTGGAAAGCGAAGCCCCCGCCAGCACCCCGGGTGACACGGTGCAGAGCCCCCTCCCTCCAGTGAGGCTCAGGCTGCCGGCGGGAAGGGGAGAGGTTGCCTGGGCCTGAGCATCTGGAGAAGGGTCGTGGAGGACAGCCCAGAGAAGCCTGCCATTTCCGGGACCTGACTGTTGGGCCAGACACCCTTGGTAGAAAGGCTGGGCCCTCCCGAGGTGGGCTCTGTCACCTCCGCCTCGAAGCTGGGGAACGAGGGTCCCAGGTCAGGAACCTGCCCAGGTCCCGCAGCAGGTGAGTGGCAGAAGCAATGCTAGGTGCTGGTCCAGCTGACTCCACACCTCTGGGTCAGCAGCTCAGGTTCGTTCAAGGCCACCAGGCCAGCCCCTCGCCACGCTGCAGTCGCGGCCGGAGCCGTGGCCACCACGGCTGCCTTCCAGCACCAGTCCGTGCGTTTCCACTTCACGGCATCCACCCACCCCACTCGGCGCGCCGCCCCGGCTGGGGCAGCCCGAGCCGCACTAATGTATTGATGTCATGTCTCTGACTGGGGGTGTTACTTAAGCAAACTAGCAAATTACTCCAACCATACAGTTTCATTTATTTCCGCAGCTCCTGACTACCAGGGACTGAGGAGTGGGCAGGAGGCTGTGGGCTGTCTCCTGTTCCTCCCACCTCGGATCACAGGAGGTAACTGAGGCTTCTTCCCTCCCGGGGAAGAACCAGCTCCCGGACATAAAGCCAGGTGGGGGGCAGCAGCCACAACATGCTGGCGTGATGCGCTCAAATACTGTCTGGTTTCTCCCCAGGAGGTGGGTGCCACACGGCTTGGAGGCAGGGGGCTCGTCCATTTGTGAACACAGAAACCTGCCAGCACCAGGCCCTGCTGAGCTGGACGTCCAGCCGCAAACACATCTCTGTCTGCGTGGTCACCTGGACTTGGCAACTCGCCAGCTGTGTGTAACCTTCAAAGACACTCAAGTATTATTATCCCCATTTTACACCTGGGAAAATGGAGGCTCAGAGAGGTTACACAAATCGATAATAAAGTGACGAACAAGCACAGAGGGTGATGGACTCTGACAGTTTTTGTGGCTTGACCTCATCAAACTCATCCTGAACTGGTACCATCACGCTACACCGCCTCTCAGAGGGCAGACAGATCATTGGATGGATGACGGATGGATGGACGGGTGGATGGATAGATGGATGGATGGATGAGTGGATGGATAGATGGATGGATGGATGGATGGATGCATGGATGCATGAGTGGATGGATAGATGGATGGATGGGCAAAGAAGGATGGATTATGGATAGATGAATAGATGGAAAGAGAGAGATGGATGCCTTTATAAATCAATCAATCCATCTCGGGATAGCTCTGTCTCCTTTATAACAGCTGATTTCTGTCTACCTGGATCCCTCCCTTTCCTCCAAATTTTTCTTCCAACTGTCCTGGCAGGGTTTGCTATCCAGACCCACCCTCCTCACCCATAATCCCGACTGGCTCTCTCTGAATCCTCTCCCACTGGACCTGCTCTCTTGTAGATGGGGGTGGGAGAGCCAGAACCAAGGCTCTGGTACAGCTTAACGATCACAGAGGCAGGTGGAAAAGTCCCCTCCTCTGTTCTGGGGCTGCTGCCTCTGTGGCTACAACCTAAAGCGGCATTAGGCGCTCACATCAGCCTGCAGCTCTTACCAACCTGATTGTGGATAAAATGCCCAACGACCAATCATCAGCGGCTTTCTGGCTTAGCTTCGTCTTCCCCCTCCTGTATCTGGGTGGTGAATGAGGGAGTGTTTGGGGGCCCTCGATGACCATTTGGCGTGCAGGGGCTTCGTGGGGAAAAAGATGAGATGAAAACAAACTCTTCCTCCCCATGCCTGCCCAGAGGAAATTAATGTTGTTCCCTCTGCCCCTTCTTGCGGCTGTCCTTCCTGGCAGCAGAGAAGAGGGCTACTATACAGGGGGACCACCCCAGTGCCCAGATGGGAGCACCTGCCCTGACAAGCTGCCAAGGGTGCCTGAACCCCGGCTGTTCTCCAGCAGGTGTCTGGGGCTGTGCCCGCTTGGGGAGGCTCCGAGGGGACAAATGGGCCCAATGCCTTCTCACACCCACCTCCCTCAGCCCAACAGAAGCAAAGAATCCAGTCAGCCTATCCCAAAAGCCCAGCAAGCCAGAAACTCATTTTCTTCCCTGAAGCTGGGCCCTGTTTTAACCCCCCGGCCCTGGTCAGCTGCCCACAAGCTCTGTCTGAGCACAGGCTGTGCTCCAGAAGCTGGACAAGGCACCATACAAAGCTTAGCCCTGAGGTCTGTACCAGAAGTGACACACAGCTTCCAATCCACACCCCTCACTGGACAGAGGAGGGAAGTGGAGCTCAGAGAGGGAAAGGGGCTTGCCTGAGGTCACACAGCAAGACAACAGTGAACCAGCACTCGAACCCCAGCCTCCCACCTCAGGAACGCAGAACAGTGGTCACACCAGCCAGCCTCTGGTCGGACATGCAGGCTGAGCTGGGGACTGGAAAGACGGGACATTCGGGAAGAGTGGCACAGAGACCTGAGGGTCTGCTTGGCTCCTGGGCCAGGCGCGCCTTGCTGGGATGTGATCTCCCAGCCTCGGGTCTGGGAGAAGCAGCAAGTCCTCGTGGAAACCAGCCCTCCTCCCCGCTTTTCAGAGCCGGTGGGCATTGTTATGCATTTGTATTCTGCGTGATAACGTCCAGTTCATCTTCCCCAAATGCTTCGTTTCTTCTCAGCCAGCTCACTTGAAATCCTGGCATTTGCTAGCCATGGATTTGTTGGTGGTAAAAGGACCATTAGGTATTCATCAGCAGAGAATTGGAAGATGATCACACTATGTTAACTTTTCATTTGCCGTCTATGGCCAAATAGATATGCACCCACACGTAGATTCCACACGGCAGCGAGTATGCGCGGGGTTCGGAGCTCAAAGGGGGATGCAGACGAGAGCTCTGCTACTTGCACTTCCAAGATTAATCTCCCTCCAAAAGGTTACAATTCTTTATCGCTAACGCTTACCCATCCCATTGAACAGAAAGTGCTACCTCCAAACTGCATAATCTGTTAAATTCAACGTGATATATGTGCGAGCTTCTCTGTAATCTGCGCCCCTCCCGGGGCGGCGTATGGGGCCCGGCAGAGTTTTACTGTTCTCTGAACGCAGCGGCAATCAGACAAATGCCCACTTATGGTTCCTCCCGCCCATCCCCGTCTCGCAGAACACAGCAGAGGGGAATGGAATAAAGAGACGGCATAACGATCTCTGATTGCATTTTTAGCGCGTCTTTGACAGTTCCGTGTTTAAACACTTGCCCATGTCTGGGAGATTCACGTGACCAGACTTCTCGGGATGGCGCTCGATCTAGAGTAACTCTGCAATGGAGACTCGGCTTCAAGCTGCCGCCGGGGCTGCAGGGGGCTCGGGCACACGTGTGCCGTCGCCATGCACACACAGACGACACGGGCCGGCGACGCAACAGGGGAATCTGCGTGCAGCCCGAGCGGGCGGGAGAGGCTGAAGACAGGTGCCTGGGCCGAGGGCAGGGCTGAGAGATGGGAGCACACTGCACGGGCTGTGTCCCCCAGACGCTGGTTTGTGCTGCCCTGTGCGCCAGGCACTGTGATAAGCAATTTCGAGGCAACGCTTCTAGACACCCTTAGAAAGCAAGGCTGGACCCCATCTCTGCCTCCTCCTGGCTACTCGGCCTGGAGTGGAAACCCTCACTTCTCTGAGTCTGAGCATCCTCATCTATAAAGGCGGAACGTTTAGGGTTCTGCACAGAGTTCTTGGAAAAATCAAACTAGGGAAGACACATAAAGCCCCTGTATTGTACTTATACAGAGATTTGGTTTAATCAGGTATGCTAAGACTTGCAGACACGGAAATGACTGCCTTGAGGAAGCAGGTTATACTCACAGATCCCTAGAAACAGGGCAAGCGGGCAGAGGATGGGCTAGTGAATAACGCGGGTGGGCTTGGGGCGCAGGGCTGACCCTCGTTGTCTGCTCCCAGGCCCTGGGGCGATTGATTGATCAGGGCAGTGTGTGCGACAGCCCCATGCAGGACGTGGCTGGGGGTGGGGTGTGGAGTCTGGATGAGTTGGTTTGCTTGTGAAAGGTGTGCTCAGAGCTGAGTCCTTTACTATCTCTACAATGGGTTAACTCTGGGGGGGTAGTCCCTCGGGGTCAGCCGGCCTCCAAGATGCCAAGCCATCAGGATTCAGAAAACCAAAGGCACGATTTATACAACCTGGGTGGTAGCTGTTATCGCTGTCTTGAGGGATGTTAGGAGGAGTAAACGCCATGCTCTGCTATGAAATCCAGAAATGTTAGCTGGGAAGATGGAGATGAGAAAAGAGGTCACTTGCCTGGGGTCACACACAGCAGCGCTGGAGTCCAAATCGCCTGCCTCAACCTGGTGTCGAGACACACCCCCCACTGTAGGACAGACAGTCCTGGGAGGGCAGACCCTCCACCCGCCGAGCTGCAGACCGGCCCCCTCGGGTCCCACGGGGGAGGCACTGGAGTCACAGCCCAACACCGGTGCCCGTATTTAAAGGCAAATGCGATTTTTCTTCTGTTTCATCCTAACAGCCAAAATGTTTAACTTTCAAACGTTTGTTTTTCCTGGGAAATGTTTTAAAAACAGGAACATTCAGTCCCAATCATCAATTTAAATGCCTGTTTCAACTGCTACCGCAGAGCACACAGGACGTGAGGCTGAAGGGGACAGCTGAAAGGTTTCTGGGTTCTTCCTCCCCCAAACTAGGCCTCCTGTAGCCAGAAAGATTTTGTGGGAACCTCCCCAGAACACACATGCCCAAACACTTCATGAAAGGCTGCCCAGGGCCCTCACAAGGGGCCAAGGTGGTGACCAGGGATGTAACACGCATTCAGAACTCAAGGCTACGGCGCCCTCTCCAGGCCAGGCCCCGGTGGTGCCCTGACCTCTCCTTTCCGCAGCAGGACACACCGGGCACCCCTCTGAGCTGCTTGAGGCCTCTTCGCTCATGCTGTCCCACCCACCTAGGACCCTCTTCCTGCCCTTCTCTCTGAGCCAACTCCAACTGATTCTCCCTTCAATGGGCCCAAGTGCCACTTCCTCCAGGCTGCCTGCCATGAGCATCCTTTTTCACCCAGCACTCGGGGCTCCCAGCTCCGCCCAGCCTGAGCTCTCGCTGTCGCTGCCTCGTCTGCTTCCCCCACCAGCCGGGCGTCCTCCCAGGCTGGGACCAGCCTGCTTCCTCTCCTGCGCCCAGCACAGGGCTGGCTATGGGGGAAGTGCTCATACACGCTCACTGAATCCAAGATGTATTACCATCCTCGTAGGATAGAGGATGAGGATCAGATGGTGAGGGCAATGACTCACCAAAGGTCCCCAAGCAGTCCACGACGGAACGTTCCAGAAGGATCATCGTTAAGATGCTGACCGGCCTGTCGGGTGGCAGCCCCCAAGCTGTCGTGGCTTCCACTCCCTCAACAGACGTCAAGGTGGGCACAAGGCCCAGGTGTGGGGCTGACACCCGGAGGCTCCAGTAAGAGCCTCCCCGGAGGCAGGGAGGCCTGGGTTCAGCCTCGGCTCTGCTACCACATCACCGGACCCGGGTGAGGCCTACCCCTGCTCAGGCCTCAGTTTCCCCATCTATCCCATGAGGAGGTCCTGACCCTTAGAGAGCCCTTTCAGCTTTCTAAGACCCTCCAGGAGGTGCCGGGGTTGCAGGGGGGCTTCCCAAGGCAGGTGCTAATGGGGCCAAACAGCAGGACAGAAAGGGCTCACACAGGGCAGGGCATTGTGAATGCCCACGTGTGCCTGCTTGTTGCTGACATCCCGTAGAATCAACAGTAAAGGAATAAAAAGGTATGACCCTCCCCAAGAAGCAAAGCGAGCTGTGGCCAGAGCCCCAGGCGGTTCAGGGACCCAGGCTCAGTGCACGGTCTGACCTAGAACCCATGGGAGCAGGTAGGCCTAGGGCCCCTCCCCCATCACACCTGTCACCACGCCCTTTACCCACCAATCTCCGCAGGAGAGGGTATTTACTCTCAAGGGAAAATAACAGCTCCACAGAGCCCATTTAGGGACCACAAGGCTTGAGGGAGGATGGGCAGTGAGGTCGGAGGCTGAACAACAGTAGGATAAAGTGAAAGAATAAACATAGAGACTGTGCAGACCCCAGGCCCCTTCCCCAGTGAGCTCTCAGGTTCTGGAAGCCAGGCTTGGAAACTGGGGAACTCATTTCTGGGGAGAAAGATAAGTCCAGGAGAAAAAACCTAAGATAGTGATACGAGGGGCTCCCCAGAGAGACGGCCAGGACCCCATCACAGTACAACCTCCACCCCCCCCACACACACACGTATACACACAGCTTATCAACAGCTTTCAAACGTCTAGTTCTTAAACACAACACACAGGATCATCAGACCTCGGAGAAAAGCCTCCAACCTGAAAATGGAGGCAGAGGCCAAAACAAGAAGAAAGGAAATTGGAGGAAAAGGGGCTGATGCGGGGGGAAAAAATAACATATAATTACCACCATTGGTGAGATAACAGAAGATATTACACCCGTGAAATTCTAGCAGGGTGCTCTTAACAAACGAAATTAAAACGTGGCAGAATTTTAAAATTTTGGTTAGAGAGTAGAAGATGGAATTGAGGAAATCTCCCAGAGACTGAAACAAAATGACAATAAAGTGAGTACCAGGCAAGGAAAGAGACAAAAATCAGAGAATCAAAACCAGAGGTCCCACATTTGGATACTATGAAAAAGAAGTCAGAAAAAATAGAGGGGAGGGAAATTTTGAGGAAAAAAAAAAAAAAAGAATATGAGAGAATGTCCCAGGATTAAAGGACAATATTTGCTCCATTAAAAGGGTTACCTGAGTGACCACAATAATGAATGAAAAAACACCCACATCTGAGGCACACTGCCCAGAAACAAAACAGGTCATGTACAAAGGGTGAGATATCCAAACGATAGCAGAATCTTCAAGAGTGACACAGGAAACTAAAAGAAAACAGAGCAATGCCTTCCAAATTTTGAGGGAAAACGATCTGCTACCCAGAATTCTACACCCAGACAAACTACCAATTAAGACTGAGGACAAAATAAAGACTTTTCCTGACATACAATTTTGCCAAACATTTATCTCCAGCACATTCTTTCTCAGAAAGCTACTGAAGGGTGTGTTCCACCAGAATGAGGGAGTAAACCAAGAAAAAGGAAGCCATGGGATCCCGGAACCAGGAGCTCCCAGAGAAAAGGAAGGCGAAGGGAAATGGTGAAGGGGGATCCAGGATGACGAGTGTACACAGGCCTGGAAGGCAGCTAATCCAGGCAGGGGTTGGAGGCTCAGGAAGTATAAGAAAAATGGGCCATCCGATGGCCTGGCCCAGCCCAGCACATTGCTGAGGTGCACTTCAAACCCTGCAGGAGACAGGGATGAACCACAATGGGTACAAGGAAACACAAGCAAACAAAACAATTTACTACTTTAGGAAAAACAATAGGTTATGCAATGAATATTTAACCAAAAACTGTGATGGGACTACAGCAGAAGGATAAGAGAGGAGATGTGTATATATGGGTAGAGAGACTAAGTTTCTAAATTTTCATTTTTCATAGTAAGACATTAAAAAGTAATCCCTAAAACTGAAAAATAAAAAACAGCAATATAAGGTTGTTACTCAGAGACATCGTGGTGATAAATCGGTAGCTACCAGATTTGCACGGGGAATAGGAATCAGGACTGGGGAGGGGACCTGGGGAGGAGGCTGCTGGCTTTACCATAAGCCTTGTAGCATGTTGTGACTCATTCTGCACATGTATTACCTTAATGCAAATAAAACTGTGATGAAATTAAAAGACGGCATTGGAGGCCAGGCCCTCCTCGCCTGCCTCCTACCTCTGCCCAGGGCAGCCTGACCTCTCACTGGTTCTACCCGCTGCTCAAAATCTAGAACCAAATCAAACTGGGTCACAATTGAATCTGTAGACTGTTTTGCATGGTACTGACATCTTAAGAATTGATTCTGAGGGTCTAAGGGCTGGGATGACTCTAGCAACCAGGTGCAAAGGCAGGTGACCTGGTCAAGCATCTCCTAACCCTGGTAGGTCAGACAGCCACTAATAACATCACAGGTATCACCTGCTGAGAGTCTGAGACAGGCTCCCTCCTGCCTTACTTCTAACTCTCACAACAGCCCCACAAAATGGGCAGTAGATTGGCAGATGAAGAAATTGGGACTCAGTGAGTTTAAATAACTACAAAATGGGTAAGCAGAGAAGTGGGATTCCATCTGTAGCTGAAGCCTCAATCTCTCCATTTCTGTCACACCACCAAGACATTACATATGCCAAAGAAATATTCCTCAGGGAAAAAAAAAGAAAAAAATGGTACCATATACTTGAGTCCTTATAAAATCTCCCCTGCTATGAGGAGCTCTCGATGATTTTATTTTAAACGACATAACATTTTGGAGCTATCTTGTGGCTTCAAAAACAAGCCTTTACAGACCATCTTGAAAAGCAATACAGATGTCAGAACAAGTTAAACGAATTCAGCAGAGGTGCAGGATACAAAAACAACGGCAAGACAAGCAGTTGCATTTCTATACACTAACAATAAACAATCTGAAAAGGATATTAAGAAAACAATCCTATTTGCAATAGCATCAAAAAGAATAAAATAGGACTTCCCTGGTGGTGCAGTGGTTAAGGATTCACCTGCCAATGCAGGGGACACGGGTTCAAGCCCTGGTCCAGGAAGATCCCACATGCCGCACAGCAACTAAGCCCGTGAGCCACAACTACTCAGCCTGCGCTCTAGAGCCCGCGAGTCACAACTATTGAGCCCGTGTGCCACAACTACTGAAGCCCGCACATCTAGAGCCCGTGCTCTGCAACAAGAGAAGCCACCACAATGAGAAGCCCACACACTGCAACGAAGAGTAGCCCCCGCTCACCACAACTAGAGAAAGCCCGCGTGCAGCAACGAAGACGCAGTGCAGCCAAAAATAAATAAATAAATTTATTTTTTTTAAAAAAAGAATAAAATACTTAGGAATAAATTTAACCAAGGAGCTGAAATATTTGTACACTGAAAACTCCAAAATATCTGCTGAAAGAGACTAAAGAAGACACCAATAAGTGGAAAGAAGTCTTGTGCTCATGGACTGGAAGACTTCATATAGTTAAGATGTCAATACTATCCAAAACAATCTACAGATTCAATGGAATCCCTACAAAAATCTCAATGATGTTTCTTTCAGAAACAGAAAATCCATTCTAAAATTCATATGAAATCTCAAGAGTCCCTGAGTAGCCAAAATAATCTTGAAAAAGAAAAACAAAGTTGGAGGTCCCACATGTCCTGATTTCAAAACTGACTACAAAGCTACAGTAATTAAAACAGTATGGTACTGGCATAAATACAGACATATAGATCAATGCAGTAGAAGAGAAAGCCCAGAAATAAACATATATGGTCAAATGATTTTCGACAAAGGGGCTAAGAGGGAAAAGAACAGTCTTTCAACAAATGGTGCTGGGAAAACTGGACAACCAATGCCAAAGAATGAAGCTGGCCCCTTAACATCATATACAAAAATGAACTCAAAACGGAACAAAGATCTAAAGTTAAGAGCTAAAATTATAATACTCTTAAAAGAAACCATAGGGGGGAAGCTCCATGACATTGGATTTGGCAATGATTTCTTGGATATGACACCAAAAGTGCAGGCAACAAAAGAAAAATATATCAAAATTTAAAACTTCTGTACATCAAAGACATCATCAGCAGAGTGAAAAGGCAACCCAAAGACTGGGAAAAGAATTGCAAATCATATTTCTGGTAAGACGTTAATACCCAGAATATACAGAGAGCTCCTAAAACTCAACAACAAAAACCCCCAAACAATCCAATTCAAAAATGGGCAGGGGACTTGCATTGAGATTTCTCCAAAATGGCCAATAAGCACATGAAAAGATGTTCCACGTCACTGATCATTAGGGAACTGCAAATCAAGCTGTGAGATAACAACCTCACATCCATCAGGATGGTTACTATCAGAAAAACAGAAAACCGCAAGCGCCGGTAAAGTTGTGGAGAAATGACAGCCCTTGGACACTGTCGGTAGGAATATAAAACGGAACCGCCGCTGTGGAAAACAGTATGGAAGTTTCTCAAAAAATTAGAAACAGAACTAGCATATGATCCAGCAGTTCCATTTCTGGGTATATGCCCTGAAGAATTGGAAGCAGGGACACAAACAGGCACTTGTATCCTCAAATTCGCAACAGCCCAAAGGTGGGGGAACTCAGGTGTCCATTAACAGATAAACGGATAAGTACGATGTGGCGTAGCCACACAATGGAATATAATTCAGCCTTAAACAGGAAGGAAATTTTGACCCACGCAACAACATGGACGAACCTTGAGGACATTCTGCTCAGTGAAATGAGCCAGTCACCAAGGAACAAATACTGTGTGATTCCACTTATACGAGGTCCCTGTAGTCAAATGCACAGAGACAGGAAGTGGAATGGTGAGCGCCAGGGGCTGGGGAGGAGTCAGTATTAATGGGTGCGGCGTTGCAGTTTGGGAAGATGTTCAGGAGACGGATGGTTGCACAGCAATGTGAATGTGCTCCACGCCACTGAGCTGCACACTTGAAAAAGGTTAAAGTGGTAAATGTGATGTATATTTAACCACGATTTAAATTTTAAAATAATCTTAAAAGAAGAGAACCAAGGGCCTTGAATTCCAGACACTAGAATTGTGAGCAGGTAGAACCATAGGTTCTTGGAACTCTTAGAATCCTAGAACCTTAGAGCCCTGGAAGCCAATCATTCTAAAAGCAAACCATTCTAGAACTTTAGAAGTCATCAAGGTTTACAGGTGGAGAGGGACTGAGTGGCCATCTAGAGTCTTGCCCCCCTCACCCTTCCCCCTTTATCAAAAAGTCCTAATTGAGGAGCTCCAGGCCAGGAAGCCTATACCTGCTTCCATCCTTCCAGAAAATTCCCAGCATGGATGTCACCTGGGGTTTGACAGCCCTGGATGAAAGACATGACTACGGGGACAGATACCTGGCCTTCATGTTACCTTTTTCCAAAAGGTTCCTCTGGTGCCTTGTGACACCTACAGACAACCCTTTTAAAGGGGAAAAAAATTGGCCCAAAACAATATTCTTTGCAGTAGCAACTGAAATAAGTATTTGAAAATGATTAAGGCAAAAGGTTCCTATTTTTTAAATACTTCTTAGTGAAGCCAAGTGTTTTAAAGCTAAATAAACATTTTGGAGATTAAGATACATGAAAGTAAAATCATCTTGCTACCTCTGTTGACGTTTACTTCATTCTACAGTCATTCTCCTTGGCCCTAATAAGTGCCAGACCCTGTGCTGGGAGCTGGGGACAGAGAGGTCCCGACCCAGCCCCTTCTCCTGTTGTCCATTGTGGAAAAGATACACGCGGGAAATCTGGGATCTGTGATGCGGGCGGTACCAAGTCATAGGGAACCGTAAACAGTAGCGAGTTTTCCTTTCCCTGACCAGGAGTGAGGGAGGAGCTCTGAAAGGTGGATAAGAGGGAACACCATAGAAATAGCAGCTCTCCAGGCAGGCGAGGCTGGGAAGGGCATCCCGGGAAGAGAACCCCACACCGGCAAAGGCATGCAGGTGGGAGAATCACCTGCTAGGTATTCAGCAATTGCTTAGAAGCCCAGGGCAGACGGGGCTGCAAGTGGGGACAGGCCTGGGAGGGACAGATGGGGTCACACCAGGAGGGGTCTCCACTGCCCGGAGAAGATCTGGACTTCCCCCGGACACAGCAGAAAACCAAAAAAGAGCATTAAGGGGAGAGGGGATACGGTTGGATCGATGAACAAAAAACTTTCAAACACAAATATGACAAACGTTAATCTGGAAAGTGACTATTTTGAGAGGCTGGGATGCTACCAGAGAAAGCCCCGCTTTGTCAGCTCCATGTTTCCCCTTCAGGGTCATGGCTGTCAAACCAGCCCAGAATTAGCTCCGAACGGCCTTCTGAGAGCTCTCAGATCTTCATTTGCATCGTGCGCGCTCGGAAAGGTGTGACATTCTTCTTCTTAAGAGAAATCAAAGAAACAAACCTATACACTTAAAAAAAAAAAAAAAAAACCCTGATTTTCTTTAAAACAAATTTCAAAGAACTAAATCCTAACTTTTAAATATCTGATTTTATAAAGGAAGGCATCCATGGACTTCCCCGGGGGTCCAGTGGTTAAGACTCTGTGCTCCCAATGCAGGGGACCCAGGTTCCATCCCTGGTCAGGGAACTAGATCCCGCATGCCTCCATGAAGATCCTTCAGGCGACGAAGAAAATCCCTGTGCCACAACTAAGACCCAGCGCAGCCAAATAAATAAATATTTTTTAAAAAGGAAGGCATCCGTCCATGATGTTAGTAATAGTAATGAAAGCTCCCATCAACCGGGCATCTACTTTTTGCTGGACCCTTTAGATGCATTCATAAAATAGCCACAACAAAAACAGCAGAGGCATTTATTATCATGTGTTTATCTCACACCAGGTCCTATGGTGAGCCCAGATCAGCCCCTGCCTCACTGAACCCTCCCAATATCGGCCCCCTTTTACAGATGAGAAAACTGAGGCTAAGGGAGAGGACATAACATGCCGAAAGCCAGGTGGCTTGGAAGTACGGAGCCACGATCCAAACCCGAGGGGTGTGTCCAGACCCACACGCTTGAACAGGAGCCCAACTGCAGTGTCTTATTCAATCCTCACAACAGCCTACAAAGGTGTGTCAGCCCCACACCGTAGATGGATACACTGAGGCCCAAGAGAGTAATGACTTTCCCAAGGTTGCGCAGCAGGCATGTGGCCAGGGAGGGCTGGGGAGGCAGTCCCACCCGCTCCAAAGCCTACATCCTTTCCACCGGCTCCTCTGTCACTTCAGGAATTTAATTTATAAATAATAAATGGTAACAGCGAGTCCCTACTGGGGCTGGTGCTGTCCGTGGTGCTGAAGACACAACATGCCTGAGACGGACAAGATCCCTGCCTTCCAGAAGTGGACCTTCGTGGGATATTGGCGATAAAGGAACACAGAATTAAGTACCAGGTCAGGTGAGGATAACAGATATGGAAAAATGAAGCCAGGTGAGCAGGACAGGGCACACTGGGGTAGAGAAGCAGATCAACGTAGGGCCATCGGGAAGGCCTCTCTGGAAAGGTGACCCCTGAGAGCCAGGAACTGGGTGACCTCCGGGAAACCACATTCCTGCACCGGGTCTCAGTCTCCTAATCCGTAAAGTGGGGATGGCATTACTCAGGACCCAGGCTGTTCGCTTCAAGGGGGAAGTGAGCAAACAGCAGGAAAGCACTTTTACACTGTAAAGTGTCATCCAGGAGACAATCGTCGCTGTTCAGCCCTCCCGCGACTTGCATACAAGGCTTGGCAGCAAAATGTGTTTTTCACGTAAGAAATGTAAGGTCCCATCAACAACTTAAACATGACTTTATTTAGTTGGTCCTGATGTTATAAAGTGTTACTCCTGCCCATAAATATCAGAACAGACTTGGTAAGGAGGAATCTGTTAATAGCAAGGGTTGGGATTTTCTGAATATACAAGGGGAGGTTCCCACATGGAACAGGTCACCTTAGGCATTAAAAGAAATAATTTAAACATTTTAGAAGAGCACAGGCCTCGATTCCACTTTAATTTACTGTGCGATCTTGGGCAAGCTCTTCACCTAAGCTTGGTTCCTTCTCCCATAGAGACAGGAACAGCAGAGACCTCAAGGGGTTGTCTTGCCCCTACAGTAGCCATTAACCCCCCGTGGCTATTTAATTTCAAACTAACTGCCATGAAATGAAACACAGAAGTCAGTTTCTCAGTCACACTAGCCCCATTTCAAGTGCTCAAAACCCACAAGAGGCAGGTGGCCGCAGTAGTGGACAGCTCAGGTCTAGGGCCTTGCTACTCATCAGCTGGGAGCTGGCGAGAAATGCAGATGCTCCAGCCACCCCAGGCCTGCTGCACTGAGATCTGCGCTTTAACAAGACCCCCCCCCAAACCTCTCTAGGGAAATCTCATGCACCTGAAGTCTGAGAAGGGCTGCCGGGGAGAGAGCAGGTAGGGAGACACCCTATGAGAAGGCGTAGCTCTGTAACAATGACAAGGATGACAGGGCGCTTTCCACACCCTCTCTTAGTGGGGGTCACAGTCTCCAAACCGAACTAGTCACAGAACTTCTGACAAAGGCTGCGCTGAGTCCAGGTGCAGAAGGCAGGCAGGGGAAGGTGGTGTGGACAGGAAAATGGAATCCCTCAGACATTTCAGAAGTTTGTGTGCACACGGGGACAGAATATTTCAATTCTGTGCTGGCCAGGATTTTCTGACTTGTTGACTATTCCTGTTTTGGAATGAAGTCCAACATGAAAATGACATTTAAAAAAACCCACAGGCTGACTTCATGTCCAAACACATCTCTCCATGTTTGTAGAAAAAAAAAAAAAAGAAAGAAAGAAAAGAAGCATACCAGCAAGAGAATCTTGCTTCCCCCAAGTCGTGAATGGCCAGCCAGCTACTTCTCTTTCAACCAACGATTTCCTCTGATGGTTCCACAGCCTTGCCCCAGCGCTGACGCTGACTAGTGAAAAAGCCTCAGAGCACAAGTTGTTTTTAACACTTCATCTCTCACCTGCACAATCACCAGCCTGGGAGGAAGTCATCAACATCCTCCAACTGGACGGATGAGGAACCAGAGATGCAGGGCAGGGGAGTCACCTGCCCTCCGTCTCACGCCTGGGAGGCAGGTGAGTGTCTAACCTGATCACAGGCTACCACTTCACCCAGTTCTGTCTCCACCATGTCATGGCCTTTTCTTGTTTATATTTCTCTTGAGTAGGAGTCTTGGTTGTTTTGCTACCCACTGTATCCTCGGCACCTAGAAGAGTCTAGAACTAGGTACGTGCTCGGTAAATGTGTGTCGAATGAATGAATGAACTGTAACGGCAGGAGCACCTCCAGCCTCGGACCCTTGGTTAGCCTGCCCCTTCGAGCTGGAAGGCCTGCACCCCACCGTCCACTCGTCCAAACACTATCTAAATGCCAAGGACCCTGTCAAGTGCCACTTCCTACATGAAGCAACCCCACCTACCCTACTTGGTCCCCACGCAGCCTCTGTTTCTCCCACTTGCCCCTCAGGCCCTCCATGGAACTCCAGCCACGTGCCTCCTTGCCGGTCTTCAAATGCGCCACCAACGCTCCTGACTAAGAGCTGCTGCCTCTGTCCAGAATGGCCCCCCCCAGACATGTGCGTGGCTGGCTCCCTCCATTCCAGTCTCTGCTCAAATGTCACCTCATCGGAGGGTGATGTCATGCCCTGTCCTCTTATCCCTGATCCCCCAACATATCAAAGCTCTGTTTATCCATGGCCTGTCTTCTGTGTGTTCACTGCTACATCCTCGGTGCCCAGAATCAGGCCCTGCACGTAAAAAGGGGTCAGCAAACACCCATTGAGTAAAGAATCAGGTGCCAATGGGAAAACACACAATGATGATGATGACTACTATGGGATAGGGTTAAAACAAGTGAGAAGGGAGACACCAGACAGCAAAGATACATAAGATGGTGGGAGGAGGGGTGGGGTGGGTGCATTCCAGGGACCTTCGGGCAAGAGTGGCAATGTTGATTAATTTTAGGCTAAGTTGGATATGCATATTAAAATATTATGAGTAACCACTAAACAAATCGAAAAGGAATGTAGAATTTCCAAACCAGTAGAGGGGAAAAAAAGAAACTTCAATCAATCCAAAAGAAAGCAGAGGAGGGAGACAGAAAGCACAAAATGAATGACAGACATGTTTTATATACTGGGAAAGACTAAACAAATATTCATTGTTATTACTCAAGTACAAACATCTTTACCGAGGTCCTCCTACACAGAAACGACCAGGGCACACGATCCCCAAGGGACTCACAGCTGAGTGAAATGGACATCAAACGTCCACAGGGGATGGACCATTCAGAGGGGCTGGCACATTTCCTCCTCCCATAATCACAGCCATTTGCCAAATGCATCTATCTTTTTCACCTTGGCCCCCAGGAAGCTCAGGCTCTAATTTCCAGCCCACAGAGTCCACATGAGCCCCAGGTGTTGATATTCTAGGCGCTCCCTCTGAGCTGCTCTGATTTCTTTTTCTTAACACTGGCTTTTAATTTATCATCAACACTCTACCATTTTACTATTCTTATTGTTTCTATAAACCGTCTCAAATCCTTTGACACAAGGTGGGGTATAAATTAGCAAGCAAAAAGTCCAAACGAACAACAAAACGCACAAAATAAAACGAAGGAAGAACTTTCAAAGAGCCCAGATCTTTCAGAGACATGCCCTTCTACCTTATTTAAACATTAAAAAGAAATGTTTTTTAACTTAAGGCAGAGATTTTTAGGATGATGGTCTTAAAAAAAAAAAAAAACTGCAAAACATGTTTGAAATACCTACACACACACACACACACACACACACACACACACACACAACAGGGGGTCTCATTTCATTTCCAAAGCCATTCTGTTGTAAATAGATAATTAGCACTTAAGCACACCTTTCAGGGGGTTTATATATTAACATGAAAATACCGTAATTACGGCTGGCCAAAGTGGCTTGACGACCACTTAGAATTCTAGATTTTTCATCTTTATTAGAAGTTAACTTTCTCTCTTTTAGCCCCTGAAACACAGCTTGGCTTTGTGAGCAATTCTTTTTGGTGAAGAATAGAGCAAGTTAATCTTTTGAATCCACCGCACTCTTCCTCTAGATTTCTATCTGAGCGTTGGTCTCCCTCTCTCTGGGCGACCACGTGTTTATCAGTCACCCTGGCTTCTGCGACTACAAGCCACCAAAACTCCTCAACACCAACGTGCTTCTGAGCGGACACAGCCAGAAATGACATGAACCCAGAGTCCAAACTTTTTTTTTGTTTTAAATATTCCATCTCGAGTCTTTGCGGGAAGAGCAACCTGTTTCTGAAAATGTCTGGATCGGGACCTTGTATCCAACTAATGCGCAAAGGAGCCAGAAGCCGTTTGAAGCCTGCTGTACACATCCGGGGTGATTATTATGAGCTCTTCAGAAGATGAAGTTGGTTGGATATTTTGGTTGAAGTGACCACAGCACAAGGTTTTTCTTTTCCTTTCTCGTTCGCTTAACAAATACTTGGCGATAAACACTTGCCCGCGTTGTCTGCTCTCTGCCCCCTTGGCCACCTCCAGGGCCACTCCCAGCCCTCCTGCCTCTCCTGGAGTCCCAGTGTCCTCCCCTGTCTGCTACGGTCATGCACCACCCAGCAGCCAAAGGGAACTTCCAAAACACTGAGTCAGGGCTTCCCTGGTGGCGCAGTGGTTGAGAGTCCGCCTGCCGATGCAGGGGACACGGGCTTGTGCCCCGGTCCGGGAGGATCCCACATGCCGCGGAGCGGCTGGGCCCGTGAGCCATGGCCGCTGAGCCTGCGCGTCCGGAGCCTGTGCTCCGCAGCGGGAGAGGCTGTGACAGTGAGAGGCCCACGTACCACACACACACACAAGAAAACAAAAACCACTGAGTCACACCATGTCCCCCCCCTGCTCTGTGGCCACGTTAACACTCAGAACAAAATCCACATCCTCACCCTGCGGGTCAGCAGACTGGGGCCTCCCTCCCTGGCCTCTGCCATCACTGCGCTCAGCCCTGCAGGCCTCGGGCTGCACACCAAACAACTCAGGGCAGGGCCCTCTCCAGCTTAGGACGCTCTCGGAGAGGCCGTCCTAGATCACCTATGTCAAGAAACCTCCGACCCCCGTCACTATCACCTCGCCCTGATCATTGATCTGATTCATCCATCCAATCCCCTAAATGATCTTGTCTGTTTACAGTAAGTCCCCTACTACGAACCTTTAAGCTGCGAACTTTCAAAGATGCGAACGTGTAGAGTACAGCAGTATAGTATTTTTATTTCAAGCCCAGGGCGTCCGGAAGCAAGCGTAAAAGCAGTGGTGGTGCAGTCCTATACAGCCGACTGTGCTACCTGGGTACCTAGGCTAACTTTGCTGGGCGTACAGACAAATCGGACTTAGGAACGTGCTCTCGGAACGGAACTCGTTCTCATGTAGGGGACTTACTGTACTTTGCTTATCGCCTGACCCTGCATTCGTCCTCGGGCCCTCCTGGCAGGGGCTACATTGGTCATCACCAAACCTCCAACACCAAGACAGGGAACACGGTAGGCCCTCCGCTCAAGACATGGGATGAGCGGGATGCGTGTGGACCCCTCCCCTGTTCTCCCGCGGTCATAGGCCAGCGGGAGAGACAGACACTCAGCTCAGCTCACCCGCAGCGGGGCTCTGAGGTCAGCAGGCGTGTGGGCCGGGAGGGGAGACGAGCGGGAGCTCCAGGGGGGCTTAGTCAACACATGGTGTAAACGTCACATTCTGCGGATGCAGACGTGGACACCCAGAGGGAGAAGCGAGGTCGCCTGGCCAATGAAGTGGGCCCCAGGACCCCCTGGCTTCAGCGCTCCGTCCCCAGCTCTGCCGAAGAGGCTGTGAGTCCTGACCTCGGTCAACGTGAGGCCTGTCAGACTGGACCTGCCGGCGAGCTGAGCTGCCCACACCCTGGGGACTTCGGCCAGTCCCAGGAAACCCATCCCTCCCCCACCACCCTGGCCGCATGGGGCAGGACAGCGGGATGGCTCTGCCCAAGGAAACCCAGAAGGTGTCCGGCCCCAAACTTGGGCTGTGCACGGCCCGGGCGGGGTCACCCAGGTCCTGTCTCTCAGGCCTGATACACTGGATGCCCAGCGCGGAGCTTCCACGGCCCGGGGCAGGTACCGGGCATAAAGAGACGCAAGTGAACACACACAGGTAAGAGACTCTGGGAAGAAGGTGTCCCACTGTGGGGAGGCTGGAAGGATGGAGGTAAAAACAATTTGTCTCAGGAATAAGACAAAAGCAGCGACTTGTACAAGCTGCCGGGGACAGAGCTGTGGGGAGTGGCGAGCCAGAGCAAAGCCTTCCCGAAGCCTGGCCTCACCCCAGAGGAGGGGGAAGGGAGAGAAGAGAAGGGCCGAACCCGGGCAGTGGGTGAGGAGGTCAGCAACCTCTAGCTGCGTCCGAAACAACTGTTTCCCACAGAGAATAACGGTTCTGTGCCAGGGAGCAGCCTCCTGCTCCCTGGGGATCCTGGGGAGCACGGAGATCCTCAGCCCCACCTGCAGCTCCTGCCACGGGCTCCTGAGTCCAACAGCAAAGAGGCGAAAGGACGGCGTGGAGCCCGTCTCTGCACCAACCCCCTATGGTCCTCGGGCCCTCAACGCAGCAGCAAATGAGGCAGAAAACAAAGAAATCCCCTCGGAATGATTTCTCCGTTTCCCTTTCTCTCCCTTCCTCCCTCACAGATTTTAATTAAGGGTTTACTTGCAAAAGACCTAGCTCTATTTAACTAAATCCTTGGACCCCTTCTACATTGTCTTATATATCGTTTTATGCTAGGGCGCCAGTAGAAAGTTAATTATAACTTCTAAACTCTCCACTGCCAGTCATCTTCCTCCCCTGCCTGATGCCGCTAAGGGTAGCGCCACTTAATTAACCAGCCCCTTGTGGGTAACCAGACCTCTCCACGCTTGTTCAACAGACACCCGCGAGCACCCCTGGGGCCAGGCTGGGCTGGGTCCTGAGGACCTGCACGGACTAGGCGCCGTCTCAACCCTCGAGGGGCTCACAGGATCCTGCAGGAGGAAGGGGAGGCTGGCAGGACGGCCCACTTGGGACCCCAAAGCAGCTCGGCAGGTGACGGAAGTGAGTGAAGAAGACACGGGCAGGACAGACAACAGCAGGGCGAAAATAATGGGTGGCGCTGATGACCTCAGAGGGAAGGGAGCAAGGATACCGGAGCTGTGGTTGGGTCTCAGTGGAGGCCTACGTCTTACGACATAGCCTCTGGGGATGGGGCTGAGGTCTGGGAGTTCAGTTTGGGACCTAAAAACGAGTCTAAAATCCTGGTGGACAGCCAGGAGGAGGTGTCTTCTGAGAAGACTGATTAATATACCGGCTGGATCTCAAAGAGGGATCAGGTCTGGGAGGAGATAGAGGTGTCTGCGAGTCTGGGCAGAAGCAAGAGCAGGAGGGTATGACTATCATCTGGAAAGAAGGGGTCGAGAGGCCCACGGTTGGTCCCAGGAGGAGCCACTTTCAGTGAGAAGGAGGAGAACCAGGAACAAAAGGAGGAGATGGAGAAGCAGGGAGCCCAGAGAGGGAGGTGTGGAAGCTGGGGAAGGAGAAGCCAAGCTGGACGGGGCAGCATCAGGCAGGTGGGGAGGCGGAGAGGAGGGGTGAGCACCCGGCTGTGGCCTCTGGGCAGTCGCTCTGAGGCCAGTGCCGGGGTCTGAGGCTGCAGGAGCCGGGGGTGGGAGCGAGGGATGCGGTGGCTGCAGGCTTCTCCTGACAGGGGCGTGGGGAGGCCAGCCTGGCCCCTGCCAGTCGCAGAGAGCAGGCTTCCTGGCATCTTGTGAACCCCGTCTCGTGAACTGACAGCTCTTGAGGACACGGCTGTCACTCAGAGCCAGGGGCAGAATTTGGCCTGGTGTTCGTCCCTCGGGGAAGATGCGGGCGTGTCGCAGCCTCAGGGTCAGGCGCTGCCTCTGCAGACGGCATCCTGGGAGGCGGGTGCTCCTGGGCGCTCGGCCTCTGTCCCCACCCTCAGCACCCCCCGGCTTCCAGTGGCGAGCCCAGGCTCACCTGCCGGCCTCAGCTCCTAGGCTCATCCTGGAGACCCCCACTCAGCCTCTGCCCTTTCGCAGACCCTCCCGGAGTCCCGTATTGCGACAGCCATGCCCACACTCTTCTGCGTCACAGCCCGGCCCTCCTCGAAGCCCCATTTGCTGCTGTCCCACCCAACAGCAACCAGCCCTGCTGGGGACGCAGGGACCAGCTCACGGTGCAGACACCCCGAGTCTACGTCTCTGTCCAGGGCCTCCCCCGGCTAAGGCACTGGCTGGTGCTAGGGATGAGACGCGCCCTGCCCTCCAGGGGCTGACAGTCTCAGGGGGAGGCAGGGCGGACGGGAGGCATGAGGACACAGACAATTCCCTCCACAAGGTGAGGGCCACCACCAAGGACTGAATAGGGAGCCCTGGGTGCACAGGGAGGAGGGACCAATGTCGCCCAGTGGGGCAGGGGGAAGCTTCAGAAGAACGACAGTTAGGGGTGGGTAGGACTCTGTCGGGTGGACGAGAAAGAGCCTTCCCAGCAGGGGGACGAGCATGAGGCAGGGCCCAGGTGGGGCACTGGAGTCTGCCAGTGTGGCTGGAAGAAGATGGCTCGCCGACCTTGAGGCTCGTTGATTTGCCTGTGTTCGTGGCGGACTCAGCTCAGGGAGAGGCAGGCTTCTTACGACAACAGCTGCCACTTCCGGAGGGCTTCTCCTTGCGCTAAGCACTGTATGGGAACATGATTCTTCAATCCTCCCCAACCCCATGGGGTAGGTAACTAATTCTTCCCATTTTACAGATGAGGCACAGAGAGGTTGAGTGGCTAAGCTAAGGTCACACAGCAAATAAGAGGCTGAAGCAGGGGTGAAGACAGGTCTGCCTGACTTCCAGGAGGGAGCTCTTAACCTTCATGCCGTCCCACCTCCCTGCACAGACACGACTTACTGGGCCAACCAGTCTGTGGGCTCCACGCTGCCGGTCCATCCTCACGCAGTTACTGCGGGGAAGCAAGGAGCTTCCAGCACATCCTTTTCCATTTTCAGCCAATTTTGCTCTTCTTTTCACTCTTTATAGCCAGAAAGCCCGTGCTTAGCAAATTTTTAGCTGCTTACGGGGACATTTACAAATCAAGCTGGTGTTTCTATTTCATGAACGTATTTGGGATATTAATGGCCGAAGGGAAAAAGGATCTGCTCAGAGGGGCCCTGTCATCCCCAACCCAGCGCCCCCCAAAGAACACAGACCCAGACAGAAGCCTGCAAGTGGGCAAAACGTGGACACCACGCACACCCAAGCCAAGAGCAACGCCGCCGACAGCAAATTAGAGTCGCGTGAGTTTAGCCGCACCGCTCCCCAGTTAGGTGCCTCTCACAAGGAGGGCCTCTATTAACTTTTTAACCCTTCTCCTGTCTGTCTGGAGGTGCCCCCTGGAATATGATTTTAGATGCTTTCCATGAGATCAACGAACAGGGAAGAAGCTGGTTATGAATTTCAACTCTGTAACTTTCTCACTCGGGCGGAGGAAGGGCTGGGCCAGTGGGCCTGAGAGGTGGATGGGGCCCCGCTGGCCTAGGGAAGGGGCTCCAGGGGAGAGCTTCTGAGCGGCTGGATGACACCAGCACTGACCTGAGCCCAGCGCGGCCCCTAGCCCCATCCTGGGACACACTGTGCACCAGACACCAGAGAGGCCAGCATTTCTTTAAAAACAGCGAGATTTTAGTGTTGCCTTTTTAAAGCTACGAGAATAATACATGCTCCCTATAGAAAATCAGAGGGAAAAAAGAAAGAGAGAACCATAAAGAAGAAAATAAAAATCCCTCATGATCCCATCTCCCAGACATCGCTTCTGGAACATTCCAGAGCCTTTGCCCTCACCGGCCTTGCTGTCTCCGCAATCCAGGCCTTTTTAAAGGTCACTCCCATACACAGACCTTCCCAAAGACCCCATGGCACCTAGAATCAACCCCAAACTCCTGCCGCTGGCCCACAGGGCATATCTGAACCAACCGGTGGCAAAGCCTCCACACTGCACACCTGCCTGCCTGCCCTCAGGTCCTCTGCAGCCGCTGTGCCCCTGCCTGCCCTCAGGTCCTCTGCAGCCGCTGTGCCCCTGCCTGGAGTGTCCCTCCTACATCACCTCACTCTCACCTCCACGCCTCACCCAAAGCCACCTCTTCAAGGAGGCCTTCCATGGCGCCTCAAGGGGCTCTCAGTCACCATCACTCCCCCTGGGCCAGCGCTCTGCCGACCTCATCACGTGAACGGTTCTCTTACTGCTTCTGGTGTATCCACCCATCCACTGTGTCCCCATCACCAGACGCAGCACCCTGTCCTCACTCCCCACCATCACCCACTGCATGGGGCACACTTGCACAGAGCTCTCAGTGAGGTGTACTGAATGGACGAATGAATACCCCTGCGGTCTTTGCTGAGTGTGTGTGCGTGTGTGTGTGTGTCTGCAAGAACTGCCCACACGGCTGAGGTCGCAGGTCAACTCCACACACACACAAATCATCTACCGCTTCTCCCTGCAACTCAACGTGAAGGCTCAGCTCAAGGCCCCCCGCTGCCTACTGTGGGACCAGCCCACGCCCCCTACCTCTACCCCAAGGGGGCCCTGATCTGCGAACGCCAGCTCCTGGACGCAGTAATAACACCTGCACAGCCCTTTACGGTTCACACACTTGAACATTTCCTCCATCCCAGTGGAGTCTCAAAACAACCTGCCTCCAAAGAGGCAGGCAGGTCAAGGGGAGCCTCACCACCCCCAGTTAAAACGAGGCCGGGGGGCTCAGAGAGGTCACACGACTGCTGCCATCACCTGGGAGAAAGCTGACCCTGGACGTCTGGCCCCAAGAGGCACAGCCCACACCTTAACTTCGAATCAGTGAGGTTTCACCATAAAAACAAGAGAGGTGATAACAGAGGAGAGGACAGAGCTCGGCTCTGGAGTCCAACTGCCTGGGTTTAAACCCCAGCTCTGCCACTTACTAGCTGTGTGACCTTGGGCAAGTTCCGTCACTCCTCTGGGCCTCGGTTTCTCCTCTGTCAAGTGGGGATGACAATAGCTCCCGCCTCGTTCCCTCATCAAGAGAAGCAAATGATTTAATAATATACATGAAGGGCACATGCCAACACTCAATAAACACGGAGCCCTTTACAACACCACCCTGAGCCCATCTCTGCCGCATCACCACACCCCTGGCACGTGAACCGCCAGCCCACAGAGGTGAGTCACCTTGCGCAGCGGGCCAGTTCCCAAAAAGCCAGCTGCAGACGGACCGCTATAAACCCACTCCTACTGATGCCCTAACTCCCATGCAAATTCCTCCAGCTCTGTCACTCTTCAGGCAGAAGCCCCGCCCAGCCCACTTGAGTGACAAACACTGACATCTGCAAACACTTCAAGGCTGCCAAGGGGAGAGGTTCCTTCTGTAAAAGGGAGACCCCTCTGTAAGTTCACCCTTCCCACCCGTGATGATCCAGGCAAATAAATCAATCCCACGTCAAGTGCAGACATGAAGAAAGCCTCCTCAATTCCTCCAGCACACAGTTCTGACTTCAGTTACGAGGCAAGTAAAGAGATTCTCCTAAAATGGCCACATCTCACCGTGCTGGCCCTCCCAGGCCCCTGCTTTCCCCTTATGTGCAGAGTCTCAGGGAGTCCCCACCCCTCTTTCCAGGCTCATCACCCTCACGTTCTCCAAACCTCCTCCTTCCAGTCACAACACGTCATGCCACCTCTCAAGTGTCCCCCCGCAGGCTTTGGCCTCCGCTGTCCCCTCAACCTGCAGCTGCTCTGTTCCCAGCACCATCGCCCAGCTCCCCAGGCCGGGCCCAGCCCAACGGCAGCTTGTCCCAGAAGCCGCCCCAGCCTGGGAAGAGGCCACCACCAGCCTCTGCACTGAGATCCCACAGCCCTTGGCCACCACCCCCCTGGCACATGCAACTGTTGGGTTCATTTACTCACTCAGCTTGGAGACGAGCACGTCTGGGCCGGGGGGACATCGGAAATAGTCCCTCACTTCGGGAACCTCAGTGCAAGGGAGCCGACATCGTCTTCTGTCAGATAGGGATCTAAACAGCACCCACCCCAAATGGCTCTTCCTCAAATTCAGCCCGGCAGTGGTGGTAAGGAGCCTGGCACACAAGCAGGTGCCCGGCCACCAGCGACTCCTGTTCTCTGCCTGGGACACGGACTCAGCTCAGCCTCACATCTTTTGAGACCCACAGCAGGGGGACAAGAAACCAGCCGCCGTGAGGGTCCCCTCCTGGGAAGCAGCCCGGGGCGTGGGGAGAAGCCCAGGGCAGACTCACCGACAGGAGCCCCTCCCACCCCAGCCTTCACAAAGCTCAGCCCAAACAGGCCCCTTGATGAGAACTTCCCATTTGAATAATCAATATTTAAAGCTCCGAGCCCGCCAAGGGGAGTGCAAGGCCTTGCTTGTAAATATTTGTCTCGACTGGCAGAGCCAGCCTCTCCCGCCGCAGCCACCCGCCTCGCTCCTGGCCCCCCTCTGCTTGCACAGCTCCCAGCCAACTGCACAGCGGGACGCCCCTGGGGAGGCGGGGGACCGTCTGGCGGCCACGAGGGGCTGCATGGGGAGGTGGGCCCGCCCCGTACCCAGGCCTCTGTGTCAACAGCCCAGGGGCCACCCATCTGTCTCCTTGGGCCATGGCACAGAGATTCGCTGGGAGGTGTCCCTGGATTCCAAGCAAACGGCTTTTCCCAGGGGGGCACCCCAGATTTATGTCTTTCTTATTTTGGAAGAAAGCAAAGCCAAGGACAAAACCCTAGGGGCGTGCTTGCAAATCGTGGCCCACCATCTCCTATGGCGCAGGACGGCACTCCGCTGCCTGTACCAATGGCTGCCCACGGAGGAACCCACACCGGGCCCCCTGGGCTCCTGCTTGGGGCCACGAGGCCTGGAGGGTCCCCTCACTGGAGAAGCCGTCAATGACGGTGGGTGGCTGTACCTACCAGCTGAGGTGCCTGCCCTGACATCACTGTTCCCAGAGAGTCATTCATTCATCCGTCCATTCAGCCACTTATCTGCTCATCAATTATTACTCGGCATCTACCTGTACCAGGCGCTGGGGGCTGGACACACAAGTGGACAAAAACAAACCCGGACAAAATCCCTTTGGGAGGAAGTCCCCCAGGCCAAAAAAATCCTACCAACAAATGGAAAATCACAGCAGAGACAAGCGCTGGCGTAGGAGACCTCCCAGGTGTCACGGGAGAGCGAGAGGGGTGTGGCCTGGTCCCGGAGGCCAGGGGGCTTCCCAGGGGAGGTGGACAGGTGACAAAGTCCAGGGAGGGGCCGGGCAGAGCAGGGAGGAAGGACGGAGGGCAGGGGGCCGCCCGAGTCCGGCTGCTCACAGGCACCGCCCCTTCTGGCACCTACCCAGCCACTCGTTGAATTTCTTCACCTCGCTCGGGAGCCCCAGCTCGGTGAAGTCCCCGGCATGAATGAGCACGTCGCCGTAGGGCATCTGGATGGGGTCCGTCCTGGAGTGGGTGTCAGACACGCAGACAAAGCGGGTGTATCCGGGCGGCTTGGGGGCGTCATGAGGCACCGGGTCCACCCTGAGGGGAGAGAAGATCATGGGGTCACGGGGTCGCGGCGCTGGGAGGCTGCAGCTCACGTCCCATCAACTCAGACCACAGCCAGGTCAGATCACACGTGGTCCAGATCACATCCGCCTGCCCACCTGTGTCCGAATCCTGCCCCTCCTGATCACTAGCCGGGCAAAACATTTCCCCCTGAGCCTCAGCTTCCCCTCTGTAACGTGGGAAGCCCCGAGGGTTGCTGCGAGGTAATGAATGGGAAGGGCTGACAGGTACAGCCGGGCACCTGTACCCGCGTGCACCTGTATGGCGGCTACAGCTAACCTGCTGCTTGACAAGTAGTACCTCTCTACCTTTTTTTTTTCATTATCAGCCCTTAAGGGGCCTTTTCGCCTTCTTTCTTTTTTTCTTTTTTTTGCGGTACGCGGGCCTCTCACTGTTGTGGCCTCTCCCGTTGCGGAGCACAGGCTCCGGACGCGCAGGCTCAGCGGCCATGGCTCACGGGCCCAGCCGCTCCGCGGCATTTGGGATCTTCCCGGACCGGGGCACGAACCCGCGTCCCCCGCATCGGCAGGCGGACTCTCAACCACTGTGCCACCAGGGAAGCCCAAGGGGCCTTTTTAGATGTTTTTTCTACTCACCCCTCTCTCATAAAGTTCTAACACCACAGATACGCCGTATATCTGTTCATTTACTGTGCGTGTATCTGTGCTTTAGAATCAGAGTAAGATTTTTTTCACCCCCCAAAACCAGTTTTCACCCCCTTGGGGGGTGCTATCAGCCCCATCAGGGATGCATGGACGGAGCTCCACCTTCCAGCCGGAAGATCCGACTCTCTGGCACTGTGCAGAGACAGCACAAGTAGAATCCGGGGAGAGCCACGAGGGAAGGGGGGAATTTCGTGGGAACTTGTGAAACAAAGCACTAAAGACAGGCAGCAATTTTCCAAAACTATGAGATGGTCCGATCGGGTTTAGAACAAGGGCTTTCCAAGGTCCTGTAGGAAAACAGTTCTGGAATCAGAAGACCAGGCTTCAGATCCCAGATCTGCTGCTCGTCACTAATGTAACCTTAGGAAAATGTCTGGCCTTGGTTTGCTCGTCTGTAAAATGGAGCCACCTCATTAGGCAACAATGCTCAGAAAATTAACAAGCTGCACAACTGTTAAGTTCTTGGTCCCGGGGAGCCCCTGGGAGCCTTCTCGTCTTACAGAGGAGGACACTGAACAGGTGCCCCCCCCCCAGTTCAGGGCTCTCCCCAAGAGCCACACTCTGCCTCCTCAGCTGACTGATTTTTCCAGGCTCAAAACTCTGAAAAACAACGCAATGACATTTCAACGAGCTGCTCTCTCCCAACGAGGATGCGGCTCGAGGAGTTGTGTTTAAATCTAATTATGCGCCAAACCAAAAGCAGCGCCACATCAGTTACGTAAATACTTTCAAAGGCATCTTTCTGATTATGCTTCTTCTTCTTCAGACAAAATACTTCGAAGAAACGTAACTAACACCTTACGAGAGACGTGGGTTCAGCAGGCTAATGTGCGGGGACCTTTAGCACGCCCCATCCATCGCAGCTACAGTGTCACATCAGCCCCTCCACGTCACCAGGCTGCGGCGGGAGGGGGTCGCGGGGCACCTCTCTGGGGGTGGTTAAGTCAAGTTCGAATCCCAGCAGGTCAGAGTGGGACCCGACCGGGGAGAAGAGGAAAAATCCCTGAGTCTGATGATGGCAACAGGAGGGTTCTGGAGCCCTTCTTCATCCCTCTCATTCCTTCATTCATTCCCTCATTCATTCAACACAACACATCCTGAATGCCTACTGGGTACCAGCCCTGAGCTCAAAGCTGGGGAACTTAATGAGCCAGGCCTGATCCCAGACTGACGGTGGACACAGACCTGGCCAGGAAACGACAATAAAGTCACAAGATTCGATGGGGCAGCAGAGGGGCTGGGGGCCAGAGAAGGCCCTAACCTGGCCTGGGGCCCCCTGAACTTTCCAGGAGGAGGTGATGCCTGAGCTGGTCTGGAAGCTCAAATCTCCCTCCCAGTAATTGCTGCCACTCCTCTGTCCTCTGGGTCCCTCCCCCCACCCCATGTGACAGTCTTGCAGGGAGCTGGCCTGTGAATCCACCTGTCCGCCCCTAACACAGCTGATTGGACCAAGGCAGCCAATCACTACTGGGCTACTGGCCCAGCAAGGAACACGAGTGAGCCAATCAAATTCATTCAAATTCATTCATTCTTTCTTTCTTTCTTTCATTCCCCCTCACATACACTGAGGTTGTGAGGACACCACAAGGAAACAGAAAACAAGTCAAAGAGAAAAAAAAAGGAGACACAGGGAGTGAGATGCCACCCCCTGTGAGTCCCTCGTGGAGGAGCCCTGAGCAGTTCCCGCCATCAGCCAGCCAAGAGCACGCGAGTTGCACCGGCGCTAGTCAGGCTGGGCCTGCTGCTGGAGCCCAAGCTCTTTAATTAACTCTGTTCTTACTTCCCTCCGCCCCGAGGCTTCTGAGCTCAGTGAGGAGGCAAACCTAATAATCCCCAGAGAAAAAAAAATAGACTCTTATTTCCCGGCACTGTCCTCCGGCTATTTGGATTGTAACAAATGCTGAACCTTGAAATAATAACAACAGTAATGACACTGATGATTTCCAGGGCTGAGAGCTCATTATGTGTTCAGCGCTGTGCATGCATCTGCTCTCTTCACCCTCACAATGACTGTCTGAGCAGGGCACTATGGTTGTGCCCATTTTATAGATGAGGAAACTGAGGAGCAGAAAAGGCTCACGTGCCCAGGATCTCAGCTATGGAAGCTGGTGGAGCTGGAATTTGAAGCTGGTTTTTGGTTCCAGAACTCACACCAAGCTGGACTATTTCCAGGCCTTCATTTCATTCAGTCAATCTATGGACAAATGCTTCTTGAGTGCCCCCTAAATACCAAACACCTGCTAGGCACAGGACGGGACACCCATAGGGACCACCTCGTGCAGCTCCCAGAAACCCTGCCGGTGTTTAGAAGTGAGGAAAAGAGCGAGAAGAATGAAGATACGGAGAAAGAGAACGAGAGCACACAAAGGGTGGGAGGACCCGGCAGCATCCTTTGAACCCTAGATCCAGCTGTGCCTGAAGCTGGTCCCAATCTGGATTTCCCAGCTAGTTACGTGAGCCAGTAAACTCTCCTTTACCCATAAGACAATTTGAATTGGGTTTCTGACACTTGCAATGGCAAAACCCTGGCTAACCCCTGAGTTCCAGCAGCCCTGTGGAGTAAGTAACTGAGGCCTGGAAAGGTTAGTCCCACATCCAGGGCACCTGCTAGTACGTTAAAGAGCAGAATTTGAACCTAGGCCTTCAGAACTGGAATGGGGGCATTTAACCTCACACCTTCTCGCGACTAGAAGAAACAAAGCAAAATGGTTATTCCAGAGTCGTTCTTCATGGACCAGAGAGAAGGTATGGAAACAAGTGTTCCTGGTCTGGGGGGGGCCAAACCCGACTTTCCCAAAGCCTCTGCCTGCTGAGGGCCCCATCAAGGCTGTGGCTCTTTCTCTCTCTCTCTCTGAGACCTATAATCTGTCACCACTCTCTCCAGCCTCACAAGGGATCTGCCCACCGGAATCCTGGCGGCAGGCATGGTGCAGAATAGAGAATGCAGCCTCCGGCACCTGGACCCAGCCTGGCACCCTGGCTCGGCAACTTCCTCGCTGTGCCCTGGACCCTCCCATCCTCCAGTCCAGCTCTGTAAGGTGGGAACCACCCAGGGCTGCCCCCTGCAGCCCATTTCCTGTGCCCTGGACCCCTTCTCGGTCACTTTCTCCCCTAAGCCATTGGCTCCCTGGAAGTGCAGCTCCTGGTACCAAAGACTCATGTGGGCATCAGAAGCAGAGCCCCATCCCCCCACTACTTCCTGGGGAAATAGGGTACACTGAAAGCCAGGGGGTGGAGAGCAGAGGACTCGTTCCTTCAGTGAAGTTCCAAAACCATGTCCAGCCACGTAACTGGACACGAGCTGTGGCGTTCTAGAATGAGAGAGAACTCTGGTCCCCTCCTTTCATCCTACAGGTGGGGAAACGGAGGCCCAGAGGAGGGTAGGGACTGGTTGGCACTGGGCCACACTGCCCAAGGCTCTTTCCACGAAGCACTGGCTCCGAGGTGACCTCCATCCTGAGTCCCTGTGCCTGCCCTTCCTCCCCACATCCTGGCTTTGCTTTTGCTGGTCTTCCAAGCTCCGGGGTTATGCCACCACCCCCAGGAAGCCCTCCTTGATCTCCCACCACACTCTTCCTGGGGCGTGCACCCTGCCTCATCCTTGCTCCCTTTTCTTTCCCCCCTCCTGTCCACTGTGCTAGGCTCGAGGGACAGCCCGTGCTGGTGGAGGGGACAGATGCTTAGAAAACTGTCCCACAAATGAACGCATAAGCACAGGCTGAAGCCTGTGTCACGAAGGGAAGGCTCTGAGTGCTTAGATCGGGGTGGGGGGCCGTTAGGAAGGTCTGGGGAAGGGTCAGGGAAGGTGTCCCCAAGGAAGTGACACCTGGGTGAGATCTGAAGGATGAGTCTATGTTGTCAGGACAAAGAGTAGGGGAGGCAGAGGGAACAATGGACTGTCCCAGAAAACACGGAAAGAACAAATGTGTATGGGGGGGGGTGGGAGGAATTGGGAGATTGGGATGGACACATATACACTATTGATACCGTGTATAAAATGGACAACTAATGAGAACCTACTGCATAGCACAGGGAACTGTACTCAATGCTCTGTGGTGACCTAAACGGGAAGGAAATCCAAAAAAGAGGGCATATATGTATATGTAGAGCTGATTCATTTTGCTGTACAGTAGAAACTAACACAACACTGTAAAGCAACTATACTCCAATAAAAATTAATTTAAATAAAAAACATAAATGTCCCAGAAACCAGAACTGCACCTGGAGCCCTTGGGGAGAGGGTGCAGGATGCGGCTTGAGAACAGACAGAGCCCAGGTCGGGGCTTTCTTCCTGCCACGCCCCCTCGGCCCCTCCCGGGGCCAAGGCTGACCCTCACTGTCTCCTGGAGACCTCTCAGTGCACAGACGGGCTAGGGGCCACTGGGTCCCTTCTGAAGCCTCCGTGTCACCTAGCGAGGGGGTCGGCACTCCAACCTGGCGCAGAGGTGAGGGCCGGGGATAGGGGCCAGTCCCAGCCTGGCGCAGAGCAGTGCCCCGCCCTGCTACATTCTTCAAGGACCCCGCACAGCCTGACGTGCTTGGAGGGTCTTTAAATGGGTTAGTCTAGTATCCACCGATGGGACTCCCTTTCAAGGCCAGAGAGGAGTCGCCATGCCTGGCACCAGCTCCCCACCCCCATAAGGTGGATCCCCAGGGTAACCCTGTCCCGCAGACACTGCTCTCACCTTCTCGCTGAGCAACAGGCCACCCGTCCACCTGCCCACCCAGGACTAAGGGGCCGGTGACTGGAGGGGCTCTCCCCAGACCACCGCAGGGTTTCTCGGCCCCCAGGGTAAGGGGTCTTCCGTCTCAGGGCCCAAAACCCAGAGGCCCAGATCCAGACATTCACTCCTCAGGCAAAGACAGCCTCGTTACCGCCAGGGTCTCTGGGGGCAACTACATAAATCACAGGCTCAACCGGAGGCCGCGTTTGGATGGTCACTGTTGTTACTAATGTAAATTGTGGATTTATTAAATAGGGCCCCTCGCTCCCTCACCCGAGACAAAGCCCAGGGTGGCGATAAATTACGTGTTGGGAAGTGGCATCCGTCCTCCCGCGTCTCCCTCAGTGGAGACTCGCCATGGAAACCCACGTGCTTCCCTGGTGCACAGGGTGTGAGTCCAAAGAAGGGGGGTGGGAGGGAACGGCGCCCCGCCGAGTCCCCACACGATCCGGCTTCACCCAGCTGGGTACAAAGTTGCATTTCAAAGGTGGGTTGACCCGAGCAGGCAATGAGAGAGCACCGGATGAGGAGTCCAGGACCAGGGCGCACTGCGTGCTCTTCCCAGGACCCGGCCCACACCCCCGGCCTCCCCAGAGCCCCACGGCCAGTAAAGCCTGGAGCCCTGGCCTCAGGAGCAGGCAGCATAGAGCAGGCCAGGAGGGAGGCAGCGGGGCAGGCCGGTGGGAACCTGCTCCGCCCACGCCAGCTGAGCGACCACGAAAAGCCGTTAAGCTTTTCCTCCACAGCACTTGTTGCTCCCAGGGTCCTACGCTATCGCGCACTTCAATACTCTTACGACGTGTCCCACTGGAGGGTCAGCTCGGCGCGGGCAGGGCTCTGCCCCGATCACTGCTGTGTCCCTGGCACCTAGCCCAGCCAGCGAATACTAACGATACAGGACATCGTGGCCTGGCCCCCCTCTATGTGGGTTCACCTACCTGACCCTCAGTATTACAATGAGCGGCATTACATAGACGGGGAAACGGAGGCACCGACAGACACCCGACAAACAAGTGGCAGAGCCAGGATTCAAAGCCAGGCAGGCCAGCCTGGAGCCCACACTCCTAACTAACCAGTGTGCTGCGCAGCTGCTCACAAACACCCCGAGAGGACGGATAAATGGATGAATGAACAAATAACCCGCAGTTGTTAAGCGGGGGAATCACCCTTCTCTCACCTGGTCATTCACTGCCCTTCCTCAGGACACAGCCCGGCCCACGGGGGCCCGCGTGGCTCCCGCCCAGCGCACCCTCCACCCAGCTGGGCGTTCCTGCACTTCCCAGCCGCCCCCCAGCTCAGACCCTGCGGCAACTTCTGCCTGGCCTGCTTCCCCCTCCCAACTTGCTGCCCTCACTCCTCGTCCTCTGGGTCTCAACCTAAAAGTCAGCTCTTCCAGAGGGTCCTTCCTCGGCCCCTTGGCCGCCCTGTCTCCTGACTTCTGTTGCCCTAGCCCTGTTCTGGGACTGGGGGCTGCCCGGCGGGGGTGTTCTACAGGACAGCTCTGCCTGCTACTACTCAGCTGTATCTGCGGCGCCCAGGGGCCCCTCTAATGGGTGTGCAGACAAATGGGCACAGACACATACCCCACCTGCTCTGCCCGAGGGGCCCGGTGCTCTCGCCCGTCCCCAGTGGCATCCGGGGACCTCAGACACTGTCACTTCCAGCCCAGGAGGAGAAACCCCAGCAACAGAAGAGAAAACCCAGCCCTGGGAGGGCCTTCCCCCTCTGCAGCAGCCCTGCCAGGCCTCAAGGTCCCAGAGACCAAGGAAGAGCGGGCCTGAGACCCAGGGCCTCCCATCCTGCCCAAATCTGCCAACCTGGCTCCAAACTGGGTACTGGGGTTAGTTTCCCAAAGAGAAGTCGACCAAACAATAAAGTAAGCAGCTACCGACAGGCCAGCCCTGCGGCTCCCACAGAAATGAATGTTTTCCAGAGCAGGCGCTGCAGGGAAGAGGGTGTTCCCAGCGCTGGAACCCACCCCCAGGCCTGGTGCCCACCTGCCTTCCAGAACCCCTTCGCCCACGAATGATCTCTCTGCACCCATCCTCTGCAACAGAAGACCAGTCCCGAGGGAACCACACAGTAACAAGAGGCAGCAACCTCCCCACCCCACTTCCAGGCCCGGGTGTGGAAACCCCTGGCTCCTTCTCTACGCGGGCCGCAGGCCGCATTCTCCCGTCTCCCCGAAGGGACGGCCGCTGATACCTCACCTGACCACGGCTCCCTAGAGACGGTACTCAAGGTCCTAGAGGAAGCTGGGGTCTGTGTCCTCATGGGGGCATCTGACCCAGCCTGGAGGTCAGGGGGCCTGCTCTGAGCCCCAGAGCCCAGGAGCATCCCCATCACAGCTCTGACCTCCCTGTGCTCTCACTGGGAACTCGTGGGGCTCCCCCCTCGTCAGGGGCTTGTCAGAGACCCAGACCCAGCACAGGGGCACCCCAAAGGGGCTGAGAGAAGTTTCAGCAATGGAGCAGACGAATGTCTACACTCTCAGATGGAGGGACGTACATACTTACGTCCACAGACATCACAGCAAAAGGATGCTAAGCATGGAGAACGCCCTGGACTGGAGATGGGCGTCAGTTCTGGTGCCTGCCAGCTGTGTGGGCTCGCGTGGGTCACCCGTCTGGGCCTCTGCTTCCTCACCAGGTAAGCCCTGTGGTGCAGGGCTGATGGGAGCGGGCAGCGGGGACAAAGGACGAGGACGTTCTGGCAACACCCGGAGTCGCCCAGGGCAGGGCCAGGAATTTACCCACCTCCACCCTGTGCCACCTGCACCCCTCCCGACCACTGGAAAAAAAGCCAGGGAGCGGGGGAAAGGTTCTACCTGTGCACAGGAGTCCCGAGTCTATGTTCTCGCTGCGGCCCCACTGCTGGGGCACCCCTGGTATTTTCCATCAGCCCCAAAGGGCAGGCAGCAGAATTCCCCAGTCCTTTTGGAAAGCATCTCTGCTTTTTCAACAGAAGCAAAGGGGGTCTGGGCAAAAGGGATAGGCAGAGGGAAGAGAGGACAGCCAGGCCAAGCCCAGGGTCCTACCCTGCCATGGGGCCTGCAGCAAGTCCCGTCCCCTCCCTGGGCCTCGTCCTCCCCATCTGTACAACAAGGAACATGAATTAGACCAGGGGGTCAGTAACCCAATACCAAATACCAAGAAGGGGCAGCTGGAACTCAGCTCCCCAGACATTGCCACGAGGACGTATGGGCCTGGGGCTGCCAGGACGTTGGGCTTTGTATGGCAAAGCCAGAAGTCTGGATTTCCGTGTGCAATCACCTCACTTTTCAATATTTGTAAACATTCTCCCGGCCAAACGAAACAAGACTCCAGGCCAGAATCGGCCCACAGGCCAGCACGCTGCAACTTCTCCCACATCCCTCCCAACTCAGAGCCTCGCTGATCTGGGGATCCCAGAACCGTTGCATGAAACGCTTGGGCCCAGAAGCCAGGAGGCACCCCGAGTCCAGGAGCCCAGCCCGGACGGCCCTCACCACCCACACCTTCCACCCCGCAGTCCCATCGGAGACGCCCACTCACATCTGCACATGCGGCGGCTGGAAGCGGCCCTGGTTGATGTTGTAGAAGGTGAAGGCCTGGGTGGGGTTGGAGCTGTACTCGTCCACCTCGATGATGAGCCGACTGTGCTGGTGCCTCCGCGCGGCCATCGCGTGGGACTGGGAGAAGGCCATGCCCAGGCCGCAGGGCAGGAGGGCCAGGGCCTCTGCTTTCAGGACGCCGGGATCCCACCTAGCGCGCCACATGGACTTCCGCAGGCCACCCGGGCATCTCCCGCCGCCCGGCCCCGAGCCAGACCTGGGAACAGACTGAGGAGACGAAGCAGAACCGTGCGACAGTTAATCTGTTTGGGATTTGCTTTATTTAATGTCAGATGAAGATTTAGAAAGAGGGAGAGGGCGGGGGAGAGGAAAAAAAAAAAAACACACAGTCGTACAGCTCAAAAACTCATTACAAATCTTTCCAACTCAGCAGTTTGATGAATATACTTTGGTGAAAAGAAAAGGGAAGGGAGGGAGGGGACCAAAAAAAAAAAAAAAACCCACAACGCCATGGACGGATGCATGCATGGTCCAACATGTTTAAATACTTAAGACTTTTTTTTTTTTTTTTGCCTTCGACAAAACCCTCCAGAGCCCACAGCGTGGCCGTGAGATGCGGAAGACAATGGCTGGTGTTCTGGAAACAGGTAAGGTAAGTTTTACTTTTCGGAACTGGGGAATAGGAAGGATTCACCTCCAACCCCACCCGCTCCCCTCAGACCCCCCCACCAACACACTCCCACACGGCCACACCCCTACAAGCCCGAGCAGGTGGGGAAAGCACGGGCACAAATTCCTTCATCAACCACCATTTCGCCTAAAGATATCGTTTTAGCAGCGCCCGGAGAAGGGATTTTCCCCGAAAGACTGCCATACACCAACTCAGCTCAGAGGGTGGCCACGGTCGGGCGTGGGGGGGGAATCTACTTAAAAAACAAAACAAAACAAAAAACCAACAACCTTCTCAAATGCCTTATAGGGATCTCAGGAATTCCGATGTTCCCAGTCAAACCTTGAATCCACTCACATCACAGCTTACAGACGCTATAGACATTTTTTTCATTTCTTTCATTGGAAAGTACAGTTTGCATTTGTAGTTACTAGATTAAAATGTCCCTTTTTTGATTCCAACTCGGCTATGTGAAATCCTGGAAACAAGACTGCATCCCACCCTGACACACACCCTTGCCATGACGGCCCATGCTTCCTCATTAAGATCATCTTTTTTCTTGCTCTTTTCCATAATTTTTTTTTTAACTATGTAAACAGGAAATGCCTCAAAGATTCGGATTTTTTTGGGTTTTGGTCATTAAGACCCTCTGACGATTGTATCCGCACTTCATTTAACCAAGGAGAAAATAACATCATTTAAACTATTCCTGGACAGTCAGATCCCAGTCACGTTAAAGGAAGAAAAAAATCCCCTTTGCTTTGCACATGGAAGAAGAATGGACACAGTCAGAAAACAAATTAGATTAGGAAAATGACAAAAATTAGAGACTGGAGAACATTTTAATTAGGTGCAAAGGAGAAATAGATTATTAATTTTTTGAACTCTCAACAATCATGCCCATACAAGGTGCAATAAATACCAATATCCTTCTGCTCTCCCGTCACCATCCTCCCCCCAAAAAATGCATCCTCACTCAGAATACACATCCCTCCTTTCCACTTGGGAAGATAAGGAGAAAAAACTCAGCCTTTTCCCTCCAGGACGCACTTGCTCCCGTTCTTTGTCCTGTTCGTTGTTTCTAACGAATCGGTTCCCGCAGCGGATGCAGCGTGGCAGGCCTCCTAGCTGGGTGAGTCAGGGCGCCCAGGCCTCGGGGCCTGTGCCCATCCTGTTTACCCCGGGAGAGGCCGCAAGGCTGCAGACGCGAGGTCCAGGGCTCCAACAGCCCAGATCTGGACAAGAGTTTGAGGCCCAGCCTGGAGCTGACCTGCTGTGTGACCTTAAGCCAACTTCCTAATCTAAGTCTTAGCTTCGTCTTCGGGGAAGTGGGTGTGATAACAGTAACATCGCCCCCCAGGGCAGCTGCGCAGGTTAAACGAACGGGAATTCTGAGCACAGTGCCCGGCAGGCACCAAGCGCCCAGCTAATGTTCGCCGTTACTATTATAATCACGATTCAGTTCAATCGGGGACCTGTGTACGGAAGGCCTGCTGTGGGCAGGTGCTGCCCAGGTGCTGGGGCACCTGTGGTCCAGGGGTGTCCAGTGTGAGCAAAGGGTGCAGCTCCAGGAGCCCCGAAGAACCGCAGTCTTCTCAAATGCAAGCTGACTACGCCAAGCCCCTGCTTGAAATCCTTACCGTGGCTCCTCTGATGAGGACCCACGGCCCGCGGGCCCTGCCCACACTCCAGCCACACAGGTCTGTGCCCAGCAGGCTCCAGTGCCCAGAAGCCGCTAGCTAATGAGTGCTGTGAGCTGGTTCAGAGCACGCAGTTCCAACACTTTCAAGGGGCCCCTCTCTAAGACTCACCACCTACCTACAACATCGGTGTTCCAATACCCCACATTCTGCAGATGAGAACGGTGTGTCACAGAGAAGTGAGGTCTCTTGCCCAAGGCCAGCACAGAGAGACGGTGGTGCTGAGACCTGGACACAGGCAGCTTAGACCCCCCTTGGCCTCCTCTCCCTCTGGCCAAACTCACCCTTCACCCCTCAACAACATCAGTATTTCCTCAGAGAGGCCTTGATCAGGGGTCCTCAGCCCAGGGTCCCATGAAGAGCCTGGATGTCCACTGGGGGCTGAGCCTAGGTCTCCCTCGCTCACCCTGGTACGTCAGATCAAGCCCCAGCAGCTCTGTGACCTGCCAGGGGCTGATTCCTCGTCCACGAGATGGAGAGAAAATAGTACCCATGTCATACAGTTGTGAAGATTAAATGAGGTGACACACGTAAACTGCTTTTCACAGAGCCCAGCACATAGCAAATGCTCAAAAATGTTATTGTTGTTCGTATCCTCATCATCATCACCCCAGGGCCCAGCACAGATGCTTCATAAATACTGCATTAGTGAATGCATGGGTGCAGGGATGGATGGAAGGATGGAGAAATGGAGGGAAGGATGCAGGGATGGAGGAAGGGAGGGGTGTGGGGATGGGGCCCTCCACCCACCCCTGCCCCCAAGGAGCGGGCGCCTGCGTGCCCTGCAGCAAGGCTAGCCGCAGTGGGGGAGAACCTGTCTGCACCAGGGGACTCGGCCAGAAAACGCAGGCTGCAAGGCGTCCCGGGAGGCGCTCCGCAGTGAAATGCTGCATTTCACATAAAGGGGGTTTGCAATGGGCCCCGCTCAGAGAAATCAGGGAAACTGGGAACGCAGAGCCTTCTTTTAACGCCCATTTAATATTTATGGCGCTGCAGCAGCGCCAGCCACTGTGCGGAGAGCGCAGCCGATCCACGGAGGGGGAGCAGCGATTCCCAAACACACGCTTGGAGCTGGGAAGCATGTACACCTGGTCCACAAAACAACACAGCACGCAGGCGACGTGGAGGGCGCTGGGACCACTGCGGGGGAGACGACCTGGGCTTCCATCCTGGCTCTCTGTCCAGTGGAATGACCTTGAGCAAGTTACACATCCTGGCTGGACCACCGGAGCCTCCTCCGTGCCAGCGGGCAGGAAGGAAATGGGACTACGAAGAGGAGGGTGGAATAGATTGATTAATGCATTTACTTATTCAACAAATGTTGACCTTGGCCCTATGAGCCATCACCGGTCCAGATGCCACAAAGAGCAGTGAAAGAATCAACAGGTCACAGCCCTCAAGGAACCGGGGGTGGGGGCAAGAAAGCAAACACATAGGTAAATAGAAAAGATACTTCCAGATAATAATAGGTACCCGGAAGAAGACAGGATGGGGTGATGCAATAATGAGTACTGGGGGAGAAGAGGGTGGTTACTTTACATTGATGATCAAGAAAATCCTGTATAAAGACGTGCCATCACCTCAAAATGAATGCTGAGAGGGAGCCAGACCTGGGAAAGAGAACCAAGGCAGAGGGGACAGCGAGTGCAAAGGCCCTGAGGCAGAGACCGCATCAATAAACAGTCTCATCGTATCATTATTGTTGTTGGCCCCTGGTGTGCTTCTGCAATGGAGGAGGGCCTGGACTTTGAGGTCAGAGGTTCAGGGTTCAAATTCGGTGCTGTTTAGCTACGGGACCCTGGGCAGTCACTTAACCTCTCTGTGCTTCCACTTTCTCATCGGTCGCGTCAGGAGGTGACAGATGGGGTGACGGGAGCCTTGTGCCGGCCCTTCCATAAAGGACCAGTCAGCCCAGATTGGGAGAGTTGAAAACTTCTTGTTGAAAAACTCCTTCCATTCTTTAGGGCTTGCTTTTCAAAAGTCTTATTCTTTCACAAGGTGGTTTCTCTTTTTCTTTTCCCCTCAGAGACATTTATTTGTTGGTCCTCATGTGCCTTGAGGTGAGTCAGGCCAGGAGGAGCCTGGATGCCGGCCGAGGCGCCAGGCGGCAATTAGCTATTAGGGACGGACGGTACGGAAGCTCACACCCGGGAAAGAGGCCAACCTGGGCCCCCCCTCCCGCTGCTGCCTCCACAACCTTGTCTGCCCTCCATTGCTGCATCACCAAGGCCACACATCACACCAGCCTCCAGAACCAAGGCGCTAACACGCACTCTGACCACACCATTCCTTCCCACACACTGGATCTCGTCAGGAGCCCGGCTCCTTAGAGCCCAGGAGCCCACACCTGCCCCCAGCCTCACCACTCAGGCCAAGCTCTCCACTCCAGGATTCCCCGGCACACCGGGAGTCCCACCTCTGAGCCTTCGCACTTGCTGTTCCCTCCGCCTGGAAGGCTCCACGCACCACCCCCACCTGTGCACACACACCTGTTTCCTGGCTCGGGGCCTTGGGAAGATGTACCCCCGCCCCCACCGACTCTGACCTCCCTGGGGTTTCTCTCACCGAAGCTCCCAGAGTAATGTCCTGTGTCTGGGCTGAGACGCCAAAGAATGAAACAATACACAAACGAATGAGTGAGTAAGAGAAACCATACAGGCCCTCAAGTACCCAGCCCAGACTCCAAAGCAGCTTCAACCTCCTCAGATTTGGGGTTTCTCACCTGTAAACATGTGGAGGCTAAACCTCCCTCCCAGAGCCATTGGCAGGAGAGCAGGACACGGTACCAGCACCCAGTAGGTTCTCGCTAAGCGTCTCCTCTACTGGGGTTAGAACGTTCCGATGAAACCCAGGAGCTCTTCCAGGAACTTCCGAGAATCGAGCAGAGATTTTCAGCTAATCAGGGGGCTCCTGGCCCCTGCCCTCCCATCCAGTACTGGGTGAGTCAGAGGTCACTCCTTCCCAGGGTGCTGTGATTGGACACACCCTGTACCACCCGCCCTTGACTAGTTTTCTAGGCAAACTTCACCACTCCCTCACCCAGGTCACCGCAGAACACCGGTCAGCCCTGAAACACCCACTTCCCCCCTCGAGGGCAGGCCCTGTTCTGGGACCCAAATGACCCAGATACGAAACTGACCCTCAAAGGGCTTGGAGCCCCGCAGGAGCAGCTGGACAGATCAGCAGGGCAGCTCAGACCCCTTTATGAGGAGGTAGAGGGTAGGGGCCTGGAGGGCCCCCGAGAAGGCCCCTACCAAACTAGGAGGCCCCTGGCACGTGCTGAAGGCCCAAAAGGAGACACTGAGAAGGACCTCGGCGTACACGGAGCATCTTAAGAGCAGGTGGATTTCTGCAAAGGAGACAAGACACTTGGGTGGTCCCGGCAGCCCAAATCTGCCCAACAGATACGGAAGGGAAATCTACAAGCCACTGCGCTGCCGGGGTCGCCGATCTGCAGACCAAAGACAGCTTCCCTTTGCCACACGGCTTGAGGCAGCCACTCCCTCAGGCTCTTCAGAGCCGGGGTGGGCTCGGGACAGTCCCGGTTCACGTCTGCTGTCCCCCGTCAGTCATTACGACCAGCATCCTCTCCAGCTCTCAAAAGTGGCCCCATTTCAATAGCTGAAAATATCATAAAGGGTAAAGGTCACTGTAAAACAAGCCAACCAGAGGCTGTTAAGGTGACCACCCCCAGAAGGTACCAATGTCTCTCTCTCTCCATCACTGGCACGTCTGTAGCCATAACTTGAGGCCGGGACGATACTGTGCTGTCCTGAGTCCGAAACTCGGATGACCATCAATGATTACACAGGGATGACTGTCCATTAAACAGGAGAAGCCCCCCGAGAAACATGTGCCCCGAGAGCCTTTCCCACAGCAGCGTTCTGACGAAGCCCAACACCTGGAGAGTGTCCCCAGGATTCCAACCCTGTCTTCACTCCCACTCCTCTCCTCCCTGGACCGCGAGTGGGGGGCAGCCAGCAGCCCCAGCCCCTGCAACGGGTCAGCCCAGCATGCAGACAACTGTCTCTGGCCGGTCGCCCAGAGCGATGCAGAGAGGAAGGCGGCTCAGCCCAACGCCCTGCTCGCTGAAGCTTTTGTTGAGAACTTAGCGGCAAGGCGGCAAAATGTTGCAGGAAAACCACGCCCACGCTAACACCTAAGTTATGCCCCCCCGCAAAGCAAAATGCAGGAGAAATCATATTTAACAGAAAAGTGCCCAGTGTGGGGATTTGGGAATGATTCTTTTACAGGTCATGCTTCCACACGAGCTCAAAAGTCACTTTTAAACTGGTTTTTTTTCCCGTTGTTTTGCTCATGCCTGTAAATATGCAATTGATTAGTCAGTAGTTGAAAATGTCAGAAAGGGTAAAAAAACCAAAAAAAACGAAAAAAAACATAGGAACTCAAAGGAAAGGAAAAAGAACAAACAGCCCAGTAGGAAAAAAATCAGACCCAATCCCCCCATGTGTCTGAAATGACAGCCCTTATGTTTGACCTCCTTCTTTATCAACTGTGGGTTTCCAAGGGAAAAAAAAAAAAAATACTGGCCTGCAGCTGGTATTAGCAGCCACGTTGAATAAGCTGATGGGCTAAGTCGATGAAGGCATCCACAAATATTGTGAAAATCAGACCATATTCCTTGAAAAAGGATCAACCACGAGTGACTTTAAAGCATTACCACTTTAAAACCTTTTAGCTGGGCCCATTTTGAATTATGACTACATGATTTTAAATTACACTTTCTAATTCCTCGCCGCCCACCCCCCCCCCCACAAGCAGTCGCTGCCGCTTCATTTTCCAATTATGTACTTTTATTTCAGAATGATGAAGACGGCTACTTACTGGATCATGTCCTGTCTGCCACAAATAGCTGCTCACTTATTCCTTTAATTTTAGATACGAACGCAGTCAGTTCACCCCGCTGGTCTTCAAATTCGGAATATTCTCCATTCCCGGAGCACCGAACGAGGCCCGAGAAGCAAAGAAACCCTCAAAGCTCGGGCTGAGAAATACGTGTGTAAAGCAGTGCTCTGCTCCATAAATTATTATAATTCTTGGTGCTTTCTATATCCATCTAGCAGATCAGCAATCACATAAATAATGGTGAATGCACTGATTTTTCTTCTGCAAAGTGCTATGTCCTAGTTTTCGAAATAAAGCATTTGGAGAGTCGCGTATCTGTGGAGTTGAGATGGGAAGCTGCTCGGATCCGTTTCAAACGAGCACGCACACATACCCACACGCAAAAGGAAATACGAGTTACACGTGAAAAAAATCAGCATTCTGCATCCTTTTCCCACGTACGCGTCAAGTAACACTCAACGTTAATGGAGGTGTGGGATGCACATGGTTGGGGAGGGGGAGAAGCAAGGGGGTCTGGGGTGCTCAGCGTTCAGTTACAATTTGCAAAGAAAGTGAATGTGGACTTACAGTTCTCATGGAAATCTATTAAACAGATGTCACTGAAGCATAATCAAATCGGCACTATGGTAATTCTACACTTAAGTCTGAGATTGGGGTTTTGCCATTTTTATGATCAGTTTAAGTGCATTTTTTGTGATCATGCGGGAATTTGCAATTAAGGATTAAATCTCCAAAGTATGATCAATTAACTAATGTGTCTGAATGACAAACTTACGAAAAGCAAAACTCCATTCTCCACAACCCCCCCCACCCCACCCCCCGCACACACACACCCCTTTGTGCGGGGAGCCTAGGGTGGGGGAGGGAACGTTTGCCTTTTCCATGAGCATTGCAATGCCAAAAGCACTTCGTTGTGAAGGGGGAAAGGCAGGGTGCAGGGATGAGCTCACACTTCTCAGGTAGCCGGTGCAATATATTTTGCAGCCTTGCAGGCTGCGGTACTGTCGGAAAATGCAAAAGCATGCAATGAAGGGGAAACGGGAGGCAGAGGCATCATTTTCCCCTTAAAGTGATGAAATTAGCATGCGCGATGCCAAAAGTCTTTTCGTGTGTATCAACGCTGAGCCTCAAATCCTTCTTGGAAGGAGGGGATGGAAATGTGAAGTCATGCAGTAGAAGCAAACTTTCAGGGTTTGGGGTTGGTTGGGGTGGTGGAGAGAGACACCTACTCCATCCTTGAGTCTGAACTCAACGCATCTCACAATCAACCAGAGGGGAGACATTTTTGGGGGGTACCTGCATCTACTTATGATGTACGAGCAGAGTCTGACATCAAGCTGGCCAAGTTCACGTCCAAGAAAACTCCGCCAAATGGTAATTCACAGAAAGGTGTGGAAAGACCAAAGAGCATCTCAAGCCACTATCTGAGTCCAAAATTAAAACATATAATCCCAAATTGCTAAGATTTATTTTTTTTCATGGGATTGGGCTGCCCTCGTTGGCCACAGATATTTTAAATGGAACTAAAGCATAACTAAGTCTTGTCTCCTTAGCGGGGCGGTGGGGGGGGGGGATCAAAATAAAGTGAAGCATTTGTTTTAGCAGCAGAATGGCCGTGTCACCAGGGAGAGTCACAGCAAATCAAATTAACAGAGGAACTATCTATACCTTCTCTCCAACACCACCCCCCAAAAAGGGGGCCTCTCTTTTTTTGGTCTCCCTTAGGGTTGCTTTTGCTTTTTACATTTTTGTCACTTCTTCAGACCCGAGTCACACAATGTCAGTGGCAGCTTGGAGAGGATGCTAGCTGGTGGTCTCATTCCGTGGGGACATCCACACCCCAGGAAACACGGCTGCAGGGAATTGCTTTCAGGGTGACCCAGCAGTCTAGATGGTTCTTGCTGTGTTCTTGCTGTGTGACCCAGCATAGTCTAGATGGTTCTTCCCTTCGCCCCCTCTCCTCCCTGCCCCGCAAGTGTTTGGCATCTCTGATCCTAGAGGGTGAGAAGTTTGGCCGGAAGGAAGACCCCACAAGCAGCCTGTCTCACATCTGCGATGCCATTAACTGTGTGATCGGTGGGCACAGAGCAAGCCTGAGAACTCATTCCCGGGCTCCTGCACCTGGGGAGTCCCTTTCCCCAGGGTCCCTCGCTCCAGAGGTGCAGGCAGACAAAAGGTACCAATTTGCTGAACGGAGAGATCTCAGAGAGAAGAAGAATGGAAAGGGGGGATGCTTGAAAAGACCCTTTTTCTGTTCCTGGTGAGGGAGGGGCAATGGGAGAGACATGTCACATTGTCACATTAAAGATTTTGACAGACAACTGAGGGATAATGCAGAAATTCCACCCTTACTGCAGTGTACCGCCGAAACTTGAAAGGCATTAACTAACCACCACTAATTGCATGTTTTTCTGTGCATAATATTTACTTGTTAAAAGTCTTTGCCTGGATGATTAATTTCCTCTGCCCTGCTATTCGTGATCAGTTCACAGGCCTGAAATTGGGAAAACGAAATCATTTTGATAGATTTAAAAGATGATTGCACTTTGGGGAAGGTTTTCTGTTTTCCACTAGTCCAGAACCCGCACCCAGAATGCTGATTTTTCTTCTTGAGTGCCACCCTTTAGTGAAATCCTGCTACCATCCTTAATTCCTCAGACAAGTGCAGAGAGATGTGTCCTGTGTTAGGTGAATGCCTGCAAGGGAATGTAGCAAGTTCAAGGGAAAACAAATGAACTTAAATTACCTTCATCGGATGAAGGTTTAATAGTGGACTGGGAAATTTTTAAAAATTTCTTGAATGGCTACTTTTTGTGTCTGTGTATCCCTGACACGGTTTGGGCGCTAACAGAAAGCTCCTAAAGCCCCAGTCTCTTACCTAAACTTAGACCTACTCTATCTGTCCATAAACACAGCCCACAGGGTTAGGGTATATATGAATGATTTTAAGTGTTCCCACAGCAACTGCATCGGAGATAAGACATCCCATATGTAGGTGACACTCTGAGCCTGCCCACATGAACATCATAGGGATCTACTTCAATCCAGGTCTTCGGAAATTCCTAGGACTAAGAAATAAATAGGAAGGCTGCCCCACGTTGAACCACTTCCGAATACACGATTAAACCCCTGTGACCGGATTATCGCCTTTTGACTAGCCATCAGCACCTCCACGGAGTGAGCACGCAAATAGATGTAACCATTTCGCAGAAACCCATCTTAAGGAAAAAGATTTTACAAGTGCTGTGGGGCTGCCACTTGGAAAGCCAATTTGCAGGGAGCTGGGCGTCAGGAAGCACAGTTTATTATGCATGGCTGCCACACGGCAGTCCCCGAGTTACATGGTGCCTGGCTCCATGACGCCTCCCAACACCCCCCGCTGGCTCCACAGCCCCGGTGTGCTCCCCACCACCAGAGGCCTGCCTCGGCCCAGCCAAATCCACCACCCCCTCCCCAAATGGTCTCGTAGTGCGTTGGCTCGCGTGGATGGAGGGCCTGGCTTCCAACTTGAATGTGGCAGTCAGCCGGTGGCCTCTGAGACATCCCCCAGAGCATTTGAGCCAATGTGACAAATCATTCATGAAGTTGATTTAATTTTTTTTTTGCAAACACCAGGTAGGGTATTGACGATGGTAGTGTCTGCTTGGGCCCCCAGCATGGCTGGTCCCGGCTAACAAGCCTCCCACCACCATTCAAGTCCTGTGGGGCCAGCTCGCCCTCCACCAACCAGCCCACTGTTGTTCACTGGTTTAATTTCATAATTGTTTGCCACTTAACAAGCTCTCCTCTGGGCCGTTCAATAGGGGCCTTGGAAATGGGGAGGGAGAGGCAACCAAGCCCCCAAGGGGAGCTGGGAAAGGCTCTGACCCATCACTGGGCAAAGACTTCCCAGAGAGCTCAGCGAGCGGCCTTGGGGGCCAGTTCCAGGGTGGGGCCACCTGATCCCACCTCCAGCCTCCCAGCCCCAGTGGAGAGGGGATGGGAGGGGAGGGGATGGAAGACACGGTGGCCAAAGCTGTGGCCTGCCACAGACTCCTGGACACATCAGCTCTCAGACTGACCCTCTTCTGTCTCCACCGATTCCAGGGAGACTATGCGTGAATTCACTCTCTCATAACAAGTCGCAGAATAAACACACACGAGACAAAACTGTTCCTCAGCCTGGGCAGTCCATGAAATATTGCCTGCGTGGCTGGAACCTGCCTGGTCAGCCACTGAATCCCCTGTGCCCGGCGCACGGCAGACAGTAATAAATATGTACAGAATGAGTGAGTGGATGGACGGGTGGATGGTGGGTGGATGGATGGAAGGATGGATGAAGTTTGCAGCAATGCCTAGCGAAAGTGGCCACTAGACCAGCATTAGTGCCCGCCTCCCTTGCCCCCAAGTACCAGCAGGGGCTTCGCTGCGCACAGTAGGCTCTCAACGACTAGGGGCTGCTATTGTTATCACCATCTTCATCACTTGCACCCCACCAATCCGCTTCTTCCACCAGCAACTCCGCCAGCAGCCAGCAGCGACTGGCGAGCTAGGGAAAAGTTTCGCTGACCCCTCGGCCCCAGTCAGAGTCCAGCGCCCCGGCCGAGCCCCTCCCAGCGGCACCCGCTAGGCCGCCAGGGCAGTCGGGGTGCCGGGCCAGGGCGCCAGCACCCGGCAAAGGCAGCCAAAGTAACTTTGCTGGCGCCCCTGCGCCGCGCCGCGGGCGTCACCCCGTGCCTGGAGAGGGTCCCGGCCGCGACCCCGCCCGGCCCGGCGTCCGCGCCCCTCGCCCGCCGCGCCCCGGCCCGCGCCCGGCCCGCCCCCCGGCCCTACCTGGCCCCGGGCTCCTCTTCGGCGGCCGCGGCGGCCGCGAGCTGCAGCGCGCACGGAGGGAGGCAGGGGCCCGGCTCCGGGGAGGGAGGCACGCAGGGGCGGGGGCTCCTCCGGCGGCGGCCGCCTTGCCGCGCGTCCGAGGCAGCAAGTGGGAGCCAGACTCCTCCTTCGGGGGGCGGGGGGCTCCCCGCCGCCAGCTCCCTCGCCCGCCCGCCCGCCTGCCCGCCCGCCGCGCGGCTCCGAGCCTCCCCAGCTCCCCCTCCCGCCGCCGCCCTCCTCCCTCCCCCCTTCCTCCCCGCCTCCCCCCTCCCCGGCGCCAGGAGGGGCGCGCTCGCGCCTTCGGTCCCCGGTCCCGCGCGGCCGCCGCCGGGGCCCCCACCAAGCCGGCCAGGCCTCGGCCCCCGGCCCCCGCCCGGGCCCGGCGACGCATCCCGCCGCCCAGGGGAAGGGAGCTAGGGAGCCGGCCGGGGCGCGGGGAGGAAGGAGGAGCGGAGCCCGCGCTGCGGAAAAGGGCCGGCGGCTGCCTCGCCTCGCCCAGCGCCTCTCCCCGGCCCCGGGCCCGGCCGCGCGCGGGGTGGGCGGGGAGCGCGGCGGGGGCGCTCTCACCTCCCGAGCCGCGGCAACGGGCACCGCGTGCTGGGGCTTTCGCTGCTCCTTCTGGGCCGCCGCGGCCCCCTCCCCCGGCCCGGACCCTCTTCCAGGACCGCGAGGGTACCCGGCCCCGGACCCCTCCTGCCAGGAGTCTGAGAATTCCCCTCCGCCCCCATCTCCGAGAGATGTGGACCCCAGCCCCTAGGCTGCATAGGCCTGGCCCCGCTCCTGCGCCCCCATCTCTTCCCTCTGGGGGTCCCAGGTCCCCAATCCCGGGGTAGAATGGGTGGCCAGCAGCGGTCTAACCCGGAGTGGGCAGGTAAGCTGGTCTGGACCCGAGGACCTGGCCCTTGGCTTGAAGAAGGCCCTGACTTATTGGGGAGGGGGAGAGCGACACCCCAGCTTCCGTGGCCCTACCCTGGGGAGTCTGAGAGGCTCCTTGTGACCTCTAGCCTCTGACATGGGTGGAGACTGGTGTCCACCGGCACAGGTCAGGCCAGGGCCTCCCAGACTGAGAGGCAGTTGAGAAGGAGGTGTAACTCCTCAGAGGTCCACCTAAGGCGCCCCAACAAATGTTTGTGGGTCCCCCTCCCCCAGCACACTCGCATTACCCCGTGCCTCCCACTTCCACCTTCATCAGAGCTTCAGACACAACCCCCAAGGACAGGACACCCCATGTGGGTGCCCCAGGCCTGGCCTGCCCCTGGGAAGAGCCAGTCTGGTAGGGCGGCAGACAGGGACAGGGCAGGTGAGGGCGGCGGGGAAGTGGGAACAGCTACCCAGTGGGGCTTCCTGGAGGTGGACCCACCCCAACTAAGTGTATGCAAGGAGAGAAGGTACGGAAAAGGCATTCCAGGCAGAGGGAACAGGGTTTGCAAAGGCCTCGGCGTACTTGGGATGGCAGCTTCGGTGGAGCTGAAGAAAGAGGAAACGTGCTGGAGGGGCCTCGGATGCCTGCCTAGGGGACTACCGGTGGCAGCCGCGGAAGGTTTTTGAGCAGGGGCACCTGACCGAGTTCACCTTTTCAGAGTTTGCTCGGGCAGCCCTGACCAGAGAGGGAGGGGCTGAAGAGAGCAGAGGCTGGAGCTGCCGAGGGAGACGAGGGGGGCCTGGGCAGCGGCCCTGAGGCCAGGACGGGGTGGGGGGTGCTGGCTGAGGGGGCTTCAGCTGGTCACCCCCCTCCTGCTTCCTTGTCTATGGACCTCACTTGGCAGAATCGCTGGGACGATTCTGGGGCAGAGTGAAGAGGCCAGGCTGGAAATCCAAGGTCAGCCGGGCGAGTGGGAGGGCCAGGTAAAACACATGGTGGGTGGGTACAGCGATGGCAGGCCACTCAGTCTCCCTCCGGGGCCAGTCCTGGAAATCGGGTTCCCCAGTCCCCTCCCCCCGCCTCCATGAGTACTTGCTCTGGCTCCCGAGGCCATGCTTGCCTTTGCAGGTGCGCAGCTCCAGTCTGCCTGGCCCCCTGAGGGCAGGCTCTCCCAGGCCAGGTGGAGAGGAGTGTGGGAGTGGTCACCGGGAATTTAGGAAAGTAACCCCCGGTAAAAGTGCAGGCCTGCTGCCGGGGAGAAGGTTTGGTCAGTCCACTGTCAGCTTCACCGCTCAGGCGGCTGCAACATCCATCTGGTACCTGTGTCGTTCTGGGAACTGTGTGTCTGCCAGGCCCGTGTTGGGTGGCCAGGGATACAGGGGGCACCCATGAAAGGCCAAAGGGGAGACACACCCAGACAACACCCCAGACTGAGTGTCAGGTGGGAAGGAGAGATGCCCATCCTGTGGGATGGGGCAGGGCTTCCTGGAAGAGAGGGCCTAGGACTGGGCCTGGAAGAAAGGGCAGAACGTGGACGGGGGAGATGAGCCTGCTGGGCACTACCAACAGTAGGAACAGCAGATGCCCAGGACGGGGAGGGGGGAGGTGCGGACCCCTGAGGAACTGGAGCATTCCATAAGGCAGGCCTTGAATGCCATGACCAGCAGGTCGCGGGTGCCCCGAAGGCTTTTGAGCAAGATGCTCTGTGGTGTCTTGTGTCCCAGCACCCGGGACAAGGCCAATGTCAGGTGAGTGAGTGAATGAATAAGCAGATGAAGGATGAGATCCGCTGACCTAACCTCCCCTTGACTCACAGAGCCTCCCAGCTCCTCCAGCCGGGCTGTCCAACTCTGGAGCATGAAGGAGCAGCCCAGACTCAGCGGGGAGCATCTTTCTCCCCCTAGGGATGCAGGCTTCCCAAGCGCAATGTCTCCATGGGTCCATCCTACCTGCCTGGGAGACAGGGCTTGGGCTCAGTAGCCCAACAGACTCCACCTGTTACCTGCCAAGGACAAAGCCACAACTTGTTCGTGGCCTCCGGAGACCCGAGGGGACATGTGGTTGGGGATGGTGGAGAATTTTTGGTCTTGGTCTTGAGGGGAGAGCAGAGATGTTCTTGTGACACTCATCCTCCAAGATCAGCTTCCTCACCACCTCTGATCCCACCGGGCCTCACCTCAGCTCCCAGATAGCATCTCTTATCTTCCTGGGATATGCATTTATTGAGCAATTGCTATATGCCTGGCACTTAGCACTTCCTTCGGAGCAAAGCATGAGCTCCCCACCAAAGGGGCCTGCATTACGTGCACCACCCAGTCCCAGACATTGAGCTCTGAACTTGACCCACACCTACCCTGGTCCAGGCTGCCTCCTGAAGGTCAGGCTGCTTTGGGCCCCAAACCTACATCCCGCAGGCCTGGAGCCCATCATAGATGCCCAGTGAACGGGCTCCGAAAGATGGAGAATGAGGAGTGCAGGATGGGCAGGGTAGACCCACTCCTAAAAGAGCAACCAATCTGGCAAACACAGCAGACATTCTGCTTTTGGAAAATTTAATAACACAGTGGCACTTGTTCATGGAGACTAATAGAAACACCACACAATCCCACACTACTAAACCAGCCAGGGGACGGCCCGTTCAGCTGGGAAGCACTTCCCAGGTGCCTACTACGTGCTGGAAGCCAGAGAGAAGTCAGAGAAGGCAGGCTCTCTGCCCTCTGAGAGGCAGGCGGTCAGCAGATGCTCATGACACCAGAAGGAAGAGGGCAGCTGAGGGCAGGGACAAGGGCTGCAGATGCAGCCTGGGGATGCTTCAGAAAGGGGATGTGTGTGCCCCCAAGAAGGAAGACTTCACTACGAGGATAAATGGGACAGGGACAGCCCAGCAGAGGGACCGAGTGCAAAGCCGCGGAGTCTGGGAAGAGCATGGCGTGATATAACCTGGCCACGAAATTCACCTTCCAGGAAGGTGTCCCAGGGCAATAACTGCAGGCACTTTATAATAGCCCCAAATCTGAAACAAGCTAGATGCCCAGCCAGAGGGGATCGGTTTTAAAAATTACTGTATGTCCAGGGAATTTCAAACAGCCAAATCCTGTTGCTGAAATGTGATATGGCAGGAAAATGTGCATGCTCAGCCCGCATCCCACAAACAAGTGAAGTAGGTTCCACAAGAGTGTACCTGGTTCTGGGTTTTGAAAAATGAGAAACAGAAAAAAAGGAGTTAGGTAGAGCAAAATGCCAACCCTGGGGATCAGATGATGGGTGATTTTTAACTTTATTTATGGGACCTTTTGGTTGTCTTGAACTTTTCTATGATCATCAGAATATCGTGAGGGATGGAGAGGGGGCCATTCTGGGAGGGATGTGAGCAGAGTGGCAGGGGGGCATGTAGGGCAGGGGCTGCGAGGAGCTGGAGGCATGGCAAGGCCCACGCCCTGGAGGACTCTAGGGCCTTGTTGACCGAGGATCTCCTCAGGTCCTCCGTGATGCCTGGCTCAGAGCCAGCCCGCAGGGTTCGGTTATTATTCAACAGGTGTTCACTGGGCCCCTACAGCATGCCAGGCGCTGTGTCAGGCCCCGGGAATCACCCTGGCAGAGGAAGCCAGAGGATTTCAGGGGAGGTGGGAATCAGCATGGGCTAGGAGGGTTGGGAGAGGCTCCCTGGAGGAGGTGACCCAAGCTGGGGCTGGAAGGACGAAGCCTGGCTTTGCATCCCCACCTCTGCCCCATTATACCCCTCCAAGGTCTCCACCTGCCAGCACAGGTCTGTCTGGATACTGACACAGCCTAGAGGCAGGTCAGTTTCAATGCAGTCATCTGGCGTGGGCCTTACCCAGGTCTTCCTATCGGCCCAGCGCCCAGGGTAGAAAAGCCACACCCTGTCAGGGACCCCAGGCCCTGCCCACCTCTGGTGAGGCTCAGGTACAGCCTATAATGACTGCCCCAACTACTGAACCACTGGTCCAAATCCTGCCTCTGCCACTTATAGCTTGTGACTCTGAACCTCAGTCTCTTCTTTTTTATGATTGTAAAGCTGGTACAATAATTTCTAACTTGAGGGCAGTGCCCATAGGGCACCCTGTACACAGGTGGCACTCAGCAGGTGGAGGCTGTTAACGCTGTCACAGTTCTTGGTACCAAGTCTGGGGATCTGGATTCTAACCCAGTTCTGCCACTAGCTTGCTTGGGACCTCGGGACATCCTCCTGTTTCTCCAAGCCTCAGTTTTTTCAACCCGAGGAGAAAAGTGAGGTAACAGCTTGCTCCCGGGCTTGCTCCAAGATGAATGGCAAAATGTGGAAAGACCTCAGGAGTCCCCTCCTGCCCCTGGCTGAGGATCTGGCCAGGCTGTTGCCCAAATGAATCCTCCGCCCTGTTCCAGGGCGCTCCCCGCATATGACCCTCGGGCCATCGCCCAGAAAGCCAGGTGCAGAGACGGGCCTTGTATAACGTGAGCTCCGGGCACCTAGCTGATCATTCCACAGGGGTCGGCCCCTGGCGGATCGGCCTGGAGGGTGAGGGCTTTGTCACTGGACAGCTGGCCCAAGACATGTTCAGGAATGACGTTCCTGGCCCCAGGTGTTGCTGCTCCAGGATTGGAGTCCCCAGGAGCTGGGCAGAGGCCAAGCCCAGGGAGGGCCGTCCCCTCCCTAAAGGCTGTGGTAGCCAGGGGGATGCTACAGCCCACAGGCCTCCCGAGGGAGGTTTCAGCTCCTGGTGCCACTCCCAGTCTCCACTGTTGTGGGCAGCCTAGGTCCCAGGACCCATGACTCCGCCCCTCACCTGCTGCCTGTGAGCCCTTTGTTGTTTCTAGAGAATTTTGCCAGATTCCTATGACTGGTTCATTTCTCACAACAGCCTGGCTGGGATCTCAGCTAGGGGCGACCTTCCCTGTGAAGGGAAATCTGAAGGCCCATTTTACAGATGAAGAAACTGAGATTCCAAGAGATTTATTTGAGACCTGTCCAGTTAGTATAGGGTAAAGTTGGGACGGCAAGGCCAATCTTCAAACTCCAGAACACCTGTTCTCCCCTCCACCCACCCTGCTCCCCCCAGGTGCCAGGTCAGCTCCTTTCAACCCTGCTGAAGGCCCCTAACACATGTAGGTACCATCCCAGCCCTGCCAGGGGTTGCTGAGCTCTGCTGAGCTGTCCAAGGTCCTGGCCAAGCCCAGTCCTGCCCTGCAGCTTTCTCCGGTCCTTCCCTGGCTGCCACCTCTTCTGACCTCCTAGATATTGAAGAAGTGGGAACAGGTGAAGCTGGGCCTGCCCAGGGCCCCCATCCCTGCAGTGCCTGGACTCCCTGTGGGCCCTTGGATACCACACTTCAACTCTCAAAGCTTTGGTTTCCTTTTCTGAAAAATGGATGCAACGTAGGGCAGGCCAGGAGGTGATTCATATTCGATAAACTTCCAGAGATATCCCGGCCACCTCCTCAGGGCCAAGCACAGCCAGTGACGTAGAGGGGCTTGGCACTGGCCCCGCCCTTGAGGGTACGGGTCCCAGCTACACACAATGGCTACACACTGCTGAGCACAGGGGGACACAGGCTGGGGGCTCACAGGGGACCTCTCATCCCTCTTGGGGACAGAGAAGGGGAGGTGCTCAGACAGTGCCTGGTGACAAGGGCAGAGGAAGGAGGGCATTGGGGAGGAAGGGCCAAGTAAGCAAAGGCCTAGAGGCAGGAACCAAAGGCAACCCTGGGGTGGAGGAAGGCGGGGCTCAGACAGAGGAAGAGACAGAGGTGGCACCCCTCCCAGCACACCTGTAAGCCCAGAGCTGAGCCCAGGGAAGGGCGGGCAGAGCCTGGCCAGATCCCTCAGCAGTGAATGATGTGAAAAGGGGACAGGGGGATGGTGAAGAGGGGCCCTGCAGACAGAACACCCAGGGCTCCATGACTCACAGGTAATAGTAAGTCACAGGCACTTTACATATGTCCCCTTGTTCAATCCTCACAACTCGTGCACCAGCTCAGGGTGGAGTGGGGGGCGATGGTGGTAGGAAGTGAGACACAGTGGGGCCCACAGGCTGCCAGTATCCCCCTCCAGCGAGCTTGTGATTTCCTCAATGTCCCCGAGTTCTGCATCCCCCTCCGAAAAACAGGTGGAAGTACCGCCTGCCTCCTGGGGTGCTGGTGGGGTCAGGTGAAGCACAGACTGTCAGTGGGCCCTGAAAACCGGGCCCCTGGGGACACTTGGCTCTACTGCTCGAGCTCACCGGACCTCTCCAGGCGGCTCTGGCCATCGCTGGATGCCCTGCCGTCTAAGAGGTGCTCCACCCCGATAACCCTGCCCAAAAGCAGGTTGGGCGCCAGGACATGTGTGACCCCATTTCTCACAAGAACCCCACTGAGGGCCCAGGTGCCATGGCCAGTAGTAGGAGCACCGGGTTCAAGTCAGGCTGTCTGACCCCAGAGCCGGGTCAATGGTGGTGCCGGAGGCGAACATGAAGAAAGAAGGTAGAAAGCGGGGTTTGCTCCTGTGACCCAGGAAAGGACCGAGAGAGAGAGAGAGAGAGAGAGAGAGAGAGAGAGAGAGAGAGAGAGGGAGAGGGAGAGAGATCCTGGCCCAGACCCAGCCCTCTGCCGCTCCCACCCACACCAGGAAGCCTGTGGGAGGCTCGGATAAGATGCTTGGGACACAGGCCTGGTCCTGGCACAGGTGTCCTGGCCAGGACCATGCAGAGAGCAGGGCCCCCAGGCTGGTCCAGACCCTGGGCAGTAGAGAGCTGGGAGGTGAAGGCACCAGGCACCAGCTCAGAGCGGGCACCTCCTTCAAAGGCAGCAGGACCTGAAAGCTGGGCATCCGCCTGCCCACCTCCTGCCCCTCACTCCTGTGTCTGGTGGCTCCCCCAGTCCTGGCCACCTGCTCCTGAATCCAAGCCCCCCATCCTCATGGCCTTCCCTGGGCTCCCTGCTCCCCACACTGCAGTCAGGGCACCTCCCCTGCTTGGGAGCCTCAGTGGCTCCCTAATGCTCTTTAGTCTGCATTCTGTGGAGGAGGGGGTGGGGAGACCTCTGCCCATCCCTCTCAGGACTCGGTTCCCCAGGCACCCCACCCTTCCTGGGCCCACCATGGTACTGTAACTGCTCTGCCCTCTACTCGCTACCACGGCCAGCGACAGGGTCCTGAGCCTGGGAACCCCGGCTGGGATCAAGAGGCAGGGGGGCATCTGAGCAGGCCTGGAGGCCAGCAGCCGGTGAGGCTGGGGCTTCCTGCCACCCTCCCATCACCCTATTTCTCTCCACTGGAAGTCCCCCTCTCCGGTCACCCCTCACCCGCGAGAGGCTGTGCTGGAGAGGAGAGCACAGTCCGAGGTGTCAGACAGGCCTGGGCCTGCCACCGGCATCCTGGGCAGGGCGCTTGACCTGTTCCCTCACCTGTAAAACGAGAGTAAAAATACCTGCCTCGTTAGGTTGTTCCGGTCACGTGGGGTAAGGGCTGTGAACTGCCTGGTGCTGGCTGTGACTCGCAGCAAGTACACATCAGTGACGGGCCCCAGGAGACGCGGCCCCAACCCCTCCTTGATCACTGGTGTCCCCATGCTGTTCACTGCCGGACACGCAGCTCTAGCAGGTCCTCAGCAGACACACTGTGCACCAGGTGTATTAGGCAGAGAAGCCCCGGGAAGCACTCCCGCTTTTGCTGATGCCTGAAAGCCCCACCCTGGGCAGCTGTTGGCAAAAGGCAGAGTCCTCGGGAGGTATTGCAGTGGGGGCGGGGTGCCAGCCTCCCACGCAGATGGCCCCCCCACGCCCCTCCCTCGGGAAGGAAGCTTCTCCCCCGCATTCCTGAAAAGGCCCTCATGCCTCTACTTGTAGGTCCCCCAAGCCCATTGCTCCCCACTTCCCCAGGAACCTGTTCCATCTCTGAGGTCTTCTTACCTGTCAGAAGGTTCTTCCTTCCGTTGAGCTCGTTGCTTCTTCCCCCCTTGTTCCCCACCCACCTCCGGGACTGCACTCTCAGCTCCCTCCAGGATGGCCCTGAGAAGCCCTAGGGCCATCAGCAGAACTCCCTGTGTCCGCTCCTCCCAGACTCAGCCCCATCCCGCAGCTGTCCCTCGGCTAACCTGGCCACATACCCCCTGCTCATCTTGGTCCGCTTCTCTGGATGAGCCCCAGGCTTTCCCTTCCCACAAGCTGTGGCACCCAGACCAGTACTGAGACCAAATGCAGCTCTTGGACGGGCATGGGGCGAGGGAAGAAGCCAGCAAAGTACTGTTGTGCTGCGGCGGCGGCAGTCATTCACACCCTAGTCTGAATGTTTCCAGCCCTTTCCTAACAGCAGTTTTGATCAGAATCCTCAAAGTAGGGAGAGAGCTCAGTGCCCTTCTATTCCAACCTCACCCTATTCCTGTACTGTACAAAGAGGAAAGTAAGGACAAATTGGGAAAGAAACATAGGAGAGGGGAAACTCTGTCCTCAGATTAGAGGGAAGGATAAACAGTTTCTGAAGAGGAGGGTCAAGGGTGGAGGGGAGGGAGCTGAAAACAGACTTTTGTGACTTCTCCATCCAGGGTGGTTGATGCCGGAGGCCACAGGGCTGCTGATAAATCTTACTGATCTAATCCACCAGGATAACCCCCTATTTCAACTTATTTTATTTTAAAGTGAGGCTGGCGCTGCTGGTGACCTGGCCAAAAGGCGCACTGCAACTGCGCAGATCTTCATGACCCCAGCCTCCACATGCTTCCATCTCTGACGATGCTCTGCACATGGCCAAGGGGCAGAGAAAGATGCATGTGCGTGTGCCCCAGGCCAACACCCCAGTGAAACATCCCTCATTCAGCATCCCTCCTGACTCCCATTCCCAGGCTTCCCAACACCACCCTGCTGCTGCAGTCCATCACAGATATGACAGAGGCTGCTGTGTTTGAGCACACACATTATGCTTTTAATTCTCGTGATCACCCGGAAAAGTGGCATTATTATTTCCAGTTTACAAATGACAGACTGGGGCTGAGAGAAAGGACTTGCCCAAGGTCACACCTTGAGTCCCTGGTAGGGCTGGAGTGATACCAGTTCTGGCACCATTCCATCCCTGGCCGCTGGCTCTCTGTTGCTGCCTGGGGCCAGAGGGGCGGCACAGAAACAGCTCAAGCCTTAAACCTTCCACTGTGTGCTCTGAGCAGACATCACTAATCAATGGCAGTGCTCTTTCTTCTTAGCCAGAATGCCACCTCAGAATCCTTGCACAGGGCTCCAGGCAGCCACTGTGAAGTGTTGGCCCTACAAACATCATCTACCTGCCTTTCCCAAAGGACCCGCTGGACCCGCTGAGCTCCTCCCTGCCCACGGCCTCGGCCGGCAGCTCTGCCCTTCCCTGTGTAACAGAGGCAGTCGCTTCCCTACAGGGTGGGGTCTGGAGCTGATCCGGGACTCACCATGGTCCAGCAGAGCTCCCCAACCCTCCACCGTGCCCTATCCCCAGAGACGTGGCCCCTCTCCACAGCTCTCCGGAGCCTCTACCTCCCCACCCAGAAGATGGCCAGTCTTCGTACCCCACGGAGCCACAGAAACTGTCCCCGGCCTAAGCCCAAAGCTGCAGCCCTTCCCAAAGCCCCTCTCCAGGGCTGCCGCTCCAGCTCTGCCTCGCTCAGGGACCCCTCTAGCCAGTACCTCCTTTTCTACATCTTCAGGCAACCCCAGTGGACCAGCGCCTCTCTACCTGCATTTACACCTTCTCATGTCTCCTGACCTAAGAAGTAAGACCTCTGTCCCTCCCATATCACCCTCCGGCCACTGCCCATCTCCTTCGTCTTCTCAACCAAGTTTCCTAAAAAGGCCTCCACACATGCTGCCTCTGCTTCCCTGGCTCCCCCGCCCTCTTCTTAGGCCAGGCAGGCTCACCAGCGGCCTCCTGGTGTCCATCCCCGTTCTGCTCACCCCCAGCCATCTGGGCCTTTCCCCCTGCTCTCAGGACAAAGTCCAGCCACCTGGCCACGGCCCTTGTGTCTGCATGTCCTGGGCCCGGGCACATCTCCAGTCTTGTTCGATGCCCCACCCCACCCTACTCTCCAAATACACCTACCAACTTCCTTCTCATTGGCTCTGGGATTCCATGCTAGCTTAGCCCTCTGCCCCTGGTTAAAACCAAAAACACAAACAAACAAAACCCACAAAGCTATTGCTTATCTAGAACTGCCATGTGCCAGGCGTTGTGCTAAGCATGGGTTAGCCAATCCCATCCTCCATCCTCCCATATTTATTCATTAACTCCAAAACTATTTACTGAGCACCTACTTTGTACCACACCCTTTTGCAAACACTAGGGTTCAGCGGTGAACTGTGATGTAGGTATTATTGTTCCAACTGAACAGGTGTGGAAACTGAGGCTCAGAGAGGCTAACTGACCCGCCTGGGCTCACGCAGCCGTGAGGTGGACTCCACATCCTGCACCCACACACCCCTCCACGCCATGGTCTTTCTGTGGGTTCCCCACTCCAAGTCAGCCCCAGAACCCTGACCAACCCCCACCTCCCGCCTTCTTCAGTTGCCCCTGGAGCCCAGCACCCGCAGTGCTTCGTTCTCCTCCCCAGGAGCCCCCTCCCCCTCCCTCCTGCCAGGCCACCAGCCTGGGAGCTTCCCTGCGAGCCGCTGCCGAGCCGTCAGCCCCTTCCAGCGCCCCGAGGCAGCCAGAGGCAGTGAAGGCGGCAGCCTTGGCACGTACCCGCCTCCGGCCGCTCCCCACGTGGTCTCAGGCACAGACACCAGGCCCGCAGGATGGGAACCCAGCCCCAGGCCCACAGCTTCAGAAGGCAGGGGAGGGTCAGAGCTGGGGAGTCCAGCCCTCCCCATTACAAATCGGGACACCGAGGCTGGGGATCAACCAGGCCTCCTTTGAAATTGCCTAAATTAGTTAAATCAACCCATCAGGGCTTCTCTGGTGGCGCAGTGGTTAAGAATCCACCTGCCAATGCAGGGGACACGGGTTTGAGCCCTGGTCTGGGAAGATCCCACGTGCCGCGGAGCAACTAAGCCCGGGCGCCACAGCTACTGACCCTGCGCTCTGGAGCCCGCGAGCCACAACTACTGAAGCCCGTGCACCTAGAGCCCGTGCTCCGCAACCAGAGAAGCCACCGCAACGAGAAGCCCGCGCACCACAACCAAGAGTAGCCCCTGCTCGCCGCAGCTAGAGAAATCCTTTGCACAACAACAAAGACCCAAAGCAGACAAAAATAAATGAATTGATTAATTTTTAAAAATATATATATATTGATAAAAAAATCAACGCATCAGAGTGACAATCAGATGTCTGGAGCAGGTAGTTCCCGCTACTGGAAGGCTTTTCACAACTCCTCACCGGCCCCTCAGAATGCAGCGAGAACAGGCCTTTCCTCAGAGGAGGGCCCTGACCGTCAGCCGGCTCAAAGCCCCTCTCATCGCTCACAGCACTCACCCCAGATGCCAGCCAACACCAGCCCAGATGGGCCCCTGATGGCTAACGAAGCTTAGGGGTGGGAGACGGGGCCTCCTGGGCTCCATGTTGGTCCACCTGGCAGGCGGCTTCTCCCCACGCGTGGACACCTGGCCGGCCCTCCAGGACGGCTGTGTCTGGCCCCCAGAGGCAGCTGAGGGCTGCACAGGGGGACACCTGATTTCACAGAGACACCAATGGCCTCAGGAAACTGTCCCTTGCCCTTGGTTTCAAGGTGAGGATAAGAGAGCCCAGCCCTGGCTCCAGGCTCACCTCCGTGGAGACCTTCCTGGTTCTCTGAGCCTTCACTTCCCCCTCTGCCAAACTGATTCTGATTCTTCCTGGTCAGCCTGGTGACAGGTGAAAGGAGGTGATGGGCACGGACCACTGCCCTTCCCCATCCTCCTGCTGCCCTCTTCTCACAGTGAAAAAGTTCTGAGCGGCAGGAGGGCCCCTGGAGACAGCAAATGCAGCCGACCCGCCCTGTCTGGGGCCTCCCTCTGCCACTTCAGGGCCCCTGAGGATACCTGCTGAGACAGGGGTCTCGGGCTGCCACACTGGCCGGGAAGCAGCAAGGGGGAAGAGTGTCTGCAACAGGAAGCATGCCTGGGGAGCGAAAGGATAAAGGCTATTATCTGGGAGGGCAGTGAGCTGAAGGAAGGGTTGAGAAACAAGCATGCAGAGGGAGAGACCCACGTAGCCCTGTGGCCATCAGTACCCACCCCGCCGTCCCACTTCCAGGTTCCGGGTCTACCTGTTCTGGCTTCAGATTCACGGGAGAGGATCCCGTTGGGCCGCAGTTGGGTCAGGTGTTCAGCCTGGACCAATCAGTTATAACGGGGGTGGAGTCACATAGCACAGAGTAGGTCTGGCTGATCCCAGATAGGGGAGGAGCTGTGAGCGGGGCGGCCGCTCACAGGTGGTTTCTCAGTTACAGGTGGGAGGTTGCCAGGCTCCCGGGACAAGATGTCCCTCAGTAGTGCACCCCAGCACCCTTGGACCAGCCCCAAGGCCCTGTGGTGGGAGGGAGACAGGCGTCTTCCAGGAAAAAAGGCGGGAGAGGAGTGGGACAGGGGCCCAGTGGTAAGGATCCTCAGGGAAGGTGGGCAGACTTCAGGGCATGCGGCAGGACAAGCAGGACGACCTCCCTATTTGGGGCAATAAGACTGGTAATGAGGGCCAGGCGGTGATCCCAGAGAGGGAGGGAGTGGATGAGGGACAGAGTTAGGAGGGGAAACGCATGATCCAAGTCACTGGGGGCAGGTGGAGGGAAAGGAGGCCACTGGCCAGGGCTCCGGGACGCACGATAGTGCCTGCTGGGCCACATGGAGGCTCACGGGAGGGAAGCCAGCGAAGGGGAGGACGAAGAGTTGTTTGAAACATCATGAGCCCGAGGTTCTGGGCCCACTCAGGAGAGCAGGGGAGAGGGTGGTGGCCTCAGGGCAGACAGGCTTAGGGGTCACTGGCACGACAGATGTGGCCTGTGAAGTCAGGAGAGTGGTCAGGACCTCCTGGAAGAGACCTAGAAAAGGACGGAGACCAGGGCTGAGTCCTGAGGACCCCAGCATCCAAGAGAGGAGTGCAGGGAGAGGAGCCGGCAGAGAAAACGGGGAGGAGCTGCTGGGGAAGTGGGCGAGCAGAGGATGAACCCCAGTCTGAGAGGGACGGTCAGGAGGCCCCAGGAAGAGAACTTGGATTCAACAACCAGAAAGTCATAAGAGACCCTGAGGACAGGACCCCCACAGGGGCTGGGGTGATGGAAGTGAGAAGGCGAGACACCCCCTCTGGACAGGGCATCTCACTGAACCCCTGCTTCTCCATACTTGGGAGCAATTCTCCATTATATTGAGAGCAATGACCCCAATGTCCATCATGGGCAGAGATTTCTTTGGCTAGAAGGAGCCAGTGTCTGAAACGTGCCGGGAAATAGCTGCATTCTATTCCCAGCCTCCTCCCCACCCCCAGCAAAGGTTATCCCCATTTTACAGATGGGAAAACAAGTGGAAGCAGCTTACCTAAGGGCACACAGCACATCAGAGACAGAGCTGGCACCAGGACTAGGGACCCGGGTGCCCAGCCTAGCACTCTCTCCTCCTGCCTCTGTCCATGCTCCAAAAGATGTTACGAGTGAAAGTCATGGCCCTGAGGCAGAGTGGGGAGCTCTGGTTAGGCTTCCCCTCCCCAGACCTCTGCCCCTCCATCTAGGGGCCCGATCCGGGCCTCTGCTTGACCATGATGCCTTCTCTCGATCTCCCTGGCGAGGCCAGGAAAAGCCCCGTCCTGCAAGTCCTCCCACCTCATGGCGAGGCCCCATAGGTAAGAGGCCTGTGAGGCCTGGGATGGCCTGGTTGACGCCTACCCTGCTCGGTCACCTGTGTCTAGACTCCAGGGAACAGCCTCCACACACTAGCAACTTCAGGAAGGAGGCATGAGGGCAGATGGGTTCTCAGATTCCAGTGGTGGCATGGCTTCCTGGGGCCAGGTTCAGATCCTGGCTCTGTCACTTGCTACCTGAGTGACCTTGGGCAGGTCTGGACCCCATGTGAGAGCCTTAGTTTCCTCATCTGTAAAATGGCCTTTATATACCATCTCCCAGGGCCACTGTAAGGCTCGATTTGCCCTTCAAACAGGTGCCCGGCACAGAGAGGGAGGAGCCCCGTTTATGTTGGATGTTGTCCAAAAAGACCCAGCCAGAGAGAGAAAGATGGACCCAGTGAGGGTCTGCCCTCACGTAGCTGACGGGAGAGAGCACACGGGAACGCACACACGCTGATACAACAGTGAGCCGGGGGTGGCGGGACCTCCAGGGTCCCCGTGTTTCCCATAAACATGATCCAGTACTTCCCACTTCCTTGCCTTTGCCTGTGCCCTTGCTTGGTGTGTCTGGGTCGTACTCGTCCTTCTAGGTCCGTATCTGCATCCTCTGGCCTGACTTGTCTTAACCTGGAGCTGGTCACATTGTCCCTCTCTTTAACATGGGTCACTGAGGGACTTCCCTGGTGGTCCAGTGGTTAAGACTCCACACTTCCACTGCAGGGGGCGCGGGCTCAATCTCTGGTCAGGGAACTAAGATCTGCCTGCTGCACGATGCAGCCAAAATAATAATAATAATAATAATAAATAAATACATTAAAAAAATCCATCGGTCATTGGTGCCACTCAGACGGCCCCTTGGAAGCTCGTGTTCGAAACATCCAGGCACCCGTGAGCCCAGGAGGCCCGAGGAAGCCAAGGGGACCCCCTACCGCTCTCCCCTGGCACCGAGGGAGGGCGGGCAGGACTGGGCAGCCACGAGCAGGAAGCTGGGTGTTTACATTGCAAACAGAGGCTGAGGGGAGATTGGGCTGTGGCAGGGAGGTGCAGACGCCCAGGTGCCAAGCTGCATGTTTGCCCTGGTCCCAGGGGCTCTCAGTGCCCCTGGCAGCCCCGCGTGCAGCGTGCGCCACGTGTGGGTGGAGGGCCACGCTCTATCTCCACGCTGTTGGGGAAGCAGCCCGCGTGTGCTGTCCCTCCCCGCACCCAGCCCCGCCCCAGCCTCATCAGGCCCCACTTCCTGTGCCTGGAGTGGCCTCCTGCCTGCAGCATCAACCCTCTGACCCGCTGTCAACACCCTGCCCCGGCAAACTTCACTCCCTCCCTCATCTCTTTAACAGGCAGTCCTCATGCCAAGCCCTGTGTTTGAGCTGGGCTCCCGCCCAGGGGGAAACAGGAGCCGGGTGAAGAAGCCAGGAGCCCATTGGCTCAGACCCTCAACCCTGCCATTCACCAGCTGGGTGACCTCGCCCAAGTCAGTGCGCTGCTCTGGGCCTCTTTTCTTTGGCTGTAAAATGGGACGATGCCACTCATAACCTCCACCTCGTAGCACGATCACAAGTATTTAATGAGTCAGGACAGGTAAAGTGTTTAGAAAGCGCCTGGCACAGCACGAGCTCAGCAGACGTCACCGCTGGTACCGCCGCGGTCATCATCGGTGCTGGCGACCGTGGGTCCAGAGGAGGGGGCAACGGTTCTTTATACTCATTACCTCCATCCTCGTGAAAGCCCTGCTAGGTGGCCATCGTCAGACCCAGAAAATAGAAGAGGGAAGCGAGGCTACGCCAAAGCCACCAGGTGTGTGTGTGTGGAGCCTGGACTGACCCAGGAAGCCCGATGGAAACCACTGAGCAGGGACTTCCCTGGTTGTCCAGTGGGTAAGACTCCGCGCTCCCAATGCAGGGGGCCCGGGTTCGATCCCTGGTCAGGGAACTAGATCCCGCATGCATGCGGGATCAACAAAGAAGTCCACGTGCTGCAACTAAAAGATCCCACATGCCAAAACTAAAGATCCCGCATGCGGCAACTAAGACCTGGCGCAGCCAAAATAAATAAATATTAAAAAAAAAAAAGAAAACTACTGGCAGGAGTTGGGGAGAAATGTGCAGGGCTATGTCAGACTCCCAGGGCTCCCCAGGAGCCAACCCCTGTGTCCATGTGCCCCAGGAGGCCAGCAGTCCTGCAGCCACATCTCAGGTGGGGCCAGGGCAGCCCTCCCTCCCACCCACCCGCCCAGCGGCCCCCTCTTCCTCAAAGAGTTCTTCAAGCTTCCCCTTCCCGAGGCTGCAGCCCCACAGGGCGCCCTCCAGGGCCTTCCTCCTAGGCTGGCGGAAGGCGATCTGCACCAAGGTCACGTCCGCATCATTCACACAGGGCAAGTGGGGCGGAAAGCGGCCTCGAGAAATTTCTGTCCTCTCCCAGAGCCCCCTTCCAGGGGTCTCCTGCCCAGAATTCCCCTTAGGCCCGTCTTGCATCCCCTCAAATGTCTGGAGCCCAGGCGCCAGCAGGATGGCGTCTCGTGAACAAACAACAGTCCTGGTAGAAGCCCAGGCACCTGCTGGCCAAGGCTGCCCCGAGGTGGGGAGTGGCCAGGACCAGCCTCGCTCCCTGTCTGCGTGCTGAGAGCCAGGGGTCAGGCAGACATGGGTTCAAGTGCTGACTCCATCACGTAAGAGCTGGGTGGCCTTGGTCATGTCAGTTAACCTCTCTGAGCCTCTTGGCAAGGATGAAATGGGAAAAGGTGCATGAAGAGGCCCAGGAGGCATCTAGGGGCTTGGCACACAGTGGGAGCCGAATTAATGTCAGTCTCATCTACACTTCCCTCCTGGAACTTGTGAAGAGTTGGGAAAAGATGTTCAGTCACTCATTTATGCTCCCTTCCTCTCTCTCTTTCTCTGTCTCTTTCATACACACACACACACACACACACACACACACACACACACACACACACACACACACACACACACACACCAGTTCCCTCCATGCTGGGGAAGACACAGGGTCAGTGTCCATTAAGTGGCTTCCACTACCAAGGCCCTGAGACACTGCGAGGCCACACACAGGCCTGGATCCACCCGGCAGGAGGCGGGGGACACACTGGCTCCTGTGAGCCCCTGGAGAGGCTTGGGTTCAGGTGGGAGCAGGGTGAGGTGCTGAGATCCTAGAAGAGAAAAACCTTGGGACCCAGGGGCGCCTCACAGCCAGAGGCCAGCACGCTAGCACAGGGGGTGACCTGGGTAGGTCTTTCCCGCTTCTGGGCCTCAGACTTCCTTCAGTGCAACAGCAAGAGCCCCCTGGCTGGCCACCAGGGATGGTTACCAGGTTAAATACTGGTACTAAAACCCTGACACTCCACCACAATACATGGGGCCCTTCATGCACAACCCCAACATTTAACAGTGGGTCTGCAGGGGAAAAGCCTGACGTGTAGCCTTGCTAATTTCCGTGGTGTAAATCTCCCACAGCGGTCCATTTCAAGCTACTAACCTACACACCCAGATGGGAATGGTCGTGTGCCGATGGCCCTCGGGAGCGGATGAGAGCCGTCACGACACCACAGCTTCCCTTTCGTCTCCTTCTCCCACCGCCCCCCCTTCTGCCGCACTAGCCACGTTTCTAATCTCCACATACACCAGGTGTGTTCCTGCCCCAGGGCCCTTGCACTTATCATTGTGTCCTCTGCCTGGAACGTTCCTCCTCCAGTTGTGGCACAGCTGGCCATGTCTTGCTTTCCAAGTCTCAGCTCAAATGTCACCTCCTCTAGGTAGCCTGCCCTGACCACCTGGGTAATATTGCTCCCTTGCCCGACCCACACACCCCTGACTCTCTCCGATTTCCTGCTGTTTTATTTCCCTCGTGGCACTTGACTCTATTTGAAAGTGTGGCGCACGTTTTATCCGTCACGTACATTTATCTGTCTATCGTCTGTCTCACCTACCAGTGTTTGCTGTCAGAGCCGGGCCTCATCTGCTGGGTCACGGCTGGGTCCCTGGTGTTTAGCACGCAGTAGGTGCTCAGACACTATTAACGTGAATGAATGTGTGAATGGTGAATGAACGAATGAAGGTCGGAACCTACCTGCCCTGATGACCCTGGGCCCTGCCTGGCCCGCTGCGCCCTCCGCCGTCCCCCAAGCACCCTCCCCCACCCAGCAGCGGCTCTAATTGGCGGAGGCCCCTTGACGGTACCCCATTGTGGAACCTGTGATTCCCAGCTCCGGCCTCTCCCCCCACCCCAAATCTCCCTCTTCAGCAGAAAGACAGACCCCGGCCCTATTGTGCGGTTCCTGCTGACAGGGATGACCTCACCGGGGGCCTCCTGAGATGGGGCCCAGGGAGGGGCGGGCCCAGGTTGGGAAAGCCTGGAGGCCTGTGGCCTGGGACAAAGGGCCAGAGGGGAGTGAAGCCCTTCCTGAGAGAGAGGGTTGCCAGGGGAAAGACAAGGGCGCTTTTCATTAGGGGAAATAATTGGTGGTAGTGGTGGGAGTTAATCCATAAGAAAGGATGCCGAGGGAGGGCTGGGCTAAGAGGCCATGAGCCTGAGCGGGGCTCTGGAGACACAGAGAGACAGACAGACAGACCTGGGCCTGAGACCTGCTCATTGTGTGGCCTTGGGCCAGGGACCTCCTCACCCTGGGCCTGTATCTTCATGTATAAAGTGGACAAACTTTATACATGGTGCCCCCTGCATGGGGTTGTTACAGGCCTGTATTGGATGCCAGCTGTCAGGTGGCAGGCACACAGTAAGTGCTCAATAAACAGTCATCGCCCCCCACCCTCTTTCCTGGACTCTCCTCATTCCTCACCTTCCCATCTCCCGGACTCAGCTGACCGTCCCCCAAGCTGCTCACCTAGGAACCCAGAGCTTGGCAGTCCCCCTCCCCCAGGGCCGCCAGGCTGGGCCAGGTCCCCAGCACAACTCCTGCTCCAGGCTCCTGAGCTCAGGACCAGGCGGTCCCAGAAGAACCTTCATTTTCACGGGCGAGCCCAGAGCCGGCCCGTCTGGTCTCTGCACCGGAACCTCTGCCTCGGGGCCCTGTCATCACCCCAGCCCTGAGCACCCTCCCTGCGTGGTCACCCTACCTGAGGATCCCTAGCAAAGGAGCACCTACCCCACAGGGCCTGGGGAGCCCTGGTGGTGTGCTTCCCATCCCTGGGAAGGGGGACAGTGCGGGGTCGGGACCTCTGTGGGATGGAGAGACCAAGCCTGCTGGGGGAAGAGCACGGCGCTTGCTGGGGCAGAGTGCGATGTCTGGTCCAACCTTCTGACTCCTTGCTATGAATAACAAACATTTTCATCAAATTCTATCAGCACTGTGTCATTTTCAAGAGCAAGATTTTCCGGATTGAAGCGCCGTATGTTAACTTAGTTTCTTGGCCAGGCTTCTATCCAGTGAGGTTAACCTGTTTCTAGCTTATTATTATTATTATTATTTTGCAGTACGCGGGCCTCTCACTGCTGTGACCTCTCCCGTTGCGGAGCACAGGCTCCGGACGCGCAGGCTCAGCGGCCATGGCTCACGGGCCCAGCCGCTCCGCGGCACGTGGGATCTTCCCGGACCGGGGCACGAACCCGCGTCCCCTGCATCGGCAGGCGGACTCCCAACCACTGCGCCACCAGGGAAGCCCCTAGTTTATTATTTTTACTTTCATTTTATTGAACTCATTTTCATTGGGATCAATGTTTTCCCATGTGACGTTTGCACTGACAATTTCGTCTCCCCAACAGCTTTTCAGCCGTGTCACACTTTGTCCCTCATAGCTTGTGCCACTGTGGGTTTTCCTTTGTGGTAATTTTTTTTCCACCAAGTTCAATGTTTCAGAGACGCATGTTGCACGTTCTGAAATTGGTTGAGGTTTGATTCTTCCATCAATCCCTAAATCAATAAGTTTTTCTGTGTCGGGGTTTGAGTTGGGTTGTTTATGCCTCCAGTGAGATTTCTCCTGCACTGGGTAGAGGGCTTGGGGTTTGTGTTGACTCCTGGCAGCAAAAAGCTTTAGAGATGGGTGCACATGGTAGGGTTGACACACCCTGAGGGGCAAAGCGCCCTGTGCCTGAAGGTGGCCCTGGTCCTTGACAGCAGAATCGGGATGGGGAAAACTTCCATGGGAAACGACAGCCCGATTCAGACAGGACTACTAATCCAGACCCTTTAGAAATGAAGGTTCAGGTCACTCCACCGCCCGCAGGGCACCACAACTAGCTGACATGCTGGTCCTCTCTGCCTCAGGTCCCAGATTATCGCTGTGGCAGGCAGTTTCTCCAAAGGCCCCCACGATCCCCCTGAGTGCGGGTGGGACCTGGGACTTGATTCTAACCCATGGACTATGGCAAAGGTGATGGATGTCACTTCTACGATGAGGTTACACAAGCCCAAGATTATGAGTCTGGTCTTGCTAGCAGACCCCCACCCCTGCTGGTTCTGATGCCGTTGCTGTCATGTTGTGAGAAGCCCACGTGGCAAGGAACTGAGGGTGGCCTCCAGCAAGGAACTGTGTGGAACCAACTACCAAGTGTGCTTGGGAGTAAATCCTTCCCCGGCTGAACCTTCAGGTGCTGGACCGACAGCTTGATTGTAGCCTTGTAAGAGTCTCTGAAGCTGGGAGGACCCAGCTAAGCTCTACCCAGACTCCTGACCCACAGAAACAAAGAAATAATCAATATGTTTGCTTTAAGCCACGACGTATTGTAAAGGTTTATTACAGACAATTAATATATCAGGCAAACATAATAATGATAAGAAGTAGTAATAGTAGTAAGATATATTTATTTTACTGAGCACCTACTATGTGCCAGGCACCATTTTAAGTGTTTCCCATGCATTGTCTTATTTATTCCTCACATTCACCATAACCATTTTATAGTTACCATTCACAGATGAAAAAACAGAGAGGTTAACATGATAGAGCAAGGCCCAAATCCCAGAGCCTGGCTGTGTGCTAAGGTGAGTAGCCCAGGGGCAACCACCTGGGTCCCTTTTTCCTCCCAGATCCATCCCTTGTCCACACCCTTTTCCTCCTTGGATACAGACACCCTTTATCTTGTCACAAACATGATCATATGGACACAAATGCACCTATGATATCATTCTGCAGACATATTTCCCAGAAACATAATATCAATTTTACCTGAACTTTTAATAAGCATTTAATTCCTTCAACTGTCTGGTGGTCCATTTGCAGGGGAAACTGAGCTACCTGGCTTCCTGAAGATTCTTCAGGAGACTCTCACTTCACCGCCGTACAGGAAATAGATTCAATTAGAAAAATCTATTGCTAATTTGAAAGCTCTGATTCTATAATTTCCTACAGGGAAGACATGTAAATTGCGTGTTACTTAACACCCTTTCATGGCAGGTGAGTTCCATGGGGGGCAATTATAAGCCGCTCTCCACTCCTCTTACAGATTCCTGACAAGGGGGGGAAGAGGGAGGAGGGAAAAGGAGGAGGAGGGAGAACAGAAAATATTTTGAAGGCTGGTCTCTAACGGGCTTTAGGAACTGCTAAGCTAGAAGGGCCTGGGTGAGGCCAGCTGGTTTGGTGCCCACCTGATCACCCATCCCTGGGTCAGAGTCCCCGGGTCCTCTGGCCTTTCCCTAACTATCTGGACCTGGAAGATCACTGGGGTCGGGGTGGGAGCAGGGTGGGGGAGTGCAGCCAGGACACTCAGCTCTACACTCCAGTTTCTGTCACCAGCTGTGTGGCATGCAGCTGTCCCTTTACCCCCTGGCCCTGGTCTCCACCTGTGCAACGGGGAAAGTTAATACTCCCCAAGCTGAGCTGTCGGGAACCCCAAACCCAATATCGAGTGTGAAATTAAAAGGGGGGCTTTGCAAACTACAATGCACTGTCCTTCGTGAAGGGTGCTAATATTGGGAGTCAGACCTTGAAGCACCCACTCAGGGTCTGATTTCCATCCTCTTCCCCACCTCCACGAACCGCCAAGAAGGTCTTTCTCTAGTTGGACCCAAATCTTTCTGGCTAAGGGGTTTTTCAAGATAAGCCTGTCTCTTTCCGTACAGTGTGTATCTGGCATCCCCCTTCCACCCACACACTCTCTCTCTCTCTCTCTCTCTCTCTCTCTCTCTCTCTCTCACACACACACACACACACACACACACACACACACACACGCAGGTGTGGGTAGAGGTCTCTGGAAGAATCTTCAGGAAGCCAAGACCACAGAGGGCCTCTAGGCTGGAGAGCTGGGCGTGGAGTGCGGGATGGAAGGACCTAATTTTTACTCCCTCCCTCCCTCCCTTCCTCCCCCCCTCCCTTCCTCCCCTCCCCCCTCCCCTCCTTCCTTCAATTCTTTTTATATTCACCCATTACCTACTCAAACACGTGATTTTATACATTTAAACATTTATTCATTTTAAACAAACGAGACCTGGGGCCCAGGGCTCCTCCTTTCTCCCCTTCCCCCCCTCCCCGCCCCGCCCCGCCCCGCCCCGGCCGGAGCCCTCCTTTCTGACCCTCTGACCCGCCTCAATCCATCCTTCAGGTCACAACATTTGAGCACCTTCCCCAGACAGACGCCGGGCTGGGCGCCGAGGAAGGGTCGCTTCTACCTGGAGTCGCCCCCTGAGCTGGGCCTTGAAGAATGCACAAAAGTCCTCTGCTCCCCGCAAGGAGCTGTGAGCAGACCCACCCCGAAAACCAATACCCTGCCACGGGGCGCCCTAACAACCCGCCGCAAGCAGCCAGACTTCCACGGGCCTGCGGGCGGGGGCGGGCGCCACCTGCTGGGCACAGGTGAGAAGTGCGCCCGGTGCCCGCTTTTGGCCTTGGTCCCAGAATGAGGCGGCTGTCAGCGCCGGGCAGGTTTGTCCTGGGCTCCCCTTGCGGCGGAGGTGGGACGCTGCATCTTCCTCCCCACAAGTTTCTCCAAACAGCTGCTCCGTGTGGTTTTCGTAGATGGGAAGTTTTTTACACGTCAGAGGTGTGTCAGACACTATAAATCTTCATTAACTCCCCAAATGTGTACCAAGGGCCAGCCCCTGTGATCGGCACCGGTGACGTAGTGACCTGTGGGCTCTGAGGGCAGGAGGCCGAGATTAAACAATTCGTTACTCAGGAGCCATTTAATTACAAGCATAATCATGTTCAGTGGGGAAGGAGAGAGTGCAACATTGCTTCAGCTGCCCTCCAGGAGTTCTGCAACGTAGGAAGGATGTGACCAATATTTTACAAATGAGGCTCAGAGAGGTGGAGGGGCTCCCCCAACGTCACACAGCAGGAGGAGATGGAGCTCAGATAGGGAGCTAGGTCTGCCAGGCCCCAGGAGGTGGGAGGCTGCTGGGTCCCTGCAGATCCACTGCCGAGCTGCAGGAACAACCCCCAACTCCCTCCCTTACAAGGCCCCAGGGAGCAGCTATTTCTCCAAAGGCCAGTTTCGGCGGGCTTCCGCCATTGCTAGGAATCAGACCAGACCCCCTACAAGAGCCGCCCTTCTCCATCTAACGGGATCAGCAGACAGAACACCAAATCATCAAACGTCATCTGCCAGAGACCGTCTTCCCCACCCTTACCAAACCCCTTCTCCCTGAATGAGCCCACCATCCTTCAGGAGAGAAGAGGCCCTGCAGTAAGACGTGCCGGTCCCTGGGGCACCTGGGAATTACTGTCTCCTCCCGGCCTCAGTTTCCCTCCAGTCTAGGTTGATCTGAAGTATTAGAATCCTCTTCACCCACCTCCCTCATTAGCGCGTGCAGAGATGCACAGACCCTTCAGCGGTGCTGGGCGTCCTCAGTTTCCCCAAGGTGACCTGTCTTTGGGACACTAAAACCAAGATTGTTTGGAGACTGTGAAGGCAAGCAGGACTCCCTGGCCACGTGGCAGCTCAGGGATCTGCAGCCAGGACAGGCCCACTTCCCTTGGGGACACCAATGCAACACACTGGCAGCTGAGGGGCTCCGTGGACCGGACCCTGGGGGGGGGTCCCCTCCGTCTCCAAGTCTTGGCCCCTCCCTGTATCTGCAGCGGCTCCTGGAGCCGGTATCCTAAGGCCCCTTGTGGGTAAATCGTGCACTTTTATCAACGTGGTGGAGGAGGGGCTGGAACCCAGCTCTCGTTCTGGCACTGCTGTTTTAGGAGTCACTGGGGCGGTTACCTGCCCCATCCATGGTGTCCCATCTCATCATCGGTCAGTGAGGATGCTGACAGGCCCTGTCTCCTAGACGGTGGAAGGATCAGTGCAGATGACCCTCTACACAGAGGGCAGAGCACGGGGGCGCCATTGGCACACAAGAAGAGTTGACCTGATGGTGAGTGTTGCCTAGGCCTCCCCGAATGTGGAGTGAAGAACGCTAGCTGTGCACACACCAATCCCCTCACCAGTACTTGGCCCGCTTACACCCATTATGTCACTTTACCCTCAGAAAACCCCTGCCCCCAACGCCATTTTTCAACTGAGGAAACGGAGGCCCAAAGAGGGCTATTCCCAGCGTCACGCTGTGCTGGGGCCGCACTGCATACACACCAGGCAGGTCTGGAACCAAACCCTGGTCTCCGGGGAATGTCAGCCTTAACTCCTCAGGGGAGCAGCCTGGACCCTGGACCCTGGACCCTGGACCCTGGTCCTTGTAGAAAATCACAGACCCCTTTCTCCCCATCACAGCCGGCACCTCCCCATTTTAGCCACAGGGGGGCAGCAGCGACCCAGCCATCTCAGGGCTGCACAGTGGGGCTGCTCTCCCATCCTTGCTGGCCCAGGACCCGTGGCCAGTGGGAAGGGGCCCCCAGGAACTGTGGCACGGCCAAGCACAGAGAGAGAAGTATACAGTTCTGTTCACTCTACAGAGTTTTTCAAACACTCATAATTAGTTGTCAGCATTTAGAAATCAGATTTCATACCCAAATCCAGAGTTTTAGGCTTTCTTGAAAACCAGAGAATCAGGCAGCCAGAACTGGTGCCCACAAGTTCCTGCTGGACTGGATGGCTTCATCCCCTTCAACACCACTGTCCCCTCCGCCATCACATTTTTGCGGCCCTTGGGCCTCAGAAGACATCTGCATTTGAGACCAGGAGGGCTCCCTGGCAGCCGTGCCCTGCGAGGCGGGGTTTCTCAACCGTCACACCATTGGCATTTCGCATCAGATAATTCTTCGTTGTCTCGGGGCTGCCCTGCACATGGAAGGATGTCAGCAGCACCCCCAGGTTACGACGACCAAAAACATCTCCAGACATCGCCAGATGTCCCCTATGCTACTGCTGTGAGCTATCATGAGTTGCCTACACACACATACAATCAATGAACACTCCCGGAGCCCCTCTGGGCAGGCCCCAGAGCTGCAGGGTATCCCAGGCATTGAGCTGGACCAACACCTTTCCATCCTCCTAAAGCTGGGGCCTTGGGGGTGGGAGAGACATACACACAGAAATTGCAGCAGAGTGTGACTAATGGTGGCATAGAGGGGCACTCGGCTTGGGGTGGGGGGCACTGAGCAAACCCCTGACCTGAGCAGGAGGCCAGAGCACCATTGTTCCATGATCCAGGCAGAGGTACCATCTTAGAGCACAGGAGAGAAGCAACAGGGACGTGCCCATAGTTCAGCATAGCTAGGGATGTGCATGGGCTAGAGTGACCCTGATAGTTCTGGGGGGCAGCCTCCCTGACCCAGAACCTTCTCCTGACACACACACACACACACACACACACACACACACATACACACACTCACACATACACACACTCACATACACACACACATACACACACACACACACATACACACATACACACACATACACACACATCATCACTGCAGGTGACCCCCTCAGCTCCAGCTCACTGACGGCCTAGCACCTTGCCCCAAACCTCTCATATGTCCTGAGCTCCAGGCCAGTCTGGGTCCTGTCCCCCCATAAGGGGACACCATAAATCTGATGGAGGAGCTGGCCTCCCATGGTTCTAGCCCTTCTCTTGTGTCCTAGCCCCCAGGGGAATGCTGCAGAGGTGCAGGGCTGGATCCTATAGCAACAGCTTCCAACAAGCTACCAATCCCAGCCCCTGGGGCCTAAGGCTGGCCTTTGGGAGCCCAGCTAGGGTCTTCCAGGCTACAGACTCCACATTCCCTAGTGAAAGAGGGGGAGGGGGCAAGGAGTTCTGGGAGGTCCCTTTGCTGGGCCCAGACTGGGGAAGCTCAGTGGCCTGGCCATCACGTCCAAGGCCCAGCCGGGAGGTCAAGACCTGGACCCGATCATGGCTGAGGTGTCAGGTAAGGGGACGGACGGATGGATGGTCAGACCACATACTCCCCCACAGCCCAGGGCTAGAAGGGGAGGTCCACGCGGCCCCAAAGAAATGAGACATAGGCTGTGGACGAGAGCACGGAAGCTCAGAGAAGCCAAGCAATGCAGACGAGGGCACACAGCAAAGAAAATGTTGGTCCCGAGCCAGAACTCCGGTGGGCCCGGCAATGCCAGCTCTAGCCTTCACCATGAGCCCATTTTTTTTATTGGGCCATTTACTTTTTCCTATTGGTTCTCAGGTATTCCGGATGTATTCTGCATAATAACCCTTTGTTCGTTATATATGTTGCAAACATCTACTACATTTCTTTTCAATCTATTTATAGTCTTTTGATTTTTAAAAATGTTTAATTTTAATGTAGTCAAATATATAAACTTTACTTTTTGACTCAAAATCATAAAGATAAGCTCTCTTATTTATTGTCTTCTTACGTAAGCTGTCTATTATATGTTAGCGTTAACACATCAGACCTGATATGGTGTGAGACAGGGACCCAATTTCACTTCTGTTTCCTATGGATACCCAATTATCCAGTGCCATTTCTCGATGTTCTGAAATGCCAGCTTTGCCATAAATCAGGTTTCCACATATGCATGGCTGTGTTTCTGGCTACGTTAGTCACGTTGATCTGTTTGTCTATGTAACAGCACCTTACCTCTCAATTTTTATGTTATATTATGATATCTGATAGAGCCGGTCTTCCCCTTGTTCATCTTCAGGAAAGTCTTGGCTACCCCTAGACATTTTTGCTTCTACATTTTAAAAACAGCTTTTCAAAAAGGCAAAAATTTTCTTGGCATTTTGACTGAAATTGCATTGAACGTGCATATGGTAATTTGGGGAGGATTGAGTCTAAAATACTGAGTCTTCTTATCCATGAACATGACATATCTCTGCATTTATTTAGATTTTCTTTAAAATCTTACCATATAGTTTATAATTTTCTCTGTGAGGTGTTATCACATCCTTTGCTAGATTAATTCCTAGGTAGTTTATTACTTTTTTTTTTTTTTTTACTATTGCTAAATGGCATCTTTTTCTTTTTCAAAATTTTAAAATTTTTATACAATTTTTAAAGGTTACTTTCCATTTACAGTTATTACAAAATATTGGTTATATTCCTTGAGCTTATTCTTACACCCAATAGTTTATACCTCCCATTATCCCACCCCTGTATTCCCCCCAATGGGTAAGCACTCGTCCGTTCTCTATATCTACAAGTCTGCTTCTTTTTTGTTATATTCACTAGTTTGTTTGGTTGGGTTTTTTTAGATTCCACATGTAAGTGATATACAGTATTTGTGTTTCTCTGACTTATTTCACTTAGCATAATGCCCTCCAAGTTCCATCCATGTTGCTGCAAATGGCAAAATTCGTTCTTTTTTATGGCTAAGTAGTATTCCGCCATATGTGATATATATACCACAACTTCTTTATCCATTCATCTGTCGATGGACACTTACGTTGCTTCCATACCTTGGCTATTGTAAATACTGCTGCCATGAACGTTGTGGTGCATGTATCTTTTCAAGTTAGTGTTTTGGGGTTTTTTTCAGATATATACCCAGGAGTGGAATTGCTGGGTCATATGGTAGCTCTATTTTTATTGGGGATGGGGGGGGGTAAGCCTCCATAGTGTTTTGCACAGTGGCTCACGAATTTACATTCCCACCAACAGTCCACAAGGGTTCCCTTTTCTCTGCATCCTCGAATGGCAACTTTTTTAGATTGCTTTTTCTAACTGATGGTTGATGGTGTATAAAAATACAGTTGGCTTTTTTGTGTTCTTATATACTGAACAAAATTTCTAGACACTTAATTCTAATAATTTATTGGTAGATTCTTTTGAATTTTCTGAGTAGATGATCATATTACCTGTTTCTAGTATTAGTTTCATTTCTTCTTTTCAATCTTTATGCCTTTTATTTATTCTTCTTATATTACAACCCTGGCTACAAGCTAACTTCATGTTGAAAAGAATTAGCATCACTGATTTGTTTCTGGTCTTAAAGGTAATACTTCCATTATTTCATTATTATGTATCATGTCATTTACATCCATTTCCCTTTATCAAGTTAAGGACATTCCTTTCAATTCCTGGTTTGGAAAGAATTTTTATAATGAATGAATGTTAAGTTTTACTGAATAATTTTTTTATCTAATGAAATAATCATATATTTTTCCTTTAAACTGTTAATGTGATAAATTATGTTCATTACTTTCCTAATAATAAGCCAACCTTACCTTCATAAGATAAACACAACTTAAACATGATGTACTATATTTTTCAATTATTATTGCTGAATTCACTATGCTAACATTTTAAAAGAATTTTTGGATCTATGTTCATGAGTGAAATTAACTTGAGAAGTTTTTTAGTGTACTGCCTTTATCTGATTATCAATCTTAGCTAATCCGATAAAGTAAGTTGAAGAGAGTGGACTGTGTTTCTCCACTCCAGAGCAGAAATTTGGGTAAAGCTTGAAGTGGTCTGTTCTTTGACTGCTCAACAGAATTCACCTATAAAGCCACCAGGAGCTGGTGTTTTCTGGATAGGAAGGTTTTAAACTACTAATTTAATTTATTTAATAATTATGGAAACATTCAGTTTTCTATTACTTCTTGAGTCAATTTTGATAAGTTGTATTTTTCTAGGAATTTGTCAATATCATTTACAACTTCGAATAAATAAGGTCATTTATAATATTTTTATAGTATCCATTTAGTCTGTGCTTTGTCTATAATCACTCCTTTTCTTTCATTCTTAATACTGATTATGTGTGCTTTTTCTTTTAATTAATCTTGTAAGAATTTGTGTAACATTTTTATTCTTTTCAAAGAATCATCTTTTGTCCTCAGTCATCTTCCTCTCTGTTTGTTTTCTATTTCATTAATTTCTGTGCTTATAATCATTTGATTTCTTCTACTACCTTTGGGTTTATTCTGCTGTTCTTACTCTAACTCTTTAAGTTAGATACTTAGCTTATTAGTTTTGACCATTTCTTATTTGCCAATACAAGCACATAAGGTTATAAACTCTTCTGCAAATACCGCTTTGGAGGCATCTCACAAGTCTTGATGCAAATATTTTTGTTATTGGTCAGTACTAAGTATTTTCTAATTTTGGTTATGACTTCTTTCTTGGCCTGTGAGTCAATTAGGTGTCTGTTTTCAAGTTTCCAAAAGTATGAGCTTTTTTTAGTTATCTTTTTGGTTATCAACATCTAACTTATTTGGATGATGATCAGAGAATAGAGTCTGTGTACACATTGTCCCAGATGCAGTGATTACCGCTCAGGACCCCTGCAGGAATGAAGAACTTACTCTGCCAGCTGCTAAGGGAGCTACCCAGACGTTGGCCCTCAGCTGTCAGCCTTTGGAGAGCGGTTGCATGGGCTAAAGAAATTGCCCTGCCCAACTGAGGTCATGCCTCCTTCAGGGGGCAGCCTGCATCTAATCAATGTGGGCGAATAAAGGCCTGGGCCCTTCCCCCAACCCAAGAACTCAGAAGGACCATCCGAGCTCCAGAGCTCTCCATGGAGTTGGTTAAGGCTTCCGTTGATACTGCACTGTGGCTAAGTGCCTCCTCCTGTACAAGCCTGCTTCTTCCCCTCCTTCCCACGGATGCCAATCCCAAGAGTGTTCCCTAATAAATTTCCTGCACCCTAATCTCCTTCTCAGAGTCAAGTTCCCAGGAGATTCAAACTGCCTCCCTAATCTTTGAAATTTGTTGAGGTTAGCTTTACAGTCTAGCATCTTCTCTAAACTTTCTATGCATCCTTGAAAACAATGCAATTGGGGTACCATGGTCTATATATGTCGATTATATTGAACTTGTAACTGTGCTCCTCAAATGTCTTGTATCTTCACTGAGATGACCTAAAAAATACCCCATCGTGAGGTGGATATGTCTCTACTCCTGTCCTTCCCATGTTCGTTTATATTTTTGCAGCTATGATATCAGTTATGTATAAATTGAGAACTGTTGAACTTCCCGGCAAATTGAACTTTCCATCATTTACTGACCATCTTATCTCTAAAAATGCTTTTCTCCACAAAACTCTATTTCTATCTTATGAATACAGCCACAGCAGCTTTCTTTGTGTTAGTATTTGCCTAGTATATTTTTGCTACACTTGGACTTTCAACAATTCTGGGTCCTTATGTTTGAGGTTTATCTCCTGTTAGAGAACATAATCTAGATGTTTTTAGCATCCAGTCTGAGAATCTTCTTTTAACTGAAGAGTTTGGTCCTTTTACATGTATTACTGATAGTTTATATTCTAGATGAAATTCTATAGTCTTATAATGTATTTTCTATTATTTCCAAATTTTCCTGCCCCCAGCCTCTTCTTTACCTTCCTTTCAATCATTTGAGACTTTTATCATCTTTTTCTTATCTGAATTTTTCCAATTGTTTGGAAATTGTACATGCTATTACTATTTATTCGTACTCACCCTAGCCATTCTAACACTGGGCCCTTAACTAATAACGTCTAAACTTAATCAGTATATTTGCCCTCTTCTCAAGTACTTGAAGGAATTTGAAAACTTTAATTTTGACCATCCCCTGCAAAATTATATGGTGTTGTTCAGTATTTTAGTAGCAGCCTGTATTTCTCCTACCATAAATGAGACATTATTGTTGTGGAGTCATACAGTTCTTTTTGTTTGTTTGTTTCTTTCCAAATATTTGCCCATATCTTTGCCCATTTTTCCTTCTTATGTATCTGGCCTTTCCTCTGGAATAATTTTTATTCTGCCTGAAGTACATTACATTTAGAATTTTCTTTAGTGAGGCCTTTCAGTAGTAGGATCTCACTGCTTTTATTTGTCTGCATATGTCTTAATTTCTCCCTTACTCTTATTTTTTTTTTTTTTCTTTTTTGCGGAATGCGGGCCTCTTACTGTTGTGGCCTCTCCCGTTGCGGAGCACAGGCTCCGGACGCGCAGGCTCAGCGGCCATGGCTCACGGGCCCAGCCGCTCCGCGGCATGTGGGATCTTCCGGACCGGGGCACAAAGCCGTGTCCCCTGCATCGGCAGGCGGACTCTCAACCACTGCGCCACCAGGGAAGCCCTCTCCCTCACTCTTGAAGGATAGTATAGAGCTCTAAGCTGACGGGTTTTTTCTCAGCACATAGAAGATATAATCCCACCATCTCCTGGCTTCCATTGAAGACAGTGAGAAGTCAGCTGTCACTCCAACGACAGACCCTTTGGCGATCATCTTTTTTTCTCTGGTGCTCTTAGCCTCTTCTCTCTGATGTTCCACAGTCTTACTATCATGTGTCTAGACAGGAATTTCTTTTTATTTACCTTACTTGGGATTCACTAGGCTTCCTGAATCTGAAGTTTTGTATCTATAACAATTTTACCAAATTACCAGGCATTATGTCCTCATATGTTGCCTGTCCCTCCATCCTATCATCTCCTTCTAGAACTCTGAATAGATGTACCCTAGGCCTTGTCACTCTATTCTTCTGGATAATTCCTGTGACTGATGGGTTTACTAATCCTGTCTTTGGCTGTAGCTAATCTGTCATTCAACCTGTCCGTTGAGTTTCAAATTTTAAGTCTTATGTTTCTCATTCCCGTCAGTTTTCTTGGGTTCATTTTTGAATCTGGTTGTTCATGACAGTCTCTTATTCTCTGCTCATGCTGTCAAATTTCTCTTTTATTTCTTTAGAAACACAAAAATAGCTGTTTAAACTTGTTTTAGTCTGCATAGGATAATTTCAAATCTCAAGTCTTAAAGGATCTGTTTCTACTACTTCTTGTTCCTGCTGGTTCTCTTTTTCTCCTTGTGAAGTTTATTATTTTTCACTGTGAGCTGCTCCCTTTCTCTGGAACTGTATATGTGGACATTCTAGAAGGCTGACACTTATTAGTTGAATTCTTCAAAGGAGGCGTAGAGTTTGCTTCTGCCAGTTGACTGGGGACACAACCAAGCAGGGGCCATTTTAAATTCTCCAGTTGAGTTTGTTTGAACCACACAAGCAGCGTGAATTCAAACTGAAAAGCATGTGAGGAGCAGCTTGTGGTTGCAAATTCTCAAGTGAGATTTTTTTTTTCCTCTCAACCCAATGTCAAGGTCAGAACAGGCAGGTTTCCTTTCTGTTCTCTTCTGCAGGATGAGATTTACTTTTCATTCTTTCCTTACCCTCTGGACATAGCCCTTTGGACTCTAACTTTGAAGGGAGTCTCCCATGAAATCCTCCCCTTGAGTGGTGTCCCGTGTTTATCTCCTGTTCCTTGCATCCATCTCACACAGCTACAGAAACAGAAGGTCAAAGGCTCCCACCTCCACTTCATTTCAGACATCCATCATTTCCCTACTTTCCCGCCAACTCAGCAATGTGTCAAGAAATAAGTTAAAAAAATATTTTATCCAGCCTGTTAATTATAACCAGGGGAGCTGTTAAAGGGATCTAATCTGGCTGAGTGCCAGGAACAGAAGTTCTCTCTGAGAACTTTCCAGAACTTGCTTTGGCCTTAAGCCTGTTTGCCACTGTTAACACACACTACCTCATCCCGTGATTACCCGTAGGCTTGTTTTTGTGGTTGTGGTTTTTGTTGTGTTGTTTTCCCCTCGAGACCATGGGCTCCTCAAGGACCAGGAGGAAGGGGAGTCCAGTGTTTTCACTGGATGAAATAACGAAGGCACCAGAGAAACGTGTGCTGGAAGTTGAATGAATGAATGAACAAACCAGTCCTCATTACGACGCCCACCCTGCTTCATCTGCACCATCTATTAATTTCAAGTCCAACCAGCGCCTTGACTTACACTTTCTCTTAGGTGTCGGGAGAAAGGATGGTAATTGTGCAAGACATTTGCACGTCACTCACTGTTCATCACAGCTGCACCCTGGTGCTTAGAACCGCACTTCAACCAGGATATGGTCACAGAAAGCTTCAAAACTAACCAATTAAAAAAAAAAAAGGTTTCGTGCCACAAAATGAAAATACTTCTTGCCAGCTGGAATCAAACCAACCAAATGTGGGACCTGTGGGTTTCAGTAACCCTAACCAGAAGGCCCAACCCATGGGCATCAGAGCCTGGCAGGGAATAAGCTGGCCTGTCTGACAGCATGGATGTCTCAGCCCTCGTCTTTCTTAAAATGGAACTAATCCTGGTACCTAAATATACATGGGTCTTTCAAAACCTTGCTGCTTCTCCCACCTACCTTCACACTTCTGACTCAAGGGGGAAAAATAACCCACCAGCAATTCATCTTCTTCAAGGGCTGCCACAAGCTTATATTTTTTCTCTTTTCACAGCTGAGTTATTTCTGATCTCGGTCCTGGCAAAAAGCAACATAGAGCAACCGTGGCTGGGAGACTTCTGGAAGCTGTGCCAAGCCAAACAGTGTCTCAGAGTCCACATCGGACCCGCCAGCCTCGCGAAAGTGTATTTTAACTTGACGGAAAAACACCTTGAAATGCTCGCGATGTAAAACCGGTGAAAATGAGGGTCAGAAAGGAGACGCTCCCAAGTTGTAATGTGAGGCGGTCTCTCGGCCCCTGAACACGTGGCCTCGGGGCTTGCGAAGAATCATGAAAACACGAGCGCTAGGGAGGCCCCAGAGGCTCCAGGGACAGCAAAGTTCAGAGGTAAAAGGCAAGCTTGTGAGTCGGACAAAACCAGGTTTGCGGGCTTCCCGACCTCTCCTCAGCTTCGTGACCCTGAGCTAGTCACTTCCCCAGGCTCCATTTTCTGAACCTAAGAGAGAGGTGATGCTAATATACCTACCTCATAAGGTTGTCGTGACAGTCAAATAAAAGTATATACGTAATTATATATAATCACAGTGTTTATCGAGTTCAGAGCAGACTAAGTGTTCGTCGTATGACAGATGCTGCATTTTTACTGTGTATCGACACTTGTGAGATGGTGATCATGATGGTGGGGGACAAGAAATTGAACTGAGAGGGAAACAGACACGTTCAAAGTTATTTTTAGAAGCAGGGGCAGGGACTTCCCTGGTGGCACAGTGGATAAGACTCTGCCCTTCCTAATTTCTTTTTTTTTTTTTTTTTTTTTTTTGCCGTACGCGGGCCTCTCACTGTTGTGGCCTTTCCCGTTGCGGAGCACAGGCTCCGGACACGCAGGCTCAGCGGCCATGGCTCACGGGCCCAGCCGCTCCACAGCATGTGGGATCTTCCCGGACCTGGGCACGAACCCGTGTCCCCTGCATCGGCAGGCGAACTCTCAACCACTGCGCCACCAGGGAAGCCCCAAGACTCTGCCCTTCCATTGCAGGGGGCAAGGGTTTGATCCCTGGTTGGGGAAATAAGATCCCCACATGCCATGAGGCCAAAAAATTAATTAATTTTAAAAAAACTGTATGGGCAGAAGCAGAACGACAGCCCAGGAGAGCTAAGGAACCCTCATACCTCCTATTTACACCTTTGTTCTTTTGCTCTACTTTCTAGAATATTTCTTCAAACTTATAAGATTGGAAGAGTTCAAATTTATAAAATTTACAGATTTCCAATCCTGCATTTTTTTCACATTGCCCATTTCTAATACTGTGGTCATACTTTTCCTAATACTTACTATTAGGTAAATATCTAACCTGGTCTCATGCTCACTAAGTGCCCTCATATATACCTTCTGGTTTCTGTTTTAGATCGACTTTGTGAGGTAATGTAGGTATACTCATTGCGCAGATGAAGAAACTGAGGGACAGAGAAACAAAATGACTTGTCCAATGCCAGGAAGTCCGTAGGGATTTGAAGTCAAACCTCCCGGCTTGAGATCTGCCTCCGTTGTGGGAAAGCAACCCCGCTTTTCTCTTCTAAATAATCAAGTTCACATTTGTTGAGGTCTGCTCCTGTGCTCACTCAGGGGACTCAGCAAGGAATTGGACACACTCCTTTTCTTGAGGAAGCTCACAGGCTAATGGGCCAGAGAGACACTAAGGAAATAAACAGGGGGCTTCCAATAGAGATGACAGATTCAACAGCTGCATCAACTTTTTCCCTCCCCAAACCCTATTAAAAATATAGCAAAGGGATTTTCGAAAGCCAGAAACAAAAGAGAATGGAAAGGATGGGGGAGGAGACAGCAACAACTACATTCAGGTGAGGAAGCTGAATGCTAAGCTGGTCGTGAGGCACGTTAAGACCAACTGGACTTCATGATGAATCCCCAGAGGGCTTGGGGCCCGGGCAGTGCCAGGAAGTGAGTGGGGCTGAGCTAAAATGAGGAAGAGGACGCGTCGGTCATCTGTTCAAGGAATAGTTAATAAAACAGAGTCTTCTCCTCAATTCCAGGCCACCAAGGACAAGCCTCCACAACCACTCCTTGGCAGAAGCCTGGGCTTTACACGCTTGTTATGGGGGTGGGGCTGGGGGGGGGGGTAGGACAGAGGCCCTCTGGACAGGTATATACAGGATTTGGAGAATCCTCTCATTTTCCCACCCATGTCCTAGAGCACTAGCAGCCTGGCCCTCACTCTCCAAGCAAGAGATTGGGAGAGACTTCTCTGGGGAATTTGACCAGACCAAGAGGAAACGTCTTTAGATACAGGTACTAACATTTCCCAAACTGAATATCCCAGACACATGACTCAGAGAAGCTCACATCACCAGATCCCACCCACACACTCAGGAAGACCAGCCAGCTCCTAGTCCCACAGGCAGACAACCAAAGACAATCAGACGCGGAAGGAGAGCAAGGCACATGAGCAGTGAAGACAGACAACAAACAGAGAAAAGCAACTTGGAAGAAATAGAGACTATTTGAGGGGAGAAAAACTTGGATAAAAAAGCTACCAGTGACATTCTTTGAGAAAGAAGAGAAGAACATATGGTATCCATGAAACAAGAACAGGACACTACCAAAAAAGGAACATTCAGAGAATTTAAAAAGAGCTCTTGCTCTCGACAGCAACTGGTGGTGGGAAAGCTGCACGGCCACATGTAAATCACTGAAGTTAGAACACACCCTCACACCACACACAAAAGTAAACTCAAAATGGCTTAAAGACTTAAATATAAGACGTGACACCATAAAACTCCTAGAAGAGAACATACGCAAAACATTCTCCGACATAAATCGTACCAATCGTTTCTTAGGTCAGTCTCCCAAGGCAATAGAAATAAAAGCAAGAATAAACAAATGGGCCCTAATCAAACTTACAAGCTTTTGCACAGCAAAGGAAACCATAAACAAAATGAAAAGACAACTGGAATTGGAGAGAAAATATTTGCATACAATGTGGCTGACAAGGGATTAATTTCCAAAATATTCAAACAGCTCATTCAACTCAATATCAAAAAAACAAACAACCCAATGAAAAAATGGATGGGCAGAAGACCTAAATAGACATTTCTCCAAAGAATACGTACAGATGGCCAATAGGCACATAAAAAGATGTTCAACACTGCTAATTATTAGAAAAATGCAAATCAGACCCACAACGAGGTATCACCTCACACTGGCCAGAATGGCCATCATTAAAAAGTCTACAATTAAAAATGCTGGAGGCAGGCTTCCCTGGTGGCGCAGTGGTTGAGAGTCCGCCTGCCGATGCAGGGGACACGGGTTCATGCCCCAGTCCGGGAAGATCCCATGTGCCGCGGAGCGGCTGGGCCCGTAAGCCATGGCCGCTGAGCCTGCGCGTCCGGAGCCTGTGCTCCGCAACGGGAGAGGCCACAACAGTGAGAGGCCCGCATACTGCAAAAAAAAAAAAAAAAAAATGCTGGAGAGGGTGTGGAGAAAAGGGAACCCTCCTACACTGTTGGTGGGAATGTAAATTGGTGCAGCCACTGTGTAAAACAGCGTGGAGGCTCCTCAAAAAACTAAAACTAGAGTTGCCATGTGATCCAGCAATCCCACTCCTGGGCATATATCTGGAGAAAACTGTAATTCAAAAAGATACATGCACCCAGTATTCATAGCAGCACTATTTACAATAACCAAGACATGGAAGCAACCTAAATGTCCATCGACAGATGAATGGATAGAGAAGATGTGGTGTATGTATACAATGAAATACTACTCAGCCATAAAAAAGAACGGAATAATGCCATTTGCAGCAACATGGATGGACCTAGAGATTATCATACTAAGTGAAGTAAGTCAGAAAGAGAAAGACAAATACCATATGATATCACTTATATGTGGAATCTAAAATATGACACAGATGAACTTGTTGATGAAACAGAAACAGACTCACATACATAGAAAACAAACTTATGGTTACCAAAGGGGAGAGGGAGTGGGGGGTGGATAAATTAGGAGTTTGGGATTAGCAGATCTAAACTACTGTACATAAAATAGATAAACAACAAGGTCCTATTGTATGGCACAGGGAACTATATTCAATATCCTGTAATAAACCATAAAGGAAAAGAATATGGAAAAGAATATGTATTCTACATATATGTATAAGTGAATCACTTTGCTGTACACTGGAAACTAATACAACATTGTAAATCAACGATACTTCAATTTAAAAAAAGAGCTCTTGAAAATTAAAATATAGCAGAGATTTAAACACTCAAGGAGAAGAGGTGGATTATAAATTTGAAGGAATATTCTAGAAAGTAGAGCAAAAGAACAAATATGCAGCCAGTATAGGAGGTGTGATGGTTCATTTCATGTGTCAACTTGATTGGATCACAGGGTGCCCAATATTTGGCTAAACATTGTTTCTGTGTCTGTGAGGGTGTTTCCAAGATGAGATTAGTATTTGAATCTGTAGACTGAGTAAAGCACATTGCTCTTCCCAATGGGGGTGGGTCTCATCTAATCCTCTGAGGGCCTGAATAGAACAAAAAGGTGGAGGAAGGGAGAATTTGCTCTCTCTGCCTAACTGCTGGAGCTGAGTTATCAATCTTCTCCCATCCTTGGACTGGAACTTACACCGTCAGCCTCTAGAGCTACATCACTGGCTTTCCTGGGTCTCCAACTTGCAGACAGTAGATTGTGCAACTTAGCCTCTATAATTTCATGAGTATAAATAGATAGATGGATAGATAGACAGATATAGAACCAACAAGATGTACAGATATAGATATAGATGTGGAACCAATAGGATATAGAGAAAGAGATAAAATAAAGATAGATCCCCTTGGTTCTCTTTCTCTGGAGAACCCTGACTAACACAGGAGGAAAAAAAGTGCAGGAGTCCAAGAAGAATGACATCCAATTAACAGAAGTTCCAGAAACAGACCAGAGAAAATGGTGGGAAGGAATTCATCAACATTTCGGAGAATTTTTTTAAACAAAAGGGTCTAAATGTATAGATTACAAGGACCCACTAAGTAACCCCCTGGGCAAAGCATGAAAAGAGACTCATACCAGGGCACATCGTCATGAAACTTGAGATGCCTGGACAAACAGAAGATCCCACAAGCATACAAGGTAAGGAAGAGGGTCACACATGAGGGTCCAAGATAGCTTTAGACTTCTCGACAACACCAGCAGCTAGCAGGCACAGGAGCAATGCCTGTGAGATGCAGAAGGAGAAGTATTCCTGGGACTTCCCTGGTGGTCCAGTGGTAAAAAATCCACCTTCCAATTCAAGGGACGCAGGTTCGATCCCTGGCCGGGGAACTAAGATCCCACATGCCACAGGGCAACTAAGCCTGTGCGCCACAACTACTGAGCTCGTTCACCTCACGGGAGAGCCTGCATGCCACAAACTACAGGGCCCATGTGCTCTGGAGCCCGCGTGCCACAACTAGGTAGAAAAAACCTACACACAACAACTAGAGAGAAGCCTGCATGGCGCAATGAAGAGCCCGCATGCCTCAACAAAGATCTCACGTGCCGCAACTAAGACCCACGCAGCCAAAAAAGAAAACGAAAAAGAAAGAAGTATTCCCAAGCTAGATTTCTTTACCCAGACAAGCTATCAATCCAACGTGAGGATAAAGTGAAACTATTTGTAGACATGCAAAGTCTTGAAACATTTACAGTCCATCCTCATTTTTCACGGACTCCTTGTTTGCAAATTCAGCTACTCACTAAAATGTATCTGCAACCTCAGCATCGATACTTGTGGTGCATTTATGGTCATTCACAGACATGCACAGAGTAGCAAAAAAATTGGGGCTCTGACTCAGCACTCACACTGTAAACGTGTCCTTTTTGCAGTCTATTTAGCGCCACATTTCTCACTTTTTGTGCTTTCTGCTGGTGGTTTCGCTGTTTAAAGTGGTTCCAAGCAGAGTGCCTAAGGGTTGTCTAGTGTTTCGAAGTGCAAGAAAACTGGGAGGTGCCCTTATGGAGAAAATCCGTGTGTCAGATGAGCTTCGTTCAGGCATGCGTCACAGGGCTGCTGGCCGTGAGTTCAACGTTAGTGAATGAGCAACACATTAAATATGGTGTCTTTAAACAGAAAATACAGATAAAGCACCCAGAAAGCAAGGTTAGGGGTTGATCAGTTGATGAAAATGCTGTGGGAGTTCCCTGGTGGTCTAGTGGTTAGGATTCCAGGCTTTCACTGCCACGGCCTGAGTTCAATCGCTGGTCGAGGAGCTGAGATCCCGCAAATCGCGTGGGATGCTGGGACCACAGACTCGCAGGAACCTAACCTCGTATTTCCCCTGGGAGCAATAGCTCAGTATTGTCTAGTTCAGTGTTTGCAGTGACTTCATAGAATGTAACTCCCTCGAATAATGAGAACGGACTGTACTTTCCTTATACTCGTTCCCAGGACATTACTTGTCAAGATACTTCACCAGAATATGGGGGTAAATCAAGAAAGAGGAAAGGGACTTCCCTGGTGGTCCAGTGGTTAAGACTCCATGCTGCCACTGCAGGGGGCACAGGTTCGATCCCTGGTTGGAGAACTAAGATCCCATATGCCATGCAGTGAGGCCAAATAGATAAATTGTTTAAAAAAAAAAAGAGGAAAATATAGGATACAGGAAACTGGAAGAGGCAAGGTGAATCCCCAGGACCGCAGCCTGGCCCCAGGCCTGGGGAGCTACAGCTCACCAAGCCCAGGCTCCAGGAGTGGAGAAGGCCTGGTGCATCCGACAGTCCTGTGAGGCAAGTTCCGGACTGAATTAGCAACAGCTGCATAGAAAACTAAGCAAAGGAGGGCTTCCCTGGTGGCGCAGTGGTTGAGACTCTGCCTGACAATGCAGGGGACACGGGTTCGAGCCCTGGTCTGGGAAGATCCCACGTGCCGTGGAGCAACTGGGCCCGTGAGCCACAACTACTGAGCCTGCGCGTCTGGAGCCTGTGCTCCGCAACAAGAGAGGCCGTGATAATGAGAGGCCCGCGCACCGTGATGAAGAGTGGCCCCCTGCTTGCCGCAACTAGAGAAAGCCCTCGCACAGAAACGAAGACCCAACACAGCTAAAAATTAATTAATTTTTAAAAAAAAACTAAACAAAGGAGAAACAACACAATTATTAGCTGGGATGGGGTAGCACTGAGCCTCAAAGGTTGTCACAGGTATGGCCTTTGCTTCATCTTAACACTTGTGAGCATGTGCTCTATTGAGCCCTGTTTGAAGCAAGCATTTTACATGAATGAACTCATTTTTTTAATTTTATTTTTTTATTTTTATACAAGTTTTAAGGGTTACACTCCATTTACAGTTATTACAAAATGTTTGCTATATTCCTTATGTTGTACAATACATTCCTGTAACCTCTCTTACACCCAATAGTTTGTACCTCCCACTCTCCACCCCATGTTGCCCCTCCCCCCCACACTGGTAACCACTAGCTTGTTCTCTATATCTGTGAGTCTGCTTCTTTGTTTTTTCGGTTTTTTTGCGGTACGCAGGCCTCTCACTGTTGTGGCCTCTCCCATTGTGGAGCACAGGCTCTGGACGCGCAGGCCCAGTGGCCACGGCTCACAGGCCCTGCTGCTCCGTGGCATGTGGGATCCTCCCGGACCAGGGCATGAACCCACGTCCCCTGCATCGGCAGGCAGACTCTCAACCACTGCGCCACCAGGGAAGCCTTGCTTCTTTGTTATACTCATCAGTTTGTTGTATTTTTTAGATTCCACATATAAGTGATATACAGTATTTGTTTTTCTCTGCCTGACTTATTTCACTTAGCATAATACCCTCCAAGTCCTTCCATGTTGCTGCAAAACGCAAAATTGTGTTCTTTTTTATGGCTGCATAATATTTCACTGTGTGTGTGTGAGTGTGTGTGTGTGTACACACACCACATCTTCTTTATCCACTCATCTGTTGATGGACACTTAGGGTGCTTCCATATCTTGGCAATTGTAAATGATGCTGCTGTGAACACTGGGGTGCGTGTATCTTCTCAAATTCGTGTTTTTGGTATTTTCGGATATATACCCTGCAGTGCAATTGCTGGGTCGTATGGTAGTTCTATTTTTAGTTTTTTGAGAAACCTCCGTATTGTTTTCCACAGAGGCTGCACCAATTTACATTCCCACCAACACTGTACGAAGTTTCCCTTTTCTCCACCGCCTCGCCAACATGTGTTATTTGTGTTCTATTTGATGATGGCTGTTCTGACAGGTGTGAGGTGACATCTCACTGTGGTTTTGATTTGCTTTTCCCTGATGATTAGTGATGTTGAGCCTCTTTTCATGTGCCTGTTGGCCACCTGCATCTCCTCTTTGGAAAATTGTCTATTCCGTTCTTCTGCCCACTTTTTAATTGGGTGAACTAACTCATTTAAAGCTGCAGCCCAGCAAGGCCTGGTGGATGGCTATCAACCAGGAGGCTGGGTAACTTGTCTAGGATCACACAGCTAGTAAGTGGTGGAAGGAAGATTGGAACCCGGGCGGGCGGCTCCAGAGGCCATGCCCTTAATTACTGAAAACAAAGGTGGCCAGTGTTCTAAGACTATACGCAGAGGTCTGAGGACATGGGAAGGTGTGTGTAGCGGGGGTGAGGTGGGGAACGGCGAACTCCTCGCCTTCCAGAATAAGTCAGCCGATAAAGCTGAAACTACAGAAATCAAGATGCGGTTCCAAAGGCAGGGCGGTAAAAACCAAAATCATTAGTTAAAGGAGGTGAAAGAGTTGCCTCTGGGAAGGGTCTATGGGAAAGAGTGGGGGACAGCGCCAGGAAACTGCTGTTTTTCTTAACAAACCTTGTAGAACTATTTGCCCGTATAAGTCTGATCAAAATAAAAGCTAAAAATAAAGGAAAGAAATAAACAACATCCCCCTGATCCTAGACAGAGCCTGCCAGCCAGTGCTGCCAGGGCAGGGCCTGGGCAGGGAGTCTTGTTTCCCCTGTGACTCTGCCTTTGACCTGGTAGACACCCCCCGACCCTCTACAATCACCAGGGCCATTTCCACCGGGTGAGTTATGGCCCCGGATTGGTTGAAGGTTCCTGCTGAGACCCCATCTGCATCAACCCTCCAGCTCATTCAGGGGCTGCTGGTATTGACATCTCATCTCAGAACCACGCTTCCTGAAAGAAGCCGGGCTGCCAAGGGCTGTCACCACACACACTAATGACACAGACACAGGCTGACACACGGGCTCTCCAGAGACACTCCCAGCACCTGAGGTCACAGGGACAAAGTAGAATCCATCCGGGAGGTTGCCTCAGGCATGCGGAAAACCTCTATCGCATCTCATGCCCCCAGCCCAGCCCAGATGGGGCTCCCTGCCCCTTTCTCCTGATGCTCCAACACTGACTCATAGCTGTGGGTGGCAGCTTTACTGAAGATTCCCAGCTGGCAGCCCCCTGATCAGTGAGGGTGAGTATTAGACGCCTGCTGCATACACATCCCCACCTCTTCTTCTAAGTGTCAAACTCAACAACCAAAGGTGCTGCTGGTCACACAATTCCCTTCCTCCAGGGAATTCCAGACCCTAAAGGAACACTTTTGTTCCCTCGGGGCTGTGACAACCATGTTTCTGCTAATCTGTCCCTTAGCCCCAAGGGGACACTCAGTTAATGGAATTAATGCTTCTAGCCTCTTTCACAGGGCTCTTATGAGGGCCAAATGAATCACGCAGGCTGGGGTATTTGGGGAAACAGAAGGGTTAGAAATCCAAAAAATATTTTGAGAAACATAAGCAATCAGCCCTCTAGGATGTTAAAATAGATGATTACGCCCTGGATTAAATAGCAGAGCAGGCACGGATGAGACGGAATGGCGGGAGAGAAGCTTTCTCATGTAAGAGAATTTAAGATATGATAAAGTTGTCTTGAGCAGACAAAGAACAATGGAAGCGGTAGCACCTAAAAAAATCAGTTTAGATGTATTCTTCCCATCTTTCACGGATGCTGGCAACAAAAATGGCTTATAAAGCAAAGCAAATCTTAGGAAGACTGGCCAAAAAAATAAATGAATATTGACCAGATCTCTGGAGGAATGGGATGTTTCCAAGCTTTTAAAATTCGGGGGTATTTTTTTACAAGGAGAGGGGAAAGGATTGGACTATATAAAGACAAAAAAATCTTCTGTATCACAGAAAAAGTTAGCAGGGAGAAAAATGAACCAACAAAGGGTTAATAACAGTAATCTGTTGAGGGGGAAAGAACTATACCCACTGGTAAGGAAGGCCTTAAACCAACAGGGTTTTTACTTTCTTTTATTTTTTGGGAACTTGACAGAATGATACCAAATTTCATCTGGAAAAATAAACACGTGAGACCAGCCAGGGAAATTCTAAGGAAAAACAAAACTAATGAAGGAGAGCTGGCTTTACCAGATGTTAAAACGTATTATGAAAGTACAATAATTTTTTAAGTTTCGTACTAGAAAAGAAGTCGATACTCAATCCAACCCAGAGTACAGAAATCTGTGGGAATTCAGCACATGGAAAAAAAGGAGGCATTTCATATCAGAGGGAAGAGACCTATTAATCAAAGCAGGGCATTGAGATAACTGGGTAGTCACCCATCTGGAAAAAATAAAATTGAATCCCTACCTCACCCCTTATACCAAAATAAATTCCAGATGGATCCAAGATTTAAACAAAAAATATTGAACCATAAAAATTCTAAAAGAAAACATAAGTGAAGTTATTTATAATCTTGGAAAGGAAAGCTCTTTCTAAGCAGGATACCCAGAAGCCATAATAAAATTCATTTGAGGAAATAAATGAGTGAGAAATCCAAAGAGATGAGGAATAATCCCTCTTTGATATTAGAATCCATGATTAATGGAGAGCAGAGAAACACTCTTTCCTCTATAAAATAACTCAAACCATAATGGCAGTGTCTTCTCCAACGAATGAATGTTGAATAAATGTGAGACCATGTGAGGAAAAATACAAGCTTAAATCCATTTCCATATACTGAAGAATAAATTGCTTATAAAGCAAATCAAATCCTAGAAGGACTGGCCAAAAATATAAGTAATATTGACCAAGTCTCTGGAGGGATGAGAACCTTCCAGGCTTTAAAATGATTGAGGAAATCAAAAAAGAAAGGAGAACTGATTCAACTGTTTTAAAAAATATATCTTCTGTACCCCCCAAAAATCAAAGTTTAAAAAATGTGACTTACATACAATTTTTAAATGTCTAGGTGAAAAAACAGTATAAGCAAAGTCATGACAGAAACCAAACAGGCTCATACAAGTGAGAAAAAGACTTAAAACTATCAGAAAAACAGGCAAAAGCTGTATATGAAAAAGAAATTCACAGAAAAAAGAATTTAAAATGAACAATAACTATATGAAAAATTTCAACCTCGCTCTTAATTTAAGGAATGTAAGTAAAAGCAATAAAATACCCTTTTTTTACCTATCAAATTGGCCAAAATTTTAAAGTTTGAAAATACCTAAGTTTATAGAGAAATAGTCATTCTCAAACACTGTTAGTGGGAGTATAAAATGATCTACCCCATTCCTTTTCATGGCTGTATAATACTCTGTGTGGATGTCGAAAAGTTTAGTTAGCAAGTCACCATTTACAGACATTTAGAGTTGCTGGTTCTTTTTTCTTACGGTTTTAGGTATAAAAATCAGTACCGTGGTGAACATCTTTGTACATACACCTTTGCATACATATGTGAATATATTTGTAGGAGTAATTCTAGGCAATGGGATTGCTCATTGAATGGACCTTTGCATTAAAAGTTTTGAGAGATATGGCCAAACTCTTGGCCTTCCCACAAGGTTACAGCAATTTACACTCTGATCAATTTGTGTGTGTCCCTGTACCTTTTCCAGCAGCAAAATTATAACAGCAATATTGTTTTGTTAAGTATGTTTTTTTTTTAAAAAAAAAAAAAAGAAAGATGAGGAACAGGGCAGGAATGGACAGGAATTAACAAATTGTGGTACAAATGTTTAAAATGTTTCTTAGTTCTGCCTTTGCATTTACCTGACATATCTCTTCCCCACTCTAAGCCTCAGTTTCCCCATCTGCAAAATAAGAGGAATAAAATGAATTGACCCTGGGGCTTCCCTGGTGGCGCAGTGGTTATGAATCCGCCTGCCAGTGCAGGGGACACGGGTTCAAGCCCTGGTCCGGGAAGATCCCACATGCCGCGGAGCAACTAAGCCTGTGCGCCACAACTACTGAGCCTGCGCTCTACAGCCCGCGAGCCACAACTACTGAGCCCTTGTGCCACAACTACTGAAGCCCGCGGGCCTAGAGCCCGTGCTCTGCAACAAGAGAAGCCACCGCAATGAGAAGCCTGCGCACCACAAAAAAGAGTAGCCCCTGCTTGCCGCAGCTAGAGAAAGCCCGCATGCAGCAACGAAGACCCAACGCAGCCAAAAATAAATTAGTTAATAAATAAATATATTTTTTAAAAAATGAATTGACCCTTCTTCAACCTACTCACCTAATAACAAAGAGTGAATGGGTCTTACCTGTGAGTGTCTGGGTGGCAGCAGCAGGTGAGAGGCCATCCCTGCCCACACACCAGAGACACAGATATATCAGGGGCTCCAGCATGGCCCAGCCCAGGCAGACAAGACTGGGTCTCATTCCCCGACTGTGGCTGAGGAAGGTTGGGAAGCCAGTTTCTACTCTGTTGGAGCAGTCATTGTTTTTCTGCCAGGATGCAGAAAGCTGGAACTCAGGGCTGCCTTTCCTGGTGTCTTAGGTGTGGGCCATTGACTTGGTCACAGCCCTTGCTCAAAGACCATCAGTAGCTCCCCACTGCCTGCAGGAGTAAAGCTAAGCCTCTTACTGCGTCTGGCCTCGAGGCTCCAGATTCTGGCTCCACCTCCCTCTATGGTCTGGCCAGACACGTGGTCTCCGCTTCCCAAACTGAGCCCTGAATATACACCTTATCTGGGGACTTTCCCTCCTCCTGTGCTTTGTTCACCTGCAAAGTTCTCCCATCCATCTCTAACGACTTCCTTTGCACAACTGTTTTGCTCATGATCTGCAGTGTGTAATCCAAGGGCATCGGGTCCACAGGGAAATTCCACAAGCCTTTATCACAGCTTTCTGGCTTGATGAATCTCAGGAAAAAAAGCATGCATATTCCAAACAGTGCATAGTATAATTAAGATCAAGACTGGGTATGTTTACATATACGGAAAAAAGACTGGGAGGAAACTACACCACAATGCTCTCATCTCCAGTATCTTCATCAGGGTAACACGGATGATGAAGGTGATGATGACAGCTTACACAGACTGGGTGCTCACGCCACGCCAAGCAGCACCCTAAACCTTTAACAGGTCCTTCTTTATTCATTTTTATATTTTTCAAGGTCTCCACCATTGACATGTATGACTTTTATAGTCAGAAAAACAACTGCTGTTTCTTAGCTAATTAAAGTCATAATAGATACAGAATTATTTTCATACAGTTGAATTATTCTCATCCATTCAGGACTCAGATGGATGAGGTCAGAACCCCACCATCCCCTTCCCCATGGCCCCCTCCTCTGCTGCTCACTCCCCCCACCCCTGCAGTCTCCCAGGAAACTGGGCCCTCTAAGTGCCCATGGCCAGAGGCACCAAGCTAGAACCCGTTCCCGGGAGTCCCCTCCCCTGGCCTGTTCAAGTTTCCATGGCTACCTGGCGGCAGGTGGTGGTTAAGAGTCTAGACCCTGGAAATCAGACCAGCCCTGACCCTGCTCTATGCACCCCCCGTGTGAACTTGGCCGACTTGACTCCTGCCTCTGTGCCTGTGTCCCGGTTGTAAAGTGGCCATCACAGTAGTGCCACCTCCTTTGTGGACGAGAATGAAATGGGATGAGGGCAGAAGAGTGCCTAACCCAAGGTCTGGCGCACAGTAGGCGCTCACTACATAGGTGCTCTGGTCGTACTAATTATTACTATTTGTCACTAATTTGTTGGGGCTGCCCAAAGGCAGCAGACAGGCAGTCCCCTCAAATAAGTACTTATTTAGGAGCTCTCTGAACAGAGGCCTAGAAAACCATAATCTTGACGATAAATAGTCGCCACGAGCTGGGCAAAGTCTGACACCGCTGTGGGTGGCGTCGTGGCGGGGAGGATCCGGCGCAGAGAAGGGTTTAAGCCTCGGACAATGGGCGCCGTCTGAACTAACCAGGGCCGCTTCTTTGAGTCGTGAGAAGAGCTATTTTCTTGTTTAAAGCCTTAAAGAGCTATTAGGTTGGGCAAATCACTGGTAGAACAGCTGGAAACTTAAGTAGCAATTTAAACAGCCCATTGCCCTTCCAGCCGGGGGTGGAATGCGAGCCGCCGGCCGGCCAGTCTCCGGCCCTACATTGTCTGAACTAAGAGGATTGAGCCGGGACCTCTCCGCAGGCTCTGAATGCGGCCCTGAGCTTTATTTAGCAAATCCACAATTTCTACCCCACCCCCTCCTCTTCTTTTTTTTTTTTTTTTTAAGTGAGCAGACCGAACTCTAATTTTCCCTTTTCTCTCCCAAGCCCGTTGAATCGGCCCATTCTTTCATTATCTGGAACTAATGAAGGCCTTGCAGAGTCCCCGCCCAGGAATAGGCCTGTATGTAAAACATGTTTCATTGATCAACTTCAAAAAGTCTTCGGCGGGGTAGGGGGTGACGGGGGAGGGTCTCCCGGCCGCTTGGCAGGGGAGGGGGCGGCGCGGAAGCTGAGTGACAGCGCGGGAGGAGGGGCCGCGCAGAAAGTGTTTCTGTCCCCGTGATCCGTGTGTTTGTTTTGTGGCCGGCGATTCTGCCGGCGCCGGGGCGCCCGAAGCCCCACCGTTCACCCGCAGTGGACTTGGAAAGGAGGGCTGGGTTGCTTTAAATGTTTTATTTTATTTTTTCTTACTCTCCCCACAAATAAAAATTGGGGCCAACCAAGCAGAGCTCTGGCCCTAGAGCAGTGCCCCCAGGGAAGTGTGGCCACTGGCTTTAAGCGTCCCTTAACATCCGTTCCAGCAACATCCCAAGGCCCTGAGAGCCGGTGGCGGGGTTGGGGGGACGGGACGTGGTGGGGGCTTGGCACCCAGACAGGATCAGGCGTGTCGGGCCCACCCGGCTGGGAGCGGACAGTCTGAGCAGGAAGGCACCACAGCCCAAGGACTGTTGAAGCCCTTCCTTCAACAGATATTTAGTGAGCACCTACTACGTGCCAGGCGCCTCTACTGATTGATTTTATTTTTAAGGGTTTTTTTTTTTTTTAATTGCAAAAGCAGTGAATGCCAATTGCAAAACAACTCCATGACACGTGATGGATACACAGGAAGAAGTAAAGGTTCCCAGTGGCACCTCCCAATCCCACTCCCTGGAGAAAACTGCTGTTCACATTTGGATGTCACTTTTTGAGACTTTAAATGTACATACACAAACAGAAAGGGGTTTTTAGTTGCTGTGCTTTTTGCAAACGCAGGATCACAGATCTTGTTTTCAAACTTGCTTTTGTCACAAGGTAGCTGGAACGTTTTTTTCCGAGATGCTCTTGAATGGCTGCATATCACTATTCTGTTGTGTTTGTTCCGTAATTTACTCCACCCTTCCCCTACTGAAAGGCATTTGGGTTGTTTTCAAATTTCCCTTGTTACTAATGATTGTATCCTGAGCATCCTTGAATAACTATCTCCATCCATGAGCAAATATTTCTGCAGAGCTTCCTGGATGGGCAATTGTTGATCAAAGGTAGTTTTGCATTTTAGTTTGTTTTTCCTTTTTATACAATACATAGAGTGATGTGCATAATATGCACTAATCTTTATTCAGCTCAGTACATTTGACACAGGTATATATCTCTGTAGTCCCACCCAGACCAAACTATAGAACATTCCAGCACCCCCAGCATGCTCCCGTGTGTGCCCTCCCACTCAATCCCCCACCCTAGAGGTAAGGAAAGAGCATTCGAAATTTTGACAGAGAAGCCTTCCGTAAGCTCTGCTCCAACGTACCTCCCACGATAGTGTCCAAGGCTATCTCCCGACAGCCTCTCCAGCACGGGTGTTACTGATCTTTGTCTGTTTTTGCCAATCCCATTGACCTAGTTGGCCCCTTTGATAGGAGTGAAGCTACACTTTTTTTTTTTTTTCTGGAAATACTGTGTCCTTTAGGAGTTCCTCCTCTGTCAATTGCCTATTCACATCCTTTGCCCATTTACTCTAGTCCATTAAGAATTCATTCTCTTGGCCACAAGGAGCTTGGGATTGGTCTGAGCCCCTTCCCCTCCCTACACCCCGCTTCTGAACTCCTCACTTCACCTCTCCAAGCCTCGGTTTTGCCATCTGTAAAATGAGGATAGTCACGCCTTCCTGGCAAGGGTGTTTTGTGAATGAAGCAAGGTTGTGAACAGCTGGCTGGTTTTAAGAACTAAGTGAATGGTACCCACAGAAAGCGTGACCAACCCTAGTCCTCATTGCATTCTCCCAGCTCTTTCTCCGGTTTCAAAGGGGAGCCCCTGGAATTGGATTTCTGTTACCTAAGGCAAGGGAGGAGCAGGTATTAGAGGCTCTGGGGTCCACACTGGTGAGGCCCCCAAGGTTTACTTGAAACCAGTTTTTTCAAATCCTTGGAATCAGAAAGGGTCTAGGCTGTTTCTCAAAGAGTGTTGCAAAGAATCTTAACAGTTGCTGCATGACTAATATAAAGGAGGTGAGGGAATGTGATCAAATCAATGTGGGGCACACCGGGCCAAGCAAAGACATGGGACAGCTCTGCTGCAGGATCTCCCAGAGACTTCAATATGCTAAGAGCTGGGACAACTCTCCAAGAGGATGGGGTGTATGCACAGTGAGGTAGTTCCCAAGTGGATTTGACCCTGGGCTCCCAGAGTAGCAGGCTTTTGCTCTCAGAGAAAGCCACCTGCAGAGAAGACTCTGGGTGGGGTGAAACAAATGCCGTAACCCTATTCACAGCGTCCCACCCAGGCCAGAGGGATCTTTCTAGAACACAAATCTGCCATGTCATTCCCTTGCCTTGAACCCTCCCGTGGTGCCCCACCGCTTCCAGGATAAACTCATAGCCTGGGCAACCTGACTGGCCTCCCTCTGCTCCAAACCTTTGCCTCCAGGCCCACCAAACTTGTTGCAGTTTCCTCTGCTTCCCAGGATGTTTTGCCCCTGTTCCTCTATTTGGAAAGCTCTTTGTGTGCCAGCCACCTGTTGGACTCCTATTCATCCTACAAAACCCTACTTACCTCTTCTGTGAAATTTTACCCTCACACATGCCCTTGCCTCACCCAACCAGACCTGCTGAGTTGATGTCTACCCCCCTCTTATCTTAAAATAGCACCTTGTACAGATCTCAGATGTCTCTCTGAGAAGTAACTATCTACTCACTTCTATCCCCGACTGGCCTCTAAGCTCCTGCTAGGTAGAAGCTGTGCCCAGAATAGCACTCTGCATATAATGGGTGCTTTGTGAATGTTTGTTGAATGCCTGAGAGCATGTCGCTCTAACACAATGTCACCCAAACAAAAGCAGTGGTTTGATGGTAATTACAGGACTTTCTTCTCACTGAGTTCTATGGGATTGATTATTCAGGACCAGAATCCCAAAGAGGAAGTTAACGCCCAGTCATTGGTTTGGCAGGGAAAGCACTGCCCAAAATGCCACTGTCTCTTAAGCTCAGGTGAGGTGGCATCCTTCAGCAAGTCCTTCCTGGGTACACCATGATGGCAGAGAACAGCATCGCTTCCCCTAACCCCCATGCCCTTGGAGGGTGGCATTCTTCTTGCTCTTCTAGGCCTAGTGTCAATGTCACCTCCTCCAAGAAGCCCTCCTGGAGACACACAGGAGGTTCTCAGCATAGTTTTCCTTTATTCTTCCTTCTCTCCTAGAGCAGACATCTGCTGTGCCTGCAATCTGGCTAGGGCATCTCCTTTGGAAACTCCCCAACCTCTTGTAGCCTACAGTCTAGTGGGCTCATCAGAGCAGGCATCCAAACCACCCCAGCCAAGGTGGGCACACTACCCTAGCTTGACCCACTGGACTCACTCCTGGGAACTTGAACCTTGACTCAGGGACAGAGACTCATTGAAGCTGATTCATCCTGGACTCGGAGAGCATAGCCCCAGCTCCTGCTACCTGAATCCCGGAGCTGCCTTGGTCCTGTTTCTTCTGAGGCTACGTTTTAGGTTGTCCTTTCTTTTTTTCAGTAAGGTAGCCACCTCTTTCCAATAGAGCTTGTGTGGTTTAAGTTATCCAGAGCCCCCTTCTGTCCCAACCAACAAACTCTGAGCCATGCTCCTCATTCTGCCAAGCTAGCACTCCCTACACTTTGCTCTATATATGTCTCTTGACTGTTACTTTACCCTAAAGTTTATATCAGGTTTTTTTGGTTTGTTTTTTGTTTTTGTGGTACGCGGGTCTCTCACTGCTGTGGCCTCTCCCGTTGTGGAGCACAGGCTCCGGACGCGCAGGCTCAGTGGCCGTGGCTCACGGGCCCAGCCGCTCCGCGGCATGTGGGATCCTCCCGGACCAGGGCACAAACCCGTGTCCCCTGCATCGGCAGGCGGACTCTCAACCACTGCGCCACCAGGGAAGCCCAAGAGCTTCTTATTCTCATTTTACATACGGGGAAGCTGAAACTCAGAGAGACTGAGGAACTTCCCTGAGGACACACAGCTGGTTACATAGTTGTGTCCACTCAGGTCTAAAAGCAGTTTCTGTGGTCGGTTGCAGGAGACTTGCAGTACAGCAAAGAGGAACAAGGGTGGATATGAGAGGCAGGGCCCTCTGGCTGGAATCTTGGCTGCTTCCTGCAGAATTCATGTGCCAGGGTCTCCCTCTCCAGCCTGAGCTTGTCATGAGCAGGGGCCAGGTCTCTTCCTGTGTCCCTAGTGTCCAGCTCCAGGAGTCATTGCTCAGTAAATTTTTTTCTTTCTTTCATTTTGTTTGTGTTTTTTTGTTGTTGTTTTGTTTGTGTGTTTGTTTGTTTTGGCCATGCCACGTGACTTGCGGGATCTTAGTTCCCTAACCAGGGATCGAACCCAGGCCCTCAACAGTGAAAGCGCGGAGTCCTAACCACTGGACCACCAGGGAATCCCCAGTAAATTTCTTTCTAAAGGAAATAACTCCTCCTTTGTCTCTTTTGGGCAATAGCACAGCAACTAAATAACTCTTTTCCTTTCTCTAACAATTTAGGTGGGACCAAGGCAAGTCTACAGCAGGGGGTACTTTCTTTTCTTGGACTCAGGTTCTCCACCTACAAAACAGAGGTTATGAGACATGTGACCTCAGCCTTTGAGGGTCAAACAAAATGATGGGTGTGAATGAGTCTGGGAAAGTCCTGCACAAATGCCCATTGTCAATACCGCCCCGCTTTGCCCGGGGATGCTAGCTATCAAAGAGCATTGCTGACCTTGGGGCAGAGCCAGAGAGCCCAAACTCCCTGGTCAAGCTCTTTCTCTCTCGGGCCAGTGTCCCTCACTCCCCCAACAGTCCTAGAAGGTAAGGGTGTCAGGCAAGAAAACCACAATGGCTCATTGTGCGTGGGAGCTGCGTCCGTCTGCAGCCTGGCGTGGGTGGCTGTAAGGAGACCTTTATCATGGTGACACAAGCCCTTCCTCCTTTGTGTTGGGGACATTCTTGGAGTTGAACTAGACTAGGTCTAGGTCCAGAGAAGGGCTGGCATGTTCCACTGAAATGGCAAACTGGATCAAGTCCCCAGAGGATGGGAAAGCCCTGGGTCTCTGGGCCAAGAGCCCTTGACTTCTTTCGGGATCCTGGGAGACCCTCTCTGGGATGTCGCTGACCAGCATCATCGCCTCCTGACTGTCTGTTATCTCTGCCACCAATTAGCCCATGAGAAAATGTGTGAGGGGATTCGAGGCAAATGTCTCCACTGCCATGCCTATTTTCAGTGCCTTCCCTGCCAGACCACTTGCTGGGCACTGAGAACAGAAGGGAGGGAAGAGAACTAGTGACCCCCTAATTCATTCACGGAGCCCCCGCTCTGTACCTAGTATTAATTAAGGCTCCCGCCCTGTCTGCAGCCATGAATCCCTTGCCTGGCTTCCTGATGGTTCTGCCTCCTTGGAGGACTGTGTTGGGCTTAGGTTTTTAGAGATGCTTGCAGCTCAGGCAGGTGGCCTCCGTGGGCAGTGTCACTGGGAAGAATGCCAGGTAGTGACCCTAAAGGGCTGAGGAGATTGAGGAGGTGGAGAGGGGTCAACAGGTTCAAGAGCTACTTAAGAGGTGAAGTTGATAGTACACGGTAACACCTTTCTGAGAAGCAATTTGGCAATAGGTATAAGAAGACAAAAACTGTTGGTTCCCTTCTACCCCGTTATTCCACCTCCATGGATTTATTGCAAAGCAATGATCAGAGAAGCAAGCAAAGGTTTAGGTACAAGGATGTTCCACTCAGTGCCGTTTATAACAGCAAAAAATTAGAATCAGCTTAGACTGGTTAAATAAATTATGTTGAAACTCTGCAATGGAATACTACATAGCTTATTAAAAACTCAATCCTAAAAGAAGATGTAATTCTTATTAATTTGAATGAGATGAGAGATGGCAGGTTGCAGAGCTGAATGTGTTGAATAAAACTTGAAAAGTATGCTGAACAAAAGAAGTCAGACAAAAGAGTACGTCATTAGGCGTGATTCCATTCATATAAAGTTTTAGAATAGGAAAAATTAATCCATAGACAGAGACATCAGATCAGTGATTGCCTGAGCTGGAGGGGGGTTTGGGGCAATTGATAAGAATGGCAAGTGGAAATTTGGGGAGTGCTGTAAATGTTCTCTACCTTGATTTGTGGTGGAAATTACACAGTTGTGTGCATTTGTCAAAACTCACTCAATGGTGCAGCAACTGTGGAAAACAGTACGGCAGTTTCTCAAAAAATGAAACATAGAATTACAATATGATTCAGCAATTCCACTTACAGGTATACAGTCCAAAGAGCTGAAATTAGGGACTCGAACCCATAATTCTATACTGATGTCACAGCAGCATTATTCACAATAGTCAAAAGTGGAAACCCAAATGTCCATCCACAGATGAATAGATAAACAAAATGTGATCTGTACATGGAATAGAATAGCATTCAGCCTTATATAGGAATAAAATTGTGATACATATTACAACAGGGGGTGAACTTTGAAAAAATTGTGCTAAGTGAAATAAGCTAGACACAAAAGGACCGATACTGTATAATCCCACTTATATGAGATACCAAATCCATAGAGACAGAAAGGATGAACGGTGGTTCCCAGGGGCTGGGGACAGGGGAGGATTGGGAGTTAAGAGTTCAATGGGTACAGAGTTACAGCTGGGGATGATGAAAGCGTTCTGGAGATGGACGGTGGTGATAGATGTACAACAATGTGAATGGACTTAATTAATGTCACTGAACGGCACACTTGAAAATGGCTAAAATGGTAAATTTTATGTTATGTGTATTTTACCACTAACAAAACTTTTTTAAAAACTCAATGAACCATGCGCTTAAAATGGTGCATTTTGTTGTATGTAAAGTATGCCTCTATAAAAATAATTAAAGGAAAATTTAAAAACAAGCATAGAGGTCAGAAAAATGTGCTGTATGTGTAACATGATCTTAATTTTATAAATAAAATTTAAATTTTAAATTAAAATTAGAAAGATAAAATTCTGTGTGTATGCTCATAGAAAAAAGGCTGGAAGGAAATACAGCAGAAAGTTAATTGTCACCCTTTCAGGACTTGTTTTCTGTATTGAGCAGATATGACTTTTCAAATTGGAAAAGATGTTAATTTTTGTCTAAGGCGTTCTTGCACAAATCAGCCTTCGCAGGGCATGTGGTGAGGGCACACTCGGGCCTGCATTTGGGGCACACGCCCCGCATTCCTACCCGCCCCCCCACCTCCACGTGCCCATGATGCTTGTTAAGTCATCCTGGTGCAGGGGACTTGGAATAAGCTCCACCGTAGCTTAAAAAAAAAAAGATTCTAAGAGCTTTTGGAGATCAGGTCCACTCCATGACTCTCTAAGACAGACTTCCAACCACTCTCCCACACCCCCGCTCCCATCTCGGCACCTTTGATGTTCAGGTCCTGATACAGGTACCAGCTCTGGGAGATCCTGGCTGATCGCCCCCATCTGCATGGCCCCCGCACCTCTCCATCAGCTGATCCTACCGCCCTCTTCAGTTCTCTGCACTGCCTTTTTCACCACCTTAGGCTTTTCTTTCTTGTTTCTTATTGTCTGCGCCCTTGAATGGGCTGTGAGCTCCCCGAAGGCAGAGAATGTCTGGCCTACTCACTGCTGTATCCCCAACACCTAGAACAGAGTCTGGCATGAAGAAGTTGCTCAGTAAACATCCTCTGAATGAATGAACTGCCTGGCTGCTATGGGTGGCAATGCCCACTCTGTGCCCAGCACTATACATGTGTGATCTTATGAGATCCACATGCCTACTCTGTGAGGTAGGCATGCTTAGCTCAACTTTAAGGGTGAAGATACTGAGTCACAGAGAGGTGCAGTGTCTTGCCCAAGGCCACAGAGCAGGTAAGTAGCCGAGCATGGATTTAGGTCCTGATTTGCCAAGCCTCTACCCCATCGCTGAGCACCTAAAACTACAGGACAGAGGGAGGATCGGGGAAGCCTGGACAGGGAATCAAGAGCACACAGCTGCTCTCATCCTGATTCTGATTGGCTGGGTGACCAAGGGTAATACTTTCCATTCATTCATTCATTCATTCATTCATTCCTGGCTCTGCTGTATGACCTTGGGCAAGTCACTTAACCGCTCTGTGTTACGTTCCACACCTGTAAATGAGGATAATAACACCTACCTCATGGGGTGGTTGTAAGATTTCATGAATTAATATATGTAGTGTTTAGAACAAGGCCTGGCACACCTATTTGTAAATGGTGTCATATCATGGAGACACCCCCCAACCCTGTGCTTTGATTAAGCAGGACGATTTTGTTTGTAGGAGACAGAAGCCAGCACAACTGTCTTAAGAGCAGAAGCCTTGAACAGTGTCAGGTGTCTCCTTTCCCCTCCCCTCCTTTTCTCTTCCCTCTCTCTCTTCTCTTTCCTTCCCCATATCTTCCCTCTGCTTCTCTCTGGCTGATCCGTTCTCTCAGGCCAGCTGTCCACACCATGATAGAACCACAGCGACAGGCAATTCTGACACCCATCCCTACTGCCCCATGCCCACATAGGAAAGTAGACACACCCCACCAGCCCCACTTAGAGAATCCCAGGGAAGACATCTGATTGGCTTGGTTTAGTCACATGGCCTTGCCTGGACCAATTGGCCAGGGGCATGAAATACAATGAATGGCCAAGCCAGCGCCACCTGTTCACCACTGAAGCCTTGGGTTGAGGTCTGGAAGGGAGACTCGGTGACCAGGAAGTCTAACTAACCTTCACACCGCAACATCTGACCTAAGTGAAAGACAGATCTACTAACCAAAAGATCTGCTAAGTTCCAGGTTTCAAAGCTGAACCGGTGCCCCTGGTGGGGGGGATCACGCAGGATCAAGGGCCCCAGGTCACCCATTCTGGGCACCTGAGGATGGCAGTCCTGCTGGCTGGCCCAGCTTCCCCTCGGGGCAGAGGATGGAGGTGTCCAGGAGAAAGTGGGCAGCTGGATTCACTCCCCAAGGCCCTGAGCAGGAGGTGGGCTGTGAGGACAGAGCTCCTGAGCCTTGAGTGTGGTCTGCCAGGCACAGGGATGGGGAAGGGCATTGTGAGAGAAGGGAACGGAGTGAGCTGTGGCTCAGAGGTGTGAGGCAGCATGGAGCAGAGGGGAAGCGTGGGGCTTTACCAGGCAGAGGGTGGACCCATCTCCCACGGTCCCGAGTGGACTTTGTCCTGTAGGCAGCAAGGACGGGAGAGGTCAGGTCTGTCTTTGAGCACCGACTCCAGCTACCCTGGTGGGTATGGGTTTGAGCCTCTGTGGAGTCATGTGGGTGAGAGCTGGTGTCATCTCAACCAAGTCAGCGGCCCAGGGAATGGAGAGGAGAGCTTATGTGGCATTGACACGGCTTGGTGGGTGGGGAGAGGAGGGGGCGAGATGCCAGCCCCAAGGCAGGGGGCCCTCAGAGGAGCAGGCTTGGGCAGAAGGAGCTGAGGGCCCAGCTGGTGAGTTTGAGGTGCCTGAGGGGCTCCGGTGGACGCGTCCATGGGGCAGCAGACCTGCGGGGCTGTGCTGAGGCTTCCGCCTCTGTGAAGCCGGGATGTCTCCAGGATTCACTTGCAGCTTTTGCTGTGGATGTGTCTATGGCCTTGCTGCTTGAGTCAGTTCCACACATACACCCCTGAGGGGATGGGTAGGGGTACGTGTGTGTGTCACGTCCTTCCCGCTTCCCACTTCTACACAGCCCCTCCCAGTATCCCAGAGTGAAGTATTGCCATGCTAGATGGGTTGGGGGGGTGGACCTGTTAGAAAGATGGGGAGCATACAACTGGGTGGTACCTCAAATCAACCATATGAACTGCGAACGGTTACAATTTGGCCACTATGTGAAGACCACTCTTCTCAATATCAAAACCAAAACAGTAACACTTTGTGATTACAGGTAGGAGCACCCTAACTCCCTTCAAGTGGGTTTTATTAGCTGTAATGGCTTGGAGCATGTCTTTGGGAGTCGCACAGACCTGGGTTCGGATCCCACGTCTGCCACTGGCTGGCTCTGTGGTCCCAGCAAGTGGCTTGTGGGTCTCCGTTTTTTCAGGTGTAAGGTGGGGGCGGTAGCAGTTTCTACCTCTCAGGATAAATGATGTAACGCACAGGACGTCTGAGCACAGTGTCGGGTACACAGGGACACTCCATACGTGGTACCTGTTGTTATAATTGGGGAAAGAGGCAGGCGGTAGGTCAGAATCCCTTGAGTGCTGAATCTCAGGAGGGTTGTTTCAGAGGAGTCTGGAACGTGAGCTGGAGATGTCCAGGGCTCCTGGGGACTGAGACCCTCATTTGACAAGTAGGGGCTTGAACCAAGGAACCTGACCTGTGGGGCCCATGGTCACCCAGCGATCACAAAAAAACAAACTAGCCTTGGAGGTCTTTGTGAGCAAACACGAAGCAGTATTATTACGAAGGTTCATTTTCAATAAGAGGATGACAGAAGCATCTAAAATCACCAAGATCAAGCCTTCACATCCCTGTAATGACATTTCATGCCTGCAGAGAACTTTATTTTCTCAAAGAAATTTCTGTTTTTAAAGAACAACTGTCTTTAATCAAGAGAATTCTTCCTGAAGAAATAAAAAAAAAGTAAGTTCTTCTTATGCTGAAGACTGGGGTCAGCAGGCTGGAGTCGGGGTGGCAGTGACTGTGTGCCTGGAAGGAACAGAAGCGCTCCTTTCCTCCTCTCCCCTCTGCTGCTCCTCAGACCTCTGCGAGGTGTCAGCAGGGGGACCCAGAGGGCCCCAGAGGACAGTGGTCCTGCTGGCCAACTCAGAGGCACAGAGGATGGAGGTGCCCAGGAGAGAGTGGGCAGCTGGATTCATTCCCCAAGGTCGCATCAAATAGCCAAAGAATCTTTACTGCTCCCTGGAATAATACGAATTCTCAGTTAAGTGATGTCTGTCTTGCTTCTTTGTCCGTTCATTCATTTATTCAACAATCATTTCTTAGGCCCCAGCTGGGAGCTGTGACTCCAGACGTGGATCAGCTGTGAGCCCCACTTTCGGGAACCCCCAGTCTGGGAAGAAACGATGTGAAACCCAGGGTGAGCTGGACTCTGATGGGGAAGCCCCAGGGTCTGTCGGAGCCCGGGGGAGACCCTACACCCTGCCTGGAGGCAGGGGTGGGCAGAAGAGGAGGGGTGAGCCTCGTGAAGGAGGGAAGTAAGGGCGATCCTGGCAGAGGGAGGCACGTGGGCAAAGGCTTGGAGGTGTGAAAGCAAGGTGTCTGTGAGGCCATCTTTGCCAGTGGTTTGTCAAGGAGAGGACTGCCGGGGAGGGCAAAGGGTGTCCCACAAAATGTTCACGGGTTGTTTGGAAAGTGATGGGGAGCCATGGAATGTTCCCTCCCAAAATGACTGTCTGATTCATGCCTGGGCCTCCACTCGCTTAGCTCAGTTTCCAGAGGCTGCGAGACATCCCTGGCTGGAGTCCAGACAAACGGGATCTCACCCCACCAGCCCATCCTGGCTGCACAGACACCACAGTCTCAGTGAGCAGCTGTCCTCCATGCCACCGTCACCCACGTGCAGCACTTAACAGTTTGCGAGGTGCTTGGAGGATATCCACTCCTAGGCCCCCACCTTCTCTCCCTCACACCTTGCACGTGGTTTTGTCCATCTCGGAAATCTCCTACTCATACTTGGTGCCCAATTCTAGGGTCATGTGCCCTGGGAGGCCTTCCTGACCACCCCTGGGGCAGAAGTGACCACCTCTTTCTCTGCCACTTCCTTCAGTGCATACCTGGGAGGCTTCTGAGTGTGTGTCTCCAGCCCCCTCCTCCTCTGCTCCCTGACTCCTAAGCCCAGACCATGATCTCCTCCTGGAAGGAACCACTTTTTCTCTGCACACCCTGAAGGGGCAGGCTAGGGACTGGACTTGGTGTGAGTGAGTGAGTACTGCCTCCGGGATCTGGGGGGTCACAGTCTAACAGGCCACCACCCTGCTTGCATTTCCTCCTTGATCTGGGGGGACAGAGCCTGGAAGAAGAATCCCCTGCTACTGTCAAGCTTGGGAGGCACCTGGCCAGGGGTGAGGGGCCCCCTGACGAACAAGCACATTAAAGGGCATTGTTTCTAGTTGGTTAGAGCCCCTGAAAGGACCTGCCCTCCTGTCCCAACTCACCTTTCTTGTCCTGTTACCTAACGCACAAGAACTTTCTCCCCCAGAAACCCGAAGCCACGCCACTGGGAGGAGGGCAAAATAAAGCCTGACAGCAGGGTCTCCCACATTGAGCCACCAGCTGGAGCAACCACATGGAAGGAAGTGTCTGGCGTGATGGGGGGTAAGGCTGGCCTTCTCTGCACGTGAGGGACCCCTTGCCTCAGCCAGCAGGCCAGTGCCAAGCTGTTTGTGATATGAAGTCAGATTGGGAGCAAGGTGGCTGGACAGATTCAACTTTCCAAGGCTGCCGAGACTGCCTACAGAAGGTTGTGTGAGTGTGTGTGTGGTCACGTGTCTGTGTGTGAGAGGCTGCGTGCTTGAAGTGTGTGTGACGGTATGTGTCTGTGAGGATGTATATGAGTGTGTGTATGAGTGAGAGCATGTATGCCTGAGGGTGTGTGTTGGAGGGTGTATGTGAGTGTGTGTGTGTGTGTGTGTGTGTGTGTGTGTGTGTGTTGGGGGCAGGATGGGAGCTGGTGGGGAGAGGAAAGTTGGGTGTGGACTGGTGCAAGCAGAGTGGACAAAAAGAGGAAAGTCTTGTCTTTCAGGCAGGCCTGGAGAGCAGGAGAAGAAAAAAGGAGCTCTTATTGGTGGTTGTCAAGGAGATGGGCCTTGGGGTTTGCTGAACTTTCTTCCCTTAAAGCGTCCTGCCTGGAGCTGAGAAGGGCCATTTATTTCCAGCCTCACCTCCCAGGCGGGGGTCTCAGGTCTGAGTCCCAAAGGAGTCAGGTGTAGACTCCAGGCCAGGCCAGAGCAATTCTTGGGTGGAAAGACCTGAGGCTTGCTCTGCCTGCCCCCAGCCCACCATCCCGCGGGCTCTGGCACTCGGAGGCCCTAGGCCTTGCATTCTGGGGCTGGGGCGTGGCGGGGGGGGCGGTGGTGGTGGGCATCAAACTTTGCTGGGTAAGAGGTCAGCCCCGAGATGGGCTGCGCTGGCCAGGACTGACCGCAAAGCAGACACGGAGTTTTCCTGGCGTCCCTCCAGACGTGGATCCTGCGGCACTCCTACGACAAGCACGTTTACAGGCCATTGTCCTTTGGGGAGTGGTAAATAGTTCATTTGTGGGTTTTTTGTTTGTTTTTTTAACATCTTTATTGGAATATAATTGCTTTACAATGTTTTGAACGTAAATTTTTAAACCGATCGTCAGGATTTTTTCCTGTCTGGCTTCTTCGCCGCTGCATTGCCAGAGACTGGCACACAGTAGGTGCTCAATAAACATTACCGAATGGACAAACGGGCAATTCTAATGTGAGCGATTTGCGTTTCTTTCACTACAAATGGATGCCGCTGGGCCTTTCTCGACCTCCGAGGGAGGGTTGGCAGGCCCCCTCCACTCCCGTGTGTGTGTGTGTGTGTGTGTGTGTGTGTGTGTGTGTGTGTGTGTCTGTGTGTGTGTGTCTGTGTGTGTGTTTGTGTTAGCGCGCGCGCGCGCGCGCGCGCGCGCTGGTGGGTTGATGGGTACTGCCCCCAAAGGAGCGGCCACCCTCGACGACAGGGGCTGGGGGGCGCGGGTGGGGGGGCGGTGATCAAGGGACAGAGGGAGGGAGAAGCCTCAGAGGCAGCTCCAGCCTGGCCTAGACCGCGTACCCCACGGTCGAGCGATCCGGCCCCTAGCCCCCACCTGCCGCCCGCCCCGAGGGGAGGGGGCGCCCCCAGATGCCCGGTCCGACCCCCCCGCCCCGCCCCGCCCCTCCCTTCCCCTCCCCCCGCTGGCTGGGGGCCTGCCCCCATTGGCCGGCCTCTCACGGAGCCCTGCCCCCGGCAGCAGCGGGCCAATGAGCGCGCGGCTGTCAGCTCGTCAGCCGCGCCGGCTCGGAGACTGTGAGCCCGAGCGTTGGCCGCGGAACCAGCAGCTACGAGCGCTCGCCGAGCGGCCGGTCGGCGGGGTCCTCGCGCCCCGCACGCCCGCACGCACGGCCCGGCCCGCAGTGAGCATGGGCGCGGCGGCCGTGCGCTGGCACTTGTGTGTGCTGCTCGTCCTGGGCGCGCGCGGGCGGCTGGCGGGGGGCAGCGGGCTCCCAGGTAAGCCCTGAGCCGGTGGGCGGCGGGCGCTCGGCGGCGGCGGCAGAGTCCCGGCCGGGCCCCCAGCCCCGCGCCGTCGGGAGGGCCACAGCCCGCGCGGCCCCGCGCCCCGCCCTGCCTTTTTGCAAAGTAACTTCTGCGGCCGGCGCGGGGCGCCCCTCCCCGCAGCCCGGGCGGAGCGAGGCTCCCGGAGCCCGGCGGGGCCGCAGCATGGGGCGGGGTGGGCTGAAGCCCCGTGGGTGGGGGGAGTGTGAGGGCGGGAGGAAGAAAGAAAGCACGACGGCCCGCCGAGGGCCCCCCGCCGTCCCCCGCTCCCCGCCTGAAGGCGGGAGGGAGTGGGGACCCCGGAGCCAGACGGGCTCTCCCCCAGGGGAGACGGGAGCGCGGGCGGCAGGAGGCCCAGAGGGGAGACCCGGAGGAGGTGAGCAAGGGGAAAAGGACGGACGCAGAGAGAAAGAGAAGGGGGAGGTGTTAGATGGAGAGACAGACGGACAGAAAAGGAGGCACACAAAAGGACACAGGAAAAAAAACCCAGAGAAAGACAGACTGGAAGAGTGGAGACCAGAAAGACCAAAGAGGGAAAGGAGGGAACCGAAGGGAGTAAGGAGGCAAATGAGTAGCAGGAAGGAAAAGGCTCAGAAGAGGGAGGTGTGAGGGCAGGACTAAGGGATGGGAAGGAAGAGAGAGGAGGAGAGGTGCAAGCGGAGAGGCACCGGAGAAAGAGGGGGGAGGACTGGGGGAGGGAGGAGGCAGCGAGACAGAGGGAAAGAGAGGAGGATGGAGATGGCTGGAAAGCCATGGACAGATGGACAGACAGGAGGGGGAGGGCTGAGGGAAGACACAGACGAAAGGAGATGCATGGGAACCAGAGGGAGGGGAGCCCAGACATCGGACACGGTGAGGGGGTCCAGGAGACACAGGAGAAGGGAACCAGCATCGAGCATCAGGCATGGGACATGGTTAGGGCAGGCAGCAGAGGCGAGGTGGGAGCTCCCCACGGATTTCGCAGGGACCCCGGCACTCCACCCCTTCCCCTCCTGCTCCCTCGGGTGTCTGGAGGGGGCTGTCCCGCAGAGCTGAAGACACATCCTCTCCTCCCACATCTGACCCTGTCCCATAGAGGAGCTTCCTTCCTTTCCCTCCTTGAAGGGAGGGGAGAGACCCTGCTGCGCTCTCCCTGGCTTCTCTGAGCTCCCCTGGCTGCTGCGTGGGGCTCCCTGAGGTCTGCGTTTGGTGGCAGGAGGTCTGTTCCTGGGAGTTACACCCTGAGTGAGGATGCCGGGCCATTTAAACTATTCCACAATTGGAGCCGAGCTGTCTTTCCTGTGGCCCCAAGGGAAACTGGGCCCTACTGCCACACCCCCACGTGTCTGTGGGTGTCTCTCCTGGGCTTTGAGGTCCCTCAGCCCTGTTGGATTGTTCCTGTATGCGCCTGTCTCCCTCTGTCTTGGTCTCTCTGCTGTGTCTGTCTGCACTCCCCAGCCCCAGCCCCACCCCATGGAAGCCTTGTGCTATGAAACCACTAATGTCAAACAAGCACCTGTGATGGGAGGACTGGGCTGGGCTGTCCAGGCCAGGACTGTGGCCAGGGAACCTGCAAGAACCCATGGCCTGTGTTTCCTCTCCCTCTGTCCTCTCCCCAGCACTCACTGAAAGACATGTTTAAAAGGTGTGTTGGGAGGTTGCCCCCACTGCCTCTTGGCTAACATCCATCCATTTCCATCCCACGAAGACACGTACCTACGTGTGAGACTGGGGGCACAAGGGGCTCCAGAGCCCCAGGCAGTTTACCTCCCTCATCACCGTGCACTGACCCTTGGGAAGTGGGAAGAGCTGTATCTGTGATCCATTGCCCCTGCTGGTCCTGTCTCAGAAGCGGCCCCAGTCCTCTCCCCCTAGAAGGGTGCCCATTGACCCCCTCTGGTCTCTGGCTTCCTGCCCTTGAGGCTGTGCCACCCCTCTCGGGGGTCCCTCTGGGGTCGCTTCTCCAGAGGGGGATGTTCTGCTGGCCCGATGTTCCTGCTGGCCCCTGGCCATGTGATGGCTGGCTCTGGTCTCCTACACAGACTGCCTCCTGGCCCCCGTTCCACCTTCCTCTGGGCAGCTGTAGAGGATGGGCTGCTCACCTGAGCAGATACAACCACCCTGAGAAGGGATGCCACCTTGTGCGTGTGTGTGTGTGCGCGCGTGCGCGAGCATGCAGGGAGGTGATTCTGTTGTGTTTCTTTTTGATGCCTCTCTTCCTTTAGGGGCAGACTGGGGCCTTGGGGACTAGGGCACGGAGGAAGGGTCCTGGGCGGGGGGCAGTGGTTCTCTCACAGAGGCCCCCATGCAGATTTAGAGCCCAGAGGCTATTCAGGGGAATAATTCAGAGTGGACAGTCTTGAGGGCCAGACAGGCTAGGGAGTGGCCGGAGGCGTGAAGAGAGGAGGACATTCCAGGACTTCCCCAGGCTTGCCCCTGGGGGACTGCCCTCAGGGTGGCTACTGAGAGTTCCTTGTGCTCCCCTCCGAGTCCTTCTGTCTGTCTGTCATCCATCTGTATTCTATTCTTGGCTGGCTGGAAGCAACACGGCATGTAGCAAAGCTCTGGACCTGCTTCCCTGAGGCGGAGTCCAGGCTCTGCTCCTAATGAGCTACCGACCTGCAACAGGCTTCTCTGGGCCTCAGTTTCCTCATTTATAACCCGAGGAATGAACCTAGATTACAGCTACGGTTTTCTGGCTGTGTTGTTCCGTGCTCTGAGGGTCCTCTCCCTGTCTGAGCTGCGGGGCAGGGGGAGGTGTATACACAGGATCTATTCTACGTTATTTGCCCAACAGCTGTTCCAACTGAAGGTGTATACGGGTTGTTGCGGGCAGGAGGTGGGGAGTGCCAGGAACCCTCACAACCTAACTAACTTGGGTTTGGAAGTTGGAATAAGAGAACCAGGACTGAACCTAGATTTCCAAGGTGGGGAGGCTGGAGAGACCGGAACCGTTCCTTGAGGCCCGTTAGCCCCGTCGAGGGTATGGGTCTGTGGAGGCCAGGTGAAGAATCCTTTATTTCCACAGCCTAGGGGCTGGGTGGGGCCCCCGTTCAGATCTCCTTCGTGGGCCTGCTGGCCTCTGCTCAGTGCGCCATGCTAGCCTCCATTTCCCCATCTGTAACCCAAAGGGGATGGATTTAAATTCCTCCGAGGACGCTTCTGGCTCTAAATTCTAGAATAAGGAGAGTGGAGGAGGGATGGAGAGATGCTTTGTGAGGAGAGCAAGACGTACAGAGAGGCTTCTCGTTCTGTTCCTAAGCCTCTGTTTTCTCATCTTTTTAGTGGGAAGAATAGCTCTACTTGCTGGAATTGTTGTGACACTAAATAAGACCCGGCACTTTGGTAACGTGCCTGGCACAGAGTAGCCACCCCAAAGATGCCACCAGTCGCTGCCTGTCACACCAGGTGGTCACATGAAGGCTCTTACTGTTAATTACCCCGGTGATCAATGGAAGGGCGAGGGACAGAAGGAACTCCCTGCCCCGCGCTAGCTGCCCACTTCTTCAGGCCACACCTCACTCGTGGTTCCCCCTCCAACAGGGGCCGTCGACGTGGACGAATGCTCGGAGGGCACGGACGACTGCCACATCGACGCCATCTGCCAGAACACGCCCAAGTCCTACAAATGCCTCTGCAAGCCAGGCTACAAGGGGGAAGGCAGGCAGTGTGAAGGTGAGCCCAGCCCTCCAGCCAGACCCGTGGGCGCCACCGTCATTGCAGGCGGCCTCTGTCAGCCTTGGGAGGGAGGCTGCGGGTTTCCCCAGGAACCTGTGCTGCTTCCTTGGAGGAGATATTTGGAGTCGTGGGGTGCTTAACTCTCCCTGGGTTTGAAACTTTGGTTTTGTTTTTTTTTTTTTAAAGAAATTGAAATGGAGCACTCAGTGATATATTTGTCCATCTGTCCCTGACTGGATGTGCGTGGGGTAAAGGCCTGGGGTGACCCCACCAAGGTCCCTAGTTTCAAATCTGAAGCTACCCGTGTACCCTGTGTAGCTTCCCCAAGGGAGCTGCGCCGTAGCAGTCACAGCGTCTGTGGGGCTGGCTCAGGTCTTCTGTCTTGAGGATGAGAGCTTGGGCAGAGACTGGTGGCTGTGTGATGTCCGTCTGTCTGTCCAGCCTTCCTTCCCTGCACCTGGGGTGCTGGTTTGACCGTGTGGCCTTCGAAACCTCCTCCCTAGCAGGCTGAAGGTTGGAGGGAAGAGCAGCCTCAGCTGTCTTTGGAGCCAGGACTTTCCAAGCCGGACAGAACCTTTGGGAACGTTTGTCCAGGAGGGTCTGTGTGGTCATTCTGCCTCCGAGGGTCTGGGGCAGGGCCCAGCATCAGGGGGCTGGAGACAGCTCTCTATATGACTGCTGTGCACCCCTGGGTGAGAATCAGGATTCAAATCTTCCCTGTCTGCCCCCACTTCACAGATGAGGAAAACTGAGGCTCAGATTGGAGAAGCCTCTCCCGCAGGGTGCCCATGTTCCACAGTGGCATGGCCAGTACTCGAACCCAGGTCTCTTAGTTCCCACCCAAGGCTCTCTCGCATCTCCTTATCTTCTCTCTGAGCCCTGCCAGCTTCCTTTTTCAAAGTGTGAGATTCGCGTTAGGAAAGTGGCACCTGAGAACAAGGTGGGTGCCTCTTCCTTCTGTATATAGCTTCACAGGAGCTGGGTTTCGTAGGAGACGCGGCTCTGCCTCCTTGGGATGCTGACGTTGTTTATCCATCTCATTTGTTGGGCATCTGCTTAAGGCTGAGTGCTGGACAGATGACACTGTCCTGGATCGCGCCTGGTTCGGCCACATCCCTGGCCTTGCTTAGGGCCCAGAAGCCGGAGTGGGGAGCTGGCGCCTACCCACGGACCTCTGGAAAGAGGCCAGGCTGGAGGCAGATAGAGCAGGCTGGCTGCTGGCAGGACCCGGACGTTAGCTTGGTGGTTCCAGCTGACACATGTGAGGCTCTGTGCAACTGTTTTCTGACCTTCTGCTCTGCCCTCTGGCCAGGGAGGGCCCAGGGTGACCCCCATCTCTTCCGGTTTAAGCCCCTGACCCAGCCTGTTCCTTCTCCAGCCCAGCTCCTTAGGTCGCCTCCTGCTGTCCCCTGCCCAGGATGCCCATGCTTTGTGTCCTACCTGTTGCCCGGAAGTCCTGCAGAGTCCAGTTCCAGCTTTCCAGTCTGCTTGAGCCCAGGTTGGGGGTCACACTCACTGGCTCCGGGGGCCTGATGTCCTCACTGTGAGGACAGAAGAGAGCGAGCCTTGTGACTGTGCTTCAGGAACTGCCAGGAGCCCTGTCTCTCCAGCCTGGCTCTGGCCTCTGCCTCACCTCCTGAAGCGCAGAAGGCCCTGTGCCCGGGCCACACATATATATACCAGGCCAGTCCGTGTTTCTGAGACCCAGCTCAGGTTTTCCCCCTTCTGGGAGCTCCTTTCCCTCCCTTTATGTCCTGGCTAATTCCTAATGAATCTTCAGGGCATCCTGAAGATTGAATGACACACTGTGTAGCATCCCAGGGCCCTGGCAGCCTCAGTGCCTGGCTCACAGTAGGTACTCGGTATACAGCATGTGCTCAGCATACAGGGGAAGGTACCATTACCTGCATTGTCATCATCGTCATCATCTCTTCTCACCGCCTCTCGCAGTGGTTTTAGGCTCAGATGACATCACGTATGGTGAAGACCTTTGAAAATCGCCCACTGCTGTATACCTCAGAGGTGATAGCTATGGTGCAGCCTGGTCCCTCCCCTAAAGGACCTTCAAGCCTAGTTGGGGTACATGAGCTGAAATTATGTATCAGTGGAAATTCTTAAAGAACCGGTGAGGATTGTACAGGCGGTAATTCAGCAGCTGTTGGGCTGCCGTGTGGACAGCCCGGAGAGCAACCGTCAGGCGCCGAAGGAGGGGCCGTTTGGCCACTTGCTCCCGAAGCGCTCTGTGAATGAGCGCTGCTGTGCGTTCCGGGGACCTGAGTGGACACTGTCCCACTTGCACTGAGGTTTCCTCATCCTGGGGGACCCACCTACAGTCGTCGGTCAGAACCGGTAGAGCCTGCTGGAGGGCCCACCCGTGGGCCATCAGACCCCCGCTGGCTTCCCCAGGAGGACCTTGCAGAGATTTCTGGAGGCCATGGAATCTGGAGGGACTTGCAGGCCCTGGGCAGTAGTTGCCTAAAGGGCCTTGGGGGTCATCCAGGTGTTCACTTCCTGGCTCACAGGTGGAGGAATGGAGGCCTGAGAAGGCAGGGGTCTTGTCTGAGTTGGGACTAGAGCCCAAGTTTGGTGGGCCCGTTTCTCCACGCTGCCATTTCTGCACACAGTTATTGCTATCTGGGGCTCTCTGTTCTAAGAGGGTATGAACGGTCAGTATTCAGTTGAACATAGTGGTTAAAGCGTGGCCTTTGGAGCCAGACTGCTTGGGTTTAAATCCCGCCTGTGTAGCCTGGACAAGTTACTAGACCTTCTTTTGTTTATTTGTGAAATAGAGCCAATAATAGTCCGACCTCATAAAGATGGTGTGAGAATTAAGTGAATTAATGTGTATAAAGCATGTGAACAGAGCCTGACACAGAGGACACACCGCATAAGCATCAGCTGCTGTTACCGTGACGATGATGGCGGTGATGGTGGTACCAACGGTGATGCTAGCAGTGATGACGCTGATGATAGTGATATTGATGATGAAGATGAAGCTGTTGATGATATCGATGATCATAATGTTGTCCAGTATATGAAAGGGGTGAAGCCTTGTCTTTCCAACAACTCCCAGCTGGGAAATGGGGTGTTCTGGTTCATTGACTATTCGGATAAACCGTATGCATATATCCGTATCCCCACAGAGACGTACAGACGTGTGTGCCATTCACAGATGACCATTTACCAAGAATGTGCAGTAAAAGATACGAGTGACAGAAGGCTTTCCTTTGTTCTACTAACCCTACTGCAGGACTGGCAAATACTGTGCTGCCACCTTCTCCCCTAGCAGACATCAATAATCAATCACCAGACCCTCCAGACGGCCGTTTCTACTTTAGATGAAACCTGCTTTCCCTCCCTGGGCCCCTTTATCTGCAGGTCCTGAGCTGGTGTGGGTTTTGCAGAGCGTGGGGTTGGAGTCTGGGGGGAAATGAGTTGCCGTGTCCTAGAGATCTGATAGACTTTGCTGTTTACTGTGGTAAACACACAGGACAGATTCTCAGCAAAGCAGGTCCAGAGAATGCAGTTTCCACAGCCTCCCTAGCTCTCCCCAGGATGAAATCAGCCTATGGCCCCGCCATGTGGGACTGAGTGAGCCTTTCGTACCCTTCACTGTGTTGCCTTGAAACTCCCGCTGCTTGAGGAAAACCCTTTAGGAAACCTGGCACCTGAAGCAGCCGGAACCCCCTTCCGGGGACGGTTTCTCACACGCCTTCAAGGCCATCTTGCCATGTGGCCAGTTCACGTGTGATGGTGATGATGGGGCTTCCACGTGTGCAGCCACTGTGTGTCCAGGGAGCGCCTGGGGCCACATGTGGTCAGCTTAACGCTGGCAGGGGGCTTGCTGTAGCCAGAACGAGGTGCCTCAGACATTGCAAAAGACGCTGAGCAAAGCTGAGGATAAATCAGTGCTTTCTTGATGATCTGCATTTTGACAGGATCTGAAGTTGCTTGAGGTAAACTCATGGATGTGCAGAGCTGGAGTGAACTCTACCGGGCCTCCAGGGCAGCCCCTGGGTTTTACAGATGACCGCCCCATTTGTTGCCCTCCCCAGGCCCATACAGCCCTCGTTTAGCCCACGTCACACTACGGTGATGTTTCCCATGTGTGGGCTTCTCCAAGGCAGGGTCTGTCAGCTCTGACCCCTAGAACCCAGCACCAGGCCTGGCACAGGGCTTAGAAGGCCTCTGTTGGGTGAAAGCGTGCATGGATGAGTCCCAGCAGTCACCTCCTCCAGGAAGCCTTCCCTGATGCCCCAGACAGGTCAGCTGTCACCTGTGAGCATCCTTCCTTCAGAGCTCCTGTCACACTGGGTTGTGATGACCCATGTGACTTCACTCAGGGCTGGGCCCAGAGCTGGTGTTGGTGGGCAGTGAATGACCCTTATCAATCTCTGGGATATCAGGAAAGGCCTCCCAGAGCCTCCCAAGCTTTGTGGGGCTTTTTGTTTTGTTTTTAATTAATTAATTAATTTTATTTTTGGCGGTGTTGTGTCTTCGTTGCTGCGCGCGGGCTTTCTCTAGTTGCAGCGACCCCGGGCTACTCTTTGTTGTGATGCGGGGGCTTCTCACTGTGGTGGCTTCTCTTGTTGTGGAGCACGGGCTCTAGGCACACGGGCTTTGGTAGTTGTGGCACGAGGGCTCTGTAGTTGTGGCTTGTGGACTCTAGAGCACAGGCTTAGTAGTTGTGGCGCACAGGCTTAGTTGCTCCGTGGTATGTGGGATCTTCCCGGACCAGGGCTCAAACCCGTGTCCCCTTCATTGGCAGGCAGATTCTTAACCGCTGCGCCACCAGGGAAGTCCAAGCCTCCCAAACTTTGAAGGTTTTATAGATGAGGAAGCTGAGGCCTGAGAGGGGAAAGGATTAGTCCAAGGATATCTGGTGGGGACCAGTGACAGAATTAGGTTGAGGAAATTGGGCCCAGGGAGGTCAGTCTCTAACCACGTCACCCAGCTGAGAGACGGCAGGGCCTGGATTCCAACCCAGGTCAGCGGTGGGGTCCCAGCAGTGGTCTAGGCCCCCATAAGCCTGTTTAAATGCAGTGGAAGGAGTTCCTTAGCTATGGAGTGTTAGAGGGGTCTGGGGAGACCCTTTCACACCTCCCCTCACTGCCATCAGCTCATCTGAGCCAGGCCCTATGAGCCCTGATAGCTGGGAGATACCCCTCAGCTAACCACTTTGAACTGCTGTCATTCTCTATCCTTTCCTCTAACCACACCGCAGCATCACTGTCTTTATCTAGCTCCTCAAACTTGCCAGCTCCTTCCTACCCCAGGCCCTTTGCACATTCTGTTTCCCCATCCCTCTTCATTTAGCTCAGCTGCTATATCCCCCCTCACCAGGCGCCTCGTGCATGGGCCTTTAGGGGGCCGCCAGGGCCAGCTCTGTGCTGGCCTCCTGGTCTGAATTAGTTGGTCCTGTGTGTACTCTTTCTGCCGAGGGGGCAGACCGGGGACAAGGAAGGGGCATTTCATCCCCTTTAAATGCTTCAACTCATTTAACCTTAATTGCTTTGTTTTCATAGACATTCGCTAAGGAAAAGGACCAAATTATAGCCTGAATTGGGTCTTACTAATCTTAATTAAAAGCTCTCATTTATAATCAGGACCAGACCCCAAACGTGGAGAAAACCATCCTCATATGGCTTGTTTAAATAACTGAGGCCCTCTTGATAATCACTGTTTAGTCTGAACCAGCAGTGCACATCACCCCTTCTATGTCTACTTAATTTTTTAGACCATTTATTCAAGTGGCTTATTCCACTTGCATGTTCCAACTCGGGCCTTTTCCAAAATGTTATAATGAAAACTCTTGAGGGAAATAACTTTTTGTTTTGGCCACAGTATATCAAATATATTACTGTTTTCCCTTTTTTGTGAAAAGGAAAAAAATGACAACCTTATGGGCATCAGAGATCACAAAATTAGCATGTATGTAATGAATGTAAGTAGTCACTTCCTGAATTTTATATCCCCGGGGTCTACATGTCAGTCACTGAAGTTAGGTAGATTACAGGGCATGCTATTAAGTGTTTTAACAAAACTCCTAATAACGCATACAGTGATCCATTTAGTTTAACATCAGAAAAAAATTCTTAAGACCAATTGGCCTTCTGAGGGAATAATGTCTATGACCTTATTCAGTCATTTTCATCATCATTATTACACACTTTATTGAGACTCCAGATAAAATTCTGCTTTCTGGGAGTCCGGGAAAGGGCAGTAGGAGGTGGGCTGGGAGCGGGGAGGAGGGGAAATTCTTCTTCAAGTCTTAAAACGTGCAATTATGCATGCTAATGTGTGCCCTGCTGAAGATGAAAGCGCTCCAGTCCAGCAGACCAGCGGGCAGGAAGAAATTGGATGTGACTTAAAATTCCAAGTTGCTGTCAGCTAGCAATTAGGCAGCGCTGCTTACAACTGGTCCCAGATCTGCTGCAGCGTTTAGGCTTCTCGGAGTCCACGTCCATTTCTGGAAGGAAAAATTGAAAGCTCGAGTCGTTGGCGTTTAAGCATTGGAGGTGATTGGCTCCCTCAGCCTCAGTTTGCCCGTGTGTGAAATGTGTCCACTGGACTAGATACAGTTCAGTGTCAAGAATGTTCACTGAGTACCTACTCTGTGCCAAGCCTGGTGCTGGGGCCAAGACGTTTTCCTGACCTCCCTGGTTAGGGGAGAGACAGATTGGGAAAGATGTGGTCATAACAGCGCGTGGCAAGTACAGCAATGGAAATACAGACCAGACTCAGTGGGGGTGAGGACGAGAGAGGGCGCATATCTCTGCCTGGGGAGGGGGGAGTTTGAGAGGGTTCCCTGGAGAGGTGTCATCTGGGCTGAGTTAGGAAAGCAGAGGGGGTCTCTGACGTTCCTCCCAGCTCTGCTGCTCCACGGGAGTGTCTGTAGCAAGGATGCAGAGGCCTGTTTTTGTCCTTGCCAACTCAGTAAGTCCAGCAAGTGACCTAACCTTCCTGAGACCTGGTTCCTTACCCATCAAACGGGAGCAATGGCACCTGCCTCCCAGAATGTGCGCTGCAGTGGGCTTGGGGGAGGGAAAGCCACGTCGCCATATGTGAGAGTGCGCTGAAGACAGCACCAGGGCCTGCACGTCGAGCTTGCTTTCTTCTCTAAATCCCCATTTCTCCTAGGGTTAGAGGGCCTCTGCCCCCACCCCCTCCCCTCGTCTCCAAGCTCTCCAGGCAGCAGGCCTCTTCGGCCCCTTCCTCCAGGCCCTCTGGCTTCCTCTTGGCCGCTCCTTGTTACAGTGGCTGGATTTGTTTTTCCATTGGAGGAATGCTAACCAGAAAAAACCATTATTTCTAAGAAAATAAACTACGGGCCTGTTGGCCTTTGAATGCTACTGAAGTGGATGGCAGCCTTCCCCAAAGGCCTTGAGACAAAGAGTGCCAGAGGGCTTGTGTGTGCCGGCAAGGTCAGGGGGTCTCGGAGGGTACTTGGAGGGGGTCCTCCAGATGCGCCAGGGCTGCAGCCCCTGGGAGGAGAGAGTGGAAAATCCCATCTGGCCAGCTTGGACTTCTGGCTGCTGCCGTGGCTCAGCCCCGCTCCCTCCGTGGGCTCCAAGATGCACCCCTCTGTCCCGGAGCCACCCTGCCTCTGTCTGGGCCTCCTGCCCCTTGAGTCGAGGGGAGTAGAGCTGGGTGTAGGTCCGTGGAGGCCTGGGTGCCAACCTGTGTGACCTTGGGCAGGTCTGTGGACCTCTTGGGCCTTAGTGTGCTGACTGCAGAGTTCAGGGCTGGGGCCAGGATACCCCAGGCCCCTTTGGACCCCTGCAGCGGGCAGCTCTGTCTTCAGTGTGCTCCTTGCCATGGTGGCGCACAGTGCGGGCTAAGTCTGTAGGGGTTCCAGGTGGGCTCCAGCTGGACTGTGAACCGCCTGTCCCTTCCCACTGACAGCCCCAAAGGCAGGCCCGGCCCAGCCGGAGCGCTGGCGGCAAGGCTGTCCCCACGTGAGATGTTCGTCTGTCTCTGGATCACCCTCCCCCTCTAGGCTGGCAGCTCCTCGTGGCCAGGGTCTGGGCTGAGGGCCAGGGGCCAGGACGGGGAAGGTGCTGGTATAGGAGGGAAGAAGTCGGGGAGGTGGCTTGATCCTCCACGAGGACCGTGGGCCCTGGCTCCCTGTTCACGGAGACGTGGGGAATTCTTCAGGTGATTGTGTCAAGGTTAGGACGGTGGAGTCTGGAATCAGCCTGCCTGGCTTCTTCCAGTTTTGGCTTTGCCACTTACTAGCTGGGCGGTCTTGCGCGAGTCACTTCAGCTGTCTGAGCCTCAGTTTCTCTTTCTGTGATGAGAGAAGTTAAGCCCTTCCTACTTGGCCTATAGTAAGGGTTTAGCCACCTGCCATTAGAAGGTGGGGGCGGGGAGTTGTTCCCGATCTTATTGTCATTAGAGAGAAACTCCACTGGGGATTTGGAGAGAAAGAGAATGAAATCAAACTGCACCAGGGCAGCTCCGGCCCTTGCTGCTGGAGCACAGAGGGCGGCCTGTGAGGTTAGGGGAGGACGCCTGGGCTGGGAGTCTTGGTTCAAGTTGCCGTCGGCCTCGACCTGCTGATAGGTTAGCTCCGCAGTTTCCCTCTCTGGGCTCGATTACCCCTTTATCAAATCCAGGGGCGCATCAGTGGAGCTCCAGGACCCCAGCTGACCCGTTCCAAGCGGCGGCTCAGGCTTTCGGGCAACTTTCAATGGTCCTCTTGTTGAGTTCCAAGGGGGTTGGGCCCGTGGAACAGCCGCCCTGAGCCTGCAGTTTGCTCAGCGGGTGGGAGAATGACCATGTCTCTGACTGGTGGGAGCGTAGTGGGAGCCTCAGCTCTGGGCTAGCAGCCTCCTGGGGCCCCTCCGCACTTCCATCCTGAACACTTGGATAGGTGAGCTCTCTGCCAGCCAGGGTGCTTCGGCGCCCACCAGGCCTGACGTCGGAGCCTGGGGACAGCCCCCAGTGAAGGGTCCAGGGTGCTTTGGAGGGAGAAGAGGAGTAATTAACTGGTCCTTTGGGTTTGCTAGGCCAGTCCTGCCTGTTACTTGGGAACCACAAAGCCCACCTTGAGCCCGCGCTGGACAGGTGGCGTTCGAGGTCAGTCCAAGGTGAGCATCTGCACCCCAGCAGATGCACCCCAGAGACTCGCCAGCGCGATGGATGAGAGTGCCGAGAGCATTAACTTAGAAAAACATACCATACAATGCACCTGCTTAAAGTATACGATTCAGTATTTACAGAGTTGTGTATCCACCACCGAAATCAACTTTAGACCCTTTTCATTACAACAGAAAGAAACCCTGTACCCCTTAGCCATCACTCCCCAGACCCCCAGTCCCCGGAAACCACTAATCTGCTTTCTGTCTCAATAGTTGTGGCCTTTCTGGAGACTTCATGTAAATGGAATCCTACAAAACGTGGCCCTTTGTGACTGAGACGGCATCCTCCGAAGTCAGGTAGCCTGGCTCACTTCCTGGCTCCACGTGTATTAGCTGTGTGACCTTGGGCAGGGCAGGTAACACCTACGAGCCTTGGTTTCCCTTGCTGTCAGAAAAAGATGTTGGTACCCACTTCTCAGGGTGCTCATAGCAAAGGGCCTGCGTACGGCCTCACCCGTCCACGGAGGCTCCAATCAAGAGGGCTACTCACTCGTTCAATGCCGAGCAGACCTTTGAGGAGACACCATGCTACTGCTGAGCCTGCAGCTGAACAGGACACAGTTCTTGCCCCATGGAACTCACAGCCTCGAAGGACACATACATCGCAAGTGAGAGTAGCGATAGTGTCCATTCAAGGAGCTGTGGCGTCCAGAGGGTGGGGAAGAGCCCCATCTGCCAGGGGATCTGCAAGAGCTTCAGGGAGGAGCTGATGCTGGGGCTCAGTCTGCAGAAGGGTGTAGGTGTCTGTGAAGGGGAAGGAGCTCCGGGCAGCACAGGCAGAAGCGTGGAGGAGGCCCGAAGCCGTCCGGGCCACTGGGAGAGGTCAGCCAGCAGCTCAGACCCCATGGTTACCTTGGATCATGGGTTGGCTGGGGGGAGGACCTTCCCACCCTCTGGCTGAGCCATGGTCATTGTGTGCAGTTAGGAATGAAAAAGTATATAGATTTGTGTTGGTTTTGCATGACCTTTGACCTTTCCCATAATTAACTGCTGGGCCCACTTCTGGCATTGTCTCAGCAGAAGGGAAACCTGATCGATGGATGCCAGGGGTCCACCGAGAGCGGGTCTCATTACTCAGTCATTACAAACCCAGAGCTTAACCCTGTGGCACCGGCAACGGGGGGGAGGCTTAATCCTTCCTGCTAGGCGGCCCTGCGAAACTACCTTCCCGCGAATGTAATTAGCCGACAAACTGGATTAAGATTTATTCACCAATGAGGACTCAACTTCCTAAGCCATACATCTCTCCCAGAATGGTTGCCTGATCTAAGGAGTGCACGGTTTTTCCTAAAGCCCCCAGACAAAGGAGAAGACATGCAAACGCCCAGCCAGGGAAGAGTTCTTTGTTAGAGCGTTTGGTCTCCACTGTCTGCAAGGAATTTTGAGAAAAATACCAATTTCAAGGGGAAACGCGAAGGTATTTTCGGTAGTGATCTCTGAGAGCGGAGAGCGAGATGCTTTCAAAAGCCTCATTTTGAGAACCTTCCCGGTCAGTCTGAGTTTTAGGACTAAAATGCCCTAAGTAGGATTAAAATGAGAAGCATCTCTGACTCGTTGTGGTAGAATCTCTTACAGGCACTACAGAGTGGATGTATATTTTATGGGGCAGCGAGAATCAGTTTTGAGTTAAATGAAGAAAACCGTACTCATCCCACTCGAGTCCTTACCAGCGTTGCTGGTACATAACCACAGCTGTGGGATCGTGTGTGCCTACTGCCGTTTTACTATAGGAAAAGTGGAACTGCCTGACCTTTTAAAATCCCACGAGCAGCTCCCCGTGCTGTTTTTCTCTGCTCTATTGGATGTTGGAAGCTGTTTTCTGTTGGGAATTGAGTTCTCATTAAAAAAAAAAAAAATCCAGGCCGGAGAAGGAGCAGGGATGTTTAAGGCGAGCCGTTGAGACTTCTCATCCTTAGCATTCAGGTCAGACTTTTTGTCCTGCCCACTTTCTCTGGGATGAACCATCTCTGTCACTGCCCCTCAACCTCAAGAGCAGGTACAGACCTCGGAAATAAAAGCAGTGATGCACGTGACATCTCCTCCCCACCTTTCTCCTTGATAACTTTCTGGAGCATGAAGCATTTTTTATAAGTATTCATCTCATGCAGCCCGAGGACGCGGCTCCAGCGGGAGTAGAGCCTGCGTCTGAACGCAGCCCCTGGCTGGAGGCCTGCAGACAAGGTCCTCAGCCACGCTGGGCCTCGTTTCTCGGCATCAGTAAAATGGAATCAGCAGTCACACCTGCTTTCCACACAGCTTCATCACTCCGATCTCTGCTGCTGTGGTCCTGTGGCCGTCTTCCCTCTGTATGTCTGTGTTTTCACATGGTTTTCTCCTTCCTGTCCTAACATCCTCTCTGTGCGTCTATATCCAAATCCCCTTCTTATAAGAACACCAGTCACTGGTTTAGGCCCACCCTACTCCACTGCAGCCTTACCTAAAATTTGCAAAGATCCTATTTCCAAATCAAGTCCCATTCACAAGTCCTGAGGGTTAGGACATCAACACTTCTTTTCGGGGGACACAGTCCAACTCACAACAGTCCTTTAAGAGTAAATATCTAGATCAGTCTCCCAAGGCAAAAGAAATAAAAGCAAAACTAAACAAATGAGACCTAATCCAACTTAAAAGCTCTTACACAGCAAAGGAAACCATAAACAAAACGAAAAGACAATGTATGGAATGGGAGAAAATATTTGCAAATGATGTGACCAACAAGGGCTTAATTTCCAAACTATACAAACAGCTCATACAACTCAGTATCAAAAAAACAAAACAAAACAAAAAACCAAAAAACCCAATCAAAAAATGGGCAGAAGATCTAAATAGACATTTCCCCAAAGAAGACATACAGATGGCCAACAGGCACAAGAAAAGATGCTCAACATCACTAATTATCAGAAATGCAAATCAAAACCACAATGAGGTAGCACCTCACACCAGTCAGAATGGCCATCATCAAAAAGTCTACAAGTAATAATAAACGCTGGAGAGGGTGTGGAGAAAGGGGACGCTCCTACACTGTTGGTAGGAATGTAAGTTGGTGCAGCCACTATGGAAAACAGTATGGAGGTTCCTTAAAAAACTAAAAATAGAGCTATTATATGATCTAGCAATCCCACTCCTGGGCATATATCCAGAAAAGCTGAAAACTCTAATTCAAAAAGATACATGCACCCTAATGTTCATAGCAGCACTATTTACAATAGCCACGACATGGAGACAACTCAAGTACCCGCCAACAGACAGTTGGTTTAGAAGATGTGAGATACACACACACACACACACACACACACACACACACACACACACAATGGAATATTACTCAGCCATAAAAAGAATGAAATAATGCCATTTGCAGCAACATGGATGGACCTAGAGAATATCCTACTAAGTGAAGTGAGTCAGACAGAGAAAGACAAATATTATATGATATCACTTACATGTGGAATCTAAAAAATAATACAAATGGTTCTATACGCAGAGCAGAAGCAGACTCACATACATAGAAAACAAATTTATAGTTATCAAAGGGGAAAAGGAGTGTGGGAGGAATAAATTAGGGGTATGGGATTAACAGACACAAACTACTAAGCATAAACTAGATAAGCAACAGGGATTTACCATACAGCACAGGGGACTATATTCAATATCTTGTAATAACCTATAATGGAAAATAATCTGAAAATATATAACTGAATCACTTGGCGGTACAGCAGAAACTAACACAATATTGTAAATCAACTATACTTCAAAGTTTAAGAAAAGAGTAAAGATCTAGAGAGCTTGGCTCTGCCCCCCTCCAGTCCTTTACCCTCTCCGCTCTCCAACCGCCTGTTCCTCATTCTCTGACCTTAACAGTCCTTAAAACGTGGTCCAACATAGAGAACAGACTGGTGGCTGCCAGAGGGAGGGGTTTGGGGGAGGGATGGCGCGGGAGATAGGGGTTAGCAGATGTAAACTAGTGTATATGGGATGGATAAACAACAAGATCCTACTGTATAGCTCAGAGAACTATATTCAGTATCCTATCATAAACCATAATGGAAAAGACTATTTTAAAAAAGAATATATATATATAACTGAATCACTTTGTTGTACAGAAGACGTTAATACAACATTGTAAATCAACTATACTTCAATAAAAAAATTTTTTTTGAGGTGGTCTGAGACTGATGGGCATCTTGGAGGCCTGCAGGACCTCCTCTGGGGCTGATGGCTCCTTGATGAGTTTTTTACAATAATAAATCTACTAGCTTTGGCAGGGATTTATTTTTTGGTTGATTTGTTTATGTGTTTATCTCTTATGTATTAAAGGAGGAGGCTCACACGATTTTAAAGAACAAAAGTTCAAGGCACATACACAGAACATCAGGGAAGGTTTGGTTTGTGAGCAGACGTTCTCCATTCAGGACGGATGCTGGGTGGGTGGGTAAAGCAGGTTGGCCTCGGAAGCCTGTGAGAGCGCTTCAGGCCTGGGGATTGGAGAGGAACCGATAATTGTAAGGGGTGCTCAGATCTGGGGGAATTCTCTGGACTGGATTAAGGGAAGAAATGTGAGCAGCGAACGTTCCTGCACTCTTCAGCCCAGCAGCGCCCACCGTGGCCTACATTATGGGGAGTCAGAGGAAGGAAAAGGCTAGAGATGTTTTGTGGACTCTCCAGCAATCTCTTTATAACATCTTTTGTGCATGGTGATCGAGTAGTTTATCATTTTGATAGTGAAAATGTTGCTGTTAAAAATTATACCCAGACAACAGCATAAACTGGAACTATGCCAGGCTAATATGGGTGTATGATTATCCTAATTGGGGAAAGACGATTTTCTCAGACCTTATCACCCTCAAAGCAGCTTGTTCAATGGAATTTTATGGATGTGGTGACTCTATAACTGATCGTGTTTCCTTCCTTGCCTTGGTTTCTAGGAAACTCAAAGTCCTATTTGAGGCCTTCCTTTTGTCATCGTGCTGGAATTACCAAGTGTATTTCTGCATACACTGCCCAGCTTTCCTTTATTCCGCAACCCTCATTTCTCTTTCTTCATCCTAACATCTGTTCTTTTTGAAAACCTTTTTGTGTGTATTTTGTAGGCTGTTTAGATGCAGGATGTTTGAAGTCACTGATGGATGGATGAATAGGTGTTTGGTTGGATGGATGGGTGAATGTTGAGCTGGATAGATGGATGAACAAGTAGGGGTGGTGTGTGTGTGTGTGTGTGTGTGTGTGTGGGTTTGGATAGATGGGTGGGTGTTTGGATCAATGAATAGATGGATAGATGGTTAGACATTTAGATGGATAAGTATTTAGATAAATAGATGCTTAGGTGAATGGAAGGATGAGTGTCTGGCTGAATATTTAGATGGACGGATGCAGTTTGTACGGGTGGATGTTTGACTGGATAAGTGGATGGGGAATAGGTGATTGGATAAATGGAAGGGTGGTCAGCTGGCTGGATGTTTAGATGGCTAGATTTTAGCATGCATAGGCAGATGGAAGGATGGTGGGGGTGGGTGTCTGAATGAATAGCTTATTGGAGGGACTAGATGGATGGATAGTGGGGGGGTGGGTGGATGTTTGGATGAGTGGACGCGTGACTGACTGGCTGGCTATTTGGGTCGACGGGTAGGTGCACACACGAGTGTGTGTGTGTATGGATGGGGCGCAAGTGGAAGGATGAGGTGTGAATGGGTGTTCTGATGACTAGATTACACTTTCTTGGTACATAGGGTAAATGTGCCAAGAGTGAAATAACATATATAAAGTGCTTTGCCTGTCAATGCCTGGCATGTCATGGGCATTCTAACTTACCAGAAAGGACATGGGCTTTGTAAACCGAAAGACACGTGTTTTGATCCTTGCCCTACCACTTACTATGTGACCTTGAGCAATTACCTCTCTGCCCTTTATTTTGCTTAACCATAAAATGGAGTTAAAATACCTACTCCAGAGGATTGCTGTGAAAATTAAGTAAGCTGGTATATGTTTCAGGAGTAGATACCTGCATCCTGAGGTACGGCATGAGAGAGAGAGAATTCTTCTGCCCAAGCATGGAATAAAAGTCCTTCCCCTCGGTCTGACTGATCCAGCCTGAGTCATGTGCCCACCCTGGGACCCATAGCAGTTGCTATGCCATCTACTGTCTCCGAGTTAGACTGATCAGGCTCCACCCCCACAGGTGGAATCAGGCCCTCTTCTTTTTTTTTTATTTTTATTTTTGGCTGTGTTGGGTCTTCGTTGCTGTGCGCGGGCTTTCTCTAGTTGTGGCGAGCAGGGGCTACTCTTTGTTGCGGTGCGCAGGCTTCTCATTGCAGTGGCTTCTCTTGTTGGGAGCACGGGCTCTAGGCGCGCAGGCTTCAGTAGTTGTGGCACGTGGGCTCAGTAGTTGTGGCTTGCGTGCTCTAGAGCTCAGGCTCAGTAGTTGTGGTAAACGGGCTTAGTTGCTCCGCGGCATGTGGGATCTTCCCGGGCCAGGGCTCGAACCCCTGTCCCTTGCATTGGTAGGCAGATTCTTAACCACTGCGCCACCAGGGAAGCCGTCTTCTTTTGAGTCACCTGCTTGAATGAAGGAAAGGAGGGAGGCAGCAGTTCGCGAGCTGCTGATTCGGATCAGATGAGAGATGACGCTCACGCGTACAGGCGGTGGAAACGGGCGACCAGTCAGCAGACTGTACCCACGTTAAGAGTGTAGAAAATTCACGTGTTGGTAGCTGATAGGTGTCAGCGGAGAGGTGGAAGGATAACAGGATTCACTGGGATGGGGAACCCCAGGGAAGTGCAGATGGATGAGTTAAAGTTGGGCCGTGTTGCCTTTGGCGTGAGTGTGGATGATCTAGGGGGAGAGGTGGTTGGATCGGTGTATCTGGGGCTCTAGCAAAAGGTCGGAGCTGCAGAGATTGGGAAGTAATCAATATCTGTCTTTATAAATCCGTGTGCCCTTTCAAACACAGAATCTTACATCCTGCTTTAATGTTATTTAAAACGTCTAAGTGCATTAAGTATAATGGTTAAAAACAATTCAAATGACTTACAGAATTGAGCCTGCTTCCCAGCTGACACTGATGGCCTCTGCAGCAGGAAACCCCCTGTCTCTTGCACCTTTGGGGATCCAGGCAACCTTATTCTTCCCTCATCGTGGCAGGGTGGGTGGGCACCAGGAGGAGGCTGCGCAGCTCAGACCCTGTATTCCAGCACTTTCAGTGCTGCAGTTTCCAATGAAGTTATTCCCTCTGCTGGCAGTGTCCCAGACAGTGCTTGATCACCTCCAGAGTCAGCGAGCTCACTACCTCCTGAGACAGGCCCTGTCCTCCAGATGGACATACCTGCCCGTGAACATCAGTTGGCCCCCTTGGCTTTCCCCGGCTGTGAGTAGCTCTGCCCTCTGGGCCGCTCGGAGAGAGCGTGGAGCTGGATATCTCCCTGCGCCAGCTCCTCAGGCATTTGCAGGAGCGGCCAGGGTTGCTTTCAGTTCCCTCTCTTCAGGCTGGGCCCCTCCTGGCTTTCACAGCTGGAGCCGGGCCTCGAAAATCCCTCTTCGACCAGGTAGAGGAGAGAGTGCTTCTTCCCACGTGGTAGCCTCTTGCAAAGCACTTCTAGTCCTGCTGAGACGGGGCAGCACTGCTTCTGGTTTGGCTGTGGGAACACTTCCGGTTCCACTGGGGAACTTCTGGTTCCGCTGTGGGACACTTCTGGCTGCCCCCTTTCCTGCTTCTCTGCAGAGCCTGTGGAGGTCTGGGTGGGTAGATTGAACACCCGCTCCCCTCTGCTGCCTTGGGGGGTTGCACTGGTCGAATCCCACTTACAGCCCTTCTAGGTGTGTGACCGTTGGCAAGGGTGTGGCCTCCTTGTGCCTCGGCTTCTCCGATGCCCTTGTAAAATTGGAGTAACAACGATGGTGCCTATGTCTCAGAGTTAGCACGGGGACTGGGTCCGTGATGGCGCGTGGTGTCGCCCCCCGGGACTCGGGCATAGAAGCAGCTCATTGAATGTTAACTAGACTCGCTTCTGTTGCTCTCCAGGGTCTCTCAGATCTCTCTGGAACTTCAGAACTGATAGCTCTTTGACCTGTGATGGGAAATGTTGAGAAAGACTTAAAACAGGAAAAAGGGTGACCTTTACAAAGGCTATTGGCCACTGTTTATGAGACAGAAGGCTTTGTTGTGACAAGGAAACTGGAGCGGTAGAAATTCAGACTTCAGACGCTGATCTGGAAGGAAACTCTGGGGGGAGTATGTGGACTTTTCTCTCATTCCAGAGGCTACATTTTTTGGTGGTGTGCAAAGCTCATTTATCTCATACCCCCTGCCTCACAAGTAATGAGGTCTCCACCTCTGGGAAGCTTTCAGATATCCTGAAAAGAGGCAGTTTGGGGGGATTTTAGACGGGGTCCCTGCGTGCTGTTAGTGTTGAGAGGGCTTCAAAGGGGGAAGATAGGGGTGGGAATCTCACCTGCTTCTCTGCAGGGGGGATCTGAAAATCATCCCAAACATGCCTGGCACGTGGCCCTGCTCCCCAAGGCGGTGGCCAACCTCGTGGCAGAGCCAGAATCTTCATCTCTGTAACCTTTGGGCCCCCCGCCCCCAGCACGAACTTTAGTGAACACCTGTTGAGTCATCCCCTAACCACTCATGTCCCGGTGACTTCAGCAGTGGGGGGGAGAGGGGACCCCCAGGCTCTTCCTCTGACACCTCTCGTGCACCTCATTTTGCAGACATCGACGAGTGTGAGAACGACTACTACAACGGGGGCTGTGTCCACGAATGCATCAACATCCCGGGGAACTACAGGTGCACCTGCTTTGACGGCTTCATGCTGGCACACGACGGACACAACTGCCTGGGTGAGTGAAGCAGCTGTGCCCTGCCCGCGGGGCACACCCTGCCTGTTCCTCAGCTCCAGCTGGCAGTGCGGGGGGTCGTGGGAAGGACTGCCCTCTTTTGGTTCCTTGTCTTAGTCTGCTACGGCTGCCGTAACAAAAGAGCACAGCTTGAGGGGCTTCAACAACAAGAATTTATTTTCTCACAGTCCTGGAGGCTAGAAGTCTGAGGTCACGGTGTTGATGTGTCTCTTTCTATTCTGAGGCTTCTCTCCCTGGCTTGCAGCTGGCCCCCTTCTCGCTGGGCGTCCACATGGTCTTCTCTCTGCGTGCAGGTACCTGATGCCTGTCTCTCTCTCTCTGTCCTAATCTCCTCTTCCTATAAGGACACCAGTCATATCGGAGTAGAAGCTATCCTGACGACTCATTTTCAACGTAATTACCTCTTTAAAGGTCCCATCTTAAATACAGTCACATTCTGAGGTACTGGGGCTTAGACCTTCAACATACGAATTTGGGGGAAACCACAGTTCAGCCCATAACAAGGATTCTTACACACCTCCAGATTCTCCTGGTTCAAATACACATATTTTTAAAACAGTTGTGTAAAACTTATGAGTAACGCAAACTTTCTGGGTCAAATTGGGAAAACGTGGAAGCACAAGATAAAACTGGAAAGTATCTTGGTTACTGTGGTGTGTTTGCCTTCAGGCGTCTCTCTGCAGCCAGGTGTGGTTACACTGTAGTTGTGATCAGGTGCCTGGCCCCTGTTATCACCCTTTTCCTAGTTGCCTCATAGTTTGATAAGTGACTAACAACCCGGGGCTGCTGTGACAAAGTAACAACTGAGTGGCTTAAGCTACAGAAATGTATCCTGTCATAGTTCTAGAGGCGAAAATCTGAAGTTGTGGCGTGAACAGCGTTGGTTCCTTCTGGGGGCTTTAAGGGAGGACCTGTTTCATGCCTCTCTCCTAGCTTCTGGTAGCCTCAGGCTTTCCTTGCTTGTAGATCACATTCTCCCTCTGTTTTCACATTGTCTTTGCTCTCTGCATGCCTGTCTCTGTGGCCAAATGTCCCCTTTTTCTAAGGACACGGTCATATTGGATTAGGGTGTACCCTACTGACCTCATCTTAACTTGGTCATCTGCCAGTAACCTATCTCTGGAAAGGGTTACTTTCACCGGCATCGGGAGTCAGGACTTCGCCGTCTTTGGAGGGATGTAATTCAACCCATAATAGAGGTGGTTTGCAGCCTGTGGCAGGAGGAAGGTCTCCTGGTAGAAACCACGTGGTCCCAAAGCAGATGCCCCGGTCCCCCAAGCCCTCTTCTGCTACCGGCTGCTGAGTGACCTGGGGAACGGTGGCTGGAGCCTAGAGGGTAAGACCGTGGACTTGGCCGGAGTGTGGTGTGACTGTGAACCCGTTCTTAACATCTCTGAGCCTCAGTCACTTGTTGGTAAAGGGAGGGTGTGAAGAGCAGCTGTGTCACACGCTGCTGTGAGCAGAAACTGCGATCGTGCCCAGACGGCTGAGAAGTGTGCCTGTCCCAGGGCTCTCAGTCCTCAGAGCGGTTCCTGTCACCATGACTGCAACAGGGATAACACGCTGTCTGCCTCACTAGGTTGTGTGTGAGGATAAAATGGCGCAGTGAAGTGGCTGGCACTTGGCGAGTATAAGTTGTCAACAAACAAGCATTAGTATTACTGTAGGTGACTCAGCCACCCTTTTGTGGTTGGACGTTGAAATTCCTTGCTTATTTTGTTTGTTTTTACCATCAGAATCCAGAGGTGATTCTGGGCATAAAACTTTTTTTCTTGTTTCCCCAACTGTTTCCTTAGCAAGTCTTCCTGGAACTACTGGGTCAAAAGGATTATTTGGACTTTTTTTACGGCTTTCGATGCCGTGCTTCCTGGAAGGGCTCAGTAAACCTTCCATTGTGGCAGCGGGTTTTTTGGTGTATGGCATAGAAGCTGGACATCCCAAGTGCTCCGCAACTTCCAGAGTTAGTGGTGTATTCGTCTTCAGTTCCTCTGCCTGTTTCTGTTGAATGCATATTGGATCTCAGATGAGCTTGTTATGGGAAACAGATCCATAAACATGTAATTACACCCCCAAATAAGTGCCAAAACGGAGGTCTGGACTGTTAAAGCCCAGACGGGTCTGCGAAGAGCTACCCCTGCATGGGGTTGGGGCGTGGCGGGGCCTGACTCCTCAGGGGGACTGCATCCAACAGGATCTCCAAAGGTAGGCGAGCAGTTTACTGGGTCGAGGGCAGAGCCTGCGTGGAGAGCTGTGGGTGGCTCCTTGAGGCTGGGCTGGGGGGGGCGGGGTGGGGGGGTGCTGGGAGGAAGAGCGGGAGGTGGGGCTGCCACAGCAGGCAGAGCCTTTGGTGAGATCGCAGAGAACCGAGGCTGCACGGCGTTCATTGTGCCGGACGCCAAGTTCAGTGCTGTTCAAGTTTTCTCTCCTTTAATCCTCCCAAGAGCATAAGCATTTAACTTTCCCAGTCGCTCGCCCCTTTCTTCAGATGATAGAGCACATTTCAGACACTGATTAGTCCGTGAAAGCAGAGCTGACGGTCTCTATGGAGCAGCAGGCAATATCCCCAGTGGTCAGGAAGACGGACCTTGGCAACTGCCAGTTCTGGGCTCAGATCCTGGTTCTGCCAGTTATCAGCTGCGTGACCTTTGGCCTGGAGGTGATACTCGCCTCCAGGCCTCAGTTTCATCACCTGCAAGACAGAATTCGCAGTCCCCTGTCTGGCACGGCTCTCGCGAGGACTGAGTGGGATCGTGGATGTCAAGCATCTTGAGAGTGCCCGGCACCCACCGAGCACACAGACGTGACGGGCCCCAGGCTGGTCATCGGCTTGCGGACCAGATGTATTGCGGTGGGCTGGTCTGACGCCCCCGAGGCCTTGTGGGGGCCCGGCCTGCCGTCTGCAGCCCCCGGGCAGTCACCTGTTTGTAAACACCCTTGTTCTTTTTTTTTTTTTTTTTTCCGGTACGCGGGCCTCTCACTGTTGTGGCCCCTCCCGTTGCGGAGCACAGGCTCCGGACGCGCGGGCCCAGCGGCCATGGCTCACGGGCCCAGCCGCTCCGGGGCATGTGGGATCTTCCCAGACCGGGGCACGAACCCGCGTCCCCTGCATCGGCAGGCGGACTCCCAACCACTGCGCCACCAGGGAAGCCCATCACCCTTGTTCTTGGCTACGGCAGGTGTACCCGACGCCTCCAGACTAATGGAGTCTGTGCAAGTCTTTGTTTCAACAGGATTTTCACGGTGGATTCTTTTTACACTCATCAATTTAAGGAACTGGGTAAGACTCCACCCACCCCCACCTCCGAGCACAGATTGCAACTTCCTACGGCTCTAGCTCGCACATACGGCAGCCGACAAAAGGCTCTCTCTGTTGCTCCTCTGCTTTTAGCTGGGGCAGACGCTTCCCGACAGACCTCCTTATGTTTGGGCTTTTTCCTTCTCAAGACAGAACTCCGGCTCTAGAGAAGACAGACCTCGGCTCCCACTGGCTCCAGCCCCGCCTGACCGCGTAAGCTCTCAGAGCCGCAACTCCCTCACCCATAAAACGCTGAAAAAGTACCCAGCACAGTGTCGGGATCATGGAGGCTTATAGACACTGGCTGAAACAAGTAACACTGTACGAGGAAGCTGGGCTTGCAGTTGGAAGATGTGACCCACATTCTGTCACCACCACTCATGCGTTCTATGTTGGAGACCAGTTACTGACTCTCCACGTGTCAGTGCCCCTAACTGCAGAGCGGGTCGGAAATGCCTGTCTCGGTGTCACTGTGACAATTAAATAGGAAAGTAGACCTGGAGAGCTGAACGTATTGATGTGAAATTCTCCGCGGGTGCTGGGTGTTGCAGAGGTTTCAAGCCGGCAGCCCACAGCCCTCCTCCAGCCTGTAAACATGTTTGGTCTCTCCCCGCCATGTTGATGATATGACCGTGACGATGGTGGTGGTGATTGAATTATTTGTCAACATTTATAAATCAAGGGGGTGTCACATAAAAATCAATATTTCCAGCACCGTTCCTGCTTGGCCATAGTCACCCAGCCCCTGACTTTGTGGGACTTGGGCAGGGGTGCATATCCCATGTGGTCCAATGTGGAAGTCATCACGAAGCTTCAAACTAGAATATGTTCAATCTTTTCTACCTTGACAAGTGTTCCTAATGACTTGGAAGGCTAGACCGGAATTGAGAAATCTAGGACTCCTTGGAGTTTTGTGCCAGAAAGTGGTAGCATGGGCAGTGCCTGCTCTCCACCCCTTCTTCTCACCCCTGGCTCCGTCCTGCACCACAGGGAGCCTGAGGACACCCTAACCTGAATGTGTAAGCTCTGACCATTTGCCCCCAGACCATCTTCCCTTTGGCTTGGTCCTGTTATTTGTCCCTCTGAGAAGAGACAGGCTTGGGCCATGTGGACAGGGAATTTTGGGGTCTCAGACACCCAGAATGTGGTCTAGAAGGATGGGTATGTGTTCCAGGTGCCATGACCCCCTGTAGACTCCTTACTGTATTGGAAGGGCTGCAGCCACAGGAGGGGCAGCACAGGGACCCTCAAGGCATTGAGCCAAGAGCAGGGGCACCTCTTGCCCACGTCTCAGTGTGGTACCAGCAGCAGCCGGCAGGAGCCGCACCATGGCTGCCCCCTTTGGAGGGTGTGTGTACGTTCCCGACTGCTGCACTCCCCACCATTCCCTATTGCTCACAACCTGTTGGTCATTTAACTGCCTGCTCTGTCTCAGTAGGAATTGTGTTCACACTGCCTGATGAAGCTTCCAGCACAGGGCCTGCCCTCAGTGGGTGTTCGGGAGGGGTGAGAAGCGGACTGAGTGGTGGCAAGGTTCTGTGTTCTGCATTCTCGCTGCTTTGCGCGGTCCTGACCGTCTCTGGTCAGTCACTCTGAGCCCCGCTCCACAACCCATCACCCGTCAGGGACAGTTAGGCCTGTTTGCGTCTCCTGTTGTTTTGTCTCCAAGTCTGGGTCAAAAGTCTCGTCCGGTTGTAACATTCCGCTCTCAACCACCACCGAATTCCTTCGGGATGGTGGCTGGAACCGAGCCTGGTCAGCACAGTCTGAAAAGCATTCTGAGCTAACTAGGAGAAATGAGGCTGATGGCTGAAGGGTTATTTTCTTGCCTGGGTTTTCACAGTTGAACCTTTTCTCTTTTTTTTGAGCAAATGAGGTTATTTTCTTGTGGAGATGGCTTGCCTGGGACTGTGTCCTGGAGGATGGCCAAATCTGTCCTCTGGGGAGTAAAACCCTGTTTCTATTTGACATCTTTATTGAGGAATTTCTCAAATATAACAGAAAATGACACCAGAGGGAATTGAAACCATGATGAGATCCTTGCTCAACCCCAGATGACTGCTTTTAGCATTGTAATTACTTGAAATAGCAGTAGTTCTGTTTGAAAAATATTATTCCAAACTCCTCGCAATTGGACGTAAGAGCAATATTTAGGCTAATAGAATAAGATTTTTTTCATCTTAAATTAAAACCAGCAGTGGGTAATTTTTTCCCGACTCCACAAAGCAAGGCTCCTTTCTCCCTAAAGCCATTAGTTCACTTAGCCAGATGTTTTCTGCGACCCCAGTCTTTATCTTGACTTACTGCAAAATACGGTTCTCAAGTTGCCCACAGTCTGAATTTCGGACTTGCTTCTCAGCACTTTTTCCCCTGATGAAGAGGAGTCATCTGGAGCCAGGTTCAACAGAACAGTTGTTTTGTTAACCGGATCGCTACGTTCCCGTTAACACTTACGGAGCACCTACCGTATGCCCGGCCTTGTGCTAGGTAGTCAGCTTCTTAGGTGAGATGAGGAACTTCGGCCGCACCTCTGCCGTGCACCTGGAGTCGCCCAGGATGTCGTGCTCACGTGCCGTCGTTCAGTTCTCACAGCATCCACAGGCAGAAGCCATTAGTATCCCCTCTTTACAAATGAGGAAACTGAGGCTCAGAGAGGGAAAGTGACCTGTGTAAGGTCACACAGCCAGTACGTGGTAGGGCTGGGAACAGAGCCCAGGTCTGTGCGTTTGCCAGTTCAAGCCTGTAAGCCACTGCCCGCCCCTTGCCTCATGGCACCCGGAACAGAACCAACTCTGGGAGGCTGGTCCGGATCAGGGAGGGGCTTCCTTCACTGGGGGTTAGATGTGCCCTGCTCTGAGTTTGAGAGTCGCTGAGAAACCCTGGCGTCTGCCAAGCCAGGCTGGTGGGCGGCGTGCTGGAGGGCGTGAGGGCGGCCCCTGCTCCAGAGACTTCCCCCAGGTCTGTCCTGCCTCCCGGGCCAAGGCAGGATCTTCCTTACCCTTGAGCTGCTTTGGGGCATTGTCTCACCCCGTGTGAACGAGCGGAGCCCTGTTGTTACTGAACCCGCTCGTGTGGCTCCCATCACTTTCACGGGAGCACCCAGTTCTTCTGCCTGCCGGCTCACGAAGCCCTCAGGCCAGGGTGCTTGCTGCCAGCCTCCTCTCCTCACCTCTCATCCTTGCCCACCTGCACCCTCTGGCCCGGCCTTCCTTAAATCCACACGGTCCTCCTACCCTTCCCAGCTGTTCAGGGCTGCTCCCTGAGACCCCTCCCCCAGCATGACCTGGTGAGGTCCTACTTGTCATTCGAGACCCAACCTCCACCTCCCTTTGCTCCAGAGTCTTCTGTGACCACGTGGTACACACCTGCACTGTGGCTCTGCGCTGGGGTCCTCCCTTCTTCTCCTGCAGGCAGAAGCTATCTTGTTTATCTCGTCTTCCTCCTCTGAACCTAGTGTGGTGTCTGGCATATCACAGGCACATAATAAACATTTGTAGAATGAATGAATGAATGAGTTTGAAGAGGGTCCTCAAGCTCAGCACACTTCTGTGCTGGGCACATAGCAGAGATCCAGGTGAATTAGACGAGCATGTGTCACAGGACTCCCAGGTTCACGAGAAACACAGAAATGTCCACGCTTCTAATGACAGGTAGAAAAGGCTCTTTTCGCAGTGACACAAGCCTCCCACCTAGTATTCATCCATTTGTTTGTTCAAAAACATTGTTCTGAGCACCTGCCGTGTGCCAGACCTGGTTTTAAGTGCTTGAAGATACAGTGAGTGGCGACCAAAAGCAACCAGGCACCCGCCCTAGGGAGCGGGGAGGACAGGGCACAGGTAAACCCGTAACTCAGTAAAGTAAGCTGAGTCAGGTCAACTCCAGTGAAAAACAATACAATAAGGTGATAGAAGGTGATGGAGGCAGGATGACAGTGTTGGAGAGGGCGGCGTTCCTGTTACTGCTGCTGCATAAAAACCACCCCACACTTAGTGGCATAAAACACCCTTTGACTCTGCTTGCAGATTCCGTGGGTCAGGAATTCAGGCAGGACGCAGCAGGGACGGCTCTCTGAGCTGCACGGTGTTTGGGGCCTCGGCTGGGAAGACGTGAGGCCGGAGATGACTTGATGGGGGCTGGACTCATCTGGGGCTTCTCTGCTGGCGTCTGACGGTTGATGCTGGTTGTCAGGCAGAACACTTACGGGCAGCCTCTCGCGGTCTTTCCGCATGGGCTGGTGTGGGCTTCCTCACAGCATGGCCGCTGGGTCCCAAGAGAATAAGACACAGGTGCATGGAAGCTTTCCAGTCTAGTCTCAGAAGTCACTTTCACCCAGCTCTACCTGTCAAGGCAGTTACAAAGGTCCATCCACGTTCTTGGGGGGGTGGGCACTTGGGGAAGGGGGCCTCAGAGTGGAGGAGGAAGCTGCCCTGTGACGATCTTGGGAAGACCTTGCCTCCAGGCAGACGGGGAGGACAGAGGCGGTGGCCCGAGGTGGGGACAAGCTGCGTGAGTTTGGGCACAGGTCACTGTGCCTGGAGGATCTGGAGGGAGGGAGAGGGTCTGGAGACGAGGTCGGGAACGGGCAGGGCCAGGTCATGTGCAGCCTTGTGGGCCCTAGAAGGGAGTTGGGATTTTATTCTAAATTAGTTGGGAAACCACGGGACATTTTAACCAGGGACTGACTTAATTAAGAGATTTGCTTTCTGACTGCTCAGTAGAGAATGTGTTACCTGGAATAAGAGGCAGAGACCCCTGTGACGATTTGGGTCAGAGATGTTGGTTGGCCAGGTGACAGTGGTGGCAGTAATGAGAAGTGGTTGAATTCATGTATGTTTTGAAAACAGGGCCAAAATGAATTGATGATGGACTAGATGTAAGAAGTGAGGGGAAAAGAGGAATCGAGATGGACTACTAGGTTTTGATTGTTTGTTTTGTTTTGTTTTGTTTTGTTTTTGCGGTACGCAAAACAAAAACAGAGGCCACACTGTTGTGGCCTCTCCCGTTGCGGAGCACAGGCTCCAGACGCGCAGGCTCAGTGGCCACGGCTCACGGGCCCAGCCTCTCCGCGGCATGTGGGATCTTCCCGGACCGGGACACGAACCCGTGTCCCCTGCATCGGCAGGCGGACTCCCAACCACTGCGCCACCAGGGAAGCCCTGGACTACTAGTTTTTTGCTCGGAGTTACTGTGTAGCTGTGCTGCTGCGGCTGAGACGGGGAAGACTGGGGGGTAGGACAGATTTTGGGATGGGGAGCGGGGTGGGCTAAGAGTCTGTTTGGCCAAGTTCAATTTGAGATAATCAGTAGCCCTCTGAATGGAAATGGTACACAAGTTCAGAGGTCTGTGGGGTAGTCAGGTCTGGGGTTCGGGGAGAGCGTGAGAGCCTAGAGCTTCTAAACGGCGTCAAAATCCAGAGCTCTTAACGTTCATTCGTTTCATAAGATTCCACGAGCACCTGCCCGGTGCCACGTCCTGGGCTGGGAGCTCGCAGTTGGGAGACGGATGACGTAGTCCCGGCCCTCAGGAAGCATCGGGACTCAGCCTCCCCAGCTTTGAGTCCTGGATCCGTCACTTAACTGTGTGACCGTGAGCAGGTAACGTCTCGTCTCTGGGCCTCTGTATCCTCGTCTGTACGGCGTGGCTAACAGCAGCGCTTATTTGACGGGGGTGACGCAGAGACCAAAGGAGATAAGCTTTGCAAGGTACATGCCTGGCACACGACGAGGGCTCAGCAGATGTGAATTACCTAAGTATCACTCATTCCTGGTGTGCAAAGTCAGAATACTTTTTAAAGAAAATGGATGTCCTTTCTGAGCTGGTGAAGAGGCAGGGGGACGAGCCTCGTCCCCGAGCTGGGGGTGAAGCTCAGGGGACCGTTGGGGACTGTTCCTTGTGTTCCACACGGTGCTCACCACCCTCCCGGCTCAGAAACCTCTCCTTCCTCCTGCACTGGTTCCTGTGCACTCATCCGTCGGCATGGGTCACGTGGCATCAGGGCTTCCGATCCCAGCTCTGCCACATACTCATTTTGTGACCTTGGACCCTTGCCCCCTCTTTCTCAGTCTCAGTTTTGTTTTCTACAAAATGAACATGATCCCTGCCTGGTAGGATCAGATGTGCAGGTGACACCACAGGGCACCAGGCAGAGGGAGAAGAGGAGGAGAGGATCCTGGGAGGCGGCAGCCGGGCCCAGGGGCCGGGCTGCACACGTGGGAGGGAAGCACCGCAGAGGCCCAGATGCTCCGCGTCGGCGCAGCGGTCACAGCTCTCCCTGCGCCGGGCTGGTCCCTGGCAGGATGAAAGGGCCGCGCTCCAGGCCTTTTGAAGGCGCCCCCTCTCATCCTGGAGGACAGCTGGAGACAATGTGTTGCTCCCTTGAACCCCTAACGCAGGCTCGAGTTGCCTCTGTTTATTTGTCTTCATACTTCAGCAGCTCAAATGCATTTCTTGCTGGGAAAAAAAAAATGCTGAACATTTTAATGTAAAACTAAACAGCTTCGGACAGTCCTATACTTACTCCATAAAGGCCAGTATTTTTCAAGGTAAACTGGAGAGGTTTCTTCCTGTTCCATTTACGCCCTCCCCTCCCTGCTTTTCCCTAGTCTGGCCCACATTCAGGTGGTCTAAACACGCTTGGTTGGAGGGATTTGCTGTCCGAGGACAAGTTGGATTCAGACTTGCTTCTCCTCCCAGCTTTTTACAACTGTTGATCTGATGGAAATTCTTTGGCTTGAAGAAAAGAAACACACGGGACAACAGTGTGCATCTTTGTAAATGGACTTCCTTCCTTCCCCAAATCACTACAGAACCAGGGAGATCCCGGAGCAGGGAGGGAGGTGGATGGATTGAGACCCAGGTTTTGTTTTGGGGGGTGGAGTGGCCTCCTCCAGCCTCATGCCTGCAGCCAGCTCAGGACCGGGGGCCAGGGGGAAGGGGTGGGGCAGGGCAGCTTCTGTAAGAAGCAGGCGAGTGCTGGGGGAAAGCGCAGTGGGCCAGGAATCAGGCTCTGCGGGCCATGGACTTGCTGGGGGACCTTGGGAAACTCCCTACCTCTCTGTGCCTCAGTTTCCCCATCATCTGTGACATAGGGATGGGATTTGAGCAATGGTTTTGAGATTTCATGGGGTTTTGTTTCCAGCAGCAGAACCATTTGTTTCCAGCAGAATCATACGGTGGTCACACTACTCTGCTGAAATGGGAGGCAGGACTGGCAGGGATGAGAGCCCTGCGCTCCATGGAGCCCCTCCCTACTTCTGCAAGGTCCCTGGGGCCAGGAGCACTGTTTGGAACCCCTGTTTGGCCTGGCTGCTGTGTCAGAGCCCTCCTCCCTCCAACATCTTGTGATTCGATGACTTGGTGGCCTGGAGTGTCCTCAGGGACAATGGCCAAGCTCCTCGCCCCTACCAGCTGCAGTCCCTGTCTACTTCTTTCTCAGAACTGTAATCTCCAGCATGGCAGACAGCTTGCGTTTCCCTAAATGGTACCCCACTCTCCTGCTCTGGCGTATCCGTACACCTGCTCTTCCTTCTGCCCGAATCACCCCTCCCCGTGCTCTTCATTAGTGCTTTTTCTTTGGCTGACGCCTGCTTGTCACGACTCAGCTCGGGCATCAGCCCCTCCAGAAAGCTTTCCCTGAGTTGCATACCCTTCCCCTGGGGGCCTACAGCCCCCTCAGGCTGCCCTCTGCCTCAGCACTGAGCTCCTAGCTTGTCCCTGGACACCAGGGGCGGGTCTCTGCTGCCCCGGGAGGTCCCGGAGAGCCCTGCTTCAGAGTGACTTAGCCCTGCGTTCCTGGGCCCAGTGCAGGCTGCTTGGTGTGATGGCAGGATGGGTGGTTGGCCGGTGAAGCGGGCAGAAGGTTGGATTCTGACTCTCCAGGAGAGCGCGGTTTGACAGTGGGGCGTGCACAAGCCTGGCACGGGGGCAGAGCTTCAGCGCTCTCAGAACTTCTGAGATCTGCGTGGCGGTAGCAGGGGCGGGCAGTGGGGGGCTCTTAGCAGCCCGCGTGACTGCAGCCCCCCGTGGCTGGCTGAGCTTAGGACTCCCCTGTCCCTGTCCTCACGTCCAGGCCCAGCTCCTTCTAGCCTCTGCTGTAGATGAGGGGAGAGCAGGGACTTGGAAGCAGACGCATCAGCCTTGGCTCCCAGCTCCCTTCCTAGCCGTGCTTCGGGGCCAGCACTTCACTGTTCTTACCCCAAAAAGAGGAGTGATGATGTTCCTGGGAGGGAGCTGGAGGCATCAGGCAAGGTGGTCCGTGTGGCGGCAGGGAGGCACCCAGCGGGCGTCAGGAGCCTCCCCTTCCTGCTCTCCCTTTGGTTGCATGTTCAGGTCAGAGACCACATCACAATACGAGGCGGCCCTTCCCACTGGTAGGACTGTGTTGAAATGTGCCGTCAGTCGCCCTGTGGCAGCCTCACCTTTGAATAGATCTCAGTTTGGTGACCTGGGGAAGAAGTCCTGCTCTGTCCCAGGGCAGAGAATGCCAAGTCCATAAACAGCAAAGAAAAACACCCAGTTGCAGAGCACAGGCCAGGCGAGCAGACACGTTCCTTCATCTTTGTTTGCAGTTCATATGCCAAGGGCTGGGTCAGAACTCAGAGAAATAAACAGAAAATAAGTGTCTTGTGAAGGCTCTTTAAAAATACTTCACCACCAAAACATATGCCCCAAAGCAGCACTGAACCGTGTGCCTAAAAAGGGGCATTGTCGACGAATACGTGTGCCCCAGCGTGTGCAGTGCGGTCCTTCCTCTGCCAGTAACCTTGCTGACTTTGGAGCAGTCTGTGCCCTGGCTGGTGGTGGGGTCACCCCGGACGTTGGCCGGGCCTGGCTGCCTCTGCACAGATGCTGCAGCGACCGTCCTTCCCCACCGCCGACAGGCTGTTTATAGTGGCCATTCGCCACCCCCACGCCTCGCCTGCTCCAGCCCCCTCCCTGGATCTGCCTCATCCCAACCACATGCAGCTGGAAATAGACGGGCGGGCAGTGAGGGCTTGCACCCGGCTGGCACTCCTTGTTTGTTGGAAGTAGGTGGCCATGGTGGCAGCCTCCCAGCTGCTTGGTATGGGGTCTTTTTTTTGTTTTGGTTTGGTTTGGGGTTTTTTGTGTTTTTTTTTTTTTTTTGCAGTACGCAGGCCTCTCACTGTTGTGGCCTCTCCCGTTGTGGAGCACAGGCTCCGGACGCGCAGGCTCAGCGGCCATGGCTCACGGGCCCAGCCGCTCCGCGGCATGTGGGATCTTCCCGGACCGGGGCACGAACCCGTGTCCCCTGCATCAGCAGGCAGACTCCCAACCACTGCGCCACCAGGGAAGCCCGGTCTGGGGTCTTTAGTAACCCCTCAGGTGTTACCTTAATGGTGGGAGAGGATCCCACAGGCCGACTTGCCCTGCCCTGGCTTACGTGCTGGCCGCCAAGGGGTCAGATGCCAGTGAAGTCGTCTGGATGAGCCTTGGTGGAGGCCTCTCTGAGTGGGATCCTCCTGGGGCCCCTCTTGCCATTGGAGGAGTCTGCGGTCCTCAGCCTGGCAGCTGGCTTCTCGGGCTCTGGGCTCCGCCTGCCACTCCAGCCTTGCCTTCTCTCCCTGTGAATACGAAGCCTGTCCCCCTGCGCTCTTGCTTCCTCCCACCTGGAGAACGTCTTCCCTTGCCTGTCCCGAGTGCTCTAGTCCATCCTTCTGCACCTCTTCCCCGGCCTTCCCGGCAGCCTGACTGGGTCCCACCCCCGCCCTTGGACCGACCAGAGTCACGGTGCTCGTCACGCAGAGTTGAAAAGGTCTGTTTACTTATCCATCTTCCACAAGTGTAATAATCACACAGAAACACTCAGAGAAATCGATAGAAAAGACAGAAAATAATCCCCCCATTAGCTCGCCACCGCAACAGGTCAACAGCCTTCGTGTCCTCGTGTTCTTGTCCGATGCCATCTGTGTGTAGAGCTGACTGTATGGTTATGATCGTGCACTGGTGTTTGTACGCCGCTTCCCCCCGCCCCAGGAGACTTTTTTCCCTCTTGGTGTGTAATCACGTGGCTGGGGTGTGGGACTGGAGTCAAGAGTCCAGGATGTGGAGGGCCTGGCGGCCTGTAGGCGCTGAGTGAGAGCTGCTGGTGCTGTGGCCGTCCGGATGGGAGAAAGGGTCTGTAACCTCTGGGTCAGCAGCTGACCCCCTGAGTGCCCGTATCTGCCAGGTCAGGGGGTCCAGAGATGACTTAGCTGTGCCTGGCACTCTCAGGGAGTTCTAGGCTCTGTGCAGAAGTACTCCCAGAGCGGCATCCTTGTTGTGATGAACACTGCACCGAGTCCTGGGGGGAGGGGGGTAGGGAGGGGGGCCATCTCACCCTGCCAGCAGTAAGTGAAAGGTCACCAGGTGGGGGCAGAGGTGGGGTGAGGGCAGCAGGGAACAGCCGACGCAAAGCCTAGAGGTGAAAAGCCTCGGTCAGGTGGGAGAGTGGGCTCAGGCGTGGACAGTGGTGTGGGAGATGGAAAAGCCTCGGTCGGGTGGGAGAGTGGGCTCGGGCGTGGACAGTGGTGTGGGCGGTGGTGGCCTGTCAGCAGAGCCACGCGTGCCCATTGCTCTCTGAGCCTGAGATCTGGAGATTGAAACCTGCAGATGTAGGAGCGGCAGGGAATCACCTCTGGCTGCATCTTAGGCACGTCAGGTGCGAGCCTGGTTCCTAGCCCCTCCTTCGACAGCCACCAGGGCCCTACGTGCTACTCCAGCTTCACCAAACCCGTGCAGGCGCGCACACACACACACACACACACACACACACACACACACACACACGGCAGGCATCCCACGCCCAGACACACCTCTCCCCGCGCTGGTCCTCGTGCAGTTTAGGGAGAGGCTCCCCTGCCTCTCAGCTTGGTTCCCGATCCCTGGTCTTACCTGGTCTTACCACTTCTCTCCCCCTGGTCGGGCGGCTCCCTGAGGGCAGGCCTTGGCCTCATGCCCACTGCCTATCCCCTGCCTTGTTGAGTGAGTGAATGAATGGACAGGCACACGTGGCTAATCCCAGTTCTCTCGGGGAAGACGTGGGCATTAGAGAGATGACTTCAGATGAGACGACTGCTCGTGCAGATACACTCTAGGGCGGGGAAGTCAGCAAACCGTGTGCAGAGTCACAGGGGTCTGACGGGGAGGGATGAGAAATAAAAAAGCTTGTGGCCTTTGCCCCGGAATACCACTTCTGGGAATCCATCTGGAGGAAAAATCCCGAAAATTAAAAGGGCTACGGCTACCCAGACATGTCCCTCACAGGGGAGTTTACTAATGGGGTGGAAGAGAGACAGCGCACCGAGGTGGGGGGGGGGGTCCCTTACGGCCTGGACCGCGGCAGGTGAGAAGGGCGGCCAGGACTGAGCCCCAGCGTGACAAGGGCACTAACTCAGCTTTCAGGGAAGAAGGGTGGGACGGTCACGTACAGACTGATCTGTTAGCACTAGCAGAAACTCAGGACGTGAAAAAAGGCCGAAGTACAATATGTTCATGATTGGGGTTGTAGCTAGAGTGTAAATTTGTTGATCTTTTGTTTTCCACTGTTTTTCAAAATTCCTTGTGAACTCAAATTTTGGAATAATAAAAGTCTTATTGGACAAGTGATAGGGACCCACGCTAAGTTCTCGAGGGCAGGAATGCTATGGAAAGGTCATGTCACAACCTGGGCTGGAAAGGGGCGGGGTAGGGTGGGGCCAGCCATGGGGAGGCACACGGTCCTTCCGGGGCTTCAGCCAGCCCGGTGCTGCCTTTTCCACGAAGCTCCCTGGTGCCCACGTCAGCCTCCACCTCTGCCCTCTTCCAGCCCCTCTGCCTGCTACTTTCTTGAACGTGTCAACTCTATTGGCATAAAATCATTTCGCAGTCTTGCTGTGGCTGCCTGACCTACCCAGTGCCTGACAATGAGGGACTGCTGAGCGTGGGAAGAGCAGGCCGCCTCGCAGACAGCCAGGTGAAGGAGCCATGGCAGGCTGGGGCGGGAGCCCTGCCACTAACGGAGAGCTCCCAGAGCCACCAGTGGAGGCCACTGGCGGGAAGGAGGACGGGAACGGGCCTCCAGGAAGCACCCACAGTAGCCCGGTAAGTGGAAAGGCCCAGATTTTATACTCAGCAGCTTTGGAAGGTGGAAGGAAATGCTGAGTTTCATTGGGAAGATGTGATGCTTGAAGGTATTCAGAATTCCAGGCAGAACCAGTGGTGAGAAATTTGTGCTGGTAGCAAGGCATTCGACCTGGCCAGAGTCAGGCGTGATGGACCAGCCAGAGGACCTGTGTCCATCGGGGCGGCACGGGGAGCTCCTGGGCCCATCTTGATTCTGTGGCGTTTTTCCCAAGGCAATGGGAAAGACGTACCCTCTGCCTGCCCCATCCACAGGCCCGCGGAGGTCATCACAGCCAGCTGGGCCTGTTTCATTTCTGAGGATGTTCTCTAAGAATCCTGGCAGAGCATTTCCCCTTCTTTTCTTAGAGCGTCTTGCTTTGGTTCCAGGGTTTGGTTGGTTGGTTGGCTTTTGTCCCCTTCCCTCTTTCCAGTCCTGCATTCTTATCCCCATCAAAAGAAATTTTTAAAAACTCCAGTGCCTCCCATAGGTGTCCAACCAGGATCGTGTTTACAGCTGTGCTGTCAGAGGCCCGAGGGCGGGCGGACAAAAGCGTCCTGTTCCCGTGCTGGCTCCGTCACCCACACGCTGGTGACCGACGGCAGGCCGCTCACTGCTTGGCGCTCCTGGTTATAACGCTGCTGCTGCTGCCCCGGGCTGAGGCCGAATGGGACACTGTAATGAGAGTGCCTGCACAGCAGGGGCTCCAGGAACGGGGGTTCCCTTCCATCTGCTGCAGCCTCCTCTCCTGCCCATGCTAGAGAGATTAAAGGAGGAGCTGGTCTTGCCATAGACAAAGGGCAATGAAGAGGCATTCAGCAGGGCATTCCACTGCCTTCAAACCCCCGCCCCCTCCACCCGCCCCTGAAGCACTACCCGGTCAGAATGGCTTTTCTTCAGCTGAAGACTTTGGTCCTCATACTGGTGAAAGCGCCCACAAAGCAGGAAGACAATTTGGGCTGTGCTGACTGACCAGGAGCCCCACGTGGCTCCGTTCGTTCACTGAGCCCCAAAGCTCACGGGCTGGCAGTGTTTGAGGGCATCTGTTCCCGCTCCACCCTGATCCTGCCACGAGCTGCCCACAGGCGGGGCTGTGCCCACCGCCACGATGGGGCTCACTGCTGGGCGAGGCTGAGGCAGGCAGGCCCACGAGCACAGCTCTTCTCCTACCAGCTCTCACTCTACGCCCCAAGGACCCACCAGCCGGCACTCAGTGCCATCAGTCATCTAGAGCTGCCTCACTGGGCAGCCCCTCCAGGGCCACACAGCCCATCCCTGATGGGACAGGCCTGCAGCCAGGGCCTCGGGGCCAGAGCTGCCTCTCCCAGCCAGTTCTCGGTCAGTCACTCGGTCCGCAAACACGGATCATGTGCCCCGTGCGCTGTTTAAAACCCTGAGGTACAGCCACACTCAAGATGTCCCTGTTCTCAAAGACTCTGTATTCCCCGGGGAGACAGAAACAGTCACAGAGCAGACACCGTGCGTGGACGTGCCCGGTGACTAGCAGGTGTTCTGGCTGAAGCCGCTGTGGGTTGCGCTGCCGTTTGCCGAGATGCAGGAGGCTGGGGGTGGGACCGCGCTGTGCTTTGTTCTGCTCTGTTTCCTGCTGTGGGAAGTGGAGTTAGGAGTTCGCCGTGGGCCGTGTTCGGTTTGTCCTGCCTGTTGGACAACCAAGTACAGGCGCTGATCTCTGAGTCTGGAGGATGGTGGAGCAGGCAGGCCTAGAGGTTTGGGCAGTGTTGGCACTTTAAGTGGCTGGAAAAGCCATGGGACAGGGTGACATCTTCCAGGAACGGAGCCCAAGAGGAGCCCAGGCCTTGTGGATGTGGCCCCCATAGGTGCACTGACCTCCTGGGGCCTGGGGCCACCCAAGGCTCCTTTAAAGGAGGGATTGTCCATGAAGTCGGAAAAAGCGATCCCACAAGGGTCTAGTATCGAGAATTATATATCTTATATAGAACTCTTACAACTCAACAGTGAAAAGGCAAACAACCCCGTTTAAAAGTGGGCAGAAGATTTGAATAGGCATCTCTCCACTGTTAAGCAGCTGGTAGGCGTGTTCCCCCAAGAAGGGCGACTCAGGCGGTGAGCAGGCCAGAACCTACGTCAGGAGAGAGAAACTCCAGGAGCTGAGGCTGCTCTGCTGGGAGGCCGGAAGGCCGAGGCAAGACTGACCTGCCGTGTAAATAAATCAATTCAAAAAAAAAAAAAAGACTGAGCGCTCCCTTCGGATGCGCTTTGTTGTCGGTTTTCCAACTTGGGGGGGACTTTGCCATCCCCCAGAGGGTATTCCCGCCTGTGACCCCTGGAGCACTCGTGCTGGCTTTGCTCAACAGTTGTTAACGTGTGGGTGGCCTGCGTGCGCCAGACACTGTGCTAAGTGCTTTACCTCCGTTATCTTCTTAATTCCCAAAACAACTCCAGTTACTGTTATCCCTGTTTTATAGGGAAGGAAACCAGGGCCCAGAATGGTTAAGCACCGTGCCGAAGGCCACACAGCAAGTTACTTACTGAATCTTGTACCCCAGCTGGTGTGACCTGGGGGCCAAGAGCCAGGACCCGCGGGTAGTGGTTGCACGGGGACACCATGTAGGTTATTATAAGGTGGAGCGGCCGTCAGCTGGAGTTAGGCAGCAAACTCCTGGTCCTTCGATGTTCGTTGCTGCTCAGCCGTCACTGGGAGACCACAGGCAGCAGCTGGGATTGAAGGTGAGGCCCAGATGAGGGATGCAGTGACCAGACCCCACAGGCCAGCACAGCAGTCTCAACAGAGCTCTGGCCCGCCCTGGGCTGGCTCCTTGCGTCTGGGTGTGAGCAATGGGCTTGCTGGTCTGGAAAGCTGACCCCACCAGTCATGTGCCTCATCTCCCAGCGCTGAGCCGGGACAGGCCCAGCCCAAGGGGCTCGGCATCAGAGCAGGGCTACGGCAGGAGACCCTGTGTCTCCCACACACAGCCGACCTGCTGGGGGGCCAGGAGCCCCAGAGAAGGCCCCAGCGGATGCCCGGACCAGGAGGTAGGTGGGTCCCAGGAGACTCAAGTCACACCTCCTGCCTGCCGTGCCAGACCTCTGACAGCTCGGGGAGCGCCCTGGATCTGGGAGAACCCAGGCCCCAAAGCTCTAAGACCCATGTGTTTTTCACCCGAAATCTAACCCATCTGGTTCTCATTTATTTACACTTAACCCATCAAATGCAATTTTGCAAGAGCCGCTCGATGGCCAAGGGGACTTTCCGCCTAAGCCTCCCTTCTGAAAGGAGCCTCAGGAGGGGGAGGGCTGGGGCCTCAGCCCCCGGGGGCCAGGAGGGCGTTCTCAGGGTTGGAGGTTGAGTTCGGTTTCTGAGATGGGCCAGTGCCTCTGCCTCTGTTCCCGGACCCGTGCTGGGAGCTGGGGTGCTGGGGCCGGGCACAGGGCCTGACACACAGTAGGCTCTTGGCAGCCAGGAGAACATGGGTGGGGTTCAGGCAGAACACAGAGTCTCTGTTTCAAATTGTGAGGCGTTCGTGGGAAGCACGAAGCAACCAAAGCTGTATCCAGACGTAATTTTTAGTTGTTATAAATAGCTGCAAACCTGGATTCTGGGCCCAAAATAGGACAGACAGTCAGCTATTAATAAAAACAAACACCGGCACCTTGGGCCAAGAAGCAGACCTCCTGGGCAAACCACAGGCCTGCCTGCAGAGGCCTTTCAGACGCAGGCCGACCCGCGGCCCGTCGGTGCCGGCTCTGGGATGCCTTCTTGCTGGAAAACAGCCTCGTCCGTCCCACACACGGGCCCATCCCAGATAGGACCCTTCAGCAGCTGGCGGGAGTGGAGGCGGCCTTCTCCCTGTGAGTGGTGGGCACTGAACAGAAGTGGGCAGAAACCACAGCTGAGGTCTGTCTCTCCCGACCCCGGTGCCCGGACCTATGCTCATGCAGGGCAGAGTGAGGCAGGGGGCACCTGACCCCAGACCCCTTGTTTGGACTTGATCTTTGGTGCCGGGGTGCTGTGTCTTGTTCCGACTAGAGTCGTCACAGTGGGCCCCGGGATTGCGAGGGAGAGACGAGAGGCCGGGCGATCCAGGAGCATGTGGACGCCTGTAGGGAGAGGCTGAGGCCCAAGGCAAGGCTGTGCCCTGGGAATAGAGGCAGGACAGACGGGCAGGGCGGAGAGGGAGAGTCACCAGGCTTGGTGACTGCTTGGGTGTGGGGCAAGCCCCCGGAGGGAGGGGGCTTCTTGGGCCAGGGTGGCTGGGAGGAGGGCGGGCAGAGCCAGAACGAGGCCCCTCTTTGGCCCTCCTGGGCGCCCTTGTCCCCCTCCCTCCCTCCCTCCCACCTTCCGTGTCCTCACTGTGCACCCGGCGTGGGGCCTCGGGCTGGGGAGCAGCCTCCCAGGAGCCCAGGCCATATGTCTTCACCCCAGACCACATGGGACGATCTGTTGCAGAGGGTGTCCCCAGCGCCACCAGCTGGGGCCCCCAAGGCAGCGACTGGCTGCCGTTCAGCTTCCTCCCCCTGCCAGCACCCTGGCCTGCCACCAGCACCCCGACCCAGAAGGGCGGGGGCTCCAGCAGTCCCGGACGCAGCTGAAGACAGGTCTGTGGGAGACGTGGAAGGGAGAACGTTCTCCCGGGGAGGCTGCAGGCCGGGACCTTCCCAGAGGGTGACCTGGCTGGACCAGGCAGCCCACGATGAGCTCTGTGCCAGACCCTCACAGCGCTGGAGCCTTTGGGGTCCTTTCTCCACACTCTGTCCATCTCTTCTGCTGCCCGTTAAAAGGGTTTCCCGAGAGGAGCCTCCTAGAGTCTGCCCCAGAACCCCCGGGGCCTCCTCTCTGCTTTGTAGCCAAGTCCCTGTGCCGAGGAGCTCCCTGCCTTTTGGGAACGTTCAGCTGTGGTGATAAATAATGACGAAGGACCACGAGCTGCCAGCAAGATTCAGAGGTGGAGCGCTCCCCCGTCCCGTCCCACCCAGAGCTCGCTCAGGGAGCGTGGATCGTGGATCAGAAACAGGCTCAGCCTCCACCCGAGGCCTTGGTGGTTGGTGACACTCTGTCTTCCCCAGGGACTGTCCCCTCTGCCAGCAGGACTGGTGGGAGGGGGCCAGGAGGACCCAGACAGGGCTGGCTTTGCGAGAGCCCTGGGGGAATCTTCTTGAGGAGGGATGTGCAGGCCACAGAGCTTCCAGAACTCCTCTCCTGCCCAAGTAGCTGCAGCCCTTCCCCACCTGTGCCCCGCTCCGCACCTTCCACGAGACTTTGCTTCCGCATCTCTCACTTCTTGTTCTCCAGCCTCGGCTCCCATCACTTCCTCCACAAAGCCTCCGCCTCCACGCTTGGGTCCCACACGCCGCCGGCGGCTCGCCGAGCAGGGGCTTAACCAGTGGTATCACTTCGGGGAGTGGAGCACGTAGCAGGTACTCAGTGTCTGCGGAGGGAATGAGCAAAAGTGCTTCCAGTGGATTTCAAAGGCAAGAAGAACTTCTGCCTGGACCAGGAGGGAGAGGGCGTCCCAGGGAGAGGTGCACATGTGCGCGTGAAGGCATGTGTGATTGACGGGAGGGTTTCAGAGAACAGCGGGTGTCGGTGGGGCGGGCGGAGAGGTGGGCAGGCTATGGAGAGCCGTGAATGAGCCCCTCGGCCTGCCCAGAAGGAACCGCAACGGCGCCCTGCTCCAGGGGACTGGCCTTGTATGGTAGAGCTCCCTGTCACTGGTGTGTGCAGCACATGTGTGCCCTTCAGTCTATCCCGCTCACTCCTGAGCACCCACTCAGCCCGACCCTCTGCTGGGTGCAGGGATGTGCAGGAGACTCTGGGCTGACAACAGCCCAGAGCAGAGACAGCATGGCCAAGCCCGAGGTCCGGGGCAGAGGAAGAAGGTTGTGAACAAAGGTCTGCTTGGTCTGGGAGCCAGCGGTCAGCAAATTCTGCCCGGCACCAGGAAGACTTTGGAGAGGAGGGAGCTCTTGCCCTGGGTTTTAGAGACGTGAGCACGTGGGCCGGGGGACGATTGTAAGAACAGATGCCCAGGGAGCTTACACTCGCCTCGAAGCATCCTCACTCAGAGAAGCACGTCATGGAAGAGTAGAGTAAGGGCGCTGGGTCCAGTCTCGCTGGGCTTCCCATCCCCCTCCACCGGTTCTAGAGCACTGGGCAAGTCTCTTCCCCTCTCAGCTTCTCATGTGAGAATTGGCTTGATAAGAATAATGCCCCCTGTGTGGAGCTGTTGTGCAGACGTATTAAGACAGTGCCTGAGCTCCCCAGCCGGGCCCTGGCCAGCAGTGAGAGCTATTATTTATGATGACGAGGCTGCCAGCCCCACCAGTCAACGTGAATACTCATGTAAGAGGTGGGGGGCTCCCACATAGGGGCCCAGCAGAGCATGGAGCAGTCAGTTCCCCAGGAGAGAAGGAAGAGGACCGCGTGTATCTCAAGCACTCCAGGAGGGCTTCCTGGAGGACACAGTCTGGGTCCTTCCTGTGGACGAGACCTGGGCACCCTCCACGGGCCAAGAGGCCGGGGGCGGAACTCAGGTTGCCCGACTCCCAGATGTAGGCTGTCTCCTTGCCACGGGGCACCTCGTATACCAGGATGTGCCAAGTCCGTGGGGACCAAGGAGCAGTGTGCGCCGGGCTTGCCCCAGTCAGGAGGGCCAAGGAGCTAATTGTTTCCCACAGTGCCTGCCGGGCCTGCTCCGGGCCTCCAGGGGAACCCAGTCTGTCCTAGGCCGGCGGGCAGGCATCTCAAGGACCCAACTGCTTCCGTTGGTACCGTTCAGACCTCACCGTGGGTCCCATGTGGAGGGCTGGGGACGCAGGGGTGTGAGGGGTATGAGGCCAGTTCTCAGCCAGTCTCTAGAGAAGGTGGTGATGACTGCAGGCTACCCAAAGGAATTCTGAGACTGATTTCCTGCCCAGCTTGGGGGAGGCCTGTGTTTGGGCCACAGTGGAAAAAGGGTGCAGAGCGGGCAGCCCCCTCTTCCCTCCTGCTTAATCTTAGGGCTTTATCGTTTGGGAGCGAGGGTGCGGGGTGAGGGGTGGGGGGAGAATGTTTACATGGCTTCGCATTTGTTTCAAATTATTCGTCAGCGCTGGAGTCATTGTTCCCCACTAGTGTAAACAGTGGCAAGGCCCAGCCACCCTGCCAGCTCGCTGAGGCTTTGTAGGTGTGTGACGTCAGTGCCCTTTGGTTCCTAGCTTCCAGTGAGGTGACGGGGTGGGCCAGGCCAGATGGGGGAACCAGGGAGTTCACTGATGATGGGGTGGAAGTAGTGTTTCCACACTATGAATTCAGTGTTTGAGGGCCTGTATCTGTGGCTTGTTTTACCAATTGAACCTTTGCGAGGGCTGGGGAAGCCGAGGTACAGAGCAAAGGACCTGAGAGCCATGGGAAGAACCTCAAAGAGCGTGACTCAGTCCGCACACGTCCCGGGAGCGGCTCCCCGTGTTCAAATCTTATCCTTACGTGTGTGCCGGCACGCGGGCCTCGGAGCCTCTGGCGGGTGTTATTGGGACAGAAACGGGGCTGAGCCGGTATGCTGGGACTCTCCTTAGTTACTCATGCAGGCTGGCCCCAGCTTCGTGTTTGCAGATACTTTCAAGCTGACACCCAGCTTGAGTTCGTTTCAAGAGCAGCCGGTTCTTCATCACCTTAGTCTGAACGCACTTGCTGGTGTGGCCAGCTTAGCAGGGGCTCCAGAGGCGCGTGCTCAGGAGCTGGACAGCAGGTCTGAGCCCTGCCTCTGCTCCAAGCAGCTCTGTGGCTTTGCCCAGGTGACTTCAACTCTCAGTGCCTCAGTGTCTTCATCTGTAAAATGGAGTCGGTAACACGGCCTATCACTCAGTGTTGCCGCAAGGATCGGGCGTGTGGGTGGAGTGAGGCCCTGTGCCTGACACACGACGAGCGCTCCAGGAAGGTTAGCTTTATGTTATTAATAGGATGAACAGGACACAGTGCCTGGCTCAGAGCTGTTCATGGTCTGGTGCAGGCGGGGGCAGACCCCCAGAGGCAGACGCTGCTGGGGTGTGGAGGGGAGATGCCCCCAGCAAAGGTGACCCTGGCACTGGGCCTTTAGGGAACCATCAGTAAGACTCGTTGAGTGTAGAAAGGTCTTCCGAAAAATCCCTCTCTATCCTTCCCAGCTTCCCCCGGAACCCCCTGTCAGTCTCCTCTCAGCAAGAGCCACCTTTACCGTTTTAGCTCTAATTGTTGGTGGCTTTTATAGTTCAGAGCTCTGCCTCCGTCCTGGCTGCCACAGGGCTGACATTTGAGCTTGCAGGAGAATAATGACCTGCCTCGCCGTCAGCCTCAAAGGCAGCAGTGTGGTCTCATGGGTGGGGAAGTGGTCCGTTGTCCCTGAGCCGAAGTAGGACCCAGCTGACATAGCGCCAGCACTGAGTCCTCCCCGGGTTCAGTGCAGGTCAGTCTGCCTGAGTCTGTACCTTTTCACATCCTTTTGGTGCCAGTACTTAAAGGTGGTTGTGTTAAAAAGAACTGTTTAGGGGGCTTCCCCGGTGGCGCAGTGGTTGAGAGTCCGCCTGCCGATGCAGGGGACATGGGTTCGTGCCCCGGTCCGGGAGGATCCCACATGCCGCGGAGCGGCTGGGCCCATGGGCCATGGCCGCTGAGCCTGCGCGTCCGGAGCCTGTGCTCCGCAGCAGGAGAGGCCACAACGGTGAGAGGCCCGCGTACCGCCAAAAAAAAAAAAAAAAAAAAGAACTGTTTAAAAAGTTCAGTGCCAAAGCTAGTGAGTGTGTGTGTGTGCACGCCCGTGTGTTGGGGGTCGTGGGATTGGCTCAAAGCAGCCAGTAGCTCACGTTGCCTTTGTGGTTTCATATATTTGCCTATTAAAATGACAATACAGACACGGCACATTAAGGTTTAAGAAGCCGTTCTTTCATTAAACAAGCTGACAGTGTAGGGGGTTATGACTTGGGTAATTGAAACATGCTGTTCTGTTCAAGACCAGAACTTCATAAAGGCTCCTTTCAGCCAATAGCACCCTTTGTGCCAGCAGCCTCTGGTCAAAACTGAGTGTCGGCCCCGAGGTCTGTCTCTCCCGGAGAGTGGGAAAGACCGCTCAGCAGCTCCCCGTAGCAGTCTCGGCAGCCAGAGGTCAGGGCCTTTTAAAAACCTCCCCTTCTCGGGGCTTTTGAAATCAGTTTTCGAGGCAGAAAGCAGGCTGCCCTGGCCTCCAGCCTCTCCCTTGCCGCAAGGTCTGTACTGCTGGTTGCAGATCTGAGGTGTGACTGAAGAAAGGGGACGGTGGGATTGGGTTCGTGAGGCTCTTCGAGCCGGGGGTAGACGGTGTTAGTTGCAGGTCTTCCTGGAGAGGGAGGGTTAGGTGACATCAGTGAGAGCCCAGGTTTGGGAGGCGGACCACCAGGCTCGATTCCTGCCTCTGTGGGACCTTGGATAAGTAACTTGGCCTCTCTGTACCTCAGTTTACTCATCTGTAAAATAGACCCAGACCTAGATCTGATGTATAGGGTTTCTGTGAAAATTAAAGGTGTTAACGCAGGTAAGACGCTTAGAGTAGCGCTGGCCACCCAGGAAAGCCAGGGCCAGCCAGCACTGCAGCCTTTGTAAGTGTCTACCTCAGTGGAGTAACTCCATGAAGTACTGTTGGAGGGTACCACCGTGGCGTACCACCGAGCGGTACCTCTGTGGTATCGCTCTGCAGCCAGGAGAGCTGATGGCATCCGTGTCCTTCCAGGTGACCACGCCTCACTTGTAGCTCCAGGTGTGATCTCTCTTGTCCCCTTCTCTTCCTTTTCTCACAGATGTGGACGAGTGTCAGGACAACAACGGCGGCTGCCAGCAGATCTGTGTCAACGCCATGGGCAGCTACGAGTGTCAGTGCCACAGCGGCTTCTTCCTCAGCGACAACCAGCACACCTGCATCCACCGCTCCAACGGTGCGTACTGGCTCGCGCTGCCCCGTCACGCCCCCTCCCCTGTGGAAACAGGTGGCCTCTGGGAAGCCCCTCTCCGCGTCTTGATCCTGGGGGCCTCAGGGTCAAGGCAGGGAAGTCTGGTGCGGGCCTGCATGGCTGTTGTGTGCTTCTGGTGTCGGTTCTGCAGGGACACCTCCCAGCTCCCGCCCTCTGCCCCTACAGCAGGGCTGTCGGTGTTTCTGGTGTTCTTACGTGGGGACGAGATGGGGCCGCAGATGGGCAGATGTGTCCGGAGAAGCTATTTTCCGTTCTGGGCTGGGGGCTGGATGTGGCTAGGAAGAGTGGGGCCCCATTCCCGACGGTCCCCTTTCCCTGAGGGGGGCTCGAGGTCTGACTGGGCCGAGGGCTCGTTTCTCAGTCTCTTGCGTGTTCACTGGGCCACCAGCCAGCAGAGGGCCTTTGGGGTCAGGAGCCGGCTGCTCTCTGTAGGCCGGGTGGGATGGCAGGCCAGCTCGGGGCAGTGCAGAGGGTCAGAGGAGGAAGACTCCAGCCAACTGGAGTGCCTGGGGAGCCTGGGGACAGCCCCAGGCTGGGACAGAGCCTGGCCTCCAGCTGAGCCCAGCAAATGAAGGCCCTTGGTGTCAGGGCAGTGGTGGTCAGTTTGGGCCCAAAGCAGCAGGGCTGTGAAATGGGACAGCTGGCCTGAAGTCAGGACCCATGTGGCTTCCAGGCAGAGGAAGCAGCATTCTGGAAGGCGTGGAGGCACATCCTGGCTAAGATAATGGCAAAGCCCAGAATCTCCAGGCGGGCTGTGTGCTGCAGCAGAGCGGCTGTGCCCTCCTGCGGCCGGCTGTGCTGTACCTTCAAGAGAGCAGATGCGGAAGGAGGACCAGGCAGCCCCACGGTTCCAGCCTCAGCCCCTCGCCGTTCGCTGACGCTAGACAAGGAGGAGGTGCTGGAGGGGCCCTGTAGGGCCTCATCTCTGGTCTGTGGCACGGTTCACACTGAGAGGCAGGGAATAAAAAGGGCGGGCGCTGGGCTCCGGGTCCGACAGGGTGTGAATCCAGCTCCGCCACTCCCTAGCTGGGAGCCCTTCCTCAGGCGGCTCTGCAGCTCCGAACCTCAACTTCCTCATCTGCAAAACGGGGCCGTGGTGTTGACCCGGCAGGGTCTTTGGAGGATAGGACCAGATCCTGGGAGTAAAGTGCTGGCGTGCGCTAAAGCTAACAGAGGCTGTGAGGTGAGACTTGGGGGCCCTGGGCATGATCTTTATTTGAAAACAGTTCCTGAGATAGAAAAGCAAAAAACATTTAAGAAGTACAAATCCCAGGGTAATTAAGCAGAACTACTCTACTGGACTCCTTAGAATTCTTAGCGTTTGTTTAGGCGGTTTCCTCAAAGACAAGACAGCCCGATAATCCCCATCCCTGCCGGGTCCCCAGAAGGACGGAAAGGCCGAGCTCCGAGGTCCCTGGGCACCTGCTCCGGGCGCGTTGGCCAGACGTCCACGGCACTGTAGAAGACCTCCCAGCTGTGGGGCTGTGGGGTCGAGCTGCCCAAAGCAAGGACCCTGGCTCCACACTGAGTTTTATAAAAAGCAGATTTATGAGGAAGAGTGTGAGCGTTGGGGGTGGGACAGGAGTCCTGCTCTCATCGGGGAGAGGGGTTTACCGGGCGGCGGCTGCTCTGAGCGAGCTGTAACGTCCCCGACGCCGGGACGGCCGGAGCCCCTGTCAGCCGGGCTGTGTGTGCCCTGTTCCCTTGAAGAGCAGCTTTCCCGCGAGCAGGGCTCCAGGTGGAGCTGTGCCCCCCGTTGAAAAGAGCAGGTGAGCGGGAAGGGGGAAAGAGCGTGATGCAAGACAGTGGCCGGTGTGGAACCAGGTCCTGGTTTGGCCTGTGAGCATGCGTTGTTCTAAGGACGTTACAAAGCAAACCTCAGCATCGGCCGGCGGTGGGGGGCACGATGATGGGGGGGACAGCGACAGTGGCTGCTGTGAAGTCACACGCTTACTCTGAGCTGGGCCCTCACAGCAGCCTGGCGAGGCCGGGGTGTTATGACCCTGCAACAGGTGAGGACCCTGCCCAGTCAAGTTAGGGGACCTGCCCGAGGTCATACCTTAGGGACACGGCAGTCAGGATTCCAGCCCAGGTCGCTAGCTGTGACATGATGAGGCTGGTAAGGAAAGAAACCAGGGAGAGGAACAGACAGAAATAGGCAGGCGCTGAAGGCCTCTTTGAGGAAGCCACGTGTGAGCTGAAATGGAACGAGGAGGGAGAGCAACTGTGAGGCCAGGTGGGGTGTGTGTAAAGGCCCCGAGGTGGGAATGGACCAGACTCCCGGGAAACGCAGAATGAAGGGCAGGATGGTGGGCACAGTGATCCCAGGATGAGGGGAGCTTGGCAGGGGCCAGACCATGAGGCTGGTGGAATGTGGGCGGGAGTTTGGATTTCATGCGGGGAGCAGCCATGGGAAGCTGAGTAAGCAGAGGCGGGGAAATGATGCTGGAGGGGCAGGGCGGGGGACGTCTAGGGAAACCAGATGCTTCAGGGGCTGGGCCTCAAACTAATCGTGCAGTGGAGCCTGGAGTCTACGTGCCTCACCCCACCCAAAGGCCTGGGTGGCCAGATCTGGATTTATAGGTGAAGCCAGGAATCTAGATGTAACCAGAATACAGGTTTGGGGGACTAGCCCCAATCTACATTAACTGACGTATTGGTTAAAGAAGAGTCCCTTTTCTCATTAGGACTTTTGTGTCAGTCTCCTAATTTTTAAATCTGGGCAATGAATCAATCTGAAAAACAGGAGACAACTTCTTGGATACCCGCTGAAGGACCAGCGGCAGCATTTCCAGGGCTCCCGAAGGCTCTGTGGAAGGTCCCAAGAGGACAGGACAAGTGCGCAGGACGTTGGCCAGCCGCTCGGTCGTGCCTGTGGGTGGGGACGGGCCTGGGTGCCTGGCCACGCGGCTCCCTCCTGAGCCTCTGTTGGTTGTCAGGACAGTTGCTCATCGTGATTGCGTGCTACCTTCAGTGACGATTGTTAGAGCTCAGAAGAGCACGTTCACGGTGCTGAGACCCAGCTTGTTTTGTACCTAAGTGGCCTCTGTTCCCCAGATCAGATTCCTCATGTCACCTGACTCTTCCTAATGCCTGTCAGCCCCTTGGAGCCTCCCCTGAGCTGGGTTTGATTAGAGGGGACCAGACACGTGAGCAGGGTCTGCTCCAGGCTCCCGGCCGAGAAACAAGGCCACGGGGCTCAGACCTTCTGAGCGGCCCCACCTCCCAGGCGATGACACAAACCCTGGCGGGAGGCGTGTGGATCTGGCCAGGCTGGGGTTGTGGGTTTTAGGTTCTCAGCCGTTCTCACCTCCACTGGTCACATGGCCTCTGCAGTTACTCCTGCCTCTCTGGGTCTCCTTGTCTATAAATTGGGACCAGCAATCCCTCCCAGGCAAGTGAGGGCTCCGTTAGGGGAAATGCTTTGAAGGGGTCAAGTGCGGTGCCCGCCCTAGGAGTGGCAACTCACATAGACAGCTTCTTTAGGCCTTTAGAACTCATGCTTGATTTGGGGACACAGGCTGTTCCTCTCTCCCAGCTCTGGGTGGGAGGGGACCCACAGCTGTTGAGAGCTGTGGCCTGTCTCTGCTCAGCACTTCACTGAGCTGGTTCTGGCTCCATCACAGCCCACACTCACTTCCCACTCAGCCTCTGGTCCAGCAAGCCGTTAAGTCCCTCTTCCACCCCACAGCCTGGGGGAAGCCGGGCCAGGCCACTCCCAGCCTCCGCCTCTCCATTGTAATCATGCTCCCAGGGGGCCTCCCGGGTCCCAGAGTACCCAGAGTAGACGGGCCACCAAGCAGCTAGCACGTTCGAGCTCCCTCCCTCTCCCGTGCCTGCTCTTTTTTTAAAAAGACTTATGTCGTATCTATGCTCCAAGAAGGTGTTGACTCCTGGATGAACTTTTCCCTTTCCTTCCAGTGACGAATCCTTTCTTTCAGTCTGAGCAAACTTGATTTAGGGAGACGAAGGAGCTCCAACAGCTCTGACGAGCTGTGCGATGGCAGGTCACTCTTCCATTCGTTCATGTGCCAGGTGCTGGCTGGTCCCCAGGATCCCCGTGTGGGCAAAAGCAGGCATGATCCCTGTGAAGCTTTGCATCCAGAAAGGGGATGAAATGCTAAATAAGGACCCTAGGAGTTACCTTGTGATAGTGAGCTGAGAAAACCACTCTGGAGGGAGGGACCTAGGGGCTCCAGTGTGGCCGTCTGAACAGCAGAGACAGTAATGAGAATGGTCTCCTGGCCGGCCTGGTGGAGGATTGCTCTCTCCCTGGCACTGATCCTGGGCCACCACTGTTGCCGATGGTAGTGGGTTTGAGACACGTGTGCCCTCTCCCCGACGCAGGAAGCTGTCCTGCACGGCCGGGCTCTGAAGCCTCACCAGGTGCCTGCAGTGGTCCAATCTGTGGTGGTGGTGGAAGGCCCCAGAGTGAGAGGAAGTGTCACATCGTCCCCACAGCTGTAGGCAGCAGGACAGGCTGGCAGGGGCACTTAAGGGGCTGTACCTGTCAAAGTTCATCCCCGAGGGCCCTTTGGCACAGAGGGGACCTGTCATCTCTGTGTTATGCCGTGACTAGGAGCACAGGTTCCAGGGCCCCACAGCCTAGGCTGGAATCCCAGCTCCAGCACCTGTCATCTGTGTGACCTTGAGCAAGTCACTTAACCTCTCTGTGCCTGGTCTGTACAATGGGGATAGTCAAAGTCCCTACTTCATAGAGTTAAAAAGATACTGAAAAGAAAGTCTCAATAGATGTGGGCTCTTATTATCGTTATTTATCACAGATGAGGAAACAGGCCCCGAGAGGGCAGGGCCTCACCCCCTCTGGGCCAGTTTCCCGAGCCAGCAGCAGAGTCGGGGCCTGGGTGCACGCTGAGCAAGGCTCTGCTGCGTGCTGGCTGCTGGCTGAAGCCTGAGCGTCAGCCGAGGGTGAAGAGGCGATCAGGAGTCAGGCCTCCTCCTCAAGGAACTCCCTTCCGAGGGGTGAGCCGGCGGCCCTCGCACCTGGCTTTGTCTGTGCTCAGGGCAGGACATGCCCATCAAGACAGCCGTGCATCCAGCACTAGCTCGCTCGCTGCTTGACCCGCCCAGGGCTGCAGAGGTCAGACCAGCCCCTGCCCCCCAGAAGCGTCCAGCCCCGTCCTCCCTGTGAAGGTCTGAGCAGCGCGCCAGGCCCCTGCTAGGCACGGGCAGTCGGGAACCCAGACATAAAGAGGACATCGGGCCTCTGTCTGCCCCTGCTGCTCCCCGGGCCACCCTGTCTACTGACTGGTGCCCCACTCAGCCCTGGTGAGAGCGCCCAGTCACTGCACAGCCTGTCCTGAGCCGGCCCAGGAATCACTGTCAGGCTCTGCCTCGTCTGTGCTCAGAGGACTGCCTGTCTCCCACCCCCCACCGTTGCTGGCCACTGAAGGCAGTTTTCTACCTGCCGCCTGCGTCCCTGCAGCCTGGGAGCTCCCTGTGGGCGGGGACCGTGTTCCCCACCCCTCTGTGTCCTGTGCTGCCGTGGGGCCCATGGCAAAGGCCTGAGGGAGGAAGGAGAGTGACGCTCGGTTCTGGGCGGCTCCCTGGGCCCGGACGCTCCACATCCTCGGGTCGTGCAGATAGGTTCCTGGTCAGCACGTGCTGGTGGACGCTGTGGTCTGCCCAGGCTCTGGACCCAGTGGTAGGGGCCCAGAGGCTCTGAGAGGCCATTGCACAGTTGACTGCACGCCGGAGCCCTGCCATGCTGCCTCCTTTCCCACGTTGGAGGCACTGGAACTGGCCACGGGGCAGCTGAGCACCCGTGTCCCTGCAAGGCTGAGGCCCGTGCAGAGCGGACGCCAGGCTGGCATTCTCTCAGCAGGGGCGTCACGGGTTTACCTGAGTGCGTTTCATGTTCTGTTTAATATCCTTCTGAGCCTGTATAAATGCACATATAAACATGGGTAGGAAACGGCACTGCCCGCCCACCACCGGCATTCCTGGTGACACTCAGGGCCGCGTTTTCACAAAGCTTAAGATTTGGCATCAGGGGTAATCGTGGCTCCAGCCAAAATCAGAGGTGGGAGCCAGGAATAGGCAGTCTTGGCTTCTTCTGCATTCGGCGATGACGGTGACGGTGAGAGCCACACGTCCTGGGGGCTTCCTGCATGCCAGTCACTGTGACGAGCACTTGTCACGCACTCGCGTGTTGCATCCTTACAGACTAGGAACCGAGGCACGGAGAGGATAGGAAACTCGCCCAGGGATGCAGCCAGGGGCACGGCAGGACCCCGTGCTCTGACGGGCTGGCCTCTGAGCCTGGGCAGCCTGTGTGGAGGGTTCCGATGAGGCTTGCGGCCGGCCCGGGCAGGGTGAGGCCTGCGAGAAGCAGAGACGTTTCTCCAGCGTGAGCATCCCAGGTACCAAGTGTGCCTCTTCAAGCACCAGGAGTTCAAAAACATTGCGTAGTGGAGGCCTCCTGAGGTGGCCCACCCAATCCCGTCTCTCTTCAGAGGGACAGCCTAAGTTGGCCCGGCCTCTTTTCCCTACAATTCACAATTTTTGCTACAAACTCAGTGACTGAGACGGCCACTCCTCTGAAGGCCAGAGAATGCCTGTTAATGTCTGTCGCCGTGCTGAGTGGCCCAGCTTCTGGGCTGGAGGTAGCTCTTCTGATACTGCCGTTCCGCACCCCTGTCTGTAGGGGGTCTTGATGTGAAGCCAGCAGCCCTGGGTCCACACACAGAGGCGGAGACTGTGTGAGCCTGAGGGCTCCTGGCTTCTCGGGAAGGGCCTTGGGCTCTGCCACAGCTGTTTGCTCACAGGAGCCGTTTTCACCTGTTTCCGAGTTTGCAGGTATACTCTGGGAGCTCTCTGAGAGCTCATCCTTTTGTGTATGAGACGCCTGCGTGAAGTATTTTTAGGATCTGTTCATTTTGTCTGTAAGTTTGTACCCAACTGTAGCTAGACACCAAACAATAGGGTTGGAAGTTTGAAACTTTTTATTTTGAAGTAATTGTAGAGTCCTAAGGAAATGCAAAAATAGTAAGGCAAGATCCCACATACCCTTCCCTCAGTTCCCCCCGACGGTCACATCTCACATCACTAGAGAACAGTATCGAGTCCAGGAAGCTGCGTTAGTACGGTGTGAGAGTCTGGTTCTCGGCCACTTTATTGCACGTGGCTCTGTGTAACCGCCTCGGCAGCCAGGAATTAGCATTTTAATAATAATTGAGTAGCTGATACTCGTCCAGGCACGTTGTGAGCACTTTGCCTGTCTTAACCAGGGGGCTATGTAAGTTAACGTTCAAACCAGTACACTTCTGAGAGTGAAAGGAGGCGCTATTAATTGTGACAGGGCAGCAGGTATACACTGGGACTGTCCCACGCAGACCAAGGCATATTGTCACGCTAAAATTACCTCATTCATAACCCCTGGAGCCCTGCGGGGTAGGTACTATTACTTCCCACGTGCAGATGGCAAATAACAAGGCAGGTCATGCGCCCGGGGTCACGTGGATCCTAGGAGTAGTACCAGGACTGGCACCTAGGCAGTGTGGGTTCAAATCATGACCACCTTCTGTGGCTGCCTCCCAGTGTTTAAAGAGACTACAACTATCCCGTGGTTCACCCCTTCTTTGGTCAGGCATGGAAATTGGGTTCTAAAGAGAAGAGGGACCTCCTCACCCAGTGCGCCGGTCAACCTGGATTGGGGCTGTGATGCTCACGTCTGCGCCCAGGGCGTGGCGTGGCGTGGCGTCACGTACTGGGTGGTCAGTTCGGGCCCTGGGCCACAGTGCTGAGGGGCTCGGCCAGCAGCCTGTTAAGGTCACAGGGAACTTAGTTCTGCCTGAGGGCTGGGAGCCTGGGGGAGGTGGAGAGGGATCGAAGAAGCCCCTGAGGGTGGGTGGCCTCAGAAGGAGCTGAAGAGTGGAGAGCGGGCGGCACGGCCGGGGGCTTTTGGGGGATTGCGCGGCAGTGATGGGAAGGAGAGGGCGAGAAGCTGGCGGGGCCCCCTGGGTCCAGACCTGGGTTGAGAGTAATGGAAGCAGCTGACATTGGAAGACAACTTGGAGCAGGGCTCTGAAGATGGAGAGGCAGAGACCCTAGACAGACGTGCAGTCACAGCCCGCTCTGGGCCTGAGTTCTGGGATGGCGCCTGAGCAGGGAGGGCCCTCAGACACTGGTCACCCTCCAGCACTGTCTCGCTGAGGACGTGATTCTGTGGTAGAGCCTGGTGGGCTGGGTGCCAGCGCTGGTCCTGACCTCAGGTCGTTTCTATAAGTCACGCAGCCTCAATGGAGAGGAAGGGGGACTCGGATATGAGCCCCTTCCCTGTACCTGATACTTTTCTCACGGGGTCACGTGTAGATTCCGGGTCCTGCCGCTCCCGCCTCCGGCGCCCTTACTGTCTTTCCACCCTGTGGTCGTCCAGCTGGGCCCTTCGTGCAGGCCGGCCTGGCCTCTCGCCTCTGGCCGGGGGTTCTCTGCCGTCTAAGGTTCCAACTTTATTCTGGAAGAGTCAGTGCGCCTGCAGCCTTCCTTGCCCATCGGAGAGAGTGGGTCCTAGAGCCTGAAACCAGACCTGGCTGCCAGAAGTGAGAGGGGCAGGAGACCGTGTGTGGCAGGGGTTTGAACTTTGCTGTGACAGTGACGGGGCCCCTGTCAGCCCCAGGGGTGGGCGTATGATCCACATTTGGGGAAGATCGCTACCCACTGTGGGCTGGAAAGGGAGATGAAGCGATTTTCTGGGAGGTGGCCCTGGTGGCCGTCAGGGTCAGGACCTCACCGGGGGCAGTGGGTGGACGGGACGGTGGGTGAGCGGAAGGCGAGCAGCAGGGCAGGCAGCCCTTCCGCAGAGAGGCGCGGCCCCCGCATCACGTGGGTGCGGAGTACTTCAGTGGCGGTTTGAAGGAGGGTCCAGTGGCTCTGGTCCGCGTGGGGCCTTGTTCTTGCTAGAGTCCGGAGCCCTGGAGGGGAGCCTGGGGCGCACAGCGGGACCGGCCAGCCTCTCATGAGGCTGAAGCCCGGGTCCCGCTCAGCCTCTGGCTCGGCGTCCTAACCGCAGGTGCCCGGGGCAGCTCATGCACAGGGCGGGCGCCCACACTCTCTCCTCGCCCACTCGGCCTGGGGCCCGAGCAGGTGGCCGGGATGGTGGGTGTGAGCTCAGGAACCGGGCTTGGTTGGGGAGGCAGGGGCGCGGGAGTTTTCTGAGCTCCCCGCAGGGGGCCATGGGGACAGCCGTGCTCTGCGTTCTGTGCTGCACTTCACCGCCCCCGGGCCAGGCCGGGAAGGGGGCTGGGCTCCCCTGTGGCACTTGCAGAAGAGCCCTCCTTCTAGCCGCACTCAGACCCTGAGTCAGCCTCAGCCGCCCCGGGTCAGCCGCCGCCGGGAGCCTCGCCCTGAGCCCGCCGCCCAAAGCCCACACCGCCGCACGACCAGCTGGGGACCCCTCAGCAGAGGTCCCCGGGCAGTTTTCGGGCACGGGTCCCTGGGGACGGGTCAGGGCAGAGGGCCGGTGGTTCTCAGGGGAGATGGCCGCCCTTGCCGCCCCGTCCCGGCGCTCATCCCGGGCCCTCCCCTCAGACTCCTCCAGGCTGGTCCTTGACCCTCCTCTGGACTTTGCCTCCTGTCGGGCCGCTCCCGCCTCTCCTCCTGTCCCAGCCAGCAGGGGTCCTCGCCCGGCCGGGCCCCACCCTCCGCAGCTCACGGTGCTCTTGCACCGTGACTGCTGTGATGCTCGCAGCTACCCCGGGAAGAACCTCGGGTGAGCACTGGCACCCCAGCGCGGGAGGGAACCCCAGCTGGGCCACAGCACAAGGCGGCCCTCAGGATGGGAGGCCAGCTTTCTGACGCCTAAGGTAGTTTTTCTTCTCCTCTTCCACCCCCATCTCCGCACTCAAATGCCCGTGGACAGAGGCTCGCGGTCCCTCCCGAGCCACCCCAGCCGAACGCCAGCTTAGGGTCCTATCAGCGTGCCTGGCTGGCCGGCTCCCATTGCTTCCCGGGGCGTGACTCCCACGTGATGGGGTGTGGGCCAGGCCTTGACCTAAAAGGCCCCAGCGTGCTTCCTGTAGGGCCAGGGACATCCCCTGCCCTGTGCCAGGGCTTTCTGTCGTCAGCTGTGGGTTCTAGGTTCCCCGTGGGTGTGTGCGGCTGGGAATTTTCTGTTTTAAAAGAGGGGAAACGGTGGCCATGCTGGAGGATACCCCAGCCCAGCCTCAGGGCTGCCCCTCTGGCTGCTCGTCGGGGCAGAGCGTGGGGCAGGTTCTTCCCCCCCGCCCCGGCCTACAGACCAGGTGGGCGGGAGGATAAACAGCTCTCGCATTCAGTGGGCAGATTTGTGGTGCTGCCGGAGGAGGCCTGTCCCGGCCCTTTGCAGCCCAGAACGGCCCTGGAGGCGGGGACGAGAAATCCAGCCCGTTACTTTTTACGCGCCTCCCATCCCATAAACAACTCGTTCGGCTGGTGTGCCCAGCTTCACGCCCTGGCCTCCTGGCCTGGCCTCTGGCCAGCCCCTGCCAGGCAGCCCTGCAGAGACCCCAGTACTTAGTGGCGTTGGCGGTGGGCTTTCCTCCACGCTGCAGGACCTCGGCCTCCTCGTGTGGACGGCGCAGGGGTAGCTGGCCCTGGCCCTGGCTCCCTTCTCGGCTGCAAGTCCTGGGGCCTCAGTTTCTCATCTGTGAAATGGGACAAACATTAGTGTTCCTTATAGAAATTTTTATGAGGACCAAAATGAGAGAATAGGTGTATACTCTGTCCCCTGGCGGAGTGCCCGGACCTGAAAGTGGTAACACTGTCGCCTGTCACTGGGCATCACTGTGTGCCAAGCACTGTGCCCAGACTGTGACGGGAGTGACCAGATGTGCCGTGTAGCTGTGTTACCCCATTCTGCCGGTGAGAAAGCCAAGAGATTTGTCCACAGTGAGTAAGGAGCACAGGCAAGATTTGAACCCACGTCTTACCAACTCCTGAGACCAACGATACTGAATGAACAAATGGATAGAAGGGAGGGAGCAGGACTTGCCCACTGCCCGGAGCCCCTTGCAGCCCCGGGGCCCTGCCTCTCCACCCTCCTCCCGGGGCCAGGCTTCACCCTTCCGCTCAGTTAACTGTTTCCCCGGCCCCCCTGTCCCATCCGCCTTCTGACAGCAGTGGGAGCCACTGTTCCGTGTGACCCTCTGGGCATGTCATTCCCCACTGAGGACCTTCTTGCGCCTCCTTTCCCTGCTGTGCGTGTCTTGAAGCTGCCGCAACGAACCCTTGTCTCTCCCGCACCAGGAGCTCGGCCTTCACCGCCTTCCAAGGCCTTCCAGAGCGCGGCCCCTCGCCCATCCCCCACCTGCCTTCTGTTCTCCCCGTGACCGGGGAGCCCTTTACCAGTCATGGGCCTTGCTGTGTGCTATTTCCTCTGCCTCAAGTGCCATTCCCCATCCCCCTCACTTCTGGAGAACTCTTCGTCATCCTTCAAAGCCTATCTCGCTTCACCTCCTCTTGTGAAGCCGTCTCTGACTTCGAGGCAAGCGTGGCAGCCTCTCTGCACGAGCTGATTCCTCTCCTGGAGCACTGATCCTCCCTACTGCCCCAGACTCGACCCCTTGTCCCCCAGGCCCACACGGTGGCTGACCCAGTGCGTGCCCGAGTATCTGTTTACCGAGTGAAGTGACCGTTCGGCAGTCTGTTCAAGTTAGAATAAATGGTGGGAATCGGCGTAAGTTGCCAAAGGTGGTTGTTCATGCCCTTGATACGATCCCTGGGGAAAGGGAAAGGTGCTCAACATTTATTGAGTTCCTACTGTGTACCAAGTCCTTGGTGCCCCTTAATCCTCAAAGGACCCTGGGAAGTAACAGCTGCCACCCTGTTGTGCAGGGGAGGGAACGGAGATGCAGCCAGGGACAGCGGGCACAGCTGGTTTGGGACGAGCCAGCCCAGAGCCCAGGTGTTGGCGACTCCAAAGCCCAGCACGTGGCGGGCAGTGGAGGTGAGGCACCGGCTGAGGCGCCTGGGAGCTGCTCGTGTCCTTAGGGAGTCTCCTGCTGCCACACCCCCAGCGTTCTTGTAGCTTCTCTTCCAGGGCCCCCCAGAGCTGCTGGGGGTCACTCGCTCAGCCGCCACATTGGCCTTTCCTGCACCTGGGCTACGTTCGTCTGGTCACCTGTCAGGAGAGAGAAACAGACCTGCTCCCTGGTCACAGCCAGGCCATGGCCTGGGGCCTGTGTGAGCTGACTGACCCCCCATGGCTCCCTTTAGGGTCCCTGTGGAGGGAGGGATAAGGTTGCCAGATAAAATACAGGACACCCATTTAAATTTGGATTTCACGTAAATAATGAATGCTTTTTTTGGTGTAAATATGACCCATGCAATACTTGGGATATGCTTCTACTCAGGAAATACTTGTTTATCTGAGATCTGGACTTAACCAGGCATCCTGTGTTTTTATTTGCTGTGTCTGGCAACCCTGGGGAAGGAAGGGGGCACCCCTAGCCTCAGGAGCCCAAGCAGAGTGAAAACCCAGGAGGCAAGTCTCACAGGCCTGTGGTCCCAGCCACCTGGGCCTCAGAGAGGCTTTGATGTGCTCGTGGTGACGCCTAGCGATCAGCCAGGGAACTTCAGGGGACGGGAAGAGGAAGGACGGTTAGCCCTGGGAGGGGATGGAGGGGGCAGGGGTCCAGGGTGAGGGGCGGCTCAGAGGGGACAGGCACTGCAGAGCTGGCCACACGGGGCCGGGGTAGGGGGTGGGCAGGGACCCTGAGCTGGGGCCATCACCTCTTTAGGGCCCTTTAATGACCTCCCTTCTCCACTTCACAGAGGAGGAAACCGAGCGAGTTCCAGGCCACATACCTTAGAAAGGGCTGGAATAGGCATGGGAAGTAGATCTGGTAAAAAGCAGGCCCGCCCCACCTCAGCGATGCCGACCTTCCTGTGGCAGCTGCAGCTCTGCAAACGTTTGTCCACGTGTGTCCGCACGCACTGCTGCGTGGTCCTCACAGCCACCAGGCAGGCTCCCTCCCATCTCACAGACGAGGCTTTCCAGGGGCTCCCAGGGCCAGGACTGGTCAAGGCACCAGAGGTGAGGGGCTGAAGGGAGGCTGGGGTCCGTCCCTGCTCTCCGAGAAGGCCAGCCCTGCCCCTCTGCTCTCATCTGGCTCTCCAGCAGCCAGCCACAGTCTCAGCTGGCCATCCGTCCATCTGTCCACCTGTCCATGTACACAGAATCTGCCCACTCAGTGAGCAGCTGCGGCAGAGGACTTGGGCTTAGCTGAAAATGCCCCTGTGACGTGTGTGCATCCTGGCTGGCTCTGCCGGCGGCCTGCACGCGGGTGGTGCTCAGCAAAGGCGTACAATGAGGGAGGGAGGGAGAGGGTGAGCCCAAAGGCTGGCCGACAGCCCTGAGCCAGCAGTGCCTCGTGAGCCACCTCCTGCTGTGATGGAAGGAACACTGAACTCGGACTTCCCTGGCGGTCCAGTGGCTAAGACTCTGCGCTCCCAATGCAGGGGGCCCGGGTTCGATCCCTGGCCAGGGAACTAGATCCCACGTGCTGCACCTAAGAGTTTGCCTGCCGCAACTAAAGATCCCACGTCCCGCAACTAAGACCCAGTGCAGCCAAACAAATTAAAATAAATTTTAAAAGAAGGAAAACTGAACTTGAGTGTCAAGGCATGGGGAGTCAGGGGAGCCACCGGGAGTCAGGAGGCTCCACGTGGACGCTGTGCTGACTGCTGCATGGCTCAGGGCAAGTCCCGTCCGGTGGGCTGCAGCCTCCTCAGGGGGGAAGGAGAGGCTTCCTCTGGGTGCTCCAGAAAACCAGCCCATTCTGGCTGTTTGCTTGTTTGTAAACTCAAAGCAGGACGGCTTGGTTTCAGAGACGGGCCTCTGTCTGTGCGTGAGCAGGCGCCTCGGGGCCAGCCACGCTGTGGGTGTCGGTGGCACACCTACAATGGGCTCAGCTGTGGTCCAGCCACTGGGAGAGCAGAGCGGGATGAGAGGCACAGACGAGAAGCGGGCTGGTCCTGCAGAAGGAGGGGCCTGGTGTCCGGGAGACCCTACCTAAATATTTGTGGAAGGAAAGCACGTAGGCAGGTGAGCAGATAAACATGGAGGGCGTCGGGGGTCAAATCACACAAGGGCTGGACTGCCGAGGCTGCACCAGCTGGGCAGCAGGTGCTGCGGGGGAGGCAGGGTGCACAGACAAGGGCCAGTCCCCCCGGGGCCCTGGCAGGGGGCCTCCAGCCTGAAGGCAGGGGTGGAGGTGGTGGGACGGCCCAAGGGTCTGTGTGCGGGGAGTGGGCAGTGGGGAGCAGCGAGGAAAGGATCGGGCTGATGAAAACAACGAGGCGCTGGAGGAAGAGCAGAGCAGAGTCCCCTCGAGGGCCAGTGAGGCAGCCAAGTGAGCACAGGGCTGCTGGGGTGTGAAGTGAGCGCTTGGCCGGGGGTCGGGTCCCCGCGCCACCGCACAAGGTGGGGGAGCCTCTCTGAGCCTCACATCGTCACCTGTCTGGTGAGCCTGCTGGCGGTACCTGGCACTCAGCATCGTGGAGATAGTCCATCAGGGAAGCTGGCAAAGAGCCTGGCATGGGGTCTGGCATTGAGGCGCTCCGGGCGAGTGGAAGCCCACAGACTTACTCCTGTTTCCCAGGTGGGGCCACCCCTAGGGATGCAGCCTGGGGTGGGCTGGGCTCATGGTCAGCTGCGGGTCTAGTCTGGGGCAGCCGGCTGCTGGCGCCCCGGCCGGGCCTGGAATTGGCCGGGAGGATGTAATTTCAGGGGCACAGGGTGGGAGACAGAGCCCTGCATTCTGCTAAGCCCAGGCCCCGTAATGAGAGGCTCTCCCAGCACCATCCAGGCACAGATGCTGTTGGAGTGTAATTAGGGGATCGAGGTGGAGCCGGACCGGCGGGCGGGCGGGCAGGCAGCACAGGCTTGGGGCCAGCACTGCACTGCAGGCAGCAGCCGGGCCTGGGCCTGCAGACAGACACGTCCTGTTGCCCGGGTACTGGCCGCTGTTCTGATGCAGAGTCCAAAGCCCAGAGTGGCTGAGCCCAGGCGCCTCGCCAGTGTAGCCAGGTTTAGCGAACATCTCTCAGGCCTGAAATGGGCACTGTGCGGTGGCCGGGGGGTGGGGGGAGGGCAAAGGGTTGACTCAGGCTTGGGCCCTGCCTCTCAAGGACCCCCCCCAGTCTGGTGGGGGGAGCCCAGCAAACCCAGAAGTTACAGTTCGTGTGGCGGGTGTTATGAGAGAGGGGAGTCCAGAGGGCTGTGGAAGCCCAGGCCCCTAATCCAGCCGAGGGACTTGAGGGGAGGGTGGAATCAAGGAGGGCTTCCTGGGAGAGGTGACACCCAAGCAGAACCTCAAATTGCTGGCCAACAGCCAAGTGTCCCTGTTCCCTGGAGCCGTGGCAGGCAGAGCATGGGGAGGACCTAGAGTGCTATACTGAGAACTCTCAGCCTAACCCTGGGCCCCAGCTGGGGTGGGAGCATTGACGGGTTTTTAGCAACGGGAAGATACAGTCAGGTTTATGCTCTATAAAGTTCCTTCTGTAGCTGGAGAAGGGCAGGTCTTCAAGTCAGACAGAACAGGGTTCAAGTTTCAGCTCTACCACATCCTACCCAAGTGACCAAGGGCAAATTGCTCAGTCTCTCTGAATGGTTCTGTAAAATGATGACAGAACTACTTAACCTTGCAGAGTGAGATGGTAAGGGCCCGTGTTCTCACGTCTGCCTCTGTGCGGCGTGAAAAATCAGGCATCCTGGAGAAGTTGGCATTTGATATGGGCTTGGAGAGACAGAATGTGGAAAAGTCGACGTAGCCAGGGAGGGCAGGGGCTGGGTCGTTTCCGTGCTTCACACCCTGGGGAAAGGTAAGGAAGAGAAGGGGACAGCTGGGGTTTCCCTGCCCCTCCCCTGGCCGTGAATGCTCCATTGCCTCCTAGAAGGCCACGGGGAACGCAGGTTTTGAAGTGAAACACGGTATGCCTGTCTCGTCCGTGTCCCTTGGGCAAGTTACCAAGCCTTTCTTGGGTCCTACTCTCCTCAGTCGCACAGTGGGGATAATAGCATCTACTCTGAAAAATGGTCCTGAGACTTAAAGGTGGTTATTCACGTAAAGTGCTTAGGGCACAGAAGGCGCTCCACAGTGGTAGCTGCGGTGGGTCGTCATCCGTCTGCAGCGAGTTTCAGTTTCCTGTTTTGCAGCCCAGAGCTGCCCCCATTCTGTCTTGCTTCAGGGCTGCCCCTAGATCCAGCCCCCTCACCTCAGTTATTAACCTGTCGGTGCTTCAGTGTTCCCATCCGTTAAGTGGGCCAGTACGGACAGAAGCGCCCTGCTGAGGTGGTGGGGAGAATTCGTGAGATAACATGTAAAGCGCGTGGCTCAGCCTGGCACACAGGCGGCTCTGGGCGGACGGGCACAGCTGTTGTCCTCGTCACCTCTCCCACGGTCCCATCCTTGCTGCCGCCCCTGCCTTTCCCCCCGCGGCAGGACCTTGCTAGCGTTCCCTTCAGCACCCCCATTCGAAGCATGTGGGGGCCCACATTTGTTTCTCCCTGCCTGGCTGGGCCAGCTTGCCGAGTCTGGGCTGGGGAAGGCAGCAGCCTCTTCCTGGCATCCCCCACCCCCAAGGCTCCAGCCTCTTCCTGGGCTCCGTAATTTTCTGCTGATGAGGTGGAAGGGGAGGAAAATCCCTTCCTCCCGAGTTGGGGGAGGACGTAACAAGGTGATTGTTCTCTTCTCCCCGCTCTGCCGTTCCCAGCTTGCCTTCCCTTCCTGCGTGTTTAAGGGACAGGGATGCGGAAAATGATGTTATTGATGAAGTCGCCATAGCAACGACCCCTGAGAGGCACACATTCCAGCTTTGTTATTCTGGGCCAGGGGCTACGAGAGAGGCTGCCCCTAAGTACAAACAGATCGGCCCCCAGCCCCACTGCCCTGCTTTAGATGCATCCGTGAGCTTTGCTCTACAGAAGGCGCGATGAACGCACTGGTTTGGGGCAGGCAGAGTCCGCCGTCGTTTATCTCTGTGCACACTCCTGTAGAGCCTCAAAAAATGATAGGAGGCCTTTGGGAAAATAGGCCCTGGTGGGAAAGGGCTGCGGGGGCCTGTCACCGGGCCTAGAGAGTGCAAGAACCTGGGGAGGGGCCCGTCAGAAGGAAGCTCGGGGCGCTTGGGAGAGGAAGGTGCAGCCCGGAGTTCTTGTGCACGGTGTGGCCCTGGCACGTCTTTCCCCAACCCTGATCCAGCCTCACGGTCATACCCACTTTCCAGGCTTACGGTGAGGGTTACATTAAATGAAAGTACAGTCAGAGCCCGAGTCCCTACATCACGGCTTCTGGAAAACTGAGAGAAAGGGACTCTGACGTGTGTCCCAGATCCAGCCTTTGTCCCTGTCCGCACACACGCTGCCGCCCCTCCAGGCTGCTCCGTCCCTTTCAGGGTGATAACAGCAGCCTCCCACCTGCTTCTGGCCCGCACTCTTGCCCCAGCAGGTTGCCTCCATACAGCATCCAGAGATCTTTCTAACACAAAGTGCATCGCTGCCCAGTTGACAACCTTTCAGTGGCTCCCCCTGCCCAGGATGAAGTCCCTCGGGTCCTTACCTGCACCCTTAGCCAGGCTCACTGGCCCAGAGGAGGGGCCTGCACCTTGAGTGAGTGCCTGGGAGGCAGGTCCGACAACTATTCACTTTTCACAGGTGAAAACTAAGGCTCAGAGAGGTGCAGGGATTGCCCAAGGTCATGCAGCGAGCGTCAGAGTCTGAATGTGGACCTGGCGACGTGTCAGCAAAGCTTCTGTGTCCTCATTGCTCCCCGCCCCACCCTGGGCACCGAGGAGACACTCGGTCCGAGCTTGCAGAACGTAATTGGATTTGGATGGATTGGATCAAATTAGATTCGACCTGGCGGGCAGCCTGGCCTGACTGGCACCAGGCCCCTGAAGACCAGGATTTCTGGGAACAACTCTGAAATTATCTCTCTCTTCCCCTCGAGGAGGGGAGGTGAACAGGGCTTTCTGCTGGACTCAGCACTGCATGGTATCACGATGGGGAGTGAGGCTGAGGGAGTGGCTGCGCCTGGCCCCGAGGCAGCTGTCTTGTGGTCCAGCTCCCAAGAGTAGACACGGTACAAAGCAGGGGCCCACAGGAGGACAGAGGGAGACAGGGCCCTTCGGTCCCGCAGGCTCGCAGAAGCCTGCTCTGTGCCCAGTTCTGGGCTCCGCCCTTGTTCTGGAGAAGCCCGTGGAGACAGTGTGCCAGCCAGAGCTGGCGGGAACGGGCCGGGCTGCCTCAGAGGAGCTGGCATGGGGCTGCAGCCGGGCGGGGGACCTGCAGTCCCTTCCAGTGTGGAGCCCAGGACCATTCTCCTGCAGCAGAAGTGCTTGGCAACACGCACCTTGCATGCCCCCGCCCCGGGGTTCACCTTTCACATCCAAACTTCCACTTGGCCCCATGGCCCTCAGCAGTAGCCCTCCCAGTACTACCCCTGTTAGCTCGCAGTGCTCAGGACCGCCTTCCTGGGCGGACAAGAAGGGAGAGCCGTCCGCTCTACCCCTGAGGCTCTGAGGCACAGAGGAAGCCACGCCAGGCTCCACGTGTTCCCTGCCCCGCCCTGCGCCTCCACAGTGCCTCTGCCACCGTGGCTTCATCTGTAAGGTGAGGGGCTGAAGTGGGCCACCCTGGGGTCTCTAAGCCTGTAACCCAGAGCCTCCCAGAGGGGCTGGGGCAGAGCTCCCCAGGATACTGTGTTAAGTGAGGGGGAGGGGGCTATCCACGAGTGCCTGCAGGACTTCTCAGAGCCTTTAACGTGCGTTGTGAATTCCCTACCTCAGGCGACCTGGGATGCTGTGTTTCACAGAACACACAGCAGAGAATGCCACAATAGTGCTTTCCAAATTCTCTATGCCTCTCGCCTTGTCCCCTAAATAATAGGCAATGGGTTTAATCTGCTCTGAGCTAAGAAAGGCTTCATTTCTCTCTCCTCTTCCTCCCTCCCTCTTTCTCTCTTCTTCCTCCCTTCTCTCTCTTTCTCGCCCCCATTCTTCTTTGCTTTCTTTCAGTTACTGTTTGCTGACCCCTAACTCGGGGCAGGCCCCGTGCTGGGTACTTGGGATACAGGAAAGAGTAAAGGTCAGGTCTCCCCTCAAATTACCCACGGTTGGCAGGAGAGCGCAACTTAGCAGCTACACGCATTTTACACAAGGCAGGATGAAGCAGCAGCAGTGTAGAAAAGCTCTAGGAACAGCCCTCCTTCCTTAGGAACCCGCTCTGTGCCACACACGTTGCACGGTCTTCTCATTTGAGCCTCACGGCAACCCTCGGAGGTACACGTTCTGACAGCCCATTTGTCAGCTGAGAAAAGGGAAGAAGGTATCTGACCAGAGGGTCAGGTACGAGCAGGGGAGCCCTGGCCCCGGCCCCTCCTGCACGAGGCTCAGCCTTCCTCGGAGCATTTTGATGGTGTGAGCACGTGGCCAGGCTGGCCTGCCGGCCTGGGGGCTGGACTCTCCCTCTGGCGCCTTTGCATCCGCTCCCCAGTAAGATCTCCTGAGCATCTGCCGTGTGCAGCCAGGGTTCTGGGCACGGGACACAGCAGGGACAAGACACGGCCTCTCGGAGCTCGCTGGCTGGTGGGCAGGGCGGCCGCAGGTAGACAGGCACGGGAGAAGCGCAGAGCCGACCCTTAGCGTTGCGCCAGCTGGAAGGAAGAGACAAAGCCAGGACCCTCGGTCTGCGGGACAGAGCTTGAGCCGCGCCCAGAGAGTGAAGGAAGGCATCGGTTAGCCGCCAAGGGGAGCCACTCAGCTCGGTGCTGCCCTGAGGCGTGGGTCTCATAGGCCAGCCCTTTAGCGCTCCCCTTGCTTAGGACGCCGCCAGAGTGACCTTGCTCGTAAGAGCCCGTCACCTTTCACAGAGCAGCTGCAGAGGGCATGGGCCAGGCCCGCCCGAGGCCGCTCTGCTATACGTCCAGCCCAGTGGGAAGGCCGGTGGTGGCTGCAGAGGGAGAGCGGGGACTCAGAGGACAAGCAGGTGAGAGGTCGGGACCCCAGCTGCCGTAAAGCACGGCCGCTCGAGGAACGCCACGCTGTTTGGAAAGGCTAGAGAGGTGACACCAGCAGGAGAGACGAGGCTTCGTGATGGTTCTGCAGGTGAGCTGAGGCTCCGCCCTCGTGCTCAGCGGCAGCCGGGTAAAGGTCAGAGAGGAGCGAGGGGTTCTGTGCTTCGTTGAGGGGCTGCCCGGAGAGCTTCACAGTCTGAATTTGCCTTGAATTTTCATAGGCTCTTAATTCTGAGGACAACAAATAGTAACAGGTACCATTTGTTAGCCCAGCTCTGTGCCGGGTTCCTAGTTCTGTTCACCCCCCAGCAAATGCATGCTGCCTGTCCGTCACCTGAGTCCCACAAGGGTCGCTCAGTGACCCCCAGACCAGGAGAGCCACGGCTGGGAGCCCAGCGGCCTGGGTTCCAGGCCTGCCGTATGATCTGGGACAGCCACCCCTGCCTCGAGGCCCCGTTTTCCCCATTTGGAAGATGGATGGCAAGGAGCCGTCCAGCCCTGACCATCTGTGGTCCTGCCAGCCATGAAGCCGAGCTTCTCATGGCCCGCGGAAGCCAGTGCCGCCCCAGAGTGGAGGGGAAGGTCACGCAGTTCCCGCGTCCACGGCTGGGCAAGGGGCTGAGTCACCCGCACAGAGGAAGCCGTACCCCCGGCCCCTAGCTAGGCCGTTGTGGCCTTCTTTGGGGTGGTTGCTAGGGTCATTTTTAAATATGATGGCAATGTTCTCACAACCACCGTGTCAGGAGCGTCCAGAAGCGCTCGAGCTGAGCAGAAGCGGTCCAGCCGTACGTGAGCCTGGCTGCTGGTGGCTGCCGCTCCCAGCTGGGAGACCCAGACCCAAGGCTGTTCCATTTCCCCTCCCTTTGCTGTGGGGACCCGGAGCATCCCCTCCTGGGCAAGACCTGCCCTGGACGATGAGGTCACTGGGGAGGCCCAGAGCTCAGCCTGAGTCACCTGGAGAGCAGAGGGGAGCCACACAGCTACCCCACAGCGAGGAGAGCATGGGTGTCCAAAAGGCCCTTGACGGGCCTGAGGGCCAAGGAAGGCTTCCCGGGGGAGGGAGGGCCGCAGTGGCACGGGCCTTACAGTGCACACGCCTTTCGGAGCCACAGCAGTAGCTGACTGGCCCCTAGAGCGCCCAGTCTGCAGCAGGCCCAGCCGACAGAGACTCCCGCCCGTACAGGCAAGGGTGACAAGTGCCTGGAGAACCAGGGGCCAGGGCTCCAGACAGTATGGTCGAGAATCACACCCACCCCGCCTTCTCCTCTGCAAGGGCCCCTCCTCTCAGCCAACTCTCCTTGTTTTAGAAAATACCGTTTTTAACCAAAGACGTACTAATGTTGATGTGTAATAAAGTTTAAATTTCCGTTTTTAAATAAACCAATAGAGATAAATTTCCCCATTTAATCTCTAGTAAATATTTATAGCCATAACAGAAACACAAGCTCTTTGGGCTCCAGTTGGACAATTTGACTTGCGTAAGTGAGAAAATCAGGGTGAAGGAATAATGAGAGTAATAAAATCAGGTGAAACCAGAGGTCGGTGCGCTGAGCAAAATGTCTGCTTCATTCATTTTGACTTGTTTCTGTTTTCTTCAACTTCAGACTTTTTTCAGTCTTTATGGTAGCTGCCAGGGTGTTTGTGTTTTCAAACATCTGTCAGTTCTCAGTTGCCCCCCGCCCATGCTTCAAGTGGCCGAGGTCAAGATTGAGCTAGTTAGTCCTCACCTCGAACAGGAGGCCAGTGAGTCACCTGGGGGAGGAGGTCTCAGGGCCGTGTGGGCGGACAGCAGCCCTTCCTTTCATCTGCACTTAGCCTCTTGATGGACTTGTGACCTCTAACCTCTCACTTGACCCCTGACCTCATAAATTCTGGAAACTCCTCACAAATCCCCGGGAAGATAAACATCAACCGGGGTCAACTGAAGGGGGTTCCGAGCCGCTGCGGGCAGACAGGGAGGGGGATCGTCTTCTGGGGTGGAGGGGATTTCCCCAAAACTGTGGGCGACTCAGGAGAGGGGCCAAACGGCCCACCCCAGGGAACCCTTCTTCTCCCTGATCACACCAGGGCGTTTTGGCGAGATGCTTGGCGGGCGCTGACTGGGTGGTGCGTAGAGGCCAGGCCTCCGGAGGTGGATGGGCCACAGTTCCTGCCCTCGAAGCCCGTGGGCAGCCCAGCTCTGCACTCAGCGAGGCCTCTGGGAGGGGAGAAGGCAGGGAACCTGGCTGGCCTTGGGAGGGACAGGGCTTCCGAGTCGGCCAGAGGACGAGCTTCAAGGGCCGGCCGGGCAGGGCCAACGTGGACAGGCTCCAGATAAAAAAGCCCGCTGCAGCTAGAGCATGGGATGCCGAGCAGGCAGTGGCGTGGCCCAGCCTGAGCCGCTGCCACAGCCTCCCATTTCTGAAGTTTCCCAGCCAGCAGGGGAGTCCATTGCGAGCTGCCCTTTTAAGTTGAGGCCTCGGAGGAAAAGGTGCCTGAGGTTTGCACGCATATTTGCTTTAAAGAGGAACATCTGCCGACCAGCAGGAATCTCAGGCTACCATTAGGAGAACAGTGACGTGTGTGGCCTGGACCGGAATAAGCACGGAGGGCGGAGGGACGCCTGCTCGGGGCTCCGGGCCTGCAGGGCTCTGCACTGAGGCTGGGGGTTCCGTGGGTCCGGGGAGCACTGCAGCTGGAGGCCGGCCGGGGCGTGTCTGCACCCTGACCCGTCAGCACTCCCCTGTGTGCCCAGCCTGACATGCAAGTCTCCACCTGCCCCACGGGGGCTTGTGGCATCCCCGTACAAACTGAAAAGTGCTGCGCACCGCCATCGTTTTAAACGCCACCCACGTCTGCTTTCGTGGGGAAACCATCTAAACCCCTGACCTGGGAAGCACCCTGCAGCCCATGCCCTGTAATCTGACCCAGGTCAGGAGCGTTTCCTCCATGGGTCCTGCAAGCTCATTTCCGGCCTCCGAGCAAGGCCTGGCTCTAGACCTGGGCACCGTGTCCTCAGTTTCCCCCTAGGGGATCGCCATCTGGATGACTAGGTGCACCCCCCGTGTGCATGCCATGCACGTGCCGACGGCAGCCCAAGAACACGACGTTTGTTTGTGACATTTCGCCGGTTTTCTCTTCTAAGCCTGAAATTTTCTCTCTCCCTGGTCCCCAACCCCTCTCTTGTCTGTCTCTTCCCAGAGGGTATGAACTGCATGAACAAAGACCATGGCTGTGCCCACATCTGCCGGGAGACGCCCAAAGGTGGCGTGGCTTGTGACTGCAGGCCCGGCTTTGACCTTGCCCACAACCAGAAGGACTGCACACGTAGGTAGATGGAGGCAAAGGGCTCAGACATTCCCACGCGTCTCCTGCCGTTGCTTTGTGGGGGGTCTGTCCAGTCTGCTGGACGTTGCCTGAGAAGGGCACTCAGTCCCCTGGGGGGAGAGAAGGGCAGGGCCCCCCCCCCCGAAGGGGCCTGGGAGGCATGAGGGACAAGGGCCGTAAGCCCCAGGCTCGGGGTTTCCCTGGCATAGTACCACTGACACAGCCCCAGACCTGGGCTGGATCTTATGCGGGGCCCTGCGTGACAACCCTGCCAGTGCTCATCGTAACCTCCTCCTTCCCCCCCGCCCCCAACCCGAGAGACCCATTGGCCCTGTGCTCGAGCTCTCCAGCAGGAACGGAGGGACTGTGGGTTCGCAGTGGGCCAGGGCAGCCCTTGGTAACAGAATGGTATAAAGAAGGCAAGGAGGGGACTTCCCTGGTGGCGCAGTGGTTGAGAATCCACCTGCCAATGCAGGGGACATGGGTTCGAGCTCTGGTCAGGGAAGATCCCACATGCCACGGAGCAGCTAAGCCCGCACACCACAACTACTGAGCCTGTGCTCTAGAGCCCGTGCTCTGCAACAGGAGAGGCCACTGCAATGAGAAGCCCACGCACCGCAACGAGGAGTAGACCCCGCTCACCGCAACTAGAAAAAGCCCGCGCTCAGCAGCGAAAACCCAATGCAGCCAAAAAATAAATTAATTAATTTACTTTTTAAAAAAAAAGAAGGCAAAGAGCTTGGTTCTGGGGGGGGGTCCCAGCGCAGGCTGCACTGAGCTTATTTCCAGGATCAAAGACCAGAGCTCATAGCCTAGCCCTGAAAGGCCCACTATAGACGATGACACCCTGGGGAATCTGGATTGAATGAGGCCTCTGGTCAAAGGTGCCGTTTCAGGACCAGCTTGGAGGTCAGCCTGCAGGACGCAGGCGTAATCCAGCCTCTTAATGTGGTCACTCGGCACTTCCCAGTAGGAATGGGAGCCAGCAAAGGAAGTGAGACGGTGGCTGAACACACTGAGTCCTCAAAGCTTCGAACGCAGTGCATCCTCCCGGCACTGCGTGGGGAGTGGCAGGACGTGGCCTCTGCTCGCCGGGCAGCCGGGATGCCCAGATTGGTGTGATGTTTGCTGTGTGTCTGAAAAGAGTGGAGGGTGGCTGGTGTGACTGCTGCCCGTCTCTGGCCAGAGACAAGCACTTCATACCAGGCCCACCTTCTGCTGCAGAAAAATGGTATGAAGGAGTCTGAGTCCAACTCCCAGGCTGGCCACTGAACCAGGACACAGACGCTGACCAGCTCTCCTAAAGAAAATGGGCTTTCTTTCCATTCTTCATTCTGTGGAGAAGACAGCTGGCCTTTGCCAGCCCGTCGTCCTTAGTCATCGTGACTCTTCCAGTTCTCCTCCACTCTCCTCAGTCATCGAGATCTCGGGTATCCACATGCCTCAGACATAGTCCCTGTCACCAAGGGAGCTCGTGCTCCAGCCCCCACGCCTGATTCGTCCGTTTCCCAAGGTGAAGACACTTCGTCCTGCCCAGGTTGGTCCCAGATGTGGACCAGCCTTCCTCTTCTAGTCATTCCTGCGGGATCGCAGTGATCAATAGATACACTGTCACCAAGGGGAGGACCAATCAGGGACGCTGTTGACGGGGAAATGCCCGGCTCTAACCCAGGCCCTCCTGTCCTCTACAGCAGATGGATCCCTTTAGCTGCAGAGAAACCTCCTGCCACCTGGCAACCTTCAGAACAGAGAAGGAATAACTCCAGCTTCCCAGTCCTCCCCGTGGGGTAATCTGAGCTTCCTCAGGACACAGGCCAGGGACCAGCATATGTGGCGTGGGCAGGCTTGTTGACAGGCTTGGCCAGGAGGAAAGCACATTCCTTCAGTCCGCAAGCCTGGCTGATGCCCGCCCTGGCCAAGCCCTGAGCTAGGTGCCCGAGAGAGAGCCGTGGGCCCCAGGAAGTGGCTGGGACTGACTCACAGGCTGCCTAATCCTATGATTCCGTGTGGGGCGAGTGCTACAAGTGCTACAAGGGGACGGTTTGCTCAGAGAGCATCTCCTGAGGGACCAGCCTAGTCTGAGAGGTCAGGGATAAGGAGAGCTCTGTGCACGGCCGAGACTCCCCCGCCCCACCCGGACAGAGAAGAGCTAAGCCCGCGCCCCGAACTTTTGGTGAAGCAGATAGAGTCCCACCGTCTCTGCCCAGTGGCTGGGTGTTGCCAAGGTGTGTGGAGAGTCCAGTACCCATCCTGGAGCCCAGGAGTGGGTGACTGCCCTGCAGCCCTCCTGCCGAGGGACGGCACCCCTGGCTGTCCACCCCGTCAGCTTTGGTTTCTTCTGTGTGGTTAACGTGGATTAGCGTAAAGTTAGCTCTGACACTTCCCTCTAGCCCTTGAGCTCACTTGAGGCCCAGGAAATTCTAGATCTGGAGTTGGGTCGGGGGCTGAGGCCTGGCCTAGGCAGCCGCTGTGAACGATCAGGACCACAGGGGACTCTGCCCAAACTTTCCTCCCTCCAGAGCCCAGGACTCACTCCAGGGCCAGAGGAGGTTTTCTCCATCCTTCTCTGGGTCTTTTCGGAGCTCAGGGCTCCAGTATTTACTTCCGTGTACGTGCTATAAGCTCTCTACGTGCTCACAGCTCGGCCCGTGTGGTCTGGGAGATGCACGCGGGCCTGCAGAGGGGGAGCGAGAAAGTGGCCCTCGCTCCGGTTGCCTCAGACAGGCCCGTGTCCTCCGTAGAGCCACTTGCAGGGTGCCGTCCATCTCCTGGAGCCCAGAGCCTGGAAAGAACTGTCCCCTCACTGGTCCACCCCTGCCCACCCTGAATGGGGCTTTTCTCAGTCCGGAAAGGCACGTGATATTCAGCCCAAGGTGGGGCTCTCCCCTCACCTGAGATCCGTGCTCAGCGGCAGCCCCCTGGGACCTTGGCTTCCCTGAGGCTCCTCCTGTGCAGAGAGGTGAGAGACCCTGACTCCAGGCTGCCGGGCACCCAGAAATGCTGGGAGAACAGACACTCCCACCCAGAGGGGCCAGAGGGCTTGGTGGCAAAGCCCCAGCTGTTTCCTGAAGCAGTTCTGCATGTCCTTGAAATGTCGCCCCGGAAGCTGGGTCCCTCCTTCGGATGGTCATGAGCTCCCTGTGGAAGAGGCAGCCCGCCAGCCGCTGGTCGCTGAGGACAGTGTCTGAGACAGTGAGTAGGACCCATTCTCCTCGCGCCCTCCTCACCTGGCAGGGAGACCGCGTGTGGCCAGGTCGGCAGGGCCAGCGTCGCTCAGGCTGGAAACCCCAGAGCCTCCGTGCTGTTCTCTGGGTGGAAGGAGGAGTACCCGGGAAACGCAGCTGCAGAGCTCAGCTCTGAAACACCTGGAATCCTTCACCGGGGAGTTGCCACCACGTGACCTCCCTCTGGCCCCAGCCCTGCTCACGGGTCACCTGTTAAAACATCATTCAGGCTGTGCCAGTTCGGAGTTTTCTGCCCCTCTGACTGTGGTTGGTCTGAGACTCACTTCTGCATACCTGATCATCATCAGGGCTTTCAGATAAATCCAGAGTGTAGATAGAATTCTGGACAAATGGATGAGGTCTCCAGGAAGACACCCTGTCCTCAAGGCCCCGGTGTACCGTTTGCACACAGATGACGGGCGCCCTGTCATCCTACAGCGGAGTAAAGCAGGGGCAGCAGGAAGCCCTGCCGTGGAGACCTTGGATCTCCTTTCGCGACATCCCTCACCCTGGGAAGAGAGGACAATGTGTATTCCTTCCAGTCAACTTGAACTTCTCCTTTTCCCTGCTTCAGACGGGCTCCTGCTTGTTCAGCCCCCTTTTCAGCGACCCGGGCTGCTGATGCTGGGAAGCATTTTAAGATCCTGGGCTCAAGGGCAGCAGCTCCTCCAGGCCGTAGGCCCTGCACACTATGTAACACGTTTAAATAAAAGGTCATTTTCAAACCTGCAGCTGAGATGACGTTGATTTGCATATGTTCTGTCTGTTTGGACATTTCCTTGGGAGGATTAGGGCTTAGAGTGGATAGAGATTGAGGTGGCTGCTGGGACTTGGAGGGAATAGGCATCCATGGGGACATCCTTCCACGTGCCCCAGGACGTAAGCAAAAGAAAGAAAGGTCTACGAGAGCTAAGGAAATGAGCGCCACCCCTCCCATGGGCCTGCCCCCTCCCACCGCCTTGAAGAGTGTGTCTGGTATTCACAGACATTTGCCCCATCGGGACAGGCTATTGTAAAGTGTCTTATGCAACCTAGGAAGGATGAAATTGTCTAGCTTATCCCTTTCTTCAACTAACACCATCTGAGTGCGTCAGCTGTGTGCCAGCTCTGTTTGAAGCCCAGACGACCCAAAGTCCATTCTCTGTCCCACCCCAGTTCGCCTCTAGGGAGTGAGCGATTCCACCCAAGACCCCAGAGGGGCTGATGTCCAGGGAAATGTGTGCCTCTGGGCTGACTGTCTCATGTCCCCACTTTCCTCCCCCATCCCTTAAAGAAACAACCAATGGCGATAAACTAATCGTTTTTGTTGTCATTCTGTTCACATACACGTGTGTACACTTTGGGCCTAACTAGTAACCTGTAACTATGGAAACGGAGGCTGCCAGCACAGCTGTGAGGACACGGACACAGGCCCCGTGTGCGGCTGCCACCAGAAGTACGCCCTGCACTCAGACGGCCGGACATGCATCGGTGAGTAAGCGCTTCGGCCGAGCACCAGCGCTCTGCGCCACCCTGCCCCCCGAAAGTGGCCACACCCCACTGCATCCTGCTTTCCAAGAAGGAAGCTTAGGGGGACAAATAAAGGGAGCCCCCCACGATACTGATGGGGCTGGCGGGCGACCCCAAGGGGAGCTTTCTGTGAACACCTCCCAGGGTCGCCCATCCACCCAGACCAAGCGCCTCTGCTTTGTGTCACCGCGGGTTTTCTGAGGGGCCTCATCCTCCGCGTGCAGGTGGTTCCAGGCAGGTGATCTGCGGGGAGGAGGGTGGTGTGTGCGCCTCTGGAGGGCAGCTTCTGTTCCTGAAGCACAGGGGTTTCCTCCCCTAACGTGGAGACACACCGGAGACTCGGCCAGCCTGCATCACCACCTCCTTGGCGGTGTGAGCTGCCCACAGCATCTGGAAAACCAAGAGCTTTTCTCAGAAAACTGCTTTCAGTCTTGGTTGTCTAGAACAGCAGGGGAGAGGGCTGGTGTGAATCCCGGGTCAGGTCTGGGTGTCTTTAACTGCTCTCCACTCCCGAGCTACGGGGCCTCTCGCCGGACCTCCTCTCCCACCTAGAGCCCCTTCTTCTCGGGTGCCCCCTCCTGACACCCCTCGGGTGTCACCTCACCTGTTGCAAGAGTGTCAGTTTCAGTCTCTGTCACCTCCGTCCTCCTGGTCCTTAGTTGCAAGGGGAAGCTTGAGTATTTGTGATTATCTCAACTTATAATCACTAGTAAGTTCTTTCCCCACTCAAAACTAACAGCCTACTTTTTAACTGAGAAAAAGAGGAATTTCAAAGTTGGTGCCCAGAGTTCACCCTCCTCTTTCTCTACAACACTGGCAAAGTTCAGCACCCCCCCCCCGCAAGTCAGTTATCATATTCATTTTTTGTAAAAATGCCCTGTTTTTTTATTATCGACTCAGAAGATATTTCTTGAGGGACTTTCAAGTAACAGAAAAGGGTTGGCAAGCAAGCAAAGCCATGAAGCCCGGAGTCTGCTGTCACCTTCTGTCCCCCGTGGCTCTGCTCCCTTGTGCCCCGGGGGAGTCGGGCGGAGGGGCCGGGCCGGGCAGCAGCGGTCGCGTCCCAGTCCCGGGCTGTCGTCCCAGGTGCTGCCTGCGTGGTTCTCCCTTCCTCTGTGTGGTCTCTCCTCTCAGACAGCCATTTTGGGTTTCATTTTATCTCATTCCTCCTGCTTTTCTGGTGATGGTCCCTGATTGCCTGTCTTGTCTGATAACTGACGTTCGTTAATGATTTTCAGAGCCAAAAGCCAAACCAAACCAAAGAACCAAAAAAAAAAAATAATCAAAGCAGAACCCGGTCTCAGACCAGTGTCTCTATTGCAGCCTGATCCCATCTAGAACTCCCTCTCCCACCTCTCTCCCTGTCTCCACTGACCCCGGGGGCTCTCCCGGCCCGCCGGCCCCCTTCCTGTCTCGTCTGCTGGGGTCTCCCACAGCGTTTGCGTCTGCAGTGGAGCTGCCTCCTCCAGCCCCTGGAGCAGCGCAGACAGCTGCCGGCCAGACACACGCCCAGCCTCGTCTAACACTTCTTGTCTTTGTGCACCTGGCTCATCCTCTCTTATTTTTTTATCCTTTAGTGTCTGCTGCACGTGAAGGTCCCTGCTTGGATCTGCTGTCTAACATAGCTTCCCTCACCCTGCCCCTTCCCCTCCCCTCTCCTTAGAAATCCTTTCCCAGACCCAGCTCCTGGGCGCTGGGCCGTTACTCCCTGCTGGCCCAGAGAACCTTTCATCTGCCTTTGCTCACTGCTCCCCGGGCTCCCCCGGGAGCGAATGTCCCCACACATCTCCCACTGAGCAAAGAAACGCGAGCCAGCTAACCTCACGTGCTCCTCTACGGGGACATGCCGGCAGCTCCCGGCCGCACGGCCGGCTGTCTCTCTGTGCACACTCCTAAAACGGCCAACCCTCTTTGCAGCCTCTCGTTGAGCACTTGAGTGTCTCGCTCCAGTCCTCCATAGACAAGCAGGCAACCAGCGCTGCCCAAATCGACCCCCTGGCTTCTCTGTGTCTGTTCGGTTGGATCCACTGTTGAGTGTATGCGTGTTTGTCCCTCTGTATGTTTTGTTCGTAATTCTGCATGAGTGCTGGACGCATTTTCACGCCCTTGAGACAGGGCGTCTGCTGTCCAGGCGTATCCATCACCGGACCTCGCGGGTCCTGTCCCCCCTCGTCCTGGGCCTTGTCCTGTGCCTGCGTCTTCAGCCTGAGCCGGGGTGTCTGTAGCTGCCTGGGTCTTCGCGAGCTCCGCAGGGGTGCTGTCCACCTCTCCGGCCCTCCGCACGCGGTCCTGTCTGTTCTGACCTCAGCCTCCTCCTGTGTTTGTTTGCAGATGGGCCCTGTGTCCCCCGTCCTCTTGTGGTCATATCCCTCTTCCGCCCCCCTCCCCCGCTCTGCCGCCTCTTCGCTCTGCCCTGAACACGCCATCTGGAGGTTCCTGGGATTAGCCCCTTGGCGAGGACGCCGCGCTGGCCCGGCATGCGCCACGCCAAGAGGCTGACTGTCTTGGGCCGCGGGAAGTGGGCTCTCATTAACCACCGGCTCCGTGTTTGTCCCTTACTTGTGTTTTAGAAAAGGATGAGGCTGCAATTGAGCGCTCTCAGTGCAATGCCACGTCAGTAGCTGATGTGGACAAGCGGGGGAAACGGCGGCTACTCATGGGTAACACTTTTCTTCCACTTCCTTTGTTGTACTTGCACCTTTGTTCATGTGTGTGTGTGTGTGTGTGTGTGTGTGTGGTATGTGCTGGCGTGTGGGGTGTCTGTGTGCGTACTTGTATGTCAGGCTGTGAGAGCTGTGCTGGCGTGTGGGGTGAGCACGTGTGGGGACTGTTCATCTGTGCGGTGTGCCCACGTGTGTGTGATCGTGCGTGCCGTGGGTGAGCGTGAGGGGCTCTGCTCCAGATGTGAACTCACTTTTTCCTTTTTAAGGTTTTTACCCTTCATCGAATACATGTATTTCTCTGTGTGTTTGTAGCAAAGAACCCAGAGGCAGTGTCTCGTGGCTTCTGCGTGTAAGGACATGTGCTCTGTAAACCCCCTCTACTCGCAGTAATGCCCACATGTGCAGTTAGGGTTCCAGGGTCAGCAAAGCAACGCTGAGACGCAGAAGCAAAGTGGGTGTTAGTGTAGAACAGGGGTTCAGGCAGCACGTCCTTATCTGTCTCCTCGCCAGAGAGGAACCACGTGCAGGGGGAAAAAAACTACATCTAAATGCGGGGCAGCAGGGTCTCGGGGTGTCCAGTCCACCCTGCTTGCTTTATAGTTGGGAAATCTGCTACCCAGAGAGGGGAGGACTGATCAGGGTCACCTGGCAGCCCCTTCTGGCCCCAAAGCTCCCCAGTCCGTGAATGACCCCAGCCCAAGCCCACTTTTCCCCAGCCCGCCCCCCTCGGGCCCCCGCCCCCCTCGGGGGTCCATGTGATGTCAGCTGCGCTCTGAGCCCTGCCCTGGGCTGGATGCAGACTCTAGGGAAGCTTTCCCAGAAACACCTGGGGCCGCTCCGGGTGGCTGGAGGCCTGCTGGTGTAGCTGATCCCGGGCAGGGTGAGGAAAACGGAGAAAAGAACTGCTCTGCACCTGAGCTCGGTCTGCAGAACAGAAGAGCCATCTGTCTCCACATTCACTCGTTCCTCTGCCCCTCAGCCAGTGCCAGTTCTGGGGTCGCTGGCCCCTGGGTGGCACTAGCTGTCAGGCCTCTGGAGCACAGCTATCGGGTCACCTGGGATTGTCACGACCTTCTTTGTGGCACTCCTGTTAGGTCACACCAGCCTTGGGAGCTGTGAGGTCAGGTGGTGCATTTCTCACATCTCGGAGGAGGAAACTGAGGCTCACTGGGGTGCCCTGGCTTGCCCAAGGTCACACGTAAGTTACCCTGCACAGCTGAGCTTAACCCAGAGGTCATGGCCACGTGGGCCATCTTAAGTGTCGGCGTCACAGGACCGTGGAGGTCAGAGCCTAAAGGTCCCAGAGAGGTCCGTCAGTGTTGTGGTCCTCGTAGGGACCTCAAAGGAGCCCAGGCATCTGGGGAGGAGTCTGAGTGGGGCTGAGGGAGGGATGTGGCCTTGAGTGCCAGGGAGTAGGCTTGAGGTCTCCCCCAGTGAGGAAGCCGTGGGCTGGCCGACAGCTCTGTGAACCCCCGGTCCGTGCTGGGCAGGACAGATGTAGCCCTGTTCTCAGACGAGAGCGCTACAGGCCAGAGAGGCCAGAGGACTCACTCTGGTTACACAGGGACAGGCTCAGGCTAGAAGCCCGCTCTCTGCAAGTTCTCTGTACGAGGCTGTCTCGTTGACTTGGGCCATCGGGCTTGGCCTGGAAACCACGAAGGGGTGGGCTTAGAGGCTCCAGCAATCAGGTGTGTCCACTGCCCTGCACAAAAGGCTGAGTCAGTACTAAGGACTTTCTGAAGAGGTGGCTGGCAGCGGGTGATGGGAACCTACGAGCTTCTGGTGCTCTGATGGCCCCTGGGGACACAGTGCAGGGCCTTGCGCAGAGCAGGACCTCAGGAAAAGCTGGTTGCCTCGGAGCAGGAACGAAGGCTTCCTGGAGGAGGTGCCCAGGGATGCGTAGGGCCTCACTGCTCACTCTTCACGCAGGCAGGTGTCTGGCGAGGAGAGAAAGGGCGGGGCCTGGAGCCTGGATGAGCCTGGCAATGGGAAGGGTAGATCTGAGGCAAGGTGGGTGACGACACGGGGCAGTTCTCCAGGTCAGGCTCAGCAGGAAGGCCAGCTGGAGGGAGAGGGCGGGTGAACCTTGCGGCCCGGGGAAGGCCCCTTCCCCTCCAGCCACAGCCTCCCTGCCAACAGGGCTGAGCCCAGGCACGGAGCTCGTGTTCAGCAAGAACCGGGGTGGTCAGACTTCACCCCGTCACTGAACGGGTCCCACGTGCGGCTGGTCTCTGGTCAGCTGGGGTCCCCGGCTGAGGCTCTGAGCTCCTGTCCTCAGTCTAGTCACACACACGTCCTCAGTCTCTCTCTCTCACACACGCACCATGGGCTGGTGGAAGGAGGTGGGACCTGGTGACTTAGCTGTGTCGGGGGGTCGAACTTGGGGGAGAGGGAGGGTGCCAGGCGGGGCTTGTCAGAGAAAAGGAGGGGAGGCAGGGCACTGGCTGGCCCCGGGTGGGCGGACCGAGGCTCGGAGAGGATGGGACTCACCCACAGCCCCCCTGTGAGTTGGGCAGAACCAGGCATCCTGGCACCTGGGCCCTGGCACTCTGGGGACCAAGTGTGGCTAGAGGGAGCAGTCCAGCCCCTGTCCTGAGAAGGCGCAGAGCAGCCAGCCGGAAGTCCTTGGCTTCCTGTCGAGCCTGAGGCCTTAGAGCTTTCGCCTCCATCTGGGCCTCAGAGGAAATTTGATTCTGATTCTAGCCGGTCTGTAGGCTCATCTCGTCAAGTGTGAAAGCCGTGGGAGGCTTCACCTCCACAGGCAGCTGACACACAGCACGCTTCTGACTGCCACTTTCCCAGCCCCCAGAAATGAGAGTGGGGCGAGGGCAGGGTCCCGGGAGTGGTGGGTGTGAGCACGCCCTCCCCGAGACCCTGAGGGCGGCTTCTGTGAGGTGGGACTGCAGGTGGAAGGGGTCCCTGCAGCTGTGTGGGCAGTGGGCTCAGAGCGCACCTACCGGGAAGCCTGGGCTGGGACACACCTGAGCCCTCCGCACTCCTTCCGGGCCTGACTCACCTACGAGACTGTGTTCCCCAGCCGCCCCACCCCGTCCGCCGGCCCCCTCTCCTCTGTCCTGCTTTAACTCTTTCATTGAGGATTCGGTCCACGTGGGTCCCCAGTCCCTTCAGGGATATACCTCAGTGTCCCTGGCTGCCTGGTCGCCCCTCCCCATGCCCACTTCCTGATGTTTTTGCTGGTCAGCGTGGCTCCCCTGCCCAGCCACACTCAGGGGGGCCCTGGAGTGGTAATACTGATTGTCCACCAGAGCCACGAATGGAAGGCACCCCGAAGAGGCCAAGGCACCTCTTTTTTTCTCAGTACAGTTTTCAGAGGAGCCCCAGAGTATAGAAACAGATGACAATGACCAAGCGCCTCGGTACCCCTGCCCACTGGTTCCCGTCCCACCCACCTGGGTAGGGCCTGCCCCTGAAGCCCACGCTTGCCTCCATGTGGGTGACTCTAGCTGGCTCCAGCCAAGGGCAGGCCAGGTGGCGGCCGCTGACTATTGACCAGCGCGTCGCCAGAGCTCAGGGCTTTCCGTGGCGGGATTTCCTGGTCTGTCCCAAGGAAGTTGGGGCGCTTTGGGGTTGCTCAGCCAGGCTGTATCTTTCTTTTAAGAGCTGTGTGTTTGTCCTCAGAGCAGGGACACTTGACGGGAGTTGCGCTAACCGTAACTCCTCTTTCTGGTTTGTGCTCCTGGCCCAGACTCTGGAGCCAGACCTGGGCTCTGCGCCCCCATCACCGCACTCACGTCTCTGAGCCTCGGCTTTGTCTTTTGCAGAAAGAGGGCTGTGGTCCCTCCTCTGAAGCAGGCTGGCGAGAGCCTTGGCGTGCGGCACCTGGCCGTGTGTGTGGCAGGCCCCAGGTGCCCGGTCACATCCCATTCTTCCCCTGGCCGTTAGCATTTTACTGCCAGCAAGGAATACAGCCTCGAGATGGCGAGGCCCAGGCAGTGAGGCGGGAAGCCCAGGGCCTGCCTGACCTTGGTCAGGTCGTAGGTGGGCTGACGCAGTCAGAAGGGGGACCTGGAGAACGAGAAGGGTGAATAAGCACCTCAGAGGCCAGCCAGGTGCCCAGAATCTGGACCCTTCCAGGAGGCCCGCCCAGCTCACAGACTGGAACTGTGAAAAGAAAGGGCAGATGCAGACCCCGAGGGCCAGCTTCGCTCTGCCCTGCCCCCGGCCCTGGCCCCAAGAAGTGACGGCGGGGAGGCGTGGGGGCGTGGGGGACATACACCAGGGCTGAAGGCCGCACCCCCTCAGGAACCTGGAACGAGGCTTCCCGTCTGTTGAGCAGGCTTGGGGCTAAGTGCTTGTGTGCCTAGACATAGTCAGTGTTCCCAGGACCTGCAAGGATGCCATTCAGCGTTTCGGATGAGGAAACTGAGGCCCAGGGAGGTGAGTGGCTGGCCCAGCCCCACACCATCCTGCCCTACCCCCACAGCGCAGCGCACTCCCTCCAGGGCAGGGGGCTGGTGACGGGCCTGTCTCCCCGCACTTTGCCCAGGGCTGGCGCTAAGAGCTCGGAGAGTGCTGGCAGCTGTTGGTGGGTGTTCCGGGGAGGAGGGTCTAACACCCAAACCTCCCCGCTCACACACCGCTGGAGGGGCGGCGCAGCACCAAGGAAAGGTCACCGGCCAGGTGACCTTTCTCAGGCTGCTTCTGCCCACCAAGCCTCCTGCACCTCCTGTGGAACGGGTATGTGATGCTGTGCCCGCGCTCCTGAGGATGGCCTCACGGGAGAGGCTGCCCGCAGCACCGTCCACTTAACTGTCAGAAAAGGCGAGAGGCAGAGGCCAGGGGTGAGGCTTGCTGTCGGGGCCCTGCTCTGCCGGCTGCTTCAGTATAGAACCTCCGTGTCCTCTGGGCCATTCGAGATCCCCCCAGAGCGTACAAAGAAACCTCCCCCCGGGGTCAGCTCACCTCTCCCCTGCAGCTCTCGCCGCAGACCACAGGGCACCGTCCTCAGGTCCGGGAGGTTCTGCTCTCCGAGCACTAGTGTGAAAACAGCCCTCACCGGGCAGGCCCGTGACAAGGCCTTGCCCTGAAATCCCAAGCCCCCTGGTGTCTGCAGGAGACAGTTCTCCGGACAGAAACCGACCCCACAGCGAGCGGCCCTGCACAGGACCGAGTTCCCCGGTAGGTGGAGCCCCGAGGGCTGGCGTGGACCCACTGGCCTGTTACCTCCTCGCGGCCGGGCGGTAGTCAGCACAGGGCCGAGGGGAACTCACAGTCACCGGGCGGCGTGCTCCAAGGCCAGGCCAGCCCCTCGAGGGCTGTGAGAAGTGGCCTCAGGCGGAGGGCGGGGCTGGGTGCCAGGTGGGGCCTGGCGAGGCCTCCTTTCCTACTTGCCCTCACGCTCAGGCTTGGGAGCCCCCTGCTCGTCGGGCTGCAGTCCTGGCCTCCACGACCACCTGCCCCCAGCCACCTCCTCCGCCCAGGACCTCCACACGCACTGTCACCATCCCAGCGGCCACCAGCCTGCACCCCAGGGCCCAGCTCCACTCAGAGGCCCAGGCGCTCTGGGGTGGCTTTGTCCAGCACCATGGGTTAGAGCGCCCCCTGCAGGTGTTGCTCAGAAGCGGACGCGACCCAGGTGGAGCAGGGGCTTCTGGGCAGACGTGGAGAGGGGGGGACCCAGAGGCAGAGTGGATGGGAGCAGGGCGCGGGCACGCGGCAGGCTGGCCAGGTGGCCGGGGAAGCCAATTCTGTCGGCCTGACTCTCGTCACTTTCCAGAGGGACCCCATGAGGAAGATGGACCTCACTGTGGGGCTCGGTGAGGGACTCAAGCCTGTGGACACTGCTCATGACGGGCTGCAGGGTGATCCAGAGGTCGGGGGGCCAGCATGTAGAGACTGGGCAGCCGGGGAGACTGGGACCACTGTGTAAGGGCCTTGCCGGGGAGTGTGGCCTTTATCCCAAAGTGATGGGAACCCTAGAAGGCTCAGGAATCAACTGAGGGGAAAGGGTCAGAGGTCAGGGTGTCCATGGCTGGGCCAGGAGAGCCGGCAGCCAACCCCTCTTCGCAGCGGGCTGCAGGTGGTCTTGGCGGCAGAAAGGCCGGTGGACCAGCCCCGACTGAGGCCTGACAGATCTCGGCAGGGGACTCGGGCTACTCCCGCCACCAGGGTGGTGCCACGTCAAGGGGCAGGGCAGACCCTGGGCTCGCGGGGTCTCTGCAGGTCGCTGTGCCCACACCTGGGCCACCGCTCAGAGCCTCTGGGGGCGGGGCCAGAAACCTGCACGGTCGACAAGCTGCAGGTGGAAGACCCTTTGCCCAAAGCCCCACAGCGTGTCAGGAGCTGAGTGTGGCCCTCGGGCCTCTGGACCCGCGTCTCACCACAGGCGGCTCCCCTTGGCGCCCTGTGGTCAGCGTGTCGTGCTGTTTGCAGACGGTCTCCGAGGCCTGAGCTCCCTCCCACCCTCTCGCCCTTCAGTCCAGCCCGCTTCCACCTCAACGTCACCTTCCAGTGCCCGTGACTGTGGCTGCTGCCGGTAGACTCATGGTCCCCTGTGCTGTCGGGTTCATCTCCGACACTGTCCCCCACCAGGCCCGGCAGGGGACAGGGGCTCGGTCACCTCGCATCCTCTCATTCTTCATGGGGCCTCCAGAGTCCTGTTCTTTCATCTGCTGGTTCAGCAGAAATCAGGCCCCTCGCCGTGCCGGTCCTGCCCTGGGTGCTGGGCACAGGGGTCACCTGGAGAGTGAGTAGTCACTGGGGGAGACCACCGCCCAGATGCAAGCCCAGGGCCTGGGGGAGCCGGGGGGGCGGGCACCAGGAGAGCTCGGGAGGGGCCTCCTGAGTCGTGACAAAGGCGGGAGGCTGGGGCAGGTGGGCTGAGCGCTGGGGGTGAGCCCAGGGATAAACCACTAACCCCTGAGGCCTGGGTCGGTGTCGGGTTCATCTCCAGCTCCTCTCTCACGGCCACCCAGCACCAAAGGAGTCGATCCCAGACTGTTGGTTGCACAGAGGAGGGAACCGTCCGCTGCCCCGCTGGGCTGAGACCTCCAGAGGCCAGGGACTGGGCGTGAGGCACGTCTGCCCAGCGCAGAGCAGGGGTCAGGTGGATCAGCAGCTGACTTGGGTACTGAGGCTCCACAGGCGGAGGTCCTAAGGGTGGCACCAGGAGTGCGCGCGCGGTCACCACTGTGACAGCTCGCCGAGCACCGTCACGCGCGCACCTTGTCTGGGCCTCGCGACCGAGCACCGTCACGCGCGCACCTTGTCTGGGCCTTGCGAGGACCAGGTGGCAGGTGTTACATCTCCACGACACGCGGCCAGAAGCTCAGGCTCTGAGACGTGAAGGGACGTGCCCGACCCTGCGGGGCAGCATTCCGAGCGGTGTTTTCTGCCCCTGTGGCTGCTGCGTCAGCCACTACACTGACTGAGACCGTCCTTCAGGCCGGACCTCGCCCCAGACCTAGGGTGGTGCAAGCACCTAGCGCCAACTCAAGGGGCGTCCTGCCGTCCGAGCCCCGGCCGGGCTGCACGGCACGTCCTGCTGAGTGGCTGCCCGTGCCACCGCTCCCCTCCCCGCCCCCGCCCCGCCCGGCGTGGCCCAAAGCGGAATTCCCCCAGGGAAACACTAAAGATTGGCCTTTTAACACATCTGGGGTTTTCCCATCTGCTGAAAAGGGGCTCACTCCCAAGCCCCTCCCCACTTCAGTCCCCCGACGCCAGCCCAGCCTGTGGGTGAGAGTTCTCCCTTCTCGCTGGGTGAGGAGGCCCGTGGGCGCCCCTCGCTGCCCCCTCAGGCCACTGGCTCTGCTGCCCCACTGCAGGCCGCCCCCGAGGATCCCCCCCGGAGGCCTGGCTCACTCAGCAGCTTGGAGTCTCACAGTCTTGGGTTCCAGTACTGGCTTCTCCCAGTGGCTGTGTGACCTGTGCGCTCACCCGGGGCCCTGCCCTTAGAAGGGCCCACAGTTGGCTGAGTGCTCGGCTGTCTGTTGGAAAATTCTTAACAATTTTTGAACAAGGGCCCTTCACTTTTCTTTCACACTGGGTCCCACAAATCGTGCAGCTAATCCTGCCTAGAAAAGGTCCTTTACTCCTCTGAGCCTCGGTTTCTCCACCTGCAAAGGGCCCATGGTGGGGGAGGGCGCATCCTTGGGGCAGATGGAGTAGCATTCGTGGAGACGGGGCGCACTGGGCAGGAGCTAGAGAGCCAGGTACGCGCTTGGCTGTGCGGGCCCCGGCTGGGGCTGGCTGGGGCTGGCTTGGATGGAGATCTGAGCCTGCTGGTGGGTTAGAGTGCACCCACCGGGTCCCACCAGCCCTGCCCCTTACCAGCCACGCTGCTCTGCGCCGATTCCCAGTGTTCGGCACCAGTTCTGCACCTGGGAGGCGAGGGGCCGTCCACAGAGCTGCTGTAGCGTGGGGGAGCCTAGTGCAGCGATGCCTGTGGGATGGGCTGGCCAGCACCCAGGGGAGCCCAAAGAGCTCTTGTACCAAACATTGTCTAGGGTAACACAGGAGACTGAAAGGGTGCTCGCTACAGGGGAGAGACCTGCCCTGAGGGCGCAGAGAGCGAGTGACCATCCAGGCTTGACCCCGGCCCCAGCTCGGCCTCCTTCTCCTACCCAGAGGGCAGGTGCGGCCAGCAGGTCTCCAGGGCCCCGGTCGCTCAGGAGGCCCAAGATTCCGAGTCCCATCAGGGCCTCCAGAGACAGGAAGGGCCTGCAAGCCCCCTGGAGCCTGGTTGGCCGGGTCCCTTTTTCAGGGACACAGTCCCCGGTGCCCACGCCACGTCCCACCTCCACCACCATGGAGAGACCCAGTGGTCATCCCGCTGTCGCCAAGTAAGGCCACCCAGCTGTGCCCCAGCCCAAGCTCTCGGCACCTTCTGCTGCCCGCCCCCTGCTCTCGGGCCTTCCCCCTGCCTCTCCAAGGCCTGAGCCTTAACTACCTGCACCTGGAAAACAGGCAGGTTCTCTGCCCCCTCTCCAGAGAGGGGCTCTCCCACGTAAAAGGCTGGAAAGGCACATGGGGGTACCTTGGCTCTGGAGTTGAGGGCCGGAGGCGGGATTTCCCTCTCTGGTTGTAACCTCAGGGTAGGAAGCTAACATTGTTGAGCAGCTACTCCAGGCTGGGCCCTGGGCCAGACGCTGTTGAGTGTGGGGTGTCTTTGATCCTCCCCTCAGCCCTGGGAGGGAAGGCTTGCCGTCCTCACCTGCCAGGTGTAGGTGCTGAGGTCAAGCCCCGAGGGGCGGACTCACTGGGTCACTCAGTGAGCGACAGAGCCAGAGTCACACCCTGGCCTCCCCACCTCCACTGCCCCAGTAGACGGGCGGCGGGGGAGACAAGAGGGCCTGCGCAGGCGTGTGCGGGTCAGAGCTTGGCCCACGCGCATGTGGAGGCCAGCCCTCATGCGCACACGGAGGGCGGAGGCCTCCTTTCTGCGTCTGGAGGCTGCTCGTGGAGGTCTCTGCGCTGACCTTGACCCATGAGCAGGCAGGAGGCCTCCCAGCCACTGGGCAACGTGCCCCACAGCAGGCAGACAGAAGCTGGAGGGCTAGAGTATGGGGAGACACGCAAAGCCTGGGAAGAGGCAGGGGCGAGGAGACTGGCCTTGCGGTAGCGGTTACAGCTTGTCCTACCGCGGTGAAGGCTTCAACCTCGAGAAAACGGGCAGCGGCCCCGGGCAGCAGGCAGCCCCCGAGTTCAGGGTGTTAAGGACAACAGCCATCGTGGTCACCCCACAGAATCTCACACACACACACACACACACACACACACACACACACACACACACACACACACACACACACACACACACACACACACACACACGGAAAGCCCAGTTTCCTCCTCTCCCTGCTCCGTCCACCCCCTACAAGTTGAAGTTCAAAGGAAAGACATTAGCAGCAGAGACTCCTGGCAACTGGGGGTATGTATTCATTTAGTCATCACTCCTGCGTTCATCCCCAAACTCCTCCCGGAGAAAACGGAATGCACCTTGCAGGAATGCAGACACCACAGAAGGACAGACAGAATAAATGGGGTAGGGGGAAAGTTCTGGGGAGAGTCCCGCTGGGGCCAGGCAGCCAGGGGCAGCCACGGTAGACAGGCAGGGGATTTCAGGTTACAAGAGGTGGGGGCCCTTGGCGCTTCCCTTCCTAGCAGCGAAGGGGAGAGGGAAGTTCCCACAACACCAAAGCACGCCAGATGCTCAGGAAGAAACCCAGGTTGAAAGGCTCAGAGGCCCGGGAACTAGGCTCCTCCACGTGCCCCGGTGACCCAGGTGTGCCAGCCCCTTCTCCGGGCCTGGGGAGGATCATTCTCACCGCACGACGAGCTCAGTGACCTTAGTTATGCCCCAGCTACTCCAGCCCTTTGAATTTTCAAGAGGAAAAAAAAAAAGCACTAGACTAGCTTCAAGTGGACAAAAAACAGACGCCTTTGGCTTATCGTTCAGCGAGAACAGATGTTGGGCTGAGAGCCTCATCAAGGTGATGGATGGTGCGCGGGCTCTGGGAACCTCCCCTTGCAACTCCACGGCCAGGGCCACAAGCCATTCCGCGCTGAGACGAGTTTGGGAGCCCCAGTAACTGCCAGTCTGGGTTTGGAGTCCAAGTCCAGGCAAGGCAAGGGTTTAGGAATCTGTCCCTGGGTGGTTAAATACCAGCCCAGCACTGGCCCTGGTGGTGGTGTCGACCCTGTTGGCACCGCTCCCTGCGGTTTGCAAACAGTTTTCCCATCCATCATCATCAGAGGGGAAACAGTGTCATTCTCCCATTTTACAGATGGGGAGCCTGAGGTTCAGAGAAGCCCCACAGCTAGAGTGTATCAGAGTCAGAATTTGCATTGGAAACATTCATTTATTTATTTATTTTTGGCCACGCCCCGCGGTACGTGGGATCTTAGTTCACCAGCCAGGGATCGAATCCGCATCCCCTGCATTGGAAGCGCGGAGTCTTAACCACTGGACTGCCAGGGAAGTCCCCAGAGCCAGAATTTGAACTCAGGTCTCCTGTCTCAGGAGATTCCCCCCACAGGTGGGGAAAGGTGGTGGCTTCTGTCCAAGGAGACTGAGAGTGTCTTTTTCTCTTTCCCTCCTCAGAGACGTGTGCAGTAAATAACGGAGGCTGTGACCGGACGTGCAAGGACACGGCCACCGGCGTGCGATGCAGCTGCCCGGTTGGATTCACACTGCAGCCGGATGGGAAGACGTGCAAAGGTCAGTGTGCACCACCTCCCTCGCCGGGCCCCGGGTGGTGCAGGCAGGGCAGGAGCGGGGCGGCACACTTGGGCTGGGTGTGCGACCACACATGGCTTCAGGGGCGAGGGTGGTCAGCTGCCACGTGCATTTCTGTTGGAGAAGCTAAGAAGAGGGAGAGTCAGCACCAGCGCTCCCCAGCAAGGCTCAAGGGAGCCCCAGTTCCACTGTATATTGACAGGTTCAGGCAGGGCTCTGATATCGAAGAATGTGGCTTCACCATGGGTTGCACAAACGGGGTACCTTTTCTTTGGGCTTCCTAGGCCGGCAGAGGTTCCTTGTGGCCTCCCAGGGGGCAGGGCCAGGCTGGTTCCTGTGCTCACTCACCTTGGCCGGGGTGCGTTCTGCAGAGCTGGGGGCAGCAGGGCACAGGGCTCAGACCAGGCCAGGATGGTCTTCTTGTCGGCGTTAGCAAACTGAGGACACTGTGTGTCCTCGTCACTGGAAGAGGGAAGGTGTGCAGGGGGATCTCAACCAGAGGACTAAAGATGCAAAATTAGAAATAGGGATTGGGAAGGTCAGGAATGGGCCGGTCTGCCGGCTGCTGGAAGCCAGAGAAGGGTGAGCTTTCTCTGCCCGCTGTCCCCGGCTCACTCTGAGGTTCCTGAGGGCCCGCGGGGGCTCAGCCGTGTTGGGGACCCCTCAGGAAACAGGAAGCAGAGGGGCTGGGAAGCCAGAGCTGTCTGAGCCCTAGGACTGAAGGGGCCAGCCCTTCAGCACGGGGGCACCAGCCCTACAGCACGGGGGCACCAGCCCTTCAGCACGGGGGCACCAGCCCTACAGCACGGGGGCACCAGCCCTACAGCACGGGGGCACCAGCCCAGGCAAAGACCTGCGGGCCTTGGGCCGGGAGGCAGCCCTTGCGAGGAGTGAGGTGCAGCCCCTCAGCACTCCCAGACCAGCGCTCAGATCCCTGCCCAGGCTGGCTGCCCTCCTCCCATCACTCTGCCGGGAAGCGGGCAGGCCCGGAGGCCAGCATGGAAGGGCAAAGGAGCCAGAACTTCCAAAGCCCAGTGGGTGAGAAGGTTGACAGCGGAGGCTCAGGTGATTTTGAATAGTCTGAGATGGGCTTCTGAAGCCTGTAAAAATAGAGAGCATGTGACTTCTCCTCCGCAGCCGCTCTGCTGGGAAGAACCTAGTGATTATTGACAGAAATAACCGTTCTCCCACCTGTTTATTTGAAAATAAAGTCCTTCTGTAGCCTCCGCTCAGCCCACTTAGAGCGAGGGGTGTTCCGGGTGGGCGGGGGCTCTCTGAGGCCTTGCCACGTGGGCTTAATGCCAGGAGGGCTGGCCAGGGTCCACCGCAGACCCAGCCGTCCTCATAGCCCAGCAGTGTCACAGCAGGTCCAGCCAGTTGCCCTTGGAGCCAGGACAGAAGAAGGTAGAATCGGGCCACCCACACCCCGTCCAAGGCACAGCGCTGACGCAGGACCGGAGGGGTAGGGCAGGGCTTAATTCCGGACTCGAGGCCAGGAGCTCGCCGCCGGGAGCTGACCTGTCTGGGCTGGAAAGGGGCCTCAGCAGTCACATGGCCCACAAGGAGCACCTAAGGGGACGCTGACTGCTGCCCCCTGCCCATCCTTGCTGGCGAGAGGGGCATCCATCCTCACCCCACCTTGAGTCTGGGGTGGGGGAGATGTTGAAGGGAGCTGCCCACACGGCCCAGGCCCACCAGTCCGGGCCTCCGGCCATGTTTCCTGTGTTGGAACAACTGGACCCTCTACCCAGGGCTGCTCATTTGCCTTTAACCGACGCCCCTCACTCCCACTGCCCTGGAGTCAGGAAGTCCTTTCGTTCACGCATGCACCGGGTGGGTTTTCTGGGCTCCTCCTGTGTGCAAGTGCAGGGGAGACCAGGGAATGAAACAGAAATTCCTTGTGCCCAGAGATCTTCTATTGAGTAAAGAAGACAGACTTTAAAAATTAAAGTCTGGGCAGGGGGTAGGAGAGCGGGGAGGATGGAGGAAGAGGCTCTAATCCAGGCAACATGACTGCTGTGCAGAGGCCTGGGGTTCCAGGACCCAACGCAGCCAGGGTGCCCAGATCTGGGGAAGGTTCAGGGGAGGTCCAGGAGAAGGGGTTGGCCCTTCATCCTGTGAGCCTCGGCCAGGCGCCAGACACTCTTGGGCAAGGAGGCACAGGCCAGATTTTCGTTTGGAGACAGTCCCTGCCACTGTTGGGACGGGTTTCTAGGCAGGGTCGGGAAGAACAGGCTCGAGGTGACAATGGTTTGGGCCCGGGGTGGCAGCAGAGGTGGAGAAGAGCTGTCTGAATGTTGTTATACGTAGAATTTGAGGATCGTGGGACTGGTCCAGAACTATATAGTAGGAACATCACAGCGTCTCCAAATCAGGGAACCCTGGAAACCAAATGTTGACCTCGAGACCCCCGGGTTTGGAGTCTTAGAGCCTTGGGCTTACAGTCTGAGTTTCCCGGGGCCTGGCTGGAGGGGCGCAGGGCAGGGTACGGGGGCTCGGGGCGGGGGCAAGCCAGCTGGGGATCCCCGACAAACCGAGGCCCTGGCCCTGGGGTGCTGGCTTCTCGGTCAGCATGCACGCCCTGGTCTTGGCAGGGCCCAGAGGAGGATATCGAAGGTTCAGTGTTTTCTGGAAGCCAGAAGGTCATTGCTAAGCAAGACCAGTGGCTGGAGGTCTGGGAAAATCCAGAGCTGAAAACCCAGGACGGCCGGGGATCACGTGGGCAGGTGGAGGCCTGCCCCAAAACATCAGGGCCGTGGGGGGCTCTGCAGGATCTGCCCCGTGCCCTTGCTTTGTCTCAAGAGTGTGGACAGCCCAGTCGCAGGGCTCCCTGGTTGGCGCTGTCCTGCTCGATACTGGGAAGCGGGCACCTTGCTAATTGGCCCTTCTGAGAGGAGGGAGGTCTGGGGCCTCAACTTCCTGAGCCAGAGCCTGGATTTCCTCAGGGACACCAGCCCCTCCTCCCAGCACCAGTCTGGGAGGACCGCCCCCAGCCCCGCCTGTTGGCCCTCTTCCCTCACCTGCCCTGTGCCCGTCCAGCCCAGCCCAGCAGCCTGCCCTCCCCCTAGGCTGCTCCAGAGTGATGCCAGCCCACTCCCACAGCCCCAAAACCCTCATCCACGTGGCCTCTGCGTTGCCAGGCTGTGCCCCCTCAGTGCGGTGGGCAGAGGGGGACAGGAGCAACCAACCTACTGCGTGTCCCCATAGCTCACCCCACACCTTTCCCCCCAACACGCACTGATGTTCAAACATTGGGTGACGCATCGAATGTTCCACTAACCTCTCAGCCCCCCGACTCGCTTATTTACTCATTCGTTCATCCATTCGTTCAGTGTCCCATCCTTCCGTGCAGGCCTCATGCTGGGCCCTGGGGCTCCAGGTGGGAGCCAGGTGCCCCGTCTGTCATCCCGCTGAAGGCAGGTCCCATGACAAGGGAGCAGCTAACTCTGGAGAGAACGTCAGGGAAGGCTTTCCAGGGGGTGCTTGTTCCCCAGGCAGGGTGGGGTGAGGGCTGCCGAGACAGGATCCAAGCGTGCAGAGAAGAGGAGGGCGGGGCCACCGGGCTGGGCCAGGATGTGGAGGGGAGACCGTGAGCCTCTGTAACCAGGTAGGGGACTGCTGGCCGCTGGTGGGGCCCGGTGGGAGCACAGTAGAGAAGGAGGGGGGTCTTGGAAGGGTGGGAGGTGGAAAGGGGTCAGAGGCTCATCAGAATGAAGGCCGAGGGGCCGTGCGAGCCCACTGCCCCCTCACTACAGCTGAGGCTAGAGCCTGGGACGGTGCCTCCCCGACTCTGACCCCCAGGCAGCCCGCTACACCAGCTTGGGCCGCAAGCGAACAGCGCCTCGCACCTCCTGTCTAGCTGCTGTGACAGCCCCTGAGCCGACAGGCCCAGATGGGGTAGGGGATGGGATTGGGGGTTCCAGAGGCCTGAGGCATTCCCGAGGAGGCGAGCCCCATCTGCACATCCAGTCGTAGTGAATGATGCTGGACAGGTGCCTGCTAGCAGCCCAGTTTGCAGATGGGGAGCCTGAGGCTCAGAGAGGGGCCTTGCCCTGCCCAGGGTCACGGAGCTGAGCGGGCCCTCCGTTCTTCTGTCAGAGGCTTTTAGCCAGAATCTCCCCTGTCTTCCTGTAACCCCCGGGGGAGGGGGCGACGGAGAGCCCCAGCCTCTGTCTGGACAGGCCCTCGCTGCACTCGAGGTCTGCTTCCTCTGAAGGCCGCAGGGCCAGCGTGCTGCACGGGCGGGGCCGTCTCTGGAGACACCTGGGGCTGGGCTCAAGTCGGCCTCCTGCGTGGAGCTGTGACCTCCCCCGGAAAGTGGGAGATCTGGCCTCGGGTTGTTTTGACAGTCACACGAGACCTTGCCAGAAAGTGCTTGGCCTGGTCGCCAGCACGAGGTGATGCCCGCCCAGCAGGTGCCGTGACCCCCAGAGGGTCCTCCTACTTCCTCTGGGGCGTGGGCTCATCCTGAGGCCGCTTTGTTCCTGAAACACAGGCTTCGGAGCGCGTGCAGGGTTCGCAGTGCCGAGCGGTCTCTGTTTTTAGCCGTCATTTTGGTGCACACGTAGAGCACCTCCTGTGTGCAGAGAGGTGAAGGCCCAGCCCGTGAGAGGCGGAGCCAGGGTCACACACGCCCTAGCGGCCTCCCTTAGTGGGGCCACCTCGGATTCCCCGCCCTTCCCATCTTCCTGGCACCAAAATCGTCAGCATACGCAAACAGAATGGGTCCTTGGGGCAGAGGGACCTCGGGGAGGCTGGCCGAGGGCAAGGAGGTGGCGGGCACACCCCCTGAGTGTCCTGTGTTCCCCAGAGCCCAGCCCCACCCGGGCCTCCGCAGGAAAGCAGCTCTGGGTCTGCCCCTGCCCGACTCGCTGTGCCCGTTCCCCTCGCAAAGGCTCCGAGAGTTGCCCACCCGGGTGTCTCAGCCCTGCTCTCTTTAACGCCCCCGCCGTTCTCCTGACGTTTGGGGGTTTGTTGGGGTGAAGAGCATTCTGTGGGGGGGCTGCCAGAGGACTTCTCAGCAGGTGCCAAGTCCAGCCCGTTCCATCTGAGGAGAAGAGCTGGGGGCAGCGTGGTGAGAGGCCGCGCCTGAGACCGGAGTCTTTGGAATAGGACCAAGTCTCCTCCGCGGGGCTCGGGGAAATGGGGACAGATTGACCTTGACAACTGGCCGTGCCAGTTACACGGGACAGGGGTGTCCGGGCCTCACACTCAGGCCAGGCTCAGCGGGTGCTGGAGTCTGAGTCAGCAGCTCTGTTAAGATGTGGCCAGTGACCAGCACAGAAAGTCCTCTCTCTGCCGGGGGCGGGGGGATGCCTCTTTCACCACTTCCTTTTGTGCCCTCCTCCAGTCAGGGTGGGGACACCTTCCTGGACGTCATCTCCTACTTCTGTTTCCAATTGCTGGGCTAGGTCTGGGGGGCCGGCGGGGGGTGACCAGCGTGGGGGGCCCGGGAGCCGGAGCCCAAGAGGAACTTCAGAGTGAGAAAAGGTACCTCAGGGACAGGGTCTCTGACAGCTCAGTCTGCCAGATGGACCGGGAGCCCGGGGAACAAGCCCAGGGGAGCAGGGCAAGGAGGGTGGGAGGGAGCTCCTGGGGGTGGGGGGAGCTCGTGAGGGAAGGAGCTCCCATCACTAGAGGTGTGCAAGCCGAGGCCCACCGGCAGGGGTGCTGGGAGGCCTTCAGGGTGCAGCCACAACTCGTGACATGCCCAGTGAAGAAACAGCTCAAACTCACCTGCAGGCATGGAGAAGGGGGAGCGGCAGGAACCAGGCTGAGAAGGGAGGCGGCCCAGGAGCGCCCGTTCCCGCCACCAGCCGCGGCACCTGGAGCCAGTTACCCTCCCGGCCTCGGTCTCCCCGTCAGTAAAGCAGGAGCAATAAACCTACTTTGTAAAGAGTTGTTTGGGCCCTGGCTGAGCACCGGCGCCTTAGGGATGTTATTTCATTTCATCCTCGTGACGTCCTTCCACGTAGGGGCGCCTCTGATCCTTATTTTAACAGACAGGGAGCCGAGGCCCCAGGGGTCCAGTAGCTCGCCCAGCCCAGAGTCACAGCCTCGGGGAAGCAGCCCCCTGCTCCCGGCCTCCCCACCTCCCTGGCACCTCCCCGGGGATGAAAGGGCGTGGGAGCGTCCCGGTCCCTGTTGTTTGGCCCGGCACCGCAGACACCAGTTCCCTCCCTTCGGTGCACAAACGCCAGGCTCGCCAAGTCCTGGGGGCAGCGGTGTCTCCCGTCCTCCCACCCCCACGGCTGTGAGCCAGCCCCCCTTCCTGGGCTCAGCCGGGGGACCCGAGGCGGCCCAGGCAGCGCAGCCCAGCCCACTCTCTTCGCCTCGTCCTGCCGCCCGGCTCCGCAGACATCAACGAGTGCCTGGTCAACAACGGAGGCTGCGACCACTTCTGCCGCAACACCGTGGGCAGCTTCGAGTGCGGCTGCCGGAAGGGGTACAAGCTGCTGACGGACGAGCGGACGTGCCAAGGTGAGCCGCCCTGGTCCTCGTGGGGTCCCGCCCCTCTCAGGCCACACAGGCTCCCAGGAGGGTAGGTGAGCCTGGGGTGGGCGTGTCCGCCGGCCGGGCCGGGCCTGAGGGGCCGGGGGTAGTTTTTGTGTCCCTAGCCTGTGCGCTTGCCCTCCTGTCTTCCCGTCCTTTATGATTCTAGGGGCCCTGAGAAGCCATCCAGCCCCACCTCTCCCTGATATAGAGGGGATCTGAGGCCCAGGGAGGGGTCGGCCCGTGTCCCAGGTGGCGCCGGCTCCTCCCTCCAGAGGGGGCCTCCCAGGCCACCGTCAGTGGCTTCAGAGGCCAGGTGGATGCTGCCACCTGGTGGAAGCTGTAGCACGTGGCAGGCGTGCTCCAGCAGCCCTTCCTCAGGGTCCCTGGGCACCTGCAAGGAGCAGGGGTAATGGGAAGAGAGACCTGGGCAGAAGCCAAGCATCACAGCCCGGGACAAGTCCCGCAGGCATCCTGGATGCAGTGAGAGCCCAGAGGATGGGCAGTGGAGAGACGGGTCAGGGAAGGCTTTGTGGGAGGGGACACTGGGGAAGTGCTTGAAGGATGAATAGGCATCTTCCAGGAGGAGCCAGGGAGGCAAACCCGACCAGGAAGTGGCGCTGTTGGGCTGAGGGGGTGTGAGGAACCAGAAGGAGCCCCGTGGAGCTAGATGAGGCCATTGAGAAGGAGCCGGCTTCGGGGATACGCGCAGAGGGTGGGGCCGGCTCAGTTCCATCGCTGTTACCCTGTTGCCGTCCCGTCGTTTCATCTCCACGAGGTCCCAGGAGCCACAGCCTGCACCGGGCCGCACCTGGCTTGCGGTTGCAGCATCCGCCTCGTAGCGGTGCTCAGAGGCCGGCCTGGGGCAGCACGAGGCCCTGAGGGCCCCGAGGAAGGCGAGAGCAGAGGCTGGTAAGGGAGGGTCCAGGGCCAGCCTGTCCTGGGGCTCAGCACGTGACCTGAGCCCATCGCTTCCCCTCCCTGGGCTCGGCCTCCGCCTCGCTGCTCGGGCGACCTAGCCCTGTCTTCCTCTCGGGGCACAGGGGCCTGCTGGGAGCACAGCACCCGTCCGGGCTCGGATCAAGGCTCCTCTGCACTTTGGCTTTGTCTCTCCATCTGCCTTGCCGCATTCTGTGGACGGCTGAGGGAGGGCCGTTGGCTTTGCATCCCCAGCTGCCCTGGGAGAGGGGCGGGCAATGGCTGGACTGCTCCGGGCTCTGGCTGAGTCTCCTCCCCCCTCTTCCTGACTCAGCTCTGCAAGGCCCTGGGGCTCCGGCCCACCCCTGCTCCAGCACAGCCCCTGGGTCCCCAGCTCCAGCAGGCACACAGGGCCCTTGGGATGGGGACCCCAGACACCTCCCCAGCCCCCCTGAGCTCCACACAATCCCTGAGGATCCAGTGCTGTCACCTCCCAGCCTTTGCCCGGCGTGCCCTTCCCCCACTCTCATTCCTTCATTCCGGGCTAGCCCCATCCTTCAGGGTCTAGCCCAGGTGCCACAGCCCCAGGAGATCTTCCCAGATCCACCCCCGGGAGGAATCACATCTTCCTTTGAGCATCCGCAGTGATTCCTTCCTCGTGCTCGTGTTATTACAAACACATATGCTATGAGTGCGTCTGTAGGCACGTGAGCAAATGTATTCAAAGAACAGATTCCAGCTGCAGTGCCCAAGGAGAGGCAGGTCAGTGTCTGCCTTGCCCTCAGGACCCCCATCAGCTGTCCCATGGGGGCCACCCTGCTCAGAACTTACGGCCAGGATAGATTGGTCTCCTGCAAACACGTAGTTCATTTCCTCCTTTCCAGCAGCAAGCAGTCTGTGGCCCGCCCTCGTTCCCTTTTTACCCTGGCTGCCAGGGTGGTCAGAATCAAGTGTCACATACTATCAGGGCTACTTTGTTATTCCTCATGGGTGGCATCATCCCTACCCCCATCCCCCTTTCTGTCTGTGCTGTTTTCCCCATTTTCTCCAGAGACATCTTGGGGTGATGGGGGAACACACTTTGGTCGGCAGTCAAGGGGTCTGTTTTCATGTCCCAGTTCAGCCCCTTCCCCAGGCAAGCCCGTTGGTTTCCTGCAGGTGTGGATTAAATACCTACCCTAATCCCACTGGAATGGGAGATATCAAAATGGCAGGGATTCGTAATAATCCCTTCTACTCAAAATATTTCTACCCTGCCCACCTCCAGAAAAGATGTGAGGCAGCTTCTCACCCAGACACATGAGGCTAATGGAGACAGAATGGAAAATTGGGCAGCGACACGAAGTCTGACGTTTGCTGTGCGTCGGCTGTGCGCTGAGCCTGGGGCCCCAGGACTGTCGGGCACAGAGGTCTGTTGAGTGACTGAGCGAGGGGCAGGCCGTGCCATCCACCACACCCTGAACCTCCTCCCACATTTTGTCTCCCTGTGGCCACACAGACGTCGACGAGTGCTCCTTCGAGCGGACCTGTGACCACATCTGCATCAACTCCCCGGGCAGCTTCCAGTGCCTGTGCCGCCGCGGCTACACACTCTATGGGACAACCCACTGCGGAGGTCTGCAGCTCGCCCGCCAGGGCCACCTCCCCCCAGAGGCACGCGCCCGGCCGCACGGCCACCTGCACTGCACCCCACACCCCGACCTTGACCCTGACTCTGATGGGCCTGGGAGGGACTGGTGGGCAGAGGGGTCAGCCAAGGGTAAGGCGGGAGGGTGGGGGGAGGGGCAGCAAGCACCCACTGGGTGCCAGGCCTCAGCCAGGCTGTGGACACGGGCCTGGAAACAGCAGTTTCTGGGAAACCCCAGTCCGGAAGGGAGGATGGCTGCACAGAGGATCCCACAAACAGTTCATTCCAGCGGAGGGGGTAACAACAGAGAAGGGCAGAGGGTGGGGACAATGGGGGGCTCCTAAAGGAGGAGTGTTTGGGTCATGGTGGGGGAAGCGTGCCAGAGGGGTCAGCGTGTGCAAGAGCACTGAGGCAGAGGAGCAGCGAGGGACCGAGAGGCAGCCAGTGGGGCTAGAGTCCCATGAGGGAAGGGGCACACGGCGGGAGGTGCAGACAGAGGGGATACAGGGCTTCGTGAGCCCCAGGGGACTTGTGGCTTTATTCCCAGTGCGATGAGAAGCCATTGGAGGGTTTATGCAGGGATGTGACGGGCTCAAGTTCATGTAACGAGATCCCTCCAGCTGCCACGTGTTTAGGAGAGTGGGACCCAGGGCACCAGTGGGGACACGGCTCCAGGCATGGGAGTGAGAGCTACTGGAGCCTGGGCAGGGTGGGGAGGGATGTGGAGAGAGGGAAGGCTCTAGATGCCTTCAGGTGCCACGGATGATGGGACATGGGGATGTACAGGCTTGGGGGGTGAAGCTGGCGGGGGTGTCAAGAATGGCCCTGAGGTCCCTGGTGTCTCTCCCTTTCCTTTGACCTGGTGGTAGCCACACTTCCCCTGCTGGGCAGCTGTGAAGTTTAGGTGGGCTCAGGCACAGCTGGTGCTAGGGGCGTGGCTCGTGGGGTGAGCTGCAGATTCTTCTGCAGGGACTCCCAAAAACCTGGGCACCAGCTTCTGCACACAGGTCTTTGGCCCAAAAGAAGGCGGGGCCTCAGGGGAGACTTCCTGTGCCCAGGTGCCTGTTGTGCAGGAGGGAAACTGGCTGGGAAGGGCACGTCCGAAGTCCCACAGTGAGATACGGCCTCAGGACCCCGGGGCCGTTGCTGATCATTCCGGCCCCACAAGACCTGACTGCAACTTTATTTTGTGCCATTTCTCTGTCCTCCCCCAAGTCTGGGCTCAGCTGCCCAAGTTCAGCAAACCACTGCGGTTCCTGGAGGGGGGGATGTGTGTTGGTGTCTGCGGGAACCCTGTGTGTGTGCAAGCTCGTGTGTGTGTCGTGTGCAACCACATGTCTGCATCCAGTGACAGTATCAGGCTGGCGTCAGGGTCAGGGGATTCTCGGCCCTCCTGTCCTGGGTGGGTCCTGCCCTGCCAGCCCCAAGGGTGTGGCCTCGGCTGGACCGTCCAGCCCCCCCTCCTGCCCTTACGCCTACCTGTGCTTCCAGATGTGGACGAGTGCAGCATGAACAACGGGAGCTGCGACCAGGGCTGTGTCAACACCAAGGGCAGCTACGAATGCGTCTGCCCCCCGGGGAGGCGTCTCCACTGGAACCGGAAGGACTGCGTGGGTGAGTGCCCTGGGGCGGGCCATCGCGAGGACCCCTGAGAAGGGCCTGGGTGCCAGCACCTCCCCTGGTGCCTGGATGGCTGCGGCTCCCGGGCAGGTGCTCTCTGCTGCTGGGATACGGCTGATGGGAATGAGGGCTGACAGAAGAAGAGGGGATGCAGCGGGGAGAGCACGCTTGGAGGCGCAGAAACGGCTTGGGGCGGGGGCACGGGGAGCACGGAGGTGGAGACCTGGGGGTCAGCGTGTGCAGCCAGAGCTGTGGACTCAGGAGGAGCTGACACTCAGAAGCAGCAGGGCGCGGAGGCCTCAGTAGCCCCAGCTCCTCTTGTCCTGCCAAGGAAGCTGGTGGGAGGGGAGGGGTGGTTACACGGGGTGCAGCAGCAGCAGAGCCTGGACCGGGGAGCGCCTGGGTCTTTGTACACCCGCCGCTGGCCTGGCAAGGGGCGGGCCTCCTAGAGAGCTCAGGGCTCCTGCACCCTCTGCTGCTGGGCTCTGGGGCCTTGGGGCACCTCTCAGCTGAGTGCTGGACGGTCCACGTTCACTGGTTCCATAAACACATACTGACTACCTGCTGTGTGCCGGGCCTGTACTGGGTCCCAGGAACGGCTCTCAGGTCCTTGCCCCGCCGTGCTCCAGCATCCCCAGGGCCTCAAGAGTAAGCCTTCTAGATCTAAGAGTTCATCTCTCTCGGCTCAGAGCCCTCCAGGGAGTCCTCATCGTGCAGAAGCAAAGTCTGGGTTCCTGGAATGGCCCAAAGGCTGCTACAGCCCGGCCTGCTTGCCCTCCACCCTCACCCCCACCCACCGCGTGCCAGCCTCCCTGACCTCACAGGTGCAGCCCCCCGACCTCAACATAGCCACGCTCAGGCTCTTCTCTTAGCCTAGAGGACTCGTCACTCTCTGCAGGGGTCTGCTTGGGGTGGGGGGCTTCCTGACCACACACCTGGAGCAGCAGCCGGCCCCCCTCTGCGCGCCCTCCGCCTCTTGGCTGTCCCACGCTCGTCTCCTCCCATCGCAGCCACTGGCTGCCGCGGGGTGTTGTCGGTCTGTCCTCGCTGAACATACACTCTGCACACCCGAGCAGGTATTCCTTGCTTGTCTTGTTCACTGCTGCATCCCCAGCCCCTAGAACAGGCCCAGCAGCCATAGACACTCAGTGAAGGATTTGTTGAATGAATGAATGAAAGTATCAGAGAATGGATACCATCACTTAGTCACCCGAGGTCAGACAGCTGAGTTTATTGTTTACTTGAGCAAGAATTGCTATGCTGCCCCGGCAGTCTGGTTGAGCAAAGCAAACCGCTGGTTTTGCCTAGAGTTTGGGGGAAGAGCTCGTGTGGAGTTGTGCTGGTTAAAGGCAGGTGATGTCAGTCTCAGCAGCATGTCTTTGCGGGGCGCTGAGGGAGACGGGGCTCACACCAGCCTCAGAAGCCTGATCGCTGAGTGAACGGGCCCAGAGCTGGCTGACTTGCCACGCCCACGCCCTTCGATGGGCTTTCCGAGGTGTGTCCACTGATCATTAGGGTCCTGTGAGGTCTGGTATTTACTGCTGACCAGAGCTATCGGGTACAGGCTTTCTCTAGGGATATGAGGACATGTTTCTTTGTTTGTTTGTTAATTCTCAGTCCCCTTTTCGGTCGTCCCTCCTCAGTCAGAGCTGCAGGAGAGGCCACCAGGGCTTGTCCAGATCTTCACCACTGCCACCAAACCAGCCTCCAGGAAGGGTCATCGGTGGAGGTCTGACCGTCAGGTCACAGTCAGTCGGGGAGGTTTTATCCCGTTTTTGTCTCTGAGCCATTTGCTGGGACTATACGCGAAAACAGTTGATATTCTAGACAGTAGATGTGGAAGGATGAGACAGACAAGTGTGACTGCAGGTATTACTAGAAGGTGCTGGAAGGAAGGCCCTCCAGAAGCATGATTTAAGGGTTCCCAGGGCTGACCAGGAAAACCGGCCCCACCTGCTCCCTAAGTCCACAGTATGCAGGTTGCTCTCTCATGTAGCCTTGAAGTAGACAGTTCCACCTCACCTGTACTGTGAATCCAGGTTCCAAATGAAGTATCGGCAGGGCCACAAACTGCCCTGGTTGCCCATGAGATCCAAGGTCATACTATTATCTATAACTACCTGCACTAGGCAGGCAGAGCGCTTTGTCCTGCCCCCCACGCCATGCCCTAGGCTGTATTATTCACTCTATCACCCTAAGTGAGGGACACATGTTTGATGACCACTAAAGCTGTCCAGTCCCTCTGGTTGGGGCCAAGAGCCTCCACCGTCTGCTTCACCAGGTATTATTATGTCCCTCAGAAAGTGTTCTACCGTTAGACGCTTTGAAAAGGGCATCATTCACTGAGGGTACTGGGGACTCGTTCACTTGTTACAGTCTCAGAGACCCACAGGGCAGTTAGCTGAGGTCCTGGGGTAGCACCCATGAATCAGATGTCCATGTGAGACACGGGGTCAACCTCAGTGGAGCTGTAGGTATATTGTCTGTGGGCGGTGTTGTGACGAACAGTCAGATACATTGCAAGACAGCTGAACCGGTCTCTCCTGATGGGAGGGCATTTTCCTTCTTTATGTATCGCCCACAAAGGCGATCATAATTACGTCCGTGTAACATACTTTATAGCATTTCTAAATGTTGGCTTCCCTAGCGACAGCTTGGGAGAACTGATTTAAAGAATCAGGATGGTAGGGGCTTCCCTGGTGGCGCAGTGGTTAAGAATCCACCTGCCAATGCAGGGGACATGGGTTCGAGCCCTGGTCCGGGAAGATCCCACATGCCGGGGCAACTAAACCTGTGCACCACAGCTACTGAACCTGCGCTCTAGAGCCCGCGAGCCACAACTACTGAGCCTGCGTGCCAAAACTACTGAAGCCCGAGTGCCACAAGTATTGAAGCCCACGTGCCTAGAGCCCGTGCTCTGCAGCAAGAGAAGCCACCGCAATGAGAAGCCCGCGCACTGCAGCAAAGAGTAGCCCCCACTCGCCGCAACTAGAGAAAGCCTGCGTGCAGCAACAAAGACCCAACGCAGCCAAAAAGTAAATAAATAAATTTATTTAAAAAAAAAAAAAAGAATCAGGATGGTGGCTATCACTAGTAAGGCCTAGATCTAGGTGAGTTATTTGTAAGGGAAACATGATAGGGTAAAGCAGAAGTGTACAACCTTAAATGCATAAGGTGGGAAAATGTGATCCGAAGAATGAAGAGCAAAGGTTTGCAAAAGAGCGTGTGGAAATCAGTGGTTACAGACATCTAGGAGAATTTATTCCAGTGGTCTTAGGCACAAGCTCTCTATTCCGTGTAGCCGTCAGCCGGTTCTGAGAATCTCGGGTAACAGTCAATTTCTGTGAACTGTCTGCTTTTGGGGGTTCTCTGAAAAACCTCAGTTTAAGACCTCTAGGGCTTCCCTGGTGGCTCAGTGATTAAGAATCCGCCTGCCCATGCAGGGGACACGGGTTCGAGCCCTGGTCCGGGAAGATCCCACATGCCATGGAGTAACTAAGCCCGTGAGCCACAACTACTGAAGCCCGCGTGCCTAGAGCCCATGCTCCGCAACAAGAGAAGCCACTGCAATGAGAAGCCCGCGCACCGCAACAAACAGTAGCCCCCCCCCGCGCCACAACTAGAGAAAGCCCGTGCACAGCAATGAGGACCCAACACAGCCTAAAATAAATAAATTTATAAAATAAAAAATCTAAGTGGTGACTTTACAGTAAGTTCTGAAAAATTCATTTTTGTTTCTTAAGAAAAATTAGGGGTAATAAAGACTGTGATATTTCTGAGTAATTCATGAATAACTCTCCCAGTAAAATGTGTCCGTATGTTACTAAGTAAATAAGTTGGAATATCCCAAATAAGGAGCACAAAATCTAATAATATTTTAGCTCCTATGAGTGCTGTTATTTTTTTCAACAAGAGACTGCTTCAGTTCATCCAGAAAGTAAACATACTATTACTAGAGCGTAATTATAACCCATGAAATCCATCTGGACGCGCTCCAAGTGTCCCTTAGGGCTTGGTTCCAGTGCATGTCCCATCTTTACCCTTTACCCAGGATTCTGAAGGTCACAGCCACACCACGAACTGGCCATTTCCTCTGCCACCCTGGAAAAGCTTCTCACCAACGTTGTCTAATGTCACCACCAGTTTGTCCCCGCAAGGATGGGTTGTCTTAGGAAAGATGTTAGCAAACGTCTGAGTGAGGTGGTCTGGTGGTCCCAGGAGGCCGCTCTGGCTTCACCAGGCATCGTCCTCATGCCTCTTACAACTTGCTCCCCCCGCTTCTTTACAGAGTAGGAAGCCAAACAGTGTGTGTGTGTGATGGAACCCTTGGGCCCCTCTGTCCTTGCCCCAGGACTTGGGCCAGAGCAGCCTGTTTCACATGATGATCCGGAAACATTGCCACCGACTTGCACCTCTTCTGCTGTGGGCCTCTGTGCTCCCGTTATGCGCAGGAAACCTCTCTGTTTTCAAAGCGTTCTAAGGTTGACTGCTTCCGCTCATGTGCATGTTTACCTTTTATGTTTAGCAATGTAACATGCTAGAGAGAGCCACGGGTGCGGCCCTGGAGCCAACTGGAGCCCCTCCGGGCTTGATTCCGGCCTGGAGGATTCTTGCCTGTCCAGCCTGGTACTATCGCTCTTCCTTTTTTTTTTTTTTTTTAAAGTACTATTTTTTTTTTTTTTTTGGCTGCGTTGGGTCTTCGTTGCTGTGTGTGGTTTCTCTCTAGTTGCGGCGAGCGGGGGCTACTCTTTGTTGCAGTGCGGAGCACGGGCTCTAGGCACACCGGCTTCAGTAGTTGTAGCTCGCAGGCTCTAGAGCACAGGCTCAGTAGTTGTGGCTCACGGGCTCTAGAGCGCAGGCTCAGTAGTTGCGGCGCACGGGCTTAGTTGCTCCGCGGCATGTGGGATCTTCCCGGACCAGGGCTGGAACCCGTGTCCCCTGCGTTGGCAGGCGGATTCTAAACCCCTGCGCCACCAGGGAAGCCTCCTGTCTGTCTGCTTTTTGTTTTTTGCTCTTATTAACAGCTTTTTTGAGATATAATCACGTGCCACAAAATTCACCCATGTAGTGTACAATTCAGTGTGTTTTAGTATAATCACAGAGTTGTGCAACCACAATCCACTCTAGAGCATTTTCATTACTCCCCAAAGAAACCCCGTGCAGTCACTCCCCATTTTCCCTCAAGCCCCCCAGTCCTAGGCAACCATAATCGACTTTTGTCTTTTATGAATTCGCCTACTCTGGACATTTCATGTAAGTGGAATGCGACGTGTGGCCTTCTGTGACTGACCTTTCATTTAGCGTGATGTTTTCAAGGTTCACCCACGTTGTAGCATGTGTCAGTGCTTCATCCCTCTTTATTGCTGAGTTACATTCCACTGTACGGTTACACTGCATTTTGTTTATCCACTCATCAGTCGATGGACATTTGGGTAGTGGCCAGTTTTTGGCTATTATGAATAATGCTGTTATGAATATTCATGGGCAAATTTCTGTATGAACGTATGTTTACAATTTCCTTGGGTATATACCTAGGGGTGGAATCGCTGGGTCATATGGTAACCCTGTGTTTAAATTTCGAGGAACTGCCAGTCTATTTTCCAAAGTGGCTGCAGGGTTTTCCACTCCCTCCAGCAGTGTGTGAGGGCTCCAGCTTCTCCACGTCATCACCAGCACTTGTTATTAGCTGACTTTCTGATTATAGTCACCTCACTGGGTGTAAAATGGTATCTCACTGTGGTTTGTATTTGTAATTCCCTGATGGCTAATAACGTTGAGTATCTTTTCATGTATTTATTGGCCATTTGTGTGTCTTCCCTGGAGAAATGTCTATTCAGATCCTTTGCCCATTGTTTGATTGGGTTCTTTGTCTTTATTATTCAGGTGTAAGAATTCTTTATATGTTTTCGATACAAGTCCCTTATTAGACATAAGATTCGCAAAGATTGTTTTCTCATCCTGTGAGCTGTCTTTTCACTTTCTTGATGGTGTCTTTTGAATGACAAAAGTTTTTAATTTTCGTAAAGTTCAGTGTATCTCTTTTTTCCTTTGGTTGCCTGTGTTTTTTATGTCACTTCTAAGACACTGTTCATTGCCTAATCTAAGTTCCCAAAGACAACACCTGTTTTCTTCTACGAGCTTTATATGTTTAGCTCTTACATTTAGGTCTTTGATCCATTTTGAATTAATTTTATATGTGTGAGACAGGGGTCCACCTTCATTCTTTTGCATGTGGTTCTTCGAGTGTCACAGCATCATTTGTTGAAGAAAATCCATTCCTTTTCCCCATAGAATCATCTTCACGTCCTCTTGGAATCAGTTGGCCGTAAATGTATGGATTTGTCTCCGGACTCTCAGTTCTGTCCCGTTGACCTATTTGTTTGTCCTCATACCTATACACCACTGTAGCTTTATAGTGTTTTTAAATCATAAAATGTGAGTCCTCCTACTTTGTTTTTCATATTTCAAGATTGATCTAGCTGTTTTCGAACTTCCCTTGAATTTCCATATGGATTTTAGGATCTCTTCATTTTTTAAGATAAGTCCCATCAACAAAACAATATTAAGTTGGGATTTGGTGTAGAGCATCCAAAAGATCTGTTCTGGATATGAACACTTCTGAAGTACAGAGACGAGTCCCTCCTTCAGGAAGGGGTAGGAGAGGGGATTCCCCGGCGGTCCAATAGTTAGGACTCGGCACTTTCATGACTGTGGCCCGGGTTCAATCGCTGGTCCGCGAACTAAGACCCCAAAAGCCACGTGGTGCAGCCAAAAAAAAAAAAAAGAGGAAGGGGTAGGAGAGTTGCTCGACGGTAGTATGAGAAAGAGAAAGGAGCCAGACACCATGATTAGTTCACTGACAAGCAGAAAAAGTCCTGGGTGTTTTCAGGTCACAGGAGGGATCGTACTGCATGTGGTACCCTCAGATTGAAACGTGCTTCTGGTACAAGATCTGAAGACGTTTCAACGACTTTATCCAAGGCTGTGCTTGCTCCGAGGCAGGAAGGACAAGCCTTGGTCACGGATGCTCCCCGAGTTGTTGAGTTTGCCCCCTGAGAGCCTGGCCTAACCTTTGCATGTTGATACCAAAAAAAAAAATGATTTCTGGCAATCAGGGAGGATTCAGTCTGGACTCTTCCTGGGCTCTCCTCCAATCGTTCTGCTGATGTCGTGGAAACTTTGCCCCAGGGATTCAGTTTTTTGATGGTACATAATAGAGGTATATTAAGGTTCCCATCGGCTGTCGTCTGAATCACGTGTAGGAGAATTTTCTGAGACTTCTAACAATAACGCCGCAGGTGTATTTTAGCTGGTACTTCCATTTGCAGAGGAGATCCCTCCCCACAATACGTGCAGGGCCTTTGACCTAGAGAAGGGAGGCTTGTTTTCTGATAATGATCCCAAAGGAGCCGTTACAGGCTGGAACTCGGGAAAGAACTGAGGGTTGTTAGAAAGTCCCACTACCTGAGTGGGGTTTTTTCCTTTCTTTTTTTTGAACATCTTTACTGGAGTATAATTAGTTTACAATGGTGTGTTAGTTTCTGCTTTGTAACAAAGTGAATCAGCTATACATATACATATAGCCCCATATCTCCTCCCTCTTGCGTCTCCCTCCCACCCTCCCTATCCCACCCCTCTAGGTGGTCACAAAGCACCGAGCTGATCTCCCTGTGCTATGCGGCTGCTTCCCACTAGCTATCTATTTTACATTTGGTAGTGTATGTATGTCCATGCCACTCTCTCACTTTGTCCCAGCTTACCCTTCCCCCTCTCCATATCCTCAAGTCCATTCTCTAGTAAGTCTGCGTCTTTATTCCCATCCTGCCCCTAGGTTCATCATGACGATTTTTTTTTTTTTTTAGATTCCATATATATGTGTTAGCATATGGTATTTGTTTTTCTCTTTCTGACTTACTTCACTCTGGATGACAGACTCTAGGTCCATCCACCTCACTACAAATAACTCAATTTCGTTTCCTTTTATGGCTGAGTAACATTCCATCGTATATATGTGCCACATCTTCTTTATCCATTCATCTGTCGATGGGCGCTTAGGTTGCTTCCGTGTCCTGGCTGTTGTAAATAGAGCTGCAGTGAACATTGTGGTACATGACTCCTTTTGAATTATGGTTTTTACTTGAGTGGTTTTAATAAACCAAAGCAAATCAAGTTCATGTCCCCTCAAGCCTTTTACAAATCCCTGACCCTTTTCACATTTGCTTCTTCTCATCTTCTTGCATATTCTCTCCCAACCAGATATACTTACAATAAGGCAAATGTACTTTTTTCCCCTTTTTTTCCTTACTGCCAGTCGATTGGCCTTCCCTCTTGCTTTTTAGGCGACTTTACCCTCTTCTCTGAGGGCTTCGATGTCCTAAGGTGGTGGGATGGATGGTGTACACAGCGGAGAGTCAGATCTCCTCTGCACGCAAGCTGAGTAAGCTAGCTTGCCCCTGTTCCGTGGGCGCCAGCAGGACTCGTGGGACCCCCGGGTCAGAGTCCAAGAGCCTCGTAACACAGCACAGCCAGCAGCCCCCCAGGTCCCGTCCACCCAGGAGGACGCGCAGACAGGAAATTTGCATCCTGGCTGAAGGACGCCCAGCTTGGGAAACTCACCCCTCGCTTTTGTAGTGAACGGAAGCCAGGCTGCTCTTGTCTGCAGGGAGATGTTACCTCGTCCCTCGAAGGTGCTCGCTGTCAACAAAGCCCTGAGAAATGGCTCCGGGAAAGACGCATCAGTGTCTGCATACCCCACGTCCCCACAAGGACGTGCGGGCACGTGCAGGGCCGGGCGTGCACAGGAAAGCTGTGCTGTCCATCTGTAGTTGCGGACAATCCCCTCTAGGAAGTCAGAGGAAGTACAGGGAACTGCTGGGGGCTAACGTCTCCCTTGGAAGGTTGGGGATGGCTGTCCTTCTGTTTCTTAACCAGTGAGAACACGGGCTCTTCAGCGGCCCTTTTGGTTTGTATGATCTGCAGGTGTTTTTGTTCATAGTTTCTTGATCCTTGGGGGACAAAGGCCTTTTGGTTTTGAGTTTGTTTGGGGGCCAGATGTTTCATCTGGAGGGCCGTGAGTTTGTTTTCATTTCTAGATTGTGTCCTTTTAAGACACTTCCTTTAAAACGTTCAGCCACATGTTTAAGATCATCCAGGCTGGCAGTTCCCCTTATTCCAGCTGTAAGTCCCCTGTTTCAGCCTGTTCCCTGGGGCGACTCCACATGAGAAACTCTGAAGAGCTCAGTTCCGGACATCGTCAAACACCTAATGGCTGTGTCTGGGGGCTGCCCCAGAGAGGGCTTCCCAGTGACCCTCCCGTGCTTGGTCACTGCCAAGAAGCCCATGGCCATTTTCAGCCATTCCTTTCCCCAGATGGGCAGGGACACCTGCTCTGGAGGGTCCAGCCCTGCCCTTGGATCGGGGCACAGGGAGTGGACCTTCTCACAGAGAGCCTGGACTGGTGTTGGAGGGAGAAGGGAGCAAACCGCTCCCTGGGCCCAGCATCCCCCTACGTCCAAACGGATGTGGACCCTGCCATCTCCCAGCCCCCTCCCACCAAGACGGTCTGGCCAGGGGACGGACGTGTGGTGGGGGTTCCTGTTGGTCCATGCTCAGGGGCCCTGCCGGCTCCAGAAAGCCACCCCTGGCCCCTCAAGCCCCTCTTGTGTCTTCCTTCTCCTCAGAGCCGGGCAAGTGCCTTTCTCGGGCCAAGGCCTCACCCCAGGCCCAACTGTCCTGCGGCAAGGTGGGCGGTGTGGAAATCTGCTCCCTGTCCTGCCTGGCCCGCACACTCTTCATGCCAGGTAACCCAAGGCTGTCCCCGGGATGGCATGGGGGCGGGGCTCCCTTCCCTGGGGTCCAGCCTCTGCTCCCTGCTGTTCTCCAGGAGAGGAGCCCAACCTAGGAATGAGGACCCCCAGCCCTGGTCACTGAGTGACCCTGGGCAGCTGTCCGGTTCTGTGGGGGCCGCAGTGTCCTTCTCAAAAGTGCAGCGGACGCATTCCTGCCCAGCCACTTAGCCTGTAGTCGTGTAGCAGAAACAGACTGACGTGAGGGTCAGTCCTGACCTTCGTTGCATTCAGTGACCCCTCCGAGGCCCCCAGGATGTACGGGTGCTGAAAGGGGGGGCACCCAGGCCCACCTCAGCCCTGGCCTCTCTACAGACTCAGACGACAGCTACAGCCTGAGCTGCGGTGTCCCGGGCCTCCAGGGCAAGATGCTACAGAAACGCAACAGCACCGGCTCCAGCACCGGGCCCAGCTGCTCAGGTAGTCCCTGGCCTGTCCACGCCACACGCACCTGCGGGACCCCTTGACTTTCCGTCCAGCACCAGGCCAGGGGGAGACAGAGGGGCATGGCCCAGGGAAGGCCTCCTGGCCTGGGGCCTGCCCAGTATGGCTCAGGGTGCCAGGGAGCTAAGAGCAGGGCCAGGACCCAGAAGCAAGCAGGCTGTAAGCTGAGTCCCAGCCCAAGGGCAGTGGACCATGGAAGGGCCCTTCCGGCTCTGGGCCACGGTTCCAGAGTGGTTTAGTGACCCTAAAGTGCTCCCTAAAGTGGTCTATGGATCTCAGATTCCATTTCAGTGAAGGGAGTCACATCTGCTGCGGCCACAAGGTTCTAAAACCTCCCAGAGTCCGAGCTCGCCTGGGAGCACCCGCCCCACCGCCCCCAGGAACACTGGAGGCACACACACGCCCACGCACTTTGGGACACAGCCAGCTCCCCTGCCAGCAGGAGGTTGTGCTTCGGCAGCTTCTCCTATTCAAGAGGCTGGATTCAACGATGTGCTTAATACGTACATGATGTAATCCTAAGCTTCTGTGACTATAGGATTCTTTGGTCCAAGGGTCTGCTCTGCTCTTGGAAGGACCCAGCGGCTCTGGCATCTGTATCATTGCAAATCCCCTTCCCTTCCTTGCCTCCCTCTCCCGTCCGTGCTGCCCCTTTTCCTGAAAGCGCCAGCCGCATAGAGTAGCTCTGGTGATGGGGGAGAGGCAGAAGGCTTGCCCTTCCTCCTCCACCGACCGCTGGCTGGATGGCCCCTGGGGCGAGCAGGACCCCACCGTCCACCCTTGCACCTTTTTCAGGGAGAGAAAGCGGCAGAGGTCCCCACCCACGGCTCCCAGTGGGTTTGTCCCCCTGGCAGCCCCCTCACGCTCAGGCACTCCCTCCGCAGCCCCCGGCCCCACCACCTCCCTGCCCAAGGGAGAGGCCGCCACCTGGGGGGATTTGGACTTTCCCCAGGTGCCCCTGCCACCCTCATCAGGCAGAAGGCCCGGTTCAAGATTCGAGATGCCAAGTGCCACCTCCGGCCCCGAAGCCGGGAGCCGGCAAAGGAGGCCCTGAGGCAGCTGCTGCTGGGTGAGTGGGCCGCCCTGGCACCACCCACACGGGGGGTGGGGGGAGGTCCCCAGGCCTGGGGGCTGGGAGCCCAGGGTCCAGCGGGACTGGGTTTCCAGGGGTAGGGGCCTCTCTTCGTCCTCACCACCGTGGTCCCTTAGCCCCAGGAGCCACACCTGGTGGACCATAGACAGTGGTGGTGTCCCTGGGGAAGAAAGCCAGCATTTGAGTGGAAAAGCATCCCTGGGGTCCATCGGCCCACCTCACTCAGGGTTAAATGGGCTCCCCCAGAGCAAGGGCTTTCCGCGCAGCGTGGTCGTGTCCAAACGGGAGGAACCCCGGGCTCACTCAGCGGCTCTCTCTAGAATGAGGGTGGCCCAGAAGGGTGTTGCAGCCTGGGGGAGAGCCTGGGGGAACGGACCAGGAGGAAAGCATGCCCGCTCTGTTTCCACGAAGATTCCCGAACACCTTAGGGTTCCTCCTCAAACCTGACAAAGCTCGGCACCCAGCAGGCCTAACCTGGGCCGAGCGGCCCCGAGCTGGAGCCGCACGGCTTTGCGAAGGAAGATACGCAAAGTGCCTCACGTGCGGCGGTGTGATGGCCTCGGGAGGGCTGGGTGCAGGGCCTGGCTCAGCCCCCCCGGCCCCTCCTGAGACCTGGCCTTCTCCAGCCTCAGTTTCCCCGTCTGCACATGAACTCTTAGGCAGGGCGGGACCCTGGCCACCAGCAGTCTGTGTGCAGGGTGAGGTAGGACCGTGCTCCCCGCCCCGTGCCACCTTTGCCACAGTGGCCCCTTCCTTGTCCAGAAAACTGCCACGTGACCTTTGTGACCCTCAAGTGTGACTCCTCCAAGAAGAGGCACCGTGGCCGAAAGTCCCCATCCAAGGAGGTGACCCACATCACTGCAGAGTTCGAGGTTGAGACAAAGATGGAAGAGGCCTCAGGTGGGTGAGGAGTCCCCGCAGGAGGTGCTGAGGGCCTCAGCGAGGACAGAGGACTGGGAGGTCTGCTGGGCATGAAGCCAGGCTTCCACCGAAGCCACGGCTACCAGAGGTGGAGGCCAGCCAGGCACCTGGCAGGGCTCAGGGCCGGGCCCTCAGAGCAGCTACCCAGCCCAGGGTGGAAGAGGAGGCCCAGGGCCGCGAGAGGAGCGGGGCTGGGGCTGCAGTGACAGCCACAGGCCTCTCCCCACTGCTCCACGCCCTCACCAGGGCCTGGAAGGGCCCGTGCCTGCAGCCTCCGCAGGCGTGGGCCGTTGGCGCAAGGACCTGTCTTTGCCAGGTTCCAGCAGGGCCCTTGTGGGATGCTGGCTCATGTTTCACACCAGCAGTTCCCTCTGGGCTGTAAATGAGAGCTGAGGTGAGCTGTGCCCTGGGCAGGGGACGTGTTGCAGAGGCAGAGGCCGGGCTTCTGCTCAGATCTGCTGCGGCGCCCTTGAGCGGCTCATACCTCTCGGAGCCTCGGCCTCCTGGAGCCTCAGTCTCCTGCTGGCAGACATTCGCAGCAAGGGCGCCTCGGCCCGGGGCCGCTGCGGGAAGGCTCTGAGCAGAGGCGCGGCCCAGCGCAGCGCCTAGCAGGGCAGCCTGGCGGGGAGACGGCTTGCAGCGGCGGGGCGGGGGGTCGTGAGCTCGGGTCTCGCCCGCCCCTGCAGACACCTGCGAGGCCGAGTGCGTGCGGAGGCGAGTGGAGCAGAGCCTGCAGGCCGCCGTCAAGACCCTGCGCAAGTCTGTCAGCCGGCAGCACTTCTCCGTCCAGGTCGCAGGCGCTGAGTACGAGGTGGCCCAGCGGCCGGCCAAGGCCCTGGAGGGCCAGGGGACGTGTGGCACGGGCCAGGTGCTGCAGGACGGCAGATGCGGTGAGTGCCTGCCCTCAGCCACTCCAGTGTCGCCCTGCGGACTTTCTCTGTCCTTCCTTCCGTGTGGGCCCAGGTAAAGAGCCCACGGGAGACAGACACGTCAGGCCAGGACAGGGGGAGACAAGGAGGCCTGCCGGGGAGAAGCGCCGCGGCACTTAGACGTGACGGCTGGCATTAAAGAGCGTTCCCCTGGCGCCGGGACCGAGTGTACGTGCGACCCTGCCCGCGGTCCTGAGGAGGGGCGGGACAGCAAGGCCCCAGCCGAGGGGTGTGAGGGGCATGGGACCAGTCCGTGTGGCTCGACAAGCCTTCCCAGCGGAGGCGTGTGGGAGCTGAGGGCAGAGGGGGAGCAGAGTGAAGATGCCCGGGAGGCTGAGGGCCCCCTGGCGGGGCGGGGGTGGTGCTGCCGGGCGCAGGGAAGGCCAGGCCACCGCAGGGGCCGTGGGCAGGGCGGCCAGGTCCCGTGAACGAGGCTGGGGACCTGACCGGCCCCCATCCAGAGGCGACGGGTTTAGAGACAGCCCCCGGTGGCTCAGAGGTGAACTTGACAGAGTCCTGGTTCTAGTGGGGTTGATGGTTACATGGGAGAGAAGGCAGGCAGCCACCAGGTGAGCGTATCCACAGGCCAGATGAGGGCTTGCTGGCCCCAGTGCTGCCCTGGGCGCGCTGGGAAGTACTGGCCCGCGCTGAGCTGGCAGCAGCCTCATTCGCCCTCTGCCGTGGGAAGGCCAAGTGGGGGGCGGCAGCAGAGCGGAGACCTAGCCAGAGATGGTAGAGCCTGGAACCAGGGGCAGCAGGAGAGGCGGACAAGGAAGAGAGAAATTGAGAGCACGCTTTGGAGAGGGAGGTGAGGGAGGAGGCTTCAAGGACAACTCCAAGGGTTCCGGCCACTTGGGCAGAGATGGCATTGTTTTCAGATCTGGGAGAAACTTGGGGGAGGGGGCTGGCGGAGGCGGGGGTCCCAGCTGTCCTTGTTAGTCTGAGACGCTCGTTGAGTCGTCCTGGTGAAGGCGCTGACTAGGTTGGAGCCACAGATCTGGAGCACAGAGTGTAGCCTGGGCCGGAGACACAAGCTGGGAGCCGCTGGAGAGGAGGTGGGATTTAGGAGTGGGGGGAGGGGCAGTGGAGTGGGCACAGCGCCGTTTCCCCGCAAGGGGGGAGGGGGAGGGACTCGGGGATGTCATTCTTTTATTTTTAATCACTTATTTTTAATCTGAAAGTTTCAAACTTTCAGAAACACTGCCAGACAGAACAAAGAACTTGCGTATTTTCTTCACGCAGATCCCCCCACTGCGGTGTCTGACAGCATTCGCGCCGTCACGCTTTCCCGTGCGTGTGGCGCGCTTGTGTCCCTTTACGTCACCTGCTAAATTCCAACTCTTCCGACAGCATCCCTTTCCTCTCCGCGTTGTGTTTAGTGGTCATGTCTCCAGAATCCTTCATCTGGAGCAGTTCCTGGCTCTTCCCCTGCCTCTCCTGTCCTGCCCCCGGCTGGCCCTAAGTTCTGTAAGGTGACCCTCAGCTGCATCCGGTGTTTCCTGGTGACGAGACTCAGGGCCTGCGTTCTTGGCGGGAAAACCACGCTCCACGTCTGCTCTTCGGCGCCCCCGTCAGGAGGCACAGGGTATTGCCCTGGTCCACCTCTGGTTCCTCCACCTTAATTCACCATTTTCCCTCTGCAATCGATTAGGATTTCGTGGGGATGTACTGGAGTGTGCACGACACCCCGCTCCCCATCAAACTACCATCCACTCGCTGACAGCCGCCAAATTAGCCACCTCTACACTTGCTGCCAAGCCGTGTTCTCTACTTCTATCATCCCTCCTACATTTATTAGCATTCTAGTGCAAGAGAGAGCTTTCCCTTCTCCCACATGTTGGCATGTATCTATATACCTATGCATTTATGTCAGTGTGGACTCACAGATTCCTCACTGGCTTGTAATCCACTCCTAACGTGGCTTAGTTCGGTGCTCAGATCGCCCCCGCTTCAGCCAGTGGGCGCCCCATCAGCTCGGCCCCTGTGTCCTTTGACGCGGCTCCGTCACTCACTGAGTGTCCAGCACTAAAGACGTTTCAGACTCAGCTTGTGCTTCCCCTGCCTTGGAATCAGCCAAAACTCCAAGGACCCCTGTTCCTTTTAGAGGAGGAGAGTGTGTAGAAAGCGAGAGCTGAGGTACTCATTGCTACTGGAGTGTCACTGCCCTCTCATTGGACAGAACTAGAAAGTATAGGTAGGCATATATTACCTGGAGACCTATGTACCTATGCTATTCCTGTAGCTCTGTGTGTGTGTGTGTGTGTGTGTGTGTGTGTGTGTGTGTGTGTGTTTTATAAAACCATGAGTTCATACCAGTACCTCCAATTCAGTACCTCAGTATTCGTTCTAACTTGTTTTTCATGTTATTTTTCCATGTTTCTAAATATCTTGTCCCATGAGGCATTCAGCTCCCTTTCTCCTTAACTTATTTTCTCCGTCAGTTCCCTTACTTACTCATCAGTTTTGCTTACGTGGCCAATGCAGCCAACCACACTGGCTCTCCTCAGCCCAGCATCTCTGTATCCTCAGCCCCCAGGCCCCTGTCGCTCCCCCAGCCCCTCTGCACCTGAGCCCCACGTCCTCAGGTGCCAGCTCCACCTCACGGGGAAGGAAGGGGGAGCCGGCAGGGGAGCGTGGTTTGGATGAAGTTGACTGTGGGGCATCTAGGAGGCCGTTGGTACACAGGCCGAGGGCCCAGGGCTGGAGGGCAGCCTGTGGAGCAGAGAGGGGACGAAAGTCCCTGCAGAGACACTTACGAGAGGGCTGAGGCGAGGGATCTGCAGGGGACCCTGAGTGGCAGCAGGCAGGAGGGCGCATGAGACCAGGACAGGGTCCTCACAGATGACCACCGCCTGGCTCCTCTGGGATGGGTCTGGGCCCCTCTGTGCCCCTGGAGCCACAAGGGCGAGAGCCGGGCCCTATGTGGAAGGGCAGAGCCTGGGCTTGAGGCACCAGCAGACAGACGGCCAGACCGCCTGGCTGCATCTCCCCACCTCTGCCCCCAGCAGTCTCTCCACGTTGCCTCCGCAGTGACCTGCGGGCCTGGCACCTACTTCAGCGGAGAGCCAGGCCAGTGTGTGCCGTGCACGCCGGGGACCTACCAGGACGGGAACGGCCAGCTCAGCTGCACGCCGTGCCCCAGCAGCGACGGGCTCGGCCTGGCCGGTGCCCGCAACGTATCCGAGTGTGGAGGCGAGTAGGGGCCCTCCCTGCAAAGAGCAGCCGGGGGTGGGGGAACAGGGCACCTCCTGTCTCCACCTAGGTTCCCAAGGCAAAGGCCCGGGTGCCTTGTGGTCTCTTGTAAAGCTCTTTGCCGTTTCCAGAGCCTGTCAGGACTTCCACGCAGCTGCACTTACAAAGTGCGTCATGTGTCAGAGTGCACGGCGGTGAGCCGGCGCTGGGCTGCACTTGGTGCCCTTTAAAACTGCACCATGCAGGTTGGAAAGGACTTCACAGTTTACCACTTGCTCATTTACAGGTCCGCTTATAGCGGAGGTACGTAGTGCTTTATAGTTGACCAAACACGTGACACGTCACGGGGCACCCATCATTGTCGGAAGCTTTGTGGAGTGCGGCCAGATACTTGGGGAGAATGGGCTCTACACAGAGACCTTTACAGTTGGCCTGTGGACGGTTTGCAGAGCCCTTTTTCAACTTACCGAGCACAATTTGGTTTGCAAAGAGCTTTTCCATTTACTTACCCCACTTAACCTCATCTGTGAAATGGGCTTATAGCCTTCCCCCCATCAGCCTCCCTTCCCGGGCCATTGTGGGGCTCACCCAAGAGAATGGATGGGGAAAGGTGTGCTGGGGAGTGGGACCCTTAGGGTGGCGGACACCTCCAGCCTTCTCTGGGGGACACAAGAGATCAGAGCCCAGCCCTGAGTCCCTGCAGGCTGGCCCCTGTCCCCTCCAGGAGAGTGTGGTCTGTGCCCCAGGGGAGGTAGTACCTGTCAGAGAGCACAGAGAGGCCACTGGGGGAGCAGAGAATTCCAGGGCACTAAACCCATGCCTTGCTCAGTGCCGGAATACCCTCTACATCCTGACATCTTGCTGGAACGTGTTGTCTCCTCCCTTTGTCCCAGCTGTGCCCTAGGGACCTCACAGAACCCCCTCCCTCCGCTCAGGCCCAGCCAGGCAGATAGGCAAGGCAGCATCAGCCTGGAGCTTAAGAGCCCCAGGTCCTCATGTGAAGACAGTGTGGCCCGCCCCCTGGGCAAAGCCCCCTAAATAAACGGCCTCCATGACCTCCCACCTCCACATGTGGTGTCCACACTTCTCAGCTCTGGAGCAAGGCCACTTCTCAGCCCACGGCCCTTCTAGCTGGTGGGAGGGGAAAAGCCAGGCCTGACCGAGACCACACAGGGCACTCCTCCCCCACGACCCGCCGCCCCGGTGCCTTGGTGCCTTTCCCAGGACAGGCGAGGGCTGAGCTGAGCGCCGCGCCTGGACCGAGGCGCCCCGCCCCAGAGCCTGAGCCGTGACCTCTGACTTGCAGGCCAGTGCTCTCCAGGCTTCTTCTCCACCGACGGCTTCCGGCCCTGCCAGGCCTGCCCCGTGGGCACGTACCAGCCTGAGCCTGGGCGCACAGGCTGCTTCCCCTGCGGAGGGGGACTGCTCACCAAGCACGAGGGCACAGCCGCCTTCCAAGACTGTGAGGCCAAAGGTGAGGACTCCCCACCCACCCCTCCGCTCGGGGTCAGTTTCCCTGGATGCCCCTCATTTCCTGCCCTGGCAAACCTCCACGGTCAGAGGAGGAGCCTGGAGCCTCAAGCAGTGGACGCTGGTGACGAGCTCTGTGCTGCACACGAGGACAGGGACGGCGGGGGTCCAGCACAGGCCTGCCTGAGGGCTCGGATGAGAGAGCCAGGCAGGCGCTGAGGCTCCAGCCCGGAGCTCTGAGCCCCCAGCCGCCAGCTCCTCAAGACACTGGGGAGGCTTTGAGCTGCACTGGGAGGAAGGTTGGGAGGGGAGGAAGGGGAGGAGGGGCAGTGGGGTGAGGTCAGAGGTCAGAGGTCGTCAGGGCTGCCGGGGCCCTGCAGTGCGGCCCCTCCTCCCCTCCACACCACCGAAGCTGCACCGCCGCCCCAGGCTCGACTCTCTACAGAGGGACAGTCCTCCCCACCCGCTGATGGCCCGACATGCAGACTCTGAACCTTCCCCAGCTCTCCAGCCCACCTCCCCCTGGCTCCTGCCGGGTTTTCCCCCCTTTACCGTTAGCCTCGCAGAAGGAGTGTCTGGACTCCACTTCCTCTCCTCTCATTCTCTCCGAATCCCCGCCAGCCAGTCCGACTGTCACCGCACTACGCCCGCCCAGCGTTTGCTCCCATCAAGGCGGCCCACAGGGTCCCTGAGTTGCTGGAGCCCAAGTCAGTTCTGTCCGCGTCTCCCGAGACTGGGACGTGGCCCCCTTGGGGTGCTCTTCCTGCCGCTTCTCCGCCTGGGCCCCAGGCCCCACTTGGCCTCCCGCAGCCCCGCCCCCAAGTGCTGGGCCGTCCCAGGCCCCTTGCACGCGCTGCTCTCGAGTCTGGATAAACTCATCTGCTCGCTTTAGGTAGCATCTCTGCACGGGTGCCGCCAGCTTGTTCCCCGTCCAGCCTCTCCCCTGAACTGGACTCTGCCCTCCCGCCAGGCCACAGCTCCACATCGTATCTAACAAGCATCTCAGATTCCACAGGTCCAGGCTCCCCTCTGGTGCACGGCGGCTCTTCCTGCCAGGTGCTCACGGGAGCCTTGGCGTCACTCTAAGTGCTCTTTCCCCCTCACCTCACACCCAGTCTGTCCGCAGCCCCTGCAGCTCTAGCTTCTAAACAGCCCGATTGCGCCTTCCCTGGCGGTCCGGTGGTTAAGACTCCGCACTCCCACTGCCAGGGACATGGGTTCGATCCCTGGTCGGGGAACTAAGATCCTGCATGCCACGCAGTGCAGCCAAAAATAAAATAAAATAATAAACAGACGCAGAGTGACCCTGACCCAGGCCACCGCCACCCCTCCCCGATGGCCCTGGCCTGGCCTGCCTGGGCCTCCGCTCCCCCCTCCCCCAGAGCCCACTCCCAGTGCGGCAGCCAGGGACACGGGGCAGCTCCAGGTGGCCTTCCTCTCTCAGAGGAAAGCCCAGCGCTCACCGTGGCCCCTGACCTCTGCTCCGGCCACAGCTGGCACAGACACGGCCCACCTCCGGGCCAGCTCCACACTCCTCGGGTCTCCACGTCGGTCCCCTCGATGCCGCCTTCCCTCGCCTCCCTCCACAGCCGGCCCTACGGCATCTCACTTTCCGTTTATTATCCCCAGTGGAGGGACAGACGGGCATCCCACGCAGCTGGAGTACGATGTTGGCCCCAGGGCAGGGCTCTGTCTGTCTGGCTCGCTGCTCAGAACCCGTGGTCCACGGCACACCCTGCACTGTTGCGGGCAGGGGCAGGGAGCAGATGGGTCGGCCACTCAGGGACTGGGCGCGGGTGGTGGAAGGTTACCGGGCAATGGGGAGGGGCCTTGAACTCTGTGCTGAGTCAGCCCTCAAGGGCAGGGAGTCCCGGGGAGAATGCCGCCTGCCCTTTCCCACCGGTCCCCCCCCACCACAGTGCACTGCTCCCCCGGCCACCACTACAATACCACCACCCACCGGTGCATCCGCTGCCCTGTCGGCACCTACCAGCCCGAGTTTGGCCAGAACCACTGCATCACCTGTCCTGGCAACACCAGCACAGACTTCGACGGCTCCACCAACGTCACACACTGCAAAAGTAGGTGCTGCTTTTCCCACGGCCGAGGAGCTGCGGGTGCCGGGAGGGGACGGGGGGCAGGCTGTGAGGGCAGGGGGAGTCCTGACCTCAGGTCGTGTCCGCGGTGACACAGACCGGGAGGCCGGTGACTCCTGCCTGGCCCGTCACATCCGCACATGCACTCGGTGGGACACCCTGTGGTGTGGAAGGTGCGGCCGGCTTGGCCAGCCCCCTGCGCTCCACGGGGCGACCTGATCGCGCCGTCGTTCATCGGTTCCCGTGGCTCACCTGTGCCTCGGCCGGGCCAGGCCCCACTCCAGGCTCTGGGTCTGTGGAGGGAAGAGTCAGGGCCCCTGCCAAGGAGGCTTGTGGGGCAGCTGCCCGCGCCAGACCCTGCAGCTCTGAAGGCGCAGGATGGTCAGGGTGTACCAAGGGTGCAGGAGGAAGAGGGAGACCAGACGGCCGCCCTGGGTCTGTAGGAAGCCCCGTTTTAGCCAAAAGAAACGTGGCAGCGTAAGACAATCTGGGAAATAGATCTCCGAGCCCCTCGCCAGCAAGTCGTCTGGGCCTAACCCAGAGGGTGCTGTCTTTAGGGATTTCTCATTCACCTTTCAGAGCCCTTTAGGGCCTACGTTCTGGTATTTTACCCTTTCCCTAATCACTTTCCAGCCAGTGACTCCTTTCCTGGGCTGCTGGTCACGTTTGGAACAGCCTAATGGCCCGTGAAGGAGAGTTAATCCTCGACGTGGACGCCGTCCCCTCTGCCCGGGCTGCCCCCGCTGGGCTCGCGGCCTCCTGCCGCAGCTCAGCATAGCAGGGTTTTAAGTGTTTAAACGTCCTAATGAGGAAAAGTGGGGGAAAAGTGGGAGGGAAGCTTCTGGAATGATAAGGTGAAAATGAAACGTTTCCCAGAAATTTTGATGCGAGGAAATCTTTAAATGAAAATGTGTGAGAAAATGACGTGTATTTAGTATCTACACTCGGTAAATGTGTGGGAAGATGACGTGTATTTAGTATTTACACTCAGTTTTCTTTGCATAACTTCCTTTATGCAGTTAAGCTAGGAACCGTTTAGCTCATAAAAAAGTCACGTTTGGCCTCTTTGAGGATGCACGGCTTAGCTAGACTTGCAAAGGTGGGGAAGCGTGTCTCTTGCTGGTCCCTGAGCCTGCTGCTCCCTAGGGAGGGCCACACCTGGCACCTGGGGGGCACACAGGGGATGTGGAACAAAGGGTTGCACAGACGAGTGAGTGGAGAGAAAGGGGACGTTGGGGCGCACTTGGCCTCGGCTGAGACACGGAGGAGAGCGCGGGCTGGCGGGGAGCTGGCAGTGGCGGGGGCATGGACGCGCCTGCCGGGGGGGCGAGCAGCTCCAGGCAGGAGGCCAGGACGAGGCCCGGCCGCGGAGGTCCAGGTGAGGCAGCCCAGGAAGGAGGCACCCGGGGCTGGGCCTCCGAGAACCAACACGGAACGGGGACCCGCCCCCCGCTGAGGGGTCCCCGAGGGAAGACCGGCCTGGAGCCTGGCCTGCTGGCAGGGAGGACCGGGTAGAGGGGGGCCAAAGAGGGGGCGGAGCACCTACCAGCCCTGCCCTGAGGGCCAGCCGGGCCTGACCAGGGCACGGGCCGTGGTGCCCACAGACCAGCACTGCGGCGGCGAGCTTGGCGACTACACGGGCTACATCGAGTCCCCCAACTACCCTGGCGACTACCCGGCCAACGCCGAGTGCGTGTGGCACATCTCGCCGCCCCCCAAGCGCAGGATCCTCATCGTGGTCCCCGAGATCTTCCTGCCCATCGAGGACGGGTGTGGCGACGTCCTGGTCATGAGGAAGAGCGGTACGTGCCGTCCAGGGGGGAGGCCTCAACCACACGCCCACCCCTCCCCCACGGCACAGCTCCGCGGGGCACTCACCTCCGACCGCAGGGGCTGGGCTTTCCAGAGCTGTGTGGAAAGGTCCGGAGAGCTTAGGGTGTGTCCTAAGTGTGGGAATCAGGACCTGGTCAGGTGTGGTCTCGATGCTGACCACAAGTCTGTCTCTCATCCCATTTCTCCCGCATCCCGCCACACCGCCCAGGGTGAGCCCCCAGGAGCACCCCCTGCCCCACAGGGCCTCTTCCCCCTCTGTGCTTGGAGGGGTGGTGAAGGGCCAGCCTGTGCACTCACACAGGGCGCCGCTCCCCCGCTCTGTGAGCTGCAGCGTCCCAGCTCCCCACCCCCATGGGGGCTCCGGGTGAGACTTTGGGTGACGGGCCAGCCCCTCAGCAGTGGGTGGGCACGAGCACATGCCCAAATGGCCACGGCAGCGAGAAAGGTGGGGAGCCCTGAGACGCCCTCAGGGACTGGGTAGAACCCCTTATGGCCTGTGCCTCGGCTGGGGACCTCGCTGCTGCTGTGGTAAGGCCACAGTGCCCCCAGGGAGCAAGCCCCAGGTCAGAATGTTAGGGAAGAAGGAGGGGAACGAGACAGACACAAAAATGTGTCCGCCCACCGGGGCCTGGGATGTGTCTGATACACAGAGACCAGCCAGAGGAGCAGGAGCGTGGGGGGGGCGGGGGAGGGGGCAGGGCCTGTCCACTGTGTGCTGCATTGTTACCAGGTGCCTGCACCGCCCACTCAGTGCAGCTGATGAGCAGGAAATGGCCCCCAGTGTGTGAATGGGCGGCCTGGGAGGCCAAGAAGGGCAAGGTACCCGGCCAGGGTCCTACAGCCACTCAGAGCCCAGCCCAGGACCATCCCCCACCCATTCCCATCACCAGCCTCCCTAGTCCACATCTTCCCCTCCACTGTCTGTCCACAGAGCTGAGCTCTAGGGAGGCCAGCCTCTCCCACCTCGAGGACACCTCAGGAAAGCTCCCCCAGGGAGCAGTGAGGAAGTGGGGCACCCTTTGGACAGCCCCAGGCACCCCAGGGGTCAGCAGGCTCACCCTTGTTCATCTGCTCACCGGGAGAGGAGACTGACCCTCCACCCAAGCCCCGGCTCTGTGCTGGGTGCAGGCGTGAGCCCTGTCCTTGAGGAGCAGTTGGCAGGGAGACAGTGACAACCCTATAGAGAAGGGCTGTAGTACAGTGTTCACAGAGCAGAGAGGAGACAGAGTAGGGTGGGGGTGGAGCAGTCAGGGAGGCTTCCTGGAGGAGGAGGCACAGAAACTTGTCTCAGAGGGACAAGTAGGAACTGGGGCTGAGGGTCGGGAAGGGCGTTTGGGACCGAGGGAACAAGTGCGGGGACTGGAGAGCTGGAGTGTTTGGGGGACTGGGTGCTGTGGGTGCTGGAAGGCTGACTGAGTGGGGAGGCCAGAGGCCTGTGGCAGGAGGTCAGGGACCGGGTAAGGAGCTGTGGATCTGGGGCAGCTCAACCATGACGTGCCTCCACCCCCTGCCCCGCCCCCAGCCTCACCCACCTCTATCACCACCTATGAGACCTGCCAGACCTACGAGAGGCCCATCGCCTTCACCTCCCGCTCCAGGAAGCTCTGGATCCAATTCAAATCCAATGAAGGCAACAGCGGCAAAGGGTTCCAAGTACCTTATGTCACCTACGACGGTGAGTGTGGCCCCACTGCGCACCCAGGCTGGCCCTGGGGACACGAACCAAATCACACCTCCCCGGCCTCAGGGAGCTCCAGCCTTGGGGGACTGTGGGGTCCAGACAGGCCCATAACGGGGACAGGGTGGTGCAGATGAGGGAACTATTAGTGGTGTCTGTGGGCCTCAGAGGGAGGTGCTACCCAAGCAGGGTTTTGAGGGTTGTATAGGGGTTTTCTAGCTAATCAAACCTGGAGGAGACCAGTGTGGGTGGAGGAGACAAAGGCACGCAGTCTGAAGCCCTGGGGGAGGGCCGAGGCTAACGGGATCAGGAGGCAGGAGGGACTTTCGCCTTCAGCCTCTACCCTCACCTTCCTCCCTTCCTCACCGGCGGCCTTCGCAGAGGACTACCAGAAGTTAATAGAAGATATCGTCCGCGATGGACGGCTCTACGCCTCGGAGAATCACCAGGAAATTTTGAAAGTGAGTGAGCGTCCCTGTGGGAAGGGATCATATAATCCTGCGATGGTGGCCTGTGATGATCCAGGGCCATCCCTGCCCCCAGCCCCAACCCCAGCCCTGCACAGAAGTGAGGAGAGGAGAGTGATAACAGGAGAAGAGAAGGTGATGGGAGCAGGCGGCCAGGGGCAGGGCTGGTCCAGTGCATGTGTCCTTCTAGCCCAGAACCTGCTGACATGCCCGTGGGCAGGTTCCTTGTGAGCTCTTGGCCTCACTTTCCTCATCTGTGAAATGGGGAGAGCCCGACAGCGTGGTCTCTTAAAATCAGGAGAATCCTCCGCTGCCTCTGGGACTCACTCCCTCCTCATCCCGCCCACGTCCTGAGAAGCAGAGCCACCTAGTCATCTGGGGGCTGTGGCCGTCACACGGCGGGCACAGGCCGGGTCAGGGCCCAGGTTGTCACCGTGAGGAGCCAGACTCAGGGATCGGCTTGGGCTCTGGCCCCGGCCCAGCCCTGGGCAGACAGCACCCCCAGCCTGGGAGCCGAGGGTGGCGTGGAGGGTAAGAGCGGGGCCGGCCAGTCCCTCGCTAACTTCTGCTCCAGCTGCCACCTCCCAGCTGGGTGTCTGAGGCAAGCTGTCTGAGCCCCGCCTCGCGTCTGAGAAACTGGGATGGCTCACAGAGTCTCCGAGCCCAGGCCTGGAGCACTCCTGCACACAGTAGGCAGTTTGTAAGCCAAGAGGTTTGCCCCCTGCTGCCCTACCCGGATGAGACCTGGGGGTCTCGGGGCACGAAGCCCCTCGTCGCCCTCCTCAGGCACCTGTCTGTTTAGTGGGAACCAGAGGGTCGTCCTGGCCTCTCCGACTCTGTCCTGTTGACAGTGCCTGACTCTCTCGTGCTCGCCCCGGCCCTCTGTCCTCAGCTCCACCCTGCAGCTGGGAGCATCTTTTCAGAGCTAGAAGTGTTCCCATCTCTTAGGACCAAGCCTTGGCCAGCTACCACCTGCCTCCACGGCGGCTCTCAGGCCTCCGCTCCCCACCTCGCTGGCCACGGCCTCCCAGGAACGCTCGCCCCATCCTCTCCTCAGTGGACGTCCTCCCGTCCCTGCTGCGTCCTATCCTCTGGGCCTCCCGAGCCAGGTTGCACTCTGAGGGCCCCAGGTGGCCCCCTTCTTGGCCGTCAGGCCTGCCAGTTTAGGTCTGTCCTGTGATTATTTGGGCCCCGTCCCCCCCGCATGGGGAAGGAACCACAGGGCTTCTCCCTCAGCACTCTCCCCGGCACCTGGCACTGCGCCCAGCACATGGGAGGAGCTCCACCAGTGTCTCCAAGGACGTGGGTGCACGTGTACACAGGGGAGAGGGAGTGTGTGTGTGTGTGTGTGTGTGTGTGTGTGTGTGCGCGCTCACACACGCCGGGACGAGTCACACCCCAAGACGGCCGCTTGAGACGATGAGCTCGTGGGGCAGGAAGCACGCGGTGCGGTGGCTGCCGGTCACTGGAGGGTCTCCTCCAGGGTGGCATCGCCCCACTTTACAGATGACGCTGGGCTCTGAGAGGGTGCCCAGCTGGTGAGTGACTGCGCCTGAGCGTGGGCCGCCTGGACCCTCGCGGCACACCTGTGCCGAGCACCCCTGGGCCAGGCTCTTGGCTCTCAAGACTCCATTTCCTTTTCCGCCCAGCCCTAAGAGGAGGGATCATCACCCCGTCATTCAGATGAATAATTCAAGGTCAGAGCAGCAGGGCCATTTTCCCAGGGCTAAGGCACTAGGGAGGAGATGGTGCAGCTGCGGTTTCTAGTCCGGCCTATCGGCCTCCAAAGCCTTGCTGTCTACTCCGTGTGCTCTGGTTTTCAACCTGGGGGGTTTGGCTGTTGTGTTTTTGCAGCGCACCCTTTTAAGATAAAATGTGACTGGAACTCCAAGAGTTAAAACGAATAGACTATTAAAAAACCAATTAGGCTATTAAAACCGAAAAGCTATTCGTGGCAAAGAGTCTGTAGGGTCCTGAAGCACACCAGCCAGCCCAGCCTCTTCCCCCTTCCGCCATCCCTGCAGACACCCTCAGGCCCCTCCAGGGCGCCGGGCATCGCAGAGGCGAGCGGCCAGGGCCCTCCAGCCTGGCCCCAGGCTCCTCACCCTGGCCTCACGTGTCTTGCAGGACAAGAAGCTGATCAAGGCCCTCTTCGACGTGTTGGCGCATCCCCAGAACTACTTCAAGTACACAGCCCAGGAGTCCAAGGAGATGTTCCCACGGTCCTTCATCAAACTGCTGCGCTCCAAGGTGTCCCGGTTCCTGCGACCCTACAAATAACACTGGTGCAGCTGCCCTGCTTGGGGTGCCGGCTACCCGGGGAGGAGAGAGCTCCTCCCCTCCACAGTCGAAGCTAAAGGCGGCTCCGTGGGCCTCCACGCTGCCTTGGGAATCGCCGTGGCGTCTGCCCTTCAGGAATCGCTGGCCAGCCCGTGGCGGGCGAGACCACATATGCAGGCAGAGACCCCAGCCCGGCTGCACTCCTCTGATGTCGCCCCCGTGGGAAAACGTTGCTTAAGGCAGCCTTTCTTGCTCCTTCCAGGACACCAATAGCGCCCTCTCCTGAGCTGGCACCAGCGGGCGCCACCCGGACCCAGGACGCTCGGCCACCACCCAGGCGGGTCCCGGGCAGAGCTGACCTTTGGAGGTTGCACGTGCCCTTTGCCTGGTGCTTCAGGGGAGAGAGGGGCATGGCTGCCATGTCTCAGGGCGGCTCTCAGAGGCAGAATCCAAGACAGGAGGCCAGGCCGTGGAAGCAGGGGTGGTGAAGGCTCGTCTGGGGGCTGTGATAAGCCAGTGTCGATGCTGGCAGGGCGTCCACACCCGCCAGCTCCTCTGGCCGTGGGCCCAGGACACGGGCGAGTGCGGCTGGGCTCTCAGGATTCTGTGATGGGACAGAAAAGAGGTGCTGGGAGAGGAAACTGTAGATTTCTGCTTTCCCGTGATAGAGCATCTAATTAAGTACTATGTGTATATGAATCTAAAGATAAAGATATATATACTTCTATTTGTGGGTACTTTAGGAGAACTCTCTTTAGCAACTGTAAATATTAATCGCCCCGTCTTCTCCCAGCTGTCGCTGGCTTCCCTGACCGATTAAACTGCTCCTCCAAGCACTTGCCACGTCTGTTTACAAAGGCCAGGAGCCTCCAAGACCGGGGGTGAGGCAGGTCGGCCCTGGACACGCGGTGGAGTACAAACGCTTGGGGGACTGGGCTCCACGCTCTGCCAGCACGTTGCCCTCCAGTGGAATGCAGTGGAAAACGGTGTCCCTTGGGACCCCTTCCTGGGGTCACGGGGCCCCGTGGTAAACTTTAGAAGGGGCCTGTGTCTGACCCGAGGCCGTGACCGTGGAGTTCGAGCTGAGGACCCTTGCCACCGGAAGGCAAGGCTTTGCCCCTGAGCACAGGCCGTGCTGAGCACCGGGGCCCAGGGAGGAAAACGGGCCCCGGGACGGGGGCCGCCCCCGGCAGAGGCAGCCCGGCTGTCGGAGGCCCGGCTTCCGGTGCCGTCTTCTTTCTGCTGCACCCTGTGGCCTCCCTCACAGTCTCTCTGTAAAGAAGCAAAGTCTGGAGTGTGACCGGGCTGCACCGTGTCCCACTCAGCCAGGAGCCAGGGCCTGGGGTGGAGCTAGCGAGGACCTCCGACAGGCCGCGGCCTCGCCCACTGCCACGCTGCTGCTGCCACCAGCCGCGGGACACGCAGGTGCTCTGTGGCTTTAGGGTTAACAGACATTTAGAATCCCAAGAACACGGGCGAATCCTCACACGAACTCCCGTCACCCGTCCTGGTCACCTCTAGGTGGTTTCCTCCTCACCCCAGACCCACGCGTGCCGCTAGGGATGAGCACGCCCTTGAGAATGGCTGTGGCGCTGAGGGCGTGAGGCCTGGAGGTCCCGGGCTGGGTGGTGAACAGGTCAGGGCGGATTTTACAGTCCACAGCGGGGCTCGGCGCTCGGGAGTTCCTCACCACCGTTACCTGCGTCCTCAGCGGCGGGTCCCCAGCTTGACTAATGCTGCCGTCAGCACCTTCTCTTCCAAAATCCAACTCAAGTGGGGAGGGCGCTGCACTTGGCCGGTAGCGCAGTGTCAGCTGGGGAGCCCCGTCCAGGCCACGCTGCCCCTCCCCTGGTCACAGTCCTTGAAGGCCAGTCACAGTTTCCAGAAAGAGGCCTGTCCTCCGCGTCAAGCCCCTGGTCCTCCCCAGAAATTAGGTGTGTCCTCCGGAATCAGCCCCCAGCAATAGCTACCCAGGGAGGGCACTGGGAAGGGTTTTTGGTTTTGGGGGGGGGTTTTTAATGCTCTCAAAAAGGATTTTTTTGATCCAGAGGGGACCAGAAAGAGCTCTCATCTCTCTTGAACACTTCCTGCTGCTCCTTTGGGTGGTTTCCGGCAGTTGCCACCCACATACCCACTAACCTACCCACGCTTTCGGTGGCTCCACCCCGATCCACGGCTCTCGCCACCACTGTGGTCAGACCGTGCCCCATGTCTCCCGGGCAGAGCAGGACGGGGCAGTGCAGACGTGGCCCCCGCACCGTCTCGAGTGCCAGGGAGCCCACAATCCAAATTCGCCAGCTGCCCGCTGTCACCATCCAGCCCTCCCTCCCCAGTAAAGCCACCTGCCGCGCCATCAGGGGACTCAGAGTCCAGGGGTGGGGTCTTTCCTGAACCTCGTCAGCCCTCAGCCCCACGCTGGGAACCCTGGGGGTCCCACTTATTAAACGCAGAGCTGTCGCCACACTTTGGGGCCTGGTGGTCCCAGGAGATCTACCCGGGCAACAAAGCTTGTTTCTTCGTGTTTCTGTGTCGTGGACGCAGATGGTAGATTGCCTGACACAAGGTGGCTATTCCACCTGGCTCCAGGTGGAGGTGGAGAGAAAAGGGAAGGCGGACAAGGACTGGCCCAGGTAGGGCCGTTATGCGGTGAGTCCTGAGGAAGGACAGAAGCCGAGACAGGAGTGCAGAAGGCCTGAGCTGCCAGGGGCTGGGCCAGAAGGAGCACATCCCACTCCGGGATGGGACGTTGGCCTCGAGCAGCCGCAGACCCATCCCAGCCAGGGCCTGCCTGGCACGGACCCTCAGGGGCCAGCCAGTTGATAAACGCCAAGGAAAGGAGCTAAGCAACACATTTCTGGAAGCGAAAGCCTGCCCGCTGGCCAGGGCTGAAAGCAGGGGCCAAGGCCTGGCGATTCTGATGAGCTTGGTTCTGGCCCAGCAGAGCATCAGGCTGGGGCGACCGGAGCAGCTCTGCAGGGATGGCGGTGGAGACTGAGGGACCTCTGCCCCGTGGGCTGGGCACTTCCTGGCACACTCTGCTTCCATGGAAATGCGCCCAGGAAAGGGAAGGAATCCGCTCAGGTCTCGTGGCCAAGCCCTCAGCGAGGGCGTGTTGAAGTCGCCTCATCTGCTTCCCCGAACTAGGCTCCTTTTCCCCGATTGTGCCTTGCAGCTGCTGCGCGGTGCTGGCCCCCCTCTCCCCCCGGGGCTCTCTGTTTAGGGTCAGACAGCAGGTCGCACCTGCCAGGGCTGGTGGCCTCTTTCCTCAGTCCCTCCCAGCTCTTCGCCTCTGTGGTGACAGGCTGGAGGAGGCCGTGGGGCCCGAGGTGGTGGCCTCGGGCAGCTTTCCCTCCTGCCACCCATGGGTTTGGGACACGCAGATAGAGTAGAACTGAGACCCCAGGCCAAGAAGTTTCCAGAGAGCGATGGCCCACGGAGACCCTCTTCCCCACACCGCTTACAAACCCACCTCTCCTACCTGAACCCTCGTTCTCCCAGAAGAACAGCCAAGGTCACCCTTCTTCCACGACAAGAGACACCCTCCCTCCCCCCGCCTGCTGGAGCTGGAGCAGGGACCTAAGTGACATTCAGGGGCTGAATAAGACTTCCAGCACCTCCGCCGCCCCAGCTGAAAACTAAGAGACTGAACTAAGTTGGGTCATTTAGCAAAAGTTTGCTGAGCACCTACTGTGTGCTAGGCTCCTAGAAAGGCTGAGAGACCATAGCCCAGGGGCTGACAGGATGCCCTGAAAAGCCCTCTGGTCACAGAGATAAAGGTGACGGAGGCCTGGGTGGCAGAGCCCAGCGCTCCCGTCAGGAGAAGGCCATCCCTCCCTCCCGCGCCTCCCAGGACCCCGGGTGGGGTGCAGGGCACCTGCAGGAGGGGCAGAGCAGAGCCTGGTCACCAAGCTACACTTCAAGAAAGACACCTCGAAGGAGAAGCTGCAGCCGGCCGGGCGGAGAGAGAGCACACAAGCCAGGACTGCGGACCCCGGGAGCCCAGCCAACACGCCCAGGACACCGGTCTCCGCCCCGACGCCTCGCCCGCTGCCAGCACCCGGCACGGTCAGTGCTCCGGAAGGGGGGCTCCTTTCTCGTCACCCAGGGACCGTGGCTGCGTTTGCCTCCTCTAATGCATGCTTGGGGGGTTGTCAGCCTGGCAAACTGCGTCTTATACCAGGGACCCCTTTCCTCACCAGAGATCCACGTGGTGGCAGCTCAGCCCTTCGGACAAGGGCAACGGCGCCGAGCCGACGTCATTCAGGCCAAAGGCAGAGGGACTCGATGTCTGGGACACAGCCCGTCGCACAGGTGGAGACCGAGCACGTAGCTGCTGCTCTCCAGGGCTGCCCCTGCCCCTCAGCGCCCGCACGTCACCTGCAGCAGTGAGTCCTGAGCACTCACTATGCGCCAGCCGCAGGGCCCGCCCGCCTGGCTCCATGCAGACCAGCAGGGGCCCAGGCGACATGGGCGTGGCCGCACGCCCCCTCCTAGCAGCCTGCACGGATGGCCCCCCAGAGCAGGCCCCTTTGTTTCCCTGAGGCCTCCCAGCCCCTGGATGGAGTCTCTGAAATTGTCTGTCCCCCAAGTCTCAACAGGAAGCAATGAAGGGCCAGAGTTGCCTCCGTCCCCCCCGCCCGCCCCCCGCCAAACCCCCCGGGGCTCAGCCCCATAACATGTGCACGTGCTCAGTGCTCTTCAGGCTGGGAGGCCCAGCGACAGGCCCCAGGCGAATCGTTAGGAACTCATGGAATTGGGAATCAAACCCAAGCCCGTCTAATCCCAAAGTAGGAAATGTCCCCCTGTGAAATGCTGATCACTGAACGTTACAGATGGGGAAACTCAGCAGGGCAGCCTGGCAGTGGAGGGCCCGGGCTGGGGGGACATGAAGGAGAGGGCAAGAGGGAGGAGGGGGTGTGGACCTCGTGGCCTCCCCGCTCTGGAACAAGCGCTAAAAGCTCATTTAGAGAGAGACGGCCTTCTGCCTTCTCCCCGGGTGGGCAGGTCACTTCCGTTCGAACTGAGCCTGCCCGGTACGCCGGGCCGTGGCTCGGCGCTCACCCTGGGGGGCTCTGGGTGCCTTGAGCCGAGGCCGGCGCACAGCCCTGCAAGATGCCAAGTGCCCCTCCCCTACCTGCCCTTCTGCCAGCTCGTCAGCGGACAGGCGTGGGGAAAAGTAGAGGAAAAAAGGGAAAGCTGGCTGATGCCAGGTATTTTGTATTTCAGTCCAGAGGCCACGTAGATCTGCAGGGAAACTTCTTATTCCACTGAGCTCAAAACCTTAAACAGTCTGAGTGAGCAGACCCAGCCCATGCGGCTCCTGAAACAGGCTGTCTGAACACCACTGGGGGCGGTGCGGGGCTGGGTGGGGGACCGCAGCGCTGACCCTCGTCCTCGCAGCCTTCAGTTTGGGCTTCTGCGAAGGCGCTGGCCGTACTGTACAGGCGCTTTGGCGATCTCTCTGCCTGCAAGGGTGACAAATATCAATGTAACCACATTTCTATTTTAGTTGCCTCAAATATTCCAAGTTTTGTTTTCTCCATCATGTTCATACATATGCATGTAATTAAACGTTTGTGAAAAATCACTTTAATAATAAACAGGAAATGAACTTAAATACTGCCCCTTCCTCTCGTTCATCAGTGGTTAGGACAGAGGCGGTAGGGGGCGCGGAGGCTGGTGGAAAAGGTAACTGGAATCAGACCGTTTTTTCAGAAATTCCCTGGCTGTATTGAAGACTGAAAGTAAAGGAGCTACAGAAAGCTTCCGGCACACAAAGCAGCAGTTGGAGACGTGCGTGTGGAGGACACCCAAAGTTAGGAAACGTGCTCCTAAATGAGCCCCCAGAAAGTGAAACTTGCGCGTTTCAAATCCCATTTCTCCTCATGACCGTCATCATGAAAGGAGAGATGTTCCTTTACACAGGGGTCACGGTCAGTGAGCACCAGGGCATCTGGGACCCCTTGAAATTAGATGCACAATCAGTGTTCTGTGTGTGTGTGCGTGCGCGTGCCTGTGAGCACACATGCATGCGTTTCTCTGGGAATGTGGCCCATGGCTTTCATCAGATTCTCAAAGAAATCTAGAACCACAAAAAGGCTAACAGCCACTGTTCTCAGTAATGTGGAGACCCTCTGGTACCATGCACTCGACAGGAGAAAGAACAATTTTATAAATGACATTAATATCCCAAATTACACAATAAACACCAGATTTTTTTCTTGGTTTAATGAAGTGATTTAAAAGCCTAAGGAAACTTCTGGGAATGTACCCAAAAGAACTGAAAGCAGTCTCGAAGAGATATTTGTACACCCGTGTTCATAGGGGCATTATTCCCGATAGTCAAAAAGTAGAAACGGGGCTTCCCTGGTGGCGCAGTGGTTGAGAGTCCGCCTGCCGATGCAGGGGACACGGGTTCGTGCCCCGGTCCGGGAAGATCCCACATGCCGCGGAGCGGCTGGGCCCGTGAGCCATGGCCACTGAGCCTGCGCGTCCGGAGCCTGTGCTCCGCAACGGGAGAGGCCACAACAGCGAGAGGCCCGCGTACCGCAAAAAAAGAAAAAAAGTAGAAACGACCCAAGTGTCCATCGATGGATGAAGAGATAAATAAAACAGCGTCTATCCATACGATGGAATCTGATTCAGCCTTAAAAGGAGTGAAGTTCTGACACGTGCTACAACATGGATGCACTTTAAAGACGTTACGCTGAGGGAAATACGCCAGTCACAAAAGGACGAACACCGTATGATTCCACTTATATGAGTCCCTGGAGGAGTCAAATCCACAGAGGCAGAAAGTAGAATGGGGGTCGCCAGGGGCTGGGGAGGAGGAGAAACAGGGAGTTGGCGTCTAATGGGTACAGCGTTTCAGTCTGGGAAGATGAAATGGCTGGAGGTGATGGCTACGTGAGAATGTGAATGTAGTTAATGCCACTTAACTATATATATATATTTTTTTTTTTTTTTTTTTTTTTTTTTTGGGCGGTACACAGGCCTCTCACTGTTGTGGCCTCTCCCGTTGCGGAGCACAGGCTCCGGACGCGCAGGCTCAGCGGCCATGGCTCACGGGCCCAGGCACGTGGGATCCTCCCGGACCGGGGCACAAACCCGTGTCCCCTGCATCGGCAGGCGGACTCTCAACCACTGCGCCACCAGGGAAGCCCAACTATATTTTTTTTAATTAACTTTTATTGGAGTATAATTTCTTTACAGTGTTGTGTCAGTTTCTGCTGTACAGCAAAGCGAATCAGCCACACGCACACACACATCCCCTCTTTTTTGGATTTCCTTCCCATTTAGGTCACCACAGAGCACTGAGTAGAGTTCCCAGCGCTATACAGTAGGTTCTCATTAGTTGTCTATTTTATACATAGTAGTGTATATATGTCAATCCCCATCTCCCAGTTCATCCCACCCACCTCTTCCCCTCTTGGTGTCCATATGTTTGTTCTCTACGTCTATGTCTATATTTCTGCTTTGCAAATAAGTTCATCTGTATCATTTTTCTAGATTCCACACATAAGCGATATTATATGATATTTGTTTTTCTCTTTCTGACTTACTTCACTCTGTATGACAGTCTCCAGGTCCATCCACATCTCCGCAAATAGCACAATTTCGTTCCTTTTTATGGCTGAGTAATATTCCATTGCATATATGTACCACATCTTCTTTATCCATTCTTCTGTTGATGGACATTTAGGTTGCTTCCATGTCCTGGCTATTGTAAATAGTGCTGCAATGAATATTGGGGTGCATGTATCTTTTGATTAACTGTATTTTTTTAAAGGGCTTAAATAGTAAATGTTATATTATGTATCTTTTACCACAGTTTTTTTTTTTTAATTTTAAGGAAAAAACAATGATAACATCCTCTGAGCACACAACACACGATATTTCTACCAAAACTCCCATGAAGACACGATCAAAAGATACGGGCTCTTTGGACTGGAAAATGAGCTGAGAAGCAGGGCAGCCCACAAATGCAAGAGAAATGGGGTGGTGAGCGTGGACTTACTTATTCTCCAGATTCCAAAATCCAAGGTGAATTCCAGATTCTAAGAGAGCAGAAGGCCCACAGTCCAGCTTGTTCCGGCCTTGCTCTGTGAGCTGTGGTGACTGGGGAGGAGATTCCACCTCTGCCTCAGTCTGGAACTGGCCTGATCCACAGTACGCTGCTCCCAGACTCTCTCCAAACTCTAAGAGAGCATCTTGGCATATAAAGTGTAGATGCCATCTGTTGCTTTTCCTTTCCATTTTAGGATTAAGAGATTAAATACATAATATATTTGCACAAATGAAATTCACATTTTAAAGCAGTTCTGGGAGGGTCAGTATATATAATATTTTGCCAATAGATTGAAAATTTAGATACCAAAGGAAATTCCCTGGTGGTCCAGGGGTTAGGACACTGCGCTTTCACTGCTGAGGACGCAGGTTCGATCCCTGGTTGGGGAACTAAGATGCCGCATGCCACACAGTGAGGCCAAAAAAATTTTTTAATTAAAAAATGTTTAAAAAAAGAAAATTTAGATACCATGGATAAATTCCTAGAAAAACCCTAGCTTAACCAAATGACACAGAAGAAATAGAAAATTAGAATCATCTTACCACTAATGACTGAATCTGTAATTCAAAACTTTCCCAAAAGTGTGTATGGAAAAGCAAATGGCTAAAAATGGCCAAGACCCTTCTGCAGAAGAAGGATAATTTGAAAGAACTAACCCAAGCCAAAATCAAGTGCTACTAAAATCTAGAGAAATGAAAATTGGATGAATTTCATATAGAGATGAGCACATGGACCAACTGACGATCACTGAGCCTGAAAGAAACCTGCACACATTTGGGATGACAGCGGTACATGACGTGTCACTGGGGAAGAGTTGACTTTTCAGTAAACAATGATGGGAAAATTGCTTATCCATATGTTAAAAAAAAAAGAAATTGGGTCCCTATCCCATACCTCACCCCAAAAAATCAATTTCAGATGCATTAAGACTTAAATACGAAAGGAAAACTTGACAACTTGTAGATCTGGAAAATATATATTTCTGAACTTAAGAGGGAAAGATTTCTTAAACAAGACATTAAAAGTACCAACAATTAAACAAAAGATAGGGACTTCCCTGGTGGCACGGTGGTTAAGAATCCGCCTGCCAATGCAGGGGACATGGGTTCTATCCCTGGTCTGGGAAGATCCCACGTGCCGCGGAGCAACTAAGCCCGTGCACCACAACTACTGAGCCTGCGTGCCACAACTACTGAAGCCTGTGCACCTAGAGCCCGTGCTCCGCAGCAAGAGAAGCCACCGCATTGAGAAGCCCGCGCACCGCAACAAAGAGTAGCCCCCACTCGCCACAACTAGAGACAGCCCGCGCACAGCAACGAAAACCCAACACAGCCAAAAAAAATTAATAAAGTAAATAAATGTATTAAAAATAATAATAATAAAGAAGATGAACAAGTTTTACTACATTACAATTTGAAAGTTCTGGGACTTCCCTGGTGGTCCAGTAGGTAAGACTCAGTGCTCCCAATGCAGGGGGCCTGGGTTCAATCCCTGGTCAGGGAACTAGATCCCACATTCATGCCACAACTAAGAAACCCATATGCTGCAACTAAAAAGATCCTGCATGCCGCCATGAAGATCCCACATCCCGCAACTAAGACTGGGAGCAGCCTAAATAAATAGATATTTTAAAATGTTTTTTGAAAGTTCTCTCCTTTTTTAAAAATGTTTATTTATTTATTTTTGGCTGTGTCGGGCCTTAGCTGCAGCACACGAGGTCTTTCGTTGCAGTGTGCGGGCTTCTCCCTAGTTGCAGCATGCAGGCTCAGTAGTTGCGGCGCACAGGCTTAGTTGCCCCAAGGTGTGGGAGATCTTAGTTCCCCAACCAGGTATCGAACCAGCGACCCCACATTGTAAGGCGGATTCTTAACCACTGGACTTCCAGGAAAGTCCTGAAAGTTCTCCTCTTGAAAAGATACCATACAGAAGAGGCCAAACAGGAGAAGGCATTTGCAACATGTTTAGCTTACAAAGGATTAGTATCCAGATTATGTAAAGAAACCCTACAAGCAATAAGAAGAAAAGGCCAGCACCTCAACTTTAAAAAAGAGAGAGCGCGAAAGAAGAAACGGGAGGGCCAATTAGCAGTTGAAAAGATGCTCAACCTCATTAATAAAAATAGAAATACAGGGCTTCCCTGGTGGCGCAGTGGTTGAGAGTCCGCCTGCCAATGCAGGGGACACGGGTTCGTGCCTCAGTCCAGGAAGATCCCACATGCCGCAGAGCGGCTGGGCCCATGAGCCATGGCCGCTGAGCCTGCACGTCCTCAGCCTGTGCTCCGCAGCGGGAGAGTCCACAACAGTGAGAGGCCCGCGTACCGCAAAAAAAAAAAAAAAAAGAAAAAGAAATATAAATGAAGACAACAAGGTCATACCACTGTGACACGAGGCTGGCAAAAATTCAGTCTGATAAGAGTAGTAAGAGTCAGAGAGGATATGGATCAACTCTGCTAGGTATAAATGGAGGAGCTCTTACACATGTGTTCCAGGAAACATACAAGAATATTCATATCCTCGTGTTTACAAGAGCAAAAAGCTGCAGGTAACCTAAACGTCAATCAGTGGAAGATTGCAGTAGTCACACAATTAAATATTATATAACAGTGAAATTAATTATTACCTCATGCAACAATAGGGATATATGTTTAAAACATAATGTTCAGGTACAAGACCAGGATGTCTGCTCCCAGCATTGCAGTGGAGGTTCTAGCCGGGACAGTTAGGCAAGAAAAAGAAATCAAAGGCACCCAGGTTGGAAAGGAAGTAAAACTATCTCTATTTGCAGATGGCCTGAGGTTGTATATAGAAAATCCTAAGGAATCCACAAAAAAGCTGTTAGAACTAATAAATAAAATCAGCAAGATTACAGAGTATAAGATGAATATGCAAAAATCAGTTCTATTTCTACACATCAACAATGAATAATCTGAAAATGAAATTAAGAAAAATTCCATTTACGATAGTATTAAAAAGAATAAAATAATTAGCAATAAATTTAACCAAAGAAGTGCAAAACTGGGGAGTCCCCTGGTGGTCTAGTGGTTAGGATTCAGCACTTTCCCTGCTGTGGCCTGGGTTCCATCCCTGGTTGGGGAACTGAGATCCTGCAAGCCGCTCAACGCAGGCAAAAAAAAAAAAGTACAAAACTTGTACAAAAACAGGCCGGTGTTTCCTCAGATAGTTAAACTGAAAACACATATTCACACAAAGATTTATACATGAATGTTCATAGCAGCATTATTCATAATAGCCAAAAATTAGAAACAGCCCAAATGCCCATCAGTTTATCAATGGACAAACCAAATGTGGTACACCCCTACAATGGAATACTATTCAGCCATATAAATGAAGTACATGCTAAAATACGAATGAACCTTGAAAACATTATGCTGAGGGAAAGAAGCCAGTCACAAAAGCCACGTGTTGTATGGCTCCATTTTTGTGAATGTCCAAAATAGACAAATCCAGAGACAGAAAGTAGATTCGTGGTTTCCAAGGGCTGAGGGGGAGGGGGATGGAGGATGGGGGATGGGAGATGAGGAGTGACTGCTGACGCCCATGTGTGATGGAAATGTTCTGGAATCAGACCACGGTGATGTTTGCACACCATGCAAGCTTGTGAATACACTAAAACCCACTGAATTGTATACTTTAAAAGTGTGGACTGTCAAGGTTGGTGCGATTCAATAAGAAATACGTATTTGGTCTTTGAGTTCCATTTGGAGTCTCCAGAGCGCTGTATCTCTCGTATGCTAATGAGATGTCTGGGGGCTCGGGGCCCCTAGATGGCTTCAGGAGAGGGGCTGGTCACCAGAAAGACCACAGTGTAATTAGAGGGTTGGAACTTTCAGCTCCACCACCTGACTTATGGCCAACGATTTATTCAATCACGCCTACGTCATGAAACCTCCATAAAAACCCCCAAACAATGAGGTTCAGAGAGCTTCCTAGTTGGTGAACATGAGGAGGTGCCGGGAGGGTGGTACACGCAGGAGGGCTCGGAGGCTCCTCCCCTACACCTGGCCCTATGCATCTTGTCCATCTGCCTGTTCCTGAGTTGTATCCTTTATAACAAACCAGTAACAGTAAGCAAAGCTCTTTCCTGAATTCTGTGAACCATCCTAGCAAATTACCGAACCCAAGAAGGGGGTCATGGGATCCCCCCTGTATTTATAGCAGGTTGGTTAGAAGCACAGGTGACAACCTGGGACACGTGACTTGCATCTGTAGCAGGGGAGTCTTGTGGGACTGAGCCCTTAACCTGTCTAACTCCAGGAAGATAGTGTCAGAACTGAATTGAATTATAAATTATAAAGAGTTGGAGAAATGTTTGGTGTGGCGGAAAAAGCACACACATTTGGTGTCAGAAATGTTGTGAGTGGGAATTCCCTGGCGGTCCCGTGGTTAGGACTCCACACTTTCACTGCGAGGACACAGGTTTGATCCCTGGTGAGGGAACTAAGATCCCTCAAGCTGCACAGCATGTCCAAAAATAAATAAATAAATACAAATTTAAAATGTTGTGAGTGAAAACTGTCTGAACAAAATAAAACACCATAACACTGAATGGAAAAGAATATCCCATGGACTTCCCTGGTGGCACAGTGGTTAAGAATCCGCCTGCCAATGCAGGGGACACGGGTTCGATCCCTGGTCTGGGAAGATCCCACATGCTGCAGAGCAACTAAGCCCGTGCACCACAACTACTGAGCCTGCGCTCTAGAGCCCGCGAGTCACAACTACCGAAGCCCGCGTGCCTAGAGCCCATGCTCCGCAACAAGAGAAGCCACTGCAATGAGAAGCCCGCGCACCGCAACAAAGAGTAACCCCCGCTCGACACAACTAGAGAAAGCCCGCGCGCAGCAATGAAGACGCGACACAGCCAAAAATACATAAAGCTATTAAATCTGGTCAAAAGTATGGACCATTTAAAAAAAAAAAGAATATCACATAAATCATAACTCCATATCTTTAATCTCAAAAACCAACAAAACTAAGCAGTGTACTGTTTAATTAAACACACAATCATATGTAATGGAAGAACTTTTAAAGCATGGAAATAATAAACCTCTAATCCAGTACAATGACTCCCCTTGCCAGGGGATAGAAGGTAAATTAGTGGAGGAAAGCAGAGCAGGGTTGTTGGTTAATAACCTACGTAGGGTTTCAACTATAATCTTGTACGCATTAACTATTTAAAAGGATAACAAAGGGAGAGGCATGGTTTTAACACATTTTCTTAGGAAGATGCCATTGGGAGACAAGCCCACGGTCTCTTGGTCAGCGGTCAGCGCAACCAGCCAACTCGTTCCCCTAGCGTGGAAGCAGATCACTGCCTCTTTGGTTGAGAACAGGCTCCATGGTGCAAGAAAAACACATTTTCTACAAGCACCCTCAGCACAGCTCCTAGCAGGAGAAGCTTTCAGGACCAAAGGTCACCTTGTGCCTTGGTCATTCTTTCTCCCCCAAACGCTCTCTTTTCCTCTCTTCTTATCCCTGGGTGGGGGGGTGGGGGGAGTGGTGAGTGAAGCAGAGACGTGACTTTATGTTGCTTAGATTGCATATTCATATGATATTTGTCTTTCTCTGTCTGACTTACTTCAGTATGAGAATCTCTAGGTCCATCCATGTTGCTGCAAATGGCATTATTTTGTTCTTTTTTATGGCCGAGTAATATTCCATTGTATATATGTACCACATCGTCTTTATGCATTCATCTGTTGATGGACATTTAGGTTGCTTCCATGTCTTGGCTATTGTAAACAGTGCTGCAGTGAACATTGGGGTGCATGTACCTTTTTGTATTATAGTTTTCTCTAGATATATGCCCAGGATCGCTTATATGTGGAATCTAAAAAAATGAAACAAATGAACTTATTTACAAAACAGGAATAGAGTCACAGATGTAGAAAATATACTTACGGTTACCAGGGGGGAAAGTCAGGGGGAGGAATAAATTGGGAGATTGGGATTGACATATACACACTACTCTATATAAAATAAGTAACTAATAAGGACCTATTGTATAGCACAGGGAACTCTACTCAATATTCTGTAATGACCTATATAGGGAAAGAATCTAAAAAAGAGTGGATATATGTATATGTATAACTGATTCACTTTGCTGCACACCTGAAACTAACACAACATTGTAAATCAACTATACTCCAATAAAAAAAATTTTGTTGTTGTTTCAGGAACTTCCCTGGTGGTCCAGCGGTTAAGACTCCCAATGCAGGGGGCCTGGGTTCAATCCCTGGTCAGGAAACTAGATCCTGTACGCCACAACTAAAGATCCCTCATGCTGCAACTAAAATCCCGCAAGTGGCAACAAAGATCCCTCATGCCACAAGACCCAGCACAGCCAAATAAATAAATAAATAAATTTTAAAACTGCATATTCAGAGGCCCCCTGTGGAGGTAACATTTCAGCTGAGACCTGCAGAATGAGTTGGAATTAACAAGGTTGGAAGAGGGCAAGGGCTCCCAGGCCGAAGGAACAGCACGTGAAAACCCTGGAGGCAATGGTGAGGCATTGCAGTCCTAAAGCTGAATAAGGCCAGCAAGGTGGGGCTCAAAACTGAGGAGAAGAGTGTGTGCTGAAAGGAGGCGAAAGAGGTCAGCAGAGCTGGACCATGCAGGACTTTTGAGGTCACATGAAGGGCTGAGTTTTTATTCCTGGGCACTGGGTAATCACAAAAGATTTCAAGTAGGGATCTGATTCGATTGGGTTTGCATCTGGGGAGGAGAATGAGAAACAGGCCTGCCCTGTCAAAGGGATGGGTCAGAGACATTCACAGGACCTGACCAGTGTGAGAGAAAATCTGTGAGACTCAGGCTCCCTTTCCCAGTGGGACTGGATCCCTGGCAGGATGTAGCCTGGAGCTATCGCAGCTACTTCATCACACAAGAGGGTAGCCTGTCAGAGAGGGAAGCCAATGCATAGAAGAGCAGAGCTGAGACAAGGACAGAAAACGTAGATCCTGGTGATGTTTGTGCTCCTTGATCAAGTTGAACCTGAAGTCCACTGAACTCCTTTGCTATGTGTTATGTGATAGTTCTGGCTGCCATAACAAAATACCACAGACGAGGCAGCTTAAACAACAGAAATGTATCTTCTGGAGACTAGGAAGTCCAAGATCAAGGTGCAGGTTAGGGTTCTCTTCCTGGCTTGCAGATAGCCACCTTCTCACTCTGTCCTCACTAGGTGAAGAGAGAGAATGCTCTGGTATCTATTCCTCTCCTTTGAAGGACACCAGACTTATTGGTTTAGGACCCCACCCTTATGGCCTCCTTTAACTTTTATCACCTCCTCACAGGCCCTATTTACAAATTCAGTCACATTGGGGGTTAGGGCATCAACATATGAATTTCGGAAGAACACAATCATCCAGTCCATAACTCTGTGGAAGCCAGTAAATACCCTTTTTCCTTAAGCCAGTTTGAGTTGGATTTACTGTCCCATGGAGTGGGTAAACTACAGACTGATACGGAGGGCGAGGAAGATGCAGACGCTAAGACAACAGATAGGTTTTCAGCCAGTGCAAAATATATTTGCTCATAACAAAATAATTATTGTAAGTGTGATATATATCTGTATAGGCACAGACTATAAGGCAAGATAAACGATATAACATAGTTGCTATTAGTGATCAGGCCTGTGAAGTACACAGTCATTCTTACCTAGTTATAATATAATATTATGTACTAACTATTCACCGTGAGGTCCTGCTGCCCCTGCCTACCTACCACCTGAGTTGTGCCTGTTCTGTGGCCTCCAAGATGCATGAAGCCTCCGGGAAATTACGGAGTTTGTGTGCATGAGTCCCATGTAGGAGTCAGAGGCTGAGTGGTCCTGCTGCAGATTGAATAGAGAAGTCTGGACACTTTTGCTGTTCAGAGGGTTTTGTGCCCTCTTGTACGGTATAAATCCACAGCTTTTTATTTATATTTTGTTTACTAGTATTTTTTGTCTTATTGTGCAATAAACCTTTTCAGGAGCAATAAACGTTTTTTAAAGTCCACATTTAATTTAAAATTAAATTTTATATTTCCATTTTTCAGAGTCGATTATGAAACTGAAACTTCGACAGAATGTCTGTGGACATTTACATCTCACCCCGGGCGCCAAAGAGATATTAACTGAAAACCAAACCAGATGACACAATTCTCATTCAGAAGTATCACATTGACTTCGAAAGTTAGTAATTATTTTAAGAAGGCTGTGCCCCAAAATGAATTAACATGTGAAGCTGCAGAAGTGGGTTGACATTTCATTCTGTAAATCATGACTCTTCATTTAGATCAAATGACTTTTTATACATTAGCTTCACTCGTTTTTCTAATTCCAAGTTTTCTTGTGCTCATTCCACTGTTAATGTGTTGGCTCCACTGGCTGAGGAATTATTCCACTGTGGATGCCATATTGTTATCAGAGTCATTAGATGCTGCCATTTCTTGCCTCCGATTCATGGAATCAAAATTAAGCTTTTGGAAGTTCATTCTCTCCAAAGTGCAAAACTAACATCATTGTGAATGCTACTCAGCTAATATAAGTTGAACACCAAAGACATTTTTTTCTTGCGGTGACAATACTCACATAACGTTCAACAGGCACAGCATAGGGGGACTAACATTCTTACTAAATTAAGAACCCCTCAGGAATTCCCTGGCGGTCCAGTGGTTAGGACTCTGTGCTTTCACTGCTGAGGGCCTGGGTTCAATCCCTGGTCGGGGAACTAAGATCCCGAGTGCCGAGCTGCACGGCCATTAAAAAAAAAAAAGAACCCCATGAAGCAGAAATACACCTGGAATTGGATGTGGTGAAGAATTACCTCCAAACAAGCTGTAAAACTGAATTAGAAATCATAGTTGTCAAAAATTTACAAATATTTTTTCACAGAGTAACTGAACGGCAAAATTTTCGTGACAAAGCTGACATTAAATGGAAAAAAAGCACTTCAGCATGGTAGTAACATGTTTTTCCCTGTAACATGTTTCTTCACCATGTCAATGAAAAAAATTAATCAGTCGATCTAAGAAAGAAATGGAAAATTTTATTTGAGCCAAATTGAGGATTATTACCTGGGAAGTCTTTCAGAGAGCTCTAAGGACTGTCCTGCCTGTTAGAGGTCAAAGCACAGGGATATAAGTTTTTGAGACAGAGGGCTATATGTTAAATGACAGTTTACACAATCCAGATCTACGGGTACAAAACAAGTAGTAGGTCATGGGTCACGGCTGCCTCTTCTAAGATTAAAAAGGAAGGTCATCTCCTAAGGAGTAATGATCCTTGATGAGATTAAGAAAGAAGGTTATCTCCCAAGGAGGTCGGGTAAATGTGGATGCACAATATACACTAAAGGGCAGGGAGAGGGACTTCCCTGACCGGTCCAGTGGTTAAGACCCCGTGCTTCCAATCCAGCAGGTGGGGGATCAGTCCCTGGTCAGGGAACTAAGACCCCACATGCCATGCGGCGTGGGCAAAAAAAAAGTAAAACAATTTAAAAATAAATTAAAAAGCAGGGGAGGGGAGCAGGGAGGAGGACCAAACAAGCAGATAAGTTTTATGTTTTTCTTATCTCGCCATAAAATATGAATTTTATTTCATCATCATCAACTGGAGTTTGGAAGTTTGAGCTTTTGCATAACAACTTAAGTGTCCTAGTCACACTGAACGAGTCCTCTACATTGGTGCATTTTGTTCAAATTCAGCTTAAAAGGTTTAATCAAGGACCTCCCTGGTGGCGCAGTGGTTAAGAATCCGCCTGCCAATTCAGGGTGACACGGGTTTGAGCCCTGGTCCGGGAAGCTCCCACATGCCATGGAGCAACTAAGCCCATGCGCCACAACTACTGAGCCTGTGCTCTAGAGCCCGCGAGCCACAACTACGGAGCCTGTGTGCCACAACTACTGACGCCCACGTGCCTAGAGCCTGTGCACCACAACGAAGAGTAACCCCAGCTCACCACAACTAGAGAAAGTCCTTGTGCAGCAACGAAGACCCAATGCAGCCATAAATAAATAAATAAATAAGTTTTAATCAAAATATTCAGTAACTGAAGCACAAAAAAAACCCTTTAGTCTTTGAGCTTTCCAGCAAATTACAATTACTGAGAAGTTGCAAATGGGAAAATAACGAAACGCACCCCTATGGAAGCAACAGAACTTGGAACAACTAGGACGATCAAAGAATGATTTTTGAAATTCTGTAACTTCACTCTGCGCTTGGGAAGATGTCGGTGTGGTCGGTGCGGGACACCGATGGTCGGTGCGGGACACCAGTGTCTCTGGGCCTCGGTTTCCCCTTCTGGGCACTCCCTGGAATCCCTTCCGGTTCCGACCGCGTGGAGTCTGGAAGGTCTCACTCCCGGCATCCCCCGGGGTAGCCACGGGCTGAAAGAGAAAACACCGCCCCGACCAGGCGCGCGTGCGCACACGCCGGCCGCCCCAGGCCACAAACGCACCACCCCCGCGCGCTCACGCACGCGCAGTGGCGCGCGCATACCCTTCGGAAGGCCCGGCCTTTGGGTTCCCCGGGTCCAGCGCCTCAGCTTTGCGCCCCGGCTGCCTTCGGCGAGCCTGGAGGCCAGGAGTGTGGGCGGGCTTGCGGGAGGTGGTGGGCGGGGAGCCCAGAGGAGGGCGGGGCGGGCTGGCGGGCGGGCGGGCGGAGTCGAGAGGGCCGGGCCTGCGGGCTGCGGCGGCACTGGACTTGGCGCTGGCGCTGGTGGAGGCGACATGCAGGCCGACGCGAGGCTGGAGCGTGGCAGCCGGGTCCTGACGCCGCAGTCGGCGCCGAGCTTGGAGCCGGACCCGGAGCTGGGCCCGGACCCGGAGGAGGACGCGCGGGCCCGGGCCAAGTTCGCGGCGCTGCACGGCCCGGCGCTCCGCGCGTCGGGGGTCCCCGAGCGGTACTGGGGCCGCCTCCTGCACAAGCTGGAGCACGAGGTGCGGGCTGGGGTGACGCGAGGAGGGCGACGCGCCGGCCGGGGAGAACCGGGGTGCAGGGCGCGCCCGGAGCGCCCCGGGATCCCTTTGAGAGGTGCCAGTGAAGCTGGGATGCGGGTCCTCGAGGCGCGCATCCTCCAGTCCTGGTCAGCGCGAGCCCGGGGAGCGTCGGGGGTGGGTCGCTCTGGACCCTTCTACCAGGAAGGGTGTGGTCTGCGGGCCGGCTCTCGGCCGAGAGCTGCTGGGGTGGGGCGGCCGAGGGCCTCCTGGAGGACGCGTGCGGAGGAGGTTGGGAGGGCGCCTGGGGGAGTTGGTGGCTGGGAGAAGGAGAGCGAGCGCGTTCCGGGGCGGGGCGGGCTTCGGTGAGACGCGCAGCGGAGAGTTGGGGGGCGGCGTTAACGGATGATGCAGGGGAAACGGCCGGTGGTTTGAGGATGAAGAGCCACGAATGCCTTAACGACCGACTTAGACTTGAACTCCATGGCGGTTTGTGGCCTAGGAGTGGCGGCCAGAGCCTGTACCTGTGTCCCTGGTCCTGCCAGCATCTGGGGCTGGGCCAGGGCCGCGGCGAGAACTGGAACTGAAATGAACTTTGGCTCCCGTTGTGTGCCAGGCCCTGTGCTGCGTCCTCCACACATCCGAGCCCAGAGCAGTCCTGGGGCGGGGGGTGGTAAGATTCATCACCCACACTTTATACAGCGCAGAAAACTGAGGCTCAGGAAGAGGAAGTGACACTCCCAAGGTCTGCCAGACTTCAGAACTAGAAGCTTGCGTTCAGCCACTGCCTGCCTCAGGGAAAACAGACGTCCAGTGAGTTTGTGTGGCTTTAACTGTTTAGGTCACAGAGTTCTTTCGTTGTTCTTCATTTGATTTGAGCCCCGGGTCACCTTTATTTTGCATATCAACGAAGACAGGCTGTGGGCGGTGGAGACAGAATCTAAACAAAAGTGAAAAGAGGGCTTCCCTGGTGGCGCAGTGGTTGAGAGTCCGCCTGCCTATACAGGGGACACGGGTTCGTGCCCCGGTCCGGGAAGATCCCACATGCTGCAGAGCGGCTGGGCCCGTGAGCCATAGGCCCGCGTACCGCAAAAAAAAAAAAAAAAAAAAAAAGTGAAAAGAGCTCCCATGCTTCAAGGGTCTCCCTTTTTGTGGGGTCGGCTCTTTTCTGCTGGCCTGTGCTCTAGCCTGTGTCTCCAGAGGGCCTCCGCAGGGTCCTGGCTGAGGGGTGGGCCTTGGGTTTTGGTGGTTTGCCCACGTGTTGAAGCCAGAGCACGTTCACGGGCGCTCTGTTGGGGCCTTCTGAGCTGGAACCAGACTCCTGCAGGGGCTGCCTCCTGGGCCGAGACAGACTGAGCAGTGCAGGTGGCGAGGTGGGACCCTGGAGCCAGGAAAAGGCTGCTGGACAAACTGCACCCTTTCAGCCAGTCTCTCTGCCTCTAAAATCAGGGTTGGACCAGGTACCTTCCTGCCCAAAACACAAGTAGTTGCTGTAAAAAAAGGTGCAGTGTTATTGGTACCTACTTTTTGTAGCAGTGAATTCCCTTCCCCCTTATGACTTGCTCTCAATTCGCCAGCATTTCCTGAGCACTTACCCTAGTCCCAGGCCTGTGCTGGGCAGGAGGGGACCCCAGCGGTTTGTTAGGATAAAAAGGTCCTCGTGTACTGGGTGAAAGGAGCACGAGGTGGAAACACCCTGGCTCCGGCCCTGCCAGCCTCTGCGGGCAGTGAACTCACCTGGGCAAGTCACTTGCCCGTCTGAGTCCGTGTCTCCCCCTGGAAAGTGAAGACCAGGAAACATGGCTCTGACTTCCACAGTCTTGGTGGGGGACTGGGTGGAGAGGCATGCCCAGCTCATAGTCACCAGAGTGTAATGTCCCCTCCATCCTGGCAGCAAGATCTGCAGGCCGCCTGGCCACTGTCGCTCTGCGGAGGGACAGCCAGTACTTTTCCGTGACCCTCCCTTGCCCTTACGGGTTATGGGCAGAGCTGTGAGTCACCACGGCCAGACCCAGACCTGCAGCCATTGTTCTGCCGAGCCTGCTGTGCGCCCAGGTGTGGGGGAGGGCCACAGGCACCTGCTGACCCAGGAATGGGGCCCCCCAGCCCCCCGCGAGCCGGGGACCCGGTGCCTTGGAAAGGATGGGGAGTGTTTTACAGTAAATTTCAGCTCTTTTCTGTCTGCAGGAACTTCCCAGCTGCAAAACCATTCCCCTTCCTTACCTCGTTAGGGCCTCCTCCAGTCCCTCTGTGAGGGGATGGTGGTCACCCCCGTTTCACAGCTGGGAGAAGCCACGCCCTGTACTGTCCCCTCCCTCCTGTCAGGTTTGGGGGTAGAGGGCTGGGATACGGGGTTCTGGGTGGAAGCCCAAGGTGTGAGTCCCAGCCTCTGAGCTGCTCTCTTCTCATCTCCAAACTGGAGGGAGGGTAGTGGTTTCACCCTGGGATCGTGGGCTGGTGGGGGGGTTAAAGGCGCCATCCCAAAAAGTGCCCGAGCTCCCCTGCGGATGGACCTGGTCGGCTCCACAGCCCTTCCCGCCCCAGCTTCTCTGCCTGGAGTCCTTGCACCACCACGGCATGGCCACACGTTTAAATCTTCCCCTTCCTTCACCGCTCACCCCAGGGGACGGCTTCCCGTAAAGTCTTATCCGGCCCTCCAGGCCCCCGCACCGCTTACCTGGTCCTCTCAGATGGCCCCTCTGCCCCTCAGGGCAAGGTCATGAGTGATTCATCCTCACACCCCCAAGTGCCCGTCCTGCCCAGCACATCCAAGCGCTGGTGCCTGAACAGATGGCTGATTTCCAACTACTGGGATGAGTTTCTCTTCTGTCTTTAGTAGAGTCATGAGAAAGGTTTTAGGGGCAGCTGGCCTTCGCTGAGTCCCTGCTCTATGCCACGGACTCTCTGTGTACTGTTTGGTTGACGTATCACTCTCAGCTCTGCTGGAAGGTGGCTGATGCCCCCTTCCCAGGTGAGAGACTAGTCTCAAAAGTGTCGTGGTGGTAGCAAGTGCTTACAGAGGGTTTGCCAAGCTTAGCTTCTTCTAAGCTCTTCATGTGTGTTAATCATTTAATCCTCCCAACAAGCCCCTCAGGTAGGTTCTCGTATTCCCATTGTATGGATGGGGAAACTGAGGCACGGAGTAGTTCAGTGTCTTGTTCAAGGTCACATAGCCTGGCTGCAGAATCTGCCCTAAGGCCCCTTGCCGACTTGTGGCAGACACCAGGTACATGAGTGGCTGTATGGGGACCGACTGGCTTGTCCCCTTCACCAGCTGCGTGTGGTTGGCGTTGCCCTTTGCCAGGGAAACTCAAGGACCAAGGCCCTTACCTTCTGTCCCATCCTGGCCCAGGACCTCAGGACACTAGACCCAGGCCATGGTTTGTGCAGACCTGGGCTGGCGTGGTGGCGTCAGGAGGCTCTTGGGCCCCTGTTTCCTTCTGGGTCACCTCCGCTGCCCTGGTGTTGGTGGTGCTGGTGAGAACAAAGTTGGGGTGCAGTCCCTAGCCACCAGGATCCTCACTCTTCCAGTCATTTCCAGCGTGACCGGAGCCACCCGCTCTGCCCTTTGAGCCGCATTTTCCCTATAATGCAAGAGGCCAGACTAGATATCATGGGACACATGCATGCAGTCCCGCCTCCAAGCTTGGGTCCCCCGGGCTGAGGGGCCTTGGACGATAGCGCCAGCGATAGTGGGGGAGGTTAGGGCCTCATTCTCACTGATTAGGAACCCATCTCCCCACCTATAAAATGGGTAGCTGGGCAGTAAAGAGGTCCTACTTCTCCTAGGGGTTCAGTTTGTCCTCGAGGCCGGGGTGTGGCGGAAGGAACGGGTCAGGAATGGGGTCTCCTGCCAACACCCCCTCCTGTGGCCCCCAGGTTTTCGACGCTGGGGAGATGTTCGGGATAATGCAAGTGCAGGAAGTGGAGGAGGATGAGAGTGAGGACGAGGCGGCCCAGGAAGCACGGAAGAAGCCCAACCCAGGCGGCCAGCTCTGCTACAAGGTCATCGTGACCAACGAGAATGGGCTCCAGGCGGCTGACCCCAACAGGTAGGAGCCGTAGGCTGATGCCTTTCACCCGCACCGTGGCCGTCAGGGCCGGGCTCCCTTTTACAAAGGTGTCACCAAGGCCGTGGCCGCTAGGGAGGAGCTGTCGTCGCGAGCACACGTGCTCCTGGGTGCCAGGCGCTGGCCCCTTAGCCCTGAGACAAGGTCCTGTCAGCCCCGACACTGGCGACGCTCCTGCGTTAGTCGTGTTTCATGCTGTCCTGAGAACAGCGTCCCCCCCACACGCCTCTTAACTGTCCCAGCGGTCCCTCCATGGAGGTGTGACAAGTTCCCGTTTTGCCGATGAGGAAACAATGGGGAAGGACTTGCCTAGGGTCACACAGCTAGTTAAGATCGTGGGTGTCGACCCCAGGGCAGCCTGGACTCGTGAGCCCGGGCTTTTCCAGGGCGCCTGGGCCTCGCCCCGGTCCTGCTGAATCTGTCTCTGGGCGGAGCCCTGCGCTTTGCACCCCGGCTTGTGAGGAGTGTGGCCTGACTGGTTCCTCGCGTGAGGGCGCCGAGGCTGGGAGTGGGCCTGGGCCTGGCACGAGGCCACAGGGTAGAAAGGCCAGAGCCGATCCTGGCCCCCAGGCTTCCTGCCTCCCAGGGGCCAAGAGGGGCTGCCCTCCGCCAGGAGAGGCCCACAGGCCCCTCGGCCCGACGTCGCCGGAACCCTGAGGGAGAGACTTGCTGGCCTCTGGGGGTTTCCGGGCCCCTGTGACCGTAGCTCCTCCGGGAAGTCTGGCTCCTTCACCAGCCCCTGGTGGGGTGGGAGGGCCCCCACGGGTCATGACAGCAGCCAAGCTCCTCCACCCCCGTGCCCTCCGACTCAGAAACTTGCAGGCTCCCCTTTCTCGTTAAGTTCAGTACAGCGGACCCGCGCGGGCGCCTGCTCTGCTGCCGCCTGTGCCAGCCATGGGGCTCGGGCCCAGCGGCCACCTCGAGCAGCTCCCGGCCTCTGCCCCCTCCACGCACACCGCCAGGCAGGTTTGGGGAGGGATGGGGCCGGCGTCCTTCCTGCTCCTGGGCCTTTCTTCCCTCCAGACCTCTGTGAGTCCGCCCCACCCCGCCCCAACGGCCAGGCCCCAGCCTCCATCCTCCCCCGCCGCCACCCTGTCCAGCAGCCATTGTGTGCGTCTGCCCAGGTCACCCCCAGACGCTCCACTTTGAAGGCCTGGCTGTGTCTCACACGGTCATAAACTCTACGCACGAGGACGGGAATAAATCATTTGTTTCAGGATATGCGAACAAAAAATAACGTAAGTGCAGTAATAGCTACTGCTGAGCTTGACCCCTAACCTAAGAACCAGAGCGGTGGCTGTGCCTCCCTGTTAGCAGGGCGCCGGGCCAGGGCTGCTTCCCCAGCAGGCAGAACCCCGTGCGCTCAGAGCCTCCGAGTCCAGCAGGGCTTGGATGGTGTCCGGGCAGCCTGGCCTGTGGGCTGGGGGCAGTCATGTCCTTGGGCCTGCAGTGGGGACACCCTACGCTCCACCACGCTGGTGTGAGAGCCGTGCAGCTGGCCCACCGGGCCCCTGCAGAGAGACCAGACTGTGTGGACTGCAGGTGTCCGTACACGGGGGGACTTGAAGCCTCTCCCGCAGAAATCCCTGGCGCTTCCCAAGAATTGCCCAGAAGTCCCGGGCAAGCGCGAGTGAGCTCTGAGTGGGGCTCCTTTGCGTGTCTGCCTGCAGGTAGCAAGGTTAGGGGGCGTGGGCCTGCCCTCCAGCAGTTCAAAATCCAGTTGAGGACAGTTAACTGTCGCGGTGATCGCCGTAGTGATCACTGAATACATGAGGATTCAGTGTACGGTCAGCATGCTGTTTTGTCTCATTTGATGCTCACGTCAGCCCGGTGATAGCGGGTAGGGACCGTGTTGCCCTGTTTTAGAAACTGGAAAAGGGAGAGGAACTGTCCCAGGCCCGCATAGCGGGTGGTCGGCAGAGCCAGGACCCCCACCCAGGCCTGGTGCGGCGTCCAGGCCTCAGCCCGGCCTCTTCCTCAGGCGGATCCCGCCTGCTGGCCCTCTTTCCACCCTCCCTTCTTGCCCTGCCTGCGTGGTAGCCTGGCGCTCACCTGTAACCTGTGCCCGCAGCATCTTCCTTATCGACCACGCCTGGACGTGCCGCGTTGCGCACGCCCGCCAGCAGCTGCAGCAGGTGCCCGGGCTGCTGCACCGTATGGCCAACCTGATGGGCATCGAGTTCCACGGCGAGCTGCCCAGCACCGAGGCCGTGGACCTGGTGCTGGAGGAGATGTGGAAGTTCAACCAGACCTACCAGCTGGCCCACGGGGTGAGCGGGCAGCCGGGCCCCAGGGGAGGCAGACAGGCCTTCGCTGCCCTGTGCCGTCAGGGCTAGCGGGAGGCGTCCTCTTACCCCGCAAGCGAATAGACCCATCTTCTGTGGCCAGTGGAAACTACCCTGGTTCCCCGTGGCTCTGTCACGCACCTGTTACTCTTTGCCTCGGGCCAGCCGGTGCCGGGGACCCAGGTGTCCATGCGACCTTTGGGCTCACGGTACACAAGCCTCTCCCGGACCCCAGTGACCTGACTGCCTCTCTCCTGGCCTCTTCTGGTTCCGTCACCCTCCTAAAAGCCCTTAGTGATACCCTGCTGCTTTCGGGAGTAGAGCTGAGTCCCTTCAGCATATCCTTGGGCTTACATCACCACCCCCGCTCCCCGGCCTCCCCAGGCCCACCCTTACGTTCCAGCCCCTCACCACCTTCAGTCCGGGAAAAGGCAAAAGTTGCTTCTCCCGATCTCAGCTTAGCTGTTGCCTCCTCCAGGAAGCCTTCCCTGAACTCAGAAGTCTCCCCCCTCCTCCGCCTGCACACAGAACCAGACCATCCATGTAGCTACTAGGCTAAGTGCCCTCTTTCCGCACACCTTTGCCACACACGTGATCACACCGCAGCCCGCTGGCCTGTTGTCCTTGTCTGCCAGGGCAGGGCCGCCGGCCCGGAGGCCACAGGTTCAAGGGACTGGAGGCGTGTGTGGTAGGTGCTCCAGGCTCTGAGAGGTGGGCATAGACGGGCCAGTGGTAGGTGTTTGGGTCGGGGATGGGGCGGGGAGGCGGAGCAGTGGGCGAGGGTGGCGTGTGCTCTGCCCGCAGACGGCCGAGGAGAAGGTGCCAGTGTGGTACATCATGGACGAGTTCGGCTCGCGCATCCAGCACGCGGACGTGCCCAGCTTCGCCACCGCGCCCTTCTTCTACATGCCCCAGCAGGTGGCCTACACGCTGCTGTGGCCCCTGAGGGACCTGGACACGGGCGGTAAGTCAAAGCCCGCCCACCCCAAGGAAGGGCCGGTGCTTTTCTGCCACTCCCTGACTGCCCGCGTGTCCTGGTGCAGAGGAGGTGACCCGGGACTTTGCCTACGGAGAGGCCGACCCTCTGATCCGGAGGTGCATGCTGCTGCCCTGGGCGCCCGCCGACCTGCTGGACCTCAGCTCCTCCACGCCCGAGCCAGCCGACGAGCACTACCAGGTGTGGCCTCCAGCCCGACCCCGGGCCCGTTTGCCTGGTGGCTCCTGGACCTTTCTTCACCCGGTCACCACATGTTGCTGAGCACCAGCTGCCGTGGGGGGGAGAGGAGAGTCTGGGGGTGTCTGAGAGACAAGGGGCTCAGAGCCCAGGGAGCAGACGTGAGCTGCCTGGGGCCCAGACCCCGGGGTCCCGATGCTGGGAACCGTCCTTCCCGAGGGTTGAGTAGAGCTGGGGGACTGGAGGTCAGGGCTGCTGTTCCCTGTTTTCAGGGGCTGGGGCTGGGGGACTGTTGTTCCACTTCTTTCTATTTGTTATGAACAACTCATTCAGCCCAGCCCACGCTCAAGGGGAGACGAATGAACTCTGCCTTTCAAAAGGAATGTAGAGGAGTTTATGGACACGTTTTATTTTATTTTATTTGGCTGCGCCGGGCGTTAGTTGCAGCACATGGGATCTTTGTTGCCACTTGTGGGATCTTTAGTTGCAGCATGCGGGCTCTTGTTTGCAGCATGTGGGATCTAGTTCCCTGACCAGGGATCGAACCCAGGCCCCCTGCACTAGGAGCGCGGAGTCTTCACCGGGGACCACCTGGGAAGTCCCTATGGGCATGGTTTAAACCATCACACCGCTTAAGCTCAGAGCAGCGTTTGGGGGCTCCCCGAGGACCAGGTAGCCCCCTCCCAGGACAGGCTGGGCGCCTTCTGGGCTGCTTGTGACTTGGAGGAAGCATTTAGAGCAATGAGCAGATGTAGAGCAATGTGTACGTTGCTCTTTTGACACAGAACAGGCTGTCCGGCACCTGAGGGGCCTTGAGCCCCGGAGTCCTGGGATGGGGGTGGTCAGAGGGCTCTGGGCGCTGCGGTGCCTGCGAAGGGCTCTACCTGAGGTCCAGGTGTGCCCCCTGGGATCCCAAAACCCTGATGTACGGGATGGGGAGGCATGTGCTCCTTTCTTTGAAGGTCTGTTTCTACCTCCAGTGTTTTCCTTCTAGGCCATTTTGGAGGAAAACAAGGAGAAGCTGCCACTGGCCATCAAGCCGGCGGTGTATCCCTGCGACCACGTCTTCAAGTGCGTAGCCCACCCTGCCCCCAGCCTGTGCTGAGCCTTTGCCTCGGTCCCTTTCCTCATACACGCCTCACAGTCCCCACAACTCCTGGAACAGTGCTCGGTACAGGGCGGCCTCAGTAAGTCCTCTGCCCCCTGGCAGCACAGCAGTGACGGAAACGCCACGGGCGGGGTCTCAGGCTCACAGAGAGAGCGCCCGAGAAGTGAGGGTGAGCTGGGGTGCGCGCGGCCTCTGGAAGCAGAGAGCCGGTGCCGACAGTGACGGTGCTGGGCACCCAGGAGAGCCACCCAGATTGCCAGGGGGGCCGCGCCCAGGTGTCTGCAGGTGTGGGCTGGCAGCTTAACGTAAGGCCGGGCAGGCCAGCAAGCCCAGGCTGGACCCGGGGTGGAAGCAGATGCTCCCTTTTTATGGGTGAGGAAGTGGAGGTCCTGGGTGACGCCCACCAGGCGTCCAGCTGGCTCGGCGGCGGGTCCTGGGTCAGCCAGGGGCAGGTTGGCCTCTGTTTCCAGGGGGAGGCCCTCCCTCTGGCTGCCCACACCTGCTCCAGCTGGAACGGACACCATGCTCCACTGACCCCTTCCCCCAGGTTCTGGGGTCTCCTCCCACTGGCCCGCAGCCTGGCCCTCCTCCCCTTACCTGAGTTCACCGCCTAGCATCCCTCCACCCCCTCAGGTCGGAGGCTGCACGGAGGCCCCCTTAGCCTCGCCCCCTCCCCACAGCTGTGCTCCACGGCCCCGCCCGAGCAGCCAGCCCCTCGCGTCTCTTCCTCCCTGGATCGCCGTCCAGGGCCAGGCCTCCCTCCCGCCTTGAAACTCCACAGCGTGGCCGCATCCACCACCCCCGGCAGACAGGCTCCCAGGCCCTGTCCTCTCCTTCCCCCGGGCCGGTGTGGAATGAGGCCTTATCGGAGGCGGAGGCGCGTGTCTCGGCCACACGCTCACCTGCAGGCCCCCGGGGCGCCTCCACGTGGGAGGAGGGAGCCCCTGCCTGACGAAACGCTCGGGTTCTCCTGGTTCGTCCTCGGGGGGAGTGTGAGGTGGCCCTGTGGTGCCGTCTCACAGGTGGGGGTCCCGGGGTCGCCAGGGTCCGAGTGGCCCCGTCGCTGGGCAGACGAGCGCCCAGCGGAGGCCGTGGGGCGGAGCCCGGCCGCCGACCTCCGCCCGCCCCGCCCCCCCCAGGGTCTACACGGACGTCCAGCAGGTGCTCGGCCACCTCAGCCACCCGCGCTTCACCTTCACCCAGAGCGAGGCGGACGCCCACATCCTCTACCACTTCTCGCACTTAAAGGACTACAGGTGAGGTGCCTCCCAGCCCGGTCCCCGCCGCCGCCCCCGGGGGCCCCGCCCCCGCTGACCGGTGGCGCCTGCCTGGGCCCCGCAGAAGGCTGAGCCGGGAGAGGCCCAGCGTGCTGCTGAACCAGTTCCCCTGCGAGAACCTGCTGACGGTGAAGGACTGCCTGGCCTCCGTCGCGCGCCGGGCCGGTGGTCCCGAGGGCCCGGCCTGGCTGCCCCGCACCTTCAACCTGCGCACCGAGCTGCCCCAGTTCGTCAGCTACTTCCAGCAGCGGGAGAGGCGGTGAGGACCCCTGCCCGCCCCGCGGAGCCGCGGCGGCCGAGACCCTACGCCCATCAGGCTCCCGTGGTCCCCGCCACCCTGCCTGGCCCGCCCCCTGGCTGAGCGCCTGCCATGCGGCGGCCACGGTTCCGGGAGCTGCAGGCTCTGGGTGCACTGCTGCTCGGAGGCCCTTCCTCCCGGAGGGCGGCTCCTCACTCCCGAGGCCCGGCCCCTAAGGTCTCCTCTGGGACCCCTCCCTCAGCCCCTGCTCTGCTGCCACAGTACTGGGGACACAGTGCCCAGGAGGGTGGGCCCAGGGCACAGCCTGGTCATCCCCTCTGCTCCCAGGGGCGAGGACAACCACTGGATCTGCAAGCCCTGGAACCTGGCCCGCAGCCTGGACACCCACATCACCAAGAACCTGCACAGCATCATCCGGCACCGCGAGAGCTCCCCCAAGGTGGGCGGGCCCCTGGGGCGCCGGGAGGGGGGCTCTGCGAGGACCTCTGTGGGTAGGTCCCGGCGTCAGCGTTCTTCAGCTCACAGGAGTCTCACCACCCCCACTCCTTCCCCTGCCCTTGCCAGTGGGGAGAAGGGGCTGTGTGACAGTCGGGTGAGAGGAAGGAGCCTCCCTGGGTGTGTCTGACCTGCATCCCCGCGCGCACCGCGCCTCACAGGACCACGCGGCAGGAGGGAGGTGGCCAGGCCAGGGAGCCCCACGGGGTCCTGGACGAAAGCGCTGTAGTGGCATGGGGCCCATCAGTGGGAGAATTGAAGGGCACAAGATTCTGCACCTGGACAGAGGCCCGAGAGAAAATGCCACTGCGATGACCCTTGTGCAGTCTTCCAGTGGTGGGATGGGGAGTCAGTGGATTTATGGCTGAGAATCTGAATCCAGTTTTCAAAGCTAAAAACTGGTGGCATCTTTTTTTTCAATTAAAGATGAAGATAAAGAACTCATTGCAGCTAAGACACAGGTTTGAAAAGACAGGAAGACACGGAGTGCAGGGAGCAGGTCCCTTCGTGGCACCGGGACGGGAGGTGGGCTCAGGAGTGAGTGTTCCTCCAGATGCGGTGACAGCACTTGGAGGTCCCACGAGTGGGAGCCACAGCTGGGGAGGTCGGGGTGCTCTGTCCTGGCCCAGGTGTAACAGGCCACCTGTGAGCCTGCATCTGTGTCCTCAGGTTGTGTCCAAATACATTGAAAGTCCCGTCTTGTTCCTCCGAGAAGATGTGGGGAGGGTCAAGTTCGACATCCGCTACATCGTGCTCCTGCGGTCGGTGAAGCCCCTGACGTTGTTCGTCTATGACGTGTTCTGGCTGCGGTTCTCCAACCGGTAACTGGGGAGACTGGGCTGGGGCTGGGGGCTGGGCGACAGGGCCCCTCTTTTACTCGGGATGAGAACGCCTGCACAGGCGTTGAGAACGATGAGAACGCCTGCTCCTTTACCACCAAGCACCCAGCAGGGACCCCGCTGAGCCCGTTTCTGTTAAATGGCAGTAATTCTCACCCTGTGTGTGTCACCACCACCTTGTGGAACAGGCACCTGCTCCCTCAGACCACGACGACGTTTACTGGCCTAGTGGGGATCTTCGTGGTTAACCCTTGGCCGGGGGGGGGCGGGGGCAGTGTAGGGCCCCACTCTTGGGGGAACCGGCGCCCGGCCAGGGGGCTCTGAGCATCTGCCCGGGATGCCCACTTGAGCGTCTGTCCGCTTGTCCTGCAGGCCCTTCGCACTCAACGACCTGGACGACTACGAGAAGCATTTCACTGTCATGAACTACGACCCGGAATTGGTGCTGAAGCAGGTAGGGGCCTGGCGCGGCCTGGGGAGGGGTTCCCGTGGAGGCTGGCCCAGACGGGACCTGACACCCGTCAGCTTGTCTTCCGGCAGCTTGCGTAACGGTCAGGGGAGCTGCCTTCTTGTACCTGCGTCCCCTCCCACAGCTGCCTCCGCAGCTCTGAGGGGCACTTGCTTGGCTTGAGGGGGCCCCTGAGGCTTCCCGGTCCCCTGGCAAGTCTGAGCAGAGCAGGGTCTCAGCCGGGAGGCGCAGGCCACCTTCTGTTCAGCACCCGCTGAGCATGAGGATGCTGGTAGGGGTGGGGAGGCGCACAGGTTCGCATCCCATGGCCCCCAGGGCGGGCGGCTCTGCTGGCCTGTGACCCTGTCTGGACCCTGGGCCCTCTGTCTTCCCCGTGCTCTCTGGGCACCGCAAGCAAAGGGCGTCAGCACAGCTCCTTTCGAGGTGAGGGCGTGATCCCCCAGCTGGCCAGTGGTGCACCTGGGACAGGTAGGGGAGGCACAGCCTGGGTAGAGGCAGAGGCCGGCTCTGGGTGGAGGCAGAAGGGAAGGAGAAACAGGCCCCCCGACGTGTGGTCCACGAGGTCCTCTTGGACCAGCAGGTTGGTTATGGCTGTTCTGGGCAGACCGGAAGTAGGGCACAGGCACTCTCCCGCCCCGCTCCACACAAGGCCTGCAGGTGGCCTCTGGTCCCGCCTCCCTCGAAGCAGCCACTCCTGAATGTGGGGATTGTGTTTCCGTGGTGATTTGTTAGTAAATGTCCTGCCCCGAGCTCTCACTGTGCCATGTCTGAGAAGTCCTCTAGGGAGCGCTGCGTCGTCCGAGTGGCCAGGCCACGTGCACGGCCAGCAGGGCTGCTGCTGGTCCTTCCTCCTCTTGTCCTGGGCTGTGTTGACAGCTGGTCCCTAGGAGCCCGAGCCCTTGCCGGGGTCCCGGGATGTTGCTGAGGTTGTCTCTGAGGACCTGAGTGCCTTTCCTCTACATAGCAGGTGTCGTCCCGAGGGTCACGTTTCCTCTGAAGCCCCCGCGTGTGGGGATGCGTGTCCAGCAGGGCGAGAACGTTGGGCTTCCATAGGGAGCCCGTCCTGGTCCTCTCTGGGAGAAACCTGAGCTGACGGCCCGCTTGCTCAGGTGTGTTTTGGGTGACATCTTGGCCTGAGAAGCCCCTGCTGTCCTCAGGCACTTTGAGCCGGGGCCGGGCAGTGAGCTCAGGCCTGGGCCCTGCAGACTTGGGTCCGAGCTCTGCGTCCAGTGACCACTGTGAGATGGACGTGGTGACACGTTGGCCCGGGCCTCCCAACGTTCAGTGCCTCACTGGAGCCTCACGGCAGCCGTGCCAAGTGGGTTTGCTGGGCGGGAAGCGTCCCGTTTTACAGATGGAGACACTGAGACTCCGAGGAGTGAATGTGTCCAGAGCTCAGACCCCGTGTCCTGCCTCCCATTTGTGCCCTGCGGGGGTGGAGCTGGAGAGGCTGCTGGCGCCAACCTGGGGCCCCGGCGAGTATCAGGGCTCCACGTGAAAGTGGGGCAGGCCAGGCCTCCCCTGCCCCTGCCCAGAGGAGGCCCCGGGCAGAGCTCGACGGGCCCTGTGTCTGTTGCAGATGCACTACGACGAGTTCGTCCCGGAGTTTGAGAAGCAATACCCAGAATTCCCGTGGAAGAGCGTCCAGGTGAGTCCTGGCAGAGCTGGAGGGGCGGGGCTTGCCTTGTGGACCAGCGTCAGGCGCGGGGTGGGGGGGGTGGGGGCTTTGCCTTCTCTGGATGGTCCTGCTCTTCCCACCAGGGCTGGTGAGGGAGACGGTGTGGGCTGAGACCCCTCCTCCCCTCTGGCCTGGGTGGGGTGTTGTGAGGGTTCCTTGGAGGGGGCCTGGCGGGGTATTCAGGACACGCTTGGGACAGCCAGACGGCAAAGGGCTCTGTGTGTGCCAGGAATTGCACACCTGAGGGCACACAGGGACGTGCTTCGAGACACAAGCTGGCCGCCACTTGCTGGAGGGAGCGTTTCGGGATCTGCGCTGCCTGGCTTGGTGCAGAAGGGGCCGTGGGCTCCAGGGCGGGGGACCCAGGCAGCTCTGCAGGAGGTGGATGCCAGGAGTGAGGGAGCAGGGCACAGGTGGCTGTGGCCAGGTCTGGAGTCACAAAGGATGTCGGAGGAGGTGACTTGGCCGTTTGGGGACCGGGGCTCAGGAAGGGGCTGTGAACCCCATGTGGAGAGGCTGCCCTGAAGGGCTGGACCCAGTGTCAGCCGTGTGGGCCCCTGACCCTGCCTCCCCCGGCCCCCAGGCTGAAATCTTCCAGGCCTTCACGGAGCTGTTCCAGGTGGCGTGTGCCAGGCCGCCCCCGCTGGGCCTCTGCGACTACCCCTCATCCCGAGCCATGTATGCCATTGACCTCATGCTGAAGTGGGACGGCCGTCCAGATGGTGAGGGGGCTCCCCTGCCCCGTAATCCAAAGTGCCCTCCCCACTTACCCAAAGGTGGTCATTCAGCCCTCCCCACCCAGCCCACACGGGGACAGAGGGAGGGCGTCGCTGCTCCCTCGCCACGGTCAGCACTTGCCTCGAATTAGCCTGAGATCTGGGTCAGAGGAGGCCCACCTTTCGGCGCCACGGCCTGCAGGGCAGAGCACGAGCGGGGAAGGCAGTGGGCGGCAGTGGTGTCGGGAGAGAGCTCACAAGGGGAGGGGCCCCACGTGAAGGGCAGGGGGAACGGCAGCCCTGGCCGCGCACCTTCCTTCCAGAGTCCCCGGGATGTGGTGGCTCGTGTCGCTCCTGGGGCTGCAGGTGGCTCCAGGCTTCCCCCTGGGCAAGCAGGCCTCAGGCCGGGCCCCCCAGCCCACCTCCCGGGAGTGAGGTGCCCGTGCTTTTGCGCATCAGGGAAGCAAGTGATGCAGCCGCAGCTCCTAGAGGTGAACTTCAACCCAGACTGTGAGCGGGCCTGCAGGTGCCACCCGACCTTCTTCAACGACGTCTTCAGCACCTTGTACCTGGATGAGCCTGACAGCTGCCCCGTCACCCGCCTCGTCTAGGCGCCCGCGGGCCCTGCTGTGGGTGCTCGTGGGCGGATCGCAGCCTCTGTTCCCGGAGCTGCTTCTGCACCGTGCCCCCGCCCCCCGCCCCCACTCCTCCTGCCCCCACCCTGTGAGCCGCCGTGGCCCCAGCCTCACACCCTGGCGGCTCCGGACCCCTCCCCCGTCGGTCAGGAGCAGGGCCAGCCGTGCTGCCTCCAGGGCTGAGCGCTAGGCCCCTGCTCACACCCCCCTTAACTGCCGTCTGTGTCTGTTTGGTGATTGGTCTCAGCGCAGCCACGGGCTTTATTCCAGAGAGTTCGCTTCCTGGGGTGCTGTGCTTCCAGAGGGCGTTAGTGAAAGGGGTCTGGGGAACACGACACGGTGTTGTCAGAAACGAGCTTCCCTAGGAGTGCCCATGGGAGCCCAGCGGTTAACAGGCCCAGCCTGGCTGCTTCCCACGCTCCACCCCAGGCCCTGTGACAGGCGTCCCCAGGTCCCCCCTAGGAGCCTGCTTCTCAGACCCAACCTTCTCCCCCTTCACCAGCAACCTCCCTTGAAGCTCCGGGGCAGGACAGCCACTGCCTTTGGTTGCTGTTGCCTTTCCATTTGGCCCCGTGGAAAGGGCCAGATGTGGCACCAGCACCTCCCTGCCCGCTGGGCACTGCAGTGTTTCCAGCCTCGCCTGAGGGTGGCTGGGACGCTCCAATGAGGGGACTCGGGGACAGGTGTGGGCAGCAGAGCACCAGGCAGTGGGCGGCTGAGAAGGATGCTTCCAGGGAGAACGCCGTCTCCCACCAGCTAGAGTCAGAATGTGGGGTTTTTGTAACTTTTTCATTTACGGGAAGAAAATACAGAATTTTTGTTCTTTCCTTAATTTTGTTTCTGAAATTCTGAGTCAGTTTCCGGGGTAGTTTGTGTTGCCACAGCGCACCCAGCCCAGCTAACCAGACGGCAGGTGTGACTTTCACAGAGGAGCTGCCTGCAGAGCTTTCATGTGTGTGTACGTGTGTGCGTGCGTGTCGTGTGTGTGTGCGCGTGCGTGCATGCGTGTGTTGGGAGGTGCTTGTTTCATTCTGAAGCCAAGAGCGATCCTTGTAGCAAAACTGGACTCGACTGCGCCTCCCGCTTCGTGTCTTTCGGGTGTGTCCACTGTCTCTGCTAACCAGAAGTTCAGCCTGTGTTCTGGAAAACACCCTTTCCTCCGGCCAAGGAGAGGTTCAGAGGGCAGGACACCTCATCTCTGGTTTTCTCCGTGGGAGAGCTGCTGCGTCCTGTCCCCTCCTGGACTTGATTTGTACCGCAATAAAGTACGCCTTCTCTACTCTTGCCTCCCTTCCTCTCTGGGGGCCCTGGAACCACAGCCCTGTGTGGTATATCAGTTGTTTTCCTTGCTCATTGTCAAAGAAAACCAAAATATCAAGACGTATGCTTTGAGAAACAGAAGAAATGGGATAGTATTTAGGCCTCCAAGTCCCTGTCTTTGTTTGGGCTGCTCTTAACAAAATATCATAAACTGGGTGATTTAAACAACGGAGGTCTCTTTCTCACTGTTCTAGAGGCTGGGATGTCCTAAAGTCGCAGGGGTGGCAGATTTGCTGCCTGAGGTGGGACGCTCTCCCTGGTTCATAATCAGCTGTATTCTCACTGTGTCCTCGTGAGGTGGGAGGAGCGAGGGAGCTTTCTGGGGCCTCTTTTAAAGGCATTAATCCCATACATGGGGGCCCCACCCTCATGACCTAATCACTCACTTCCCAAAAGCCCCACCAACTAACCATCACACTGGGGGTTAGGATTTCAGCATGAATTTGAGGGTATAAACAGGCAATGGTTCTGACCCAAAGCTTGGTTTCCTAGCACTGGTTCCATTTCAGAATGGGTTGCGGTAGGGACAGATGTGCAGCTGAGGCCCATCTCTGCATCATGACCAACACCCAGGAGCCTCGGTCCCCCTGTGAGCCCTGAATCCGGGCTCCGTGCTTACACCTGGGGGCCTCGGGGATGGAGTTCCCTCCTGCCTGATTCCTCATCTTGGGGGTGGGGATGATAGGAGACTCTGCCCACAGGGCAGTGGGGGATGGTCCGTGGGCCCTGTCAGCCGGCACAGTGGCTCCCCCTGGTGGTTTTGAAGGTTAAAACGAAAGCAGAGGGCCCCTGACACCCAGGCCAGGGTCCTTCCCGTGCCCCTCAGAACAGGTGCTCACACCAGGCTGTTCATCAGATGCCTCCCATGATGCTCCTGCTGGTTCCCAGTGAACTTGGGACCTGGTTGCCCAGTGCAATCCCAGTGGAATCAGCATAGTCACGGATCCGAGGGCCACGTGATCCAGGCTTTCCATAATTATAAATGTGCTTTTCCCCGATTCCAGAGGTCCTTACACCTCTGATCAGTGAAAATCAGACAACCCCCAGGAAGACCATCAAGCTGGGCTTCCAGGGTCCCAGAAGACTCGTTGCTGTGGAGACGGTTCTTATCCCTCTAGATACTTTCTGGTACCCATCTTCACCTGAGTCAGTTTCTCTGGCTTAAGAATTCATCAGAAGCCAGACTCTGACGTTTGGGCTTGACAGGAGAGTCCCACTAGCAGTGATAATTGTACCAAAGTTCGACAGGGCGACACAGAAGAAATCCAAAAGGTGAAGCTTGAGATGCTGACGGTGAAATTTAGAAAACGTCCCCAGTGATGACCTATGGCCAATAAACACGGCAGCACTTTCATGGACACAGAATAGGATCTCTTGGTACAGGAGAGGCAGGCTTTCATCTTGCAGGGTCCAGAGCCCGAACCATAACATCAAAATGCCCGGCAAACAGAGTTGCTGTCGCTTCCCTGCTGACCGCCGGCCAGCCGAGCCCTCTTGGGCTGTGTGAACTCTTGCTCGCATCCTTTATGGCTAGTCGGACCGAGAAGGGTTCAGACACACGGATTTAAGGAGATCTCAGTTGAATGAAGCAGCTGCAGGAGAGACGCAGACCAGAAGGACCTGACAGATCTGCGTGCTGTGGATTTTCCCATTAAACCAACACAGAGGGAGGGTGGGAGGGAGGGAGCCGCAGGAGGGAAGAGATATGGGAACATATGTATATGTGTAACTGATTCACTTTGTTATAAAGCAGAAACTAACACACCATTGTAAAGCAATTATACCCCAATAAAGATGTTAAAAAAAACCAACACAGAGACTGTCAGAACCCTGAAGTCCCTCGTGGGTGGCGACAGCTCAGAAATGCCATCTAATCATGAAGCACGGGGAGAGCATCGTGAGAAAGTAGCAAACAAAACAGCAAAACGCACCCTCCTCTCGCCCGTTTTCCTGGGTGTTTCTATGGCCGTGTGTGTTTCTGTGGCCAGGAGAAAGGATGTGGGATGTTGCTAGAGATGAACAAACCCACGAATGTACGGAATGGAAAAAAGGGCTCTGCGTGAGCACCACTGAGAAGATTCCAGAAGCCTCAGGTACACTCAATGTGCTAAGTCTGGCAGGCACACGGGTGCCCACGATGTTCCACGGAGCACCCCTGACCGTCTCGGAGAACTTTAGAAATAAATTAGTGAAAAGGATGTGCAGAGTCCCCCATCTGACGCTTCTGCTCTAAGGAGCATCAGAAGAACTGGGGAGGGGATTCCCGGGTGGGGCAGTGGGTAAGACTCTGCACTCCCAATGCAGGGGGCCCGGGTTCGATCCCTGGTTGGGGAGCTAGATCCCGAATGCTGCAGTGAAGATCCCGCATGCCACAACTAAGACCCAGCATAGCCAAAAATAAATAAGGTTTTTTTTTTTTAAAAGAAGAAGAACTGGGGAGCTGGCCGAGGGCTCAGCTAAGTGCTCGTGGCTACCAAGCTGCTGGATTCCTGAGCACAGTCTGTGGGGCGTGAAATTCCACCAGGGTTGAGTGTGGGCGAAGTGACAGCCACTGAAAGAGCTGCCCCTTCTCTCAGAAGAATGTAGTCAGCTGTCTGCCCATCTCCCAGAGCGTTCCGTACTGTGTGGTCACGTCCGGATGTGAGGATGGAAGAGGCAAGGTGAGAGGGAGGAGCGGCAAAAGCCACCGGCTGCCAAAATGAGTGTGAGCTCTAGATACGGACATTGTATTTTTACTTAATTTGAATTAACTTATTCAATGACCGAAACCAAAACAGACAAGCAACAAAAAGGCCAGCAGCTTGGACCAGCCCTGGTCCTAGGAGTCTGCTGCCGGGCGCAGCACAGGTTGTAGGAACTCAGAGGGCGAGGAGTCGGCGCTCCAGCAGCAACCTGGGTAAGAGGCTCTGCCCGGCCCCACTCCCAACAGCTGCCCGCACAGGTCATGGGTCCCCCAATTCGAAGCTGGGGGTGACACCTCCAAATCTGGGTGGACCTGGGCCAGGGAGGAGCTGTCTGCTAGGTTGGGGCATGGCCAATACTGCCTCTGACCTCCCCTCCCAGATGGAGTGTTTGCGAGGCTGTCCCTGACGGGGTGAGGCTGGCATGAGTCCCAGCACCCCAGGGACAGGTTGGTCGGTGTCCTCTGCTCTGGGCCCAACCCCATCCTGGCTGAGGCCAGCAGAGGACCACTCTTGGCGCCCGAGCAGAGTCAGGCATTGGACCAGGCAGGCTGTGGGCCTGTGCCCTTCAAGTGGCTGGGTTGGGCTTCCTGGACGTGAGGGAGGTGGGCAGGGCCTCCTTCCTCAGCTGCAGCTATGCCAGTGTCTGCTGCTCCACCCTGGACAGGCCACCTCCGCTCCTGGAAGGGTCCCGAGAATTGTGGCGAAGCCCCAGCCGGGCCCAGCGTCATCTGGATGGTACAATCCAGACGCATCCAGCAAGAGCACGAGCCCCTCGCCCTCCCCACGGCCAAGGGTCCCCCCCAAGTAGAAAGGCCACTGCCAGGAGGTTGAAAAACTTTATTTGGCTTATAAAATTCCACATTCTGACAGCGAGCTTCGAGCAGTGCAGAAAGCACAGGACTCTGTTTCTGGGGTGGGGGCTCGGCCTGGAGCACCTCTGAAACTGCTGGTGACCCCTGGGCTGAGACCGGACACACAGGCAGCCTGGCGGCCAGGAGAGCCCGGGGGCCACCACCACCAGCAACACCTGACCCGCAGCGGCTGCAGTCCTCGGAGGACGGGGCGCCTTCATTCCGAGAGCCGACGGCCACGGCTGTGGTCCTGGTTGTCCCGCCAGACGCAGTAGTTGAGCATGGCCGCAAAGGCCAGCCAGGCCAGGTACGGGTAGAGCAGGCAGGCGGCCGGTGGGCTCACCTGGTGCCAGACCACGGCCGTGGCTGCCGCCACTCCACCCATCAGCAGGAGGTCCACCAGGGCCTGCACAGACACAGAGGGACGACAGGGAGGCCTGAGGCTCCACGTACCCATGGGGCTGTGTGTCCCAGCTGCCCACCACCACTATGCCTGAGGGAACTCTCCATCTGCCTCTCAGTGACCTGGCCAAGCCCTTCCCCCATTTTCTGCCTCGGTTTCCTCATCTGTAAAATGGGAACAATTGCCTTCCCTGACTATGCCATGGGTGGGATGCACAGCACCAGGTGTAATGTGGGTTCTCCTATACCAACGGCCCCTAAACCCATCAGAGCCCCACAAGGCTTCCTGCATTGGAAGAAGAACAGCTGAGGGGCCCTGGTCCCCTAAGAGCTTCTGAGGAGACGTGAACCAGCAGCCAAGTGCCTCCCCTGCCCCCGCCCTTAGACCCTGACCCTGGGGGTCTGGGATGTGATGCCCCATGTCCCCCAGGGGAGGGGCCGTCTCCAGGGACCAGGGAGACAAGCCAAGGTCACACTTACCCAACCCATTTGTCGGGCACCGAAGAAGAGGGGAGGCCATGCCCAGTTCAGAGCCAGCTGCCCAGCGTAGAGGCCCAGGGGAACCACAGCCTCCTTCGAGAAGCCCCCCAGCTCTTTCCAGATCATGTAGGAGCCATACCTGAAAGAGAGGCTGCCGGTCAGGGCACCAACAGGGAAGAGGCCAGGAGCCTCCCTGCAGGGCTAGAAGCCAAGCTCACCTCTGGGACCACACACTGATGGCTCAGGCATGCCCTGCCACTGACTGCTGTGTGGCCTCAGGGAAGTTGCTTAACCTCTCTGGGCCTTTGTTTCTCACGGGGTTGCTGTGGAGATTCTACTTAATACACTGGCAGTGCGTAGGGCAGTACCTGGCACATGGGACACTCAATAAATATTTGACATTATTATCTTCATCAGTTCTATAAAGGGGGACGCACATAAGGCATGCAAGTAAACAGGATGGGACTTTTGGGCTGGGCCTTAGAGGATGAGTATGAGTTTGCCAGGGGAGGCAACGAGGATATGCAAAGGCTTAGAGGCATGCACGAGACCCCTGAGTGAGCCTATGTTACTGGTGAAGGCTGGGGGGCACTGGGGAGGTGAAGCAGAAGAGGGCCTGGTCATGGGGCTCTTAGGGCCACGAGGACAACAATAACACCACCGATAATAATAGCTAATGCCCTCCAGCATTTACACACGCAGGCACCGCTCTTTCCGAGCATTAGCTCATTCATTCTCATGGTAACGTCATGAGATGGGCAGTACTACCACTCCCATGTTACAGGTGCAGAAACTGTGGCACAGACAGTCAAAGCGCTAAGGGCTCGTGGCAGGCAATCAGTAGGTGAGTCAGCATTTGAACCCGGGTGGTCTGAGGCCAGAGCCTGGGCTTTTTATTCTGTGAGGGGTTGGACCTTATCTGGACCACAGGGAGTTTCCACGGGGTTCCACAAGAGAGGTGCCAGATTTATGCTCCATCAGGATGTTGATGGCGGTGGGAGGCCTGGAGGCTGGAGCAAGTTAAGGCAGAAACAGTGGTGCCTGGGCCGGGATGGGGAGGAGAAAGCAGGATGCAGGAGGGCCTGGGGCTGGCAGAGGGTGTGGCCCAGGTGACACCCAGGTTTCCAGGACTATCTTACTCCCATCAGAACCCTGGGGCGGACTTCCCTGGTGGCCCAGTGGTTAAGAGTCTGCCTGCCAATGCAGGGGACACGGGTTCAATCCCTGGTCCGGGAAGATCCCACATGCCACAGAGCAACTGAGCTAGTGAGCCACAACTACTGAAGCCCGCGCGCCTAGAGCCCGTGCTCCACAACAAGAGAAGCCACCGCAATGAGAAGCCCGCGCCCCGTAAAGGAGAGTAGGCCCCGCTTGACGTAACTAGAGAAAGCCTGCATGCAGCAACGCAGCCATAAATAAATAAAAATAAAATAAATAAAAAAATTTTTAAATTAAAAAAAAAAAAGAACCCTGGGGCATCAGCCTGGTCTCTGCTACCTGCCCTCTGCAGCCCCACCCTGCACTGGGCTGGCACAGAACCAGTATGCAGGGAACCTTCCAGAGAAGGGTAGGAAGCCGACCAGTCTCCTGGGTGCGGTTCCCACTGGAGCCACCGGGGGGTGGCGTGGGGGGGCACTCCCCCATCCAGTCCTGCTTTGCCTGGTGGCAGTTCCTGGGTCTAGTCCAGGAAATCCTGTAGGGCCCCGACTCCAAAGCCCTGTGTCTGTGGGAGGTCCCTTGTCGAATGGGGGGGTCGTGAAAATTAACCGAGACAAAGCCTGTCACCGGGCAGGTGCTCGACAGATGGCTACTATTACTGCTGTTCTTACTGCTACCGACCTTGGCAGCATCCACATGCCCACGTCTGAACTTTGCACACTGAGCCGGCCTCAGCCTGCTGCTGTGAAAACAGCCAGAATGCCAGTACAGGGCTGCCCACCCCTCCCAGGAGGCCCCAGAGGAAAAAGTTCAGTTGTGTAACCAACAGGCCCCATAGTTTTCTCCACCCTCACTTGCCAAACGAGGCCAGGAAGTGGTACCCGCTGCCCCAGGAACACCTGCACAGCTCCCGCTCTGGAGGAGAAGCTCTGCCCTCGGGCCTGGGCCTCGCCCTGCCCTGCCTGCCCCGGCAGGTGGACAGGCCCAGCTGCCAGGCCAGCACCCATGCCCACCTACCCCATGGCCGAGTACAGCGTGCCCCAGATGGGAGCCAGCGTCCAGCGGGGCGGGTGCCACGAGGGCTTCTGCAGACCGGCGTACCAGCGGAGACTCTCCCCGCGGACATAGTGGGAGCCCAGGAAGCCCCCCAGACTGGGCACCAGCGTGAAGCCCATGGCGGGCACCCAGGGCGGGGCCATTGCTGCTGCAGCTGCTGTTCCGGAAAGTTCTGAAAGAGAAGACAGGGCTGGGGTGAGAGGCGGCGATGCTCCAGAGCTGGGGCGGGGCCTCCCCTGGCGCTTCCTGAGGACCTACTGTGCACAAACCCGGGGTGGGTCTGTTACCAGACCCTCATCACTCATGGCTCAACCAGTCAACTGATGGAACAGCAGGAGGTGCAGAAAAGATGTGTGAGGCTGGGGGGCCAGTGCTGAGTCCGCCCTGCAGCCCCACCCAGCCCAAGGGCCCCAGGGAGTGCGCTTCCACCCCCACCCCCACCCACGAGGCTGCCCTGTCGGCTGCATGTCCACCCATGCCAGGCTCCTGTGCGCTCTCACCCTCACCCTTGGCCTTGGGTCTCCTGGCAAGTGACCCCTCCTCTCTGTTGCCTCAATCACGGCCAGTTTGGGTCCCCTCCACCAAGAAGGCTGCCCAGCCCCCCTCCCCAGGCGGTATTGTGAGGCCGCCTCGGTCCACACCCTGCGCCTGACGCTCCAATACTTCTCATTCAGTCATTCGTCATTCACGCAACAACAGGTAGCAGACAGAGCTTGGCTCGAATACCCGCTCCCCACCAACATACCGTGGCCTCCGGCAAATGAACAGGACATCAACGTGGCCGACCAGGGTCCAGCCCAGTGTAGGAGGGGTCTCTTTGTACATCATCCCACGGGCCCACCCTGAAATCACCTCCCCTTCCCTGTGTTCCAGAGAGGGAAAACAGCCTCCCTGGGGTCACACAGCACTCTGGGGTCAGGCTCTGCCCAGGTCGAAAAGCTGCTGGGCCCTGACGCCCAGGGCCATGGACGTGGTGGGTGGAAAGGGACAGAGTTTAAGGCTGGTGAGGGCCCCTCAGCAGCCCTGAGAGGCTGACGGCGCTCAGGGCAAGGAAGGCCTGGATGCTGTCACCACCACCTCCAGGGCTGGAGCTCCCCAGGCAGGGACAGAGGGGACCCAATCTTCAGGTCTCTCCGTTCTGCTCGTCAAACACTCCCCCTTGCCCAGCAGCCCCCAGGTCTGAGCTGAGGACCTACTAGGCGCCCAGCAGTGCTCAAGGCTCCCGGGGAGCTGAGCTCATTGGGGCTGAGAGTCCAGCCAGACAGCAAGCGGGGCCCTGGGCTGGGGTCGGGGGCCAGCTCTGCCTAACCTGCTGTGGGACCCCAAGCCTATCAGCACCCCCAACTGGGCCTCGGTTTCCCCACCACCAAATGAAGGGGCTGAGCTCCTGCTAACACGCCCTGACTCTAGTTGGAGAAGCCGGGAGTGTCTGTAGGAGATAAGAAGCCACACAGATGGATTACGTTCAGCAAACTTGCAGGAAGGCCTGCTGGGGCGGGGGCTGGGCACCCACGGCGGATGGAGCGGAAGAGGCCCAGACCTCAGACAGGGCACCCCGACCCGGGGTCAGAGAGAAGATGGTGCTGGAAGGGCACGGAGCACTTTCTCCCAGGACACGGGAGGGGACTGCGGCGGGGGAGGAGAGAGGCACGAGGCAGACGGGGCAGCAGGTACCCAGAAGAGGCCGTGCGCATCTGGAGGCAGTGGGCAGCCATCAGGGCTTCCGGGTGGAGGGCTAAGGCTGCCCAGGGCAGAAGGAGCAGCGGCTGGCCTGGGGCGGCACGAAGCTCCATGAGGTGCAGAAGCAACCTCAGTGCCCAACACCGGGGGCTGTTAAGGATGGGTCAACCCCCAAGTCCAGCTTGGAGGACTCTTTAGTGATGTGAAAACTGTCCTCAACATAACATTAAGTGCAGAAAGCAGAATATAAAATTGATACAGAACTATGCCAATTTTAGCAAAAAACGGATATGCATTTTAAAAACGGTAACAAGTGCGTGAAGACGTTAGCAGCCATCACCCTCATAAAACAAACACCTCCTGGGGAACGGCTGTGAGCCTGGCCCAGGCCCAGGCCCGACCCAAACACTGTCTTTCTGTCCTCACCCTTTGAGGGTCCCACACCATCTTATCCCACCTGCCGACGGACCCATGGTGCAGAGCGGCGGGGGCGTTTGCCCAGGGCCCCTCCACAAGCGGGTAGCTTGGGAGTCTAAGGCCCACACTCAGCAGAGGGATTTACGACGCTTTGTTATTGCTTTCCGAAATGTCTATAATGAGCATAATTTTAAAAGGAACAGTCGGAGAGTGTCAGGCATCCAGCAGAATCCGGCTCTGCCATCTAGTGACTCTGATTCCTCCCCCCCGGGCCTCAGTTTTCTCGCCTGTCGAGTGGGGACAGTGAGCTCTTTCCCCACGATCACTGCACAGATGAGCCGTGAGGACGAACACTGCCCAGGGCTGGCTGGTGACAAGTAAAGGTTCCTGTCCTTCTCCCCCCGCCCCCCTCACCCCACCCCCCGGCCCTCTGGTTTCCAGGGTGCACACAAGTGTTCCTGGGGTGGGGGCGAGGGTCTGATCTCACCACAGTACGAAGGCCCACCTCTCCCGGGGCCAGGAGAGCACTGGCCCCGTGCTGCTGCCAGGTGGATGTGGAGCCCTGGGACCCAGCCACCACTGTGTCGTCTCGGGGGAGCCCAGGCCACCTCAGCCGGCTTTCTCACCTACGCCATGGGGCACAGCCCTGCTCAGCCTGCTTAATAAACGTGTTGAACCCGCAGCCAAGTGACAGCCCTTCGGCGACCCTAACAAGCTGTGTTCAGTGCCTGAGGGCTCCCCTGGACCGTGACCTGAGCTGGGCAGGTGGGAGGGCTTCACCTCGCACTGACTCTCACACACAGGTAGGGACACGGAGGCCCAGGGGGTCGGGGGCTGAACTGTGCCTTTTCCCAGGAAGGTCCCAATTTATGCCCACTTTGTCCCAAAAGAATGGCCCCCCTCCCTCTCAGCAGTGCTCCTTTTACAGGTGACCAAGGTTAATGCCACCAGTGTAAGACACATGACACGGTTCACAGAGGTGGACACACTCGCTCTGGTATTCGTGCCCCAAACACAAACCCCAGTCCAATCATGAGAAAACGTCACAATCCCAGACGGAGGAACATTCGACCAAATACCTGGCCTGCGCTCTAGCACTCTTGAAAAGGGTCAAGGTCACGAAAGGCAAGGAAAGACGGAGGGAAATGTCACCGACTAAGGACAAATAACAGCTAAACGCAATGTGGGATCCCAGACAGATGGGGTCCTGGGCCAGCTGAGCACGTTAGCAGGGTTACCGGCACGGTGTGAATTTCCTGGTTCCACTAGGGGAAGCTGGGTGAAGGGTACGCAGCAACTCTCTGCACTACCACTGTAACTTTACTGCAAGTCTAAAATTAGTTCAAAATGAAACATTAAAAAGAAAAGAAGGGGCTTCCCTGGTGGAGCAGTGGTTGAGAGTCCGCCTGCCGATGCAGGGGACGTGGGTTCGTGCCCCGGTCCGGGAAGATCCCACATGCCGCGGAGCAGCTGGGCCCGTGAGCCATGGCCGCTGAGCCTGCGCGTCCGGAGCCTGTGCTCCGCAACGGGAGAGGCCACAGCAGTGAGAGGCCCGCGTACCGCAAAAAAAAAAAAAAAAAAAAAAAAAAGAAAAGAAGGACCCTGGTTTGGACACTAACGCGCACAGTCTCTGCTTTGGTCCCTAAGCCCCACCCCTGACCCACCTGCCATAAAGACCCCTCAGAGTTTGCTGATCATTTATTTGTTTTCTATTTCTTATTGCTTTTGGTTAATGGAAATGAGAGTCATATAACATAAAATGAACCATTTTAAAGTGCACAGGTCAGTGGCATTTGGTACATTTCCCAATGTCGTGCAACCATCTCTACCAAGTTCCACCCCAAAAGACGCCCACCCATCAGCTCACTCCCCGTTCCTCCCTCCCCCGGCCCCTGGCAACCACCATCTGCCTTCCGTCCCTGTGGATTTTCCTTTTCCACACGTTTCACACAAATGGGATCACACCTTATGTGGACTTTGGGGTCCGGCTTCTCTCACTGAGCGTGTGTTCGAGGCTCACCCACGTTGTAGCCTGGGTCCCTACTTCTCCCCACGGCGTTGTGGGCAGGGGCACTCGTGTCACCCTGCCACGGCACCCAGCCGGTGCCCGGGAAATCCCCAGCGTGCCAGCCGACGGGGCTGGAGAGCCCACCACCCTGGTCCCTTGCTGTGCAGAACAAACACACCCAGGAAGAGGTGGCGGCTCTCCCCCCTGCGGTGACAGAGTGAGGCCTGAGCCCACGCTTCTGCTCAGCCTTCCAGGCTGCTGTGTTTATGCACCACTGGGCCAAGGGGATTAAAGGGTCTGCCCAGCCTGAGGGTCAGAAAACAGGTAGGTCAAATGCCCCACAAGGAGAGAGCCCAGGCAAAGAGCTTCCTGGGGCCTCACGGGGACTGCCAGGCTCTTGAATCACCCGATTAGGGGACCCACCAAGCTGAGTCATGCTGGGTGGGGCAGGGCGGGGCAGCTGGCCCAAGCAGGCCTGAGGGAGATCCATCCCGTGATGGGGTTAGGGTTAGGGTTAGGGTTTGGGTTAGAGCCACTCCAGTGGCCGGGAGGGGGCGCAGGGCTCAGGCAGAGACGCAAAGCCACCCACCCGCCCTTCATCTGTTTCCCGTCAGAAGGTGACTAAGCGCCCACCTCGGCCCTGCCTGCAGTTCTCTTGGTGAAGCCGAGCCAAAGCTCCTCTCTGGGCCTCGGTTTCCCCTTACATCAGGTGGGTGTAACCTGCCCTGTGTGCCTCGTGGGGCTGTGGGCAGGCTCAAGGGAGGTCCGGATAAGCCAGGGGATGTGGGGGTCAGTGCTGGGGACCACTCAGGCCTCCAGGAGAAGAAGCCACATGGCGCAGACCCAAGGCTGAGAAAATGTCAGCCGGTTGGTCACCCAACGCTCAGTGGGTGAAAATGCTTCCAAAAGGCCCCGCCCTCAAGGCCTGGGGCCACTGAAACTGCGGCCAAGAAGGGCAAAGCAGAGAGTGGAGGCCCTGGGGTCAGGAGACCGTGCAAGGCCTTCGGGAGGGGTGGGGGGCGGAGCCTGGTGCAGGGCCCGGCTGTATTCATCCTGGGTCATCGCGGCTTCACAACAGCCGCAGGGGTGAGGCCAGCTGCTTCTCTTCTCAGGCCCCGAGTTCCACATCTCTCGGCCTCCATAGTGGGCTCCACTTTCCAGATGAGGAAACCGAGGCACAGGGAGTCACAGAACTTTCCAGGTCTGGGTGACTCTGAGACTTCCTGAAACACCCCTCCAGCTCCTGATCTGGAAGTCTGCTGGCCTCAGCTCTGGGCCACACAGCCAGTCACAACGATGGGCTGTGTCACCTCCCCTCTTCAGCTTCCTCCTCCATCGTGACAAGGCCCTTAAGCCCTGCCCCAGAAACCTGCGGGGGGCCCAGGGCTCATCTCAGGCCACTCCCACCCCACCTCAGCCATTCCACCCCCTGCCTGGGTGCCAGAGGATCCTCTCAGGACCAACAGCCTCACTCTCCCTCCCCAGCACCAGGGCCAGGGTCCCAGCCCCGCCGAGGCCTCAGGTCCCAGCTGGGCCCGCGGACAGCAGTTTCAGGATCGGAATCCTCCCTGCCCCTGGGGTGAGACTAGGATCCCTCTCCTAGCGATGCTTCACTCCTGGGCCTCTGCGGCCCCGTCTGTGAAGGGGAGGTGGCGACAGTGGGCCTCGGGAGGAGCTTTCTGTTCTCTGAGGCCTCCCTATAGAAGGTGACAGGAACTGCTGCTCAGAAACAGAACAGAGTTTTGCCGTTTCTCTGGTCCCCACCTCCTGGGCTGTACCCAGCCCCTCCTGGGTCCTATGTCTCCTTCAAGCCACCACCGATGGTCTCAGGGACCTGTTTTAAGGCTCCTTTTTTTTTTCTTTAAATGACTCACAGCTAATCGTCTTCATTATAACCTCTGTTAATCTTTTTCATTATGAAAGTATCCAATGTAACAGATAGCAGGTCTGGAAACCCAGCTGGTCTGGGATGGGGTAGGGCTGGGGGTGACAAAGGGGAATCTGCTTTCCGGAGAATGACTATTGAGACAGAGAGCACGCTCAGGCATTGCTGGCACAATCAAAGATAAGTAAAAGAAAATATAAATAAGAGACAGATTCAGAAATGAAGTAATGAAAAGTCAAAAGTGTATACGGCACAAAGTACGCTCGCCCCCTGTCAGCACCTCCCCTACCCCCGCTCAGCGATCCACTGTCAGCGGTTTCTGGTTTCTGGCTGAACCAGCTGGACACCATTCAGTCATGGCCAGGCAGACACACACACACACACGCACACACATTCCAGGCACACACTCCTCTGGGCATGCACTGTGGAGGAAGCAGGGCTTTGAAATCAGACCACGAGCATTTGAACCCCAGCTGCATTGCTCTGTGCCCCTGGGCAGTTTCTTGGGTGAGCGTCAGTTTCCCCCCAGTTCAGAGGCTCCCTTGGAGCCCCAGGGCTCTGTCTGAGGCTCCCAATGCGGAAGCTGAGCAGCCTGTCTCCTTGCTCCCCGAAGAGCCTTTCTCCTCAGCCCCTTTCCCGACCAGTGGACAAGAGCTACTGCTTCCTGGGAGCGGCCCCTGGCCTCCCGCTGCCCTGTGTCGGGCTCCCCACGCCACTCCCCAGAGAGACACTGGGGCCTTCGGCCCACATCCAAGCAGCCTGGCCTTTGGGCCGTGGGCCTGCTGTGCACCAGGCACTCTGGGCCGTGCTCCTCGTACACAGCCTCATCCTTGGCTGTGACCCTTTGGGACACCCTCAGTTACACATCCTTAGGGGAGGCTCGAGTCCTGCCCCTGCCCCTGCCGTCCACCCTGCAGCATGTGGCTGGTACCAGGTACCATCGTGCCCTAGCAGGCCAGCCCGAGAGGCTCCCAATCCGGGCCGGGCCACAGGCCTCGGCAAGGCTGGCTCTGGCACTCAGCCATGTGTTCACAGCTGGAAGCCCCCCTGTAAGCAGATAGGGTCGAGTGCCCCCCAAGGAAGAGAACCGTGCGTGGCTTTCTTGACACAAGAGAAGCCATTTTAGGCCTAAGCCGTTTTGTGATCGAAGCCTGGCCACAGGGCTTGCCCTTGAACAGGCCTCTAATAATCTTAAGGGAATGAAAGAACAGACAACTTATCAGGCAAGAGAAATAACAATAGCAAAGATAATAAGTCAGTTGTAAAGACTCCCAGTTCTGTCTCAGTGGTAAAGGTTACCCCGAAACACGTTTTTGAGCTGTTTTGCAGAATTTAAACACATCTCCCTACCCTCACCCCAAGTGCTCAGCTACCAGATCAGCTGGAACCTAAGGGACAAGAAGCTGACCTTTGCTGACCCGTCGTAACTTCAATCAACTAAAGCTTGGACTCTATAGACCTCTGCCCCAATTCTATGTTGAATTCTCCTCTGCTCAAGCCCCTTCATGAATAGGCAGCTTAAAACTTCCCCAGTTTGGCTGTTTGGGGAGACACTTCTTTGGGAAAGCTCCGAGGCGCTCTCCTTACTTGTTGGAAGGAATAAATCCTGCTTGCTTGTGCCTTTTGGACCCAGTTTTCCGGGAACAACACGACCCCTCCCACCTGGGCTCCCAGCTCCTTTGCAGCAGGGGCAGGGGACAGGCAAGTCCCAGCGGATGCCCAGCCCACACCGGGACGTGTAGGTTACAGTGCATCTGAGCACTTGACGGGGATCTAGGGACCCGGTCCTAAGGCTCCGCGGGGCCTTCACTGGCTTTGGACAAATAACTTCCCCTTCTCTGGCCTGGGTTTCCTCCCTAGAAATGGGGTGTCTCAAGTGGATCAGGAGCCCGAGGTCTCCCAGGCACTTTGTGATCCTCAAGGTATCCCGCTCCTCCACTCCCGCCCTCTGCCGGCCGCGGCTGCTCAACTACCGGATTGGGCGGGAAGCGGGGGTGCCTGGTCCCTCCCGCGGCTCCGCTTCCCGCGGGACCCGAGGGCCCAGCGGGGTGCGGCGGGGCGGGGGTGCCCAAGTTCCACCTTCCGCGCCCCCAATCCCGCCGGAACCCGGCCGCGCAGAAGCGCCGACCGCTGAGGCCAGGGCCGGGGGGAGGGGTGTCACCGCCCCCCTCCCGCCGGCCGACCCAATGGCCGGGTCCCTAGTGCTGCCCCCCGGCCGCCCCCTGGGTCCCCGCCACCTCCCGCCGCAGTTTCCCCTCGGGCCCCGCGCCGGCGGGCGGGCGCTGTCGTGGGTCGCTGCCGCACGGGGCCCCCTTCCCGCCGCCCCTTCGAAGCCCCGAACCCACTCACCAGCGACGACGACTCGCTAGGGGAACGGCACTGCGCGGCGGGAGGTGGGGGCCGGGCCCGGACCCGGACCCGCCCGCGAGGCCCCGCCCACCCCGGACCCGCCCACCCCGGACCCGCCCGGCTAGGCTGGAAACCCGGGCGGCGGCCGCCGACAACCTCGCGGCTTGGGGCGCTCCCTCCTCTGGCCGCCCTGCCAGAAAGACGCGCCTCCGCCTCCCCCGGGCACGAGCGCGCCTCCCGGCCGCTTCTCCTTCCCACCGTGACCGCCCCGCCGCGCAGACACTGCCGGCTCTGCGGGCAGGTCGCGTCTCTTCCTGTGCCTCATTTCTCCTATCTGTAAAGTGGGCCGATAGAGATCACCGATCTCAGAGAGGGCAATTACGTCGCCTGACGGCAGAGCCCTGAACATCCTTCTACACAGCAACCCTGGCCACCATCTCCGGAGGAGAGCCCCAGTTCCTTTAGCTGTTGCCCCAGGACAGGAGGCAGCCCTGGCCCAGCCTCTCTGCGGCTGGCTCCCTCCGCCTCCATCTCCTCATCGGTAAAATGGGCACAGCATGGTGGGACTAAGGAGGATGCCACATGGTAACGCAGGAGACCACAGGCGCTTGGCATTCAGTGACCATCACAGCCCAGAGGTGGCCTCCAGTTGGCCAGGGTCACCCTGATGGGACAGCGTGTCCAGGCCCAGGCCTTGAGCACTTCACCGCCTCATCTGCATGCATTGCTTTATTACTGCAGCCCAGGGCCTGTCACTGCCCCCTTGACTAACTTGGCCTGGCGGGGCCCGCAGACTGCCAGAACCACAACTGCCCGAACTGGACACTTGGGGTGGGGGTCGGGAGGCCCAGGTGAACCCTGCCTGCTGCTCCTGGGCTGAAGTCTGACTTCCCGAGGCCCTGCCTTTTTTGCCTTCATGGACCTCTTCTACCTTTGACTGCGTTTGTATAAAGGCAGGTATAATCCAGGCTGGGTTCTTTTCACGTTTTTCTTCTGATTTTAAAAGAAATGAAAATATTTTCCTGGATCCCTCAAGGTACCATGGGCCCACACGTTGTGGCTACTGTTCCTCACGAAGTTGGTCTGGCCACGCCTCCCAGCAAGCGGCCAGCCCTCACCCGCTTCCTGTAAGGAGGTGCCCAGTGGCTCGGCTGAGAGGGGCGGGGAGGCAATGCAGCTTCCCTCCCGCCTCTCCCCTCCCGCCTCCCCCTCCCTCTTGCAGGGCTCAAGGCAGCGATTTCTGGTCCCAAATACTTGCTGGGCACCAGGGCCCGGTGCAGCGGGCGGGCAGAGAACAAACACACTAGGCCCGCCCTTTTCACAGGTGAGCCCCTGCAGCTCAGAGGGCCGGTGGCTGCCATAGGGATTAACACTGCAGGTCTAGATGAGATGTGGATGCCCCTCCTGGGGTGCTGGGAAGCCTCCCGTTACTTGTGCCCCCCTCTGCCCAACCCCACACACCCCACCTAAGCCTGGGCAGCGGCCATCATCCTCCCTAACTGGCCCCCAGGGAGCCCCTTCCATGCCCCTCCTCTGCTCCCTTAGGATACAGTCCAAGCCTTGTACCTGGCACTCAAGGCCCTGACTGCCTGACCCTATCCCACCTCCGTGCCTTTGCATACACTGTTCCCCCTGCACAGAGGATCCTTCACTCCCACCCTGGGCAGCTCCACGTGTCCAAGTCTGACTGCTCCCCAGTGTCACCCCAGGAAGCTCTTCCAGAACGCTGAGTCTGTACCACCCCCACTCTAATCGGGCAGTGACCTCTGAACTTCACAGCACTGAGCATAGGAGCCTCTCCTGGGCATTTGGCACGTGCCAACCTCAAGGGGTATATATATTGAGCACCACAGGTTGCCCAGCTCTCGGCTCAACCCTGGAGGGTACAACACAAGCAAACCCAGCCCCCGGCCTCAGTCAATCGAGGAAGGAGACATGGAACACACCCTCCCAAACCCCAGAGGATACTCAGAGAGGTGACAAGGTCACACAGCTTGTCAGTGATGCAGTCAGGATTTATACCCCTGCAGTCCAGGGCCTGAGCTCTTAACTATTGTGTCATTCATTAGGCTTCTCAATTCTAAGTGTGATTTGAGTACAGTATTTTCTTATATTTTGTGTGTTTACTTTCTTACATGAATAATTCATATTTATTGTAAGGAAATTGGAAAATACAGGCAAAAAGAAAAAAGTCACCCACTCTCCCATTACCCAAGCACAGGCAACACTGTGAGTTTTTCTATGCCTTTTTCTAAGCATGTGCACATGTTTCTTTACAAGAATGCCTTCATGAAATAATTGGTTTTGTAATTTGTTTTCTTCCCCTTACAATAAATCAGAAACCTCTTTCTACATTATCAAAAATTTGTCTACATTTAACACGTGTGCGCTTTAGAATAATAACAAGATGCCGTCTGTCCACCCCCAGGTTAATAAGAAGAAGATTCCCAGGGCCCTAGGAACCTCCTGGCGCTCTCTCTGGGGATTGCTCCTGCCACTCCAGAGGTCACCTCTGTCTTGACTTTTGGGTTAAACATGCCCTTACTTTCCTTTAGAGTTTTATTAAGACCCTTAGGTATGTCTCCCTGAGCCCTATATTGATTCGCTTCCAACAGCTGAGGGGCAGCATGCAGCTGGCTGGAGAGAGTGGACATGATGGCCGGGGCAGAGGAAGACCCCTACGAAGGTGAAACTGAACTGAACCGCTGGGGCACAGACTGGCCTCAGCCTCCCTGAGCATTGACAGGAGTCCCTCTGGGGCAGCTGGTGGGCAAGGCTGGGTGTGCAGCTCCCCTGTCGGCACATCCCGCCAGGCTGTGGTGTGGACATTCAATATGAAATAGAGGCATGGGCTGTGTGTCTTCTTGCTTCTGAGCTCACTGCACCTGTGTCCAGACCTCAGGAGCGGGGGTGGACACTTCCGTGAGACGGAACAGTGTCCTTCACTGAGCCAGGCAGCAGAACATGGAAGGGAGAACAGGGTCTCATCAGCCTGTGATCAAGACAGCCAAGTGTGGACGGGAACCTAGGCCAGGCTCACCAGACATTTCAGTTCCTAAACAGGCAGGACAGTGACAGGTGGCAACTTGGTGATGACAGCCCTCTGTGCATCTCTGATGTACCGGCTGCTCGAAGGCCTGGTGCACAGGTCATCCTGGGATCTCTCTTCACCACCAGCCTGGGGGTGGCCTTGACCCCTCTGTGGTAGCTGGCTTCTCATTTCCTGGACAGCACATCTCGCCCTTCCTGGTCCCCCTGTGTTGGCGATGAGCCCATCCTCCAAGAATGCAGTCTTTTTTTTTAATGTATTTTTTTTGACTGCGTTGGGTCTTCGTTACTGCGCGTGAGCTTTCTCTGGTTGCGGTGAGCGGGGTCTACTTTTCATTGCGGTGCGGGCTTCTCTTGCTGCGCAGCACGGGCTCTAGGCGCGTGGGCTTCAGTAGTTGTGGCGTGTGGGCTTAGTTGCTCCGCAGCATGTGGGATCTTCCCGGACCAGGGCTTGAACCCATGTCCCCTGCACTGGCAGGCGGATTCCTAACCACTGCGCCACCAGGGAAGTCCCCAGGGATGCAGTCTTAAGAAAGGCTACATAGGAGGTATCTTTTTTGAGATCTTGCACTCTGTCCTGTGGTTGACTGATGTTTGACTGAGTAAAAATTCAAAGTCGGAAATCATGGTCCTTCAGCATCACGGAGACATGCCGTTTTCCAGCTGCCATGGTGGCGATAAGCAGACTGAAGCCATTCTGTGTTCTGGGCCTTTGTGTGTAACCCCCTTTGTTCTTCCTGGAAGATTTTAAGCTTTTCGTCCCCAGAGTCCTGGAATTCCATGCTGATATTCCTCGATGTGGGTCTAATTTCATCCAATGTTCCAGCTCTCAGGAAACTCATATCTTTTATTTTTCAGAAACTGGATTTTTAGAGGGGATGATTTCCTTCCCTCCATTTTCTCACTTCTCTTTCTGGAATCCCTATTACTCAGAATCCTGGACTTCCTGGGCTTGTCTTCTAACTTCCCTTCCTCTCCTGCTTCTCATGGTTTGCTTTCTTCTTTTTCTGTAAACTTCTGTTACATTTCCTCAACTTTCTCTTCTTGGCCCTCTATTGATTTTTTAAAATTCAGCTATCCTATTTTTTTATTTCCAAGGGATTTTTGTTGTTGTTGTTTTCTCAAGATTCTTTTTTTTAAAAAAATAACTTCCTGGACTTCCCTGGTGGTCCAGTGGTTAAGACTCCATGCTCCCACTGCAGGGGACACAGGATCAATCCCTGGTTGGGGAAGATCTGGAATGTTGCACAGCGTGGCCAAAAAAAAAAAAAAAAAAAAACTATAAAAAAAAATTAAAACTTCCTGTACATTTTTCACTGATGCAATGTCTTCTCTTACCTTTCAACTATCAAGGATAATTTTCTTAAAACAATTATTTTCTTCTCTCATCATAGTCTCTGATTCCTATGCATTGTAGTTATTTTATTTTATTTTTTTCTGTGTGTAAGAGGCTTTCCTCAGATGCCTGGGAATCTTTGCCTGGCTGCTCATGATAAGAAGAAAAAAGGAAAATAAGTCTTTGGATGGTATTTGTTGAATTAGCTTCACTGTAAGTTGAACTTGTTGGTCATTTGTCTGGTAACTTCCTGGACTGTCAATATCTTCAGCATTTTCCTCTTGTACTGGTCAGATTCCCCAAGGCCCTCCAGTTCTTGCCTGGAGGGTAGGGGTCTGGCGGCACGTTTCTGGGAGCATGGGATCTCTGCATTCAGCAGTCAGTATCCACCTGTTTCAGCAGAGAACCCACATTCACCATGATCCTTGGCCTGCCCAGCCCTTTCCAGAGCTAAGCATTTGCCAGAATGAGGGAGAGGTATCACCCAGGGGCTAAAGAGAGGGAAGACATCTAAAGATCTAACTGTTCTTGAAAGACACCTTCAAATAGTTCTCTTAATTTCAGCCTTTTTTTTTTTTTTTTTTTTTTTTTGCGGTACGCACGCCTCTCACTGTTGTGGCCTCTCCCGTTGCGGAGCACAGGCTCCGGATGCGCAGGCTCAGCGGCCATGGCTCACGGGCCCAGCCGCTCCGCGGCATGTGGGATCTTCCCGCACCGGGGCACGAACCCGTGTCCCCTACATCGGCAGGCGGACTCTCAACCACTGCGCCACCACGGAAGCCCAGTTTCAGCCTTTTTTAACCCTTAGATCTAGAAGTGCCTAGGGCTACCAGTTCCTAAGCAGTTAAGGATTCTGTTGTATGAATAAGGGTTGGTTCTCAGCCTTCGGCCGTCTGGAGTCTCCTGAATCAGATAATACTGTTCATCCTGGTTTCCAGCTTGAAGAGATTCTGTTGCTGTTCCTGTTCTCCCTGTCCTTGTTTTATGTCTTTAAAAGATTCCTTTCCTCTGGGTTTATGTGCTTCTGGAGGCAGCGTGTGCTCTGTTCATGTCTTAACCTGAAAACCTCCTCCATATCTTTTATCACCACAGCATTGTATAGATTTGCCATCATTTATTTAACTAATCTCCTCTTGCTGGATATGCACCTCACTTCCTCCTTTTCCGTGTCAAAAGCAAGGCTGCTGCGGATGACCTGAGAGCTCATCTGATTCTTTTCTCAGGACAAGCTCACTGTAGTAGACTTGATGATGTAAGTCTGATCTCGGAGAGACAGCAGTGAGCAGTCCTGAAGAGAGATTGTAGTTCTCTGCCCAGGAGTCGAACCTGGATAGCCTAGATGAAAACCAGGAATCGTAGCTGCTAGACCACGAGGGGCTAGAGACTAGAAGCAAAGGGGCCCTAGCTCTTTCCCCCATTTTAAAGCAAGAGTGTTTCAAGAAGGCAAAAACTGTAAAATCAGGTACAAAGTTTATTATTAGAGACACAGCATAACATGTGGGAGAGCACACAGACAAACAGTTTGTTTAAGACAGAAGCAGGGCAGAAATACACACCTGGAGGGAAAGGCTACCAGCCTCCTCTCTAATGAGGGGGGGCCAGTAAGTCAGAAGCTAGCCAGAAATATACCCACAGAGAGGAGTGTGGGAGTCCTGAATGAGGAGCTCAGTAATGAGGTGATTTAAATCACGTATATAGGACAGTTCTTCGGGTCTTGGTTTACATTTGGCCAATTATCTCAGTTCTTTTTTCACAGCTGATGGGTCCCAGGACCCTCCCCAACATGCATGTGCAACATTTTGCTAAGATGGATCCCACTGCAGAGGCCTTCTAGCTGGGTGTATGTCCACACATACTGTGGGGTGGCGGCTGCTCCCTTTCTGACCCCCAAGGAGCCTTCCTGCGCATGTGCAGACAGGGAAGTTTTTATTGACCTCAGGAGTGGGTGCCTTATCTCTTTACCTTAGCAGAGCTCAGCTTCTGCCACTAGCTTTGTCTTTGGAGTGCCTGGGTGAGAACAAAGCTTCAATTTTACTCCACTTGACAAACCCCAGTTGTGCAGCCCAGCGGCCCATCTATCTCCTACCTCAGGTCTACCTAGATCTTCCTCATTCTGTGGTGTGGAGTGAGCTTGTGTGTGTGTGTGTGTGTGTGTGTGTGTGTGTGTGTGTGTGTGTGTGTGTGTGTGTGTGTGTCCTGCGTTCCTTAGAAGAGGCTGGCAGGGAATGAAAGAGGAGCAGGGGGCGTAAAGGGATGTAGTTAGAGATGAGGTCAGAATTAGACTCTCTCTGACCCAGCCTTGCACCCCCAATTTCCAGTCCTCCTTTTGTCACTAACCACCTGTCTTTGAGCCCTTGTCTACTCATGTGTAAACTAAGGATAATAATAGCACCTATTCGTCACAGCGTTGCTGTGAGGAATTAAACAGACTAATGTCTGAAAAATATCCAGGGCTTTGTTCAACGGGACAAGTATTAATTGGACGATTATTTTGTGCCTGGCACCGTGTCTGGTTTGTAGGAAACATCAAAGAGGACAGTGCTGGGAAAATCAGATGCAAGAAAGAATGTGGAAGCGTTTCAAGTACTTTTCCCATGCTAGGTTGAATATTACCTTGCATTGAGTTGTTTACTTAATAAATATGTTTGAGGGCTCATTGTGGTGCGGTGTCGTGTTTTATTTTTTCCTGCGGAGGTTTAGGTAAGCGTGTGGATCACCCGGCGCACAGCCGACAGTTTCAGAGCAGGGACGGAATCGGTAACAACGGAACCTTTCTTCCCGCCCAGCGGTGCCTCTCCCCGCCGGCAGGAAATGCGTCAAGGACCGCGCCGCGCTGCGCCGCGCCGCCGCAGTCGGGCCTCGGTCGCCCTGGTAACGCGCGTGGGGCCGGTTCCTCAGCATGAACGTACGGGTCGCGCGGGCTGCGTGGGCCTGGGGCCGGGGCGTGAGCTGCCGCCGCGGCGCCTCGAGCTTCCTGCTGCCTCCCCCGGGCGCGGTGGACGTGGAGGAGCTGCTGCGAGATGCGACAGCGGCGGAGGAAGGGCCCCGGGAGGCCTCGGTGCGGCGGTTGCCGGGCCAGTGCTCGGTGCTGCTCTTCCCCGGCCAGGGCAGCCAGGTGGTGGGCATGGGCCGCGGTCTGCTCCGCTACCCGCGCGTCCGCGAGCTCTACGCCGCCGCCCGCCGCGTGCTGGGCTACGACTTGCTGGAGCTGAGCCTGCATGGGCCGCAGGAGGCCCTGGACCGCACCGTGCACTGCCAGCCCGCCGTTTTCGTGGCTTCGCTGGCCGCCGTCGAGAAACTGCATCACCTGCAGCCCGCGGTGAGGCCCGAGGCCCGGTGGCAGGCCGGGGAGAATGGGCTCTGCCCGAGCTCTCACAGCTAGGTCGCGGTCCAGCCGAGGCTCCAGCCTGCCAGGCCGGCGTGCTCCAAGGTCTGATCTGTTCGGCAGATCCTTACTGAGTTCCCACCGTGCCGGGCACTGTTGTAGGCCCAGGGGATACAGCCTACAACAAACAAAACAAGGATCCCTGCGCCTGGGGCGCTTGCATGTTAGGGCAAGGAGATAGATAATAGAGAATAAATATGCTATGTAAATTACGTAGTGTGTTAAAGATAAGTGTTTCAGAAAGAAGAATAGAGCAGGGAAAGGGGCCAGGGAGTGGAGGGCCGGGTTGCGATTTTAAATGATCCTTAATCATTTAATTAATTACTAAATGATTTTAGAAGGATTAAGCTTCACCCGTAAAGGAAGGGTCATTGAGAAGGTGATATCTGAAAGTATCAGTTCACTTGAAGTTGTGAAATGATTGCTATTAATATTTATCATCACAACAGTGAATGTTAAGCTCGTACATTACCCCCATTTCATCCTCACAACAGCCTTGTGAGGTAAGTACTGTTACTTAGTGGGTAAGGAAAGAAGACTCAGAGATATTAAAGGAATTAGTTTAAGTGGTCATGTCGAGTCATGATAATAACATTCATCCAGTGCCTGTCCTGGGCCAGGTCTGTGCTGAGCGATGTAGGGGTGTTATCTCCATGTAATTCTCTCAGCAGCCCTGTGAGGTCGGTCCTGCTGCTCTCCCCATTTCACAGATGAGATAACTGAGGCGCAGGCGTTAGGGAACTCTCCCAGGCTAAAAATCAAATCCAGAGGTGACTCTAAAGGTCATGCTCTTAACTTCTGTACTTAGCGTCCTCTGTCTCCATCAGCCTGAGGGGCAGCACCAGGGCAGAAGCAAGAGAATCCAGAGCCCTGGGTTGGCATCACAGCTCAACCAAGGAGTCCACCAGTAGGCTTTAACTTGCCTTGCCAGTTAAAGTTCCTCATCAGTAAAGGGCTGGATCAGTGATAGTCAAGGCCACTTCTGTGTGTTGTCTTCTAGCTGGAGCACCAGGCCAGCAGAACCTGGCTCACTGAACTGCTGAACCCCTGTCAGCTTGAAAGTGCAGAGCCCCGGACTGAACTCGCCTGAGAACTTGGCCTCATGTTCTTCTGCATGTGTCGCTGCAGGTTATTGAGAACTGTGTTGCTGCTGCTGGATTCAGTGTGGGAGAATTTGCAGCCCTAGTGTTTGCTGGAGCCATGGAATTTTGTGAAGGTACATAGGAAGAGGTTTGGTTTTTTTTTTTTTAATATTTATTTATTTGGCTACATCGAGTCTTAGTTGTGGCATGGGGGATCTTTCGTTGCGGAGCGTGGGCTCCAGAGCACATGGGCTTAGTTGCCCTGTGGCATGTGGGATCTTAGTTCTGTGACCAGGGATCGAACGCACGTCCCTGCATTGGAAGGCGGATTCTTAACCATTAGAACACCAGGGAAGTCCCAAGGTTCGGTTTTATGCATGGGGTATTGTCTTGCTGGGCTTACTGAGGACAAGGGGCACTACCAAAAATAATTCTGGACCTACTCAGGGGTAATAGAGAAGGGAGCCATGGGTGGGGGTGACAATGGGACCTGAGGACCAGACTTCACCTTGATTCCCTTTTAAGCTTGAAGGGTTCATCAGGGAATTTCTTTCTTCTTGTAGTCTTGTGAAATCTTCTTGCTTTAGTGTCTCCCTCTACTTATGTGCATTCTTAGTCCACTCGTGTACGTCCAGTGCCTGTCGTGTGGTAGATCATCAATAGATTCTCATTAAGTGAAAAAGAATAAATCAGTGTTTGATCGTGAGCCATATCAGTTCCACTTCTTAAGATTTTTGTGTATAAACATGTAAACATTTTTGCTTATAGCTAAATACAAAGGACTTGAATAGACATTTCTCCAAAGAAGATATACGAAGGACCAATAAGCACATGAAAAGATGTGCAACATCACCAATCATTAGGGAAATGCAAGTCAAAACCGCAGTGGGGCACCACTTCATACCCACTGGGGTGGCTTTAATTTAAAATCCAAAAGAGGAAAATAATAAGTGTTGACAAGGATGTAGGAACCTCACACATTGTTGGTGAAATGTAAAGTGGTGCAGCCATTGTGGAAAACAATTTGGTGGTTCCTCCAGTTAAGCATAGAATTACCATGTGACCCAGTAGCTCTACTCAGGTCTATATGAAATGAAAACATATGTCCACACAGAAAAACTTGTACACAGATGTTTATAACAGCATTAGTCATAATAGCCAAAAGGTGGGAATGATCCAAATGTCCATGATCAGATGAATGGATAAACAAATTGTAGTCGATCCATCCAGTGGAATATTATTCAGCCATAAAAAGAAATGAAATACTTACGTTGCAGTGTGGATGAACATCAAAAACATGCTACGTGAAAGAAGCCAGACACAAAAATCACGTATTTTTATGTGAAATGTCCAGAATACATAAATCCAGAGAGACAACAGATGAGAGGTTACTGGGCATGGAGGGAAGGAGAAATGAGGTGTTTTCTGGGCTGATGGAAAGTTTTGAAACTAGAGCTGGTGGTTGTACAACATGAACAAAACAAATACCACTGAATTATACACTTGAAACTGGTTATATTTTATGTGAAATTCACCTCATTGTTTTTTAAAAAAGCATTATAGGAAGGAAGCATTATCAAGGAAGTGGAAAAAATGTTTCATATTTCCACATCCTAATAAAACTGTTTTATACAAATACAGTTTTATGTGTATGTAATTTGCAGGATTATTGACATTCTGTGTTTTTTCACTTGACAATTTGCATAGTTATCTAATGCCTGCCTGGGAGGGTTTCCACGTTCCTTTGGGTTCTCTCCTGCCTGTTAACACAGGCTTTTAATGTATTTGCTCCACAGTTCTGCGTGTGTAAGGGCTAAAAGTCCAGTACAGACATAATACGGTGCCGGGTGAACGAAAGTGTGTTAGAGAGAAAGGGTGCAGGGTTTGTTCCTCAGACTTTGTTGTCCCATCAAACCCTGGATTGGTCCCTTAACCGCTCCTTGGTCTGGCCCAGGACCAGGATGATAGCTGTCCAGTAATTGCAGTCCATTCTTTTTTGTTTTGTTTTTAAATTTTATTGAAGTATAGTTGATTTACAATGTTGTGCTAATTTCTGCTGTACAGAAAAGTGATTCAGTTATACATATATGCTTTTTCATATTCTTTTCCATTATGGTTTATCACAGGATATTGGATGTATATCCCTGTGCTCTACAGTAGGACCTTGTTGTTTATCCTGTATATAATAGTTTGCATGTGCTAATCCCCAACTCCCAATCCTTCCCCCCGCCATGTTCCCTCCCCCTTGGCAGCCACAAGTCTGTTCTCTATATCTCAGTCTGTTTCTGTTTCGTAGATATGTTCGTTTGTGTCGTATTTTAGATTCCACATATAAGTGATACATGGTGTTTGTCTTTCTAACTTCACTTAGTATGATAATCTCTAGGTCCAGCCATGTTGCTGCAAGTGGCATTATTCCATTCTTTTTTAGACTAATATTCCATCATATATATGTACCACGTCTTCTTTATCCATCTGTCAGTGGACACTGAGGTTGTGCCAGGGACAGCACCCTGCCTTTTGATGATGGTGGTACCATATATGTATGGTTTCAGATACGTAGAACTGCGGCTTGTAGACTGGTGATGGATACCAATATCAGTGTCTCCAGCACACAGTGTGGAATTTGTGCTTTGCTTTTTGGGTCTGGGCTTCTCTTCTCCATTACGTGCCTTGATTTTTCCAAATGCACTTCTCTCTGGGTAGGTTTGTATGCAGTGAAAATCCGAGCTGAGGCCATGCAGGAAGCCTCGGAAGCTGTCCCCAGTGGGATGTTGTCTGTCGTCGGCCAGCCTCAGTCCAAGTTCACCTTTGCCTGTCTGGAGGCCCAGGAGCACTGCAGGACTTTGGGCATAGAGAACCCCGTGTGCGAGGTGTCCAGCTACCTCTTTCCCGACTGCAGGGTGATCTCAGGACACCTGGAGGTGGGTGTTCACGGGAGCAACCTTCCTAGACCCCCGTCCAGTCCAGAAGGTTGGAATTATTCCACACCTGGGAGCGCACAGAGCGTAGCAGGTGCTCTGCCCAGCCCTGGTCCTTGGGAGGCATCTGGGGGCCAGGGGTGTGTGTGGTGGAGCGAGCACTGCAGGGAGAGGCAGGAGGCTGGGGTACTGTCTCCGCTCCACCACGTACAGACCTTGGGCAAATTTCCAGCCCACGTGGAAAGTAAAGGGGCTGGGCCAGATGATCTCCAGGGCCTTCCTGTGATACGTTCTGGGCTTCTTACAGCCTATGGTCCAGTTGCTTCTTTGGAGAGAGAAGCTGTTTCCTGCTGGGTTACTCTGCCGTGCTCTACTTTTTCTTAGGTGTCTGTTTTTGCAGCCTTTCCTTCTGTCCATCCTTCCACTCACTGCTGCCCCAGACATCCTTTCTCGGGCAGCTCCTGTGTGGCAAGCACTGAGGACACACGGACGGATCAGCCGGGGTTCCTGCTGTCAAAGGAAGGCTGGCTGTGAATGGATGACTCCAGGTTTCAGGGCACAGTAAGGGTCAGGCTGACTACCAGGGTGCCAGGAGGCGGTGCCTGGAGGATGAGGTTGCCAAGAGCAGGGGCATCCCAGGCAGACAGGAGCGCCTGACGGAAGGGGCAGTTCTGTACCGTGTGCCTGGCTGGGGAGTGTTGAGTGCAGACCGGATGGGTGCTTCCCCGTCTTGTCTCCTCCGGTCCTCCGTCTGGTCCTGTGCTCTGTGGACGGGAGCTCTACACCGGGAAGGTGAGGCAGAGGGCCAAGGGCTTAGTGGTGGTGGAGGCAGGGTGAGAGCTCCCGTCCACGTCCCTCTGAGGTCCAAGTTTCCTCCACTTGACCATGCTGGTTCATCTCCCTGTTAAGGCCTTGCCAGTATGCCGGTGTCCTTACGTATCTCCTCTGAATCAGTGAGAGCCTCTGGGGCAGTTCTGAGATGACGGGAAGACCAGCTACGGTGGCCCCAAGCGAATCATGGAGCTGGTTGCTTATTCCCATTAATAGCCTTGGAAGGAAGCCCATAAGTGGGCCAGGAGGGGCCCCCCAGTCAAGGCAGGAGTCTCCCAGGCTCCCAGACAGGTGGGCATCCAGTGCAGGTGGCGATTCCTGGGATTCCCAGGTTTGGCCTTTGGTGCTGTTGGAAGTGCTACAGCAAACAGCTTAGGTGCGGGCAGAGTCCCCTGAGCAGGTGAGTCCCTTTCCCAACAGTGGATGTGAAAAAACTCCTTGCCCTTTGCTAGACCCATGCCTGGCCTGAGAGCCAGCCAGAGGAGCCTCTGGACCCCGAGGCTGTGTCCTTGACTCCTGTGGCCCTGACCTGGGACTTGAGTTGGATGAATCCAGAGGCTTCCCATGGAAAGCACTTAGAGACCGTGGCGGTGGTGCAGAAGTGCCCCCGAGCAGCTGTCTCCGTAGATGCCGGTGATCAGAAGTGTCCAGGCGTGGTGGGAAGGGCTTGAGCTGTGAAGTCCAAGAGTCTCCTGTTCAGAGAGGCGCTGGGGGCGTATCCCTCAGTGAGGTGGGGATGGATGGAGCGTGGAATTGGGTGTGAAGCACCAGGTCAGTCAGGTCAGGCTAGACTCTGCTGCAGTGACAGCCCAGACCCCTCCGTGCTTCCCAGACGCATGGTTCACACTCCATGACAGTTCGCTGTGCTGGGCTCTGCTCCACTTGGATTTCGCCCCAAGGCTCAGGCGGCTGAGCAGCCTCGGGGTGGGGGGGTGGTGGTGTGGAACAGATGGACTGACTCACGGCAGAGGGAAGTGACACGTGATGAGCCTCCTCGGGCTGAACTGGCCGTGCCTGGGCAGCAGGCTAAGCTCCTGCAGGGCGGGGCCCACAGAGAGGGACGAATGAGCACCATCCAACCAGAAATAGTCATCCCTCCCCTTTCGGGGCACAAATAGCTTCCCCGCTGTATTTTTTTTTTTTTTTTTGGCCGTGCCGCACAGCTTGCAGGATCTCAGTTCCTCAATCAGGGATTGAACCTGGGCCACAGTAGTGAAAGCCTGGAATCCTAACCACGAGGCCACCAGGGAACTCCAGACCCTGCTGTATTTTTTCCGGTGGACATGGATGGGCTTGGTAACAAGTTAATAATCGCTGCCCCTCTCTAGGGTTTGTATACCGAGCATAGTTCTTCATAGCCCTGTGACGTAACTGTTGTTATCGCCATTTTACAGGTGAGGAAACTAAGGCACTGACAGGTAAAGTGCCCAAGGTCACGCAGCTGCCACGACTTACCTTGAGTCGTCAGGAGCAGCTGGCCCAGCTTCTGAGCAGGCCGTGGATGGTGTCAGGTTGGAGGGACGTGGCAGATGGTTTAGTGCATAGGAAGGCCTTTGGTGGATCCCAGTGAAGGGCTGTCAGGGTGGTAGGCCTTGGGCTGTGTCCCGAGGGCACAGGGTCTCTTAAGAATATATACTGTTCTAAAGATGTTTGCAAGTGGTTCTAAGTTGGGGCCTGTTAGTCCCAGAGGCCCCTTTTAATCAAGCTCTTGTCTTCTCTAGAGGAGCCCAGATGAGGGGTTTCAGACCTTGGATTGTGAAGTGAGGCTGGAATCTTGTGAATTTTCATCTTGAAGGTTATGGAGTAACAAGAAAACAGGCTTAAAAAAATTATGAAGAGTAGCAGAATTCTAATTGAAAACTGACACTTACTAGATACTGCTTTTTCATTCATCAGATACCTCCTATTTGATCACTTCCCAGCAATCTTATATAGAAGTAGGTAAAATTGTGCTCATTTTATGGATGGACTAAAAGAAGTTCAGAGAGGCTGCCTGGGGCCACCGGGCTGGTGAGGGCTTCTGGGACACGACTCGGCAGCTGTGCAGGATGAAGTAACCGGTGCTGGTGTGTAGAGATAAGCAGGTCCTATACGTAGGACTGTGACATCAGCCAGTGGTGACTGCCTCTCTGTTTCTTCCCCTAAGATTTGCTTGGTTTAAACGTCCCTTCTTTTGCTTCCAGGCTCTGCAGTTTCTCCAGAAGAATTCCTCCAAGTATCACTTCAGACGCACCAAGATGTTGCCGGTTAGCGGTGGGTTCCACACCAGCCTCATGGAGCCAGCTTTGGAGCCCCTGGCACAAGTTTTAAAGGCAATTGATGTCAGGAAGCCTCTGGTGTCCGTCCACTCAAACGTTAATGGCAGTAGATACATGCATCCAGAACACATCCGGAAACTGCTGGTCCAGCAGGTGGTCTCCCCGGTGAAGTGGGAGCAGACGATGCACGCCGTATACGAGAGGAAGAAAGGCACAGAGTTCCCCAAAACTTTTGAAGTAGGACCTGGGAAGCAGCTGGGAACCATCCTGAAGAGCTGTAACCTGCAGGCCTGGAGGTCCTACAGTCACGTGGAGGTGCAGGAGGCTGACGAGGACCTGCACTAGAACCTGTAGGGGCCTCCCGAGGACCTTGGCGTGGAGGGCGCGTGGCTGAGGAGGCCGAAGGGGCTCCAGTGGGCCGAGCCCAGCCAGGCCGCCGCCTGCAAGTGATCGGGAGGGATTGTTTGCAGAGTGCTTTGAGCGCCACATAAAAAGCACTGAAAACGAGTATTTCTTTACATGACACAGTCCATTTCTCCCCGCTTGAAACATGTTCGAGTGCCGGGGAGAGATGCAGCCATGACGGTTCTGTGAAGACTGGTGAGTTCCTGCCCTGCCTCTTGAGCAGGCCCCTCCGCCTCTCGGGGGCTCAGGGGCTCCTCTGTACAAGGGGCGGGAACGACCTGGCTGGCAGGTGTGTTCTGAGGACTGGGAAGGGCTGGCCTGCTGCCATGTGGGTGCCGTGGGCAGGTGGCATGGCCACAAGGCTGACCAGTGGCAGACGGGCTCCTCTGCTGCCCCAGCATCCTCGGGCCACACACGGCCAGAGCCTTAGCTCCTTTGTCACTGAGGTTGAAGGGCTTTAGGACCCAGTGGGCCTTGGCAGCCATTCCGTCCACCCCTTCACTCAACAGTTGGGAGACCCAGGGCCCCATCTGTTTACTTACCGCACAGAAAGTACTGAGTGCCTGCTGTATGCCAGGGAGTGAGTGGCCTCTGCCTTGGTAGGGAAGAGGGTCCTTTAGCAAGGCGGGAGTGGTGCGGGGAGGGCGGCTGAGGGCCCTGTTTCCTCCCCCACCCCCAGTCAGCCCTTTAGACTGCAGTCGTGGAGTGTCTGCTGTGTGCCTGGGGCCTGGTTCGGCTCAGGCCCACCCGCAGAGCTTGTCCTCAGCTGCTCCACACCAGGAGCAGGGCGCAGACTCTCTGCTCCTAATAGCAATATTAAATACGAGTCATTCTAAACTTCTTGGGTGATTTTTTTCATTATTCAGCAATAGTAGGAAAACCATATTGGGAATGAAATCCCTGAGCTTGTTTTTTTTAATTTATTTTTATTTTTGGCTGCATTGGGTCTTCGTTGCCGCACGTGGGCTTTCTCTAGTTGCGGCGAGCAGGGGCTACTCTTCATTGCGGTGCGGTGGCTTCTCTTGTGGAGTGCGGGCTCTAGGCATGCGGGCTTCAGTAGTTGCGGCTCACGGGCTCAGTAGTTGTGGCTTGTGGGCTCTAGAGCGCAGGCTCAGTAGCTGTGGCACACGGGCTTCGTTGCTCCGCGGCACGTGGGATCTTCCCGGACCAGCGCTTGAACCCACGTCCCCTGCATTGGCAGGCAGACTCTTAACCACTGCGCCGCCAGGGAAGCCCTTTTTTATGTTTTTTTGATGTGGACCATTTTTAAAGTCTTTATTGCTTCTGTTTTGCTTTGGTTTTTTGGCCTCGAGGCACGTGGGATCTTAGCTCCCGGACCAGGGATTGAACCTGCACCCCGTGCATTGGAAGGGGAAGTCTTAACCACTGGACCACCAGGGAAGCCCCTGAACTTGTCTTTAAATGTTGCTGTTGTGTAGGCACATGTCAAACCCTGGGTAGGGTTTCTCTTTTTTAATTGAAGTCTAGTTGATTTACAGTGTTGTATCAGTTTCTGGTGTACAGCAAGTGATTCAAACTCAAACCCCAAACTCCTAAGGGTTTCTCATTTTTAGTTCTGTGTTTCTCAACTGGGGCCCTGTTGGCCTTTGAGCAGAACTGGTCTTCATTGTATGGGACTGTCCCGCGCTTGTGGGCAGCTGTCCTGGCCCCTAGCCATTACATGCCAGTAGCATTTCCGGGCATTGTGACCCCAAACATGCCCACACGTTCCCACAGCCCTTCCACGCTGAGAACCACTGCATATGTTGCCACAGAACCCAATTTTCAGCAGGGCCTGGGTTTGCGTGCTCTTTGGAGCACAATGAAGAAAGAACTATTATATATCTTCAAACTTTGTTTCAGAAAATTTCAAACCTTCACAGAGAACTTTGTTATTGTTTTTAAACAATGCTGAGGCTGTTGGAATCCCCTTTGCTGAGAGCTCTGAGAAAGCAAGCTCCCTGCACGGCCCAGGCTGTGGGTGTCTGGCTGGTCTGCGGGCAGCTCTGGGTACAGCCCCACGCAAGGGAGCCGGAGGAGCGGTGGAGGGCGGGTCTGCAGGCCTTACTGCTCCCCTGGACATAGCTCTTTGCCTCAAGGGCTGCCCAGTAGGAGGGAACTCAGGGACGCAGGTGGGCAGGGCTGCATCTCTACTTCAGGAGCCCTGGAGGGTTGGGTGGGCAGGCCCTTGCCCTGCCCCTGCTGACCCTGAATCTGGACAAGTGACAGAGGCGGGGGATTGTGAAGGGAGCTTTGGGAGGAGTCCTAGGGTGAGGGCCTGGGGGCCGTGGTGGACCCTACATCCTGTTCCTTGGCAGGACCTTGGACAGTTCCTGTGCCCTTGGGGACGATACCAGTGCTGTCCTCGGTCCGCAGGATCTAGCCCACCCCGAGTTGGGACTCGCACCTGCCACCACATCTCTGGTTCCATGTCCGTGGAGAACCTTGGCCTGCTTCTCCTTCCAGCCACTTGACTCCCCAGGTCTACCTGGAACTGGGCACCGCTCCCCTCCCGTGGTCTGTGTGTCCACTTTGCGTGCGGCAGTGCCCCGGGGCCTGCCACAGAACTGCTGCAGGAGGTCGGGGGGCATTGTGTGGAAATTCCCTAGGAATCATGAGGCCAGTGGGTGACCCCTGCCCTCTGCCTGAGAGGGACAGGCCTCTGGCTCTTCCCTTTAGGGACTGGAGAGTGCTTTCTGGTACTGCTGTTGACTCAGACTGAAGCCACTCTCAGCTCCTAAGGGCTGAGCATCTTTCCGCTACCGTGGAAACTGCCATGTGGAGCAGCCGGAGCGGGTTTGACTGGATCCCAATCTGATTGGGGTGGGAGGACCCTGGTGTGACGGAAGCCTGGGTCCCCTTGGTCAAGTCCCCTACCTCTGGGCCTCAGTTTCCCCCTAGTCGGGTGGGCTTGTCTGGAGCAGATGAGAGTGAAGTGCTGGCCCAAACGGCCGGAACCGCATCTGCTCAGGAGGTCGAGCACCGCGTGGGAGCTAAAGTTGTAGCAAACTAGCAAGGCCCCAGGGTTGTGTGAACTGGGAGACACAGTGGGTCAGACGCTGCCCCGAGCTGGCCAGTCTGCCTCCATGCCCAGGCCTGTCTCCCAGCCCAGGGCCTTTGTACTGCAGCTCGGATCCCCAGCCCCTCCTCAGCGAGGACTTTTCTCACCCACCGCAGGCCCTGTCATTTTCTCTGTCCTTTGGGGCCCTCAGAACACATCCGACAATACTCTCGGCTGCTTTATGTGCATTTTTTCCTTCCCTAAAATGGGTGTGAGATCTGAGGCAGGCACCCATGCTGTCTTCACATCCCCAGAACCTGCCCCAGAGCTGATGTAGTACAGTGGGGGCTCCTGATACCCATGGGTGGGAAGAATGTTGCAAACCCCAGGACAGGATGACCCTGGGGAATGTATCCCCAGACTCCTGCAGGGAGAGGCCACTGCCCAGCCAGCATCAGCTGCCACCTGGGGGCCCCATGTAGTGTTTCCAGTCTGTCTCTTCCCTGAGGAGCCCCACACTCCTGGAGAAGCCACAGGCAACCCTGGCCGCAATCACGTGGGTACATGGTTGGGTGGGCAGTTTGTCCTGAGAGCTCAGGATGGAGCAAGCTGGGTGGTCAGGGAGGACTTCCTGGAAGAGGTGCCTCTGGCTTTAGCCTTGCCACATCCTTGGCCACTCTGATTCTACAGTGGGTGCCCGGGCCTTGGAGTTGGTACATCCACACAGGGTGAGGCCTGGGATCACTTCCAGGTCTATAAGCTTGGTGGGGATGGGGTACTTGTCTGGGATAGAAAGGGACCTTTCCAGATGAAACAGCCTGCCACAGATGGGGCATCCGAGCAATTGCCTGGGAACTGGGAGATTCTGGGCTCACCCTGTGAGGTTCTGAGGGCCTGGCATAGTGACACCTTACACAGGAAAGGGAGTGAAGTCAGGCCTTAAAGCTGCGAAGGGCCGGACGTTGGGGAGCTGTGGCGTAAGGCCTGGAAGCCGCGTGGTCCCTTCAGTCATGAGGATTGGAAGGTGCTGGGGGACTGGGCAGGATGCACCTCCCGCGGGGTCTGGAGTGGGCCAGGGTCTGACCAGCCTGGCTGGAAGGTGGAGAGGCAGCTGCATCTGCTGGATCAGCTCCGGGGCTGAGTGGAGGGCAGGGAAGGCTCCCCAGCCCTGGGCTCAGGAGGGGGCAGGAAGACGAGGCTGCAGGAGGTGCTGGGTTGGGGGCGTGGAATGTGGGTGGGGGAGCTGGAAGAAGGTGGCTCACCCCAGCCCGCGGTTGGCATGAGGTAGGGGACTGGGGGTGGGGAGAGGCAAAATGGCCTGGCAGGATCTAGAAACAGCACTGGGTCCAGGTCTGGGGTGGGCCGAGCCCGCAGGGTGGGAGGCCTGGCATCCTGCCCCTGGTGCCCCCTGCCCAGCCCCCTCTCCGCACCATACCGCTGCGAGAATCCCCCCAGACTGCACTGCTCCAGAAGGAAGCGCTGGCTAAGCAGATGGGGGGAGAGCAGGCAGCCCAGTTACAGGAGGCACTGACAGCCTAGAGGAAATAATCCCTAATGGCAGACTTCAGGCACTAAGGCATGACAAGGAGGGATGAACCAGCTTGTGTTGGGCCAGACACGCCAGCATCTGCAGGTGCAGGAAGGAGCCAGGAGGCTGTGTGGTACACGTGGGTGCACAGGTGGCCAGGAGCACGCCCTGCCCTCCCCCAACCCGCAGGCAAAATGCAGCCCACACTGCAAACCCCCGGAGAGGACCAGAGGCTGTCTGGAAACCAACATTTTATTGAGCTCTCCTCACCCCACAGAAATCTATTCCAGCAGATTCTTTTTGCCACGGGCATCACAGATACGGGGGTGTGGCCAGCACTCCCCCCGCTGCGCACTATTTGACCGACCCCAGAGAGGGAGGCTCCTCCTCAGGACAGGCCCCCGCAGAGCAGGCTGGGGCCAGGAGAGCAGGTCATTAACCAGTAATGACCCCAGAGGTAAAATAAATTCATTTCTCTTACAAAAACAAGGGAAAAACTAGTATGAACCTCAGTGTCCCAGCACTCGGAGTTTAAATATAAAAAAGGGGCAACAGAAAACAGTTAAAAGCCAGCCAAACCGACAAGGCCACCTCCAGGGTGGTGGCGGAGCGGGCGGGGGGCCAGCCCCACCCCACGCGGGCCAGCAGCGGGTCAGTGGAGGCGGCGCCCCCAGCTGAGCGTCACCACCAGCAGCAGGGACAGCGCCAGCTCGGGCCACGGGCTGGGGGACACCTGCGGGATGAAGGTGGGGACGAGTGAGGACCTCCAGCAGGGACAAGGCAGGCGAGGGCGGGGCGGGGGAGCGCTCCGCTCAGAACTGGGCGGGGGGGGGGGGGTCTGGGGTGAGGTGACCAGAAAGCCGAGGGGCACAGGAGGGGTAGGAGAGGCCAGTGGCCCTGAGGACACGGCAGGAGCGGAGGCCAGCCCACCAGGGGCTGCCTGTCTGCCGGGAACTGGTGTGGGGGCCGTTCTGCTGTGCTGGCGGGGAGGGAAGGGGAGCAGTCAGGGAAGCTGCTCAGGACAAGGAGCCGCTGTGAGCCACCAGTCAGCCGCATGGAGGCGATTCCTGGCAGAGGGAGAAGCACGGCTCAGGTGTGGAAGCAGGCAAGGATTCGTGCATCTGGTCCACAAGCCAGAGTCTCAAACCCAGAGGCCTTTGGGACCAGGCAGCGGTAGAAACGGGGCAAGCAGGCAGGACCGGGTAGTAGGGAGTGGTGCTGACTGTGGCATCCAGAGAGGGTATGCCCCGTGGAGCAGCTGCACCACTGGCAGGAATGTAAGTCAAGGTCATGGAATCGAGGCTTACCCTGTCCCTGAGGGTCAGGAAGCTCCAGAGGCTTCTGTTCTCCCTGAGGTTAGTGAAAGCCACCATAAAACTTCTAAGAATGTCCCTCAGTCCTATGTGGCTGTAGGGAAAAACAAGCTGTAAGACAAAGGGGGGCAGGGCCATTACGCAGGAACAGGGGCGGAGACGGCCTTGACTGGAGGTGACAACTGTCACCCTATCCCCCTTCCCTGGGCGCCTCCACCAATGAGAGGCCTCTCTCCATGGGCTGTTGGTGGTCCCGTAGTCATCCTGCTAGGGGTCTGGACTTGCGTCCCGGAGCCGGACCCAGGGCAACGCCCCGCTGCCCACCGGCCCAGAGGCAGGTCCAGGGGAGGAGGAGCCGTGTTCTGAGAGGCCCGGGCTCCTCAGAGGAAGGCTGCCTCCCCGGAGACCAAGGGACCGTGTCAGCTTGCATCCCGGTCTTTTGTGGTAGGGTCTCTCCGTCCCCACCTGGGCAATTTTGTGAGGTTCCGAGAACCTGCAAGGAAGCCGGCAATTCCCGGAAGCCGAGTCCTCACGCGAGAGCCCGTGCCATGCAGAAGGCTCCGCCCACACGGCTGGGCACAGAGCTGCGTCTTGGCTCACTCAGCAATTCCCGTCATTTTAAGTCAAGGCTCTGCTGGGAAGGGGCTACCTCGGCTCGATGAGGGGAGGACAGAAAGGCGCCGGGGTCTGTGGCCCAGGCCAGCTCCAGGAGCTGAGGATCCAGCCAGCGGGGGAAGGGGGAGCTGCGGGCTTCAGGGCTGCCCAGGAGCGGAGCCACCAGGGGCCAGCCCTGGTCTGTGGGGGTCCTGGGCCGGGCAGGGGCTCGTCACCTGTACACGGTCATCCGGATGGGCTCGACGAACTGGGGTAGCAGCAGCCTCAGCTCCATCTCGTCAGCAATGGAGGCCAGCTGCATGGCCAAGTAATGGGGGCCGTCACTGCAGGGAGGCCACAGGGAGCTAGCTGTTGCGCTGGTTCGTCGCGACAGGTTCGTCGCGACAGACCGACAGGTTCGTCGCGAGGTTCGGGGGCAGGGAACCTTCACACACCCCTCCTCTGGCTCCCACTTTGCTTCAGAAGAAGCCCGTGGGGTCCCCTCCCCTGGAGTGCAAGTCCTAGACCCCGGGTAGAGGGCTGCCCAGGAGAAGCCTGTGCCCACCGCCCCCCCTTGTGGGAGTGCAGGGAGACACTGAGAGCCTGTGACAGCAGTCAGCTTCCCTTTCCCCTCCCAGGATGACTGAGTGCCCCAGAGAACCCTGGGAGGGACCCTGGCACATGTCCCCTGGACCCCAATCCTGAGATTACCTCTGATGGTACCACCCCTTCTCAGAAAGGGGGGGCTACCTGGCCCCTGTCTAGGCCCCCCATTCTCACTGAATGAGTCTCTGATGGAAACGGGGCCGTGCACACGCCCACCGGGCACCTGGGCCAGCTTCAGCTCTGCTCTCAGCGGGCTGCCCACATTCCATCCCGGTGACTTGGCTGGGAATTCCCAGGACCCTGAGCCCCTCCCAGCCTAGCCTTGGCCATCTGCCCAGTCTGGGGTAGGGGTTTGCTAGGGAGGGCTGGCCGGCAATCAGGTAGTGGGTTGGGTTCAAGTCAGGACAACACTGCCCCGGGCTCCATCTACAGATGCGGCGTGGAAGGGCAGGTGGCAGATTTTCGGGTCCCTCCAGCCCTAAAGTCCCGACCAGTCCCAAACCCCAAGTCCAGGACCTAACGGCTAAGCGATTCCTGAGGCCTAAAGCAGGGGGAAGCATCCAGAACCCTGGTGCTGATGCTGGGACAATCTCTTCCTGGCTGCCCTGACAACTGGGTCAGGTCTGCATCTGCAGTGGCCTCCTTCTGACTTTCTAAAACTGAATCCATCTCTTAAGAGGCCTTGAGGTGACTGTGGTCCTGAGGGCCAGGAGGCACCCTGTCTTAAGGCCACAAGCTTGAGTCATTTTGATGGCCAGTGCCATCCTGGGACTATGAATATGCTGGGTGCTCTGAGGGGGCCCCTCTGTGAGCTGCTGTCAGAGCACAGCTGCCTCACCCAGGGCACCTGCCTGCGTGACCACGCCCAGGGAATTTCCACTCTGCAGCCCTGTCTGGAGAACCCAGGAGGCTCTGCTAACCACCCGGCCACGGTCACTGACCAGCAATGGGGATGGGCAGGGCCCAGAGGCAATTGGGACCTACCTGTAGGGGGAGACAGGGTGGAACTCCAAGATATTGGTCATGCCGGGTAGCCCCTCACCTTGGTCATCCAGGAAGCCAGGGCCATGGTTTTGCAGGAAGGTGTACAAAAAGAGGTTCCTAGAGAGGGGTCTTGCTTGATACATTTCTTCTCTGGAGAAAAAAGAAGTAGACTGGATGCTTTGGGGTGTCGCTCACTAGTCACCTTACCTCTACCCTAGCTTCCCCGGCGTGAATCCTGCTGTGTATGCTTGCTGTGTGCCTCTGGGCAAGTCACTGTGCCTCTCTGTTCTGTCATACACCCCTCAGGGATTTGGAGAAGACTCATAAGCGCCCTTGCCTTTTTCTCTTTTTTTTTTTTTTTTTTGTGAAAAGAGAATCAGGGAATTCCCTGGCGGTCCAGTGGTTAGGACTTGGTCGGGGAACTAAGATCCGGAAAGCCGTGGGGCACGGCCAAAAAAGAAAAGAGCAAATCAGACTACAAACGTATGTTTCTAATACGGGCCCCCAAGAGGCCTGTAGTCAAACTAAAAAACCCAAGTGTCTGGTGTCACAGTGGCCTAAGGCTGGGCTCCAGCAGGAGAGCCAATTCGTTGGGTTCTGCCAGCTTCCAATTGCTACGCCCCTCGAGCAGAAAAAGCAAATGCAAGCTACACGAGGAAAAGTCACCCACAATCCCAACTCCCAGAGGGATATTGCCAGTTTCTAAACACATTCGCAGCACACACATTTTCAAAAATGGGATCACTCCTGGGGCAGGGAGCGGGGGGGAACGAATTGGGAGATTGGGATTGACATATATACACTACTGTGTATAAAGTAGATAACTAATGAGAACCTAAAAAAAAAAAGGGATCACTCCTTACATAGTATTTTATAACCTCCTTTCTTCGCTTGATGTCTCACCTCTCCACTCCCCTGGCTCCTTGCTAATAGAACTAGTTTTTGGGGTGGCCCTGATCTGTGTTCATCTAAGGCAGTCTGACACTCCTGTTCTCACTTTCCCGGCACGCCTTGCAGCTAGTGGTGGGCATGTCACCCAGTTCTGGTCAATGAGGTCTCAGAAGTCTGACATGGGGGCTGAAAGGGAGCAGACACAGCCTGGGCAGCAGTGCTTACATGTTCACATCATCGCTTGTGATAGCCGGTGAGGCCTGCGACCGTGTTCACCAGAATTTACCCCACACTGTATCAAACAGCCTTCAGTCCGGAATATAGTGAATGAAGAACCAAAGGGCCCGAGTTCAAATCCCAGCTCTTCCACTCAGCAGCTGTGTGATGTCACAGTTTTCTCATCTGTAAGGTACCCCCCCCCCCCACTGGGCTGTTGGGGAATGAAGGAATCTCCTTTAAGTACTTTGAGCAGAGCCTGGAACACGGGGGGAACAGGCACTGTTATGACCTCTGTACTTCAGTCCATCATTCTTATAATAATAAATTGTAGGGAATTCCCTGGCAGTCCAGTGGTTAGGACTCCCCGCTTCCACTGCAGGGGGCATGGGTTCGATCCCTGGTCGGGGAACTAAGATCCCACGTGCCGCGGGGCACGGCCAAAAAAAATTAATTGTATTAATAACTAATTGGCTTACACCCAAGTCTCCTGCTCCCCAGGCCAGAGTGGACCAGCGTTCATCCCTGAAGTGGACTGCAGGCAGGACGTGCACGGGCACAGAGACACGGAGCTAAACAAGCACGTGTGCGCGTACCGCGTGCTTTCAGCATTAAAGGGTGACGGCTGGAAATGCAAAGAAAGACAGGGCAGGGGCTCGTGGGCACACAGGTTAAGGTTCCTGGGTCCTCCAGGTGTCTCGGGGCAAGTCTAGACAAGTTATTCTCCACAGTGCATCCAAACTGCATGCAGAGATGGACATGATGTCATCAAGGGCGCAGACAGGTATCTGGGGGGTCTGGGGCCTTTGAGAAAGAAAACCACATAAGGACAGCATTGTTCCAGAGAGAATAAATGCCCAGAATCTGTATCAAAGAGAGATGGCTGTTTCAGTTTCCTGAGAGGGAGACAGTTTTACATCTGTTCAGATGCAAGCTCAGTGTGAAAGGCAGGTCCGCAGGAGCTGGGGCTGGAGAGATCAGACGTGTAAACACAGCCACAAAGGCCACAAAAGAGCCCCGGCCCGACATATGCCACCCGCACCTGTCAGGACAGCCCCTTCCCCTGTGGGCTGAAAGGAGCTGTCAGGTCAGATCTGGTGGGTGGAGGGAGGGTGGCCCCCGGCAGGGCTGGGGGAAGGGTGCTGCCACCTGCTGAGGGCACCTGCAGGCAAAGTATTAAGAGGGCCTGACCTAGCGACTCCCCCAAACCAGCAGGGAGGGTCACGGGGACTTTCCTAAGACCCCACACCCAGCAGAGGTACCACTCCGGGTGCCTAAATCTTCATACATTTGTTCTAGAGACTGCTGGGTATCGGTGAAAAGCCATGAGGGGAACCTAGATCCACCGGCCATCCTTGAGGAAAAAGTAGACGACAAAACTAGTATGGTTTGAAGCCACTTCTGTAGCCAGGGGTGACTTTCATCCCTTCCCCTTTTGATTAGGGGAGGCTGAACCAAGGTCACAAATCCTACTCCCAGGCCCCGGACCCCCGCGGGGTTGGGGCGGTGCATGGACACCACTTTGGGGCGGGGTGGGCTCAACTAAGTTAGGTTTACCTTAAGAAAACTGTAAATGAGTCTTAACAAGCTAGATCAACATACAAAAAACAGCATTCCTACAAGGCAACTAGAAAATATTATAGACAATAAATACATCTACAGAAATATAAGGGTTTTGATCAGGAATGAATTTAAGAAAGAATGCTTAAAATCTTTATGGACAAAAATTTTAAATTCCATTAACGGACTTAAAAGACCCAGATAGGGCTTCCCTGGTGGCGCAGTGGTTGAGAGTCCGCCTGCCGATGCAGGGGACACGGGTTCGTGCCCCGGTCTGGGAAGATCCCACATGCCGTGGAGCGTCTGGGCCCGTGAGCCATGGCCGCTGAGCCTGCGCTTCAGGAGCCTGTGCTCCGCAACGGGGAGAGGCCACAACAGTGAGAGGCCCGCATACCGCAAAAAAAAAAAAAAAAAGACCCAGATAAATGGAGACAGGTTTTAACACTGCACAGGTTGTAAGCCCTGTGAACTTGACCTTGTGTTAGGCTGGCATTTCAGGAATTGGGACCAGGAGCTCTTGCTGCCTTCAGGCCCCAGGCCCCAGGCCCCAGGGTGTCTATGCAAATGGCTATTTTCCAGGGAAAGTTACCCCATCAGGGAGATGACGTCATTTGCATCAGTCTCCCTGATCCCTCACCCCTCCCCCCCTCCCCAGCCCCCTGAGCACGGGGCTCTTCTCTTCCCAGGGATGGCTTATGGTCCCGTGGACACCCCTTCCCAAGGGGTCACAAGGGGACTTCACTGGGCACATGGCCTGAACCTCACCTTGACCCACCTTCTCAATATCCCTCGTCCCCAGTAGACGCCTAGAATCCCGGGCACCTTGTGTACCAAATGGGATGAGGGGCCCTACCAGGCAGGTGCCTGACCAGGGACAGTGGCTACCGGCAGCTTGGCCAGGCTGGGGGTGAGGCCTGTGCTGTGTCTGACCAGCTCCACGGATGGCTGAGCAACGGAGTGGTGCCTCCCCAACCAGACTGAACTGTTTGGGGGCAGGACCCACGTCTGCACCTTCATGTGGGTCCCCAGACCCCTCCGGACCTCTCTTGGGCTGGCCTGGGAAGAGAACAAAGACACCAGACTCTCTTCTCCCCTTGCTCATCATCTGAGCCCTGCACGGATGCTCCAGGACAGGTGGGGGGATCTTGGGTTAACGTCCTAACCCACCCACTCGCCTGCAGTGAGATCTTGGGCCAGACCCTCAATTTCCTTATCTGTTAAATGGGGATAATGGTCCCAAGATAATAGGGTTCCCCTTCCAGGCAAGAACAAGCACTAATTGTCTTATAATTCTGGCTCATGTCTGGGTATCTACTATTGTCAGGCAGTGATTTAAGCCCTCCCTGTACATGGATTAACTCTAAAATGCTCCCCACTTAATCCCGTATCTAAGTCAGAGAAGTGAAGATTGAATCCAAGTCCTCTGCCCTCTTGCTTCTAGCCAATGCAAAGGTTCTGGCTGGTATCAATGGAGGAGAATCAGCAGTCAGGCCTAGGCTGTCCTTGGGCCTCTAGATCTGAGCGAGAGAACAGTGTGGCCAGAGGGCTGGGGGCAGGGTCCCTACGGCAGCCTGCCAGCTCTGGTCCCTCCCAGCTACCGCATCACCCCAGTGGAGGCCCAGGGCCGGTCCCTCCTGTCTGGCCCTGCTCCTGCTGGGGTCTCCAATCTGATCTCCACTCAGCAGCCTCAAATCTGACCCTGCCACCCCCTCTTAGCTCCCCAGTCCCCTCGGGAGACATGCTACACCATTACCAGGGCCCTCTTCTCCCCCTGGTCGCCTTAGCCCTGCCACCCCAATCCTGGACCTGGTTCCCACCACACTACAGAGCACGTACCCAGACGTGCCAAGCCTCTAGTCTTTGCCTGGGCAGTGCCACTGGCCATCCTCAGTCTCCTTTTGACATCCCTGTTGGTCCCTGCTGGGTGTCCTTGGGTAAGTCAACCTCTGTGCCAAGCTTACTCACTCCTCAATGAGGACACTAGCAATAGCCATTTCACGGGGGACAAACAGAAGCTGGGACTTCCCTGGAGGTCCAGTGGTTAGGACTCCCGAGCTTCCACTGCAGGGGGCCCGGGTTCGATCCCTGGTGGGGGAACTAAGATACCGCAAGCCACATGGTGTGGCCAAAAAAAAAAAAAAAAAAAACACGTAAAAAGAAGCTGCCCTTACTGTTAATCTCTGCTTCCTGGCACACAACACAGAGCAGATAAATGCTTGTCGAATGACTAAACAAAGCCAAGTACTGAGGTCACTGCAGCTGCAGATCCAGGAGCCTGGACTGGTTTCAAGCATCTATTTTTTTCCAGCATATTTGCAAATGAGTAGTTTAAAACCCTTCTTTGGTGAAAGGAAGGCACACCCACCCAGGCTGCAGCCCACACATACCCTCCTGCACACTCAGTGGAAACCCATCTTCCTCCAGAGCTCCAGATGCAAACTGCTGTCCCCACAGCCATGAGGACACCTGCAGGGCTTGGAAGGGAGGGCAGGCTCTGGACCAGCCAGCCTGCAGTGTCACTGGCTGTGTCTCTTCCACACACACACTGAGATGGGAACAGCTGCCCCCTCTTTGGAGGGGGGACCCTCAGTTGCCCGAAGCCCAGCCTTCCCCCTGTCCCTGCAGGCCTTGCAGCAAAGCAGGAACAGGTGATGACCCCTCTGGGACCACATCAGAGCCATCTGGTAAATGCAGTCCTGGGTGCCAGGCCAGTGGCTGCTGGGTGGATCCAGCTGGAAAGCCCTGGTCCCCAGTCTTTTCCTTTGGGGCTTCCCGCCCCCTCCATGAGCAGGGCAATGCCCTGGCTTACAGAGCACCCAATGCTCAAAGCATCAAGTGGAAAAGCCCTGACCTCAGCAAGACAGACCCAGCTTCCAGTCCCAGCTCTGCCACGGCTGTGTGACCAGAACCAGAGAGGGCTCTCCAGCACAGAAGCGGCACAGCCTCCAGGACTGTTCAGAGGAATGAAAGATACCACTGTTGCCCATTTTCTGCCACCTAGCAGGGGCTCCACAGCTGGTTAAGAAATCAACAGACCCAGAAGGGAATGGGAAACAGCTAGCCCCTACTTCTCTGGGGGCCAGTTTGACAGTCTCTACCAAAGTCACAAATGCACACAACCCTTTAATTTCTGGAAATGTGTCCTCCAGTGAGGCCGGCCTGTACCTGGCAGGATCTTGCTGGGCCAAGATCCTGAAGGTGCATGCACACAGCAGGGGGCACGACTTAACGGTGCTGCCACAGGGGTAAGAAGAAAAGACAAACACCTCCACCTGCGTGAGTGCATCTCCTGAAGGAGAAAGGCGATTAGTAAGGAGGGGAAGGGGCCTCTCTGGGACAAAGGTAGGAAGGAGACTGAATTTCTACTATAAATGTTTTCCTCTTCCTGAACATATGCTGGTATCACTGATTCAGAAAATAAAGCAAAAGCAACTGTTTCAAGTTCATAGCTTTAATTTGCGGTCTCAGATACTGATGTTTGTCTTAAAGGTCTGTTTCAGGAATCAGGCATCCAACCCCTCCCAGCCCCACTCCCCGCCCCTGCACCACCGCTCCCTCCCCACCTGGCAGGAGAGGTCCAGACTTATGAACCTGCAGACGTCCCAAGCAGCTGGTCTGATGTGGGTGGGGCTCACTTCCCTTAAGTGAAGGAGAAATACCTGGGGGACAAGGAGAGAGGAAAGAAAGGAGGGAGAGGAAAGTAAGGAGAGGGAAAGGTTATTTCAAGCAAAAGGTTGGAAATTCACCTGTGGGGTGGGCAGGAGTTAGAAAGCTGCAGCTTGGAAGGGACCCCCCTCAAGTCCTACTGCCGCAGCAGCACCGGAGCCCTCCTTCCACCTTGAACCTCAGCACAGGTGCTGGCCTGAGCCACCTGGGACCAGGCGCAAACACTGCCAGCCACCGAGCAAGAGGCTGGGGTGGCCTCAGGCAAAGGCTGCCCACTCTGGGCCCGGTGCTTCTCGCTCAGTAACCCCACACCCTTTTTATTTGCATCTAGAGTCCAGCCTCCGTCAGGACTCAGGGTTGGAACCGGGAAGGGCTTGTCACACACATACGTGGGAGGAGCTACATTAAATCTGGCCTCAACCCCAGGACACACCCTTGGCCGCAGTTTAAGGTCACAGTTTGGCTGGAGTTGCTCAGGGCTGACTGGGCTCCAGGTCCCCAGCGCCTGGCCCGATGAGCTCCGGAATGTCAGCGGGAAGAACGAGGCAAGACCAGCGCCCTCTTCTCCTCCCCACCTGGGCAGGTTGGCCCCGCACAAATGGAAGGAGCTGGGGCCTCTGGGTAGCGTGGAAAGAAGTCACGATTAGCTGTGAGTGACAAGAGCAAGCTAAGGACCTGCTGTTTATGCAGATGTTGATTTCTCACTGCTTACACAGTATTTATGAATGGAAACGCTGTAGCAAAGGGGCCCTGGGCTGGGCGCACACCTGGGTTCTGCTCCAGCTTGGCTGTGCTACTCTGGACAAATTCCTTAGCCCCTCTGGACCCCTAATTCTTCACTTGTAAAACAAGCATTGGGGACAGATTCTTTTCTGTCCTTTCCTGCTCAAATATCCATTAAAAAAACAAACAAACTGTAGAGAAAGTGTAAAAGATTAATAATTCTCTTGACAACTAATTTTGAAATGGTTTTCAACCAGTTTGCTGAGGTCTGAAAGTTTCTGTCCCGCCCCAAATTCCTCAGTTGAAAACCTAATGCCCAGTAATGGGAAAAGGAGGTGGGGCCGCTGGGAGGCAAACAGATCATGAGGGCTCTGCTAGTGGGTTTCGTCTCTTCTAAACGAGGCCGAGCAGAGCTCCCTTCCCCATCCTCCACTGAGGATACAGGAAGTCTGGGGCACCCTGACCTTGGACTTCCAGAATCCAGAACTGTGAGAAATAAATGTCTGTGGCTTATGAACCGTCCAGCTTGTGGTATTTTGTAAGAATACACACTTCAATGAATTGAACAGAAAAAAGGCAGGGGAAACATGGTGAGGAGACCCTGGCAGGCCAGGTCGGAGGGGATCCCAGTCAACCAAGTCCTGTTGACACCCCTGTGCTTCTCCATCACCATTAGAAAGGAAAGGTGCCAAGATACCGCCTGGGTCTGCAGTTTAAGGAGCATGTATTTCAAACAGTAAATGCCGAAGAGGGTGTGGAGAAAAGGGAACCCTCCTACACTGTTTTTGGGAATGTAAACTGATGCAGTCACTATGGAAAACAGTGTGGAGTTTCCTTAAAAAACTAAAAATAGAGCTTCCATAGAATCCAGCAATCCCAATCCTAGGCATGTATCTACAAAAGGTGAAAACTCAAATTCAAAAAGATGCATGCACCCTCAATGTTCATAGCAGTGTTATTCACAATTGCCAAGACATGGAAACAACCCAAGTGCCCATCAACACATGACTGGTTTTAAGACGTGGTGTGTGTGTGTGTACACAATGAAATATTACTCAGCCATAAAAAAGAATGAAGTATTGCCATTTGCAGCAATATGCAATATGTATGGACCTAGAGATTATCACACTCAAACAGAGAAAGACAAATATTACATGATATCAGTTATATGTGGAATCTAAAACAGCACAAATGAATTTATTTACAAAACAGACTCAGACACAGAAAACTTATGGTTACAAAAGGGGAAGGGGGGGATAAATTAGGAGTATCAGATTAACAGATCCACACTATCATATACTATTTTTTTTTTTGGCCGCGCCAGGCGGCATGCGGGATATCTTAGTTCCCCGACCAGGGATCGAACCCGCTACCCCGCGGAGTCTTCAACACTGGACCACCAGGGAAGTCCCCACACCATCGTATATAAAATAAACAAGGATTTACTGTATAGCACAAGAAACTACATTCAGTGTCTTGTGATAATCTATAATGGAAAAAAAAATTTTTAAATATATATTGTTTCTGAATCACTTTGCTGTACACCTGGAACTAACACAATACTGTAAATCAACTATACTTCAATTAAAGTACCTAAGAAGAATTTAAGTGAAGGACTACGCCCTGCTTTCTTCAGGTCTGGGTCTCCCTCCAGCGCTGTGGCGTCTCAACCACTCACGAGATCCTGTCACGGAGCGCTCCAGTCAGCAGCCCTGGGGGCTCCCATTTCCTCCCTGGGACAGATCTCAGCTCCCCACTCCCACCTTTTCACACCCTCAACCCCACCTTTACACCCTCCTTCTGCCTTCCCCAGGTTGGCATCAGGGACCTGCTTCTTCCTCCAGGCCCAGCCCAGAACCCACCTCGTTCCAGGACAGAATTATCTGTTCCGTACCCAGCATCCTGCGTAAACAGACCTGGATTAGGCACTTAGCCCATGACGGGTCTCATTAAATGTTTACCTGTCTATCTGCCCTGGCTCAGAGCAGGAACCCTGTGAGCGGGGACAGCCCAGTGGGAACCAGACAGTACAATGTCCAATAGAATGAGGGAACTGGGCTCACAGGACAGTCGGCTCCTGGCTGGGGCACCCTGGACCGGACAGCCTCACCTTTTGAGAGGAGGCAGAGGCTGCACGCATGGTACACGGTCAGCGCTCACTAATGGGAAGCTCTCGTCTGGTGAGTCTGGAGCTCAGGAGAGGCGCATGCCCACCCTGTGTCAGAGCTGGGATTTCCCGGGTGCGTCATTGTTGGCACACGGGAAATCCGGCCCATCTCCCTGCCGGGACTCAGAGCCTCCTCTGAGGTCCAAGCCAGACACAAGTGACCCTCCCCAGATAGCCACGTGGGGCTGCCCGCTCCGGCCCAGAGCTTGCATCTCCTGTCAGACTCTGGGTGACCCCGTGTCTTCTCCCACCTCCAGAAAAACAGGTTTACCAAGCAGTGCCTGACAAGGCCCAGCGGGTGTTTTGTGTCGTCACATCCTAATATTGACACTAGGATAATCAGCTGCCCTCCGCGAGCCGCCCCAGTGCCCTGACCACCAGGCCTGGCCTCTCCTGCCTGCCTCAGGGCCCATGAGGGACTTGGACCGGGGACTTATTTGCTTACATCCAGGGCCCGGCCCCAACCAACCCGCGGCAGGACAAAGCCACGACTGCACACGTCCACTCCAGACCCGCTGCAGGCTTCCTGGTGGCCGCCGACAACAAAATCCCGAGCGTGCCGGGAACTTCCTTGAAACCCCTTGGAATTGTTCTGAGCCAAGAAAAAAACAGCCGGACTCTCGTGGGATCCACTATGTCCACGGCAGGGGAAGCAAGAAGCCATTAATTGTCTACAAACTTAATGGGTTCACTAAAAACAGGATGCTTTCCAGGGAGAGGGGAAAACACCTCCGAGGTCAGGGTCAAGACCCACCGATGGATGGAGCCCTTCGCAGTGTGCCCCCTTCCATTTACTAGAGGATTGGACGTGAAAAAATGGACTATAACACTGCTCTCTGCTTTCTTTGCAGCTCAGTTTTTATACCTACTAACCACTTAAGAAAATTTACAATAAACATACATACAACCGTCTAACCAGCTTCTTCCCAGAGTGCCCAGGCTGTGACGGGCACTGGAGATGCTCTAATGAGTGTGACCTTTCTAAATTCCTCTTCTAATGGAACTACAGGCTAGTGTAAATCACACGAAGTGAGCACACATAATTCCCACACTGTCTTGAGTGTCCTGAAGACAGTATAGTCAAGTCTTAGGCCAGCCCACACTCTGGAGTGTTTCTCCCAAGACTGTTCCTTACTTTCTGAGACAAACCGCATTCTGTCTATGTAATGTGTATGTCTCTAAATAAATCCACTTCTTACCTATCCAAAAAAAAGGTACTAGGCCAGAGGGACCGCTGGGAAGAGTGGGAGGGCTGTGGCTTTAGATCAGGTAGTCAGGGAAGACTTCTCAGAGAAGGCAGCAACTGAGTTGAGATGATGAGTCTGACATGCACAAAGACCGCGCTGCTAAGTACATCACTCCATCCCTCCCATGCAAGGCCACACAGAATCCCTGATGCTTGGAGAAATATTCCTGCTGACATAGTTCCACCAAAAAAAGAAAAAGAAAGACCACCTGGCAGCCATCTTAGAAGGTAGATTAAATATGTTCCCCACCCTTGCAGTGGTTAAGAATCCGCCTGCCAATGCAGGGAACACGGGTTCCATCCCTGGTCTGGGAAGATTCCACATGCTGAGGAGCAACTAAGCCCGTGTGCCACAACTACTGAGCCTGCGTGCCACAACTACTAAAGCCCGCGCACCTAGAGTCCACGCTCCGCAACAAGAGAAGCCACTGCAATGAGAAGCCTGCGCACCGCAACGAAGAGTAGCCCCCGCTCGCCGCAACTAGAGAAAGCCCGCGCGCAGCAACACAACAAAGACCCAGCACAGCCAAAAAGAAATTAAAAAAAAAAGTTCCCCACGCTAAAGGACATTTTGAGGCACTCCCTGAAAGCTCACACTCTGGAAGCCACCCTCTCTAGACCCCTCAGGCATTTTAAACCAAACCCAAGCAAAAATAAACTTGTACAGTCTAATGTTGGTAAGGCTGAAGAAGCCACAGTGACCTTGAGGTTAAAACGGTGGGAAATCCCCAAATCCTGGAATGAGAAGGGGGGGGAGATGGGGGGGTACACAGACAAGCAGCACCAGCAGCCAGGTGCTAAGACTGGAATCCAGGCCATTTAGAGACCAGGTGCAAATCACCCAAAAAGTGCTGTTCCTAAGGACCCATTCCAAGGGCATGTCCAAAATAAGTAGAAATAAGATTAAAGTGTTAACTCCAGAGAAGTCAGTAACAGCCACCAACACTTGGGGGTGGTGTTCCTCCGTCCCTGTTGGGAAACCTCACGGACCCATTTTACAGAATGAGCAAACTGAGGCTCAGAGGTGGAGTAGCCCGTCTAAGACAACACAGCTGGAAAGTGGCTGCGTGGAGAGTTTGGCCTGGCTTCTAGGAAACGGCTCATAATGCCTCCTGAACTATGTCTCAGTTTCTCCATCTGTAAAATGAGGCCTACCATCCTTGGAGGCTGGCCAGCACAGAGCCCTCCCTGGCGTAGTAAGGATAAAACCGATAACCCTCCCTTCCTCCCTTCCTCCCTTCCTCCCTTCCTGGGCAGCTGGAGCAAAGCCTGCGCAGAAAACCAAGCCACATGGGTGCTTGAAAAATGTTACAACAGCAGCGGCAGCAAGAGCAACAGCAGCAACACCCGGCCCCCAGGGTGGCTCCTTCTGGCGAAAATTACAGTAACAATGAACGGTTTACAAAACGACTCACACCCAGGAGGTAACGAGCCCGGGGCACCCCACCCCCACCCCCAGGGCTGGTTGGGGCCGCGCGGGGCTTGCGGCTGGACCCCTCTTGGTCACCGGATAGAACGCGCCCGGCGGCCCCTCCAGCGCCGCGGCGCCCGGCGGTCCCCGGTTTACACAAGCGAGCCGGGCGCCTTCCCCGCGCGGCGCACCTGCACTGGGCGTGGGTAGGAGGAGGGCGCCGCGCCCGCTCGGCGCGCAGTTCCTGTTCCGGACTTCCCCGCGTCCCGAGTCCGGCCGGTTTCGGGCCCCTCGAAGGTGCGCGGCTCCGGGGCGCCCCGGGGTCGGCGGGGACCGGTGCTCGACGCCATCTTCCGTTTTTTGGTGGCCGCGCGGCTGTACCGTCTCGGCCCTGGGCCTCGGCCCTGGGCTGGCAGCCCCGCTCTCTGGCCCGTCCCCCGAGGACGTGGGAGCCCGGCCCCGGAGGCCGCGCAGGAGGGAAGAGCGGGGCGATGCGGCGCCGGGTTCCCGAGGCGCGGCGCAGAGGGGCCGCCCCATTGCACAGATGCGGAGACTGAGGCCCGCAGAGGCCCCGGCTGCCACGGTCGCCAACCGGGAACTGGAGCCCCCGCCAGCGAGGAGGTGTTTCGGAGCCGGGGTCCCCAGACGTCGCCCGCGAATAACACCCGGGACAGGGAAACCTGGGTACGGGTCCCCCACCTTCCAGCCGGCGCCCAGGGCAGCCCCCGGGCGCTTACCTGCCGGGCTCGGGCTGGGCAGAGGGGCGGACGCCAGCGGAGTTAGGGTCACAGCAGGGGGGGCAGGGCTCGGACTCACCTCGCGTCGGCGGTGGCAATGGCGGTGACGGTGGCGGCGGCCGCAGCGCTCGAGCCGGGAGGCGTATTGTCTACGGCTAGGGGCCCGCGCGCGCGACCATATAAAACGCCGGGCCCCGCCCCGGCCCGCCCTCAGGGCCGCCTCCCCGGCCAATAGCACGGACTCCAGGACCCAGTCGGGTCCGAATGGCAACAGAGCTGCTACAAGCGTGATCTGTTTACTTGTTTACTGTCTTTCTGCCTCCTGCGGTCTGCAGGTTTGTTTTGTCGCGTGCGCTGGTTTGCTCCGGGGAATATTTGTGGATGAATCCCCTGGCTGCGTTTGGGTGGGTATTCCAGGATCTTTATATCCTCAAAGAACTCCTAGGGGATTGATGCTTTTTTCTTGCCCACGAGGCTCAAAGAGGACTTAATGACCTGCTAAATGACAGCATGAATTCAGCGTTCAAATATTGGCGCTCTTAGTGCTGGCAGCTTCAGGAGTTAGGTTTTGTTTGGTTTTTTTTTTTCTTCAATTTTTTAAACTGTGGTAAAATGCACATAGCAAAATTTGCCATCTTTACTATTTTTAAGTGTACTGTTCACGGGTATTAAATACATTCATAATGTTGGCATCCACCTCCATAACTCTCCATCTTTCAAAACAAACTGTGTACCACTAAAAAGTAACTCCCCATTCCTCCCTCCCCCGGGTCCTGGCAACCATCAGGCGTCAGGTGTTTTTAAGCCTATTTCACAAATGTGAAAACTAAGACTCAAACTTCTGTAGAAACAGCATCAGCAGCATTCTACCAAAGCCTGGGGTCTTCCTGCCCCACGCCTTCCCACCCCGCATCCTTCCAGCTGCACCATCCATCACACCTCCGTTCCCATCGCCATAGTGGGGGCAGCCCGCCCTGCTCTGGCGCTCCTGGGCCTAGGGGGAGATGAGTGGCAGAGAAGGGCCCCCAGAGCCTCGGGGGAGGGAGGAGAAATCAGAAAAGGTCCAGGCAGGGTGGTACCCAGCCCTGGGGTGGGCTAAGGAGGTGTAGGGTCTCGAGTCCCCAACCTGTTATTGCTGGGGTGTGTTGAGGTAGAGGAATGCAGAGCAGAGCATTGGGGTTACAAAGTAGCTGTTGTCCCAGGAACAAAACAAAGCTTGTTTACCTCAGTCCTGCCGCCTATTGGAACAGAGAAACAGCAGGGTCCGGGGAGCTCCCCTCGCCTTAGTTCTGCCATTTGCTACCTGTTGGAGATCCCCTCACCCCTTCTTCCCGCCTCTGGAGTGATGACACCGATACGGATTTTTCCTTCATTGTTCTCATCTGTGAAATGGGATGCCGGCATGCCCCCTCCCCCCACCACCACCCTATAGGGTTATAGGGAGGATCAGAGGAGATAATCATCAAATGTTTAGTAAACTCCCAGCAGAGTTTAAGCTTCAAGGCCCCTCCCACCCTCTCTTCTGGCCTCTTCTGATTTTGTAATCCTTTCTTTGAGGGCCTCCCAAATCACATTGACTCCAAGCCCTACAAAGCCTGGATTTCCCTGGGCTGCTAATAGCCACAGGGTGCTTTACAGGCGGAGGGAGGAGCCCTCCAAAATAGGGACCTCTCTCCAAAAGCAACTCTTCAGATGAGAAAACAGACTCAGAGGGGAAGCAATGGCATGGTCTCATCTATGTGTGTAAGAATGCTTCCAGAGGGGTCTCAAGGCTGAAGCCATGGTGCCAGGTACAGAGTAGGCATTCAGTAAACATTAGCGGAACAGCTGGAGGAAGGAGGACAGTTTAGGGACAGATGGGGGATAGAAGTGCCCAAGGAGGGGGTGGGTGAAAATATTTGCCTTGCAAGGTCCCCAGATAATATGCAGATCAAACGGACAGGAGGAAGAAAAGCCTTTTGGATGGGAATTGAGCCTGTAGAAGGCCTTGCCTTCCTATCAGTCCAGAAGAGATTAGATGGCAAATGATAATAGCAGTAACAATAACAATAGGAGCTGCCAGGATCTCCTCAGATCCCTCAACCCCAGGGCTAAGCACTTTCTATTATCACCTGTAATTCTTACCACTGTCCCATGTTACAGACACCCGTATACCCACAAAGGGTCCATGTACAGGCAAGAGAGACCTTGTGGACCCATTTTACAGATCAGGAAACTGAGGCTCTGAAAAAGGAGGCCAGCCACTTGCCGGAGACCACCCAGCCCTTGAGCAGCAGAAGCAGATTGAAGCCTGGGTCTCCCTACTCCTGCTGCAGTGTCCTTTCCACCCTCCATGGCTGGCCTCCAAACCTCCTGGGCCTCACCTTCCCCTTCCCCATCGGGATTTGCTGGCCTGTCCCAAGGCCATCAGGCTGTGGATCCTGCGTCATAAAACACCACGATCCCGTGGGCAGTCCCTTCCTTCCCTGGGGGCCTCCTTCCTGAAGAGCTGCCTGCTCTGGAGCCTCCGGATTCTCCGAGCCCCAGGCAAGCCCCTGCTGCTGAGGCCATGACCATGTCTCTCCGCAGTTCAGGGATCCATGACCCAGCAGACCCTCTGCTCCAACTTAGGGTTGAGTTTTGTCCTTACTGTGACTTTCTCTGATCATCCATTTAACAAATATTGACACCTACCATATGCCAGGCAGGGGGGTAGGTGATGGGGATCTAGAGACGACACATTCATGGCATTAATAAAGGGCCCACATCCAAGTGGAGGAGAAACCAGTGACAGGAGAATAGAGCTCTGGGCAGCCGGGCACACAGCGTGCACTCAAGGAGGGAGAGTAAAGCCAGGCAGTGTGTGAAGAGTGGGGGCGGGGTGGGTCTTTTAACCAGGGTGTCAAGGGAAGCCTCGGTGAGGACGCAACCTTCCTGCAAAGGCTTGAGAGAAGTGAGGACGCCTTGCAGAGAGATGAGAACATTCCTATGAGAACATTCCTCCAAGGCCCAGGAGGGGAGGAGAGGGCAGGTGGGAGCCCCAGGGAGAGGGCTGGCCAAGCACGTTTGCCGAGTGCTGGCCTTGGCATCCAGGACCCCCCTGTGGAGCCAGACGCCAGAGCAGGTTTTAAATGGCTGTCTTTCCACGTGCCATCCCAGACTATTGTCCCAGCCTTGGGACACCTTATCTGGAAAATCCTCCAGCTTTGACAGGGACTTTGTAATATCAGGAGGGACCCATCAAAGGGCTTCGAGGTTCTCTCCTGAGCTGAGCCTGAGCTTCTTGCCAGGAGCTAGAGCAACCTCACGGTGACATTCCACCCGCGCCCACCTGGTGGACACCTTGTGGGGATACCTTCCCAGGACAAGAGGCTGTGTGGCCTCCTGAAGGGTAGATCTCCTCACTTCACGGATGAAGAAACCGAGCCTCGGAGATGGGTCCTAAGAGGTCCGTGACCACACAGCCAAGAGATTGCAGGGCTAGGGCTTGAACCCAGGTCTCTCTGACCTGTCTGATTTGGGGGTCTGTGAACCCCCTGAAGTGAAACAAAATGGCAATTGGGGTAAAAGCATTTTCTGGGGAGGGAACCTGCAGCCTGGTGGGTGAGGGCTGGGACTTCGGGGCCACACAGCCCTGAGTTAGAATCCCGACTCTGCACCTAAAACTCGCGTGGCGTCAGGTAGGTGCTTGGGCCTCTCTGAGCCTCAGTCTCATCCTCTGTGAAATTTCCCACCTCCCAGGGCTGCTGTGAGGATGAACACACAGGAAGCCCTCAGCGTGATGCCTGGTACCCAGTAGGTGATGGGTAAACCCAGAGGCTCTTATTGCAGACAGGGATTAAAAACTGCTGAAGAGTTTGAGGGAATTCCCTGTCAGTCCAATGGTTAGGACTCCGTGCTTTCACTTCCGAGGGTGTGGGTTCAATCCCCGGTCAGGGAACTAAGACCCTGCAAGCCGTGCAGTGCAGTCAAATTAAAAAAAAAAAAAAAAGAAAGAAAGAACTGGTGAAGAGTTTGACATATTCACAAAAGAAACTGTATCTTGGAGATGCGTCATTTATTAAATGAAATACACTTTACAGATCAGTGTGTCCAGTACAATCCCACATTAAAAAAAAATCCATATAGAAAAGTCTGGAAGGAAATACAGCCCTGCAAAATGGGAATAGTGATCATCTCTGGGCATAAGGATGATAGGCAGTTTAATGTTTGGCCTTGTGTTCTTCTGTATCTTCCCGGTTTTCTATACAGAAGTACATTAACTTATGCTAGTATCAGAAATACATCACTTTTTATTCTAAGAAGAGGAAGAAAAGTATGTTTGGTCTCGTCCCAGGCCAGAGCTGAGCCAGAGACAGCAGCAAGCGCCTTTTGCTCCAAGTGAGACAGAACCAGGATAGAGTTCACAGTGGGTCTTAGGCAGGAAGTACAGGAGCTCAGGAGAGGGAAAACTAGGAGCTGGGATCCTAGAGAGGAGGCAAGCATATCAGGAAAGGCTTCCTGGAGGAGGAGGTATTTGAGGGCACCCTGGAAAGGGGCTGGATTCCAACTGGAACAGAAAAATGGGTTTGGCCTTATTGCCCTGTGGGTACCTGGGAGCCATGGAAGGCCTCTGAGCAGAAGAGGGAATAGACCTTTGGGAATTGGAATCTGGCAGCCATGTGGGGAGGTATTAGAGAGGAAATGATGCCTCGGAGTCTCTGAGAATGCCCAGGGCTCTTGAACGGAACGCCCCAGCCTCCATCCAACTGATAACAGTGCCCAGGTTGCCCCTCCCCCAAAGCTCCGCCTCCTTTATTTTGTGTTCCACACCCAGCCATACTCACTGTCCTCCAGTTAGTGAGGCCCTCTGTGGACAGAGCTGTTGTGAAGCCTCTGGGAACCTTATTACATCCCCATTTTACAGGTAAGAAGACTGAGGCTCAGAGAGGCCAGCTGAGCTGCAGGGTAGAGAGGTGTGGATGCTGAGGGATGAGAGACGGGACCTTCCCTTCCCTGGCCTAATGCATCAGAGCTCCACTTTCCCTCACTTTCTGGGGAACGGGGATGGTGACACCCAACTCATACATCACGACTGTTCCGGTCACCCAGTGGTCGGTGGGGCTACTGCTCCCCTTCTTCCCCCCTCGCTTTATCTTCCTCCACAGCACCTTCTGCTCTTCGCATATGTATTTACCTGTTTACTTGTCTATTGCCTGGCTCCCTGCCCCCCAGTGAGACTAAGCCAGACTTGGCTTGTTCACAGCTCGTGTAGTAGGTGCTCCGTAAATACCTGCAGAGCAAGTGAATGCGTGAGGGTGAGCATTCTGGGGCCAACACGCTCGTCTATTTTTGGTCTGTTTCCTCCCTCTGTCCCTCCCTCGGTTTTCAGACGCGCAGACAGTTCTCCCCCTTGAACGACATTTTTTTTTTAAACATCTTTATTGGGGTATAATTGCTTTACAATGGTGTGTTAGTTTCTGCTTTCTGAACGACATTTTAAAATTGCTCACGGCTTCCTTCTCTTCCTTAGCAAGGCGTGTGAGGGGAGGGTGAGGCTTCTCCTTGTAGGACCCCAGGTAGGGGGTGAGGATGCACATTTACACGGTTGTCCCTGGAGCTGTGAGGGAAGGTGGGGGGATTCACAAGGAGCCCATGGGCGTTGGTCCCTCTCGGAGTCTGGTGATGGTGGTCCCGGGCGGGGGAGTTGAACCTTTGCACGGCTCAGTTTCCCCTGGGCATTGGGTTCAGAGACCTGGATCAGGCCAGCCCTGCCTAGACTTGCTGCCAGGCAGGTGTAGACTGACTCTACACAGGGCCAGGCAAGGCTGTGTGACCGGTGTAGCCACGAGGACCCCAGGCTTCAGGGTCCGGAGTCCAGGCTGTGTGACAGCTGAGGGCACTCGGCCTCTCCGAGAACTCCCAGGGACTGCAGGGGTGACCGAGGTCAAGGCCAAGGACTGGCGCCTGGTGTGTGGTGGGTCTCCGGCCGAGGGCCAGTGGAGATGGAGAGGAAGTCATCGGAGTGGGGTGGGGTCCCTGGGTGCCACCTGGGGAGGCCCCTGGGGACAAGAATCGATGGCACTAAGATGATTTTTGAAAGTCAAGGCTGGTTCTTGGCAGCTTGAATAACATCTTGGAAACCCAGAGAAGAGAGTTACCCCAGCCACCTCTTTGGGGGGACTCAATTTCCCCCCCAAAGCTTTGGCAGGTGCCTCCTCACAGCCATGAATAGGCAGATGGATTTCTGCCCCTCTGGTCCCTTAAAATTTTCTGCTTGTTGCAAACCCCTTGTAATGAGCTGGCCCAAGGCCAGCAGCGCCGCCCAAGCTCCAGGCAGCTGAACTCCTGGGCCCCTTCTAGCCTCCAGCCAGCTCAGAGGGCCTCTGAACTCGAGGAGCTGGCGGGGGCGCCTGATGCAGGAGAGCCTCCGGCCTTGGAGGGAGGCCACAGCCGGCCAGGAGCAGAGCGCCACCAGGAGCGGGGACCAAGGGGCCTGGAAGCAGATGGCTAAGGGCCCCAGGAAAGCAGTGGAGAACAGAAGTGGGCAACCAGTAGACTTCACAGAAGCTTCTCCATCTCCCTTCCTGATATGTAAGAGGCACTTCAGGCCAATGCAGCCAAATTAAACTCGTCTCCCCCAAACTTACCTCTCCCACAGTCTCCCCGTCTCAGCTGATGGCAGCTCTGTTCTCCTTGAATGTGGGTCAGATCTGGGGACTCTTCTTTTTTTTTTTTTTTGGCCATACCACACGGCTTGCAGGATCTTAGTTCCCCAACCAGGGATCGAACCCGTGCCCTCCGCAGTGGAAGCACAGAGTCTTAATCACCGGACCACCAGGGAATTCCCTGGGGACTCGTTTCTAATGAATATAACGTGCAAGTCTGAGGTAGACTAACACGGAAAGACATCTGTACCTGTGCTGTGTTAAATGAGATAAAAACGTTGTAGAATAAGTATAATGTGAATTGATTTACGTAGAAGAGTATTTTTCATTTGCCTTGAAAGTTCTGTAAGGAACACACTAGAAGGTCAAGGTTGGGTAACAGGTGTGGATATCACTCACTGGTCTTTTCTTTCTCTTGTACATTACTTGTAACTTTTGCCATAAACATGTATTATGTTTCTGGTCATAAAACAGTAACTTTTTTTTTTTTTAATTTTTAGCCTTGCCGTGCGGCTTACGGTATCTTAGTTCCCCAACCAGGGATCGAACCCGTGCCCTCGGCAGTGAAATCGTCGAGTCCTAACCACTGGACCGCCAGGGAATTCCCAAAACAGTAACTTTTTAACAGTGAAAGAAGCCAGACACAAGAGAGAACATACCGTATGAATCCATTTATATGAAGTTCAAGAACAGGCGAAACTAATCTACAGGATGGAGGTGAGACTAGTGGGCACCTCCTGAGGTGGGATGGGTATTAACTGGAAAGGGGCATGAGGGAACTTTCTGGACTGATATGCATGGTGGTCGCAGGGGTACCTGCACCTGTAGATATGCACTGAGGTGAATGCTTCAGATTGGTGCACTTTCAGGTACGTGAATGAAAACTTGACACTACAAAGCACAATGATCAGACCTGAGACGGCCAAGAGCGAGGGTTTTAATCAAGACCCAGGTTTACAGCTCCCAGGGGTGCTTGGCAGGCTGAGCCCGCGGTGGAGCCAGAGGGGCCAGCTGTGCTGGTGACAAGGGGACTATCGCAATTGAAAACAGAACCAGCACGTTTCAGAGCAGATTATGAGGCTTAACCAGCCAGGTCGCTCAGCTCAGAGCCACGACAATTTAATAGACACGCGCTAGGGCCAAAAGACTAAATGGCCCGTGTGACCAAAATAACCTAATCTCATGCAACCTGTCAGGGGGACAGAGAACAGCCTCCACTCGGTCAGACAATTCCAGGAATCCGGGGTCAGGGAGGGGGTGATATCTGCTCCCGAAGCATTGTAGAGGCCCTGGACAGCAGGCTGTGGACATCCTGCAGTGACGGCCACCACCGTCCTCTGCCAGGAGCAGACTCAAGGCCCCAGGTTATCGCTCAAGTTGGGTCTGGCGGGAGGGACGAGGCCCACGTGGGTGCCGGCAGGAAGGAGCCCCAGTCCTGCAGAATCTCCTTTCACCCAGAAATAACATCCCTTCTGACAGCCGAGTTTATCAGCATGATAGCAGATTTTTTCAAAACAATAACAGCAGCCCTAGCAGCTCCCTCAGCCGGCACTCAGCAGGGACGGCTGGCCATGGTGTCAGCGGCAGCTGCTGTCCACACCTCTGCTCTGGGGGAGGAAGCCCCTAGGAAGACCTGGTCTGTACCCCGAGACGGGAGGCCGTGTACCCCACATGCTGGGCCCTCAGTAGCCATCTGTTTCACAGATAAGTGAATTTCCCCTTTGCCATCCCGTTTCATCTTCACAACAACCCTCCAGGCTAAGAACTGAAGGTCCCACTTTACAGAGGAGGAAACTGAGGCCAGGCAGGTGAAATGGTGCACCCGACTCAGGAGCCAGTTTCTCATTCCAGGCCCTGGGTTTCCCTGTCTCATGACTGTTAATTACCACTCTCTCAACTCCGCTTCTCCTGCCTGGAAGAGCAAGGAGGACCTGGGAGACAGCATTTGGGGATGGTTTCTCTCACAGGAAATCATTTCTTTCTTTCTTTTCTTTTCTTTTTTTTTTTTTTTTGGCCTCACTGTGCTGTGCGGCTTGTGGGATTTTAGTTCCCCGACCAGGGATGGAACCTGGGTTCTTGGCAGTGAGAGCGTGGAGTCCTAACCGCTGGACTGCTAAGGAATTTCCAGGAAACAATTTCCTTGTATTTAAAGTTCTTCCGCGGAACTCCCTGGCAGTCCAGTGATTAAGACTTTGTGCTTTCACTGCCGTGGATACAGGTTCAACCCCTGGGCAGGGAGCTAAGATCTCGCAAGCCATAATGTGAGGCAAAAAAAAAAAAAATCTGAAGGCTTGTCCTTTTTTCTGAGGAAGTGTATGTATTCCCACATCCCCACTAATAACAGAAGAAGTGCAAATAAAGCAATAACGATACTGTCCAACATCTAAGCCTTTGATAGCAAACAGCGCTGGCAAAGCTGTGGGGACCCTGTCTTCTTGGGAATACACTTGGATGCCGCCTCTTAGGAGGGCAGCTTGGTCAGCGTCTCAAAACATGCCAGATGCGTGTGTTCTCTGACCCAGGTATTTCATATAAGGATATTCTGGGCGGAAGGGATAGCATGAGCAAAGGTGTGGAGATCGGAAAGCTGAAGTGTGGGCGTTTGACAGAAAAGGCTAGTCTGGCCCTTGGCCTCGGAAGGGAGGGAGCTGCCAGCCCCGCCAGGTGGCAGGACATACTCGTCCCCGCAAGGACTGGGCTGAGCCGTCAGTGAGTCGAATGCGCTTCAGGGGAAGGCGAATTCTGGAGAGGAGGCCCCGGCTTGGAACCTGGTCGAGGTTGGAAACAGATGCTTAGCTGCCTGTGCTGGGCTGGCGTGCACAGCCTGTGAAGCCCTTGCAGCATTTATTTCTTTTTTCTATAATCTGGGGAAGCGTGTTTTATGAGCCCAGTTCCCAGACGAGCAAGGTGACAGGCTCAGCAACAGGCCGGGTCTACCATAAAACTCGTTTGAACTCAGGTGTGACTGACGTCCAGCTTCAAGGTCCCTCATTCGTTCATTCCCAACTGGAATCTTAGCATCTCCCCTGGGCAGCATGACTCTGGGGACAACAGAGGGTGTCCAAAGCCCCTGCCCTCAGGGGACTCAGCGTCTAGAGGAGTGGTTGGAACTGGGAAAAACTATTCAGCCAATGGCGTAGAGGTCTGAGTCCTCTGACACCCCAGTGCCTTTGAGGGTGGGATTGTTGGATCTGAGGGAAGAAATGAAACCTAGTGCAGCCCTTTCAGGACCAAATGTCTGCCTGGGCCAGAATGTCCTTGCACATTTTCTATGGGACGTGGCCCAGGTCCGTGTGGGCCCCAGGAGAACTGCGGGGCCTGGGCCAGCCTCCTTGCCTCCATGAGCCTCAGGTTCCGTCTGTGCTGAACAGGGATAACGGTGTCAGCCTCCAAGGCCACAGAGGGACGATGCGGAGACCCTGGTGTGAACGGGGCTTCCGTTCTCATGTTCCCATGGGAGGCTGGGTAGCTTAATTCATTGGCAGGAACTTTTCTATGACCTCCTTACCAACACCAGCCCTCCCTGTTGGCCACCTCCAGATGTTTTCCTCCCCACACCCTCCGTCTATAAACAGCGGCCAGCAGTAGAGTTTCGGGGAGTGGGGGTAAAGCGTGTGGTGTACTGGGCTGAAGGGAGGGACGAGGGCATATTGCATTCGGGTCCGCGGACTTCCCTGGTGGTCCAGTGGGTAAGACTCCGCATTCCCAATGCAGGGGGCCCAGGTTCAATCCCTGGTCGGGTAACTAGATCCTGCAGGCATGCTGCAACTAAGAAACCCGCATGCCGCAGCAATGAAGATCCTGGGTGCCGTGACTAAGACCCAGTGCAGAGAGAGAGAGAGAGGGAGAGAAAGAGAGAGAGAGAGGGAGAGAAAGAAAGAAAGGAGAAAGAAATAAATATTTTTTAAAAATAAATAAATAAAATAAATTCGGGTCCGTGCGCCTTACACAGTTTGTTGAATTCCAGTGACAGTGCTGCAAGGGCACGTGCACAGACACTACGGGATGTGAAACCGAGGCCCAGAAAGCAGCCTGTAGACCCGAGCTCAGACCTGAAGAAAAGGATCAAGATTCAGGCCTTTTCTTCCCAGTCCTTACTGGTCACCTTCCATGGGGCACAGAGACGAGCAGACACAGGCAGGCAGTGGGGACACGCAGGGGACTGGTCCTGGTCGGCCCCATAAGTGGGTTCCCTGAGCCTCCCTTACCTGTATCCCCACTTCTCAGCCTCCATAGTTCACAGAACTGTCTGTCCACAGTCCCCCTGCCGCCAGCTACTATGGAAGAAAGAGCCCCAGATGCAGAGTCCCGCAGACCTGGGCTCAAATCCCTCTGGCACCTGCCAGCTCCCTCCATCCTTCACTGGCCCTCGCCTGGGCCATATGGAGGAGGCTGCGGCAAGAATGTCTGCAAGGGCTCGACTCCTGAGCCGCACTGGGCACTGGGCATGGGGGGCGTGCAGGACCCTGAGTCTCGGGAAGATCAGCCCAGTCTCCCTCGGGGGCTTCTGTGTCTGTGCTGGGGCCCTTTTGCAGGGGTGGGGAGGGAGGGAAGGGCAGATTCCCCAGGAATCTGAGATCTGTCTGGTAGAGAAGGTCTAGACTCTAGTCCCTTCCCTTCCAGACCCTCATCCCAACTCTCCAAACCTGGGTCCTGCTGTGGGTGAACACACACACACACACACACACACACACACACACACACACAGCATGTGATCCTCACCTGAGGGCCTATTTTTCATTAATGATGGATAACAATAACAACAACAGTAATGATAGAAACAGCCCTCTGTGCCTGGACTGTCCTCAACATCCTCCCCTGCATTAGTCCTCGCAGCGCCCATCCCCCAAGCTGGTTCGTTATCTACTAGTAACTCCATTTGAAAGAGGAGAGACCCGCACCAGCACCCCAGGTTAGGCGTCCAAAGCCACAGCCTGTGGTGGGGCGGCTCCTTCCTCTATCACTGACTGAACACCTACTCAGCGCTACCTGGCGGAAGGCCTGAACACCTGACCCCGGCTGGGGTACAGTGGGGGGGAGCCCAGCATGAAGACCAAGGGAGAGCTCCCGTGGGCACAGAAGAGAGCTGGGCCCTGCAGAAGTGCCGCCCCAGCCCAGGTGGCTTTTCTCTGAGGAGCTGCCCTCACCCGCCCACTGGCTCTGGGCACGGAAGGCTCTTTCCAGAAGCTGTCTGTGCGTCCACTTTGTGCGGTGACAGGCATTCTGACCTCTGAACTCCCTCTCAGCCTCAAAGCCCTGGGGATTCTCTCCTCCCTCTGCTGGGTCCATGAGCCCCCTGGGGCGTGTAGCTGGGACAAGGCTGAAGCCTGAAGCAGCCATGTGTCCCCCGCCACCTGCTTGCGGATTTACCCCTCTTTCAGCTACCCTGTGCCAGCCCTGGCTTGGGGGCTGGGTGGGGAGCCTGGGCCCTGGCCCCGCAGCCCGGGCTTCTGGACAGGACCACAGGGCATTCAGGGCCAGGCCTGGGACACAGGCACGAGATGCGAAACCAAGGTGCTCGGGGTTGTGTTTTCTGCCTGAGTGGGGAGCAGCGTGGCGGAGGGTGAGGGGAAGGACAAGTCCACAAGGGGCCTGGCCCAGAGTAGACTCACCACCGATTTTGAAAAAAAGGGAGGAGAGATGGGACTTCCCTGGTGGTCCAGTGGTTAAGACTCTGCGCTTCCACTGCAGGGGACACGGGTTCGATCCCTGGTTGGGGAACTAAGATCCCTCAAGCCATGCTAGTGAGGAAAAAAAAAAAAAAAAGGGAAGAGAGAAAGAGGAAGTGACAGGAGAAACTTATAGACAAAGGAGTGAAATGGAGGAAGCCGGAACAGGTTGCAGAGGTCAGAAATCACTGGCCCCACAGGGCCTGTGTGTATTTCTTGTCCACAAATAGTACATAAGTACTTATTCGCTTATGCGCTAATGGTCCCTCTCCCCCAAGGGACCTGTGTTTGTCCCACTGAAGCCAAGCTTGGGATAAGGGCCCCGTAATTATCTTTCAAATGATAATGACAATGTTTGTTTTCTAATGCTGGTGCTGCCTTCTAAACAGAGCTCAAACCCACTCTTGGGCAACCACAGTATCAAGAAAGATGCTATTCCTGACGGGTTTTCCCAAGAGGGTCTGTTCTCACCCTTTTATTTTTTTGGCCATACTGTGCAATTTATGGGATCTTAGTTCCCCAATCAGGGATTGAACCCAGACCCTCGGCAGTGAGAGCATGGAGTCCTAACCACTGGACCACCAGGGAATTCCCTTTTCACCCATTTCTTTTTTTTTTTAATTAATTTATTTTTATTTTTGGCTGTGTTGGGTCTTCGTTGCTGCACGCAGGCTTTCTCTGATTGCGGCGAGCAGGGGCTACTCTTTGTTGCGGCGCATGGGCTTCTCATTGCGGTGCCTTTTCTTGTTGTGGAGCACGGGCTCTAGGTGCACGGACTTCAGTAGTTTTGGCTCACAGGCTCAGTAGTTGTGGCTCGCAGGCTCTAGAGCACAGGCTCAGCAGTTGTGGCGCACAGGCTTAGTTGCTCCGCAGCATGTGGGATCTTCCCGGACCAGGGCTCGAACCCGTGTCCCCTGCACTGGCAGGTGGATTCTTAACCACTGCGCCACCGGGGAAGCCCCCTTTTCACCCATTTCTGAGCCCACAGGGACTCTACCCCTTTGGCCCCAGGCCAGGCAGCTCCCCTCCCCCCACCCTCACCCTGGGGCCAGAAATGGGTGTGACAGAACCAGAGCTGGGCTCCAGTGTCCAGTCCCTTCCTCAGTCCCTAGCGGATGCTCAGTCTGGATCTTGGTTCTGGCCTTCTGGCCTCACGCAGCAAGGGCCCGGGGTGAGGGTACTAGGGACCCCAGTAAGGTGGGGGGAGCAGAGGTCTGTGTACCTGCAGGGCAGGGCCAGCTGGCTGGCCTGAGCCTAAGCAGGGTGGTGGGTTGGTGCTGGTTCTGTAGTAATGCTGGGCGCCATTGCAGGTTCGTCATGGCCTCAGGGAACTGGGCTGGGGCTCCATCGAAATCCTTGAATGGTTCTGGCTGGCACCTTGACAATGGCAAGCCGCCCTTGGAGGCAGCATGAGTCAGGCAGGTCATTCAGTGCCAGTCACAGCTGGATTGATAATAGTAATGGGCGTCACGGCCTTGGGCAAGTTAATTAGTGCCTTCAAGCCTCAGATTCCATTTTTTTTTCAGATACCATATTAAAGAGTGGGGATATCACACCCATTAGGATCCCTGCTATTTAAATAAATAAATAAACAAACCCAACAACAGGAAATAAGTATTGGTGAGGACGTGGACAGATTAGAACCCTTGTGCCCTCTTGGCGGGGGTATGAAATGCTGTAGCCAGGGTGGTTGAGGCCTCTGGGCTGGGATGAACCTCGCTCGGGGTGGAGCCAGGGGAGCCACAGCCAGTACAGTGGTAGCAGTTGGACTGACCATTGCTGCTGCAGAGTTTGCAGGCTTTCTTTTTTTCGGTACGCCGGTCTCTCACTGTTGTGGCCTCTCCCGTTGCGGAGCACAGGCTCCGGACGCGCAGGCTCAGTGGCCATGGCTCACGGGCCCAGCCGCTCCGCGGCACGTGGGATCCTCCCGGACCGGGGCACGAACCCGTGTCCCCTGCATCGGCAGGCGGACTCCCAACCACTGCGCCACCAGGGAAGCCCTTGTAGGCTGTCTTATGCTTTGCAAGCCAGGAAACACATGAAGCCTCAAGTTTTTCAGTCTACCAAAATGTGCCTTCTGTGGTGGTTATTACAGAGGTGGGTTTGAACCCAAAATGACAAAATGGGAGGCAGCATTAGCATGGTAATTAGTGTAAGCCCTACTGCCAATAAAGGAAAAATAAGAAATGTTTATTAACAAGCTATGCTTTTAAATCACATGACAAGGGGGGGATCTCTTTATATAGCAGCCCAAAATCAGTGATGCTAAAGATTTACTAGAAGGTCAAACTGAAAAATGAAATAAATGTATGATGAAGTTTACTTTTCTTTTTTTAGGCCGAGCCACGCAGCTTGGGGGATCTTAGTTCCCCGACCAGGGATCGAACCCAGGTCCTCGTCAATGTAAGCACAGAGTCCTAACCACTGGACCACCAGGGAATTCCCATATGATGAATTTTAAGTTCTTATTCACTTATGTACTTGAGTACCAGCTTTTTAAAAATAAAGTGCCTCAAAACTTAAAATGAAAAAAAAAAAAAAAAACTTAAAATGGTGTAGACACCCCTCAAAAAACGAAACACAGAGTTATCATAGGATCCAGCAAGCCCACTTCTGAGAATATCTCCAAAAAAATTGAAAGCAGACTCTTGAACCCATGTTCAGAGTTATTCACAATGGCCAAAAGGTGGGAACAACTCAAATACACGTCCATTGACTGATGAATGAATGAACAAAATGATAAATACATACAATGGAGTATTATTCAGCCTTAAAGAGGAAAAAGCATTCTGACACATGCTACAACAGGGATGAAACTTGAGGACATTATGCTAAGTGAAATAAACCAGTCACAAAAAGACAAATTCTGAATGTTTTCACTTCTGTGAGGCACCTGAAGTAGTCAGATTCATAGAGACAGAAAGTAGATGGTGGTCAACAGGGCTGGGGGGAGGGGAATGGGGAGTTAGTGTTTAGTGGGAAAAGTTTCAGTTTGCAAGATGATTGAGTTCTAAAGATTGGTTATGCAACCATGTGAATATACTTTATCACACTACTGAACTGTACACTTAAAAATGGTTAGTATAATAAACGTTATGTTGTGTGTATTTTACCACATTAAAAAGAAATATGAGATAACACTACTCACCAAGCACGGTCCTTGAGAGGATGTAACGAGGGGACTTCGGGCTAAGATCTTAGGGTGGTATCCTGCACAAAGTAGGGGCGGGCTCCATGGGCCTGCAACCTGGGCAGCCATACAGGGCCCCTGAGCTCAGATCGGTCCCTCACTTGGTTAATGCTGCTGTAGTTGTGTTGAAATTCCTAATAATTTTTGAACAAGGGTACGTGCATTTTCATTTTGCATGGCGTCCTACAAATTATGTAGCTGGTTCTGCCCCTCAGCCAATGGGAGGCTGGTGGTTCTTAGTGAAAAAGACACCTGGACAGACCTTGCCATCAACCTCGTTCAGAAAGAGCTGGTGAAGGATGTGCCGTGTTGGGGGTGGAGAAGGGTATGGGGGCCACATAACAAAACCAGCCATCGAAGGAACGTCTCATACGCGAAACAGTGTTTATTGAACACCTACTATGAGCCAGCGGTAAACACACCATCTGTGATCCTCCCGTTCTCATTCACATTCTGGGTTTAAGGACTGAGGCCGGGAACCAAGGAGGGACCAGTGTCAGCAGTGGGGTGTGAACCCGGCCAGTCGGGCTCCAGATTAGCGCTAGCTCCACTAGATGGCGCTAAACGTAAATAATGATGGGAGCAAAGAGCTCCACGGGCCAGGGAGGGGTTGTGCGGAGGTTTCTGGAATGCCCGCAAGCAAAGCTCAGAGCATCACCTTGAAAGTGCAGCCGTCTCTCCAGAAGGCGGCTCTTTGTTTTTCAGGGAGGCAGTAGTGTGAAGGATCAGGTTTCCTAGGTTCAAATCCAGGCTCTGCCACTTAAAAGTTCCACGCATTTTCACAACTTTTAAATTTTTATTTATTTATTTTTCTTACTTAAGTTTTATTTGATATTCTTCCTAGCTTTTCATTGCTTTTTTTAAAAAATTCACAACTTTTTAACTGATGAAATTAAAATATAATAACAATTGAGCATAATTTTTTTTGTAATACAGGTCTACTAATGAGAAGAATGGATTTCTTTGAGGGGGAGGAGGGGAGATAATTCACTTAATTGGGGTCCAAAGTTAGCGTGTTCCCTAACAAATCGGCTGCAAACGGTCACAAGTAAAAATCATTCTTAGCTTTCTGGAGCCGGTAGTGGGCTGGATTCGGCCAGTGGTTTGCTGACTCTTGATCTAGTATTTTAACTGCGTTAACTGTTTCCTTGGCATTCAATTTTCCTTTTGCTGAATTTTGTGCCTTTCTTGAATGTTCTTGGTCTTTAATGTTTTTGGCTGAGTGTCTGAACTCTCTCTTTCATGAACTATTTTCAAGGTTCACGGACTGAACTGAATGTTTATGTCTCCCCTCACCACCCCCGACCCCCCCCCACCCTCTCATTCCTGTGCTGAAATCCTAATCCCCAATGTGATGGTATTAGGAGGTGGGCCTTAGGGAGGTGATTAGGTCATGAGGGTGGAGCCCTCATGAATGAGATTAGTCCCTGTATGAGCCGCCAGAGAGCTCTCTCACTCCTTCTGCCATGTGGGGACTCAGTAAGATGAATCAGGAAGCAAGCCCTCACCAGACACCGAATCTGCTGGCGCCAGAATGGCGAGAAATATATGTGTTGTTTAGAAGGCAGCCAGTCGCTGGTGTTTTTGTGTTCGAGCAGCCCAAATGGACTAAGACACATGGATTTATCCTAAGTGTCAGAGGACTGCTCTCTAAGGAGACCGACCAGTGATTACCTTACTTAATTTTCTGGCCAACTGTCCATGTCACTGTTTCTTATCTCAGGGTAATTTCAGAGTTTTGTTCAGAAAACTGATTATGGGTGGAACTTCTCTCCTTTGCATGTTGGGGAGCATTTGTCCTCATTTTTATTGGGGTTGCCCGTTTATCTGTTCTTATCTCATCTTCCAGGAATTCCTCACTGTTTTTTTTGTCTATTGGGAGTATTTCCACTAGTCTTCCAACTATGTCATGGATTTCTAGCAGATGATTACTTATGCAGTCTGTAGTTCAACTAACTTAACACCAAAAGGGAGATGTGTCTTTGAAAAGAATTTAACAACCAACAATTGCAGTTTAGTACTTTATACAATGGTTATCCTTCAAAACGTATAAACTGGGATCTGCCATAACTTGTGCTGTGATACTCCAAGGTGACATCTCCCCTTGTGCCTGAATCCTTCTGCCCATGTGAGGAAGATGGGAGTGCCCCATATGAGCAATCCCCCTTGCCTGCCTGGTGGAGCTAAGAACACCAGTGATAACGCAGAATGACAAACGGATCCTCACTAGCCACAAAGGCATGATTTCGGAACAGATGATTTTTTTTTTTTTGGCCGTGCCTCAGGGCTTGCGGGATCTTAGCTCCCCAACCAGGGATGGAAACCCGGCCCCAGCAGTGAAAGCGCCAAGTCCTAACCACTGGACCACCAGGGAGTTCCCAGAAACAGATGATCTTAAAACAAAACCTTTTAGAGAAATTCCTTTATTTGCATGTTTTTGGTATTCAGATTCCTGGATAGTTAATTTTCTATTGTATTTTTCTATTTCTCCTTCTGCCATTTCAGTGAGATTTTGGGGTGTGAAAAGATGTTCAGTCCACTGTTTCAAAATGGAAAAAAGTTTGTTTTTTATTTTATTTTTTTAATTTTTAAAAATATTTATTTTTATTATTTATTAATTTATTTTTTGTTTTTATTTTAGTTGCGGCAGGTGGACTCTTCATTGCAACACAATGAAGTTGTGGTGCATGGGCTCCAGAGCATGTGGGCTCACTAGTTGTGGAGCACAGGCTTAGTTGCCCCTCAGCATGTAGGATCTTAGTTCCCCGACCAGGGATTGAAGCTGCATCCCCTGCATTGGAAGGCGGATTCTTAACCACTGACCACCATGGAAGTCCCAAAAGTTTGTTTTTTAACTTTATTTTATTGAAGCTTTAAAAAATTTAAAAATAATACTTTTGTGCTACTAAAAAATTCAGACAATAAAAAATATAGGCTATAAGAAGAGAAAGTACTTTCTATGCCAACTCCTGAAGAGAATGACTCTTAACAGTAACTGCATATCTTTTTTCAAGCTTTTTTTATGCCTCTTATATATAATGCATATACATATTAATGATTTTTAAAATCATACTATACAAAGTTGTGTAATTTTCACTTTTCATTTAATATATTATGTATATGTTTCCAGGTCAGCACACGTAGATCCACTTTATCCCTTTAATAGGTAAATACTATCTCATTAAATTGATGAACTTTAATTTAGCCAATAAGACTTCTGCTAAAAAACATCTATATTTTTCCCAATTTTTTTTTTTTTTTTTTTTTTTTTTGCGGTACGCGGGCCTCTCACTGTTGAGGCCTCTCCCGTTGTGGAGCACAGGCTCCGGACGCGCAGGCTCAGCGGCCATGGCTCACGGGCCCAGCCGCTCCGCGGCATGTGGGATCTTCCCGGACCGGGGCATGAAACCCGTGTCCCCTGCATCGGCAGGCGTACTCTCAACCACTGCGCCACCAGGGAAGCCCGTGCGCCACTAGGGAAGCCCCCAGTTTTTAATTATTAGAAATAATACTGCTTTAAATGCTATTGTACACATATCATTGTTTACCTGTGAGAGAATTTCTATAGAATAAACTCCTAAAACTGGGATTTATAGGTTAAAGAGTATATAATTAAACATGTATTAAAAGTCTGATGAATATTGCCCAATTGCCAGCCTTCTAAAAGCTATGCTAATATTCACTTCTATTAGTCGTGGATGTGAGTGCTTTTTTCCCATATCCTTTCTAACATTAGTTGTAACTGTATCTTAAATTTTTGCCAATTTTGTCAGTAAAAAATACCTCATTAAACATTTTAATATCCTTAATTTTTAGTGACTTGGGCATATTTTCATATTTTTACTTACCATCTTTCTTTATCCTTCTGCTCTGGAATTTGTGGTTCCATTTCTTCTGCCAATTTTTGTATTTTTTTCTTATCGATTTGTACAAACTCTTTGTATATTGTGGATATTAACTAATGCTTTTTCAGATGATGGACACATTTTCAGTTTATCATTTAACTTAGTTGATTGTAGTTTTGGCCTCTTATAAGTTATGTTTTTACAACTTGTGAAGACGGATCTTTCTAGGTCCAACAGGAAGCTGAGATACTATACAGGAAAAAGGTTAACAGATTTTAACTACATTAAAACTAATAACATATTAAGGAGTCTGGATGTTACCTTGATGGCAATGGAAAGTCCTTAAAGACTTTTTAACTAGATTTACATGATTAGATTAGCATTGAGATTCTTAGTTTCCTGTCTTTCTCCTGGGACTACCTAGCTCCCAGTTAATTCTTCACATTGGCTAGAACTTTTCCTACTGTTTGCTCTTGTGCTGTTGGTCTCCTCCCACTGCCTATACCTAAGCCTTCTGGTATTTTGGCTGCTGGTGACGCTGTTTGGAGTGGCATGTACTCTGCACAGGGGCAGGACATGGTAAGACATGTTAAACATCTTCCTAGGTGCTATTCACCTAGGAATTTAAACACTTTTGCACTCTTGAGAAATGGAGATCATTATTTCCATTTCTCCATGAAAAAAATGTAATTAAGAGGCTGGAGGCTTCCCTGGTGGCACAGTGGTTAGGAATCTGCTTGCCAATGCATGGGATGTGGGTTCGAGCCCTAGTCCAGAGGATCCCACATGCCGCGGAGTAGCTGGGCTTGTGCGCCACAACTACTGAGGCCCACGCGCCTGGAGCCCGTGCTCCGCAACAACAGGGGAAGCCACCGCAGTGATAAGCCCATGCACTGCAGTGAAGAGGGCCCCCGCTCGCTGCAACTGGAGAAGGCCCACGCACAGTAACAAAGACCAAATGCAGCCATAAATAAATAAATTTATTAAAAAAAAAAGAAAAGGCTGGGATTTTCCCGTGCCCAGACACCTAGAATGTAACAGAGCAGGGATGTAAATTCTGTGTCTCTTCTTTTATGCTGCCTTCAAGTACATTTTCATGGCTGACAGATGTCTGGGGTACATGCTCTTTTATTTTGTATTAATTCAACAAGTATTTGAGCAATTAGTATTTGTGCCTTTTTTTTTTTAAATAATCTTCCCAACAACTCTTCAATATAGGTGCTACTGTCCCATTTACAGACAAGAAACTGAGGCAAGAGAAGTGACGGTGACCTGCCAAAAGCCACAAAGCTAGTAGATTTTGAAGCAAGGATTCAATCTAGGCCTGGCTTGTTTTTCTGGGTTTTTTGGCCACGTGTGCGCGGCTTGTGGCATCTTAATTCCCCAACCAGTGACTGAACCCGCGCCCTCGGCAGTGAAACCGCGGAGTCCTAACCACTGGACCGCCAGGGAATTCCCCTGGCTTCAGTTTTAAATTTCTCACTAGGCTAGGCTGCCTCTTCCTAACAGAAGGCATTTTAAAAATCTAGTTTGAGGACCTAAACCTGTCCCACGCTCAGGGAACACTTCACCAATGAGGTTACCTTTGAGTAGGCCATTTATTGATTACTGGCTGCTGAGCACAACTTGTTATCCTTACAACAATAGCACTAGGGAGGTGCTATGAACAGTCCTAGTTGTACAGATAACGGAAGCTGAGCAGCAGAGGGGATAAAGAGCCGACTGGACCCAGGGCCCCAGGCATCATACCGCTCTACCTCCCACTATCAGGCTCGATCCCGACCCCTCGCAACCTCATTTCTGGGCCCTGAAGGTTGCAAGGCTCCCGGGGGTGGACGACTGACTCCTCGTTGGATCTCAGCGCCAGGCGTAGCAGGCCACCGGCATAGAGGTGTAGAGACCGGCAGGGAAAGTCTGACCCCGGAAGCAGTCGCGGCGCTGGCAAGGCCGCGTCTTCGGTTGCCAGGGCGCCGCCCCGGAAGTAGAGCCGGTCCGCGCCGGGTAGCGGTTCGCGTCCTCCTCTGAGCGCCGAGTGGGGTTGGAGGCGGGGCCGGGCCGCGGCGCTGGGCCGCCGTGCTCCGCGCTTCTGGGCGCTCCTCCGCGCTGTGCGCCCACAGGTGAGACCCCGCCGCCGAGGCCGCCGCCTCCGGGGACCGAGGGTGTGGCCGTGCTCGGTGGGCGAGTGCGCATGCGCGAACGATTGTGGGCCCTGGTCTACGGGTCCGGGAAGGTGCTGTTTAGATGTTGCTCGCTGGACTCGCGTTCCCCGGGAAGCCTGCGCTGACCACTGTGCCCCTCTTCCTCCTCCGAGTTCCTATGACTTAACTTGTGCCGCTCGATCCTTGTAATTGCATTCTTCTTATTATTGGTTATCCCAGAATTTCATTGTTCCTAGGCTTTTTCATTCATTTGCAATCTGTATTGTTCCTATTGGCATCTTGCAGGGCGCGGTGTACCTGTGGCTAGAGCTCTGGACAGGAGACAGGAGATAAGTGTTCCCCGCCCTGCTCACCTCTCTCTGGGGGACTGCTTTCCCATCATTAGACGGGGTGGGGTGGTGGTAGTCATACACCCCTAGAGTAGCTGTGGCATTACAGGGGATTCATTCTAGACCTAAAAGTCTCTGGTCGTTGTAAGCCGTTTGGAGGTTTGCAAAGCGGTTCTTTGTTCAGGAAATATTTAATGAGCACATTTGGGTGCTGGGTTGTGACAGTACAAAAAGATTGGCCCTGCCCTGCACTCAGGGAGTTACAGGCACTGGTAAACAGGTACGTGGAGCATGGGGGTGAGGAGACGGGCAGGGCAACACAGCTGCGACTGAATGCTGCACGGCACTGATGTGAAGTCATTTATATTGTTACTTTATTTAAAGATGGCTCTTTTTTGCCTTTTCAAAAAAGACTTAACTAGCTGGAAAAGAATGCAAGTGTCCTAGGATCCTGGCCTAGCTGGGACTTTATTTTTTCTTTTTTTGCGGTACGCGGGCCTCTCACTGTTGTGGCCTCTCCCGTTGCGGAGCACAGGCTCCGGACGCGCAGGCTCAGCGGCCATGGCTCACGGGCCCAGCCGCTCCGCGGCATATGGGATCTTCCCGGACCGGGGGCACGAACCCGTGTCCCCTGCATCGGCAGGCGGACTCTCAACCACTGCGCCACGAGGGAAGCCCAGCTGGGACTTTATTGAAACTGATAGTGATCAAAGTGGGGTAGGGGGATGAGGGCAGAGACTGCTCCCATTTTCCGATGGCTGGACCCAGAAGAGTGAAGTGACTCCCATGAGGGTGAGTCCCCCGCCCTCCGCTGTTTCTCCTCAGAGGTTGTTCTAACTTTTGTCTGGGAGTAGTCATTACTCCAGGAGGTAAAAGGCCTCTTGGCAGAGCTCTGTCCTCCTGGGGTTGTAGGCACAGAGATTTCCCAAGATGTTCCCTCGCTCGGTGGAAATCAGCTAACCTCCCGGCCTCCTATTTCTCACCAGGGTAAAGCTGTGGAAGTGTTTATGGGTGATGGTTTCCTGGGTCTCCCCCTTGGGACTTACAGCCCCTATAGGGCTGGGCTGCGCCTACTTCACTGCTTGGCACAAACAGTGCTTGTTTGACTGTGTGTGTGGAGGGAATTCACGTCTTTATTTTTGTTAATTCGTCACGTATTGGTTGAGAGCCTGCTATTGCTAGGCACTGTTCTGGGTGCTGGGATTCAGCAGGAGATAACGTGGCACAGCACTGCTGCTCGCAATGTGCCGTATCTGTGTCAGACAGACAGTCACCAAGGAACCAAATACATGAACTAGACCAGGTCTTTTCTTTTTAAAAATAATTAATTAATTAATTAATTTTTGCCTGCGTTGGGTCTTTGCTGCTGCGCGCAGGCTTTCTCTAGTTGCGGCGAGCAGGGGCTACTCTTCGTTGAGCTGCGCGGGCTTCTCATCGCGGTGGCTTCTCTTGTTGCGGAGCACAGGCTCTAGGCATGCGGGCTTCAGTAGCTGTGGCGCATGGGCTCCATAGTTGTGGCTCGTGGGCTCTAGAGCGCAGGCTCAGTAGTTGTGGCACACGGGCTTGGTTGCTCCGCGGTATGTGGGATCTTCCTGGACCAGGATCGAACCCGTGTCCTCTGCATTGGCAGGCGGATTCTTAACCACTGCACCACCAGGGAAGTCCCTTTTTAAAAAAATTAAATTAAATTATTTATTATTTATTTATTTTTGGCTGTGCCAGGTCTTCGTTGCATGCAGCACACGGGATCTTTGTTGCAGCATATGGACTTCTTAGTTGTGCCAGGCATGCGGGATCTAGTTCCCTGACCAGGGATCGAACCCGGGCACCCTGCATTGGGAGCATGGAGTCTTACCCACTGGACCACCAGGGAAGTCTCATAGACCAGGTCTTTTCAAACTTGCACTTGCATAAGAATCGCCTGAGAGCTTGTTAAGACACAGATTCCTGGACCCCGCTCCCAAAGAGTCTGAATGTGTACACTCTTGTGTGTGCATGGGGGGAGCTGGAAGATTTGTATTTCTAACGAGCTCCAGGTTGTGATGCGGATGCTGCTGGTCCGCGGACCATGCTTTGAGTTGGCGCCGACTAAACAACTGTGTACAACGTGAGCACCACGGAGAAGTAAAGCGACAGCTCTGTGAAGGGGGAGGAGTGAGATTGGGAAGCCCAGTCTGAGGAGCTGACCTTGGAGAAAGGGCCAGATGTGGGGGAAGAGCAAAGCCTTAAGACTGGATGCCGCTTGGCGGGTGTGGGGAGCTGAAAGAGGCTGGTGTCTGGAGAGGGAAGACAGGTGGAAAGGGCGCTGGGAGACAAGGCCCGAGAGGCATGGGGGTCCCGCGTCACGCTGGGCCAGCCTTGCAGGCCATGGGTGGACTGCTAGGTTTATTCTCAGTGCAGTGGGAAGCCGCTGCAGGCTTATGAAAGGAGTGACAAGATCTGCTTTGTGTCTGAAAAGATTGGTCTGCTGCTGGGTAGGGAATGTGTTGCCATGGGGTGAGAATGGGGCCAAGGAAGCCAGTTGTGGCCTGGGTTGTGGGGATGCTGGGGAGAGACACAGACGGATCCGGAATTTTCTGGGGGTGGAGCGGGCATGATTTGCTGCTGGACTGGACTGATGGTTACTTCCTCCCCAGGACTGAGATTGGATTTTGTTAAGTTGTTAAAGCACTTTTCCACTGGGGCTGCCGCTGGTTGAACGCGTCTCTTGCCTTCGCTGGATCAGGACTGTCCAGGAGCACCTGGTCCCGGGTGGCTTTCCGTCTCCCGTCACCCGCCTGGCACGGAGTGGCTGTCGGTGCCCAGTGGATGGATGAGAAACTACACTATCGGTGGCCCGGACGCCCAGGGATGTCCCGGCGGAAACCTGTTCTCAGGCTTGTGAAGATCCTGCCCACTTGCCCCAGGAGTGGGACCCACGGCGTTCTGGAAATAACCAGCAACTGTCTGGTTTTAGGATGGCTTTCCGAGGCTGACATGCCTCAGGCAGTGTCAGCCCACTCTGACTTCAAGCTGTGAGCAGCATGAGGACCAGCACGTCACTCTCTGCTTTTCCTGATTAGGTTTTTATGATGCTCAGTTTGAAAGTAGCTGACCCTGTGGCTTAAAATTCTGAGGTGTCAGTTCATATGAACCAGTAGAGAGGTAATGTGTCAAGTTCATCACATAATACCGCTAATTCCACTTTTTTTTTTCTTTTCTATTTTAGGAGGAAGCCACAGGAAAACAATCTGACATCAGGTATTTATCTATTTACCTGATAAATAGATAAGGCTTAGTGTTTCCTAGGGTTGGGAAGGCGTCAGCCCTGGCTTCCGTAATGTGGGGATGGGCCAGCTGGTTCCTTAGTCTGTTCTACAGATGATACCTGAGCCCCCTCATTGTGCCTGGCCCTGGCTGGGTGCTGGGGGGCCCACCCCCTGCCCTGTGGGGTCAATGACGCCTGACAAGGGGGATGCATGTAATGACGGTTGACACCCCGTGTGGGAGGGAGACTGTGCGGGTGGCCACGGCAGCAGTCTCTGCTCTGCCTCTTGCTTTCCAAGCCCCACATTCCCGTCTGTAAGTGGGGAGAGTACCTGCCTGCCGGCCTCAGGTGAGCCGTAACTATGTACCCAGTAGAGAAGGATCTACACACACACCACCCAGCCCGGGGCCTGATGCATCCTGGTGTTCGGGGAGTGGTAGCTGTTGTTTCAGCGATGATAGAAATGATAGAAATACGTACTCACTTACTGTGTAAGGGCGGGGCCTGGCAAGCCCGCCGGGAGGAGGAGCTGGAAAGGAGGCGCGTGCGGAGCCGAAATCGGGGGCAGCTTCAGGGTGAAGCTCTTTCTGCCTGATGCACTCGTTTCAAACCCAGTTGACGGTCTGGAGAACCTGCTGTGTGCCAGGTCCACGCCCACCTGACCTTGCAGTAATCCCAGCAGCACCGCCCAGGAGCTGTCACTTTCTTTCTTTTTTTTTTTTTTTTTAACATTTTTATTGGAGTATAATTGCTTTACAATGGTGTGGTATTTTCTGCTTTGTAACTGAGTGAGTCAGTTCTTTCCCATTTATTTCACTGGGGAGGCTGAGGCCCGGGGAGGACTTGCCAGGATCCGCAGCGGAGGCTCCATGGCTCAGATGCGTCTCTAACCGAGCTGGGTCTCTAAGCCTCGGGTGTGGAGGGAACTGCCCTCCCTCCTTTGGCTCTTCCCAAGGCTGCCTTTTCATCTGCTCTCAGTGGCGGTTTCCACATTGATTTGGTGCATTTCTGAAAAGAGGTTCTTTTAAAGGAGAGGGGGCCTTCCTTCATCTTTTCCTTTTTTAACCGTAAATGTCTCTCTTGTCTTCTTGCTCAGCGCTTTACTGTGTGCTCTGTTCCCCAAATATATATACGTAAACCTCCTTATGGGTGTACATTTCTTATTCTTCGTTTTTCCCTAGTGTTTAGGATGGTTGTCTCTTGTATTAGTTTCCTAGGTCTGCGGTATCAAAGTGCCCCAAACTGGGTGGCGCAGTGAGGCCAGAAGCCTGAAATCAAGGTGTTGGCAGAGCCGTGCTCTCTCTGAAGATTCTAGGGGAGGGTTCCTTGCGGCTTCCAGCTTCTGGGAGCCCTGGGCATTGCTTGGCTTGTTGCAGCCTTACCTCCGATCTCTGCCTCCATCTGCACATGGCTGCCTTCCCTCTGTCTGTCTGTCCGTTCTTGTGTCTTCACAAGGCGTTCCCTGCCTGTGTGTCTGTGTCCAGCTTTCCATCTCATAAGAGTACCTGTCATTGGATTAAGGCTGACCCGAATGACCTCATCGTAACTGCAAAGACCATACTTCGACCAAATAAGGTCATGTTTACAGGTACCTGGGTTAGTACTTCAATGTATCTTTTCAGGGGCACAGCTCCACCCATAACATTTTCAGGGAAGCAATGAGTCGGGTTCCAAGGACCCAGCCTTGAGGATTTGTCCATCAGTCACTCACACAACAAGCAGTCATTTTTTGCGTCTCATGTGCTGAAGGGCTGGAGATAATGGGGTCGGGCAAATGGACTGTAGGGTTCGCTTCAAATGCTCCCCTTTAAATCTAGAATCAGTGGGTTGAGAGGGAAACGGGTGACTACGAGAGTCCCTCGCCTCACACGTTTATGGAAGGGACATACATAAAGAACTGAAATGCAAGTTGGGAAGTTCTGAGTGCCCGCAAGGATGGCAGGAAGGGTCTGCAGGGCGTCCCGAGGAGGGAAACACTAATTCCAGTGAAGGCGATGAGAATGGCCCCCTGGGGGAAGTGGCCTTTGAACTGTGCCCCGCGTGGTTGGTGGAGCTGGATAAAGAGCGGTGGAGAGAGACGTTAGGATGGAGGGACAGCGCGGGCACAGGTTCGCGGGCGAGCACATGAGCACGGAGCAGCAGAGGGGGGTGCGTTCAGCCAGAGGGCTGCGTGAAGTGAAGGGGTGGCCTGGCAGCTTGGGAAGGTCAGCGGGAGCCAATAAGTAATTAATTCAGAAGTACTTATCACGACAAGAGAGGAACCCAAGGCATCCTCCGTTGGGCACTTAAACAGAAGACGCCATCCACTGAATGTTCTGGTTAGTTACCATTTGGCTGTATTCATAAACTGTTAGAACACCTCTTGATCTTGTGCTGTGTACATTTCTCTGTGTATTAATGTTTTTTCTCATTTTTAATATTTTGGCTGCATGGCATGTGGATCTTAGTTCCCCGACCAGGGATCGAACCTGCATCCCCTGCCTTGGAAGGTGGATTCTTAACCAGTGGACCACCAGGGAAGTTCCCCTAATTTTTTTTCCCCTAATTTTTAAAAAATTTTATTGAAGTGTAGTTGATTTACGATGTTGTGTTAAATTCTGCTGTACAGCAGTGTTTCAGTTATACGTGCATATATTCTTTTTCATATTTATTTCCAGTATGGTTTATCACAGGATATAGAATATATTTAGTTCCCTGTGCTATACAGTTGGACCTTGTTGTTTATCCATTCTATATATAGTAGTTTGCATCTGCTAATCCCAAACTCCCAATCCTTCCCTACCCTACCCTGTCTCCCTTGGCAACCACAAGTCTGTTCTCTATGTCTGTGAGTCTGTTTCTGTTTCACAGATATGTTCATTTGTGTCATATTTTAGATTCCACATATAACTGATATCATATGATATCTGTCTTTCTCTTTCTGACTTACTTGGCTTAGTATAATAACCTCTAGGTCCATCCATGCTGCTTCAAATGGCATTATTTCATTCTTTTTTATGGCTGAGTAATATTCCGTTGTATATACATACCACATCTTCCTTATCCATTTATCTGTTGGTAGATATTTAAGTTGTTTCCATGTCTTGGCTATTGTAAATAGTACTGCTATGAACATTGGGGTGCATGTGTCTTTTCAAATTATATTAGTTTTCTCCAGATATATGCCCAGGAGTGGGATTGCAGGATCATATGGCAGCTCTGTTTTTAGTTTTTTGAGGAACCACCATACTGTTTTCCATAGTGGCTGCACCAATTTACATTCCCACCGACAGCGTAGGAGGGTTCCCTTTTCTCCACACCCTCTCCAGCATTTGTTATTTGTAGACTTTTTGATAATGGCCGTTCTGACTGGTGTGAGGTGTTACCTCATTGTAGTTTTGATTTGCATTTCTCTAGTAATTAGCAATGATGAGCATCTTTTCTTGTGCCTGTTGGCCATCTGCGTGTCTTCTTTGGGGAAATGTCTATTTAGGTCTTCTGCCCATTTTTTGATTGGGTTTTTTTTGTTGTTATTGACTTGTATGAGCTCTTTGTATATTTTGGAAATTAAGCATTTGTCAGTTGCATCATTTGCAAACATTTTCTCCCAGTCCATAGGTTGTCTTTTCATTTTGTTTATGGTTTCCTTTGCTGTGCAAAAGCTTATGTTTGATTAGGTCCCATCTGTTTATTCTTGCTTTTATTTCTATTGCCTTGGGAGACTGACCTAAGAAAACTGGTACAATTTATGTCAGAGAATGTTTTGCCTATGTTCTCTTCTAGGAGTTTTTTGGTGTCATGTCTTATATTTAAGTCTTTAAGCCATTTTGAGTTTATTTTTGTGTGTAGTGTGAGGGTGTGTTCTAACTTCAGTGATTTTCATGAGGCTGTCCAGCTTTCTCAACACCACTTGCTGAAGAGACTGTCTTCTGCATTGTATATCCTTGCTTCCTTTGTCAAAGATTAATTGACCATATGTATGTGGGTTTATTTCTGGGCTCTCTAATCTTTTTTTTTTTAATACATTTATTTTTTTATTTTTGGCTGCGTTGGGTCTTCGTTGCTGCGCGTGGGCTTTTCTCTAGTTGCAGTGAGCGGGGGCTACTCTTCGTTGTGGTGCACAGGCTTCTCTCTGCAGTGGCTTCTCTTGTTGCGGAGCACGGGCTCTAGGCACACGGGCTTCGGTAGTTGTGGCTCGCGGGCTCTAGAGCGCAGGCTCAGTAGTTGTGGCGCACAGGCTTAGTTGCTCCGTGGCATGTGGACTCTTCCCAGATCAGGGCTCGAACCCGCGTCCCCTGCACTGGCAGGCAGATTCTTAACCACTGCGCCACCAGGGAAGTTCCTGGGCCCTCTATTCTATTCCATTGATCCCTATGTCTGTTTTTGTGCCAATCATTTGTGTATTTTATTTTAGGTAAGAATCCGAGTCAAAATTTGGTGAAACTGAAGAGAAATTGGACGTTCCCGGTGGCTCCATAAGTACCTATGGTAGGTCCGGGCTGAGATGTTTTCCTTGGTGACCACTTGTCCACACAGCAGGTGGAGGGTGCAGGGGGCCGAGAGGAAGCCTACCCTTCTCGGAGGCTCCATTTCCTGCTCAGTAAAGTGGAGGTGAGAATATTTGCCCCATCGGCCTTATTGGGTTTAGGAGTGTACCCTTGGAAGTATTTTCAGACTATTTTATGACTGAAGTGCAGCACACGTATAAAGCATGGCCTTTATCATTATTCTGTGTTGTTGCTCTTACTTCTGCGTCTTCTCCAGGTGGGAGCTGTGGCGGGAGTGAGGTCGCCCAGTGAGACTGGCGCTTGAAGTGCAGGGTGTGGGTTGTGGTGTAGGCGCTACCTGGCTTGGGGGTGATTCTCACCGAAATCCTGTGTCTGCAGTTGGACTCTAGGGGGCAGAGTACGAGCAGGATTGGTCAGGGATGCAGGGCTGTTCAGACTGAAATCAAATACAGGCCGACCTCAGAGATAGCTGCAGATTCCAGTCCAGACCACCGCAGTGAAGCGAATTATCGCAAGAAGGCAAGTCACATGAGTTTTTTGGTTTCCCACTGGATTTAAAAGTTATCTTTACACTGTACTGCAGACTGTATTGGGCGTTAGCAACTTGTCTAAAAGAGGTACATGCCTTAACTAAATATTTTATTGCTAAAAAATGGTAGGCATCACCTGCGCCTTCAGTGAGTTATAGTAGTAACACCAAAGATCACTAGATCACAGATCACCGTAGCACATATATAATAATGAAAAGGTGTGAAATATTACAAGAATATTGTGACACAGAGACACGAAGTGAGCAAATACTGTTGGAAAAATGGTGCCGACAGACTTGCTCGATGCAAGGTTGCCACAAAACTTCAATTTGTAACACACGCAGTATGTGCAAATCACCGGTGGTGAAAAAGTAAACTCCCCTCAGCAGTCGGCCTGGGCAGTGCAAGAGGGTGTGAGGCGTGCGGGGTTTGCTCCGGTACAGACACGAGTTACCGGCACACGGGGACTCGGCTTCTGTGGTGCTTCTGCCATCATTTCCGTGTGGTGGCTGCTGACCTGCACGTGGGTCATGACCGATCAGTCAGCAACCTTAGTGGCTGTCACGTGGCACTTAGAGCTTGCAGAGAGCGGTCCATTTATTCCTCACTTTGACGCTGTGGGCGTTGTCATCATCCTGATGAAGGCCAAGTTCACAGAGGGAAGGGCTGGGCTGTGTGGAAAGAGGTTTAGCGTAGGGTCACCCTAGGTTTGGCTCAAGCCACCATCAGTCCCTTTGGTCTGTTCTTACACAGGCTCTTAACCTTTGAGCCTCAGCGTCCTCCTCTGAAAACCGGGGATAATGACAATCGTATGAGATGCTTCCTGAGTGCTTCCTTACGTGCCAGGCACCGTTCTCGGTGCTTTACGTGTGTTCCCACATTTACTTCTCACTCCAGCCTATGACATGGATAGAGACTGTTGTTATCCCCATGTTACAGAGGGGGAAACAAGTTCGGAGAGGTTAAGTAACTTGCCCAAAGTCACACAGCTCGTGAGCGGTGGAGCTGGGCCTCAAACCCAAGCTCCGGGACCTATGCTTGACCACAGTCCCGCCTCGATGATACTACCCGCCTTGCTGGGCAACACGAGGAGGGAGTGGGCTGATGCTGGGTGGAAGCACCCCGAGCTCCGCCTGGTGGATTCTATCATGAGAGTGTCTTCTCTTTTCCTCTCCCAAGCAACACATACCTGGGTCCCCATCTCTACGTCCCATGCCTTTTCTGCCTGGTTAAGTTGCCCCAAACGTGAAGCTGTTATAAGTCCATGGGGGAGGTGCCTCCTTTCATAAAAGGCCCTCGAGGCTCCTCAGGTCCCCCGGCTTTCAAGCCCAGTTTTTCACAGAAGCCCTTCCTGAAAGCCCTTCACCTTCTGTGAAGAGGTACACAGAAGCGTAACAAATGCAGCCGTCTCAGGTCGGCGCTGGGGTGGAGCCTGGAATCCTGGGCTGCCCCAGCAGTTTGAAAATGAGAGTTCAGAGGAGGAAACAAGTCCAGAAACTTTCTCAGAGTCACATGGTGGTACTGACAGGCCTGTGACCACAGTCACTCATTCTCTCTGAAGTGATCATTTGCTGCATGCCAGGCACGGTGCCAGGCCCTGGGTGCAAAGCAGTGACAAAGAAAGCCAGCTCCTGCCCTCTAGCAAGGACAGAACTGCAGGGTGCCAAGGGGCTGCGTAGCTGGTCTGGAGAGTCAGAGAGGCTTTGTGGAGGAAGTGACATTCACTTATGCTGGCAGACTGGTGGGCGGTCGCTTGGCCAGGCAGAGCAGGGCGGAGTGCTGCAGGCAGAGCATGTGCCAAGGCCCTGAGGTAGAAGAGGAGGTGGGCAGAGAAGTCCAATGTGGCAGGAACAGCGGGTGAGGGAGAAGGTGGCACAAGATGTACCTGGAAAAGCAGGTGAGGGCCAGGGGGCTGCGTATTTTAAGTACAGTGAGAGCCACGTTGCTTGTTCACCAGGATTGATGTGGTGAGACAAACACTTAATGTCACCCACAGTTAGGGACTTCCCTGGTGGTCCAGTGGCTAAGACTCCATGCTCCCAAAGCAGGGGACCCGGGTTTGATCCCTGGTCGGGGAAACTAGATCCCACGTACATGCCGCAACTAAAAAGATCCCGCGTGTTGCAACTGAGACCTGATGCAGCCAAAATAAATAAACAAATAGATAGATATTAAAAAAGATCACCCACAGTTAAAGAGAGTGAATTGGTGAAGCGAATCCGGAAGCAGCAGGGAGATAGGCAGAACTTGAGGGGACGGGGGGTGCCCAGACTGGGGTGAGTACTCGCACCCACCCGTCAGAAGCCAGCTTCAGGGTCCCTGCTCAGGGCAGCCTCCCCGCTGCCTCCGCTCTCACAGTGGTGCCTGTCCTCGTGCCTGTCCTCGTGGTTCCAGTCACAGCTGCCATTCGGCGTGTGTTGCCGTTATTTCCCGCTTAACGAGGATTCTCAGTCTCAGCACACCTGGCCTTTGGGGCTGGATGCTTTGTTGGCGGGGGCCGGCGGGGGGCATACTGTACGTCGGAGGGCGTTGAGCAGGATCCCTACCTCTGCTCCCAGATGCCAGAAGCATCCCTCACCCCCAGTGCTGGCAAGCGAAGTGCTGCAGGCATTGCCGGATGTCCCCCGGGGGTGAGCTGCCCTGGCTGAGAGCCACCGTGGGGAGGACTGAGCTGGGGGTGGGGGACGTCTGCTCGCCTCGTGTAGAGGACTCCTTTGGGCGAAGGGACGTGAGCTGTTAAGTTTCATGGCTCCGATAAGGTGATCTCTTCCAGGATTATGGCAGGAAAAGTGAAATGGGTCACTGATATCGAGAAGTCGGTGCTGATAAATAACTTTGAAAAGAGAGGATGGGTCCAAGTGACAGAAAACGAGGACTGGAATTTTTACTGGTAAGTATAAACCAGGGTTTGGTTGTCTTCCAGAGCCCGTTTATCAGCGCGGTTAATCCCATACCGGCGCACGGACTGTCCTGTGCAGGCGCCCCCACGCCATCGTGCCGCCTCCCCTTACACTTCGCTCATCCGGGCCCTTCGTGCGCGCGGGGAGAAGGCCCTGGGTTAGTATACGTGGTGGAGCGTCCCCTGCTCCTGGTTATCAGGAGGTCCCGGGATGTCTCAGCACGGCTGAGTGTGGTTACACGGCAGTGGGAATTTGGGTGAGAAACCAGAGCCCCACCCGCCTCCAGTTCGTGCTGGTCACAGTGGTGCCCTGTTGCCTGGCACCTCGGGGTGCGCTGGGGAGGTCAGCATCCTGTGGGGTGGTGTGGGGAGGAGATTGGGGAAGGGGCTGTGGGGAGGGCTCGGGGCTTCCTTTCACCTCCCTCCCGTTAGGCCAAGAGGGTGCCGGCTGGACTGACTGAGAAACCGCAGAAATGCGTGAGGCTGGAAAAGCAGTGTGTGGGCCCTGAGTCCCGGGTGGTACCACCCAGCTAGGAGCCTGGAGGCTTCCTAGACTCCTCTCCTCGCCTCTCACTTCCTCAGGGTGAGGTCCTGTGTCCTCCTTGGTCCAGGCCTGGTCTGCTTCCTCCCTCGGGGCGGCCTCCACATCCCTGCTGGGTTCCTCAGCTAAACATTTGGCTGACCCTGTGCAGCTCCTGGGTCCAGAGCACTGCAGTGAACCTTTGAGGGGGCAGGGGGCCAGTGGGGGCACACGTCGGGGTCGGCAGGGGCTTTGTCACCCTGTACATCCCCCGCCCCGGACTCACTCTCCCTGCCGCCACCTTGAGAGACGTTACTCGGCTTCTCTCAGCCACTTCCCTTCCCCGCTCCTCCCCTGGTCCCCGCCGGTGCAGCGGGCTGCGCGTTTTCCCCTGTTGACCCGCTGCTGAAACGGTCTTTCTTTTCCGTCTGTGTACGTGCTACGCTTTCTATGCCTCCTCAGCCCCCCATTTGGAGACGCAGTGCATCCAGGGGTTACATGTCCAGACCCTGGAGCCAGAGCCACGCGTGGCTTCAGCCCTGGCTCTTCCGCTGCCGTCTGTGTGGCTGTTAGCAGAGGACTTGGCCTCTCTCTGCAAATACCGTTGTTTGAGGTTTCAAGGAAGCAGTGAAGCACAGAACTCGGGGCAGCGCCTGGCGCATGGCGGGCGCCCCATCAGCATGTGCTGCCACTGTCCTTTGTGCACCAGCACACCTGCCCTGGAAGCCACCTCTGCCTCTCGCGCCCTCCCAGGCTGCTCTATTCAGGTGCCGTGGCAGCAAATGCTGAGTGCCGTGATTTGTGATTTCCCGGCCTGTCCCCTCTTCCAGTGTCACTGTGAACCCCTGGAGAATGAGGACCTGGCCTGGCTTATGTCAGCATCCCCGGAGCCTGGCCGGGCCTGGGCACAGAGTAGGCAGCACCCAGCCTCCAGCTGCAGCGGTGGATGGAGAGGTGACCCTAGCTTTGCTCCTGGCAGCAGTGAAGTCACCTGCCCTTTAAACTGCAACCTGGGAACTCCCTGGCGGTCCAGTGGTTAGGACTCTGCGCGTTCACTGCCGAGGGCCTGGGCTCGATCCCTGGTTGGGAAACTAAGATCCCACAAGCCAGGCAGCATGGCCAATAAACAAACAAACAAACAAACTGCAACCTAATTTCCCTTCAGGAGTGTGGACTGCAGAGAGGAAGGGTGTTTATGGAGTAGTTCAGTGCCTGTGTATGGTTTAGTGTCAAGTTTACGTTCTTTCTTCTCAAAGGTAAAGTGAAATCCTTTATCCAGAGCCCTGTTTCATGGGAGCTCTGAAAAGAAGGCTGAACAGGACAGTATTTTGTACTTGCTGTTTGGTGTCCCACTGCCCAGTGCTGTGGGGCCCAGCAGAACTCAGCGTGTTCTTTCGGCTTCTCTGGGCAGGGGGTCACATGCCAGGGATGGGGGTGGGGGGGTGGGGATTTGAATGCTTGCTTCCTCATGCCGAGAAGCGTTTTGGAGCTTTTCTTAACCAACAAGAGAATGACGGAGAAGAAAAGAGCTAAACAGTATGATAAGTTTGGATATTTGAGATATCTTGAGAGCTCATGCTTTAAGCACTAAGTGTCCTGTCGGGTCTTAAAAATTGGTTAGGGAAGAATATTGGAAACAACTAAACATTAACTGGTTGGGGAAAGGTGAATAGATTAACCAAGTGGATTACGGTACAGCCATTGAAATAATTGCGATGATTATAAAGCAGTTTGGGAAACTGAATAACAGTAAGTGTGAAGAAAAACATATTACAAAATTGTATTTGTATTCTGATAACAACTATGCGAAAACAGCTTGCATGTGGGCAGGAAGTAGAAGGAGTGAGAAACAGGTAAACACTGGCTCTCCTGGAGGGGGTGTACGGGTTATCCATTGCCGAACTGATGGTGAGTAACAAACACCACAAACTTAGGGGCCTGAAACAACAACCACTTTTTGCTGCACAGGAGTTTGTGGGTTTGGCTGAGCGGTTCTTTTGGTCTGGCAGAACTTCACTCACACATCTGCTGTCACCTGGTGGGTCATCTGAGGCTTGGCTGGTCTAGGATGCCCTTGGCTAGGACGACAGGGGCTTCTCTCCACAAATCTCTCACATCCCTCCAACCGGCTAGCCTGGGCTCGTGGTGGTGTCGGGGGCCCAAGAGGGAGGTGGCAGCTCTCAAGGCCTTTCGGGGCTAGTCTCAGAAATGGCACACCATCACTCTGCCCTTCTTTTTGGCCAAAGAAAGGCATTAGGTCAGCCCCAGTTCAAGGGGAAATATATTTCACCTCCCGATGGGAGTTGAGGGGTGGACAGTTGGGACCCTTTTTACAATCAGGCTACACAGTAGGTGAACATTTATTTATAACAAAGGGTCCTTTGCTCCTTGGAGAGATGCCTGATGCTGGGCCTCAGGAAGAATTGTACAAGGTGAGCTTGGAATAGCTTGTCTTAAGGGAAAGCGAGGACGTCGTCGAGGCCTGCTGGATTCAGGTTAATAAAACTCAGGAGACAGCTTGCAGAGTTCCTTCTGCCCCAAATAGGGACACCTAGAGCTTCCATAAGAATAATGACAGCAGACTGAAACTCATGAATCATGTTTGAATCTATGAGTTCATAAAAATGCCCCCCAAAAGAACTGAAACGGAACAAAACCCCACATAATTTGTGGCACGTTAAAATGGCCACAGAGTTTTTGACACCACTTCCTTCTGCAGATGGGGTCTTCGTTCCCCTCCTCCTGACCTTGGGTGGGCTCTGTGATTGCTTTGGCCAGTGGGATGCAGTCAGTGTGATCCAGTCAGTGTGATACAGGCCTTAAGAAACCAGCAGCTTCCTCCTCCTGTGTGGGAACCCCCTGCGGGAGCCCTGAGCTGCCACGTGAGAAGCCTGCCCGTCCCGGGGCCGTTGTGCTGGAGAAGTTGCAGCTGCACCCACCTTCCAGCCATGCCTGCCAAGGTGCCGGATGTGGAAGAAGCCTTCTCGGGGCCCCCAGACCAGCCGGCTGAATCCCACCCAGCGACCTCAGTGCTGCCTGGGGCAGAGCGCTCTGCTGAGCCCTGCCCAAATTCTTGACCCACAAAACCTCGAGATATCATAAAATGGTGGTTGTCTTAAGTAGCTAACGTTGGGTAATTCGTGTTGCAGTGATAGGTTCCCAGAACACAGCTCACCACACGTCTGCGGGTGGTAGGGAACCAGCTCACTATTTTGAAAACTGGTAAAGGGAAAGAGTCACACACTTACTCAGTCTTCCCTGTACGAACCATTCATGGGTTACCTAAATTGTTGACGAAGGGAAGTTTCTCCTTGTAGAAATATTCCTGCCGATAAATGAAGGCGGAATGAAAAAGGAGAATTTCACTGTTTTGCAACCCCTCATGGCCTAAGGATCTACACCTGTGCAGGACGGAGGCCGCTGACCACAGGACAATAGGACACTTAAGTGTGGCTGGTCCAGACAGAGACGTATGTGCCGGAGTGTGACGTACGCTCCCGTTTTAGTACGAAGAAACAAATGTAAAATTCCTCATCACAAATTTTTATGTTGGTAATTTGTTGAAATGATATTTTGGATATATTAGGTTAAATAAGATACATTAAAATTACTTTCACCTCTTTCATTTAACTTTTTTTGGCTGCGTTGGGTCTTCGTTGCTGCACGCGGGCTTTCTCTAGTTGCGGCAAGCGGGGGCTACTCTTCGTTGCGGTGCTCAGGCTTCTCATTGTGGTGGCTTCTCTTGTTGCGGAGCACAGGCTCTAGGTGTGCGGGCTTCAGTAGTTGTGGCACGCGGGCTCAGTAGTTGTGGTGCATGGACTTAGTTGCTCCACGGCATGTGGGATCTTCCCGGACCAGGGCTCGAGCCCGTGTCCCCTGCATTGGCAGGCGGATTCCCAACCACTGTGTCACTAAGGAAGTCCCCCTTTAACTTTTGTTTTAATGTGACTACTAGAAAATTCACTATGTGACTCAGCTGTGGGTCACATTTTCTATTGGGCAGTGCAGCTGATTAGTCACTGACATCCCGAAGGGAGAGGCTCTCCGGCTGGATGCCACCCTGGGACGCAGCTCTGCCCCCATCAGCCTGCAGCTCATCAGACCTCTAGGTCTGACTCCCAACTTACAGGAAGTACAGGGCCCTGGGGAGCATGATAAATAAGGAAGCTGTGAGAACCCCTACAGAACAGATACCCGGTGTCTTCAACAAATAAATTGCCTAGAAAAAAATTAAGGAGGGGTGGGGGAGAATGTATAGATTTAAAGAGATGTGTGAGAGAGAGAACAACTAATCAGAAGGCCTGGCCCTTATTTGCAAAAGTTGTAAAAAAATATTTATCAGACAGCTGGGGAGATTTGAACACTGAGTAATATTTGATGATATTTAGGAATTACTGCTCCTGGGATTTCCCTGGCGGTCCAGCGGTTAAGACTCTGCGCTTCCACTGCAGGGGGCGCAGGTTCGATCCCTGGTTTGGGAACTAAGATCCTGCAAGCTGCGTGGTGCAGGAAAAAAAAAAAATGGAATTGGCTGCGCTCCTTTTTTTTTTAAGTTGTGATAACAGTGTAAAATAGCATATCATATAATATAAAAAGGAGTCCTTAACTGTTAGAGATTCTAACAGGAATAATTTGGATGAAATGATATGGTATCTGGGAAGTGCCTCAAAATAAGCCAGTGCTGTGAGGTACAGGCAAAGCAAGGCTGGCCTCGTGGTGACTGTTGAAGCTGGATTACGGGCTTCTGTTACACTTTTCTCTATACTTCTTCGTGTGTTTGAGCTTTCCCATAATAAACAGTGTTGTGTTTTTTTTTTTAATCCTTTTAATCCTTTTGTTCTAAGGATTATGGAATCAAAAGAAACCCTCTGGTTGGTGCTATGCGGAGGGGGCGGGTTGGGGGCAGGGAGTACAGAGAGGACCTTGCCTTGTCTTGTGACTCCAGGACTCCCTTGTGGGTACCAGCCCTTCTGTCCTTCCTGCTTCTCTGGGGGTGGCTAGGGAAGTCAGACAGGTGTGGCAGGGAGACTGGCTTTCTTAGAGGATGAGAAGGAATCTATTTCTCTTTCAACTCTCATTTCACTGGGGGCTTCGCGGTTTAGCTGGCCTGTCAGGGGTCTCTCCAAGAATATCACATGCCAACTCAGGGTCCTTAAATAACCCCTGTTTTTTTGTTGTTTTTAATTTTTTGGGTTTGCCACGTGACTTGCGGGATCTTAGTTCCTGACCAGGGATGGAACCTGCACCGCTTGCAGTTGAAGCACGGACTCTTAACCACTGGACCACCAGGGAAGTCCGTGGGGTTTTGGTTTTAGGGGGTCCCTGTCCTTCCTGACTTTGGGTGCAGATATTGAGTCAATGAGTTTCCTGACTTCAGAGTCTGACTTTCATTAGTTGGGTATCAAAATCAATGTTATCATTAACTGATAAACATTTATTGAGCATCTACTCTGTGCCAGAGAGTACAACCAATCAGGGCAGAGTCAAAACAGCCCCTGCCTCAGATAGTTGAGGTACAGTCAGCGGACACACAGCCTGCTGCTGTGGGCCAGGCACCTGGCTCGGTGCCGGGCTGGGGACAGGTAAGCTCTGAGGGAGCGTGCTTCCTGGTCAGGAGTCCCCGGGCTTTAATGACACCCGCCTCCACATGGACACATTCTGAGCTTCTGTCCTGCACATCCCTTCTGTGCTTCTCTTTCAGGATGAGTGTGCAAACCATCCGCAATGTTTTTAGTGTCGAGACTGGCTACCGGCTCTCAGATGACCAAATAGTCAACCATTTCCCGAACCACTATGAACTGACGCGGAAGGATCTGATGGTGAAAAACATCAAGAGATACAGGAAAGAGCTGGAGAAGGAAGGGAGTCCTTTGGCAGAGAAGGACGAAAGTGGGAAATACCTCTACCTGGGTTTGTGTCCTTTCCACCGGCCTCACGTTTTAAATAGATAGTGGAGTATTCTCCAGTGGCACAAGACCGCGAGATGGTGACTGTTGGCTTTGAGGGATGAACGTGTTTGTGGGCACCTCTTTCATTCCAGGCATCTCCAGAATTGGGGGAGGGGGCTCCACTTGGAACCTGAGTTTGTGTGAGTGCCTTGGGAATGTGCACAGGAGGTGGTGGGCGTGGGGGACACTCCCTGAGTTACAGACTGCCAGGAGGGACCATTACTGTGTCCAGCAGTGCCTGGGGAGCACAGTGCGTCCCTGCCCCGTCTGGTGAGAAAAGCTGGGCTGTTGGGTAATTTCAGAATCCCTTTAGCACACGTGGGGAAAAGTACATAAGTGACCTCTCTGGGCCTCGTTTCCTAATCTGATAAATGGGACTGATAACAATACCTATCTTACAGTTTACTGTGGGGATTAAATGATACAGATTTGTAAAGTACTTAGCACACAGCTAAAAGAGAAAACTCATTACAGGCAGACCTCAGAGGTATGGTGGGTTCAGTTCCAGACCACCAAAATAAAGCAAATTACCACAATGGGACTTCGCTGGTGGTCCAGTGGTTAGGACTCCACGCTTCCACTGTCAGGGGCCCGGGTTCGATCCCTGGTCAGGGAACTATGATCCTGCAAACTGCATGGTGTGGCCCCAAATAAATAAGTAAACAAATAAAAAGAATGAAGTTTTAAAATAAAATAAAGCGAATACCGCAATAAAAGCAAGCCACATGAAATTTTTTGGTTTCCCACTGCACGTAAAAGTTATCCTTACACTAAACTGTAGTCTGTCAAGTGTACAATAGCATTATGTCTTAAAAAAAGTCAATGTACATACCTTAATTACTTAATTAATTATATTTTTGGCGACATTGGGTCTTTGTTGCTGCATGTGGGCTTTCTCTAGTTGCGGCGAGCAGGGGCTACTCTTTGTTGCGGTTTTCAGGCCTCTCATTGTGGTGGCTTCTCTTGTTGTGGAGCATGGGCTCTAGGCGCACGGGCTTCAGTAGTTGTGGCACGTGGGCTCAGTAGTTGCGGCTTGCGGGCTCTAGAGCGCAGGCTCAGTAGTTGTGGCGCACGAGCTTAGTTGCTCCACGGCATGTGGGATCTTCCCGGACCAGGGATTGAACCCGTGTCCCCTGCATTGGCAGGCGGCTTCTTAACCACTGCGCCACCAGGGAAGTCCCGACATACCTTAATTTAAAAATACTTTATTGCTTAGAAATGTTAACCATCATCCGAGCCTTCAGTGAGTTGTAATTTTTTTGCAGTAGTAACATCAGAGATCACTGATTTCAGATCTCCATAGCAAACATGATAATAATGAAAAAGTTTGAAATACTGTGAGAATTACCAAAACGTGACACAGAAACACAAAGTGAACAAATGCTGTGGAAAAATGGTGCCGATTAACTTGCTCCACGCAGGGTTGCCACAAACCTTCAGTTTGTAAAAAATGCATTATCTGTGTAGCAAAATAAAACGAGGTTCGCCTGCGTTGTACCGGGATTGAACTGCAGAAGCCCTTGCCCTGTGAGATGCTGGGTGGGGGCATGAGGTAGCGAAACAGGCCCTGAAGAGGCAGTGGCAGCATCTTTCTGTCCGTGGCCCCCGGCGGGCTGGCTCACCGTTGTCCCCTCTCTGTTACCCTCAGACTTCGTCCCCGTCACCTACATGCTGCCTGCCGACTACAACCTGTTCGTGGAGGAGTTCAGGAAAAGCCCCTCTAGCACCTGGATCATGAAACCTTGTGGCAAAGCCCAGGGAAAGGGCATCTTTCTGATCAACAAGCTCTCGCAAATCAAAAAGTGGTCCCGGGACAGCAAAACGTCTTCGTAAGTGGGGGAGCCCGTTGCGTGTGCTTTGCCACGGATGGAGGGGGGGCCCTTGCTTGCTTTTCCAGGTGTGCAGCATTTGTTCAGGTATACACGTGGCAGCAGGACAAGGCTCTGTGGCCACTGTAGCGTCACCAGTCGTAGAATCTCACCTGGGGATGGTGGGTAAACTGGCGTAAGGTCACAGGAGCAGGGAGCCTCGCTGGCCGCTCTCTGTCCTGAAAGCTGGGGGGAGACCCGTCCAGTCCTGGTGCTTCTGAGGTGGCGAAGCACATGCTTAACACCTGGGTGCCTGGGCTTGAACCCCTGTCTGACACTCACCACCTGAGTTTTGTTGTATAGACTCTTCGGTTCTTCATCCGGGTAAACTGGGGACACAAGTAGCACCAGCCTCACAGGGCCGAGGTGGGGATGGACCCGAGCGCCAGGCAGTGTGTGCGGTCAGCGTAGAGAAGACCTACGTGACCGTCAGTCAGGTCTCCTCTCTGGGTTGGGTGCCCCTCAGAACGGAGGACACCAGGAGGTTTACTCTAAGGCTCACTCTTTGCCTCTTCGAGGTCCTTAACTGCCGGGAAGTGCCTGGAGGCCACCATTGGTGCCATCCTTTCCGGGTGGGCCAATGGCTCCCCTGAATTCCCAGGAGTGGCAGGGATGCCTCTTTGTGTCCCGCATTTAAGTCTGACTGCATGATGCCAGCACCCGGGGGTTCCTCTGTGGATATCCCCCACCCTCGTTTTCTCCCCGTGAACTGGCCTCTCACTTAATGAGAGGCAGCAAGCTTGTCACCAGCCGACTAAAGACTTCTGGTCTTTTTTTTTTTAATTTATTTTATTGAAGTACAGTTGATTTGCAATGCTGTGTTCATTTCTGCTGTACAGCAAAGTGATTCAGTTATACATATATAGATTCTTTTTTGTATTCTTTTCCATTATGGTTTATCACAGGATATTTGAATATATCTCCCTGTGTTGTACAGGAGGACCTTGTTGTTTATCCATCCTATGTATAACAGTTTGCAACTGTTAACCCCAAACTCCCAATCCATCCCTCCCTGACCCCCTCCCCCTTGGCAACCAGAAGTGTGTTCTCTATGAGACCTCTGGTCTTTGCATCTAACCTCGACTTTGACATGCCCAGGTTCATGACTCAGTCTACCAAGGAAGCCTACGTGATCTCTCTGTACATTAACAACCCATTACTAATCGGCGGCAGGAAGTTTGACCTGCGCTTGTATGTTCTGGTGTCTACGTACCGCCCACTGCGCTGCTACATGTAAGAGCCGGAGTTTTGTTTCCATTTCTTTAGACTGAGTTTTGGGAATTCCCTGGTGGTCCAGTGGTTAGGACTTGGCTTCCACTGCGGGGGGCCCGGGTTCGATTCCTGGTTGGGGAGCTAAGATTCCCACATAATGCGTGCTGTGGCAAAAAAAAAAAGACCGTGCTTTGACACGATACTTCCTACTCCTCGGAGACCTTGCAAGGGTTGGTGGAACTCCCTGTACGCGTAGTGCCTGGCATGTGATCCATGTTGAGTAAGGCAGTAACTTTGACACGAATGTGAATCTTTAAAACAAAAAGCAACTCTTTTACCCTTACAAAGATACTCAGAGAAAGAAGCCAGACACAGAAGGCCACAGGTTGTTCAATTCCGTTTATATGACGCACCCAGAAGAGGCAAAACTGTAGAAACAGAAAGTAGATTAGTGTTTGCCCAACACCAGGGTTGGGAAGTGACTACTGACGGTCGCAGAGTTTCTTTCTGGGGTGATGCAGATGTAACATTGACTGTGGTGATGGTTGCACGACTCTGAATATACCAAACACCGTTGAGTTGGACACTTCATGTGGATGAGTCATATGGCGCGTAAATTATATCTTAATAAAGCTATTATGTAAAAAGAACCATAAAAAATGACAAAGCAGCTGTTCAAAAAGTTTAAAACAAAAAGCAGCTCTTTTAAGAGAAAAAAAGTGTTATATTTTGTCTACGCTTGTCCTCAGAGTGTTGAACTCATCTGGATTCCCACTTAGGTATAAACTTGGATTTTGCCGCTTTTGCACCGTAAAATACACCCCGAGTACCAGTGAGCTGGACAACATGTTTGTTCATCTCACCAACGTTGCCATTCAGAAACACGGGGTAAGTGTTTCTTTTCCCTTGAGCTTAAGGAAATGGACTGATTTTATGGGTTTCTTTGTTTTTCTATTTGCAGGAGGGGTTGGGTGGGTACAGGAGTTGAATTTAAGATGCCCTGGCACTGATGAGGATTTTGTGGGTTTCTTCATTTTTCTATTTGCAGGAGAGGGTGGGTTGGTATAAGAGTTGTATTTAAGATGCTCTGGCACTGATTGGGAGGGGGAACCCCAAATATCCAGTGTGCTTGTCCCACGGGGGGTGGGGCATTTGGAGAAAGTCCCGCATTCAAGTAGTTCTGGGACCTTGGGCAACTTAATTGACTCTTGGAGCCTGGGTCTCTCGAGTTGTAAGAGGAGATAATATTATTACCTTGTGGGGCTTGTGGGAGGATTATATGAGAGAACCTGTGCTTGGTCATTCAGTTAAAGACCAGGTACTGAGCATCTGTCTGGGTTGGTCCCATGATGAGGGCTACAATTATGGGCAAAAACTTCCTTCACCCCTACTCTCATGGAGCCTAGAGCCTGTGGGGGGAAGGCAGTCATCAAATAATCACACTGCAACTGAGATGCGCGTTCTGCAGGTAGAGATGCAGGCCTGGAGGAGCTTGGAATGAAGGGGCCTGTAGTCCAGGTGGTCGGAGGCCGCTGCGCACAAGTGGCCTTGAGCAGAGAGCTGAAGTCTGAGCGGGGGTTCCCTGGGTGGAGGAGTGGAAAGAGCATTCTAGCAGAGGGCACAGCACGTGCCAAGGCCCCGTGACAGGAAGGAGCATCGCAGGAGCTGAAAGGAGTTGGGGCAGCTGGAGCCCCCATGCAAGGCGGGTAGAGTGAGAGGGCCCTGTAGAGGCCAGCGGAGGCCGGGACACAGGACGTGGTAGGTTCTGTGCAGGCTTTGGGGCTATAATCCAGTCCTGGCGAACAAGGCCTGAAGGTCTCATTTCTATAGGAAAGACTCTTCTATTTGGGTCTTGCTTGAATGGAAGCCTGAATACCCTAGTCTTTTTATCATTTGAATAGAAAGAGGGTAAATATTGATAGAAAACAAGCTTTTCTGAGTAAACTACTGAAAGGTTTGGTCAGACCAGCTTGGGCCCAATCCCGTGCCCATCACTTAACCTCTGGGTGACTTGGGCAAGTCACCCAGCCTCCCTCTCAAACAGGAGCCCTGGTTTTTACCGTCCTGGTCGTGGCAACTGGCTTCCCTGTGGGGCTGACCCCAGTTCACCTGCCCCTCGGGTTTTCCTGCGAGCAAAGTGAGAGAGCGTTGCCGTTACGGTGCTCACAGCTAGAGGGGAAGGGGTGACTCAGCCAAGGCCTTACTCGTAAGAATTTGGGGAAATGGTCTCTCAGGTGACACAGCACAGAACTTGTCAGCCATTTGGGGACGCCACACCCTTCATAACCAAGTAGCACATTTTGTGAAGTCTGGGCAGGGGTGGGAAATGACAGTGACCGACCTCCAGTCCCGTTGGTGCCCTGAGGACAGGGCATGATGTGCTGGCCTGTTAAGCCGCCTCACCCTGGGGGGGCCAGACTGAAGTTGGGAGGGTCCCATCTGATGAGCCTTCTCAGGACATCAAACACGAGGTCACTATTTCCATCACTAAGGAAAAGAAACCATTTTATTTATTTATTTTTTTTTGAATTTTATTATATTTATTTTTTTATACAGCAGGTTATTAGTTATCCATTTTATACATATTAGTGTATATATGTCAATCCCAATCTCCCAATTCATCGCACGAATTGACCTATTTTCTTTTGTCAGTTTTTCACCTATATATGTTGAGGCTTTCTTATTAGGTATATAAAAATACAAAATTGTTATATCTTTCTTTATTATTATGAAGTAACCCTATTTATCTCTAACAATACTTACTACCTTATGGTCTAGTTTCCCTGAAAACAATATAACTATACCGGGTTTCCTTTGCTTAGCATTTGAATGGTATTATATATAGTATTTTTTTTTTAACATCTTTATTGGAGTATAATTGCTTTACAATGGTATGTTAGTTTCAGCTTCACAACAAAATGAATCAGTTATATATATACATATATTCCCATATCTCTTCCCGCTTGCGTCTCCCTCCCTCCCACCCTCCCTATCCCGCCCCTCCAGGCGGTCACAAAGCACCGAGCTGATCTCCCTGTGCTATGTGGCTGCTTCCCACTAGCTATCTACCTTACGTTTGGTAGTGTATATATGTCCATGCCTCTTTATCGCTTTGTCACCGTTTACCCTTCCCCCTCCCCATAGCCTCAAGTCCATTCTCTAGTAAGTCTGTGTCTTTATTCCTGTTTCACCCCTAGGTTTTTCATGACATTTTTTTTTTCTTCAGCCTGGCATCTCTGCGTGCACTGGAAGCAGCAGTGCTCTCCACATTCTTCCTATTTCTAAATGCTTCGCTTTTTAATGTAAGAAACAGGTTACTCCGAGAAACGTCCGTTTCACCCTTGAATGAAAGCTTCAGCATTGCGTAGAGAATAGATGTTATATTGAACACAGAAATGCTGTGGACCGGTGGATCTGCTTGTCCACTGAGGGCCCCTGGGGGCAGAGCACCACCCTGCACTCTTGGGCAGGATGATGAGACACATCCCTGCCCTCAGGAAGCTCAGAGTCCAGCCAGAGGGGCAGATTGCAAAGGACTGAGTGTCAGGAAAGGTCAGGAGACCTCAGTGCTGCCTTGAGAGTGCGGGAGTGGGGTTTGGGGCCTGCCAGGAGGCTGGCTTAACCACGACTGCTGGCGGGTTTCCCAGGGTGCAGGGTGGGTCCTGAAATGCGCAGTGTTTGCACGTTGATAGGAGAAAAATGTTCTGAGATAACTCTGATAAAATAACTTTCCTACTGCCAAAAAGCAGGCGCTTTTTGTATCATTACTTTGTATCTATACTTTTTTTTTTTTTTTTTTGCGGTACGCGGGCCTCTCACTGCTGTGGCCTCTCCCGTTGTGGAGCACAGGCTTCGGACGCGCAGGCTCAGCGGCCATGGCTCACAGGCCCAGCCGCTTCGCGGCATGTGGGGTCTTCCCGGACCGGGGCACGAACCTGTGTCCCCTGCGTTGGCAGGCGGACTCTCAACCACTGCGCCACCAGGGAAGCCCTGTATCTATACTTTTTATATTTATGCACATGTAAGACAGTGTTTTCATAAAGTGTACACTTTATGCCTCCGGAACTTTTTTTTTAAGTAAACAAATTTTTCTTGATAGTAAAAAGAATCTGTATATAGGAAAAGAAAAGGTATTGCTGGACAGTTAGCCTAGTTTTTCCTATAATTTATTTTACGGCGACAGTCCTTTTTTTTTAGGGATACAAACACCAAATAATATATTTGAGAGCCTGTTTGAGGTGAACAAGCTTGGGCACCTCATCTTTTGAGGCATTTTAGTAAGAACTGACATGTAAAAGGAATTTGTCTCTGACCTTGAAAAGATGCTTTTAAAGATATGGATAATTCTTGGCTTTTATGTGTAAACAGAGTCTGCTTTGAGTTTGTTCCTTGTTAGGCTGATTTTGTTTTTGTTCACAGTTACCAACTTTCTACTTAGAAAATGAAATCTCCGTCTCATAACTTTCTAATACACGTCAGTATTTTCTAGCGTTTTGCCTCCAAAGGGGCAGTGTGTGGAGAATTAATGTTCAGAGTCAGAGAAGTAGAAAGAGCACTGAACTGGCATTGGAAACCCTGGGCTAAGGTCCCAGCTCTGTCACAGCCAGGATGAAAGCTTGGGCAAGTAACGGGGCCTCTCTGAGCCCGAGTCTCTCAGACAGCTGGGATGCTGTGAGGGAGGTTCACGTGTGGGTCTCTTAAACCATCGTGCCCGGGGCACGGTGTGTCCCAGGTTGGCTTCTCCAGGAAACAGAGGCAGAGATGAGCGTGCAGGAGGGGCACGATGTCAGGGGCAACGCCAGGAGTTGGGGGGAGCTGGATCGGGCAGAGGGGGGTCAAGTGGGGACACAGCTGCAGCAGGGACCCCAGCCAATCTCAGCGCGCTCTGCAGCTGGGTGCCCCTGAAGAGTTGTCCCAGACGGAGACAAGGGCCAATACCCAGGCACCAACCCCTCACTGGCTGTGGGCTGCCCGAGGAGGGGTTGGACTAGGCAGGTCCTCTTAACCAAGGGCAGCTCCCTGAAAGGGTCTCTGCCGCAAGAAGGAGCGCCTTGATCTTGAAGGGGTGTCTGGGTGGCACTCCCTCCACAGCATGCACTGTAAGGGATAAAGCATTGATTATGAGGATACTGCAGAGTTGATGGTAGTTGGCCCTCCGTATCCCAGGGCTCCACATCTGTGGGTTCAAGCAGCCATGGGTTGAAAATATTCCAAAAGGGACTTCCCTGGCAGTCCAGTGGTTAAGACTCTGCGCTTCCTCCGCAGGGGGCGTGGGTTCCATCCCTGGTTGGGGAACTAAGATCCTGCCAGCTGCTCTAAGCAACCAAACAAAGAGAATTCAGAAAAAAGAAAAATTCCAGAAATTTCCAAAACAGCAAAACTTGAATTTGCTGCTCAGTGGCAACTGTTTTTGTAGCATTTATGTTGTGTTTACAATTTATATAGCATTTACATCACATTAGCTATTATAAGGAATCTAGAGATGATTTAAAGTACACAGGAGATGGGGAGGATGTGTGTAGGTTACAGGCAAATACAATGTCATTTTATATAAGGGACTTAGACGTCCAAGGATTTTGGCATCCAAGGGGGATCCTGGAACCACTCCCCTGTGGATACCGAGGGACAACTGTATTTTAAAAAATCGCATGTGTAGGAGGCCCAGATCCCCAAGGGGCAGGGCCCATCCGCTTTGTTCCCGGGTGCTCGCCCGCCCCCCTCCCCCGCACACCAAGGGGCACCAGGAAATGCTCAAGGGTGAGAGCAAGCGCTGGGCTCCTCTGGGAGCATTGCCTGGGGCCCCACCCCCTTTTCTGTGGCCAGGAGGATTACAACCACATCCACGGGGGCAAGTGGACGGTGCACAACCTGCGACTCTACCTGGAGAGCACCCGAGGCAAGGAGGTGACCAGCAGGCTGTTCGACGAGATCCACTGGATCATTGTGCAGTCCCTGAAGGCTGTGGCGGTGAGTCCCAGGGGTGTTGGGGGGCGGGGCGGGGCGCCCTGGGAGCAGAGGGAGCGAAGGAGACCACGCAAGCCTAGCAAGAGTTTGGGATTTGGGGGTGCAGGTGGCTCTTTTGTTAAAAATAGCTGTTTTTATGGTCTCACCTCCTACACATCTGCCAGAGGCCAGGGTGGTCTCGGGAAGGGAGAGGGGCTGGCTCCTGGCTGGCGTTGCTGCAGCCATGGCCCTGGAACCTCTACAGAAGGGCAGGGACCTCGTGACGTCATCGTCGGCTCTTCTGTGCCCACTGAGTCGAGAATGAGTGTTTTGTCATGAGCTGATGCTTTGGAGATGGACTTTTCAGCAGCCTCCCGATTTTTAGGCTTCCTGCTTTGCTATTTCATAGACATTTAGGGCTGAAGAGAGCCTCCCTTTTTTTTAACTCAAGTCTCATATCTGTTGTCTGGTTTGAAGGTTTTGTGTTTCGTTTCACTGTTCTAAAGCAGGTATGCATCTATTTTCAAAGGGAAAGCAAAGGATAAACCCTGGAGCACCAGCATGCAGGCCGCTATTTCTGGTGCAGGTAGCGGTGGGCAGACTGCAGTAGTGCCCACACACCGGCGTTGAGGGGCTGTGAAAAGAGCTGCGCTTGCTGGAGTCGGAAACGCGGGGAGATTGCTGTTCTGGAGAAAGTGTGATGTGGGTTTGGCAGCGAGGTGGACGTGTGTGAAAAGATTTATGTGAAACCTTCTCAGTGGAAGATTAAGGCCCTCTCTCCCCACTTTTTCTTTTCCCCCTTTGGCCGCGCTGTGCGGCTTGGCGGGATCTTACTTCCCCGACCAGGGATTGAACCTGGGCCACGGCAGTTCCTAACCACTGGACCGCTGGGGAATTTGCTCTCCCATTTTTATCTTTGAAACTGCCAACTTATACTAATTCCCCTGTATGTGAAAAGCTTTGTTGAAACAACTGTGTAAAGAAAATTATGGACAGGAAAGGTGACCCTTCAGTGGACACCTTGGCTTTGCTGTGCCTTGAATCGAGCTCTTCCTGTGTCACCAAGCGCTGATGAGCCCTGCCTGTGCCTTCAGTCTGCATCTCGGGCCCACAGGGAGGACTCGGCGGGGAAAAGCCCAGGGTCTAGTTAGTCTAGTTAGCGGTTGGAGAGAGGTGTCTCAGGGGTCACGGTGTGGATGTGTGGGGAGGCCTGGGCTCAGACTTCAAGCCGAAGCCACCATGTGCCTCCTGGCGACGTGGCACAAGTGCCTGCCCTCCGTGGGCCTCGGGGGTGTCCTCTGTGAAATTGGATCACGACCCTGATGTCTCAGGCTGGTTGTGTGAACGCGCTCCGCGGAGGCTAACTTACGGGCTGGGAAGGTAAATGGTAGCGGCTGTAACACAGGCGATGTGGGGGCCTTAGTGCCTGATGAAACCAGTGCCTCCGCTCCCGTCCTGGCCTGATGGGCAGAACTCTGAGAAAGAGTTCTCACACAGGCCTGTGTCCCGGCCCCGGCTCCACAGCCTGTCTCGAGGCTGGATCCGCCAGGCGCCTCTGAGCGTCTTCTCCTGGCCTCAGCCTCCTGAGCTGAGAAGCTGTTGGATTTCTAAGGCTCTGAGGCTTTGGGGAGCAGGGATTTATTTTTTCAGTTTTTATTCATTTAGCAAATATTTGGTCACCTTGATTTTACCAGGTTGTTGCCTTCGGGGAATCTAGGGGAGAGGCAGGCAGGGAAACAGGAGGCTGCGGTAACTCGTGAGGAGGGCCTGGTGCAGGGTGTGGACCACGTGGGGGGCCCACGGAGAAGCCGAGAGGCAGAGCTCAGGAGCAGAATGCTCAGAGGGCCAGAGACAGGGGGCTGGGGGATGACAGAGGGTGAGTGACTGTCCTCTGTTCCCTCTGTGCTGCAGAGGTTTTTGGGGACAGTGGTGTGTGCGCTGGCCAGGTTAGGACACCAGTGGAAATGCAACAATTCCGCTAAATTTCCACGTGATGAAACAGCCCCCCAGCCTGGTTTTCCTCCAGTGAGTGGGGCTGCACTGGGCTCTCTCCCCCTTAGACATTTCCTGTTCTAAATCCAGTGTTTTAGGGAGAGTCCAGGCATCCACTAACGTATGAATGGGCCTCACCATCCTCACAGTCGCGTCTGTGTGCTCCCCTCGCTGTGGGGTGCATGAGAGTCCCCGGGGAGCACGTAGCGCTGCTGCTGGCTGGGCCTCTCCTGGAGGGTTTAATCCAGGCAGCTTGGGCAGCCTGGAAATCTGTGTTGTAAGCAAGCCGCTGGTGGCTTTTTTATGCACTTGGAGAACAATTTTTGAAATGGAATTAAAAACTGAGAAGAAGGGACTTCCCTGGTGGCACAGTGGTTAAGAATCCGCCTGCCAATGCAGGGGACACGGGTTCGAGCCCTGGTCCAGGAAGATCCCACATGCCACGGAGCAACTAAGCCCGTGTGCCACAACTACTGAGCCCACATGCTGCAACTACTGAAGCCTGTGCGCCTAGAGCCCACGCTCCGCAGCAAGAGAAGCCACCGCAGTGAGAAGCCCGTGCACTGCAACGAAGACCCCAAAATAAATAAATAAATTAAAGAAAAAAAACCTAAGAAAATCCAAAATTTTTTTTTTTTTTTTTTTTTTGCGGTACGCGGGCCTCTCACTGCCGTAGCCTCTCCCACTGCAGAGCACAGGCTCCGGACACGCAGGCCCAGCGGCCATGGTCCACGGGCCCAGCCGCCCCGTGGCACGTGGGATCCCCCCGGACCGGGGCACCAACCCGCGCCCCCTGCACCGGCAGGCGGACTCTCAACCACTGCGCCACCAGGGAAGCCCAATCGAAAAATTTTAAGTAAATGGATTTGACTTTTGACTTTTGTCACAGAGAACAGAGGTTCGTACGCTGCATCTCGAGGGGTCTGTGAAGGGACTGACAGCCTGGTGGGCTCTGTGTGTGTGTGTGTGTGTGTGTGTGTGTGTGTGTGTGTGTGTGTAAGACGCACAGGCCTGAACTTTGGGTGCCTGGGCTTGGAGCTGGACTTCTGTCCACTCTGAGGAAAGTCTTGTGCCGACGGAGACTTTCATTGCTGGTCGTCAGGCCTCTGATGAATGAGACGTGGAGACGATGATTGCTTCACGAACCCCCTTTCCATCCCTGACCTTGCGGGAGGAACACGGAGAGGAAGGGGGGAGGGGAGAGGGCGGAGATGGGGAGCCGCTGGTCACAGGAGTGAGCCGCTGGCATCACCACCGTGAGTAGGGTCCTGCCGCTTTAACATCCCGCATCTCCATGATGTGGGTCTCGGCTGGGCCCCCCAGTTCTGGCTCTGTAACCCGCCGGTCCTCTCCCTGCAGCCGGTGATGAACAACGACAAACACTGCTTTGAGTGCTACGGCTATGACATCATCATCGACGACAAGCTGAAGCCCTGGCTGATCGAGGTACCCATGCGCTGCATGCCCGCGTGCCTGGTCGCCCCACACCCTCCCGGTGCCTCTGCCTCAGGCTCCGCGGCCCCAGCCAGATGTTTCCCAGGCCACGGTGGGCGCGGTAGGATGGGGGGGCAGATGTCCAGGTCTGACGGTTTGCTGATGGTTGGGGAATACACACTCCCGGTCTGTCACCTCCGGCGAGCCCAGCCCACAGAGCCTGAGCCATCCTCCCCCTTCCGAATGGGTGCTTCCGGGTGAGCCCAGGTCCTGGGGCCTGGCCCTGTCGGACACTGTTCCCATTCAGGAAAGGAGCTCACAGACCCGGAAGCCCTTGGGAGGTCGTAGTGTTCTGTCTGGAAATAAGGAACGCTATCCTCTTGGGAGGAAGGCGTAGTTTGGAAGTGGACTCATATGCCCGTTTCAAGGCGTAGACAGGATGTAGTCATGGCTGTTCTAGAAAGGGCAAGGTTCATACACCCTTTTCCTGATGACAGTGGCAGCGGGCGCTGGCACACCCGTCTGAGGCCCTGACACGGCGCCCACCTTGCCTGGTGGTCCTGCTTTGCTCTGCTGCCAGGAAGAGGGGCTCAGGCCTCTGAGGGGCGCAGGGCTGGACGGGCAGAAAGGGTGCAGGCTTCCACTCTGGTGACTCATCTCCCCGCTAGTGCCCCTGAGTGCCATGTCCTCTCACCACACCCATGTGGACAGGACGGCTCAGGCCCTTTAGCTCAGTCCTGTTTGCAGGCGAAGCTGAGTCACAAGAGCAAGTGAGTGGTCCCCTGTAGGGAAGTCAGTGGGGGCCCTGCAGGGAGCTGCCAGGAGAACAGGTTACCGGAGGGCGAGCTGTGTGTGTGTGTGTGTGTGTGTGTGTGTGTGTGTGTGTGTGTAGATAAATGTGCGTACAGATAGACAGGTAGGTCAGTCCTTAGATATAACATATTTATGCTTTTTTCCCCTCCATCTTAGAGTAAATAACTTGAATGGAACTCAAGTTTTCCTTGATGAACTAGGATCTTAATTGCGAACATTACTTCTAAAATAATAACAGGTCTTAACTGTAGCATATTTGTAATAAGAATTACAGTGTTATACGATCAACCACAGTGGTAATTTCAGGGGCAACCGAGGTCCACCCTGCTGGCGGCACAAAGACACAGTCTGACTACTGGGCGGGGAAGCCTGAACAACTTGCCCATTTGCTGTCTCTTCTCTCTCACGGCCTGAGAAAACAGCCCACCAAAGTCATTACAACTGTGCCTAAAATAAGGGAAAATAGGTACTGACTGAGGGCCCGTGGGACTCTCGGCGGAGTAAATGGCCACGTTTTAACACATGGATTTTGTGACTTGGCTGACCTCCTCAGAGGCCTGGACGGGCTCCTCACCTGGTCAGAATGTTGCTTTGTTGGTGAGCTAGTACTTACTCTCTCAGCAGAAGGGGTCCTTTTCCTTTCGCTCGACCCACGATGCTGCCTGGTCAGGGTCATTGGGTCACTGATGCCAGCAAAGCTCTGGGCAGCTTTTGGTGCTGAGGACAGAGCTCATCACACAGGTAGACGCTGAAATTACGTTTGTGATGGACGTTGACCTATGACTTTTGTTTGCGTGGTGACGGATCTGTAGCTTCTGTTCCTAATCCTGTCCTTAAATACCATTTGTATTTCACCTAACAGCTAATGAAATAGAGCACGAAATGCTCCTGAAGGTGTTAGGTATGGACAGTGTGAATCACAACCTTATCTGCGGCGCGCGGCCCTGCTCCAGGCGAGTAAGTGGTCCAGCCAAAGGCTGTGTTCTCTTTCCTCTCGTAGGTGAACGCGTCCCCATCCCTCACCTCCAGCACGGCCAACGACCGAATCCTTAAGTATAACCTGATTAATGACACCCTCAACATCGCCGTCCCTAACGGCGAAATTCCAGACTGTAAATGGAACAAGTCACCCCCAAAGGAAGTCCTTGGCAATTATGAAATTCTGTAAGTTTGTGTGTCTGTGCAGCTGGCCTCGTGTGTGTCAGATTGGGGGGTACCAGGGCCCACCTGGGATCTTCTAGGTATAGGTGGACTCACCTTGTCGGGTAGAGTATTTTGTTTTTTGGTGTTATGGGATAGATCTTGTAGCAGACAAGCGTTTTCGTGCTGAACCAGGCCTCGGTCTGGTCTTGTGCCTGAGAAACATTAATGAAGCATTTGCCACGTTTGCTGCTGGGGCAGCAGGAGCTGGTCACCGGCCGTGGAGCAGAGGCTGGCCACGCCCTGGCCCACCCCGAGAGCTGTGGGACACCGAGGAACTAATCGAGCTCTTTGAGTCTCCGTGTGTACATCTTCTTAATGAGGATGATGCGATCTGTCTTATGGTGGTGAGAGGAAAAGAAGTGTAGCATTTGAGGGCTTGACACACGTGTTGTCACATTTCATTTCTCCAGCAACTTCGTGAGGTGAGGTTGTCAATGGCTCCATCTTACACGTGTGGAAGCAAAGGCTCAGAGGGGTTACGTGGCACGTTGGTAGTGACATAAAGCGGGGGAAAGTGAGAACCCATCAGGAGGGCAGTGGTCGAGCAAGTCCAATTCGTTCTCACCATAGAAGAGTGAGTGGACGTTAAGAGGACTGACCTGGGGCTGTGCCGGGGGCCCGGGAGGAAAGCAAGGTGCAGGAAAGGGTGTCTGATGTGATCCATGTGAAACGGGCAGTGGTCCCGTGCCTCCTCCCTCGGTGTGATGGGCATTTCCACGTGTGGTGGCTGCTCTGAGAGTGGACGGGCCCAGAGGCGTGGAGGGACATGCATTAGGGTGTCAGCATGGACACCACTGCTGCAGGGGTGTGGGCCGGGGAAGGGGAGCCAGGAAGAGAGGGGAACAGCAACCCGTAGGACTGAATATGTTAGGATCACATTACATGATCCTGTAAAAGTAAACATGTGCGTTTAACTTAACATTTTTAAAAAATGGAGAAGTGGTGAGTGAGCTTTACACAGCGCACAGATCCCAGGCTCTTGGCTGGTAGCGCTGCTGCCATGTGGACATAAGTGTGCAGCGTGGGGAGGGTGGTCGGGAACCGAAAGGGCGACCGGTTGGCCGGCCGGTTGTGTCCTCCAGCGCTTGTGCTGCGCAGGTGAGGTAGAGAGTAGGCAGAGGGTGGAAGTGCCCGGGGTGGGGTGCTCGCCAGGTGCGGGAGAAGGGCAAGGAAGCATGAGGGTGTGAGCAGATGAGGACAGGGCGGGGGTGGGTAGGGATCATGGGGTCAGGGCTGTAGGACAGTGAACTGGGAAGAGAAGGGGCAGAGGTCAGAGTGAGGCTGGCGGCCGAGGTTTTGCAGGGGCTGCGGTCACCAAACATGGCAAGGTCGGGTGCCCTGGGAACGGGGCTGAGCTGGGGTGGAGGACAAGGTCATCGGAGAGGGCAGTAGGTCGGGGAGTCGGGGTCCCATCTGTCTGGTCACTGCGGTCACCAGCAACAGTGAGCCGGGGGCCTGAATCTTAAGGAATTAGGGGCAGTGACACGGAGGATTAGAGGTGACCAACAAGGCCGGGTGAGCGTGGTGAATTCTGCCGACCTGGGAAGGAGGTTTGCGGTGGGAGGGTCTCCTCCAGAGTGGGAGGGAAAACAGGCCCACTCCAGGGGCTGCAGGGGAAGCCAGGTTGCCGAGCAGGAAGGTGAAGGGGACCTTCCAGGATAAGGTGGAGGATGGGGGGTGCTGTGTCCATTGCTGACGATGGACAGAGCTCTCAGTGCGCAGAGGGAGGGAGAGTTTGCTGGTGGGGCCAGGATGGGGCCCGTCCAGAGCCTCGGGGGTTAGCATTGTGGGCGGTGCAGGGTGACACGCGGGTGACGGACGTCAGACTGATGGAGGGCCTCGTGGGCCCAGTCCTGAGACAGATGGGGGGCTGTGTGGGGAAGGAGTCTGGCCAGGGTCTGGTGGGTCCGCCTTGGTCCAGCTGAGGGTGGCGGGGAGGCGGGCTGTGAGGGCCCTGTGGGACCCTCTGCCCCCATCAACCCATTGCCTCCTTGAGGGAGTGGGCAGACGCTCCGTTTCCAGTTGAAGACGCAGTGGTCCGAAGCCTCAGTGCTTTTACTTGGAGAGATAAACAGGTGGGCCCCCCTCAATCCGTTCCGCCACCCTCTCCCCAGATGAGGTGATAAGGAAAGCCCCAGCGCGGGGCCGACAGTTCTGAATCCTTCCGTTCGGGATCTGTTCCCAGTGCTTCAGACGACCTGTCAGAGTCCCGGGTGGGCTTACAGCCCTGGGGCCACGTGGGGTGGGCCCTGACGTCACAGGCACCGCCCTGTCCTCCTGCCGTGCCAGCCTCTCTGCATTCCGCTGCGTGCTCCCAAGTGCCCTTCAGAGCATCCCAGCCAGGGTGCCGGCGCCCCTGGTGTGGCACCCGGAAACAGGCGCTCTTGCCGCTGCCCCAGCTCGCCGTCCTGGCCTTGGGGCCACAGGGCCTGGCACCTTGCATCCGCTCCCTCCGGGGCCCCGTTCTACTTTTACAGCCTTTCAAAAAAGAAATGCTCTGAACCCTGACAGTGAGTGGATTCTGCCTGTCAGAAGGCCAGGAGAGCAGCCCACCAGCACAGGAGGGGCCTGAGAAGAGCCATCTGGTCTCTGACTCTGCTCCACACCCGCTCTGTCCGTGGGCACACCATCCCTGGGAGTCCCGGTTGCCAGCTGCTTGCCAAACGCTCATTTCAGTTCATTTTGTTGTTAAGCTGCACAAATACCCAGTGAAACTGGGAGCCCACCTGTGGGTCTCCCCTCTGTTTATTCAGCAGATTCTTATTGCACACCACCCCACGAGTGAGATGCTGGGGACGACCGTGAAGCAGGGGGGGGGGGGTCACTCCAGCCCTTTGGTCGGTACTGCAGACGCGCACAGGCAATAGAGTGATGACATATGAACGGGAGTCCCTGGGGGAGGGGAGGGGCCAGGGTGGCTTCCGGGAGAGCCCCCCACAGGCAGAACCGCCAGTGTCCCTGGGGAGTCCTCTGTCCAGCTTTGTCTCTCTGTAGCGAGACGGGGAGGAGAGGGGGGCCCAGGTGTTGTGGTCTGACATCTACGTCCGGCAGAGGGAAACCCCGTTGTACCTGCCGCGTAGACAACACTCGGCGACTGGCCTTCCTCTTCCCTCCCCTCCCCTTTCAGCCCCGTTTGCCTCCAGAAGCCCAATGCAGAAATGTGTTCTTCAACCTCAGAGCCTCTAACCCACACTCAACCCATGGATTCTGGCTCTGGGAATGAGCTTATAACGGAAGCACACCCTCTCCCAGAAGTCAGCAAGATGTAGCTAACGCAACATAACTGAGCGTCTTAGCACCGTCTACGTTTGATGTGAACGTCTTCACACGTGTCACAGAGGCTTCTCGGTCAGGGTGTGGTCAGCAGTGATACCTACGCACACACTTCAACAGTGGCAGGAACTTCACGCTCTGAGCTACAGGGTAAAAAGTTCCGAATTAGGAATCCGGACTCCTGGGTTTTATTTAATCCTACCTCTGCCGCGTACCAGCTGTGTGACTTGAGCACACTGAGTCAACCCCTCTGAGCCCCACGTTCCTCAAACAGGAAGTGGGAATCATAATGCCTCCTGGTCTGAGTCAGGAGGGTGATGTGAAGCTACGGCGGGGGTGGGTAGGAGACCCTGTTTGCTGGAGCCTGCCTGGTGCCAGGGCCCACAACAGGTCCTGCGGGTTTCACCACCCTCATGGGACCCCCAAAAGAGGGGCCCCACCCCGGCAAGAAAGGATCACCCAGATGCCAAAACGGTCAGGGACGCTGAGGTTCTAGGCCAGTTCTTTCTGATGCAAAAGAGTCCAGGCTGTACCCTCTGTCCAGGCCCTGCTTGAGCTCCGCGCCAGCCTGACGCAGGAACGTTGGTGGGGGGGAGGGGTGGGGGGTCACAGCTGGTGGAGGCGGCACTGGCCTTGCCTGTGAGCCAGCTGCAGGGCCTCTCCCTGTCCTGGCCTCCTCCTGGGCAGGCCACCCACACCCTGTGCCCTGTCTGAAACGGGGTTAGTCATCCTCGCCCCACAGATGCTGAGTGAGATGCTGCGTGTAAAGTATTTCCAGACCTCACTTCTCTCCCTCGCTACCCTGAGGTCTCATTCCTTTCCTTGGGGTCATTGCCAAGTTCAGTCTGGTGGCCTGTATAAAATGTCAGCTGCAGGGGTGGGGACCGCCCACAGTAACAGTTTGAGGCAGTTGTACTTGTGTTCCATGGCCTGGGGCAGTGGTTGGTGGGCTGGAGGCGTGTGGGACGGGGCCAGGCTGCTTCTCCGGGTGACAGGCCTTTGCCGCACCGCAGCCATGGCGACACTGCCGCTGAGCCCTGGAGATGCTTCTCTGTTTCTAGGTACGACGAGGAGCTGGCACAGGGCGACGGGCCTGACCGAGAGCTGAGGAGTCGGCCAGGCCAGTCGCTGGGGCCCAGAGGGGGCCGATCGAGAGACTCCGGGAGGACCGTCCTCACAACCTGGAAGTGACCACCAGTGAGAGCAAAACTCCAGCCTGCACCCACCCTTGCTGAAGACCTATTTTGGAAACTTCCTTTTTCTAGAGCTTTTTTCCTTTCCTAAACCCTGTAAATAAATAAAGGCATTTCTTTGGAAGGTTAAGGAGCCCATTATTGGGGAAAAGTCCCTGTTTCTCCTTTACGCTCACACGACACTCTGACAACAGACGTGTGGAGATTTTCCCACACCAAGCAGTTCTGCTGCGGCGCTGGGTGTCCTGCCGTGTAACTCAGTTCTGACGCTGTCTGCCTGGAGTTGGAGTCAGATCCCACAGGTAAGGCCTCAGTCTCACAAGACTGCCCCCACCGTCTCAGCTTCAGATGCCGACCGCAAGCCCACGTTGTTAACTGTGCTTCTGACCAACTGGCTGTAAGTTGGAGGTTCCCACAACCCTATCCTTGGGTTCAATTAATTTGCTAGCGGGGCTCTCGGAATTCAGGAAGACAGTTTGCTTACTAGGTTACTGGTTTACATAAAGGGTGCAACTCGGGAAAAGCCAGATGGGAGAGATGCACAGGGCGAGGTGTGGCTGAAAGGGCACGGAGCTTCCATGTCCTCTCTGGGGACACCACCCTGGACGCTCTTCAGATTCCATAGTCCGGGAATATTTATGGAGGCCTCGTTACACAGACATGATTGATTAAATCATTGGCCATTGGCGACTGACTCAACCTCCGGCCCCTCTCCCTTCCTGGAGGCTGAGGTGTGGGGCTGAAAGTCCCACCCCTCCAATCACGTAGTTGGTTCCCCAGGCAGCCAGCTCACATCCGAGGCCACCCAGGAGCCCCAGCCCCCAGTCAGTAGCGCAAACTCTGGCTTGCTTGAAAGGGACTTGTTAGGAACAACAAAAGATACCCATTTCACCTTTATGCTCTGTAGCAATTTCAGGAACTGGGAACAAAACTAAATATAACAAAGATGTCCCTGTAGCTCTTAGAAAGGAAATTACAAGGGTTTTAGGAGCTGTGTGCCAGGAAAGGGGTTGGAGACCAAATATATATTTCTTGTAAATCACAATATCACAGTCTATTTCATAAGGGCTGTAAGAACTGATTCACAAATGTATGAAACGAGCTCTTTCCACAGAGAGTAACAGCTTCAGCGTGTGATTTAGTTTATTATAAGGTATTCACGTTTCTAAAATTTGGCACTAAATTAAAAACAAACCCCAAACCTGAATATCTTACAAAATCATGCCGCCGTGAGAAAGCAAAACATTTAATCTGACAGCTGCTTTCATTCCTTTTAGCTTGACTGCGATTTGGAGGAAAACAGGCGACTAGAAATATTCCTCAGCATTTATCGTTACAAAGTCCTTTGTCTTGATGCTCTCAGACAACTCACCTGGGTTTTGTAGGTGAGTCTGTCTGTCCGATGAGCCCAGGCAATTCCCAGCATGTGGCTCATATGACATCAGCATCTGGGTTTGCCACAGACGCAGAGGTAAGCGCTGTTCGCAGCCGTCGGCGGCGGGATAAGCTCTTGATGTGATGTGTTTACCCACAAGCCACCCTGGTCGCCACTGACCTACAGAAAAATATGGGGAGGCAGCCCGTGTCCCTCTGTAGAGCGACTGATGCGGCCGAGTAACCCATGGGGGTGTTCCTCTTAGTAAGAACCTTTTACTGTCACAGGTGACATTTTTCACGGATGCTTCATTCACTGTCCTGAGTTTCTTTTTCAACTCCCCACCTCTTTTTGGTTACAACGTTAGGAATAAGATTTTGTTATTAACATAATTACGCCAAGGACATAGAAGATAGAGGTCTTTCCTGTACCCATGTGCGAACACCTGTCGCGCTTACATGTTGCGTGTGTATACACGTGCTCACGTATATTTAATGATGCTTCACGGCCATTTAGGGGAAAAGGCCCTTTTAAATGGATCTGGTACAGTACAAAGTGAACGAAATGTAATACAAATGGCATTTAGCCAGAGTCCAAAGAAATTGCAACTTGGAGGGATCTGTCTGCTGTGTTCACGCTAAGCCTGAAACAGCCCCAGCTCCTGGATCGAGGCGTTTCGTGTGTTCCTTAATATTTAGGCCCGCTCTAGATGGCAGGTGTGGCTTCGAGCCTCTGAATCAGACCTGGGCTTGAGGCCTGGCTCTGCTATTTATTAGTTTGTCCCAAGGCTGACAGCGGCTCTTTGGACCTCTGCTTCCCAGTGTGTAAGAAGGGGATGACCTATATTTGCCTTAGAAATAACAAGTGTCACTGCCTGCCCCACCTTGCTCTAGTTCCAGCTCTGACGGGGTTTTCTTCCCCAGGAGGGGACAGAATCCACGTGGCTGGCCTCCACCCTCAGCTTCTGCACACGGCTTTTCCACCCACCACTTCTCACAACCCAGGTTCTCCGTTATGTTGCTTTATTTTTACCTCTCAGATGTGTCTGGGAAAGGGTGAAGTCCCTGGCTGGGAATGTGACCGCAGGCTGAGCTCAGAGGGCAGTTCAATCACGGAGGAAAGAAGATAGTTTGCCAGTGACCAGGTTACTAGGTGAGAGCGAGTGTCTGCTAAATAGATTTATGCCAAATATGGACTGTGACATTAGTGACGTCATGTTCTGGGGCAGATGTTTCCTCTGGACATTTCTAGAACATGCAGGAGTAGGAAGTATGCGATGTGTGAAGAGGCCTTGGGAAGTTGTTGGGCTGTGAACAGACTGTCGGGTCACTCGGCTCAGGTCTTGGCAGTGGTGTCCCCATTTGGAATCGTCCAGGATGACAATTTTTGTTTTCTTATCAGCTCCCATTACTTTTTTCCGTTTGATGGGGTAGGAGCGGGTGGTTCCCGAAGTCTGAGGGTTGTAGCATCTGTTCATTTTCAGCGATTCTTTTTGTTTGAGTTTTCACACAGTGAACTCATCATTTGCCTGCCTCCTGAATGGGCTGCTCCCTCAGTATTCTTTGGCAGATGCTCAAGCCCAGGATGAAGGACTCTTCCTACATGTTCCCCCTCTCACAGCCCGGCAGTCCCCAAACCTGGTGACAGGCTCCTCAGTGGGCCTCCCACCTGGATCAATGGGTCTCGGCCCGCAGCCCCACCCCATGCAACTGCGTTCCACCCTCTGGCCCAGAGGATTTTTCTGACCTGTGGCCATTTCTCCCAGCACACAGTGGTTCTTCAGTGCCATCCACAGAGCCTCCTGTGCTTGGGGGGACCTGGAGGCCCTCCATACACGGTGTCCACCAGCCCCAAACTCACCTGATTTTCTAACCCCAGGAGACTGGCAGTTTCCACCATCCCTCTAGGTCCACTTTCCAGCTCTGCTGTCTCTCCAGCCAGCCCCGGAGGAGCTTCTCTGGTCTCCCCAGCGTCAGGCCATCAGCCTCCTGTGGCCCAGGGAAGCAGGTGAGTGTCCGCTGCAGGGACCCCGGCCAGCCGGCCTCTCGCCTGACTCCTGGCACTGCCCAGTGACCACAAGGTCACTAACATTAACAGGAGCTGTGCCCAAGTGGGGTGCCCTGGGACAGTTCAGGACACCTGTGAGGCAACAGGAGCACCATCAGATTTTGTGTCCTGTTTCTCATTCAAGCAGACGAGGTATTTTTATGTCTCTTCTGATTTGTCTCAGCCTGAACCGTACTGTGTCTCATACGCTCCTCTCCAACGCCCCACGCCACGTGGCTCGCGGGATCTTGGTTCCCCAACCAGGGATCGAACCCAAGCCCTCGGCAGTGAAAGAGCAGAGTCCTAACCACTGGACCTCCAGGGGATTTCCTCATATGCTTTTAAGGTGAAGATAGCATCCTCGTACTTCTGTGCCTAGAGGGTTCCGAGCGTTCCATCTCGTGCTCATTTCTTCCGTGGCTGCCGTGCTCCCTTAGCAGAAGGGAGCCTGAGGGTCCGCAGGGTCCCCTGCAGGGAGCCATGGGCTTCCCTGCCCCTTGATTGTCCTTTTTTTTCCCTTTCTTTTTCAAGTTTAATTCCCTTGATTTTTCTTATATGATAATGCTGCGTGGTAGCCCTATATCTGGAGTCTGGGTTCTCATCCCGGGATCTCGAGTGGGTCTAAGAGAGCAAATTCTGAGCAAAGTCTTCCAGGAGTTAGCGGTGAGGACACTGTAGCTTGGACAGGACATGGAAGGTGGCCTGGCAGATTGCCCAGGTGGCTGTGGCCGTTAGCAGCAGCTTGGGCAGGGGGACCAGGCAAGCTGCAGAGCCGTGGCAGAGGGGCCAGTGGGGCCTTGCTGGCCTTGTTCCCAGTGGCCCTCCACACCGGGAGGTTGGAAGCTTGGCCAGGATGGGCCCTGTGGGTGGCAGCAGCAATTTCCTTGGAGCACTTGACACCCACTGAGTAGCCTCCAGTGCCAGCCAGGGCTTTGAACTCGGCCCCTGGGTCTACTTCTGCAGGGGCATCACCTTCAGAACCTCAACCTTGTGGGACACCAATGACCCCAGACTTCTTTGTGGGTATACTGGGTTGAACAGTGTCCCTCCAAAACTCGTGTCCACCCAGAACCTCGGAATGTGACCTTGTTTGGAAATAGGTCTTTGCAGGTATAATTAGTTAAGGGTCTCAAGGTGAAACCGTCTTGGATTTGGGGTGGGCCCTAAATCTCATGACTGGTGTCCCTTTCAGAAGAAGAGAGGACACAGGCACAGAGGACAAGGCCGTGTGAAGACAGAGGCAGACGCCGCCCTGAGCCAAGCAAGCCAGGCGTTGCCGGCTGCCACTTCGAAGAGAGGCGTGAACAGATCCTCCCTTGGAAGGAACCACCCCTGACACCTTGATGTTAGACTCCGGCCTCCAGAATTGTAAGAGAATAAGTTTCTGTTGTTTAATCCAGCCAGTTTGTGGTCATTTTTTCCAGCAGCTCTAGGACACGAACACAGTGGGTGAACAGCAGAGACAGCCCCAAGGAATTGGCCCTCGACCGAAGGGCCGACTGGTGACAGGTGACCACCTGGTTCTCAGGTTTGCTCCACCGCTCCCAGCTCTCAGTCCTGCTCAGACTCCCTACGAAGGCCCTGCAGGCTCGGCAGCGCTGGGCTGGCCACGTCTGTTCTCGGAGAAGAAGCATCACACCCGTGCCTTCTCTCTCCCCAGAGCCCAAGCCTCCGCGACCTCCCCTCCTGAGTTCCCGGGCCTGGCTGTGCTTGTCCCCTGTTCTCTAGTTCCTCTCTCACCTGAGTCAGATGCTTCAGAGAAAGCCCAAGTTTTCTGGGTTTTTCAGCAAATGTGATTGCTATGCTGATGTAGGTTGTGGGTGACCCTCTTGCCTGAAGGACAGCAATGGCTGCGGTGTGGTGTCTCTGCTGGTACAATGCAAGCCCACATGCCCCTGGGGCTTTCGTGCCTCTGGTGTCTGATTCAGGGCCATTCTCCAAGCTCCTTTTTTTTTTTTTTTTTGCAGTTCGCGGGCCTCTCACTGCTGTGGCCTCTCCCGTTGCGGAGCACAGGCTCCGGATGCGCAGGCTCAGCGGCCATGGCTCACGGGCCCAGCCGCTCCACGGCACATGGGATCTTCCCGGACCGGGACACGAACCCGCGTCCCCTGCATTGGCAGGCGGACTCTCAATCACTGCGCCACCAGGGAAGTCCCACGAGTGCTGAGCTTTGTCCGCTGACATCGTCCCCGAGGAAGAGAAAGCAGTCCCGACAGCCAAGAGCAGGCCTGGTCCCCGCAGCTTGGTGTTCTCCTGTGGAATGTAAATAATCGCACAGACCATCGGCATCAGACCAGGCCAGTGTGTAACTGATCATCAAGGCAGAATCCTTCCATCCTCGTGTCTGAACCTGAATGGCAGCATCAACATTGTCCAAGCCGCAAAATGACCAAGCTTCCCCCCGCCCTGTCCCAGCCACAGGACTGACTTCACCAATCATTGCTCGTACCTGCCCCAGGCTCCACTCCCTGTAGACAAGGTTTACTGAGACACCTGGTTACAGAATCACCTGCCCTTCCTCAGAGCATCCAATCCAGAGCAAAGCCCACCTCCTCAGACCTGTCACCCAGAAGGCACCCAGTGCCCTAAAGTCCCAGGCGCATTCTCCTTCTAGGTAACAAACGATTCACCCACCTTGTTGCCCCGCATGGATGTTCCTGTCCTTTGGCTGAAGAACATAAGACTATGGGAATGTTTAATGATTTAACATGGGGAATTGCACTAGTTTTGACGTGGCTGAGTTTTAAAAAAGACTGAGTCCTTCCCCAAGGTTGGCAGAGGTCCTGTTCAGTCTTAGAAACAGGTAAACACGTTTTTCTCTTCAGTTGGTACTACAGATGCTGTGAGTGGGGAGGGGATAATGAAGGAGTCCCGGCAGCAGCTTGGAGAAGGAAGCTGGCCTGCGGTGTCCCTGCTCAGGAATGCAGCCACCTCCCTTACTGCAAGGTGGGGGGATGGTGGGGGGAGAACCAGGGAGGCCCAGGCACTGGGGTGGGGGGCTGCCGTGTAGTTATTTAACTTTTACAAATTACATTTCCCACAAAGCCTTGAGGGCCTACTAAGTTAAAAACAGACAAACAACAACAACAAAAACCCAGCACCTAATCTGAGAGACACAGAATGCTGCCCAGTCCTTCATGTGCGGGAGGAGGTGACTCCCCAAGGTCACACAGCTGGTGGAAGACAGAGGCTCACTGGAGCCCGGTGCATGTGATTTCCCACCCAGCTCTTTCCAACACAACGTGTTCTTGCCTATGGAAAAGGCAGGGCAACACCAGGTCCCTATGGTAGCAGGACAGTATCCAGGGGTTGAAACTGGAGATTATAAAATCAACAAATATTGATTGTCACTTGCCATTCAGAAGGTTTGGGAAGTTGGAAGATGCACAAGGGAGACTGCAGGGGGTAACAGAACAAGGACGGAATCAGGTATCAGAAGACCCGCGACCTCTCCCTGCTCTGCTGCTTGTTTGCTGTATGACTCTGAGGTTTGCTTTCTCATCTGCCTGGTGGAGATTATAATCTGTGCCCCGCCTACCTCACAAAGCCATCACGAAGAAGGAAAGACAATGATTGCAAAAGTGCCAAATCAGCATTAGTTAATGTTTTTTGCTGTCACTTGAGTTTTAAGACCTGGTGTCTGCCCTCAAGGAGTTCACAAACCACTTCTTGTAAGAACAGTGAGAAAGACAGACTGAGCCTATACTGTGAGAGAAGTGGCACGAATAATATATGCTCCAGCAGCTGTGCTCTGGGTCGGCTGGGTGATCTGGGGTGGTTTCCTTGAGCTGTGTCTTAAAGAATGAGTGGAAACTGGATGGGAGGCAGGGGAGCAGTGGGGGGTGAATTTCATGAAGAGGATTCAGGACCAAATTATGAAGGATCCTGGATGCCAGGCTAAAGAATCTGGCACTAGGGAGCCATTGAATGTTACTGAGGAGTAGAGTGACAAGGGAGGTCTTCTTAGAGATGAGACTCTGTGGGTGGTTCAGAGGATGATCGAGGCGGGGAGAGACTGGAGGGAAGCACAGCAAAGAAGAGCTGAGGTTGTGGACTAAGGAGGATATTGGGGGTGGGAGGGCTGGTGGAGGAAGTGGCTTGTGCACCCCGGGTTGCAGATCTTTAGAGCCAGGAGCAATTCTCCGTTGACCAGCAGGGGGCGTGTGTGTGAAAGGGGTTTGAGCCTTCGAAGCAGAATTAGGTAAACTTGGCAAAGTTACGTTAACTAAAGTACTTTCCAGGAGCTGTTCAGTGAGATCCTATTATTCATGGCTATGAAATAATATTGTTTCCATGTAACAACTGTGCAGCGAGAAAGTCACTGGTTTACTTCAGTTCCTGAATCTTGTACTCAGAATAAGAATGAAAATAAGTCTGCCGGAGAGCTGGACTGACAGGCAAACTCTTCTCACATACGGTCTGTCCCAGGCACAAACTTCTCCTTAGCATGCGGAATTCCCTGTTTTCACATTAAATCACCCAATATCGAAGGAGCATTAGCGATTTGATAGCACTGGGTGCTGGGGGCACAGCCCTGAGCAAAACAGGCAAGTCCTTGCTCTGCAGAGTTCAGTCTGAAGGGGAGAGAGATGAGAAAGGAACATTCCCAGAGGTGGGCGAGACCAGAGGGCAGGCTGCTCAAGTGGACCCTTGGAGGGGCCATGAAGGGCCTGGAAAGAGCTGACTGTGACTGGGCAGAGGTTTTGGAGGGGCGGAGGGCAGCGGATAAGAGAGGCTGGCTCTCTGTGTTGTGTCTGGACAGATATTCAGGATTAGGGGAGCCATCTGATCTGCTTGGGGGATGGGAGGGCTGGCTGCTGGGCACAGGTGATTTCTCCTGGTCTGGAAGGAGCTTGATCCCCCAAGTGGGTCTTGGGGACATGTCTGCTACTCGGGTCAGCACAGAAACTGTTGAGGTGAAGGCCCCTTGAAGACGTGTTCCAGAAACAAGCTTCAGAGGCTGAGACTGGGGGCTGTCCGGTCACTTTCTTTCCCTAGTCCTGACCTTTCAGTTCTTCCTTCGATTGCACGGAACACTGCCTGTCTCCTTCCTGTAACTCCACCACTATTTTCAGCCAGAGTTAGAGAGAGTTGGCTGCAACTGAAAGAATTTTAACCTGTAATAGGTCACTCAGGTTACGATGTGGAGAACAGATGGGAGAATGGTCATCCAGACAATAGATGACGGTGTCCTGGAGAAAAAAGTGGTGTTTGGAAGTAGCGTCGACAGGACTTGGTGGGGGAGGATGGGTGAAGAAGGGGAGAGAGACCTCAAGAAGGATGCTCAGCTTTCTGGAAGGAGGTACCATTCATGCAGGGCTCAGGGGAAGATGATGCCTTTAGTTTTAGGGATGTTGAACTTGAGGAATCTTGGGGACACTCCTGTGGGGTGTCACGTTGGCACTTGAGGATCTGAAGTTGGACTGTGATATAGAATCGAGGGCCACTGGCATGGATCTGGGAACGGATGCTCCAGGAGATTGCCTGAGGGTGGAGGCCACAAGGAACAAGAAGAAGGGGCTGAGAAGGGGCAGTCAGAGAGGAGTGAGGAGCTCGGCTCAGCAGCTCGTGGAAGCCGGGATGTAGGAAAGCGTGATGAGATCTGCAAGGGGTCACAGGAGCTCAGCCCTGAAAGGGGCTCTGGGACTTCACAACCGGGGCCATGGTAGGCCTGGTGAGGTCAGGGTCGTGGCGTGGCAGGGAGATCCCAGAGGAAGTGGACCAGCCGTGGGGATAAGTATTTCAAGTAGGGAGGTGAGGGAGAGGAGAGGAGAGAGAAGGAGGCTGTGAGGTGCTGTGCACCCAACTGAAGATTATAACTTTTAATAGGCTTCATTCATTCATTCATTCTACTGGTATTTACTGGGTGCTCACTGTGTGTCATAGCTGTTTGAGGTCCTGGGGACACTTTGCTAAACAAGGTGGGTCAGTCCCTGTCATCATGGAGCATAAAATCCAGAGGGTGCTAGAGGAGAAATCTTCGTTTTGAACAGTTTTATTGAGGTCTAATTTACACACCATAAACACACTCTTTTTTTTTTTTTTTTTTTTTTTTGCGGTACGCGGGCCTCTCACTGTGTGGCCTCTCCCGTTGCGGAGCACAGGCTCCGGACGCGCAGGCTCAGCAGCCATGGCCCACGGGCCCAGCCACTCCGTGGCATGTGGGATCCTCCCGGACCGACGAACCCACGTCCCCTGCATCGGCAGGCGGACTCTCAACCACTGCGCCACCAGGGAAGCCCCTGTCTCTTAAATTTTAAAGCATAAGTCAGATCATACCTGAGACTTAACGCCCACCAAGAAAACTTCCCTTGTAATTTAGAATAAACTCAAGCTCCAGCCTCATCTCCCCACCGCCCACTCTTGCTCCTTTTGCTGGAGCCACAGAGGCCTCTGAGGGTGCCACGCTCACCACTGCCTCAGGGCCTTTGCACTGGCCTCTACGTGGAATTCTCTTCCCCTTGATCTCTGTGGGGCCGGCTCCATCTCTTCATTTAGGGCACCTTCTCAGAGAAGCTTTCCTGATCATCCTTCCAGCCAAAGTATCTTATCATCTTCTGTGGCTTTCTTCAAAGCATTGATCGCTATCTGAAGTTATCTTAGGTATTTACCTGCTTTTCTACTTTCTCCCCCACAAAACCATCAGCTCCGTGAGGGCAGCACAACCTCTGCTTGACCCGATCCAGAGTATGGCACGCACTTGATGGATGACGGTTGAATGACTGACTGAAGGAGTCTAAGGTGCCTGCTCATTTGTGATGGCCCTCGCCCTCACCTGTGTGGCTCCTGCTGCCCCAGGGTCACTGCCACGCACCCCCAGGCTGAGGTAAGAAAGAACTGGGCGGGCTGGAATTTGTCCTGCGTGGCTGGGGCCCTCAGTGGTCACTGTGTGAAGCACTTCTGGACAGAGTTAGAGCAGCAGACGCTGGCGGCAGTGACAAGCCAGAGCAAGATCAAACAGTGTGTGAGGGGCTTCCCTGGTGGCGCAGTGGTTGAGAGTCCGCCTGCCGATGCAGGGGACATGGGTTCGTGCCTCGGTCTGGGAAGATCCCACATGCCGTGGAGCGGCTGGGCCCGTGAGCCATGGCCGCTGAGCCTGCGCTTCAGGAGCCTGTGCTCCACAACGGGAGAGGCCACAACAGTGAGAGACCCGCGTACCGCAAAAAAAAATAAAGGGGTGGGGGGCAAACAGTGTGTGAGGAATTGTTTAAAATTGGAAGAAATTTAGTCTCAAGAAGAGAAGATTTAGGGGTGACACAAAATATTGAAGGGCCGGGAGTTCCCTGGTGGTCCAGTGGTTAGGACTCATGCTTTCACTACAGTGGCCCGGGTTGAATCCCTGGTTAGGGAACTAAGATCCCACAAGCCATGCGGCATGGCTAAAAATAAAAAATAAATAAAAATTTTTAAAAATTAAGGGGCTATTAGGTGAAGAGGAATAATATGTAGTCAGGGTGTTTCAGAAGGCAGACCCAGGAGCAGGGGGCAGAAGTGGGGCGGTAGGTGTTGGTTTGGTGTAAGGGGGCCCTTTCTTGGTAGCATTGCTCAGGTGCAGAATGGGTCATCTTATGAGCCTCGCATCTCAGGAGGGTACCACTCCCAGGGGTGCGGTAGAGGGCATCCATCATGGGTAAGACTGGCACAGGTGGCTGGTAGGGCCTCTCTGCCTCTGAGCCTCTAGCAGTTCCCTGAGCTGAAGGCATGTGCTGTCCCAATGTTCAGAGGTGACCTAGAACTTTCATCTGGGGCTTAAGGGGAAGAGTCATTTCAGGGCATGGGGAGGAGAGAGAGCAACTTGCCTGTGCCAGCCCAGCACCGCTGGCGGGGAGAGGACGGGCCAAGTTCTAGGACCCTGCGAGCAAATTTTCTGTTCACTTGCTGATTTGTGGAGTATCCCTCTCCCCCTCTGCCCCAGGGGATTTGCCCCACAAGGACAGGGACTTGTCATCTCATTCACCACAGCACTCAGAACAGTGGCCAGTGGATAGTAGGTGCTCAATAAATCTCTGATTTCAAAGCCTGACTCTGGAATCTGAGTCCCGGGAGAACCCTCGTCCACTGACTGTCTGTGTGGGTCCGCACCATCACATCTCTGAGTCTGTTTCCTTGTCTCCAAAGTGTGCATGATGACATGAGGGTGATTGCCATCCTTCCCTGCCAGCTGGGAAGAGGCAGTGGCCGAGCTTGTGCACCTGGGTCTGGGCTGCCCTGGTTGCTGTCCTGCTATTTTTATTTTTAAAATATATTAACTTTATTTGGCCGCACCGTGCAGCATGCAGGATCTTAGTTCCCCGACCAAGGATCGAACCCATGTCCCCTGCATTGGGGAGCATGCAGTCTTAACCACTGGACCGCCAGGGAAGTCCTGCTGTCCTGCTATTTTTAGCAGCAATGATCACAAAGCTTTGTTGTGGGGCTGCCTTCTCTATTCCCACTGTCCCCTGAGCAGCAGCCTCCAGGTCCCACCAGCTGGCTTGCGGAGGAGAGCAGCCCAGCTGGGGAGTGGGAACTGGCAGAGCCCTGGGCTGGGTGAGGGTTGAGTCACAGCCATAAAAACTGGGGTGGGGTGGGGGTCATGGTTACATTACACTCACTTCCTGCCCAGAGGGTGCTGTGTCCCACGCCTCCAGGCGAGTGAGCCCAAACAGAAAGGCTTTGAGAAAGCAAGGAACAGGAGGACAAATGGAAAATTTTAGTGAACTGGCAGCCCAGGAATCCCTTCAGCTTGGGAGCGTTCTTGGAGCCTCAGCTCCCATACCTGGAAAGGCCTGTCATTTGGCCTGGAGCAAGTTTCCTACTTACAGGTACGGCGGAACCTCCAGGCATCCCGCTTCCCAGCCATTCATGCCCCATGCCCACCTCACAGTCCTGCTGTTCCCACAACCTGGCATCCTCCCCTCCCCTCCCCTCCCCCATCTGCTGAAATCCTGCCCATTCCTGAGGCCCAGTTAAACGACCACGTCCTTGAGTCTCTAAACCATCTTCTGACCCAGCACCTGCCACTCTCCTCTGCCTGCCCTTGACTTTTCAGTTCCACACAAGTGAACTCACTCTCACCTCTCACCTCTCTCTCCTCCCACTAAATCATCCTCACCTTTCCCCCCAGCTTGAGTACGGTTCTGGTGGCCTCAAACATTTTCATATAACTCCACCCATATTTATCCAAATTTCTCATAGGTGCTTTTTCTGATCTCACAGTTCTATGACACAAAAGCCTGTAAATACAAAGCTGAAAAAAAATATCACCATTCCTTGGTATTTACCTAAATGAGAACTTATGTCCACACAAAAACCTGCTCAAGAATGTTTATAGCAGTTCTATGCATAATTGCCCAAACTTGGAAGCCACAAAGATGTCCTTCAGTGGCTGAATGGATAAATAAACTGTGGTACATTCTGGCAATGGAATATTATCAGAGATAAAAAGAAATGAGCTATCAAGCCACAGTAAGATGTGGAGGAAACTTATATGCATATTGCTAAGTAGAGAAGCCACTCTGAAAATGTAACAGACTGTATGACTCCAGCTCTATGACATTCTGGAAAAGGCAAAACTATGGAAAGGGTAAAAGGATCAGTGGTTGCCAGGGGTTGGGGTGGGGAGAGGGATGAACTGGTGGGGCACGGGGGGATTTCAGGGCAATGGAACTATTCTGTCTGATATAATAAGGATGGACACATGTCACTATGCATTGGTCAAAGTCCAAAGAATGTGCAGCACAAGACATGAAGCCTAATGCAAACTCTGAACTTTAGTGAATGATAGTGTATTAATATTGGTTCCTCAATTATAACAAATGCACCACACTAATATGGACATAAATAATAGGGGAAACTATTGTGTGTGGGGGGGTGTGGGTAGGTGGGAACTCTGTACTTTCTAATCAGTTTTTCTGTAAACTGAGGGCACATTAGCAGGTGAGCGGGGGACAGCAGAGCAAGGAAGTGGGAGAGGGCGCAGAGACCACAGAGTAAGTGCCTGGAAACAGTGCCCGACATCGGGCCAGGCTCCAAGGCCAGTGCTCAGGGAGGCCCCCAGGCCAGGGGACACTGACGAGTGACAGGGCCTCTGCTCTCCCCGTGCCCTCTCTACTGGGAGACTCAGCGTGGTGTGGGGTAGTGCAAAGGGTATGGCTTTGGAGCCAGACAAGAGCCTATGACCTTGGACAAGTCACTTTACCCCTCCGAGCCTCAGTTTCCCCAAGTGCAAAAAGGACTTGTCGTGAGGAAGCAGGAGTTCTCTTGTATAAAGCACCATCCTGGGGCCTGTCGCCATGGAAGGGGGTCATTTTGGTGGTGAATGTGATTGTTATTGGGGCCTGGAAGAAGCCAGGGCCAGTTCAGCCCCTTGGGCCCTCTGTGGACACCCAGCAGGTGATCTGTCCCAGTAGGTGCAGGGTGAAGGCTGCCTGAACGAGGGAGTAGCGGCAGTCTCCCAGGCCTGGTCCCCGGGAGGCCCTGGCTCGGGGAGCCCACTGTCTGGGCGCCCAACAAGAAGGCTGTGAGCTGCAATGAAGCCAGGCCGGGCTTGACGGGCTGGCTTTCCCCAGAGTCCACATGATACTCCCATCAGCCTCAAAGATTGCATGGGCCGAAATCTGAAACCCAAGCCACGGGCTAGAACCAGTTGCACAGAGAACAGAGTTGTCACAACAGGAAGGGCGTGTCTGAGCCTGCTGGAGGGACAGCAGGAAGCAGCCTCGGCCCTTCGCCCCCCAGCCCCCCGGGAGCTGCCAGGACCCAGACGCCCAGGGGATAGCTCCCGGGAGCGTGCCCTCGGCTGGCCGCCCCTGCCCTTGGTCTCAAACCATAAGGAGGGATGTTTGACTACAGCCTTGAGGAATCTTCCTGTGCTTCACCTCGGGCTGACTGACACCCCCCCGCCCCGCCCCTCACTGCTCCCATTACCTGCCCCTCAGACCCGTCCTTCCAAGTCCTGCCCTGTGAATCTTCCAGAATCTACTCAAACTCTGCTTTTCTCAGGGGCCCTCCGGGACCCCGTCCCCAGAGCACTGCTTGGGCCCCTCAGCATCACTGCTCACAGCCACCTCCTCTGGCCCCCGCCAGCATTACTTGCTGGAAAGTGGGGAATGAGTGGTTTTCATTCATGCCCAGCTCGATACCCGGCGTCACATGTCTGCTGTGTTGGAGGGAAAGGGGGGATTGCTGTGGGGAAGTAAGGAACACAGGAGAAGCAGCCAGGAGACCCCGGTTTGCGAGGGTCTCTGGCCCTGTTGGCTGGAGAACCTCTGGTAACTCGCCTGACTTCCCTGGACTTCCACTTCCTCAACTTAGGAGCAGGGATGGACTCACCTGGTCATCCTTTGGGGTCTCTGGCCTTGATGTTCTGTGGCCCCCAAACAGCCTCCTCCACCAATCTCTCCCACCCACCCCACCCCCTGCCCAATACTGCATTCCAATATGAAATGTCGCCCCTCTGCCTGTTACCCTGCTGACCCCCCATTCTGAACTGCTGTCCATCATTCATGCTCCTGGAGAAGAAAAGGAATAGTCCTTCGTCACACACACTTCTGAGCACCCGCCACACGGCATACACAGCTCCAGTTCAGATGGTTCAAAACCATCCGTGACCTACCCTGGCAGGCTCTGGTGTGGCTCTACCATCTGCTGCCCGGACCCAGAGAGAGGAGGAAGTGGGTGACCATGGGCAGTCCACAGGGCACAGGAATTTCTTGAGCTCAATGTGGAGTTGGCCTCCCCAATCCCCTGCCCACAGTGGGGCTGTCTGGATTGGAGGGTGGTTTCTGACGGATCTCAGACTTGGTCGGAGGCTCCCACAGAGGGAGAAGGGTGCACAGGGAGTCCAGGCGGGGGCAGGAACTGGGCCTGGGAAGAACAGAGGGCTGCGGGAGTGGAAACACAGGCAGCAGGGTGGGGCAGCCGGTGATCTGGAGGGATGGTGCCCACATTCCTTCGTGGAAGATGATGCCAGTGAATCTGGCACTCACTTGGGCTGGAAGTCCACCTTCCCCGGGCCATGCCCACTTTGGGGAGCGGCACCCCGTGGCTCTGCTTCTTGTGGGGCAGGGGGTGCAGGAGAGGGAGAGGGTGCTGCCACGTCCCCTGGGCCCTGCCAGGCCCCTCCCCTGCCTGCTCTCCCCTTTACAGATGAGGAGGTGCTCCCCGCTCCACCTCCTCACTAAGCGGCATGTGGGATTTAGTTCCCCCACCGGGGATCAAACCCCTGCCCCCTTCAGTGGAAGCACAGAGTCTTTTTTTTTTTTTTTTAATTATTATTTATTTACTTGGTTGCACCGGGTCTTAGTTGTGGCAGGTGGGCTCCTTAGTTGTGGCATTCATGTGGGATCTAGTTCCCTGACCAGGGATCGAACCCGGGCCACCAGGGAAGTCCCAAGGAGGCGCCTGATGGTTTGGGCCGATACCCACATCAGCATCAGTCGGGCGAGCGCCTGCTGTGCGCTGGGCACCAGGCAAAGTCCTTTTCATCCATTAGCATGTTTAGTTCCTCCACCCTCCCAGGCGGGGGTGGTGGTGGTGGTGAGCCGCTGTTCCCCTGTCCAGTTGAGCACATTGAGGCTGGGAAGCCAGGTGACATGTCCAAACCTGTAAACCGAAAACTGCTCTGCAAAAACAAAAACAAAGCAAAAAAAGAACAAGGAACCCCTGAGCCTTTGCCTGAGTCCTAGGTTTCCCTCATTGTTGGCAGGGGGGAAATTCTTTTTCACAAAAGATAAAACTGGGCCTGTGGCCCTCAGGCCTCTCCTCCTTTCCTCTGACACCAGGAAGCGACCAGGGTGGTGGTCGCTTTAACCAGCGTTGGGGTGGAAGTCTGACCTCCGGCGCTGCTTCTTGTACTACTGCCGTGACAGTAACATGGAGACACATACAATCCCGTGCCCTGGCTGAGGAGGGGTCCCAAGTCCCACCCACCTGGAGGTGCCCACGCCCACCCCAGGTGAGATGTGGACGCCCCCAGGGCAGAGCCCCTGTCCAGCGTTCACAGATGGTGATTCAACAAGTCGGGCACGGACACACGGATGAAGGTCACTCCTGGTCAGAGAACCTTTGGTAATAGCTGGTCTGGGGGCGAAGAGCAGTCCTTGAGGGCTCCCCACTGTCTCCAGCTGTGGTTTCAAAACCTCTTTATGTTTTTAATTGTGGGAGTCTTTCCATGACATCCTACATGTAATCAGTAGCAGCATTTTATTGGTGTCCATTTATTTTATAATGTAAGTATTGGTGTACAACTTCTTTTAAAAGTTCAATTTCATAACATTTACATATTTGTTATAAAATGAACCAATAATAAGAGCAATGTTACTTTTTTGATGAATATACAGTTTGAGATCTTTTTGTTTCGGTTTTGTTTTTATAGATTTTTTTCATTTATTTATTTTTTGGCTGCGTTGGGTCTTTGTTGCTGTGCACGGGCTTTCTCTAGTTGCAGCGAGCAGGGGCTACTCTTCATTGCGATGTGCGGGCTTCTCATTGCGGTGGCTTCTCTTGTTGCGGAGCACGGGCTCTAGGTGCATAGGCTTCAGTAGCTGTGGCACACGGGCTCAGTAGTTGTAGCATACGGGCTTAGTTGCTCCGTGGCATGTGGGATCTTCCCGGACCAGGGCTTGAACCCATGTCCCCTGCATTGGCAGGTGGATTCTTAACCACCGCGCCACCAGGGAGGCCCGACTGTTCCAGTTTTTAAAAACAATTAACTTCAGTATCTAATTTTATTTTGTATCAAGGAAATCTGGATTCACAGGAATAGATGCACATGATAACACTGTAAAACAAAATCTTGCTTTACAATCACAGGATGACCTTCAATTTATCTGATCTGGGAGCCTGAAAAAGGGTAAGATGATACTTTGGATTCAGAATGGAATCAATGTGGTGTTCAGGACCTCCTCATCCTCCTGAAATTCAGGGACTCAAGGAAGGAGTTCCTGAGGGAGTTTATATCTTTATCACATGGTAGAAAATACAATGTATCACATAAAGTCTGGGCATTGCCAGGCCTTCATTCAAAGTTTCAAAACACTCAACTTGAACCTATTTGTCTCATTGTTGATACTTGTTCCACTTTGGCACCAATGGCAACACTGTAACCCTGAACTCCCCAAATGAGCTTTTCCACCTAGTAAAAGTTAGGGTATCTGTCAGTGTCAGGAATAGAGCTTCAAACTGTGTGAGGCATAAGAACCAATTGAGGAACTTGTGGGAAATGGGGTGATCCCAGTGCAGGGCATACTGGAGATGCCCACTTTGGGAAACGCGATCCAGATGATGTGACCATATCTTGCCGACTTTGGACGGGAGCAGGCTCCAGGCCCAGGGGTCTTGCCCAGTGGTGTTGAGTTGAGCCTGGCGCATGTGAGTGGAGCCGTGTACTCGCTGGTACCATTTTATGTGAGCAGACGCGTGCAGGCAGGCAGGCGTGGAGCAAAACAAAGCAAAGCAAGAAAGCCTGGGGTAATTGCCTCCTAATCAAGGACACATTTACAAGGAATTCAGATCTTTACATGACTTGGCAGAGGAGAGCTTCATTCCAAGGTATATTCAGAAATGTGTTCCTCCGGCCTCAACAGTTAACACTTTGATGTCTCTAGACTATTAACAGTTGGTGCAGAGAGCATGTTCTTGGGCCCATGTTCTTTTTTTAATCACAAATTTTTAAAAAGAGCACTTTTACAAAATGCAAACAGGTCCTTGGAAAGCGCTCAACAACCTCTGGCTGTGCCAGCTATGTCCTAAGAGCATCACAGACGTGATCTCAAGAATCCTTGCGGTTTCTCTAAGTGTTAGACTCTGTGATTATACCCATTTTACAGCTGAGAAAACTGAGACCTGGAGTGGCAAAGCAGATTGCCAGCATCACAGGGCTACTCACTGCTCAGCTGCATGCTCCAGCCAAGCAGAACCCTCCTGTCTCCTTGGACAGCAGGATTGCTTGCCTCTGGGCCTTTGCCCTCATCCTTTCCATCCACTTTGGCTCAGTTAAATATCACTGCCTTCAATATCGTCGCCCTCCAGGGATCACTGCGGTCACTCATCGGGGAGGCCTCTTCTAGACTCTACGTCCTTGCTGAGTCTTCCCAGGAGCACAAACAGGACCCAGGTCCGTCCCTCCCTCGATCCACCCCATCCCTTGCCCTGCACATTCTCTAAACATTGGAAGTACTTGTCGATCAAGTGAATATCTGTAACAGATTTTGACTTTTTTTTTCTTGGAAGACACACGTATATCACTGTACAAGAACTGTATCTGGACGTTTCAAATTTTTTGGAGAATGTTTTGTTCTCTGTGAAAGTATGTTTTAACATCGGCTGTCTGTTTATCCTGGCTGTTTAGTGGGAAATGGCTAATAAAGGACCAGTCAACCTTTGCCCCAGACTCAGGTAATGAGCACATTTTGCAAGAAGAAGGGAGCAAAATGACATTGACAAAGTGTGACCACGTTAACCGCTCAGATACTAAGCACTCACGCCTGCATCCAGAGCTGCTTCCCGTGCTTCTACCTGATTTGCCCCATTTACTCCTTGCCACAGTCCTGTGAGGTGAGCTCTGTCATCACCCCCGTGTTACAGATTGGGACACAGAGATGCAGAGAGCTGCAGCGACTTGCCCAAGGCCCCTCAGTGGGGGAGGAGCAGAGGCAGGATTGGGCTCCCGGCCTGTTTGGATCTGATGGGAGGAGGCTGGGTGCAACATTGTGAAATGTTTGTGGGGGTCAAAGTTGGGATGCTCACAGCTTGGAAAGGGGAGGTCTCTTTGGAAAAATAGCCTGATAAGCTGCTGGAACAGAGATGAGACTCAAAGAGCTGAGCAAGTGTCAGAGTTCTGGTGAAAGAAATGAGAGGAATTTTGTTTTTGTCTTCAGAAGGAAGGGGAGAGAAAAGAAGGGAGCCAATGTGCAGAGCCCAGAGCGCTGCCTGGGTCACATAGCCAGGTAGTGACCTCAGAGCCAAGAGGCCAAAAGGGCTCAGGAGGTGTCTCGTGTTGCTAGGCAGTGCCAGGCTGGATGCCTCCCTGTGGGGTTCAGTCTGCAGGAACCCCTGCTAGCCTCACCAGTGGTTGGTGTGAAGGGGGATTATGTGAGTGGGTGCAAATGGAGACGGGGATGATGGCAAGGACCAGCGAACATGTGGGAAAGAGCAGGAGGCTGGAGGCAGAGGTGATGCACTTGTTCAGAAACCATGGGGAGACTCTGGATCTTCAGAGGGCCTGGAAAAGCAGTGCACCTGGAATTTCCCCAGATCTCAGAGGGCTGGGAGACCCCAGCTGATGACTGAGTTCTGCACACATGGTCCAGAGGTGTTTTGGGTGGCAGAGTGGTCCCTGTGGGCTGAGTTCTGGAGAATGGCAGGGAGTTCTTGGCAGTAGCTGGTCCTGGCACAGCATGGTAGTGCTTTTTTAAAATATATATGTCAATTGTATCTCTTTTATTATTATTTTTATCGGAGTATAGTTGATTTACAATGTTGTGTTAATTTCTGCTGTACAACAAAGTGATTCAGTTTTACACATATATACATTCTTTTCCATATTCTTTTCTGTTATGATTTATCACAGGATATTGAATATAGTTCCCTGTGCTATACAGTAGGGCCTTGTTGTTTATCCATCCTATATATAATAGTTTGTATCTGCTAACACCAAACTCCCAATCCATCCCTCCCCCACCTCCCCTCCCCCACCTCTCTTTAGACTGTATGGATCCTTTTTTTTTTGTCTTGATTTTATTATTTTTTTAACATCTTTATTGGAGTCTAATTGCTTTACAATGGTGTGTTAGTTTCTGCTGTATAACAAAGTGAATCAGCTATACATATACATATATCCCCATATCTCCTCCCTCTTGCGTCTCCCTCCCACCCTCCCTACCCCACCCCTCTAGGTCACAAACCAGGTGGTCCCTTTCTTTTTCCTCTTTCTTAATTATTATTATCACAAGCACATTGCAACAGAACAAATACTTAAAAAGGGAAAAACCACTCTGTTTCTGGTCCTTGTGCAAAGGTAGTAGCAGTTTTAGAGTCCCCACCATTTCGTATCTGGCTTTTCCTTTTAACATTTTAGTTTAAGCGTTTTTCCATATTGCTGCACCATCGTCGTGATTATTTTCAAGGTGGTGATGTGGATCCACTTCAGGCCTGGGATCTGGCTGACCCGGTTTCTAATCCTGGCTTTGACATTTATTTATTTACTCCGGCCCCCCCGACAAGTTACCTGGCATCGGTTCCCCAAACCCTCGCGTGGGCTCTGTGAACACGCACGAGCGCACACACACACACACACACACACACACACACACACACACACACACACACACACACACACACACACACACACACACACACACACACACACACACACACACACACACACACACACACACACACACACACACACACACACACACACACACACACACACACACACACACACACACACACACCCGCTCGCCGTCTTGCTTAAACTAAGCCGGCTCAAGTGAATCTGAGGAAGCCCTGATGACATTGGCTTCTGTGAGTGCCTTAGGGGAGAAAACTTTCAGAAAGACTACCTTCCCTGAATTCCCAGTTAAGTGCGGTGCGACCCTCCCGCGGCCCCCACCTCTGGGCGCCCGCAAAGCCGAAACACTGACTCCAGGCAGTAAGTCTTGCGGACCTCAGCCTCTGAGCGACTCGGGGAAAGTGACCCCAGCCGCCCTCTCCTCGGTTAAGCAGGCTCTCCCCCTTTGATTGACAAAGGTAGTCGCCAATGACGCCCACGAGAGGTCCCTTTGGCGCGCTAGGGGGCGTGCCGCCTCGTCGCTCCTCTGGCCCAATCAGGGACGCTGAAGGGGCTGTGGGGCGGGGCAGTCTCCCAGCAGCCAATGGCGCGAGCACAGCGGGCGCGGCGGGGGCGGGGCGCTCGGGGCTGGCGGCAGAAGCGGCCGCGGCGGGGCAGGGCAGGGCTGGACAGTGCGGCCAGAGCGAGGGCGGGAGCCGGGCCGGGGCCGGAGCCGGGGCTGAAGACGCGGTCGCGGCCAGAGAAGGGTGCGCGGCGTGTCGGGAGGCGAACAGCGGCCAAGGTGAGGGGCACGCCGCGACGGTTGGGGCGCCGCGGACGGACGCGGGGCGCTGGTCGGCGGCCGGGCCCGCGCCCTGTCAGGCCGCCACGCTGGGGCCGCGCTCCGCGCCCGAGGGCAGCCTCTGGGGCCGCGCCGCCGGCGGGCGAACTTCCTGTCGCTGTGGGAGGGGGTGTGTTCTGGGGCCACCGCGGGCGCCGAGGGGCGTCCGGGGGCCGAGGGGGGCGCCAGAGAGGACGTCGAGGGGCCTCCGGAGGGCGGGTGGGCTGGGCTTGAGGAAAGCTGGGGGCCGAGGGGTGCGGGGTTGGTGCGGGGGCGCCACAGAGGAGAGGACGAGTTCTCGGGTTGAGGGCTTGCTGGAGAGAGAAGTTGGGGAGCGGGGCCCGCGGAGGCAAGAGCGCTGCCGCAGAAGGGGGGACGGACGACTTTAGGAGAGACTTGGGGAGGGGATGCGGGGAAGCCGAGGGGTGCAGGGGTTCCCTGGGGGAAGCGCGGGCGTCTCGGGGAGCCGCGCCGGAGGAGAGGGGGCCCGGTTGGCGCCGGTTGGAGGGCAGGGCTGGGCCCGAGGGTGGCCTGGAGGGGAGGGGGCGGCCAGAGCAGGCGGGACACATATGCGGACGCGCGTATTTGGGGCGCTTTGATGACCGTCCTCCATTTCCTTCCTTCCCACCCTCCCTGTCCCTCTTCTGGCTCTGTGGGGCGGGGGGATGGCAAGCCGTTCTTTGTGAGCGGGTCCTAGGACTGGGGGAACGGGCAGGAGAGGCTGGGGGTGTTTGCCCGGTTGCCCCTCGTAGTTTTCCCAGACTGTCATTTCTAGAAACGTGAGTTTCCAGCCTGCTGGGGCATCCGGAGAGGCCTAGGATTGGAGAGGTAGTGATTTCTGCTGCTGCTCAGTTTCAGTGGCTTGTTGGGTTTCAGCTCCACCTGGGAAGGCTGGTTTTCTTTTCAGAGGAGTTGGTCAGGGGAGCGAGTTGTGCTGTCGCCGGGAGTCCCACACAGCTGCAGCCTTTGAGGATGCTGCTCTCGGGTTGGGTGCCTGAGGGAAGGCGGCCTTCAGGTGGGGTCTGTGCACCATTCCTGGGTCTTGTCTTCTCTCCTTTACCCCAACTGTCCTGTGTTCCTGTGGTTAAGGAGGGTTGGCTGCTCAGAGACTCCACGGCTACTCATTACACTGTTTACCAAACACACCCTGGCTGTCCTGATGAAAATCAGGAGACCAGCTCAGAGAATTTAAACCTGGGCTACGGGCGGTGAGCTCACACCAATTCCTTCCCTTCTCTGCAGTTCCTTCCTCTTCAGTTATCCCAATATGCTGAAGTTCTGTTTTAACCCAGGGCAAGGGAGCCAACCAGGTGGGCTCAGTTGAATGCCAGCCCTCCCCTTCTTGCACGAAAGTTCTTATTACACTTGATTCACAAGCCTGCCTGCAGCCTCCCCATAGAGGCATTGAATGGGAGCCAGTGCAACTGGGGTTTCTCTTGATTCACATGGGAAACAATAATCTGTGTGCACTTAAACTTAATTCTAGAGTTTCACAGTCTCCTTGGTGAGGTTATGTTAGTTGAGATATGAGACCACTACATCAAAAACTTTCCTGTTTCTTTTGACAATTGTCTTGCAGCTTTAAAGAAACTGGCCATTAGGCTGATGATATTTATTACTTGGGAAAGTAACGTAACACAGAGGAATAGATGAGTGATTAGGTCTGCACTCTTAATTCACTTTTTTGGGGAAGAATAAAAATTCATTTGAATGGAAATATCATTCTTAGCTCATGCTGTTGGGGAACTGAAACTTTATTACTTTTAGTCTCAAATGTATAAGATATAGGTCATAATATTTAAATGATCTAACAGCAGGCATATATAGAAAGCTGTATCTGTTTTTTTTAAAATAAATACTCCATGTCCTTTTTTATAAAGCGTGTTGATTTTTAAAAATTCATTCATTCATTCATTCATTTGTGTCGGATCTTAGTTGGGCGCATGGGCTCAGTTGCCCCGCGGCATGTGGGATCTTAGTTCCCCAACCAGGGATCGAACCCAGGCCCCCTGCATTGGAAGGTGGAGTCTTAACCAATGGACCACCAGGGAAGTCCCAATATCTAGGTTTTGAACATGGCTTGTTGCTGGGAGATAAAGTTGTCTTTCCCAGTCTTGGATGCCCAGTCCAGATCTCTGATGGCCAGGCAATTTCTGGGGTGGGAGATGAGGGGCATTTGTCCTTACATTTTTTCATTTCTTATTATTCACTTGAATAATTATTATTCTCTTAAATAATAATAATTATTCACTTAAATAATAATCTGTGCAGACCAAGTTAAGGGCCTGGTGCTCAGGTTTCCTTCTTCTGACCAGGTCACAGTTGATTCCAGGATGTTATGGAATATCAAAAAGGTGGCATAGATTCCTTAATAATAGTAATGGCACCTTGTGTTTAGAGATCATGATAGCTTTTACCAAGTGCTCTCTGGCTACCCTTACCTGGACCTCCCATCTAACTCGGGCCTGCCTTATCTGCCATCAGATTGTACTGGTGACTTTGTGGAGGCCACCCTGTAGATTATTTGGGTAATGACCACATTCACATGAGCGATAGTGCTGGCTCAGTTTTTTTCCAATTAAGATTGTTTGGAAGTGCAGCGGCATACCTGAAGGCAGCGCAGCAGTGCGTTAGTTACGAAGTCAGTCAGTGTGCATTCCACAGGTAGAGACCTTACTTTATGGCCCTGGCATTGATCCTTCGCATACCTGAAAGCATGTCAGTGCCTGAAACCTGGTTCCTGATGGGCCCAGTAGTGGTCCCTGGGATGGCTGTGTAGGAGTGCCTTGAGACTGGTGGTATTCAGACGATTATGCTATGCTGACTGAAGGCAGTGTTAAAAGAAGAATTCTCAGAGTATTCTGCACAATGCAACATTCTTGGCGTATGTGTGGTTCCAATGGTAGCTATTCGAGGGGCAGTGGCCATCTAAGAGCACAGGCTTTGGTATTTTAATTAAAAACACAAAATGACAAAAACTCCTTACTTACGTTATATATTAGCTTGTAGTCATTCCCATGATTGTATGTTTATCTGTTTGCTTAATAAAACAGCATCATGTAGTCTAGTTTTCTTGTTTCCTAGAATAAAATCTTTATTTTCAATATTAAAACATCATCTGAGTGTTTCCTGACATTAGGCACTGAAAGAACAGCATATGAGAATATAGAATGAATAAAATGCTATCTCAACAATCAAAGGCCTCAGCGATCAAAGGCCTCAGAAGCATTAAGAAAAAAAAAAAGGATGGAAATTTTGCTATAACTTTAGAAACCACGTGTGTGGTGGTTTTTGGTTTTTTTTTTAATTTATTTTTGGCCGCGTTGGGTCTTCGTTGCGCGCAGCTTTCTCTAGTTGAGGCGAGTGGGGGCTACACTTCGTTGTGGTGCGCGGGCTTCTCACTGCGGTGGCTTCTCTTTGTTGCGGAGCACAGGCTCTAAGGCGCAGGCTCGGTAGTTGTGGCACAGGGGCTTAGTTGCTCCGCGGCATGTGGGATCTTCCTGGACCAGGGCTCGAACCCGTGTCCCCTACATTGGCAGGTGGATTCTTAACCACTGCGCCACCAGAGAAGCCCCATTTTTAAAAAAATTATTTATTTAGCTATGTGAGCTTTATGTGACTTTTTTCCTCCCTGGAATGTGCGATAGTAGAGGGGGAGGAGCATAGATGGAGACTAGGAACGCTGGGCTCTGTCCAGCCTTTTCCTGACTAACCCTGAGGCCTAGGACAATCACATATCTTATGGTCTCAGTTTTCATGTTTGTAAAAGGAGAGCCTTGGAGGTTCTTAACCTTTTGAGAATCTGATAACAACTATGGACTTCTTCCCAGAAAGCACACTTGTGGACAGCATCAGAGGCCTGGACCCCAGATTAGGAATTCCTGGATCATCCCATCTCTAAGCTCCCTCTCACCTCTGATATTCTGTAATCCTATTTTCCTGGTCTTCTTTGAGCTAATAATAATGATGACTTGTATTTATGGAAGACACATTCCAAAGCATTTTCACCTCTCATTTTTTGTCCCCAGAATATTTCTGAACAGTGTGGGTGGTGATGGATATTCCTTCTTCTGATGGAGAAAGGGGTACCAGACCTGTCCACCACTTTAGTAGAGTTACACAGCCAGCGGCCTGTCCTGGGACCAGAGTCAGGGCTCCTGGTTGCCAGCTTGGGGTTTTTCCATTAGGTTTTGCTTCCTTGGTGGTTGGTTATGTTTGGCAGTGTAGATATCCCAGAATGTGTCACTTGTAGAGGAAATACTGGTGCATCTGCTGAAAGGACTGTTTTTTTGGTCTGAATTTGGATCACTAAACACCTTTCTGCCTGACTGTCAAAAGGTTACTTATTTTGTTTTTGTTATTTTTTTGTGCCATACTTTTCATAGGGAAACATTTGTGGAACTTGAGCGTTTTGAGCAGAGTTGTTTCATGTTTATTGATTAAAGAGTACATTGAGATGATTACTTTTCAGTTGAGTGGTACTTGAGAAACTTGTGAAATAAATGTTAAGTGAAAATTCCAAACATTTGACTTGTTCTGTCGAATATGTCCTCACAGATGAGACTTTTCCTGCAGCCTGAGAGGCCCCTCCCTGGGCCCAGAGCTGCTGGGTGGGTTTGAGAGTTGGGTGTGGATTGTGCCAATGACCATGACTATCCAACAGTGACTTCTTGTGGCCTTCTGGCCAGATTCTGAATATTTTAGGGACTGTTTTTTTTCAGTTTATTAACAGAATACAGTGTATCAGCTATATAAAGGGCTTGTGTAAGCAAAAAAATACTAAACTTTAAAGCCTCACAGATGTTAAATGGTTTATTACTGATGAAAAGAATCATCATAATAAAGATGTTCTGAATAATCAGATATGGAGGTAATAGGATGGTATACAGTAGGTACCACTCAAATGTGGTATGTGTGTGTGTCCTCCAGTCTTCCTATTATGTTATGTCTGATACCTGTAAGGAGACTGGCCGACATCATTCACTCTCCAGGCATGGAAAAGGGTATTTGCTCATTTCACAGTGCATTTCTTTAGAGTACTGGAGAGGATGAGGCAGACATGCACAGCCTCACTGACATCGAACATAAAGCGTGATGTCATGTGTCAGCTTCCCTAGGTGAGTTGCTCGCCAGAGAGGCATTGGTGAGGAGATGAGGCTGTTAGAGGCCAAGGCCCACGATGAAGTGTAGACTCCAGGCTGCTGCCACCGTGCAGGGATGGCATCCAGTTAACTACACAACCTGCCTTGAGGTCTGCTAGTATTCACGGGCCCTTCTCTGACCAGGAAACTTGCATCTGTTGGCTCTTTTTTTCCAGAGGCCTGTCTGTGATTTATATATTGATAGAGCGGCAGAGTTGTCAGTAATGAGCTGGGGAACTCCATTAGGCTGCTATGTCGAAGTGCCTGCTTTTTATTTAAAGTTCACTCCTGGGCTGAGTGTTTGGAAGGAGTGTACGCCGATGATGGGAGCTGGGCAAGGTGGGTCGAAGGGAGCCTTCCTGGCCACTGTGTGTGCAGTGCCCCTGACACTTGTCTCTCCTCACAGTTCTGGGATCCCGAGATTCAGGTGACTGTCAGGAGGTGAGCTTAGAAGCGATCCCATCTTTGTGACAGTAGCAGATGGGAGTGTGTACAAAGTAAGGGCAGACAGAGGAGGGTGGATCTGACCGCCCTCAGGGCACTGCACAGAAGCTGGCCTTCAGGGAGGTGACTTCGGAGTGGTTTTGCCACTCTCCAGGCGCTCTCCAGGTGGCAGTGACTGGAAGGAGAGGCCCAGGCAGAGGCACGGCATTGTAAAGAACTTGACGGTGTGAAGGGGCTGCTGAGGGTGGAGGAGGGGAAGGCTGGGTGGGCAGACTTCAGGTTGTGTGACCTGCCTTGCAGGCCAAGCTCGGGTTTGGACCTCCTCCTGGAAGATGGAGTTCAATAGGGAGCTGTTTTGGGGTAGTAGACACAGCAGGTTGAAGCTCTGCACAGAAGAGAGAGCGTCAGGTGAGAAGTCAGAAATGCAGGTGGGGGAGGGGTGATTCAAGTGGCTTATTTTAACAAAGGTCACTTATGTCCCTGGAGGCTCAAGGATTAGTGTGGAAGTTCTTAGGAAGCAGTGCTAAACTCTGATGAGAGGGGCTTCCACAGTAGGACTGGCGTCAGTCTTAACTCAGTTCCTTTGCCTGAATTTATGTTTTTAGTTGGTAATACAGCAGCTGCCTGGGTTCTGCCTCTCTTTTCATATGGCTTATGCTCACAAATCCATGCAGTTAGTGTGTAACTTCCACCGCCAGTTCCTGCAGAAAAAAGGTAGTATTTGCAGTAAGGTATAGGAAGTAACATGGTTTCAGAGCCACACAGCCCTGGGTTTGAGTGCCAGCGCTACTACTAGGTAACCATGGTCTTCCTTGGCCAAATATTTCAACATCTCCAAAACCAGGATATTGACAGCCCCCTCCTCATACAACTTGGGGAGGGCAGTGTGAGGGAGCGGACCATAGACCCCGAGAGCTCAGCACCTGTCCCTGATTCATGGTGCCAGCGCAGTAACTTCGGTATCGCTCAAAGTGCAGGGTCTACTTGAGTGAATTTGCTAATTAAGAGAAATATATGTTTAAAGGGCTCAAACTGATGTTATATTATCCAATTCTATTGAAAATCCTTCTAAGATGTGTTATTCTTTTCTCAGCCTAAGTGTATTCAGTATACTCGGACCTCTCCTTGGTGACTCAGGGTCACAGGGATGCTGTTGTGGTTGTCGACATGGATGAGGCTTCTGACCCTGCATGGAACACACTCCCATCCCGCCCCTCACAGGGCCTGTCTTGTCTCTTCTTTCCACCTCCAGGCTTCTCTCTGATTCTGTCCCCTTTGTTGGGGTGAAGGCTTGAGGGCGATCTTTTCCTTCCTGGATTTTGAGGGCAGCCCTGCCACACAGAGGCCTTGCTCCCATCTGGGTTGGTGATTTTGTGCTTGAGTTGAATGTTACCTAGGTTATAGAAAGCCTGACCCTTGGTGTTGTGACTAGCCTTAGTGACTCAGAATTGGAAGGAACCATGTGTGATGGTGACAGTAGCTCATACTTAAGTAATGAAAAATTTAAAGGCTTGAAAAAGCAAATTGTAAAGCAATAGGTATACTCATCACAAGCGTAAAATATTAAAACAATATACAGCAACTATAGTTAAGGTTGTAGAAGTACGGAAAGTTTCTCCTTGATTTCCAAACTGTTCCATTGGCCTTTTACTTTTAGAATTAATATTTAAGTAATAACTTGACTCTGTAATTTAAAAAATATATATATGAATGGCTTGATTGTGTAGGCATTTTCAGTTTACCAGGAATTTTCCCATAGTCCTGATTTTGTTTTCAGAACAGCCTTGTTGGTTTGCTCCCCTCTTCATTTTTCAGAGGAGGATAAGAGGGAGGACTGGAGGGTCATTGGTTTTGACTGAGGCTGGCCAGCCAGGACCCCAGGTGGGCCTCAGCCCAAGTCTGTAGCTCTTAGAGATCCTAGTTATGGGGATCTCTGCTGGGGCCTGCAGGGTGGTCTTTCACATATAGAATAAGCTGTGGCTAGTGCTTTGAAGTTTCCTATTGAATAAATGAAATTTTATTATTGTAAAGTGATACCCATAGTTTGTGAACATTTTCATATTTTTAAGTACCATTGTATCCAGTTATGTTGTCGCCAACTGAGCACGCCACGTCTGTGAGTTGTGGTCTTCAGAAGAACCACAGAGCAGGCTCTGCACCCCATGTGGACCTCCAGGCCTGCTGTTGGTGGGTTTTGTAGCTGACTGATTGCTGGAGGATGGAGCGGGCCTACCTGGGTGCTGTTTAGCTTGGACATGACAATGTTTTAATTAAGGAAGCAGTTGTGCCCTCTGCACCAGTGAAGGTAGCCATCAGCTGAGGAGCGAGGGCAGCCAGTGAGGGGGGTAGATCGGGGGCAGGGCATCACCGTCTGGGACAGGCCTCTGGGGCTTTCTGAGGGACCGTACAAGAAGCTTTATGCTCCTGCTCATTTAATTCTTGCAACAAGATAAAGTTCACTTTACACATGAGTAAACCAAAGCTCTGAGAGATGAAGTGACCTTCACAGCGTCACCGGCAGAGCTGACCCTCAGCCTGGCTCTGAAGCCACACTTACCTGCTGTCTTGAATAAGTGTATTCTGAGTCACTTGCCCTCAAATATGAAAAAAATCTTTAAGTTAATCTTCCTTCCCCACTTCTCAGAAACATAGAAAAGAGGCAAGTTATGTGGTCTTTTGTTTAAGACAGGATCTATGCCTACAACTAACTTGATTAAGATAATCCAAAAGTTTGCAATAATTTATGCAGTGGGGAGATAAGGGCAGAAAGGGAGAGGCTTCTAAACAGTCCAGAGCTCCTGGCTTCGGTGGGAATGCTCTTGCCTCGCCTTGGTGTCATATGAGATTGAAAAAGCACTTACTTAGGGGAGGGACTTTCTTGGTGGCGCAGTGGTTAAGAATCCGCCTGGGGACACGGGTTTGAGCCCTTCCGGGGTCCAGGAAGATCCCACATGCCACAGAGCAACTAAGCCCGTGCGCCACAACTACTGAGCCTGTGCTCTAGAGCCCGCAAGCCACAACTACTGAAGCCCGCGCACCTAGAGCCCGTGCTCCACAAGAGAAGCCACCGCAGTGAAGAGTAGCCCCCCGCTCTCCGCAACTAGAGAAAGCCTGCGCAACTAGAGAACTAGAGAAAGCCTTTTGTGTCAAAAGGCTTTTTTTTTGTTTTGTGTTTTTGCTTTCTAGTCTTTTAAAAATTGAAGGTACAACATAGAAAATAGATTTTTTTTAATAAAAAACTTTGTATTTTACTTTGCATATGCATAGGGGTTTTTATGTATCTTAGAAGCAGTAGCTGCCACCTACTGACTACTTTGTTCCATGCTTCAGAAGAAGCAAGAGGCATTGCCTCTGTCTTCACAGCAACACTCAAGACTCTGAGGTTACCAGTTTGAACATGAGGGCCCTGCAGGTAGTGAGATCATGTGCTTAGTCCAAGGTCATTAGTGTTGTAAACAGGGGAGACAATTTGAAGCCTATACTGGCTACATGTGGTTGTCCCCTTCTCGTCAATCTACACTGTCACAATTGTATTCATCAGATTCCCTTAAATATTTTATCAAATATCATGTTTTTATCATTGTCCTTAAAAAGATTTTTAATGGTTATGTAATCCTGTTAATGTTTCTTTACGTACTTTTTTTTTTTTTTTTGCGGTATGCGGGCCTCTCACTGTTGTGGCCTCTCCCGTTGCGGAGCACAGGCTCCGGACACGCAGGCTTAGTGGCCACGGCTCATGGGCCCAGCCGCTTCGCGGCATGTGGGATCTTCCTGGACCGGGGCACAAACCCGTGTACCCTGCATCGGAAGGCGGACTCTCAACCACTGCGCCACCAGGGAAGCCCTAATTCTGTTAATGTAATGAGGTTAAAACATTCCCCTAATGATGGACATTTTAGGTTATTTCCACTTTTTTTTTTTTTTTTTTGCTATTCTAGATGAATTTGCAGTTTACAATTTCATTTTTCTTTTCTCATTTGTGTAATTAGTTCCTGGGTACAAATTCCCAGAAATAGAAATCTTGGATTAAAGGGTATGAACATCTTAGAGTGTTTTGAAAGCCTACTCCGTTGCTTCTGGGTTTATCTTTCTGATATTTATGGATGAAAAAAATTGAGGGAGTTTTTTTTTTTCTCTTTAAAATGCTTTGGCCTTTAGAACTTCCAAGTATCTGTGAGATAAACTTTTGTGAGGTTTTCTTAAATGAGTCACATTTCCTCCTAAGTTTCTGGATATCATTTTACTTGAATTAGATGTTTTTACTTTCATAAACAAGAAACAGTCTTTGAAAAAGTCCTTACTACTTTCTTTATTGATCACCTGAGCCAATGTTCTGCATTCCCTAGGTTGTAAATGTTTGTGGTTGCATTCCTTCATCAATTCAGCTGTCATGATACTCTGAACCACAGTCTCTCTGAACTTGTTCTTCTTTTCTTTTCCTCACTTGAAATACGCATAGTGGGAAAGACCATGCAAGGTTGTTTCTGCTGGTATCGTCACACATCAGGACAGCCTGGGGGATCTCGAGATCCTTTGGATTTTGCCTGTGTAGCTTCTAGATGCTGCTCTCACGGACATTCCTACCATTGCTAGAGGCAAACATCTCAGAGAAGTACTGGGAGGTTTGTTTGTTTGGCCGCAGTGCGCAGCATGTGGAACTTCCCCGACCAGGGATCGAACACGTGCCCTCAGTACTGGAAGCACGGATTCTTAACCACTGGACCACCAGGGAAGTCCGAGAAGTATTGGGAGGTTTATAGTGTTGGTGCTTACACTTTTTTTTCCTTTTCTTTTCTTTTTTTGTCTTGTTTGTTTTTCTGTTCTGAAGTCACTGTGTCCTTTACCATGTCCCTTCACCATGGGCTGGCTTACTTTTTCACCTTCCACTGTTCCTTAGGTATTCACCCGAAGATTAAGTGGAGTCCTAGTTTCCTGGTGGTTCATTTTCAGGGTTTGCAAAGGAAAAGGTGCTTAGCAGGGACAAGGAGGGCCCCAGGTGGGGAGCAGTGGCCAGCCCTCAACTCTCACCCTCGGGTTCTCTCTCTTGGATTCCTGCTGTGCCTCCATCACACTCCTCCACCCGCAGAAGGCTGCTTCCTCTTTAGTTCTCTGGCCTCATCCTGGGCAAAAACTCCTCTTTTCTTGGTTCCTCTTATCCTAGCTAAGAAAGTCTGACGTTCACAACACAACAAAACAGAAAACATTAGTATGTACTCAGGTAGAAATAAGAGGAACTAATCACAAACAACACAGACGCATAACAAGAGTTTTGTTTCTCAGGCGCAAGTAGGTTTTTGATGCCAGCACTGTAGGGCTAATCTGACTGCATTGGCTCAGCTAGGTGCTGCCTAGCTTCCTGCTTCCCCTCCCCACCTGTTTATTTAGTCAATAAACCCAAATTTTAGAGTAATATTTTGCTCTGTGCTTGGTAATCTGTGTTTTTATCAGAAGTATGGAAATTGTACTTTGCCCTGATTTCCACAGATGCCTAAACATGTCTGAGTTGGCTGTTGCCTGGGTAAGTGGCTGAGCTGTTGGTTGTGTGTGTGGTGAAGGCTCTGGTAGAGGCTGGGTGGAAGTCCCAAGACATCCTTATGGCTTCTCAGCCAAGCTGGATGGTAACTACCAAGCCCCAGAGGCACACGTTTTTGGCTTCCCCTTTGTCCTTTCCACGTTTCCTGTTTTATTTCCTGAGAAATCTCTGCCCAATTGCCCCAGCTTGGCAGGGTGTGGCATGTAATGGAATGGGGCTACTTTATTTCAGGACATGGACCTTTGGACCATGAAGCATGATTCCTTAGCAGCCCTTAACCCCAGCTTTATTCTGGGTTGGACAGGTGCACGGTGTTCCATCAAGTTTCTTCTGCTTCTTAGAACTGGGGCCGGTGACTGGAGTCCAGAGGTAGGCCTTACCTGAGAGTCCCACAAAAAAAGGGCCTTGAAGTGGGGCCTGAGGTGGTAGTCCTGGCCATGCGGAAGTCATGGAAAAAAAATAATTTGATTGGATAATTGGAGTGCTGCAGTATGCTTCCTTTTATGAAAACCGAGTGAAGTGATTGGTATAGTACAAGACTTTTTTTATCTTTTGGATTTCTTTCTTTCCTTCTTGCTTTTGCAGGTGTGGGTCTGAAGTTGCTTGATTGGGGGTGGGCTGGGCTGTCTCATTGTCTCCCTTTATTTTTAAAAATTTATTTATTTATTTTTGGCTGTGTTGGGTCTTCATTGCTGTGCGCGGGCTTTCTCTAGTTGCAGTGAGCGGGGCTGCTCTTCGTTGTGGTGTGCGGGCTTCTCACAGCGGTGGCTTCTCTTGTGGAGCATGAGCTCTAGGCGCGCGTGCTCAGTAGTTGTGGCTTGTGGGCTCTAGAGCGCAGGCTCAGTAGTTGGGGCGCACGGTCTTGCTCCGCGGCATGTGGGATCTTCCTGGACCGGGGCACGAACCCGTGTCCCCTGCATCGGCAGGTGGACTCTCAACCACTGCGCCACCAGGGAAGCCCCTCATTGTCTCCCTTTAAAGTTCAGACAGGTCACCTTCCTTGAAGTTTTTTTTTTTGCTCCAGAATTGCTATTTTGGACTTGTGCTTTTTGTCTATAACTTCCAGTAGGAACTTCCAGGTTCATGAAATTTAGAAATAGTTGAAAATAACATGCTCTCTTAACTAACAAGTAAAGAGGCAGGGAGAAAAAAAACCCCAAACCTTTAAATCCCTGCCTTACAGAAACTTAATGTTAGTAGTGTGATTGGAAGAGGTGGAGGCCCGCTCTTGAGAAGCGAACTCTGTCAGCAACCTACGCCCCACTGCACCCCACCCCGAACTCCTGGGGGGGTGGGTAAGAAGAGGGAACTTTCCCTCCCTGGGGTAGGGGTAGAAGATTTTCAGTATCTACAGGGGCTGCAAAGGCTCCTGCTGTTGTTGGGGGGCTGGCTTTTGGTCCCAGGTTGCTCTCCCCTGTAGGAGGGCCTTCTTGGAGCAGTGGGACAAGCCCTGCTGAGTTCTGGTTATGGGCCAGCCTGGTGTTCTGTGCTGCAGGTGTTACGTGGCAAGTTTATCACATCATGAGCTCTGCAGGCAGATTGCCTGGGCTTGAATCCCAGTTCTGCAATTTATGGTGGGTCCCTGGGAAAGTTACTGATCTCTCTGTGCCTCAGTTACCTCACCTCTAAAATGGGGATAATGATAGGATTGGTGTGAGGACTGGATGAATGAGTATGTGTCCTGTACTTGGTTGGGGGAGTGCTGCACTTTAAGAGCCCCATTTAGTGTAGCCATTGTGTGCCTCTGAGCCTCCCAACTGTCCTGCCACGTGGCTCTTTGATTGTCACTTTACAGTTGAGAAAACAGGCTCACAGAAGCTTAATAACTCCTTAGACCCAGATCTGCCTCAAGGTTCTCTCTTCAGTGCACTGGTGGTTCCCCACAGGTACCCTGGTTCTCCAGGACGCTAGGGGATGATTACAAAGGGATGGCTCACTCACAACTATACCCACCAGGCATACTTTGTAGGTGGATTTTTTTTTTTTTTTTTACTGTCTCTGTACACAAGCAAAGACACACAGACACACAAAACCTTTATATGTTACTGTATAAAAATGATGGCTGTGCTTACAATGAATAAAATACCAACTCATTTTAAAGCTTGAATTTATCGTAGCCATTTGTCATCTTGATTTCCTCAATCATTGAATGCGAAAAGTACTATCATCTAGGGATCTAAGGACCTTGTTAATATTAAAAAAGGGTCCTTTTGGGGGGAGAATTCAGTAGATGTTTATTGTTGCCCTTTTCTTGCCCTGTACATTTTTTTCAAAAAAAAATTTTTTTTAATAAATTTATTTATTTTTGGCTGCATTGGGTCTTCGTTGCTGCGCACAGGCTTTCTCTAGTTGCGGGGAGCCGGGGCTACTCTTCGCTGTGGTGCGCGGGCTCTAGGTGCGCGGGCTTCAGTAGCCGTGGCACACGGGCTCTAGAGCGCAAGCTCAGTAGTTGTTTGCCCTGTACTTTAGTATATGTCTTTCTGTATGTCTGGCATCTGCATGCCTCCTCAAGGATCAGGGCATATTGTGGAGATGGAGTCTCCATTGTGGCTGGGCCGAACTGTGAACTGGAAGCAAGGTTGGGAGCTCAGAATCCATACCAGGTTCAAACAGGAGGAATATCTGAAGTCTCCATGGGAGCAAAGAAGGTACTTACACCTGAGGTGTCTTGAATTCTGCTGGATCCCTCGATTCTCTGAGGCATTGATTCTGGTTCACCCTCACTAGTGTCTCCTAGGGTGCCTTCCTGGGGCAGACTGATACATATATATTTTTAATTTTTATTTTTTTTTTAATATTTTATTCTATTTTATTTTATTTTATTTTTGGCTGCATCAGGTCTTAGTTGCAGCATGTGGGATCTTTCATTGCAGCACATGTGATCTTTCGTTGCAGCACGCAGGCTTCTCTCTAGTTGTGGCTCGCTTGCTCAGTAATTACTGTGTGCGGGCTTAGTTGCCTCACGTCATGTGGGATCTTAGTTCCTTGACCAGGGATTGAACCCGCGTCCTCTGCATTGGAAGGCAGATTCTTAACCACTGGACCACCAAGGAAGTCCCTATATTTTTTAATTCAACAAATTCCTGCTCCTCTTTAACGTAAGGCTCTAGTTGCAAAGTACATTCCCAAATCCAAACCACAAACTTAAAGGCTGGGGCCTGCCCCTGGCTAAGCTGACAATTGCATGGTGGCAAGCCCCTGAGAGGCCTTCTCTTTTCTAGGAAAGCTCTCCTCTTTGTTAGATTTTGCTCTGCAATGTTACTTCCTTACTCACCTAACCTTGGTCATCGGTGTTCTGATATATGTGCTTGAAACTCAGCACTGTGCTTCTTGACCTTTATTTGGGTCTCAGATCTCCTTCAGAATTTCATGAAAACAGATTCCATCCGCTCCCCGCCCCCACCTGGCAAAATGGACACAAACATTTTTGCATTCACTTCTGACAGGTTCCTAAATCCCCATTCATTTATTGAACAAATATTTGAATTTCTGTCATGTGCCAGACACAGTTCTAGGCACTGGGGTTACAGCAGGAACACAGTAGACCAAGACCATACATTCTAGTCGGGGGAGACAGAATATGGTTAGACAACTCGTGTCCCTTATGGAGGGAAGGTCAGCTTCGGTGGGCTGGAGCATCCAGGCCTCATCCTGCCTGCTTGGGGCTAGGCTCTTTGCCAACCTCCCAGTTCACTTCCAACTTTCACCTTCCTGAACTGGCTTTTGACGTCACCATCATTATCACATAGATTTTTAACGATTTAATATTTATTGAGGCGTATTTTGTGCCAGGTGCGCTACTTTTCCATGCATGATTACACTTATTCTTATGACAACTTTGTTTTGCAGGTGGAAAGCTGGCCTTAGAGAGTTTAAGTGACAGGCCTCACAGCTAGGAAGTGTGGTGCTTTTGATCAGTCTGCAGCTTACGATTGTGGAATTCAGCAAGCCAGGCCTGAGGACATCATCAGAAATGGCAACAAAAATTAAGTGTGACCATTTTGTCCTGGACATGTCCATTCTCTGACTGGTTCCTTTAGCGGTCAGAAATTTTTCACCTGTCACATCAAATTGCCTTGCTCAAGGCTGGAAACATGAGTGGAACATGCTTTCAGGCCTCTACATGGTAGACGTTACAGACACTTGAAGTTACCAAATATATATTTACTGTTAGCAAGATTGCATAATTCCATCCTCAGTCCCAAATAACTGCCTTATGAGTGACATTTGAAATGCACATTATTTAGTACTTGGCTAAGGAGATTTATATGCACACTGTTCTTTCCACACCAGACAGTTACTTTCTTGTTTTAATTTTTAAGGCACTACCCAATGAACAGAATAACTTCCTGAAAAGTTGCTTTAAAAAACTTTGTATTCTCTGCAGAGGGTGGAATGAAACAGTATTAGTGATCTTGACTCAGCCCCTGACATAACAGAGTCATTATTCTGACTGGAGGTTTGCAAGCTGCCATCCCCCTGGCATTAACAGCTGTTAGTTCTTTAAATATTTACGTTTAATAACTTTATATCTCTGCTTCCTTCTAAGGCTTGCTGCAACTTCACGTCAAACACAAAACTGCACCTTTGAAGTTATTTTGGAATGTGACTAAATGCCAGGGTGAAGCTTCTCTATAGCCATCTCACATCATGGAGGAACAGTTGGACTGTGGGTCTGGCTCAGTGCTCATTAAATGTTGCAGCGTCCAGCTGTCCTTCCTGGGCAGCTGGGTCTGGAGAAGCCCCAAGGATTGGAGGGGGAAGTTGTCCCTTTGTTATGTGACCAAGGTGCGATTGTTGGAAGTTGAGTCCTGAGAGAGTCCGGGAGGCATTCTAAATGGAGTTTCCAGTCTAAAAGGTGAGGCAGGGTTGGAGGAGTCTAGGTTTGAAGCCCAGCCTGTAGGATTTTTGAGCAGGGTGGGTTGGAGAAGGCATCTGTTGTGGCTTCTTTCCCTGGCCTCCCCTTCTAGACCATAATTCCCTGTCCCAGTAACCCCTTACCCAATTGCAAGACCTGTTTGGGCCTCTTCCCTGGCTGTGTCCCACTGGACCGGGTGGACCATGCCATCGTGTACATATGCTTCAGGTTGAGAGGTGGTCAAATGGTGGTTGTGTGCAGGGCGTGTGTGTGTAGATGGGGCTTGGGTGTGCAGGTTAGGGTGTTCCCACAAGTGCACTGGGGGTCCTTGTGGAGCAGGGCACTCACTGCTCTGGATTCATTGTGTATCTGGCTTCTGGAAATAACAAAGTCCATACTTATTTATTGAGTGTGCTTGTCCCATGCCATCTCTGCTGCTTATGGTACCCTGCGGAGCTTGGAGGTGTCCCTCCCTGTCTGATAGCTGGGGCTTGGGGAGGTGGGTTCAACATCAGGCCTCCCCTGCTCAGCTGTTCTTGGCATTAAATCAGGCACACCAGAGGAGGACCGGTTGCATTGTGCCATTTTACCCGAAGTCTCCTTCTAGGACTTGAGGTCTTTTGGATCTTGTTAGCATTCTGGCACAGTATCAGAAGGATTCTAGTTTATATATCATGGTCTTTTTTAGAGCTCATATTTTATTTCCATTTTATCCATGGACTTAAGCCTGGAAGATTCCCAGTGAACAGCTTTAACATTGTCATATATGACTTTTCTTTGCCGCAAAGCACAGATACTCTGGCTCAGGGGTAAACAGCTCTTCTAGAAACAAGTCAGTTCACTTCAGCAGCAGCAAAGCAGCGCTCCAGGAACCTTTCAGGGCACATTCTTCTTGTGACTTCTTGTCCTCCAGGAGGGGAGGGACACAGTGTCTCGGGTCACTGCCCTAGCTGCAGTGTCCCACAGTACACGTGACCATCCCAGTGGCGTTGGAGCTGGAGTGCCGTCCCTCCAGAAGTAGCTCCAGGATGGAGATGGAGACAAGCATGGGGACTGCCTGAGGACTGTGGAGTCCTCAGCATGTCCCCGGCCCAGAGGGTCACAAGAGCTGGTCTGAAACCTTGTTCTCACAGTGTAGTTTTTATATGTTAAGATTAGCAACTGCCTTTTCTTGGGCAGGATTCTTTTAGTATAAGATGGTGACCTTTTATCTTTCAGTTTTTTGTTTCTTTTTTTTGGCTGTGTTATGTCTTCGTTGCTGAGCACGGGCTTTCTCTAGTTGTGTCGAGAGGGGGCTACTCTTCGTTGTGGTGCGCGGGCTTCTCATTGTGGTGGCTTCTCTTGCTGCGGAGCATGGACTTTAGGTGCGCGGGCTTCAGTAGTTGTAGCTCGTGGGCTCTAGAGCTCAGGCTCAGTAGTTGTGGCGCACGGGCTTAGTTGCTCTGCGGCATGTGGGATCTTCCCAGACCAGGGCTCGAACCCGTGTCCCCTGCATTGGCAGGCAGATTCTTAACCACTGTGCCACCAGGGAAGTCCTGTATCTTTTAGTTTTAAAATGTCTTTTCTTTTGGTGTTGTTGATATGAGCTGGTAGTTTTGTTTTGTTTTGTTTTTTTTAATTTATTTATTAATTTTGGCTTTGTTGGGTCTTCATTTCTGTGCGAGGGATTTCTCTAGTTGTGGCAAGCAGGGGCCACTCTTCATTGCTGTGCGCGGGCCTCTCACTATCGCGGCTTCTCTTGTTGCGGAGCACAGGCTCCAGACGCGCAGGATCAGTAGTTGTGGCTCACGGGCCTCGTTGCTCCGCAGCATGTGGGATCCTCCCAGACCAGGGCTTGAACCCGTGTCCCCTGCACTAGTAGGCAGATTCTCAACCACTGTGCCACCAGGGAAGCCTGAGCTGGTAGTTTTGTAAAGAGTATCCTTACTTAACAAAATAAAAAGTTAGCAGCCTTATGTAATTCTCCAAAATTCTAAACAGTTTTATTGACTATAACTGACAGTAAGTTGCACATATTTAAAGTATACAATTTGATAACGTTTGACATATGAACACACCTGTTAAGCCATCACCACACTCAAGATAATGAACATATCTATCACCGCCCCCCCCCCCCCCCCCAGTTTCCCTGAGCCACTTTATAGCTTCTCCCACCGGCCCCTCACTACACCCAGGCAACTGTTGGTCTGCCTTCTGTCACTGTAGATTAGTTTGCATTTTCTAGAATTTTATATAAATAGAATCATACAGTGTACACTTGTTTTTTTAGTCTGACTTCTTTCACTCAGCAAAATTATTTTGGGATTCATCCATGTTGTAGCATATATCAATGTTTCATTCTTTTTAATCCAGTGTATGGATATGCCACAGTTTGTTATTCCATTCACCTATTGATGGACATTTGGGCTGTTTGTAGTTTAGGGTTATTACTAATAAAGCTGTTATGAACATTTGTGTACCAGTCTTTGTACAGACTATGTTTTCATAGCTCTTGGGTAGATACTAGAATCATATGACTTGTTGATATGGTGGTTGTTGGTTTAACTTTTTAAGACACTGCCAAATTATTCTCTATTTCTAAAGTGCTGAACCATGTTACATTTCTCACGAGCAGTGAGTGAGAATTCCAGTTCCTCCATGTCTTTGCCAATACTTGGTATGGTCATCTTTTTAATTTTTGCCGTTTTAGTAGGTCTGTAGTGGTGTCTCATTGTGGTTTTAATTTGCATGTCCCTAATGACCAGTGATGTTGAGCATCTTTTCAAGTGCTTGTTTGCTGTCTGTATATCTTCCTTCGTGAACTATCTATTCAAATCGTTTGCCCATTTAAAAAATTGGGTTGTTTATTTTATTAATTAGCTTTGAGATTTCTTCATATATTCTGGATATAAGTCCTTATATATGATTTGCAAATATTTTCTCCCCGTCTGTAGCTTGTCTTCATTCTCTTGACGGTGTGTTTTGAAGAGCAGAAGTTTAAAAAATTTGATGAAGTCAGTTTGTTCTTCTATGGTTTGTGCATTTTTGGTTGGTGTCATAACTAAAATCTTTGCCTAACCAAGGTGACAAATGTTTCCTTGTAGAGATTTTATAGTTTTACATTTAGGTCTGTGATCCATTTTGAGTTATTTTTTGTGTATGGTGTAAGGTATGGATTGAAATTTAGTTTTTGCCTGTGGATGTCCCAATTGTTTCAGTACTGTTTGTTGAAAAGTCCTCCAGATTTGAAGCGGGGGGTAGTTTTTAGTTGGTGAAATCCAAAGGTCTGGGAATTGTGGTTCTAGGCACCCTGATTTCTCACCTTTTATGACAGTTTCACATTAGCCTGGCTTTCTCTTTATTTCATGCATGTCTTGAGCCCCTTGATGGAAGAGGTGCTACCACTGGGCAGCATGTGAGTAAGGGGCTGGGTGATGCCTGCTGGGATCCCAGGGGGTCTCTTCCTCTGCTCTGGACCTTCCAGATGCCTGGGCACAGAGCCTTTAAGGTCTTTCTGGTGGGTGGGTTCCGGGCAGTGTCTCATTTCCAGAGGTGACTGTGAAGGCCTGCCAGGTACAGAGAGGTGCAGGGACAATAAGCCTTCTGTGCCTGGATGGGTGGGGGTGTGCCCAGGCTGGGGACGTGCCTGCAGTTGAGGAAGGTGGGAGGGGCCGTTCTCTTCTGTGTGGGCTGGCAGCAGTGTGACCTGTCATCAGACTGAGAGAATGTGGCTCCACTCTGGGCTCCTGGTCCGCCTCAGCCCAGCTTTATGACTGTGTGTACAGGGAATGGGTGTTCATTTTTCTTTTCTCTTCAGTCACAAAGGGGTCTGAGAGGCCTCCACCTTTGTACCACTAGCCAGCAGCTTCACAGGGGGCAGTAAAACGTTTGTCCGCTTTTTACCCGTGTGCAGTTCTCTTGGCTCTTATACTGCTGGTATTACTAGTACTAGCACTACTGGTACCATCACCAGCATCTAACAGCAATGGAGCTTTTCCTCTGCTCTAAGCCCTTTACCTGTGTTACCCATTTAGTCCTCACAGCTACCCTATAGGGTGGCTACAGGCCATTTTACAGATGAGGAAACTGAGACACAGAGAAGGCCAGGTGTGAGAAGTCTTTGGGCCATGCTTTCCATCATTCAATGTTGGAGGAGGGATTTTTTTTTTTTTTTTTGCAGTACGCGGGCCTCTCACTGTTGTGGCCTCTCCCGTTGCGGAGCAGAGGCTCCGGACGCGCAGGCTCAGCCGCCATGGCTCACGGGCCCAGCTGCTCCGCAGCATGTGGGATCTTCCCGGACCGGGGCACGAACCCGTGTCCCCTGCATCGGCAGGTGGATTCTCAATCACTGCGCCACCAAGGAAGCCCAGGAGGGATTTTATTTAACATTTGTCATTAACTCTTAGGAAACAAAATGGAAATAGTGGTTTATGGGCCTCCCTCTTCTAAGTCTTCATTTCCTTATCAGCAGTGGGGAGCAGTTGAACTGTTTAACCAGATTAACATTCTTCTTCTATTTTTTTTTTTTTTTTAACATTTACTTATTTGTTTATTTACTTGGCTGCATCGGGTCTTAGTTGCGGCATGTGGGATCTTTGTTGTGGCACCTGGGCTTCTCTCTAGTTGTGGTGCACGGGCTCCAGAGTGTGTGGGCTCAGTAGTTGCAGAATGCAGGCTCTCTGGTTGTGATGCGTGGGCTCTAGAGCATGCAGGCTTAGTTGCCCCGTGACATGTGGGATCTTAGTTCCCTGACCAGGGGTCGAACCTGCGTCCCCTGCATTGGAAGGCAGATTCTCAACCACTGGACCACCAGGGAAGTCCCCAGATTAAAATTCTTTAGTGGCTCCCTGTTGCCATCACAGTAAAATCCAAACTTGTGATCTGGCCATTGCTTACCCCTTCAACCTCATCTCTTGCCACACTGAACTTTGTTTTTCCCTTCTCACATGTGCTTTCCACAGACCCTGTTACATCTGCTGTAAATGCCCTTTCTAACCATCTTTCCCTGCTGAACTCCTACTCATCCTTCAAAATTCAGCTCTAGTTTCACCCCCTTCTCCTTGACCTAAGGTATCCTGCCCCTGGGGCTACAGAGTGCAAGGTCCACACCTGTCCCAGTGCTCCTCATGTATGGTATGATTGACTGACTACCTGCTGGTCTTCTTCCACTGGGCTAGGTGAGGGGGAGGGAAGGGACTGCCTTTTATCTTGGAATTCACAGTTCTTACCTTTGTACTGGCATGTAATAGAAGGCAGACATTTGTGGGATGAACAAATGTGACGTGAATAATATGAGGACCCTTAGTTCTCAGACCTGTTGGTTTGTAATATCATCTATGACTGCAGGCGCCCAGGGCAGCCTTCATGGGGAAAGTGATGTTGATGCATTTAAAAAGGATTATTATTGGGACTTCCCTGGTGGCGCAGTGGTTAAGAATCCACTTGCCAATGCAGGGGACATGTGTTTGATCGATCCCTGGTTCAGGAAGATCCCACATGCCGCTGAGCAACTAAGCCCTTGCTCCACAACTACTGAGCCCATGTGCCGCAACTACTGAAGCCCGCGCGCCTAGAGCCTGTTCTCTGCAACAAGAGAAGCCACTGCAATGAGAAGCCCATGCACCGCAACAAAGAGTAGCCCCCGCTCGCTGCAACTAGAGAAGGCCCTCGCGCAGCAATGAAGACCCAATGCAGCTAAAATTGATTAATTAATTAAAAAAAAAAACATTATTCAGTGATTCCCTTAAATCCTGAGTGAGACTTACATAGATCTTTTTATTTTCCCTCTATGAGAATGAGTTTTCTATTGTGTTAAAAAAAATACTATTTCTTTGACCATCTTTTAGATCATAAATTTAAATTTCTACATTTTTCCCCCAGATGCCTGTGATGCCATTGTAATTTTTATGGTAAGCTCAATAAATAATTTTAGAAAATGTTTCTTTGGAATGTTGGGGCCAGCATGGATTGCTTAGAATGGATCAAGTTTCGTTTGGTGTCTCTTTTTTTTTAAAATTTATTATTTATTTATTTTTGGTTGCGTTGGGTCTTCATTGCTGCACACGGGTTTTCTCCAGTTGTGGTGAGTGGGGACTACTTTTCATTGCGGTGGGCGGGCTTCTCATTGCAGTGGCTTCTCTTGTTGCGGAGCTCTAGGCACGCGGGCTTCAGTAGTTGTGGCTCGCGGCTTAGTAGTTGTGGCTCACTGGCTTAGTTGCTCTGCGGCATGTGGGATCTTCCTGGACAAGGGCTCAAACCCATGTCCCCTGCATTGACAGGCAGATTCTTACCCACTGCGCCACCAGGGAAGTCCCCGTGTCTCTTTTTTTTTTTTTTTTTTTTTGCAGTATGCAGGCCTCTCACTGTTGTGGCCTCTCCCGTTGCGGAGCACAGGTTCCGGACGCGCAGGCTCAGTGGCCATGGCTTACAGGCCCAGCCGCCCCGGGGCACAAACCCGTGTCCCCTGCATCAGCAGGCAAACTCTCAACCACTGTGCCACCAGGGAAGCCCCCCCCCCCGTGTCTCTTTTTGAAGGAGAAAGAAGTTTGGCAAGAAATGCTAACTGAACTGTGTTTAGTACAGAGAGCTATTTAGAAGTATTTTGCTGCATTTCACTGCAGTCCACATGCCTGTGACTATGTGGTTTTAGTCCTGAGCTGCTGTAGTTCAAGGAATTTTAGACTTTTGGCTGATGGATCCTGAGGCTGGACTCTCCTGGGTTGTTGAGATACGAACCTTTGAATTAAATTTCCAGTTCATTGCATAATGTATTTTTTGCTTTAATTATTAGGAGGCAGGATTAATCAATCTTACCCGTCTACTTTCACGTTTGTGTGTGTGTGGGGAGGGGGAGGAGGGAGGTAAGGGAAATAGAAGGTTGAGTTGTATCTTTATGAAAATGGGTTTAAGTTTCACTTGGTAGCCGTCCACTCCTGCTCTTGGCACATGTCTGACTTCTGAACATGGTACCAGTAGGGGTGTGTGCAGTCTTTCCTCCTGAGCTCAGAGTGGGTGGTCTTGAACCACCATGGTGGGTGGCCAGTGAGGTCTGTGAGGGGAAGAGCCAGCTGCGTTTAGGGGTGTTGTTTAGGGGCTTGAGATAGAATTCTCCTCCGTGGAGAGCTAACCAGCCTGAAAGCTAACAGTAGGGATCAGTGTTTCATCCCCTACCGTGTGGGAGGTACTTCACATACATTATATCCAGCCCTCACTGTAGGGGTTCAAGGCTAACACTGTTACCTCCTCTTTACACATAAAGGAAACAGGTTCAGAGAGGGAGCTAAGCTATTTGTTCAGTTTTACCAGCTAGTAGGTGCAGAGCCACGAATTGAAGGCAGGCCGGTCTTGGTCTTTGCCCGTAGCATGGGGCTGGTAGGCATATGGCACCCTTGGGCTCCTTGACACAGCCTCTTCTCTAAGCGTCCGGCTGCAGAGGGCAGTTAAGACAGCCTGGGATGTGAGCGCGCGGCCTCCGCTCACACATAGCTCTGCGCGAGGGTGTCAGTGGTGATGTCTGTCCTGTGTTCCTCTGAATGCTGTGATGTGCGTGGCTCCGTCCTGGTCTGTGTTGGGGGGCAGAGATGTGGACACACCCCAGCCATGGGAAATGTCTCCTCTCATTAACCAAGTATGGAGCGGGTAGCAGACTCCACAGCTGTCAGAGTGGTGTGAGGGGAGAGAGCTGTGGGTGCAGCCAGGAGATGGTAGTCAGGGGAGGCTTCATGGAGACAGTGGAGATGTCTGTATCTCTGTGTGGTGTGGGTATGCATAATTTCCATACAGTAAAATTCGCTTGAGAAATTCAGGGACTTGGATATTATATAGGCATTGGGAATCAACAAAGGTTTTTAAGCAGAAGAGTAGGATAAGATCAGATCTGGGTTTCAGGAAAGTTTTCTGGAATGGCTAGAAAAGGGTAGAGTTTGTATGTAGAGTGGAATGGCTAGAAAAGGGTAGAGTTTGTATGTAGAGAGGCAAATGTTTGATGCAGTAATAACTGCCCCTTCTTAGAGTCTTTGCACATGTGGTTCCTACTTCCTGGACTGTCCTTTGCCTGGATGGCTCTTTCTCATCCTTCTGGTTATAGCACCAAAGCCACCTCCTCAGTGGGCTTTCCCTGACTACTCAGTCTAAATTTGCTCCCTGTCCTGCTATCTCTGTTGCATGTCTGAAGTCATCGTGCTCACACATGGATCTCAGTGCGTGTTAAGTTACCTCCATCCCTCTCTATTAGACCATCACACAAGCAGCGGCCTGTCTGTCCCGTACTCTCTCCTCTCAGAACAGTGCGGGCCTTGGAAGGCCCTGATGAACGTGTGGTGTGAATGAGCAGTTGTGGTGTGAGATCTAAGATGTGGTGGTTTGGAGCTGGTCTGGTGGTAGCATGGCTAGAAAGGGGAGAGAGGCTCCAAGGTCCTTCTTTTAAATTTCGTTTAACCAGCTTAATGCTGCCCTTGGCTTATATTTGTGGATGTTCCAGTTGGGTGGCCACTGCTCTTTCCTAAACAGCTGGGATGTTTGCCAGACTTGCTGACCACTTCTGTGGGCGAGCTTTGTGGCTTATGACAGCGGCATCATTTTGTTTAGTTTGGATGGCTTTTCCTTTCCCATTGAGCAAGTTTTCTTTTGCTAGCTATCATTGTCCTCTTTTAAGTCTCCAGTGTAGCTCCTGGTCTCCCTTTTCATGTTTCTCCCCTGTCTAATGCTTGTTTTTTCTGTATTAATTCTGAGGAAAAGGAAATCAACTTGGAGTTGCCTGACCAGATAATGTAGAACATTTTGAAATTAAAATTCGAGCTTCCTGATTCTGGAATTTTGCGGTGTGCCAGACCCTGAGGCTCAGTCAAGATGACCTTGATGTGTCCTTTGTGCTGGTGGTGTGGGGGTGAGGATGGGTGGCTGGTGGCTCCATATGAACCCTTAATGGACATCAACGCTGCAGTCGGTGAGGGGAGGGTATGGTGGGGTGGAGGTGGGTGGAATGGCTCCAAGTGGAGACAGGGCTGTAGAGTCTGGGGGGAGAAGGTGGGTGTACTCAGCGATTTCTGGGTGGGGATAGGGTGGGGAGCACTTGTCAGGTTTCAAGGTCTTTTTCAGACTTGACCCCTTCATTCAGAATATGATGTGGTGTAGAGGCAGAGGTTAAAACCACCTGAAGCTGTAAGACAGATGTGTGAGTGTGTGTTTGGTGTGGAGTGCGGGGGTGGGGCTGTTCTTTGTGCTGTTCCCTTTCTGTTAGCAAGTGTTTCAAAACCAGGTAGGCCCTTCTGAGGGGTTGGCTGAGGACTGGTTCATGCGGTCAGATGGGGGTGCTGTAGGAAAGGGTAACCTTGCTGAGCCCTGGAACTGGGTCTGGGTGTGGAAGGAAGTGAAGCCAGGGGTGTGTAGAGCCTGGGACCACCATGGAGCCTCCAAGCATGCCCATGTGCTGGCCCCAGGGGGCAGAGTGTGGAGCCCATCAGGAGCAGCCCTGGGAGGAGCCAGCCAGTCTCTGGGGGTGAGCACCCCGCCCTGAGAGGTGTGCAGCTGAAGGAGAGGGTCTCTCTCTAGTCGCGCCATCCCTGCACACTTCCTGATTTCATTTTTTATAGGGAGCATCCGGCTTTCCTGACCTTTGGTTATCAAACAGAAGAAACAAACCAATATATGTCCATCTCTAGAGTTTAATTTAGAATAAGGAAAATTAAGTATTGGCCTCATTTCTGTTTTCCAGCCACTGTCCCTGCCCCACCCCGCTTCTTTTGGGCAAGGACTTGCTTCTTTTGGTGTATTCACAACAGCTTGACTTCAAGATCTCATCGTTATTAAATTGGTGGCATTGTCGGTGAGCCAAGGGGAGGAGGAGACCTCTATCTCCGTAAGGGGGATGTGTTCAGCACTTCCCCAGGCTAAGTTAATCTTGAAATGGTCAAATAGGCCAAAGCTTTGTAATCTTTTGGCACAGGTAAGGTAAGAGAAATTTAATTTCCATTTCCTTCTGGTTTGCTCTGCTCCTTATTCCCAGATGTCCTGAAGCACCAACTGAAGGGAGTGTTTTTTCCACTTGGAGCCATCTCTGCATCAGGTGTAGCTAACCAGCTGTCCTGGGTCAGGCACAAAAGCTCATAGGCATCGTGCTTTTGTCCCTGGCAGGTGGGTTTTCACATTATCTCCAGGCTCAATTTGGGGAGGTGGATGAGGGGAGGTGGATGAGTGCCAGGTGGGAGCAAAGTTTTCTTTTTGTTTTATACAGCAGGTCCTTATTAGTTATCCATTTGGGAGCAAAGTTTTATTACGTTAACATATCAACATCAGAGTACCTTCAGGGAAACCTGAGGCTTTTTCTTTTCTTCCTTCCTTCCTTCCTTCTTCCCTCCCTCCCTCCCTCCCTCCCTCCCTCCCTCCCTTCCTGCCTTTTCCTCTTTCTCTCTCTCTCTTTCTCTCTTCCTCTCTTTCTCTCTCCCCCCCCCCCCCCCCCCCCGCCCCGTCTCCCCCTCCCCCTCCCCCCTCCTGTCTTTCTTTTGTGCTGGGTCTCGCCTGCTCCTTAGTTGCCGCATGCATGTGGGATCTAGTTCCCTGACCAGGGATCAAACCCAGGCCCTCTGCGTTGGGAGCGTGGAGTCTTAACCACTGCGCCACCAGGGAAGTCCCTTCTTTTATTTATTTTTAATTTCAGTTCATTTCCTCTTTTGGCCACACCGCGCGGCTTGTGGGATCCTAGTTCCCAGACCAGGGAACGAACCCGGGCCCACAGCAGTGAAAGTGCCAAGTCCTAACCCCTGGACGGCCAGGGAATTCCTTGGGGCTTTTTCTTTTAGATTGGAAATTGAGAATTCTGAATTAGATACTTTTTATTAATTTGTCCTGGTCTTTAAGCAAATTGTATAGCTGTTCTATTTTCACTGATGGCAGGGAAGAATGTTTTTAATGCCATGCTAAGTGTGGTGCCTCATAGCCTGTGCACAGCTCCTTCAGCTGAGTCTTAGTTTATTTTACATGAGGCAGTGCTGTTCCCAGTACTTGATATGACCCCTGACCAATGGTAGCTTAGCATTTGTCTCATGGGACTGAGACTGGCCAGTAGTCAACTAACTGAAGAAGTTAGGTAAAGCAAGAATCATTAAAAAAATGCATAGTTTAGGCATTTTATTTCTAACTTTAAAAAAAGATTATATTTCATGTGCCAATCTTTCATTGACCTTTTCTTTTACTTTGAATCTGCTGATCAGACTTGTCAGTTTTCTTGCATAAACTATGCCTATAATTTACTGTTTGATATTGGTTTTTGCCTGAAGAGGATTGAGAACTTGGATATGTAAAGCAACCTGAGTCGCTAAATCCTAGATTTTACAAATTTTCACCCAGTCCACTTATCTTACCTGTCTTACCCACACCTATGATTTAGTTAGGGTTTTTAAACTTTTTAAAAATCTTAGCAACTATACACTTATTTCATAGGCTTATACAGTGAGGTGTATATGTATGTATATATATACATTCACATATACACATCCATATATATTTGTAAGTACATATGCATTTATTTATTTAAGATTTAATTTTATTTATTTTTGGCTGTGTTGGGTCTTCATTGCTGTGCGTGGGCTTTCTCTAGTTGTGGTGAACGGGGGCTACTCCTTGCGGTGGCTTCTCTTGTTGTAGAGCACGGGCTCTAGGTGCACAGGCTTCGGTAGTTGTGGCTTGCGGGCTCTAGAGTGCAGGCTCAGTAGCTGTGGTGCACGGCCTTAGGTGCTCTGTGGCATGTGGGATCTTCTCGGACCAGGGCTCAAACCCATGTCCCCTGCATTGGCAGGCGGATTCTTATCTACTGTGCCACCAGGGCAGTCCCTGCAATTTATATGTACAATTGACATAAACAGGTTTGGGGACAAACACTTGTTTAGTACACTGGGCAACATGGGGTTCTGTTTGTCACATGTGGCCAGAATGCCAAGGGGGTCTTTTAGTAAATTAGACAGGGATTCTGCTCTCAGGAAACTTCCAGCCTGGTGGGGGCAATTTCTGTATTTCAGAATCTGTAACACAGTTAAAATGTGGCAGATGCCTTCAGAGACAGCATATACTCCCAGCAGGAAGGGATCAGAGAATTCATGGAGAAGCAGGTATTTGACCTGGGCCATTCATTTCTTTCTGTCTTTAGTTGAATATTTTTCTGTTAGTAGAGATATAAACAGATGTAACTGTCACTGGGCCTTAGGCAGTGGGAAGAACGTCTGAAGCCTTTTGAGGTTTCTATGTCTATCCTTTGTAGAGGCACTTGCTATTTCTCCTAAGTGACAAAGCTTCATAATACCCCTGTTGCTGGGGGTTCCTCAAGAAGGATGGGGTTCCTTTCAGTCAGGAAACAACGTACTGGTCACAGTTCTGTGGTGCTAAGCTAACCTGAGCATAAAAGCACTTCCTTGGGAGACGTTGGGTAAGGTAGCTTCACAGACCCAGGGGGACCCTGCAGAGGAGCTGGGGAGGGGATTGTTTCCAGGGGGTGGGGGATTCCTCAAAGCCCAGTTGGAATGTTGTTGCCAGAAGGAGGAGGAATGGATGCTAGGCAAAGAGCAGCCTGTTGGGAAACGCTTTGTAGAGTGCCCATGAAATGGATAACACATTAACCAAAGGCCAGGATGCATCCTGATAGCAAATGCACTTTTGTATCATCTCCAGTGAGTCCACCTGAGCTTCTAGAGGCAAAAAAACATAGCACATCACCCATAGGAGCTCAAGAAATATGTGATTCTTATGAATTCAAGAAATGTTGCCAGACTGCCTCCCGAAACTTACTGCCCACATGAGCATAGCAGTCTTCCTGAGTTCTGCCCTGTGTGGGTGGGTGAACTCAAGTGAGGAGAAACGGTATCATCTGGAGTGAAGAGCCCAGCTTTGCGGTCAGTCAGCCGGACAGAGGGTGGACTCTTGGCTCTGCCGCTAACTTGATGTGGACCTCGTGCTCTTCTTTGTTGTGTGCAATGACAGCTGTTTGCAATATTCTTTATTAGATTTCTCAAAGTTACAGGTTATTGCATTTTTTGCTATATGCTCATGCCAAGCGAAACAAAAAAGATGTATGCACAGCAAGATGGTAATAAACCTCCAACACCAACAGTCTGAGATGAACCAGCGTTGACCACTTCAGTGTAGCAGAGCCTTCACAACTTCCTCCAGGCTCTCACAAACATCAGTGTGTTTTTAATAAAAGGACTAATACTGTAGGCATCACTCAGCAACTTGCTGTTTTCACTTCCCTTTAGCTGTCACGCTCCTGATTTTAAGCTCTCTGAGAACGAAGATTTAACAAAGTGCTCTGCATGTGGTAGGTGTTTATTGTGGAGTGAATGAATGAATGAATACTATACTCTGGGTATCTCTCCAGGTCAGTAGTTTCTGGAAGTTAGGCCAGATTGAATAGCTTCAGCCTTTTTGTAGGACATACACCAACAGTGTATGAGGACACCATTTACTGGGCATTTCCACCAGCACTAGATGTTTTTTTCCTAATCTGATGGGTAAAATTCATATCCCATTGTTTTTTTTTTTGTTTTTTTTTTTTGACCAGGGATCAAACCCAGCTGGGAAGTGAAAGCGCCAAGTCCTAACCACTGGACCGCCAGGGAATTCCTTCCCATTGTTAATTTGTACTAGTGAAGTTGAGCATCACTTCACATGTTTATTGGCCACTAGTATTTCTTCTTCTTCTGTGAATTCTATATACATGCTTTTTGTTGCCCCCCCACCCCCCCACCCGGCATTGGATTGTTTTTCTTTTCAGTTTTTAGGAGGTTTTGTATATTGGGCTATAAATCCTTTGTTGTTACTATTGCAGATACAACAATCCCCCTGGCTACTGTTTCTATGATTTGTTTTTCCTTCGTTTAGATGTCTTTTTCCATAAAATTTGAAGATTTTTATGTAGTTAAATATGCTTATCTCTTTATAGTGTTTAGGTTTCCTATTTCCCGTTCCATCTATTATCTAGAGAAAGCTATAGACCAATTTCCTATGTGTGTGTGCATATATATGTTTATATATATATATATATATATATATATCTGCAACATTTCTAAATATGTTTCTAAGTAAAACAATAACTTGAATACAGTAGTGTGTTAAAAGATTAATTCTCCATGACCAAGCAAGGTTTATTCCAGAAGTACAAGGGTAGCCTCATGTGAGGAATTGTGTCAGCTGGAGAAAGCTGTGGCCTAGGGCTTAGAGCATATTTTGTATCCCAGTCCTGCCATGTACTACTCTGACTTTGGCCAAATGGTTTAATCTCCCTGAGCTTCAATCTCATCTGTAAAATTAGCAGGATAAGAAGAGTGCCTTCGTACAGAGTTGGTGTCAGTACTAAATGGGATATTACATGTAGAGTGGTTAGAGCAGGGCTTGGTGCATAGTAAGTGCTCAATTAAATGTCATGCATAATAATTCAGTACACAAAAAGAAAACCTGCGTTGACTAAATCAGCAGATGGTTGGAAGGCATATAATAAAATTCTGCAGCTAATCCTAATAAAAATCTAAGAAAAATGGTCATAGAACGAGTACAGAAATACTTACCAGAACTCAGCAGTGAGCACGTTAAGTGGCCATTTAATTAAACTCTAGGCATGACAGGGAGGCCTGCATGCAGTACTCTTCCCTCACATCTGTGGATCCCCAGATGATCCTTTGGACTTGACAGGCTTGCAGGGAGAGGGGCCAGAGGAGCCGCTGTGGCAGTGTCTGTCCAGCCTGAGCTGGCCCTGTGTTTCTCTTCTGTCTGGAGCACATGACCACCTGTTCCTAAGGCCTGCCCTTCCCACTGTACCGTGGGCGTGGCTTCTGCTCTCACTCTGCAGGAACCAGGAATAAATTCCTGGGGTCAAGGGGGGAAGAGGATTGCAAAAAGTAACAAGCCACCTCTAAACGGCCAGGGGAGCAGTTTTGTTGTAGTAGTAGGAGCACTGGGAACCAAGTATGACATCTAGGGCACCGAGGGTCAGCAGCAGGTGGCTTAGCCTGGCAGGTGCACATGGTTCTGTTTTCTCTCTGCAAGGAATTAGCCCAGTCATAATTTCTAACCTTCCCCTTCCTCTTCCGCATGCAAAATAAGTGGACCAATGTTCTCAAAATGAGAGAGGGAGGGAAGGCCTGAATGATCCGAACCCTGGAGGGGTACAGGTCAGATTAGACCTTCCAGACTGGCCTGGAAAGCCTTGGTGGGAGGGGCGGGTCTCAGCATTGGTCTGATTTTAGCCTGGCATTTGTTGAACACCTGTGTTTTTTTCCTTGTGTCTTTCTTTTTTTTTAATATTATTATATATATATATATATAATGTCTAACAGAATGTCTAATTTTATTTATTTAGGGCTGTGTTGGGTCTTCGTTTCTGTGCGAGGGCTTTCTCCAGTTGTGGCAAGTGGGGGGCCACTCTTCATCACGGTGCGCGGGCCTCTCACTATCGCGGCCTCTCTTGTTGCAGAGCACAGGCTCCAGACACGCAGACTCAGTAGTTGTGGCTCACGGGCCTAGTTGCTCCGCGGCACGTGGGATCCTCCCAGACCAGGGCTCGAACCCGTGTACCCTGCATTAGCAGGCAGACTCCCAACCACTGCGCCACCAGGGAAGCCCCTCTTGTGTCTTTCTTATAGCACTATTCTTTTTTGCCTCTAGTTTAGAAATGCTTTATTAGCTTAAAATTTATGTAAACAATGGGTGATGGATATGTACGTTTCGAAGCATAATTATAAAAACCTCAAAAGCAGCCTCCCAGCTTGAAACCATTGTGCACCACAGGGAGGCTCTTGGTTGGGGCTTCCTGCCAGGAGCACAGGTATTCCAGGATATTTGATCATTCTCTTGCTTTTTTAAAAAAAGAGAACACTTACACACATATATATGTGTCTGTAAATAATATATTCAGTTTTTATGAGCTTTATCAAAAGGGAATCAAGTAATCTGCAAATTTCATTTTTACTGCTGAATAATATTCCACTGTGTATATTGTATTTGGGTTCTCCAGAGAAAGAGAAGCGATAGGATCTATATATGTACAGAAAGAGATTTATTTTGAGGAGTTGGCTCACGTGATTATGGAGACTAGCAAGCCGGTAGTGCAGTTCCAGTTCCCTGCAAAGGCTGGCAGCCTAGGGACCCGGGAGAGTTGATGGCGCAGATGAAGACTGAAGGCTGACAGGTGGAGAATTCCTTCTTACAAAGGGTTGGCTTTTTGGTTCTGTCCAGGCCTTCAAGTGATTGGATTGGGGCTTGCCAACATTTTGGAGGGCAATCTATTTTACCAATCAAAATGTTAATGTTATCAGAAAACACCCTTGCAGAGACACCCAGAATAATGTTTGATGAAATATCTGGGTATTTCATGACACATAAAATGTAACCATCACATGCATAGACCACAATTTATCATCCTCCTGTCAGCAGATATTGGATTGCTTCCATTTTTTTTGACCAGTAGGAGTACTGTGGTTATGAACCTTCTTTGTACAGGTCTCCTGGCGCACTCATTCCTCTAAGGTTTGTATAGGAGTAGACTTGCGGCCTCTGGGGTTGAGTGTGCTCAGCATGCAGAAATACCTCCTCCAGGTTGGGTGCCAGTTTACTCTCCCACCCAACACATGTGTGAATTCCCATTGCTCACATCCTCGCCCAGATGGGCTAATGGTCACGCTGCTTAATCCTACCCACCTAGCGGATGTCAAATGTTATCTCATTCTGGTCTGAACTTACCTGCTTACTGAGGGTGATGAGCCTCTTTCCACATGGGTGTTAACAATTCATGGGTTCTCTTGGTGACATGCCTGATTAAGGCTTTTCCCATTTTTTCTCTTGGGTTGTCTGTATTTTTCTTATTGATTTGTATGGGTTCTTTATACATTCTGTATACCAGTTGATTTATTGGTTATATGAGGTACAGGAATTGTCTCATAGTTTGTGCATGTCTTTTCACTTTCACTATGTTGTCTTTTGTTAAACATTTAAAATTTCAATGTAGTTGTCTATATTAATCCTTTCTTTTATGATAGGTATTTTTAAGGACTTTTTAAAGGAAATCCTTTTCTGCTGCGAGATCATAAAGGTACTCAGTATTTTCTTTTAACAATTTTAAGTTTTTGCTTTTCCTATTAACCCTTAGTCTTTGTGGAGTAATTTGTAACTGATTTTTGAGTTTGGTGTGAGGTAAAAATCTAGTTTTCTTTTCTTCTGAGTGCATGTTTGATTGAGACAGCCTCACTACTGAGTGGCCCTCCTGAACCTTGGGACTCTACCTCTGTCACTTAGGAAATCTTGAAATATGTGTGGGTCTGTCTTTTTTTCTAAATTAAAATTGTGTGTGTGTGGTAAAATATACATAACATAAAACTGACCATTTTGATAATTTTTAACTGTACAGTTTTGTGGCATTAAGCATCACGCATTCACACTGTCGTGCAGCCACCATCACCAGCCAGCCATCTCCAGAGCTTTTTCATCATCCCAAACTGAATCTCTGTTCCCACTAAACGAAAACTCTCCGTGCCTCTCCTACTGCAGCCTGTGGGTCTGTTTCCGGTCTGTACCTGGTCAATATAAGAAGAGGCAACCCCTCCTTCCTCTATTCTGCTTTTTAATAGAATTATTTTAGTTTTATCTTCCTGATGAGTAAATCACAAGAATGGGGGCTTTGACTTAAACGATCTTTGTATTCCTTGAAAGCACTTAACTTTGTGGTGAGCGTATGGTGGAGCTTAATAAATGCTAATAATTGAGCGTTGGCATTGGGTTTGAGAGAGTTCATAAGTTAAACTCACTCAGGTTCAGACCTATGAGAGAGTGATACAAGAGAGTCAGAATGTGACCAAAACACCACCTTTGTAACAGGTCCAGAGGATATGGTGCACGCAGCAGATGCCGCGCTAGCCGGGGGATGTGCTGACTTGCCCTGACTGTGTTCCAGGCTTTGGCACAGCCTCTGCAAGGGTCAGCTGCATCCGTAGAGCAGACACGCTTGCTCCACATGGCTGCCTTGTGTTGGTCTGGGATGGAGAGAGAAAGAAAAGGGGTGGGAGGGGCTGATCTTTTTACAGTCGAGGAAACTGAGACTCAGAGTGAAATCACTTTGTGAGGCCACAGCTGGTAGGTTGTGACCTGGGATTTGTTCTAGGCTTCGAGTTGAGGTGCACTTCTATTCCTGAGGCTTGGCATTCACACCTGAGCTGTACACGCCCAAGGGCGAAGCTGCCATTTCTCTCATGGATTTTTTTTTTTTTTCCTTTCTTCTTTTGGTATATGCTGTGCCCCTAGGTACTAAGCCCTGTCCTAGGTGCCAAGGAAACGAGGGCAGTGAGACAGGATGGGGAAGGGAGGAGGAGGGGACAGGCACAGACCTAAGACTGGATGGAGTACAACAGCCTGCTTCCGCAGCAGCTCAGAGAGGGGAGCATCCACCCCACCGGCTATCTGGGGAAGGGGGCCACGCCTGGCACTGGTGCGGGGCTTGTCAAACCTACCGGAGCCACAGGCATGTGGCCTGAGAGCTTGCCCATGAACTCTGCAAAACTGACAAATGTGTAAAGTCCAAGATGTATTTGGAAAGTTTCTAGTTTAAGAAAACATTAAAAAAATGAATGGGGGAACCATATGTAGCCTTTTTCTTAATGTGACGTTAAAGGGTGAAGCCTCAGTGGAGGGCTGTTGAGCAGTGACACTCTTGGCCAGATTCCTAGTTGCATACTTCAGGGCACTGGGGAAGTTTTGACTTGCATTTTGTAAGACTCTCTTCAGTTACTGGATAAGCAGAAATAATGAAGTTGCTCAGGAGGGATTGCCTCATCGATGAGGAACATGGCAGATTGTGTTCATTTTCAAATTGTTATGGAGAACAAGTACAACATTTTTAGATTGTCATCTTATTTTAAGATTATTTTAAAAACATCAGTGCTGGTTTCCTCTCTTTGTCTTTCAGTAATTTTGTTGCAGGGCATTTTGGGCAGGAATATTTCACATAAGTTCTTATTTGGGCTGACGTTCAAGCGCAAGACATGTTTGCTTCTGCGCGAAGGCAGACATCCGGCTGCTCTGCCACGGGTATTTACTTTTGCATTGCTCCCAGCCACAGAAGTCATCTTAAATCTGCTTCAGAATGAATGAAATCCCCACATGCTGTTCATAGTTTGAAAATCCAGATCTGCACTTTCATTTCTAGAATTGTGTCCTATTTCAAATGTAGGATGGTGCTGTTATAAAGAAGCACGTTCAAAGCTATTTAAAAGCACGAGTGAGCACTCGTAGGCTCGGTTGTTCCAAGCGTGGTCTCCAGGTCAGAAAGACTGAAGGTAGAATGCTGCTGCTGCTGCTGCTGCTTCCAGCCCCTCCCTTGTTCAGTGCTGCAACTTCAGGTTTCCTGGTGTACAGTTCTGATCACAGTTCATCTTTTCTCTAGATAAACTACTATTTTAAAAAAATGAATTATTATGTAGTGGTTTGTAATACCGCCTCCTTTTATTGCATTCAGCTTAGTGGTAACCTGCAGCCCCTCAGAGATTGCCGAGTGAATGAAGAGAGGTGCTGGTGCTCTGAGGATGGGCTCGTGGGGAGAGGACCGGGGGGAGGCTGGGGGCAGCTTAGGGTGGTACAAGGAGACTGGGTTGGCGCCTGACCAGCACTGCTCTGGGTGGAGCGGGAGACCAGGCAGGGGCAGCCTCGAGGTTAGGAAGTCACTTCTGGCTGTCAGCCCAGTTCATTATCACAGTCACAGGTTCCCCAGTGGTGTGCTGCCACCAATCACCTGGTGTGGCCGGGGGCCCTGCCTTCATTTCAAGGTGCTTACTTTCTTTGAGACTTTTTAACAAATTGCTTTGTTTCTTTAGGTTTCATCTTCCCAGGCTGAATTTTGAAATGAAAACTACATTGTCACTGACTCCTTCTTCTGAAGGATATAATGAATACTCATTAGCCAGTTAAATTTTTTATATTATTATTTTTGTAATAAACTTTATTTTGGAAACATTTTAGATATACAGTAAAGTTGCAAAGATAAAACAGATTCTTCATGTACCTTTCACCCAGTTTTCCCTAATGTTAACTTAACCTAAACATGACACATTTGTCAGAATTAAGAAATTAACATTGGACAGTGTTATTAAATAAACTACAGGCTTTACTTGGATTTCACTAGTTTGCCTACTGAGGTTCTCGGACTGTTCCAGGATCCAATCCAGGATATCACATTGCATTTAGTCCTCATGGCTTCTTAGTCTCCTCCATCTGTGACGCTTTCTGTCTTTCCTTATTTTTCATGACCTTGACAGTTTTGAAGAGTGCTAGTCAGATATTTTGAGGAGTGGCCGTCAAATTTGGGTTTGCCTGGTGTTTTTCACATTGTTAGACTGGCCTGATGAGTTTGGGTGAAGAATATGCAGAGGTGAAGTGCTGTCCTCATGTATTGTATCAGGGAGTACAGTGACGTCAGCATGGCTTATCACTGCAGAGGTTCACCTTGCAGGCTTAGTAGTTTTTTTTTTTTTTTTGCGGTATGCGGGCCTCTCACTGTTGTGGCCTCTCCCGTTGCGGAGCACAGGCTCTGGACGCACAGGCTCAGCGGCCATGGCTCACGGGCCCAGCCGCTCCGCGGCATGTAGGATCTTCCCGGACCGGGGCATGAACCCGTGTCCCCTGCATCAGCAGGCGGACTCTCAACCACTATGCCACCAGGGAAGCCCCAGGCTTAGTATTTTTATTCCTTGATTTTATACATGTTTTATGTGGCTCTGGTTCCCCACTGGGTTGCTAGTCCTTCAGGCCAATGCCCCTGCTTTTCTTGCTTTGTGCCTCTTCCCAGCGTGAGGATGCGTGCTGTGGACCTGCAGGGTCAAGTAAGGATGTATTTGAGTTGCATGCTTCTGTGAGCATTTAACAATTTTCATAATCATAGGTGGAACAAGATTGGCCATGTGTTGATAATTGTTGAAACTAGGGGTCATTGTTCTAGTCTCTCTTTTTTATATGTTTAACATTTTCGATAAAAAATAAAGAGAAAGGGCTGCCCTGGTGGTGCAGTGGTTAAGAATCCGCCTGCCAACGCAGGGGACATGGGTTTGAGCCCTGGTCTGGGAAGATCCCACATGCCGTGGAGCAACTAAGCCTGTGCGCCACAACTACTGAGCCTGCGCTCTAGAGCCCACGAGCACAACTACTGAGCCCACGTGCCACAGCTACTGAAGCCTGTGCGCCTAGAGCCCGTGCTCCACAACAAGAGAAGCCACCGCAATGAGAAGCTTGTGCACCACAGTGAAGAGTAGCCCTGGCTCACCGCAACTAGGGAAAGCCCGTGCGCAGCAACAAAGACCCCACGCAGCCAAAATAAATAAATTTTAAAAAAAGAGAGAGAAAAACATTTCCAATCTACAGCTATAATGAATCCCAGGTTGTTTTTGATAGTGTAGGTGTTATGATGTTGATTGTTGCCAGAGTTGTTCAGGCTATTACTCATCTTAAATGTATTTGTTTCCTCCTCAAGGCCCGGATATGAAGAAAAACTTGCAGCTAAACCAATGTTAAGTGGTACTGCTAATAACTATGTAATACTATTTCTTAACATCTTTGAAGAAAAAAAATCATTAGTGTGCCATCAGACAATAATTCCAATTAAAATGAGGTTACAAATTAGTTGGAATATATTTATGGAATAGAAAGAAAATCTTGACTATTTATTGTCACACTAATTTACTGCAAAGAACATTTGAATCTAATGAATTTGGATGCAGCCTATTTCTCATATGTGCAGCAATTTGACCTTACAAATTGTGAGTCTGGTCTTTCAGTGAATGTAGTTAGATAAATACTGATTCCATTTAAAGATCCTAGCCCCTCCTCCTGAATCCCAAGGGACTATCTAAGAGGTGGGGGATTGTCAGTGGATTGTGAAGGGTATACTGAGGGAACAAGCACAGCGTGACCCAGGATCTGGATAAACTCGCTATCTTTGTGCTCCCTCAGTTAACCTGCAAACACACAGTCACCGAGTTATGAGTTGTAAAAGTGAACATTGTCATGAGGTATAATAAGCACACTTGGTGGTGTCACACTTTAAGGATCTTGGCTCTGGAAGTTAGTACTAACTTGTGACTGTTTATACAGTTACCCCCAGCCCTACTCCCAGTGTGTAGGTTTGTCTCTTCTTACCTGTTTCAGGCCTTTATGACAGCTTTGTGTGTGTATGTTAATTGAATGCGTTTGGTGGTCACCGATCATGTGAGCTGTCAGAGGCACTGTCCCCTCTTAGGGAAGGGGCAGTCTGGCTGTTGAGAGCCTAAGTCTCGTCCTTGCCTGTGTGTGGATGGCGCTGGGGATGGGGCCTTTCACTTGGTTCTCTTCATCCAGCAGACTAAGACTTGATTATATACCAGATTGTCTCCCTTAGACCTGCCTCTGCATGGAATTAATTCATGTGATGTGGAGGTTTTAAATAACTTCCCCACTGTGGATGAGATCTCTGGCTTGAGGCTGGGGCCAGCACCTGCTGCTTTTCAGTGCGGCTGGAGAGTCTTAACTCTTCCTGGAACTTGTGTTTCTTTATAGAAGTGGTTTGTAAAATCTCAGACTTTATGGAATAAATTTTGTGGAGTGCTCAGGAATCCCGTCCCTCCTCTTTCCCCCAAGAAATATTGCACCATTGGTGAAGCCAGCTGCAGAAGGTGACATGCCCTGCAGGCAGAGGTTTGCCTGTGACCTCCCTGTATCTTCTGCGAGTTGTGGTCCTGAACCCCCTCTCAGTAGTGGGGATCTGGACAGCCCTTTTGAACCCAGCCTTGGCATCATCTGTCTGGTTTTAAAAACTCCTAAAGGAACTCATTTATTTCTTCATTATAAAATCAGTACATGTACTTTGTAAAGTACAAATATAGATTTTGAAAAGAGAAAATCACTGTCAGTACCTAGATGTACACTTCTCCAGATTGTTAAAGTCACACACACAAATGTGATTTTTAAAAACAAACGGGAGTGCTCGCTTCGGCAGCACATATACTAAAATTGGAATGATACAGAGAAGATTAGCATGGCTCCTGTGCAGGGATGACACGCAAATTCGTGAAGCACTCCATATATTTTCAAATCTAATTATGTGCTTCATCCCCCTTGCCTATCAAATGCTGGACATTTTCAATAGCATCTCTGCCTGTAAGATATCAATGAGATTAATCAGTTTTTCTGTCTGATATTTTATCAAATTAGGGCTTTTTGGTATGATTAAAGGATAGCAACTTTAAAAACAAAACGAAGCAAAACAAATGGGGTCATAATATTTAAACTGTTTTGTAACCTGTCCATCTTTAGCTTAGTTTCACACATGAGAGATACATGTCCCTCATCTTAAGATGGGTCACCTGTCACAAATGCAAAGTGACCACTGCCAGGCTGAGTGGCTTGCTTTCTCCCTGTGACTCCTGCCAGGTGCTCAGCCCAGTCAGCCTCTCGGCAGGGTTCCCTCACTTTATCTTCCTTCATGAGACCTTCTGAACCAGCCTGTCCATATCCATACTTCATTCCTTGTGGTCATTGTGAGTTTGTTTCCATTTGGATTGTTATGACATTGATTCATTGATTTTCCGACATTTACTAATTGCCTACTCTCTGAATTTCCTGGGGGTTAACCTTATGCTGCTGCCGCCTGAGTATGTGCCTCCTATGTTTCAGCCCTACTCTTGGAGAGGCCCCTTTGACCCTTCCCTGACTTTAGTTGTGATCAGCATCCTCTGGAGCATCCAGTTCTGTCCTGAGGAGGTGATCTCCATGCTACCATTGAAAAACACACTACGCGTACCTTATCTCACTCAGTCTTCCCAACCCCTGAGGTGGTTATCGAGGCTGTCTTCATGTTACAGGCCAAGGCACAGGAAGCTTACAGACGTGCCAAGATCCTGCACCGGCTCACCTCTGCCCCTCTCTTGTCATCTGGCCCAACTCAGTACTGCTTTTCTCACACAGAAGTCTGTGGAGGACCCTATAGGGGACCTGCCTCCAATGGTTACCTGGCCTGTGTCCTCACACGGCAGGATCATGACCCGTGCCAGAGTACGACTGGGAACATTGTGTTAAAAGACTGTTTAGTAGACTTCCATTTTAAATGGTGAAAGTAGAAGAAAAACGTAAAATTTGTAAAACAAGATACACTTCTAAGTTTGTATTATATTTATAATCATATTTCAGACAGAGAATGGAAGCTTTTAGAGGTTAGAGACCATGTCTTTTAAGTTGACTTTCTATAACACTCAACAGTGCCTGCGAGCTTTAGATTCATTCATTTATTAAACACTTAATGTATTCTTATTACATGCCAAATTGAAGTACAGGATTGAAAGTCTTGAGTAAGAGTTCAAATGTTTCCAGTTTCTTGGCACATGGGGTTCTTGATCTTTTCCATCTTTCCCACCTTATGCCTAGCACAGGTCCAAAATGGGGAAGGAGAAAGGAGAAGGTGATGGTAGCATTCTGGAGTTCTTGGGATCACGTTCATTTATTTACATATTTATACCTCTCCTGGTTTCACAAAGGATTTGAGTTGGTTGTTTGGGACTATCAAAAATAGATAAGTAAAAGGTGGCAGAACTGAATTCTTCCTTTGCTATCGCCAAAGCAACAGCAATAAAATAGATGTTTAGTATCTGATAAGAACCTCAGACGTCACCTAGAACGCTCCTACTCAGTGTTTGTGGGACCCAGGACAGCCTCCGCTGTCAGAGGGAACCAAGTGTAGCAGTTCTGCCCATGCACAGCCACTGCTGCGTGACCACAGAGAAGCCACTGCCCCGTCGGCCGTAGTTTCCTCATCTGAAAAATAGGGACAGTACTCCCACCTTGTAGGGCTATCATGAAGTGTGGAATCATTGTATGTAAAGATCCTGGCAAATGTATATAAAATGTCATAAAATAGTCCCTAATTTAATCCTCTATTTGCAGGGTTTCCAGACACAAGTTTATGATGGTATTTTTACTGCTGTGCCGCCAAAATATCAACAGTATAATCATTGTTTAAGCTAAAGACACTTAGTTTGAGGCTTTTCGTTTATTCTGAAGTTGTATGACCCACTTTTTAGTGTTAAAATACCTTTTTAAAATTATTAAAATGCCTTTGAAATGGAATAATGCTAAGTGCTAGGTTTTCTCTTTTCTTAACGTCCTTAGTGGACAAAATAAAGTTGGCAGCCTTATGTTGGGTGATTCTGCCTGTTGACCGAAAAAAAATGCACAACCTAAAAGTTGAGAGTTATGTTTTATTTGGTGGACATTCTGAGAACTTCAAGCCTGGGACACAACTTCTCAGATAACACTGAGAAACTGTTCCAAAGAGGCATGGTGGGGAGCCAGGATATATAGGAGTTTTTGCAACAAAAGACCAGGTAGTCCAAACATCAAAGGGTTACTGTTAATAAAAGAAAACCAGATATCTCAAGTTAAGGAATTTAGCACTTTTCTATGTATGGGAAGATGCAAGAGTCTGGGCTCACTGAAATCATTCCTTTGTAATGCACCTCAGCTACATGGGGCCAGCATCCTGTGCTTTCTCATCCCGAGTCTCCTCAGGGTTCACCATCGGGGTTGGCTGAGGCAGTTGACTGCTAGATGGTGGGCATCTTGTTTCTATCCTGAGTTTCTTCAGGGCTTGCTGTCGGGCCGCTGTAATGTGGTGGCTTGATGGCTGTAACATCCTTTGTTTACTGATATGGCAGGCAATATTTTAGTTCACATGCCCTTAACGAAAGGCGCTGGTCAGTGAAGTTGGAGCTTTCATATGGTGCCCTGCCCTCTCCCCTGGGGAAGAGGAAGCCATAGCCAGATGCAGAGTGACACAACCCCTTCTTACCTGACTCAGCTCAGGGTCCCCTCTCCTGGGGAGTCTTCCCACATCTCTTCCCAGCCTCCCACCCCCCAACCCCCTTCACTCCTGCTTAGGTCTATTACGTAGCACTTGTCACACTGTGTGGTCCTCTGGGGGGCTTGTCTGTCTACCCTACTAAACTCTAAGCTGCTTAAGGAAAAGTGTGGTGAATTATTTAGCTTGTGACTTCCAGAGTCTAGCAGAGAGAGCGTACGTATAAATAAATGAGGGGGGAAATCACACCAATAAGCCTCTAATAAAACATTAACACAGCATATCTCAACTCTGTTCCTGAAAATACCCCAAAACTCACCACAAACTCTGCGCACCACTCTTTTTTGAATTCAGACCTTCTTCTTTGGGTGTGTTGCCCAAAGAAGGCTCGAGCTGTTCCTGGGACTGGGGGGCAGCGGCAGGAGCTGTATGACATCCTAACCACTGAGATGTTGTGTTAGAAGTCCAGGTGTTGCTTCTCATGCTGGCATTTTATAAAATGCATAAGGAAATAAATTAACATGTTTTTTCCTATCACATTTGGTGCTTTGAAGTTCTTCTTAATTGGGCTTTCTGCTTTAATTAGTCTGGCTTCATATTTTCTTTCTTTCTCTTTTTTTTTTTTAAGCTTTCAGCAAGTGTCAGAGAAGCAAAGAAGCTTATATAAAAGGTCTTAACCTTTTTTTTTTTTTTTAACTTTGCCAAAGATAGAACTGGTACTTAGCTTGTCCTGGCACCTTCTTCGATAGAGAATGATAGAAATTTGGCTTTGTTTATTCCTTTTTATGTACATTATGTGAGAAGAGTATTAAAGGTAAGATGGCTCTGTTTATGTCTTGGTTCATGAAAAATATGAAAGGCTAACCAGTAGGGTTCGAACACAGCCACTATCCTCTCCCCAACCAAAAAACAAAAACAACAAAAAGATCAGAAGGTTTTTATATAACCTATTTATGAACATGGTAGGTTTCTAGAATTTAAGATTTACTTATCAATTAAAAAAAAGGAAAATCTAATACCTGTAATTATCGTTATTAGATTTTACTTATTTACTGACTGTCAACCATTGAAACCTGTCACTGAGAGCTGCCATTTCTAAGTTGCTGACTGGCATTATCAAATTTTACTGCAGTGATGATGGAGAGAACTGAGCTAACCTGGTTAGAAAGTGGACCATTCGGGCTCATCAGAATCATTTGTGTGTGTTAGAGGATCAATTATGCTAAGAATTGAGACCTAATAAAATATACTTAGTGCTAACATTACACAGAACTTATTTTATTTGGCCTTTGAACCAGAGGACCTTGAAGTTCAGTTCCTGGTGAATGTCCATCGCTGTTGTACCGCTGATGCGGATGCTGGGAGCAGGAGAAAGTTCTGTTTTTCAAGTTCTGCAGAGGGCTCCTTTCCTCCTCTTCTTCTTTCTTCCTCTCTCCTGTCCTGTCTTCTCCCCCTCCTCCCCCTCCCTTTTCTCTTTACTGAGATATTAATTAACATACAACTGAATGCCCTCATTTAGAGGCTTTGACAAATAGATACTCCTGTGTAGCCACTGTCCTAATCAAGACACAGAACATTTCCATCATTTCAAAACGTTCCTTGTGCCCCCGTGCAGTCAGCCCCCCTGTCCCCAGCCCCAGGCATACATTGATCTGTCACCCTAGGTGAGTTTTTCCTGGGTTAGAATTTCATGTAAAGAGGAGACACACGGTGTGTATCTTTTGCATCTGGCTTCGTTTGCTCACCATGATGTTTCTTTGTTTCCCTCATGTTACTTCTGTCAGTGGCTCATTCCTTTTAAGCGCCAAGTAGTTTTCCACTGCATGTCGATGATGCTGCACACAGCTGTTTTTTGATGTCCTGTATGGAGAAGTGTGGCAGAGAAATCAGGGCTCTGCAGGAGTATATACATAGTCTGTTTGTAATACCCCCTTCCCCCAACTTTTCTTAGCACTTGAGGAAGGCTGAGAGGAAGAGCAAATAAACAAACCGAGATTTTGGGGGTGTCACCTTTTCATCAGAGCCTTGACTCTTGTTAGTCCTTAAGTGGTTTGGCTTCTCAGAACAACACTATTCTGGTGACCCTTAGCTTGTGGCAGCCGATATGATCTTGGTATTTGTCTTTCTGGAGATGGGGGGATGGGCATTCCGAATGGTTTAAGGTCTTGTGACTTAGAGAGGCTCTTCTAGGGCTTTTGCATGATTTGTGCCATCCCTGCTGGCGCTAGGCCGCTTGGCTCTGCATTTAGGGCTTGCTAAGTTCCAAGACATGTGAACCGTGTAGCACATGTAGCATGGGGATGCCAGGCACCCCCGCCTCCCACCCCAGCCTCTGCCTCTGAGTCGTCTGGCTCTTGTCCTGCTCTGTCCTGGCTCAGCTGTTAGCTTTAGCCCAGTTGGGAGGAATAAAGCACAGAACTGCAAGTTGCACTGTTTTATTAACAACCCAATTACTGTGTGCCCATAACCTCTTTAAGAATCACCTTGTGAGACTTCCCTGGCGGTCCAGGGGTTGGGACTCCGCACTTCCACTGCAGGGGGCACGGGTTCAGTCCCTGGTTGGGGAACTAAGATCCCTGTGGTGTGGCCAAAAAACAAACAAAAAAACACAGAAAGAATCACCTTGTAAGAGGCAGTGGTTGCTTAGGGCTGGGGGAAGGCATGGTGGGGTAGGGAGAGGGGCGATAGCTAAAGAGTACAGGGTTTCTTTTTGAGATGATGAAAATGTCCTAAAATTGGAGTGATGGTTGCCATATCTGTGAATATACTAAAAACCATTGAATTGTACACTTTAAATGGCTGAATTGTATGGTATGTGAATTATACCTCAGTAAAGCTGTTTTTTAAAAAAGGGTGGTATTAGAGCAAGGACAGACCAATAGAGGAATGGGGGGAAATTGACATAGAAATTTTACTCTTTCTCCATATGACATGACCTGTTGCTAAATATCCTAGTTTGCTTCACAGCTCTAGTTCCATGGGGGGCATAAGAGTGTGGTAGAAAGAGGATGGGCTTTGACGTATCAGGTGAACCTGAGTTTGGATCCCCATTCTGCCATTATTGGCTGGGTGACCTTGGGCAGGTCACTTAACTTCTCTGTGCTCGTTTCCCTTCTGTAAAAGGGGACTAGTAGTACCTATCTTATGGGATCTTTTAAACGAGCTCGGGATGGGCTTCCCTGGTGGCGCAGTGGCTGAGAGTCCGCTTGCCGATGCAGGGGACGCGGGTTCGTGTCCCGGTCCGGGAAGATCCCACATGCCGCGGAGCGGCTGGGCCCGTGAGCCATGGCCGCTGAGCCTGCGCGTCCGGAGCCTCTGCTCCGCAACGGGAGAGGCCACAACAGTGAGAGGCCCGCATACCGGAAAAAAAAAAAAAAAAAAAAAACTCGGTAGAGGCAGCCATTTTCACCACGTGACAGTCATATAACAAAGGTATCAGATAGAAGAGGTAGCGTGGTGAGACGCTGTCTGTGAGTTCTGTGAGTTCTGCTAGGTTAACGGCTGTTCACTGGAATCCCCCTGCTGATGTGCCTTGGTAACAATGGCTGAGCTAATGGATGACCCTGGCAGTCTTTAGCTAATTTGCTGGACTCTCTGCTTCAGAATTTTTTTTCTGCCTTAATCCACATGGTTTGAGTAGGTTGGTGGCAAGCTCTTGGAGAACCCACTTGTGTCCCCTGCTTTGTGAAGCCTTCCCACCCTGGGTCCCTGCTCCCTTCACACTGTTCCCTCAACCCTTGGCACACGTTGGTTCTAGCATTTATCAGCTGGTGCCATTTTAATTTATTTACACTTCTGCTGTGCCCATAAACTGTGAGCAATGCAGGGAAGGGACCTTGGCTTTTCAGTCATGGGGCCCCGAGGCCCTAAGCACTGTGCCTGGCACTAATGTTTGTTGAATGAATGCCCAATGGTTTCAAGTCTGGTGACAAACCAGTTTGGAACCAGAAATACCAGTTTAGGCACCACATGCTAGAAGTTAGCAGGTGAGTTTCCCTGGAGCAGTGTTTCTGTCCCAGCACCACCTCCAGGGGCTGCACCCCTGCCCCAGGATGGGAGAGCTGCCAGAGGGCCAGGAGAGCTTGCCTCCTGCCAGGCATCCACTGGTGAGATGTGGCTGAAGTTACGAGGAGGGAGAAGGTGCCCTGGCCACGCTGGAAAGCTGGTCTTGTTACTTCATAGTGCTACTGCTATCTGCCTTCTTAATTCAGTTCATATACAGTTTTTATTAAGCAGCAGCTGTATCCAAGACCCAGTTCTGATTCTTCAGGGAAGCCAAGATGGAGAGGCAGTGTGGTGTAGTGGTTAACAGCTGGGCTTTGGAGGCTGACTGCCTGGGGTTCATTCCTGGCCCTCGCCTTGAACCAGCTCCAGGACACAGGGCAAGTAATATAACTTCTCTGTGCCTCAGTTATCTCACCTGGAAGATGGAGGAGGTAACAGTATTTACCCTCATAGGGTTATTTTCATGATTGACCATAAATAAAGTAAGCACTATATAAATGTTTATTGAGCAGCCTTTGTTTGTTGGAGTTAAAAAAAAAATAAAGAGCATGAGGCTCTTAAACCTTGCTATGATTGTCCCTCCCATAACCAAGAGCACTAAGAGGGGCTCTGGGGCAAAGAAGAATTTCCTGTCATGCTAGCTGATAGCAAGAAGAGGTAGACAATCAGCTTGCTTTGCTAGAACAACTCAGGTGTGTATTCCTTCTTAGTGGAAGAAAATACCCCCAGACAAAGGCTTTGGCGACCATATTTTTATGCCGCTTAAACTTAAAGCATGTACTTTGAAAGATAACTGCCATGCCATTGGTTTTAGAAAGCCTGTCTTGGTACTCAGCAAGCCTTTTGACTTGTTGCTCAACTTTTTCCAGCCTTAGTGTCCACCACTGGACAAAATGACCTTTAGGGCCATTAGACCTTCAGTTCCTGATCCTGTCTGTCCCACAGCAAACCCTGGGATGAAGTGGCCAGCCTCCCTGCAGATCAGAGGGCGCTACTGTGGCGTGTGCACCTCTGTAAGGGTGTAACTGACTTAACTAAGCTGGCGGCAGAGTACGGTGAAGTCTGTGTTGGGTTGACTTCGTGGGGAGGGTGAGGGGAAAGTGGTATCATAATATTCTGAGTAATGTGAATGATTATCACATGTCAAATAATTGGGGCTTTTGTTGATATGGCCTTTGCTTTATTGGTGTTTTTCTATTAAGGAATTTCTAAACCGAGATTTTTTTTTTTAAAGAATCAATTTTATTTATTTATTTTTGATTGCATTGGGTCTTCGTTGCTGTGCGCAGGCTTTCTCTAGTTGTGGTGAGCGGGGGCTCCTCTTCGTTGCGGTGCGCGGGCTTCTCATTGCGGTGGCTTCTCTTGTTGCGGAGCACGAGCTCTAGGCACGTGGGCTTCAGTAGTTGTGGCTTGCAGGCTCTAGAGCACAGGCTCAGTAGTTGTGGCACACGGGCTTAGTTGCTCTGCGGCATGTGGGATCTTCTCTGACCAGGGACGGAACCTCTGCCCCCTGCAGTGGAAGCGCGGAGTCTTAACCACTGGGCCACCAGGAAAGCCCCTTAAAACACTTTTTATTCAGGTGTAAATATATGTACATAAAAGTGTGCATATTATACGTGTGTATACCAATGAATTTTCATAAATACACCATACCCATAACAGCTCAAAAACCAGAACACTGCTCAGAAGCATTCCTGGTGACCCCTTGCTGCTCTGTCCCTCTCTGCTCTGCCCTGTCCTGGCCTCGCTCGGCACAGAGTTGTGCCTCCTCTTTATCTAATGGGAATTAATATAGTATGTTTTTGTGGACGCATACATTTGGAAATGAGGAGTTAGGGGGATTTCCCTGGTGGCCCAGTGGTTAAGACTCCGTGCTGTCAATGCAGGGGCCCCAGGTTTGATCCCTGGCCGGGGAACTGGATCCCACATGCATGCTGCAGCTAGGCGTTTGCATGCCACAACTAAGGAGCCCGCGAGCCGCAACTAAAAGGAGCCCACCTGCTACAACTAAGACCTGGCGCAAATACATAAATATTTTTAAAAAAGGAAACCTCTCAACACTTGAAAAATAAATAAAATGAGGAGATAGGATCTCTTCCTCCTCACCTAAAGTTATATTATTATTTTTTTCCTTCACTTTCAGTTCTTTGTAAAACTCTAGGAAGTAAAGTGTTTTTGTGTTGATTTTTACTTCTACGGAATCACACTTGCATATTTGAGTGCCCTAGTTCCTAGGAGGCAGTCACACTGCTGAGACCAGGGTCCCCTGCCTGTGTCCAGCATGAGCCTGTGTCAGGCTTCCCCTGCATCTCCCACTGTCAAGCTGCTTTGCCTTGTGTGTGGAGTCACAGAGAGAAGCCGAGTTTTACATGTAGGGGCAATGGAAGATTATCCCATGCAAGTAAACCCCTGTCACATTAACTCCTGGCTCCTTAGAAACAGAGCATGTCTTTTTTCCCTCCTAAATGGGAGGATCCCAAATACAAGAAGAGACTCTAAGACCATCACATACAGTATAAGTTAGTTTATATATAAGTTGATTTTGGGGGGTGATATGATTTTCGTTCTCAGTCCTTTTGTCTCTGATTTTCCACGGAATACTGAGATTTCTGTTTGGCTACTTACTGAAAAGACAGCTCTTCTGTGATGGTCCCAGCAGGCTTGCAGAGGTGGTCTGAGAACCTGGTGCCTGTAGGGTGAATGCAGCAGTGTAGGGGAATGGCCTTATCTCGGCTGCAAGGAGTCGGCAGCCAACAGGAAATGATGAAATGTGCTGGGAGAATTCAGCTGGGAGCCGAGGTCAGACATACCAGCAGGGACGGAAGGAGGCAGGTACGGAAGCTGATCTGCAAAGTTAGGCAGTTGAAGCCGCCTTTGACAGGAAAACGTGAGTGTGCTGTTTAGAACATGCATTTCCTTTAAGGGAGACATGCTGAAAGTAAAATTTTCATTGATTTTTTTTTTTCCCTCCAGAGTGATTGATTTAACAGAACCCTTACCTTTCAAGCACACCTAGTTTTAGAGCTTCTTGATGGAAATGTTCACCCAGTTCAATATCAACTGAACAGTGTGGAGTGTTTTATCCAAAATGCTTTGAGAAAATGTTAAAGTACATGTTTGATTTTCTTGATGAATACATCTTGACCCAAACAAATGAAGGACTATGCTTTATAATTTCTACTCTGGTTTTAGAACATATGTGCATGCTTCATTTCAAAATAGAGGGAATAAATTAAAAACTTAGGCATGTTTTAGACTAGTTTGCATACCTCTGCCTGTATTTTTTTCTTACTGTGTAGCTAAATGAATTACTTGAGTTAACAGTTAATAGAGGGTTGGTTTCTTTTCCCCCTACTGTCAGGCATTCCGTTTATTACATGCTGCAACTTCCTTTCTTAACAGCCACAGCTAATCTACAAACTCACAACTGGGACTTGTGATAGAAAATGAACAAATTAGCTTTTCCAGTTAACTGTAGTTGCTGTTTCATGACCGTGTCTTCCAGAATCCCAGAATTAGCATGCGGCTTGCTCCAAGGCCCCCCTCCGTCTTCCTCCTCAGTCAGTTCTTATTTTTCTTCTCATCTGGACCCTGTGCTCTCATCCCCATCTGACTGCTATCACTGGACACTTTATTTTCATTTTTATTGGATAGCAAAATGTAAAACTTTTATTGTTTCAATAGCTGAGCAGCTTTACGTACATATTTGTTTCTTATCTTGAAGTCGTACTCTGGAATTGAAAAATTTTGGCTCCCTCTTCCTTTCCTTTGTTTATGCAGTACTGTAATTCTAATTAGAAGATTTTTTTAAAAAAATCCCGATATGTGAGTGATTCATCACTATTTATTGGGTTACCTATTGCTGTGAACGTTAGAAAGGCAGTGTCCTCTTTCTGTTCTCCAGAAGGTGCCATGCTGGTACAGTCTATGCCACACACACAAGCATATTTTCTCATTAGGTCATTACCTAGTGTGATGTATGTATTTCTAACACTTTTAAGGTTGCATATTTCCTATTTTCTAGACCTTAATCAGGTTTCCTATCTTCAGACGTTAATCAGCTTTCACCCTTGCTCTTATAATTTAGAACAGGGGTCCCCAACCTTGGGGCCGTGGACCGGTACCGGTACTGGTGTGTGGCCTGTTAGGAACCGGGCTGCACAGCAGGAGGTGAGCGGCAAGAGAGCGAAGCTTCATCTGCTGCTCCCCATCGCTCGAATTACTGCCTGAACCTTCCCCCTCTCGCCTGCCTGTGGAAAAAGTGTCTTCCACGAAACTGGTCCCTGGTGCCAAAAAGGTTGGGGACCGCTGATTTAGAATATCTCAACTTCCTTCTTTCTTCATATATAAGATGTCTTACCTAATTCTAGGTGAACTTTAATGCTGCATTTATGAAAATAATAAACAGGTATCCTAGCTTCAAACTGAAGCATGTCTTATAGGTCTGAGATTTATGCCAGTAGTAAAAATAAGCCCCCCCCAACTTTCATATATTGTTAGTATTCTGTTTTGCTCAGCCATATAATTCTGTTATTTAGGAGGTGGCATAATTAAAAAGGTGGGACCATGATCTTCAGAGTTGTAATGGCTCTTGGAGTCGTTATAGTCAGGCCCATTCATTAAAAAAAAATTTTTTTTTAATTTTTACTTATTTATTTGGCCCTGCCGTGCAGCATGTGGGAATCTTAGTTCCCTGACCAGGGTTCGAACCTATGTCCCCTGCAGTGGAAGCATGGAGTCCTTTTTTTTTAAACATCTTTATTGGAGTATAATTCTTTACAATGCTGTGTTAGTTTCTGCTGTATAACAAAGTGAATCAGCTATACATATACATATATCCCCATATCTCCTCCCTCTTGCGTCTCCCTCCCACCCTCCCTATCCCACCCCTCCAGGTGGTCACAAAGCACCAAGCTGATCTCCCTGTGCTATGCGACTGCTTCCCGCTAGCTATCTGTTTTACATTCAGTAGTGTATATATGTCCATGCCACTCTCTCACTTCGTCCCAGCTTACCCTTCCCCCTCCCTGTGTCCTCAAGTCCATTCTCTGCGTTTGCGTCTTTATTCCTGTTCTGCCCCTAGGTTCTTCAGAACCATTTTTTTAAGCGTGGAGTCTTAACCACTGGACCACCAGGGAAGTCCCCCTTCATTTTTTTTAAACAAAGGAATTAAGACTGAGAGGTGAAATGCCTTGCTGACTTGTCCAAGGTCACATGGCTTGTTGGTGGCTGAGTGAGTCTGGAACCCAGTTCTCCTGACTTCTGGGCCATTGGCTTTTCCTTTATCTGCTTTCTCCACATGTTATCTCAAGATTAATAGGACTTGGCCAAGACTAGCTTTTTTCTTCTTATGACTCCATTTTCATTTGTTTCATTTTCAAATACTCAGCTTTTATTCAAGAATTTCCCTAAGTGAGCACCATTCGGTATAGGTGTGCAATGAATTACCTCAAGCACAAATTACCTGTCAAGCACAGTGAGCATTGACATTTCTCCCTTTGTGAGAGATTTTTCTTAAAAACAAACAGTTCTCTATTTTATAAAGGTTTTCTTGTTTCTCCCCTAAACTAGGTCTTACTCAGTTGTTACTGTTATAAGAAAACCTCATTATACGATTATCTGCTACATGAGAAATCCATACTTGATAAAATCATAACTAATAAAAAAATAGACGAAAGTACTTGATTCTTCTTTGAAAAGAGGATTCTTCAGTTTGTGAAAGGAAAACCCTGAACTCTGTGGGAGCATTTTGGCCCCTAGGAAGGAATACTGACAGCTCTATCTTGCTAACTCTCAGTCTGGACTGACAGGGTTTTGGAATAGGATAGACTTTAAAATAATACATTATAATGTAAATAAAAGGGGTAGTGATTTAATTTATAAAAATGAAATTTATCTACAACCTTCCAGAAACATTTAAAAATAGTCTCTCCTAAAAATTGAATTTGAATCCTCTGAAATTCAAGTATGGGAATTAGATGCAAATTGAGGCATGCTGAGAACAGTGAGTGACTGTCCTTAGACCTTGATGTGGCTCCCACTCTGTCCAAAGTCACCTTAAAATGCCTTGGAGACGTTCATAGAATAGCACTTATTTGTATTTTCTGAAGTACTTAGAGTATATGTTGTGGAGAATTCTGAAACAAATATACTACAGGAAAATAGGCTTTTTTTTTTTTTTTTTTTTTTGCGGTACACAGGCCTCTCACTGTTGTGGCCTCTCCCATTGCAGAGCACAGGCTCCGGACGCGCAGGCTCAGCGGCCATGGCTCTCGGGACCAGCCGCTCAGCGGCATGTGGGATCTTCCCAGACTGGGGCACGAACCTGTGTCCCCTGCATCGGCAGGCGGACTCTTAACCACTGCGCCACCAGGGAAGCCCGAAAATAGGCATTTTTATAAATATTTTAATTGTACTTGAAATTGCAGTCAATAACGTTATACCTATTTTAATTTATAAAACCTGGGAATGAAGTAGGGTACATGAGCAATGTTTTTTTTTTTGTTTTTTGTTTTTTTAACGCTGACTGTGGACGTGCATTCTTGCCTTCTTTGCCTGCAGATGAACAATGCTTTTATGCACTAGGTTGGGACTGTGTCTTCCCTCCTGGTATTCTGGTACCACTTTTTGTCATTGTCCTTGACGAAGCTGCTTTCAGTTGGTGAGCCAGATGACTACATCGGGGGTTAAAGAAAGGGTGAGGAGCCTGCTTCAGGGACTGGCTTAGTTCACTTCTCCCATAATTTAGTTACCTTTGTTCCCCAATTAGCATTTTATATGTCCTGCTATACTTTCAGTACGTGTTAACTATAGAATATTTTAACTGGCTTCCTTTTCTGAATACATATTGGGTTGGCCTTAATAAATATATAATTATATGTATGTATATATAAACATAATTAATATATAATAGTCCTAGTCAGTAATAAGTAATATTTGACATTCCTTCTTGCCCCTAGCTTCTGTCCACATTAGTGTAAATTCTGATTGTGCCTGTGAAATTTAAATATGTGAAGGAGGATGTGGTGCTGGCTTTGCTGCAGGCTGAGGAGGACTTTAAAGGCAGCCCCTGAGGCTGCTCTTGGCCCAGAAGTCTCTGAGAGTATGTGAGGTTGGGGTTGTCTGGGCCTTCTTCACTTCCGTCTCTGCTCGAGGCATCTCTCCAGGCCAGCTTCTAGTGGTGGACTTAGAACCTCCGCCAAGGCTTTGAAGAAACTTCTCCTAGTAGCCCAAGTAGATCCCAGGCTCCAGAGGCAGGTAAAGAGGACTGTGTGTGTGCTGGGGGTCAGAGTTGGGGTGAATAGTAACAATGGAAAACATGGGCCATTAATTTGAATGAGTGAGTGAACGAATGAAAGGGTTGCAATGGTCTCCTTCCCACAGAGATTGAAGGCACTATAGTTGTGTTTCACTGGGCTGGTCTAAATGTATTTGCATCTCACAGTTCTGCCTTTATGTCAAGTGGCAGACTAGGTGTCTATTTAACATCTCCAATAGCCTGGGAATCTGGCCTAAATTTTTTTTTCTAATTAGACTGTCATACGTGAATCATAAGACATGAATCTCTATGTGGACTCACAAAGCACAATGTTGTGTTTTTTGGATAACTTAAAGAATCTAACACAAAGTGTTCTGAATTTGAAATGTGTGACGATGGCCATCACAATAGTATGGGATTTTAAATTTCTTTATGTTAATGGGAAGCCTGTGCTACGAATTTCATACTCAGTCTTGTTTCTCATTGGAATTTGTTCTGCAGTGGAGTCCTTGAGGGAGATCAGGGAGAATGATTTTGCTGGAGACTGCTACTTGACAAGATGTTATTGATGGAACTAACAGGGCTAAAATGTTGACCTTACCAATTTGAATTTTCTTTGATTCTCAAGTTCCTAACATGTATTGGTAGTGCTCATTTAGCAAAATAAATTAAGCACAGGGCAATATGGAGACAATGAAGTGATCTCTTTATGGTTCTTTTCTGGTATGAGCTGACACATAAAGAAAAAATAGCACAGGGCACAGTGGACTTACGACCAAGTATCTGTTGACTTGGAAAACAGAAACATTTTGTTAACTTACCACCTCCGAGCATGTTCAGCTCAGGTTCACTTATTTGTGAGATCTGACCCTTATCGTGCAGGAAGAATGTTACACAACAAGACCACGAGGCCATGCGGAGAAGTGTCAGGACCATTTTTTGAGGAGAAATCGTTGCATATTTAATGTTGACTTCTAAGGCATTAATTTGTCTTAGGCACATCCAGTAGACTTCTGAGGTTGAAGAGTTTGAATTTGGGATGGGTAGAAGTTGTCATAATGATGAAAAGTCATGGTGTGAGACTTATGTAAATTGTGCTTGTTCCATCACCTGACTGCTTTCATTAACAGCTATGCAGGCACCTGAGCGAGCTCTGTACTTATTTCTGACCATCCATTAGGTCACTACCTGGAGGGACAGTCCACCTAAATGCTGGCTGGCTGGATCACTTGCTTCGTTCACTTGTGTGGGCACGCATGCATTCAACTTACCCGCTTGGTGGAGTTTCTTGTGTACTCAGTTTGTGTCAGGCATGATGCTAGTAGGCCCTGGGATCCATGATGGTTAAGACTGAGTTCTTGCCCCTGAGAAGCCCACAGTCCAGACGGATAAAGAGACTTCTAAACTCCAGGGTGATAAGTCTTCTTACAGTGCTACAGGGACCTTATCTGCTGTGAAGAATGGGGGAGGTCGGGGAAAACTTCACAGATTGGTGTGTTTTGGAGAGAGGTTTGTCAGGCAGACAGGAGAAGCAGGGGGAAATATATATGCGAAGACAAGGAGGTCAGAAGGAATATGCTGTGTTTGGGAGTTTGATACGGCTGAACAGTACAGTATATATGTAGCTGGGCTTCAGGTACATCAAATTTATCTGGCCCAGGCCAGTATTTTTCATCCTAACCCAATTCTTTCTTCTGAATTTTTTCTGTTTCTCTTTGGGGCATCACCACCTACCTTGCCTCCAAAACTAGGAACTTTTAATCCTTATTCCCCCTCTGCCCTTTATTCACAGGTGACTTCATCCTGCCTGTTCTTCTCTTGAATATTACTCCTCTTTCCTGGTCTCCTAACCCTTTCTCTTTCTCCAGTCTCTAACCTCTAGAGCTGCACTGTCCAATATGGTAGCTGGTAACCATGTGTGGCTATTTGTATTAAAATGAATTAAAAGTAGATACAAAAAAGTCAATTCCCTGGTTGTACTAGCTGCATTTCAAGCAAGCACTCAGTAGCTAGTGGCTGCTGTATTGGACAGCCCAGGTCTACAGGCTTGATGGTCTGTTCTCTGCTCTCTGTCTGAGGGAACTTTCTTTCACGGGCCTTTGGATCAGGTCCCTCCCCATAACTTTCCAAATTCCCGGTGTGACTTTCAAGACTCCCAGCCTGGTGGCACTTATCTTGCCTTGTATTCAGCTACTCCCTTTTTTGCTCTCCCACTGTCACATTCTTGATTCTTTCACACCTTTTAACCTTAGTACATGCTGTTCTGTCTTTCTCCAGAGTACCTGCCATTTGCCGTCTGTGCATTCTCCTGCACACTTCAGACCTAGCTCCAGGCTCTCTTCGCTGGCTTTCTTCAGGTTAATCTCCTTCTCGTTGTACTCCAGTACTTGTAATCACACCGTTGTAGGCGCCTGTGAGAGAGCACAGATGGTGCTTATCGTGTGGTGCCATCGTCGTTTGTCTATCGCTCTCTGGCAGGCATACTGGCTAAGCTTTGGAGACAGATAGGCTTAATTTCAAAACTAACCATTTACTTGCCATGTGCCTTTGGGCAAGATATTTAACCTCTGACTCTTGGCTTCTTCTTCTGTACAATGAAGTTTATAATGGTCTTTCCCTCATGTTAAATGAAACCAAATGTGTAGAGCCCCCAGCACTGTACTTAACTAGACAGCTCTCAAGTCATAGCTGAGAGCTGTCATTCTAGACAGACATCTTACTGTCCATCAGCCTTGCTAAAACCATATCATCTACAAATAATGTTTTGATTCTCCTTTTCTAATTCTTATACTTTTTACTTATTTTTCTTATTGCTTTGGCTAGTCCTCCAGTACAATGTGAATAGAAGTGATACTGAATAGATGTAGCCCTTTCTTGTTCCTGTGCCTTCTCTTTGCTACAGTTCTTCTGTGTGTGTGCGTTTGTTTACGTGTGCGCGCGCACGTGTGCCTTTTTGTTTTGATTGAGTTCCATCATGCTCCTGCTCCCCCACACCCCCATCATTGCATTTGTTTTTCTCTCTTAGCTTGGAAATTAAATTCTGTCTAGTCCTTTAGTGGTTATCCTAGATATCCATTTTTAAGAAAAACATTTAACAAAATCTAAAGTGATGACTTTATGTTTCTCTTGACTAATGGAAGGATTTAAAGCATTTTAACTCCACATCCCCTTCCAACTTGTCCAGTATTTCTTTTCTGAATTTTTTAATTCTATAAATTAGATACTGTGTTTCATAGTGTCAATGCTGTTTAGATTCATCTGTGTATTTACTAGTATATTTACTTACCGTTCTCTCTTGTGCTTCAAGCTTTCCAGCTGAGGTAATTTCTTTTTGCCTGAAGTATATCCTTTAAAATTTCCTTTTCTGCAAGGGTTTTTTGGGTGGTATATATTTTGTCTTTCTGAAAATGTCTAGTTCTTAGTTCTTAAAAACTAGTTCTGCTGGGTTTGGAATTCTTGGTTGGCAGTTTTTGTTGCTTAGCATGTTGAATATATCAATTCTCTCTGGCTGCATTTGATCTTTTCTGTACCTTTGAGGTTCTACAATTTTAATTTAATTTGTCTTGGTATGGTTCTCTCTTTCTTTTTAAAGTCTTGCTTGTGTTCATTGGGCTTCCTTGATCTGTGATTTAATGTCTTTCAGCGTTCTGAAAAATTATCTTTAAATATTGCTTCTTCCCCGCTCTTAATGTTATCTCCTTCTGGAACTTCATGAGTTGTAAGCTATATTTCACTATTTCTTCCAAGTCTATTAATCTTTCTTTTACATTTTCTCTTTTTGTCACCTCAGAGAGAAAGCTGACTTATCTACTTATATTCTAGGGTTTCTTCTTTAAATTTACTTTTTTGGTATCTTTAGATTCTTTTATTATATTTTATAACATAATAAAGTGATGCAATTATACTTTATTCAGTTTTTTTAATTTTTCAGTGAGAGAGTCATTAAGATTCCTCGTCTGCCTTGCTGCTGAAAACACAAGTCTGTTCTGTCATACTGTGTGTTTGTGCCCGAGCCCAGCACATTCCTTGACTCATTCCTTGTAGACGTGTTTATTGTGCACCTGTTATGCATCAGTGGTAGGGATGTAGGAGTGAACAAGACAGAGTCCTTGTTCTTCAGGAGCTTGCGTTCTTGTGACTGGAGACAGTAAATAAGTACACAATTTGGCATGTGGGGCTGAGTGTTATTAACGAAATAATGCAGAGTTAGGGGCTGACATGTCAGAGGAATGGGGAGGGGTTAGGGAAGGCTTTCTTAAGAAGCAGGTGATGTATGAGCAGATATCTGATGGTGTGAGGCAGCAAAGCCTACAGATCCTGGAGGAAGGGTGTTCCTGGTAGAGGGGAAGCAGGGGCGAAGGTAGGCCCAAGCCTGGTGCATTTGGAGACCCAGAGGAAGGTCACTGTGGCTGGCACTGGAGGGAGCCGAGACTGGAGCTGGAAGCTGAGGCCAGATCACATGGGACCTTGCAGCGGGGGAGTGTAGACAAGTGGGACAGGCAGCTGTTGACACATTTTCAGTTTGGTGGCTTGAACTAAAGAAGCTGAGGCAGAGGTGGTGTGAGGTGGCCATGTTCTGCCTCTGTTCCAGGGTGGAGCTTTCTGTGCCCTCGTGGGTGTGGGCGTTGTTTTCAGTCTGTCTCCAGGCTCTCAGAGCAGCTCCTGATTCTCCCCTTGATTGGAGCACCTCATACTCACTCTCAGTGGGCTGCAGGCACCCGGTCTCTCACTCCCTCTTCCAGACTGCTTTTCCGCCTGCCCCCTCCTCCCTCCCACCTGTCAGCCTAATCAGGTGGGACCTTGTCTTATCTTTCCTGCTAGACTGTGGTTCCTGGACTGCAGGACCACCTCTTATTATTGACTTATTTCACTCCCTTCCCCAGCTCTTAGCAAGGTTTCTGGCACTCAGAAAGTTAATGTTTTTAGAATCTTGGGGCAAAAATATACATAATATGATCAAAACATCCTTGTTTTTTTTTTTTTTTGCGGTACGCGGGCCTCTCACCGTTGTGGCCTCTCCCGTTGCGGAGCACAGGCTCTGGATGCACGGGCTCAGCGGCCATGGCTCACGGGCCCAGCCGCTCCGCGGCATGTGGGATCTTCCCGGACCGGGGCACGAACCCGTGTCCCCTGCATCGGCAGGCGGACTCTCAACCACTGTGCCACCAGGGAAGCCCAACATCCTTGTTTTGACAATACCATTTTACTGAGCTTATCAGAATAAATTACATATTTTATTGAAAATGTTAAAAAATTTGGGGCACAGTCTATTCCTTGAGCCAACTAAACTGACAAATGTTTTATTGAGGATGGACTCTCTTTGCCTCTGTGTGTGTGTGCACACGCTTGCGCATGTTTGTGCAAGATCTCTGAGGTATGCCTATGTAGTAATTAGGCATTTTATCATAAACAGAAGTTCCATTAATTTTTCTCCTTTGTAAACTGGTAACTGGAAGTGTTTATTAGGCAGGTAGCATCATTAAAAAAATTTGTATATAGGGCTTCCCTGGTGGTGCAGTGGTTAAGAATCCGCCTGCCAATGCAGGGGATACGGGTTCGATCCCTGGTCCGGGAAGATCCCACGTGCCGCGGAGCAGCTAAGCCCGTGCACCGCAACTACTGAGCCTGTGCTCTAGAGCCCGCAAGCCACAACTATGGAGCCCAGGTGTCACAACTACTGAAGCCTGCATGCCTAGAACTCGTGCTCCGCAACAAGAGAAGTCACCGCAATGAGAAGCCTGCGCGCCGCAAGAGTAGCCCCTGCTCATCGCAACTAGAGAAAGCCTGCGCGCAGCAACGAAGACCCAAGGCAGCCGAAAAAATAAATAAATAAATTTTAGAAGTATATATATATATATGGCGGGCTTCCCTGGTGGTGCAGTGGTTGAGAGTCCGCCTGCCGATGCAGGGGATATGGGTTCGTGCCCCGGTCCGGGAAGATCCCACATGCCGCGGAGCGGCTGCACCCGTGAGCCATGGCCACTGAGCCTGCGCGTCCGGAGCCTGTGCTCCGCAACGGGAGAGGCCACAACAGTGAGAGGCCCGCGTACCGCAAAAAAAAAAAAAAACGAAAAACAAAAAGTACATATATATATATATATATATATATATATATATATATATATATGGCTTAACGCTGCAGATTTTTGTTTTGCGTTCCTGGAGTTTTCAGTGACACAAGTGAGGGATGAACGTGTATGTCCTGCTTGCTCAACTGACATCTGCCCTTGAGGTGGGGCATGGCCAGCGAGACCCAGGGACCAGGAGGAGTTGTACTAGGGACAAGCAGGTAGAGAGGGACATTTGCTGAGTGCCTCGTGTATGCAGGCACTCACATAGAACGTGTCATTTAAATTTCCCATTACTTCCCCCTGAAGTAGGTCAGCCATGTTTATCCTCATTTTACAGGTGAGAAGAATGAGGCTTAGAAGTTAAAACTTGCACCTATCATAGCTACCACTGCTAGTTCAAGCCCTGCTCTCTCTTTCCCCATTTAAGGGAAACTTTATTTAGCTCACTAGCTTTAGATTGTTGCTTGATAAGTGGGTTCCCTGTTCCTTTTTCCAAATTACTGGATAGTCCTTCATGTTATGGGAACTTTTTAAAAAATAAAATCACATTCAAGTTAGAACTCAGCTGTCAGTTTGTCACTCGAGGTCCACACTGGCACTGTGTCCTTCCTTTCCTGGAATAGAATGCTTTGGCTCCAGCTTGTACGTTTGAATGAAATGGAATAGTGTCTTGAGAAAGTGGCCCCATAGTTGAGTGCGTAGATACTTACAAAATACTTAAAAACCAAACCCTTTTGTGGTTTGCATGACCTTTTTTTTTTTTTTTAACTTCAAAGGCACATATTTACAGCACTGCTTGAGAAGTATTTGAGTAGTTTGTTTCCTGACAGAGCTCTGATGGGTGTGAAGTCTAGTCAGTGGTTTCCTAGCCTTCCCGTGGTGGGCATTTTTCAGGATGTGCTGCTTTTTTTTTTTTTTTTTTTTTTTAGTTTATTTGGCTGTGTCGCATCTTAGTTGCAGCACGTGGGCTCTTAGTTGCAGCACGCAGGGTTCTCTCTAGCTGTGGTGCGCAGGCTCCAGAGCGCGTGGCTCAGTAGTTGCGGCATGAGGGCTTAGTTACCCCGCGGCATGTGGGATCTTAGTTACCCGACCAGGGATTGAACCCACGTCCCCTGCATTGGAAGGCGGATTCTTAACCACTGGACCACTAGGGAAGTCCCCCAGGATGTGCTGCTTTTTACTGCTGTTAGGTGGACAGAGCAGAAGTCACTCTTCTTGCAGCATAATGAAGCACTGAGGCTGGCGACCAGATGGTGTGACCATCGGCACCCTGCCCTTTGTAAATTATCTCTCCTCTTTCCTTAAAAGCCACTTCCCAGGGCTTGACCTCAGGATCTGTGTGACCCTCTATTGCACTGGTTTATCCCACCTTCTCTTTGCCATGCAAGTTCCTCTACTGGAATGCCCTTCCCTACTTCTCCAGCTGATGAATTCCCACTGAAATGTCAGCCCCATGTACCCTTTCAGGACCCTCCTGTTCCCATAGTGTGTTCTTTCCTAGGCCATGGTGCTGTGTTGGAGGAGGTTGTTCAAATGTCCGTCAAGCCTGTGGGAAGGGGAATGCCTCAGTGATGGCGCCTGGCTTGTTTGACTGAAGCTGGCCCATAGTCACCATCACTCCGGAGGCCCCCCACAGTGGCACTGGGCCAGGCCCCAGACAGATTCCATTTGATCTGCACTACCTCTAAGGCAGATTGGATTCCATTTTACAGGTGAGCAGTGTCAATCACAGACCTCTTGAGTTTTTTGCCTGAGGTGATTAGGCCATCAAGGGATCACCCCAGCATGTCTTGTGAAGCATCATAGATGCAGATTTCAGTTCTGGCTGTATACATCCAGGTGTGCCGTGTCCTTTGGTATTGTTCTCTCTTGCCGTGTCTAGTTTTCAGGGCGGGTAAATTTCACCCCTTCAGCCAGGGTACAGCCCCCTTAGAGTGCTCAGTGCTCAGTCAGACTTTGAGAGAGGGAAGAGCCTCGGAAAGTGCTGGTGCTCTGCACAGGAAAAGATGCCGAGGAACTGCCCACAGAGGCCCTTTGTGTGACAGGAAGTCCTGCTTCTAGAAGGGGCCGCCTCAAAGTGGAGGGCTTGAAAGAAGCTGAAGTGGTTGACCTGGGGCCACTCTGACTCATGCGTGTTGTTAATAATGTCCTTTGTCGAATCTTGGGAACCTGCTTTAACAGAGCTTGGAGGGCGGCCCCATAACTGCCTGCTCTCAGTGGTCAGTGTTTCTCTTTCCCTATCACATCTGCCCTTGTTGAATACCCCCATTTTCTTGCCTGAACAAAGGACAACCTCCTGACCCATTCTATATTTTTTCCTTCTACTTTTGCCAGAAGAATCTTTCTGTCTTGTCTGACTTTTCTTTTTTAGTGTTTTTTTAAAATTTATTTATTTATGGCTGTGTTGGGTCCTCGTTTCTGTGCGAGGGCCCTCCCTAGTCGCGGCAAGCGGGGGCCACTCCCCATCGCGGTGCGCGGGCCTCTCACCATCGCAGCCTCTCCCGTTGCGGAGCACAGGCTCCGGACGCGCAGGCTCAGCGGCCACGGCTCACGGGCCCAGCTGCTCCGCAGCGCGTGGGATCCTCCCAGACCAGGGCTCGAACCTGTGTTCCCTGCATTGGCAGGCAGACTCCCAACCACTGCGCCACCAGGGAAGCCCCTTTTAGTGTTTAAGTATGTCTCTTGAGTTGGAAAACTTGCAGCTCAAGGAAGAAGTAACCCACTGGGCAAGAGCTTCTCACTGAGACAAGGAATCTTTGGGAAGTGTTTGATAAAGCTTAATAGCTGTCTCTGGCGGTGCTCCTCAAAGATTGGCACAGGGGAGGTGGAGCAGCACAGAGAATTTCAAGGAATAAAGATGAAATGAGGGTGCCCGAATCGACAGCCCAGTTCCCTGCAACTTTCATGCACATCTCTTGTATCTGTGACATCTGTCTCTTGTTATATGCTGTGTTAGGATGTAAGGACATCCTGAAGTGAATGGGGGAGGTAGTGGTGGTGATGAGCCAGTGCGTCCCCAGGTGCTTGCTTCCCAACCCTGACCGCCAGCTGGACATGAGAGACGAGCAGCGAATTTCCAGGAGGGGGTGTGTGTGTGTATGCGTGATGCCACTTGTGTGAAGGCATTCTAAGATTATGTTAGAATAATACTGCTTCAGCCTTGGCAGGCAGCTTTGCATGCTGTGGTGTAACTGGGGCTCCTTGCTGGGTTGACATGGTAGCCAATCAATGAGTACTTGTTCTTCGGAGCTGTAAAATGAGTCTTTGTTGAATGTGACTGCCTGGGCATCATCATAGAATGCTTACATTTTGGGGACAGAAGAAGCCACATCTGTTGAATGTGTTTAATCGTGGCTGGCAGATACTTCCTTGAGATTCTGATGACCACAAGTCATAACCCTTTTCCATTTGGAATGATAGAAAATCAGAGCTGCAAAGACCCTTATCATTTAGCCCACCCCCACATTGTGGAGACAGGAAAACTGGGTGTCAGGAGAGGGAGTGGGACAGATCTGTGAATGACTCCAGCCCCTTCCCCATTCATGCGAAGAAACCTGGGGTGAGTTACTTGGTGGCTCGGCCTTTGTTCGACTACACGTGAAATGGGGCCTATTACAAACTTGCTGTGAGCGTGAGGGGCCTTGTGGAGAATGGCCTGGAGGGTGGTGGGCACACAACACATTACTGCTGTCACCAAGTCAGAAGCCAGAAGGGACCAGTGACGTGTGCTCAGTCTGGCAGCGGTGTCCCGTGCGCTGACAAGTCCTAGGGCTTTGTTATCTTCCTCTGTTCTTCACTTCTAGACTCAGGCAAACTTTGGGCACTCACCCTGGATTATATTAGCTATGTTACATTGTACTCACATTCAATTTAAACATTTTTTTTACATTGTAAAACTAATTGAAAGGAGTTTCATAGTTTTGCTTTTGAAACTGTTTGGCAGCAAGAAATTAATTCCTCCTCCTCTCATTCACTCCCGCGTTTGTTCAGCAGGAACAGCATGTGTGAAGGCGCAGAAGCTAGAGGAGCGTGGTGCTTGTGTGGAGCTGACTGCAGGTTGTTAACTGGCGGAGGGAGTACAGGGTGACTGGGGACATGGTGTGAATGCTAAACCTGGAGGGGGCAGTGGTTAGAGCTGGGAGGCGCTGCTGGCCACAGTAAGAAGTCTTGGAGGGGTTTCAAGTAGAAGCATAACTTGATCTTCTAAAAGACACACCACCAACCACCATGGTAGCATCATGGAGATAGACAGGAAGGGGGACCAGACTGTTGACTGTGGGATCAGTTAGGCCATTGGCAAACTAGGCAAAAAATGGTAGTGGCCTTATTAAAGGTAGCCATTGTTGTGGGAATTGGCAAAGTAAGATTCAGGAGATACTGAAGAACTAGTGTTGTCAGGTCTTGGAAACTGATTAAATGTAGTGGGGTTGGTAGGGGTTGGGTGTGAGAAGAAAAGGAGTTTCTGGATTGAGCAGCTGGGTGAATGGTGGGACCATTTCCTGATGGAGGAAACCCAAGAATGGGAGTGGGCTCAGGGAAGGTAGGAAGTGGTTTGCAGGGACTGTGTGATAGCTGAGTGGAGGCATCCAGCAGGCAGTCAGATGTGTGGGTCTGGAGTTTGGGGCCAGAGATGCGTATCCAGGGTTATGAGGTTAAAGGTAGTTTGATGTGTGGGAACAGAGGATCTTGCTTAGGTAGAGTGTGCAGCTAGAGAGCAGGGCCTGGGACAGAATCCTGAGGACAGAGGAGGAGAAAAATCAGTAGATGTAGTGTTGTGGATGCCAGGGGTGTGATTGTAGGAGGAGAGAGTGCAGGAGGGGCAGTGAGAAGACCTGAAAGAGCTGAGTGGTTTAACACTAGGGTGGCACCTGACACCAGGAAGGTCTTGGGCTTTCTAGTCTGATCAGTTTTATTAGAAAGATGGGAGAGGGGGACTTCCCTGGTGGTCCAGTGGTTAAGAATCCACCTTCCAATGCAGGAGGTGCGGGTTCGATCCCTGGTGGGGGAGCTAAGATCCCACATGCTGTGGGGCAACTAAGCCCACACGGTGCAACTACTGAGCCCGCAAGCTCTGGAGCCCCTGCGCCACAACTAGACAGAAGCCCGTGCACCGCAATGAAAGATCCTGTATGCCACAACGAAGATCCTGTGTGCCATAGTTAAGACCCGAGGCAGCCAAATAAATGAATTAATCAATTTTAAAATAAAAGAAAGAAAGATGAGAGAGGAAGCAGTAGGCTGAGAAATGAACGGGTGGGGTGAGAACTGGAGAACTTGAGAGTGGATAGCTCTTGTAAGAAACTTGGCTATGAAGGGAAGAGGGGTGAGCGACCGCTAGAGAGGGTCTGGGAGTCAAGGCTGAAGACGGAGAAAGGGACTGATGGCTGGAGGGGGTCCTGTGGCAGTGGGAAGAGGCAGATGAGGGCTCAGCCTTAGACGGGAGTGTGTATGGAGAGGCCGGCCTGTGGGTGGCAAGAAACAGAGGAGCTTCTGACTGCCCACATGCCCATGTTCTGTGAAGGGCAGGGAGGTACCAGAGCGAAGGTCTGCAAGAGCTGTTGCGGAGGGCTTGGGAGAGCTGCTGGGAGACCGAAGGCAGACAGCTTGTAACTGCGCAGGAGGCCGAGGGCCATGTGATAGGTAGAGGGCAGAGTTTTCACCAGGCAGATGTGAAGGAAGAATTCGACTCAAGGGGTTGACGTTGTTAGTTCCAGTGGTGCCCTGAGCGTTGAAGAGGGTTGAAGACAGGTGACACCAGCCAGTCCAGGACAAAGGAGAGAGAGGAGGTGTGGTGACAACTCAGTATTACGTCTCTTGAGCTTTTGGAGAATTTTTTCCCTTACTGTGAATATTAGTCCAAAGGAAGAAACAGGATATTTATAGTTACAGAAGGAGGTTCTATGATTACCGATAGGAATCAATTGAAAGTAGACACTGAAGAGGTCTAAGGAATTGTCCAGGTGTCTGAATGATGAACCTTTACAGTACGTGTCCACACACTATAAAGTGGTTCAGCACATCGGCATCTACAAAACAAGTAAAACTGTTAAACAAGCTCCTCGGAACCTGACCCTGCTTCTCCCACTGCCCAGCACAGACCACGGCCTGCCAGCCTCTCCTTGAACTTCACGGTTACCACTTACTGAGGATTCCTTCCTAGTATTCAGAGCTTGGATTTTAGTGAGTTTTTCTTTGTGTAAAGTCATGACCCATCCCCTTGAAACATTAATCCAGCTTTGTTACATGAAGGAAGAATACTACTTCCCTTTTCCTAATTCAAATATATGCATCTTAAAGTGTACACACTGAAGTCATTTTACAGAAATAAGGGGCACTCAACTCCGTCCCCAGAGTCTCCTCCAGACCTTGTCACCCCCGACTTGGTTATTTGTTGGTTCAGACATTCAGTCACTTAGCAAATATTTGGGCGTCTACCTCATGTTAAGCACTGGGGTTACAAAGATGAAAATACATAATCCTTGCCTTTAACACTTGTGTGTAATGAAGGTCTATGTGCTATTTTATTCTGTTTTTTTGCTTATGCCCAATTTTGAATATAAAGTGGTTCCCCACTTGTCTTTTATAATGACTGCATAGTGTCCACTCTGTCAAGTCACCAGTGATTTCTCAGTTTGTGAGCATTTGACTGTCTCCAGTCTTTGGTGTTATAAATATTACTGGGATGAACATTTTGTTCAAGCTATTTTTTCTTTGAATTTATTTGCTTGGGGCTTATTCCCCAGAGTGGGACTGCAGGGTCAGAGGTTGGTAACTGTTATCTGCCTTGTTCTGTGTTTCCAGATTTTTCCATGAAGTCTATTGGCAATGTTCGAGTTCATTCCTATTTTTCCTGTAGCCCCACTGGCATTGTCATTTTAATTTTTCTCATCTTTACAAGTTATTTCCATTTTTAAAGGAAGCTGTGCTTTTTTCCCCACACGTTAATTTGTTGTGTTAGATTTGGCTAGGTTAAGCTGCAGTAACAAGCCAACCCAAAATTTCAGAGGCTTACATAACAAAATGTCTCTTTTGCTTGCTCTGCATGTCCCTTGTGGGGCATTGGGGTACAAGTCCACACAGTCACTCTGGGGCCAGGCTGACTCAGGAGAGCCGCAGTGTGATCCTCCTCAGTGGATGACAGGCAGGCAGGAGAAGGTTGGGGACCTTGCACAGGCTTTTCACTAGTTATGTGGCCTGGCTTAGAGAGAACTTCTGTGAGCGTCCCTGTCTGTGCCCCAGCTGTCTTCTCTCCTGTATATTCATCTTTGACAACTTCTTTTTGCAGTGGAAATGGATCTTCAGTTTCATTTCAGTCTTTAGTATATTTTAGGTAGAAAGATTATCAGCTGTGTCAAATCCATTTTTCTTTGCTTTCTGCATTACACTTTATTGTGCAGATGTTTAAATAATATAAGCTTGGGGCAATCCATCTTTTTCTCTGATATCTTTTGTTTCTTTAATATTACAAATTTATCATTTTCTAAAAGCCAGAGAATAAGCTATTTTCTTTGAGTCGCTTAAAGTAGATTTTTATTTGGCTCCATATGACACTTCAAACTCATCCAAGTATATAACATCAAGTGGTTTTAATCTAAGTTAACTTTGGTCCTTGGTCATACTTTTTTGTTCTGTAACAGTAAAAAGCAAAAAACAAAACAAAACACAAAAAAACAAGCAGAACAGTACAACACCCCTTCCTGATAAAAACATTCAGTGAAACAGGAATAGATGGGAACTTCCTCAGCCTGATAAAAGGCATGAATGAAAATTCAGAGGGTTAAAAAAAAAAAAAAACTCACAGGGTTGCAAAGTAAAACACTGAAATGACAATGATGTCTACTCTCACCACTTCTATTCACTGCACTGGAGGCTTGCAAGGGCAGTTAGGCCAGAAAAAGAAATAAAAGGTGTACAGATTGGGAAAGAAAAAGTAAAACCATCTCTGTTCACAGATGACATGATCTTATGTATAGGACATCCTAAGGAATGCACTTAAAACCTATTAGAACTAATATACAGGTTTAGCAAGGTTGTAAGATATAAGATCAATGTACAAAAATAGTAGTATTTCTATGAACTGACAATGAATAATCCAAAAATGAAATTAAGAAAACAGTTTCATTTATAATAACATCAAAAAGAATAAAATGTTTAAGAATAAATTTAACAAAAGAAGTACACAACTTCTGTACTGAAAACTATAAAACATTTTTGAAAGAAATTAACGGTGACCTAAATAAATAGAAAGATATCCCACATCCATGGATTAAAAACATTGTTAATATGGCACTACTCCCCAAATTGATCTACAAATTGAGTGCAACCCCTATCAAAATCCCAGCTTCCTTTTTTTTTTTTGGTAGAAATCGACAGGTTGATTCTAAAGTTCACATGGAAATTAAAACACAAAGTACCCAAAATAGAACAATTTTGAAATAGTAGAACAAAATTGGAGTACTCACACTTCCCAATTTCAAAAAGTCCTACAAATCTACAGTATTCAAGACAGTGTAGGGGAGTTCCCTGGTGGCCTAATGGTTAGGACTCTGGGCTTTCACTGCCATGGCCAGGTTCAGTCCCTGGTTGGGGAACTAAGATCCCATAAGCTGTGCGGTGTGGCCAAAAAAAAAAGACACTGTGGTATTGGCATATAGGATAGACATATAGATCAATGGGAGAGAATTTAGAGAACAGAACTAAACCCTTAAATTTATGATCACTTGATTTTGGACAAGGATGCCAAGCCAATTCAGTGGGGGAAAGAATAGTCTTTTCAACAAATAATGCTGGGACAACTTGATATTTACATGTAAAAGAATAAATTTGGACCTCTACTTCACACCACATACAAAACTGATACAATAAATCAGAGACCTAAATGTAAAGAGCTAAATCTATAAAATTCCTAGAAGAAAACAGGCATAAATCTGTCACCTTGGATTAGGCAATAGTTTCTTAGGTATGATACCAAAACACAAACAACAAAAGAAAAAAATAGATAAATTGGACTTTATAAAAATTAAAACATTTGTACTTCAAAGCATGCTATCAATAAAGTGAAAAGAAAGCTTGCAGAATGGGAGAAAATACTTTCAAATCATATCTCTGACAAAGGACTCATACCTAGAATATATAAAGAATTCAGTTAAAACTCACCAATAAAAAGACAAATAACGCAATTTAAAAATGGATGAAGGATCTGAATAGGCATTTCTCCAAAGATGATGTACAAGTAGTCAATAAGTACATGAAAAGATGCTCAACAGCATTAGTCATTAGGGAAATGCAAATTGAAACCACAATGAGATGTGACTTCACACTCCCTGTGATAGTTATAATAAAAAAGACAGACAATAACAAGTGTTGGTGAGTATTTGGAGAAATTGGAACCCTCACACACTGCTGGTGGGGATGTAAAACTGCTTGGAAAACAGTCTCGCTGACTGTTGGAAACAAGTAACTTTGGAAAACAGCTCCTCAAAAGGTTAAACATAGGGTTACCATGTGACCTGGCAGTTCTACACCTAGGTACCTGAAAGAAATGAAAACATATATCCACACAAAGACTTGTACACAAATTCTCATAGCATTATTCATAATAGCCAAAAAGTAGAAAAAACCCAAATGTCCATCAACTTGGTAATGTATAAACAAATTGTGGTTTATTTATACAATGGAATATTACTTAGCAATAAAAGGGAATGAACTACTGATAAGTGCTATAACATGGATGAACCTCGAAAACATCGGGCCAAGTGAAAGAGGCTAGTTGCAAAAGATCACATCGTATGATTCCATTTATATGAAATGTCCAGAATAGGCAGATCCATAGAGACAGAAGTAGATTAGTGGTTGCCAGGCACTGGAGGAGAGGGGAATGGGGGTACAGAGGTTTTTTTGGGGGGTGATGAAATGTTCTAGAATTGACTGTGGTCATGATACACAACTCTAAACACACTAAAAATCATTGTGTACGTGTCAAATGGCTGAATTGTATATGAATTATATTTCAGTAAAGGTGTTGAAAAAATAGCAAAAGTTTCAGGTACTTAAACCATTACCCCTCCCACAACTTCTCCTGGCAAGTAATATCATTCCTTTGCCTTTTCTTGAGATGTGTTCAGGTCTTTTTCACTTGTAGAAACAAAATTTTATTTTTTCTTGAACCTCCTGAACTGTGATTTCCTGGGTTAAACACAAAACCCCACAGTAAGGGAGGAGGAGGAGGAGGGAGGTGTGGCGTGGCTGCCAGCTTGAAGGGGAGGAACTGGGACTGGCGGGTCTCCATCTCCAGGCCATGTTAGTTTCCCTGTCCTTAGTGCAGGGCTCCATTCTGGTGACACCACTTCCTACTGAACTCATTGACCACGGTGACTCAGCTTCTAAGTCTGTGAAAGGACAAGCAGGTATTAAAGAGAGTGTGAACAGTCCCTGGAGCACCACAGGCTCTTTGCTGTAACCTTCATTCTCGCCAACTGTAGGGGCTTATTCAGCAGGAGACACGTAGTGACCCTCTGCCATGTGCAGATTCTGAGATTCAGAGGTGAAGACGACATGGGTTGCCTTGAGCAGATCACAATCTAATTATTACTTCGCAATGCATTTCTTTCCTTTTGATGCATAGAATATAAAAATCTGTATTTTGGAGTAAAATGCTGTCTTAATTGCTGAGTAGTTAAGAAGGAATTTGAGGTTTTAAGCCAGCATTATTTCTTTCCATTTAGTTTTAGTTTTTGTTCTTTAATGGCTATGTAATAATAGTAATAGATAACATTTGTTGGGCTGATCACAGTCATCATCCTGCTCGAGCCTCACCACCCTCTGAGGAGCTTCCCTGCAACAGGCTGCACTAATGCAGCGGGCCAGGGGGAAAAAATTCCAACTTTAGAAATCTACTAATTGGGTCTGGTGCTAGGTGGAGCATTCCCAAATTCAACAGTTTATCAAAGGCCTGGTATATGCAAATCCCACATTTAAAATGCAAGCTCTTCTTCCAATCCAAGAACATGGACGTAGATGTAGAGAATGGACATGTGGACCCAGTGGGGGAAGGGGAGGGTGGGACCAACTGGGAGATTAGGTTTGACATAAATACACTACCATGTGTAAAATAGATAGCTAGTGGGAACCTCAGGGAGCTCAGCTCCGTGCTCTGTGACGACCTAGATGGGTAGGATGGGGGTGGGGTGGGAGGGAGGTCCAAGAGGGAGGGGATATAGGCATACATATAGCTGATTCACTTCATTGTACAGCAGAAACTAACACAACATTGTAAAGCAGTTTTACTCCAATTAAAAAAAAACAAAGCAAGCTCTGTGAAGTCAAAGACTTTATCTTGCTCACGTGATCTCCCCTACCTGAACATAGTAGGTGTACAAGATATGTTAATTGGTAAATAAGCGAATGACCAGAGGGGACTGGCCTCAGTGCAGTGATACTGTTTGTGCAGCAATTTCTAACAGTCCTTCCATCGTCTGAGAGCTAGTCAGGGCAGGGAATGTGTCTCTTTTAGTAGGTGAGGAAACTGAGGCTGGCTGGGAAATGGCTTGTGCAGGTAAAAACCAGAGTGAGCACTAGAGTCCAGGTCTCCTGGCTCTATGGTCTCACTGTACATTCCAGTCCCACCTCAGTCTAAAAACATGGGTATATTTCTCACAACAATATTGCCCTGTGGGGATGTGTCCCATTCCCACTCTGGGGTTGGCTCCTCATAGGGGTTGTGGGGAGGGGAGTAGATTTGAAAATGTGTCATTTTTAAAGTAACTTTCTCTATTTTTAAACCTATGGAGCATCAACTCAGTATTTAGCTTAGGGAAATCTTCAGCCTGAGTCTCCACGTTCCCAGGGTGCTTGCCAACCAGAGGTCTAAAAAAGTATCACTGCAAAGAAGTCCAAGGCTCGGACCTGTCAGCTGACATGTTTCCATTACATAAGAAAAATGAGTTTTGGGGACACATCTAAATTCTGTTTGCTCCAGATCCTCAGTAAATCATGTGGGTGAACCAGCAGCTGATAGGCTGGACTGAGGCCAGGTGACTTGGAGTCTCATCCTACCTTTGCTGCCGATTCTCTGTAACCTGAGACAGTTATTACCCAGAACGTGAAAAGCCATCAGAAAATGACCAGGGAGCTGGCCATCACTTGTTTTCTTTCAGCTATTAGGATGTAAAAGACACGAGGGGCAAAACATAGTCATTTTAAGGGTGACTACATGACTCCAAATCTAGTATTTTTTAATACTGATTTCTTGCACAGAAAATCTGTCACCTTCTCTAACCTTCAAGATCCAACTCAGCACCTCTTCTCTCCCCTTCTCTTCCCTTCACCTTGTGGTCCTGTCTCATTTCTTGAGCACCTGTTTTGGATTATACATAGATAAAGACGACAGGGTCCTTCCCCTGTGGAATCACAAGTAAAGTAGGAGACAGACCTTTGTGAGCCTGTGCAGATGGTGCGTGGCAGGAGGAAACGGCAGAGCCTAAAGGACACCGGGAAATTGCCAAGTGGCCTGTTTGGGGCCATGCATGTTTGTACACCCTCTTCTTGGTGTGGTCCTTGACACACAGTACATACTCAGTGAGCCCTTCTGAAAGAAAGAACTTCCCTAACTGCTTCTGAAGCCAGCTGTGTGATAGAACAGTTTTTAAGATTTGAGTTCATTTCCTGTAAGATAATCGGAAAGGAAAGGTCAAGCCTTTTAACACCTCCTTGCATATCCCAAAGGTAGAGGCTTTTTTAAGCTTCTGCATCTGGGGCTTTACTTTCTTCTTCAGGCCAATTGTAAAAATAAAATAAACAGACACATCTTTCTCTGGATCTACAGAACCCTCTTAATTTTCATTCTCAGGCCTTAGGAATTCACAGCTGAGTATTCACTATTCATATCTTCTGCTGCTTCGTGAGTCCAGAAAACAATTTAGAAACTAAAGTCCTCGTGCAGATCCAGAGTGAGTGAGTTCAAAAGATCTTCTCTAAACTTACCTGAAGTGACTGGTGTGCTTCAAAAACATTTTACATTCTGCTCAGTTTCAATGGCATTGGTTTTTAGGACTGTCAGCTTGAATCTAGCATTCAGCAAGATGATTTTATTTTACTCTGTGCGTGTATGGGTAGGGGTAGTGAGGAAACGAGCTTGGGAATAGTCTGCTGCACAGAACAGGCAAGACTTCTTACCTCCCGGTCTCGTTCTGAAGTTACTGAGTGGAAGACTGAGCCTTCTGGAGATGGGGGTCCAGGACTGCTCAGTGGGGAGGAGAAGCTGCTCTGGTTCATGTCTGTGCAGCTGGCCCTCCAACAGTGTGGGACCCACAGGGGTGCTGGACTTTTCCTGCTTCTTGGAACTATGTGGCTTCAGCAGAAAGGGCTTGGGGCCCACATCCCCGCTCCTTATCCACAGTGGGCCTTGAGAAAGTCTGGGTCAGGGAGAGCTGAGCTCAGGGATACACAGGGCACGATTGCTGCTGGGCACATGTTTGTTGAATGCTTGCACCCGGAAACCTATTCAGGGAGTTGGGGTAGACATTGTGGTATGACAGAAGTTGAAAGAATGAGGCCATTTTGTTTCATCCTTGGTATTCTTTCAAAACTCATGTATCATTGTTTCTACTGCTGTCTGTGTGGTCTCAGCCACCATCATCCCTCCCTGGGAGATACTAAGGTAGCTGTTTCGCTGTTTCTCAGACATGCCAGACAGGCCTTCCGTGCCATCGTATGTGATCTTCCTTTTGCTGGGGGCCTTCTCCCTAGAGGTCCTCACGGCTCCTCCTTCGCATTTTGTCTCAGATGTCTCCTTTTCAGTGAAACCTGCTCTAGCCACCCTACTTAAAAGTACAGTCTCCTTTCCACGTCCATCCTCATCCTTCTTCCTTGCTTTATTTCCTTGCTTTATTTCTCTGCGTAGCTGCTACTGTGTGATTTATTTTCTTTGTCAGTCATCTGTGGTAGAGCATAAACTCCATGATGGTGGAGAGATTTTTGTCTGCTCCATACCCTGTTAGATTCCCTAGCACATCATGTGACTATGGGTGTGGAAAGAACGGAAAATAAAAGCAGTAGGGTGGATAGATTACCAGTGCATTCCCAATGGATGTATTTAAAAATGAACCTCCTTTTGATTGCTGCTTTGATTTATTAAAAAAAATCATCTTTCTTCATTTGTTTTGAAACAAAATGCATAATACACATTTTCACTTAAAACTTGGAGCCAATGCCAGCCCCATCTGTCCTTTGCCTGCATTCCCAGGCTCCCCTTAGCATGTTAGAGTCTATGCAGAACTTAAAGATCACCTACTTTATGAACAGGGAAATCGAAGCCCCAAAGAGTCTTGTGCTGAGACCAAGGTCATTCTGTTCCATCTCACTAAATTTGCACCAGAGCCAGGGAAGGGAACCAACATTTATTGTTTGCCACATAAGAGACAGGCACTTCCTTGCATTATCTAAGCTAATCCTTGTTAAGTCTGCAGGGTGTACATGGTCATCCCCCTTTGTTTTATGAGTGGAAAACCAGAGGCACAGAGCAGTAATGTGATTTGCTTGGTGCACACGACTAGTCAGACCTGGATGGTTGGGCCAGTCCTATTCCCAGCCAGTGTTCTCAGTGACACCCCCCGAAGCCCCTCACGGCATGCACAGGGAATCTCCTCCTCAGCGGTGGTGGGGAGCATCGAGAGCCTGCTGTCCAGACCTGGTGGTGTTTGATGCTGCTGCTGGTCACCTGTGTTTTCATTGGCTCAGTGTGTTCCATTTTCTTGCCGTGAGCACGTTCTCAAGTTGACCTTTGTCTCTGTGGGCAACATTTTCCATGGCTCAAAGCCAGTGTGTGTGGGGCGGTTCTTCTGGGCTTTTGGTAACAAACCAAATTGGAATTGCAGTGATGATGGGACTTGATAAATAATTTATGTTGCAAAAGATTAAAAAATTAGCCCTAAACAAACAAAGTGAATTTTAAGGGATGCCTAAGTACAGTTTCTTCATTGAAACTGTTTATCAGTTGGCAGCAAAGCTGTTTCTCAAACAAGTTTTTCTGGTGCTCTTGACTCCAGACAGAATTGTAGGTGAGTATGTAGTATGTCCAAAACAGGTCTTTGGGCATGTGAAAGAGTGGCATTTTGGTCAGGAGAATAATTACTTTCGTGGGGGATGAAGAGAAGAGACACAGTGAGTAGGGCTGGGGAAGGGGGAACAGGGAGGAGCCAGGCCCTGACTAATGATGAATATGGCACAGACACACCGGGACTCTGAGGTTTCCTGAGAGACGCATTCATTCCCTGGCTCCATTTCTTCCTTCAGTGACTGTCACTGAGCTTCAGGTACTGTGATAGGCACCAGGGTACCCCCAGGAGCTAATAGTCTGGTTGTGGAGATAGAGTTATAGCAGCCAAGTAATAGCTCCCTGGAGGAATTATACTGGGACGGTGCTAGGCAGAGGGTCATTGGCATGGTTGTGAGGCTCCTCAGAGAAGATGACACTCACACTGGCGCTTGCAAGATGAGTAGGCGTTGTTGAGGAAGGTCAGTCTCAGGCAGCACTGTGCTGCACATGTGGGGCCCCCAGGCCGGAGACCTGTGGGTTTATTCTCTGTGTGGGCCCAAGAGGGTCCTCTGTGTGAAGCTGCACATTAAAAGGTGTGTATGTGTAGTTAAAGGACATGCAGTGGAGATGGGGGTCCAAGACAGGGAGGTGGGGTGTTCATGCAGGTGAAGAAAGGGAGAACGTGGTCACCCACACACAAAATGCCTTGAAAGGTTGTACATTAATGATAGAAATTGTGCTGCAGTTCTTTACCACATTTACTAGTATTTGAGCACTTCGTATAGCGCACTCTGGGGCCTCGGTTATTTTTGAATTAGTTTGGCTTTTATTAAAAGCCTCAAAAAAGTTCTCTCTTCATGAATGTACATTTCCATACTCCCATCAAACTTTAAAACCTATAAGGTCCTATTCATATCAAGTTGCTCATAAAATTAGAGAAAAATTTCAAAGCTTCTTTAAACTTTCTTTGTCTCACGTTTCTCCAATGGGGAAAATGCCTGGAAGACTGTCAAAGAACTGGCTGTTCTCATAAGTATTTGAGGAGAACAGTGTGAGTCATTGTAGCTTTTTGCTGGTATTTTAGTATCCGGTTTATTTTTAAACAGTTCTGTGCAACTGGAGTTTCTTCCATGGTTTCTGTTACCATGGCTTCATAATATTTCCTCAAATCTGCTTGTTCATACTTTCACACACTTTAGTATCAAATTTACAATTCCTTAGAATTAGAATATCTTATTCATGATATCCAAGAATGTTTTTCCAGCTGCAATAGCATTTTTCTCCAAATTGAAAAAGTTAGCTGTTTTTCCCACTACGGATTTTGGGGAGAGAGAAGGTTTGGTTTTGTGAAGGACCGTGCAGTGAGTAGGGTGGGTAGAGATTATTAGAGGGTGCCCATTGGCCATCTGAGCAGGGGACCAGTGGCGTCTCTCTGGAGCCACTTCCCCTTTAGGTCCCATAGTGAGCGTACAGGATAGACAGGCTGCTGCCACCTTTGCTTGGGAAGTGATGGCACTGGATGTTTTGGTCCAGACATCCAACAGACTTGGTTCTCCTTAAGCACAAGTGTGTGTTTGTTCTCTTGCTCTTATTTGTTCATTCATTTATTTTTGGACTTGATTGAGGCTTCCACTTTGGGAAGGTTTCTTGTTTTAAGATTTGCAGTCAAAAGAAAAACAGTGCTGGTCCTGGCAGTCGCTGGTGAAATTTGCCTTGCTCTCTCTTCCTGGCATTCAGGACTATTCAAGGAGACACTTTTCTGAATTTCACTGCTTTGAGAAATGTGTATTTCTTAAAGGACTGTTCAGGATTTAGAGAAAGTCCCAGAGCAATATGGAATTGTAGAGGTAGTTTGTTTCCAGTCTCTTAAAGTTTTTGACTTCTTCCACTTTTCAGGGATAACCAGGTTTTCCTAGTATCAGACTAGGTTCTGGTCCTGTATCTAAGGCATATATATATATATATTTTTTTGCGGTACACGGGCCTCTTACCGCCGTGGCCTCTCCCATTGCGGAGCACAGGCTCCGGACGCGCAGGCTCAGTGGCCATGGCTCACGGGCCCAGCCGCTCCGCGGCATGCAGGACCCTCCCGGATCAGGTCACGAACCCATGTCCCCTGCATTGGCAGGCTGACTCTCAACCACTGCACCACCAGGGAAGCCCCCTAAGGCATATTATAGGGGACTCGTCTGGCCAAACATTTTCAAATTCTACTATAAATATTAATGCTGACTTAATGATAGAGCAATTGCTAATACTTGAGAATTTAAAGTATGTTATCACTGACTGGACCTTTGGTTACTAACACAGCTGCTTCCACTGATTCACAGAGGACCCCTTTTCCAACAACAAAACCAAAATAAAACGTGGTTCTGAGTGCTCTGGAGGCTGCCCAGGAGGCTCCACGTGGGAAGGTCTTCCGACTGAGTGACTGTATACAAGCTGGCCATTATAGAATAATTGACCTTTAAAGAATCAATGAAAAATTAAATTTTGCTTTCAGCTCAAGAAACATTTGTGATTAATAATCTGAAAAACTAGTCTTTTTTCCCTTTCTTATGTAATCCAAGAGATGTCACCATATGGCTTCATGAGTGAAATTACTAACAACAGTATATTATTGTAAAGATCTTACAGATCTCATAGAGGTGATGGTGGTGGGAGGTAGGGCTGGATGAGAGAGGATGGTCAGGGAAGCTCCTTTCAGGATTTTTGGGCAGAGGCTCCTGTGGTGTCAGGGAGCTGGCCACACACTTACCTCAAGGAAGAGCATTCTAAGGAGAGGGAACAGCATGTACAAAGGCTCTGAGGCAGAGATGAGCTTAGTGTGTTGGAGAAACAGCAGGAAGATAATCGTGGCTGAGATAGAACAGGATCAGCCAGTGGGTGAGATCAGCCAAAGTGGCAGGCAAGGGCCAGATCAGGATGGGACCTGTAGCAAAGGTGACGAATTAGGGTTTAGCTCTGAGTGCGACGGGTTTGGAGCAGGGAAGTGACAGGATTTAAGTATTTTTGAAGGTTGTCCTGAGGGGACTAGAAATTGAAAGTGAGGGTAGATTTTCTGTTCTACCTAACATTGGGGTTACTTGGAAAAACATTAAACTTTTGTTCTCATTTTAGCTTTGAAATTTTAGAGTTATTAATACCACCTGTATTCCTAGTGATCTGGGATTCTGTGAAGTTTTCTGGGTTCTTTTTGAGGAGAGGTATTGTGTAAGTAGATGTACTCTGGTTGTTAATAATGATAAAATGATCTCTGCATGATCCTGTCAATTAAAACATGTAATTATTAATACAGTAGTATGTAAAATAGTTCCCAGCCTAGCCAGCAGCTGGACGATTACAAGTTATGAGAAACTCATCAAGTTTAAACCACATGGGGATTTTTGTATAGAAGTGTGATACCAGTTCCTCCTTCCTTCCTCACTGTTCCTGTTTCAGGGTGGGCACCCCACCATGCTGTCTAGATCTCTGAAGCCTGGGTGGCCTGTGCCCCCTCTCTACCCCCATCTTCCCCACCCCACCCTTTCCCCGAGGATTCTTCTGGCTGGGACACCCTGCCCCTGCTCCTGTACACCTGCCTGATTCCCACTGGCTCCTCAGGATTCAGCTTGGCGTCCCCAGGCTGGGAAACTGTCTGCGCTGGACATTCCTATTCCAGCCTTCCTCAGCACCGTGGTGGAGAACAGCCATGTCCACCCTGAACTAAGGTATTTCATCCGCCCAAGAACCCCAAGGAGTAATAGGAAGTATTAGTTTTATTTTCTAGATGAGGAAGAGGTTGAGGCTCAGAGAGGTTAAGTATTTGCCCATGGTTATCTAGCTAGTGTGCGGCAGGGATTCATTCACTGTTCATTCATTCTCTCATTATTGCCTCGTCATGCTGGGCGCTGTGCCCACCTCTGAAATACACCTGTGAGTGAGGCAGGCGTGGGCTATGTGTCTGTCTCCCCCGCCCAGCCACCCTGAGTTGCTTGAGCAGGCACACTTCCAGAACAGGACCCTCCACAGGTGCTCGGTGAATGCTGAATGAATGAATGCGTGAATGCTAACATCCTACCCTTACTGGGGCCTTGGTTGGAGCACCATCCCATCAGGCCCCCAACCTTTAGTTTAGTCGGAGTTATGCTCGTGTTCCTCCCTTCTCCCTCTCCTTCAGTCTTCCATCGCCCCTGTCTCACCCAGGAGGAAGTGTAGCCTGGCAGCTACAGGGCAGGCTCTGGGGTGCCTGGCCTGGGTTTGAATCCCAGCTCTGCTACTTCCTAGCTCTGTGGCCTTGATCAAGTTATTTAAACACTTTTGTGCCTTGTTTCTTCACCTGTAAAATGAGGGTGATAATAGCTGCCTTGTAGGGCTGTTCTGAGAATGAATGGTGCCTAGCACCTAGGAAGTGCTCAATAAATATTGACTTACTGTTATTTCTGCCATCTAGTGAGGACAGGAACTGTGTCCCATACAACTCCGAGGGCAGTTGTGAACCCCTCACCACTCTTACCATGGTGTCTGCAACTGGTTCAGGGCTTGTAAACGTTGGATGAGGGAAGAAAAGGTGGGAGACAGTACTGGACTGCACGTGACTGTCCAGGTTAGAGTTCCACCCACACTGGTGCGCGTCTGATGGCTGTGGGGCACGTGGATGCCGACCCTGTGAGACCCTTGTGAGGGGCAGGACTGCCTGAACGATGGTCAGCTTTTGGCCCCTTATTTTTCCTGCTCTTTTCTCCTACTGTCCTAGGTTTGGCAGGTTTCCTTGTTTTGTCCTACTTGTTTTCTCCCTTCTACCCATCCTGCTCCCTATCAGTCTTGATGTTTTAGTCCAGTAAGTTATTATATCAGCTCATGTTGCCAGTACCCCTCTTAGCAACAGTAACTGATAACTGAAATGACCCCTCATCACCTACTTTTGCCCAGATGCTGTTATGCCTTTGCTGTGTCTGCTGCCGCCTTAGTAGTGATGTTTCTAAGATTATTACTTTCATTTGCTTAATATTTTCATTCTTTTAGTCAGTGAAGCACATGGAAATACATTTAAGTTACAGAGAATATAATATACCAGAAACTTGAATATTCATTCAAATCTGAGTGTTCAAGCTCATCTAACATCTCATTAGAAACCATTACACTATACATTTAGCATCTGTCTCTAAGCTTAGGAATATCAGTAAGAAATAAAATACAGTTACTTCAAGGTTAGATTTACTTTTGTTTTTTAAATTTTTATTTTATATTGGAGTATAGTTGATTTATAATGTTGTGTTAGTTTCAGGTGAACAGCAAAGTGATTCAGTTATACATATACACACATATCTATTCTTTTTCAGTCTTTTCCCATATGGGTTATTAGAGTATTGAGTAGAGTTCCCTGTTCTGTACAGTAGGTCCTTGTTGATTATCTGTTTTATATATAGTAGTGTGTATATGTTAATCCCAACCTCCTAATTTATCCCTCCCCCTACCTTTCCCCTTTGGTAACCATAAGTTTGTTTTCTAAGTCTGTGAGTCTGTTTCTGTTTTGTAAATAAGTTCATTTGCATCATTTTTAAAGATTCCACATGTAAGTGATATCATATGATATTTGTCTGATTTACTTCACTTAGGATGATAAATTTACTTTTGAACCTGAACTGTCAGAAGCTTTCATTTTGTAATTCTTAACTTTTCCCATTGACTCAAACCAGGTTGAGAGATTGGATCATCCAAATCATGGAGGTGTTTTTTTGTTTTTATCAGTATGCTGTTTATTCTTTTTATATATATATAAATTTATTTTTAAAAATTTATTTGTTTTTGGCTGCGTTGGGTCTTTGTTGCTGTGCAGGCTTTCTCTAGTTGTGTCAAGCAGGGGCTACTCTTTGTTGCGGTGCGCAGGCTGCTCATTACAGTGTCTTCTCTCGTTGCGGAGCATGGGCTCTAGGTGCATGGGCTTCAGTAGTTGTGGCTCGCAGGCTCTAGAGCACAGGCTCAGTAGTTGTGCACAGGCTTAGTTGCTCTACGGCATGTGGGATCTTCCCGGATCAGGGCTCGAACCCGTGTCCCCTGCATTGGCAGGCGGATTCTTTTTTTTTTTTTTTTGCGGTACGCGGGCCTCTCCCGTTGCGGAGCACAGGCTCCTCCGGACGCGCAGGCTCAGCGGCCATGGCTCACGGGTCCAGCTGCTCCGCGGCACGTGGGATCCTCCCGGACGGGGGCGCGAACCCGCGTCCCCTGCATCGTCAGGCGGACTCCCAACCACTGCGCCACCAGGGAAGCCCGGCAGGCGGATTCTTAACCACTGTGCCACCAGGGAAGCCCGGAGGTTCTTTTAAAACATTTTAAACTCAGGGACATCTAAGAGTTTGCTTAATCCCACATTCTTTAGGTGAAGGTAGTGGGATGCTGAGAAAATGCCCTAGGTCCCGCAGCTGTTTAGTGGCAAATTTGGAGCGAGTCTTCCAAATTTCGGCCCTGAGAGCCCTTTGTAAGAGTAAAACATGACTTCAGAATCATCAAAAATTAAATTATGTTCAGTGCGGCTTTACCAAGTTCATTTGTTTATTTGAGGTATATGAATATCTGTCTGTAATTTTCTTTAAAAATTGGCATTCCCAGCAAGGTGTACCCAGTGATTCCCTAAATCAGACTGATTAACCACCACCATCGCTGCCTCTTGGGGGGAATTAATTGTGTTCAGGCATTCACAACATCCCACTAAGATTAAAGGACATCGGTCCACCAGGATATCCATGCGTGGATAACAGGTGTCCAGGTAAGGTTGAATGGAGTGAGTCCTGAACACTCTGCAAATGTATACATCAAAGTAATTTTATATTTATAAGTTTCATAAATTTTTATTTACTTGAAGCTTTTTAAAAACAAACAAAAAAAACTGCAATCTGATTTCTGTATTTACCAAGTGAGAAGTTAGAAGCTGTGATGAGGCTCATTTGTCCCCACTGCAGCTGAAGTCTCCTTTTCACACGGGCTTATTCTTTTCCCTTTTCTGTCCATTTCTTATTTACGTGTAATATTATTGGTGCTATTTCATCTCCTAAAATATCCTCAGAAACTTCCCTGGTGGCGCAGTGGTTAAGAATCCGCCTGCCGATGCAGGGGGCACGGGTTCGAGCCATGGTCCAGGAAGATCCCACATGCCGCGCAGCAGCTGAGCCCGTGTGCCACAACTACTGAGCCTGTGCTCTAGAGCCCGCGAGCCACAACTACTGAAGCCTGCACGCCTAGGGCCTGTGCTGCACAACAAGAGAAGCCTCCGCAATGAGAAGCCCGTGCACCGCAATGAAGAGTAGCCCCTGCTTGCTGCAATTAAAGAAAGCCTGCGCGCAGCAATGAAGACCCAACGCAGCCAAAGGAGGGAGGGAGGGAGGGAGGGAGGGGAAGGAAGGAAGGAAGGAAGGAGAGGGAGGGAGGGAAGGAAGGAAGGAAGGAAGAAAGAAAGAAAGAGAAAGAAAGAAAGAGAGAAAAGAAAGAACGAAAGAAAAAGAAAGAAAGAAGGAAGGAAAGGAAGGAAGGAAGAAAGAAAGAAAGAAAGGAAAGAAAGAAAGAAAAGAAAGAAAGAAATATCCTCAGATTCATTGTGTGAAACAAGTAAGACTCCAAAGGCCAAGGTGTGTTTTGGGGTCATTTTTTCTCTGTACCTCTTAGGGTGTCTTTCTACCCTTTCTCATGGGTGTGTAATCGCCCCCTTAAATGTAGATTGAGGATGTCAGGTTGAACTCTTGCAACAGGCCTCTCACTGTTGTGGCCTCTCCCGTTGCGGAGCACAGGCTCCGGACACGCAGGCTCAGCGATCATGGCTCACGGGCCCAGCCGCTCCGCGGCATGTGGGATCTTCCCGGACCAGGGCACGAACCCGTGTCCCCTGCATCGGCAGGCGGACTCTCAACCACTGCACCACCAGGGAAGCCCTGACCTCTTGCTTTCTAAACTGTATTTGAGAGGTTCACCAAATATCGTTAGAACCTGTGAGCCCAGAGCCCCTAGTGAAGTAACTGGACAGAGTCAGAGTGGGAAACCTTATGTACTGTGACATTCCCCCAGTCTTGGCTCTGACTGGGAAAGACCCAAACCCCCGAGGTGTGACTGTGAGGGCCTGGCGTGGTCGTGCGGGGCCAAGACGCGATGCTGTATAGCTGTTAGGAGTGATGGGGAGATGGCGTGGACAGCAGTGGAGGTGCTCAGGGTGGCTTGTTGGCCATGACTGCAGCACAGACAGACAGTGGATGACAGAAGAAGAAAGGGCTGAGTAATGAGAATGAAGGCTAGCAGAGCAGAGCCCCGCCACGAGGAGCCCTCATTGGTTTTGACGGCCTTGTGGTGACCAAAAGAATAGATATTTGGACTTGAAACTGTCACGGGCTTAGCAGTACAGGGCGCGTTGAATGAGCAAAGCTATGGAAGCCGGGTGGTCACACCTGAGTGGGAACACACCTGCTTTGGAACTGATGCTGTGCTGAACCAAAGCAGCGCCACATTTGATATTGTTGAATAGCTTCCCTGTTTAGAAAATTTTGTTTTTCTTTAACTTAACCCAACATGATTTTTTTCTGTGGGAGGAAGAGGCCCTGTAGTGTTGGCTAAACAAAATAAGATGTGTTTTTTCCCCCCACTCTTTTTGTCTTTTCTTCTGAACTGTGACATTCCAGGGTCTGAGCCATGTTCGTTTTTGGCAGAATGGCTGTGTCCTAATAGAGTTCTTGAAATTCCCCTTCCTCTCACCAGCTCTTACTTCAGTTTGCAGCAGGTAGTTCTGTGCCATCAAGTGGATGCGAATCCTTTACTAGTTTCAGGAGGTGGTTTTCACAGCAGCACCAAGCTTTGTCTGTGAGAGATGCTGACTGTTTTTTTCATCTCTGGAAGTACCTTTGAGTGTGTTCGGCCCACACTGCCCGCCCTTGTAGGTGCTTCTGGAGGACCCTCCCCTCCCCGTCTGGGGCCTGGGACTTGCCCAGTTGTGGCATGTGCTTCCCTTGGAGTGGACAACCTTTAAAACTGAGCATCTCGCAGTGCACAAGCTGCTTTCCATTGTTGAAGTCAATGCACTACACAATGTTCCAGAGATATAAGTCACTTTATTTGCTGATCTCTATCTCTTCCTTTGAGGAATGTTCACTTTTCCAGATGAAATCATTGGCAACAAAATAGTGTGTGCTGGACATTTGAGCCATTAAAAAAAAGCGTTCCTGCTTTGCTAATGGTGCAGAGGAGTGTATTACCTCAGGCCCTACTCCCTGGACACCGGCCGGGTGGGAGGTGGCTTGAGGGCCAGAGAGAAGCAGGAAAGCCCGTCCTTTCTCTGGAGGGACTGAGTGGACGTACAGGAATAGCCTGAGCTGGAGGCAGAGAGGACCCAGGAGCTTTTGGGCGCCCATGGTGGTCAGGCCCCGTGGCTGAGCAGGAGAAGGGCTTCCTGTGTGGCTGCTGGTAGACAGCCGGGACTGGCCACAACCATCCCGCACGGTGGTTACTAAACCGAACTGTGGTTTAGTTTAACATGTGCAGAGTGTTTATAAGAGAGTTCTAACCACTAGAGTTAAAGCATCTTCATAAGTTAAAGCATCTTCATACCTGGGCATAAATGCCCCAGGTATTTTCCATCTGTGGATCTTCAGTCTGTATGAATCAAAACTACCCAGACTTTTCAGTTCAACTTTTCTCCTCCTGAATTCATCCAGCAAGTTTTTACTGAATGACTGGTCTATGGTCTGACTTGAGTTTTGAAAGCATCCCTGTGAAGGGCAGTGGGGGAGCCAGGACACCACTGGGAGATGACTGTGGTTATGCAGTGGAGAGGTGCCGGGCCGGGGGCTTTGGACACCGCTGAAGCGGGGGTGGTCAGTCCTCTCTCGAGGCTGTGGTGCAGTCACGTGGCACAGAGGGCCCCCTCCTTCATTCCAGCACAGGCCATTAACAAAACAAAGTAGGGTATTTTTTATTAACTAGTTGCTGTATCCAAAAAGTATTACATGGTGATAGTCAAAATTTTCAAACTGGTTAGAACGAGATGAAATGTGGAAGTCCAACCCCCCCCAAGTCTGAGACCCCACTGGGACTTGCTGTGAGTTGGCACACTTTGGTGGGTACCTAATTGTGTTTTAATACAGTGGGATCAGATTATATCACCGTGCTACAACCCACTGATGCCACTTGATATGAGGGAACACCGATGTGCCGTTCTTTCGTGTCTGTGCACACAGCTCCCCGCCCTCTCTCTCCTCTGGCTACCTGTGTTCCACTCCAGAGGTGTATCGGCACTTGTGACTCTTGATGGACAGTGAGGTGGTTTTCAGTGTCTTATTTTTCTTGCTGTTGAAAACAGGGCCACAGTGAACATCTACCTTTAATCCTTGGGTGAGTTTATCTGTAGGAAAAGTTTTAGAAGAAATAGTTGGGTCAAAGGCTAGGTGTTTCTCTTTGGTTAAATATATCACATGTTGAGAGGCAGCACAGGTACAGATAGGTATGGAACACTATGCATATATATGTGCTTGGTTTTCAATAGCATATCTTACAAGCACTTGAGGCTTGAATTTTTATCTGCTAGCACAGATATAAGATCTGAGTTACCAGGCAGCTCACCAGTGATGCCGACCATTCCTCCCTGGAGTCCTCAGTGGCACCTCAGGCAAGCCTGCGGGCTCCTGCCCTGCTGGGACTGGAACAGTGACCTCTGTTCCCTGGGGCCTCCCTCTGCTGGAAAGGCCCCTCCCCGTCCTTCACACCCCCACTTGCTCTCCACCTTGGGTCCTCCCTACCACTCTACCTTCACAAGTCCTTCCCCCTGTTCTTCCCTCCACTCTCTCATACTGCCTTATTTACCTCCGTTCTAGCCCTTTCCACACTCGTGGCTGTTTTTACTTTACTGTGTGTCAGTCTGCCCTACTAGGACGTCAGGCCCAGGCAGGCAGGGACCGTGTCTGTCTCGTACACTGCTCCAAACCCTGGATTTAGAAGAGTGCCTGGCACATAGTAAGTACTCAAACATCTGTTTGTAGAATGAATGGGTAAATCCACTCCTTACTTAAGGATTGATCCTCTCCTCACTCCAGGCCAAACAGTGGCTTAGAAGAAATTGTAGTCACTTCTAATGAGTGAAGAATTTCCCACCCTGGGTAATGAAGGAGGAACAAACCTTAGATCCAGTGTGTGCTCACAGCGAGGTCTGCAGGGCAGTACGCCAAGCCAGCGCTGTGTGTGGGCAGCAGTGAGGACGCCTTCCTTCTGTGCTGCCTTTTGCAGTTACAGAGATTAGAGATGGCTTCTCCAAGGCTGACTTTCAGAGAGATGAGCAACATGTGCCTTCTCTCGGAATGTTCTTTCTTTATAGTAATAGCCTTTTGGCCTAATGACCTGTTCTGTTTTTATTTCTTGGAATGAATTAAGGGCATTAAGGGCGAGCTGAATGTACTTATGTAATGTGTACCTTTCTTTACTTGATATATGTGTTATCAGGCCCGGAGGGGAGGAAAGATGTTATGTCAGCTCCCAGCCTGGACCAAGGGCACCCTTGGCAGCCTCTGTTAACCTCTGATACTCCGTGCACCATTTTGGGAATGGCTCTGACTCATGGTGTTTACTTACATCAGTGGCAGAAGTTATTGGAATCCAGAGATCTGGGAACCATTTCCCCCACCTCGGTCATTCCTGGATTCCTGAATGTATTCAGCAAGCATCTTTTGAGGGCCTGCTGTGTTCCCAGGACACACATGAGGGACCACGAATGTGTTTTTCAGGACTGGGAGGGGAAGGAGGAGGGGGGATGATTTGTACATCTTTACACTTAGGATTTTCTTGCTCTCAAGTCTCAAATTTGTTGCTTTTACACCTTCAATGGGCAGAAACACACTGCCCCTACCCCTTGTGCAACTGGAATTTTAAAGTCTCTGAGGGGAGCCTGCCCAGTCCACTGATGACCAGCAGTCCCCTGAGTGGCCACAGCAGAGCTGCGCTCCTCCCAGAGGCCTCAGAAAAGGAGGGAGAGGTTGGAAATCCCCACCTGCTATTCACTCACTCAGATCTTTGTTGAGCACCTATTGTGTGCAGCACTGGGGGGCACTAGAGCCGAGTGGTAAGTGAGACACGTGGCAGAGCCTGCAGTCCAGGGCTTCCCCTGCGCCTCCCCGCCTGTGAGACCTCCAGCCTGGCCTCCTCCCTGTCCTTTAACCAGTCTCCTCCTGTTTTATGTGACTGGAAGTTCCTGTGATCTTATCATTTGGTCACTAGCCTCCTCTTTAATCTTGTCATTCTCTTATACACACCAAACATTAAAATGTTTATTTTGGTAATAAGGTTCTTAAAAATTAAAAAAAATTTACTTACTTCCTAATCACTCCTTTTTCATAGCAGCCTGTTCCTGTTTTACGGGTGCAATAACCCTTGACTTTCTTGGAGAATTCTTACCAGCGTTTATAGAATTTCTCTCTTGTTCCCTGAAATACCTGTGTTTTCCCCAGAGATCAATTCAAAGTAAAAGTTGTCCTGCTTATCCTGGTCCTACTCTTTCATGGTTTGGGTTTTTATTTCATTATTATTTATTTAATGGTTGAAGATCCTTGGTTATCAGTTCATGTTCATGAAAGAAGAGGGTTGATTAGGAAGCTGATCTGGGTTTCCCTGTTGGCCTCTGCCTTAAGAGGGAGGATGTCTGCGTTTCTGCAGAGGCTGGGCAAGGCCCCAGGTGGGCCTCCCTGAAGGGTGTCTGGACTTGATGGTCACAAGTGCAGTTTTAAAAATTACTGTGATGATTGCTCCTCAGTCCCCCTCCCCCAGCTCTGTGCTCTGTTCGGCACCCCTGCCCTGCGAAGGCTCGTCCCCACCCTGGCCTCTGGGATGGTTTTCTTAGTTTCCTCCCAGCCCAGACCTGTCTGCTTTCCTCTGGCACATCCTCCCTGCTGCTCTGTTGCTGCACTATTACAGGTTCCTTCTTGTCAACCTAGTGGGCCCTTAGGGGCAGGGAGGGAGAGATGTGTGCACCTCTTTTGAACTGACTGTTTTAGTGTGATTTGGGGGAGAGAAACAGAGTTGAAGGAAATACATGGGGAACATATTTTCTTGTCTGTTTCTCCTGTTGTGATGGGAAGGGATCAAGAATAACTAAGTATACACTACCTCATCCCAAAAGTTCATTTCAGAGCGGTTGTTTGGGATGCAGATATTTTCCTGTCACCAGGTTAGAGTGTAAAAGCCTGTTTCAGCGTGTTTGGTGCGCAGTGTAGCCCACAAGATAGAATTAGGACCCACGAGCAGGAAGAGTGTCTGACAGGAGTGCTCTCCCTCACGTGCAGTGTGTGTTCTGAGGTAGCGGAACTCATTCAGCATTGTCGTCGAGTACTGTAGTTCAGTTTCTTTAGGGAGAAATAGTCAGTCAACTGCTGGGTGCTAGACAGTCTGAGATATACTACAGAAGAGCCAGACTCAGTACCTGTCCTTGGGAAGAGGAGTACTAACTCACTTGTCTGTCACTTTGCACTTTCCCAAAGCTCTTCCATACCCGTTATCACCCCTGAGCCTCTTCATACTCGGGAGGGCAGGAGCACCAGTGTTGCCCTTGCCTTCCAGAGGCGGACAGGGCCGTACGGAGGGATGGGGGCCGCTCTCCCAGAGGTGAAGCTAACACTTGTTTTCCACCCATCCTCACGCTGTCTTCTGAGGAACTTCACCTTCCTGTTGAGATGCACCCAATTAATTTTTAAATATACATTTATGTTGTTGGCATTGATAAATGGATCTTAGGAGCATTCAGTACCATTTGGCATTAGCGACCGGCTTGTGCCATAGCAAGTCTTTTAAGACACTGAAAGAATGAAGGAAGCAGAACTAGGAAATGTGCCCAACCTGATCTCCCTTTGAAGCAAAGTCTGCAGGTTCTCTTGTTGTCCTCAGAAGCCTCAGGTTCCCCAACTTACATGTTTCTTTACCCAGAGTGTACTGAAACCAGGTTCATTTTTATGGTTAAAGATGTTTGTGTGTGGAAAAAAAATTCTGAGTAATATTCCCTGACAGGTCAGGGTCTTTGGCCCTTAATAAGACAGCTCTGAGAATCAAGCCCCCTTTCTAGGGAGCAGCCTCCCAGCCAAGCAGGCTTCCCAGAGCTGGGAATGACTCAGGCTGGAGTTGAGGTGTCCTGCTAGGGTTGGGCAATATGGAGTCAGACAGGCTGAGTTGAGTCACGGCCTCGCATTTGCAAGCTGTGGGGCCCCTGGCGAATGGTTTGAATGGTTTGTACCTGGTTGCCTTCCTGTAAAATGGGCACAGTAATCCACTTTTGCAGGGTTTTTGAGGAACAAAAATAATATGTCTAAAGCTGGTGCTAAGATATGCCCGGTATGTGGAAGCTGCTTAGATGTTGGTTTATGCCTATCCTGGGCTCCAGGTGGAGCAACAGAACCACACCTGTTGAAGCAGGCTTGCTTTACTTGACACAGACATGGCTGACTTCAGCCCAGGGAGCCTTCTTTGGGGCCGTCTTTCAGTCATTAGATAGTTACTGAACACCTGAGTGGTGCCATTAGGCAGCTCTTCTAGTTCCTTCCTTGGTGGCCTTGGTTTCACTGTGGGATTGAGCGTGTTCCTGGGGTGCGACCTGGTCTGTAGCTGGTTCCCCCGCAGGAGGGGGGCATACTAAAGTGAACCTGCACACACTAGAACAGAGCACCAGTGTGTGGCTGGACATTCGGGGGCTTTGTTCAGAAATCTTATTTTTCTCTTTGTGTGTAGGCTGTGCCCTGTGCCCTCTCCTCTTACCTTAGACTTATTTGTCTGCAGCTTCAGCCCCCCTATTCACACATGTCCACCCCTATTCCCACCCCACTTCGCACTTTAAGGAGGGAATTAAGTGATGACTGGAAATAAGCTTTGAGGGAAGAGCATGCATTGTGTTGTCTTTGAGTGATGGAACTATGGATAATCTTTCTTCCTGTTCTTCCTTTCTCTCCCAAAATCTCTTCTCTGAGTTTTCTATGGAAAACATGGGTTATTTTTGTTTTTATAAGTTACAAATACATTAAAAGAAAAAACGTCGCAAGTTGATTGGTACATTAAGACCCCATAGCATTGAGTATCACAGTTTTTCTTGTCTTATATAAATTTGTAGAGCAGATATCCTGTGATTTTATTTAGATTGTCATCAAGCATTTACTACCAATTTCACTGTAATTACAGTACTAAAAGGGCAAAGAGTATTCTGTTTGTGTTTGACAAATTTAACATTTGAGTATCTCCTGATTTTCCCATTATTCTAGTCTAGTTTAGTTTTTCATTTTTACTTAAAAGAAATTGAGGTCTAGCCTACAAGCTGTTTGTATTCCCAGCACTAGTTCAGTTCTTGAAATTTAGATCTTTATTGAATGCATGAATGAGGCTCCCCAAGAGCAGCTGGTGATGACAGGTTTTCCCTTCTTTCCAGTTTTAAGTTGACACAAGACCAGTGTGTCATTAAGCCACATGTTGCTTTCTGTGCTCTTTTCTTCCAGTGCCCTCCTGACCATCTCTGAGCTCGGCTATCGCTGGTATGACTCAAGAGGTCATGTGGACCCAGGGATAGTGGTTGATCGTGATGCTAGTCAAATCCTGGCCATAAAAGAATGAATCTAACTGTTCATCATGGAGAACAATTCTTGAGTGAGCCCTGAAGGCTGAGAGCTGATTCTGTTACTTTTATAAAATCACCAATCATGGATTTCCAGGGACAGATGAGATTTTCTTGGCCTCTCTTAACCCATCTTGTCAACCCCTCTTGCCTCTCCCCTCTTCCCCTGCTTACAGATAGGAAGCCCTTCTCCTGTGTTCCTAAGCAGAGCCTATTTGCCTGTAAATCCCTTTCTAGCTTTTCCCACATCCTGTGGAGGAAGAGACCTGACTTTGCTTTCTTGATATTTTCATAGCATTTTATTCATAATACCTATAAACTACTAATTATATGTAATGTACTATAATAGGAAGAACTTGAATTTTAGAAGCACAGAACCTGGTTTTGAACCTTGATTTCACAGTTTGTCACCATTTATAATTTTAAGCAAGTTACTTGACCTCTTAGTCTCCCAAGGCATTAGAAATAAAAGCAAAAGCAAAAAAAAAAAAAAGATGGAACCCACTTACAAGCTTTTGTAGAGCAAAGGAAACCATAAACAAAACAAAAAGACAACCTGCAGACTGGGAGAAAATATTTGCAAATGATGCATCCAGCAAGGGCTTAATTTCCAAAATATACAAACAGCTCATACAACTCAACAACAAAAAACAAAACAACCCAATAGAAAAATCCACAGAAGATCTACATAGACATTTCTCCAAAGAAGGCATACAGATGGCCAACAGGCACATGGAAAGATGCTCAGTGTCGCTAATTATTAGAGACATGCAAATCAAAACTACAATGAGGTACCAGTCAGAATGGCCATCATTAAAAAGTCTACAAATAACAAATGCTGGAGAGGGTGTGGAGAAAAGGGAACCCTCCTACACTGTTGATGGGAATGTAAGTTAGTGCAGCCACTATGGAAAACTGTATGGAGATTCCTCAAAAAAACTAAAAACAGGGCTTCCCTGAATGGCGCAGTGGTTGAGAGTCTTCCTGCCGATGCAGGGAACACGGGTTCGTGCCCCGGTCCAGGAAGATCCCACGTGCCGTGGAGTGGCTGGGCCCGTGAGCCATGGCCGCTGAGCCTGCGTGTCCAGAGCCTGTGCTCTGCAACGGGAGAGGCCACAACAGTGAGAGGCCCACGTACCGCAAAAAAAACACACAAAAAACAAACTAAAAACAGAACTACTATATGATCTAGCAATCCCACTCCTAGACATATATCCAGACAAAACTATAATTCAAAAGATACATGCAGAGACTTCCCTGGTGGTCCAGTGGGTAAGACTCCATGCTCCCAGTACAGGGGGCCCGGGTTCGTTCCCTGGTTGGGGAACTAGATCCGTATGCCACAACAAAGGATCCTGCATGCTGCAACTAAGAAAGACCCAGTGCAGCCAAAATAAATAAATACTTTTAAAAAACAAAAACAAGAAAACAAAAGATACATGTACCCCTTAGTTCATAGCAGCACTATTCACAATAGCCAAGACATGGAAGCAACCTACATGTCCATTGACAGATGAATGGATAAAGAAGATGTGGTATATATATTCAATGGAATATTACTTAGCCATAAAAAAGAATGAAATAATGCCACTTGCAGCAACATGGATGGACCTAGAGATTATCATACTAAGTGAAGTAAGTCAGGAGGAGAAAGACAAATACCATATGATATCACTTATATGTGAAATCTAAAATATGACACAAATGGGGGACTTCCTTGGTGGTCCAGTGGTAAAGAATCCTCCTTCCAATGCAGGGGACACAGGTTCAATCCTCCAATCCCTGATTGGGGAACTAAGATCCCACATGCTGTGGGCAACTAAGCCCGTGTGCCACAACTACTGAGCTTGCGCACCTCAACTGGAGAGCCCGTGTGCCGCAAACTACAGAGCCCATGCACTCTGGAGCCTGTGCGCCATGACTAGAGAGAAGCCCGTGGGCTGCAACGAAGAGCCTGCACATCACAACGAAAGATCCCGTGTGCCACAACTAAGACCCAATGCAGCCCAATAAATAAATAATAAATAAATAAAATATTGTAAAAAATAAATTTAAAAAAATAAAATATGACACAAATGAACCTATCTATGAAACAGAAACAGACTCACAGACATAAAGAACAGGCTTGTGGTTGCCACGGGGAGGAGGGATGGATTAGGAGTTTGGGATTAGCACATGCAAACTGTTATTAGAATGGATAAACAACAAGGTCCTACTGTATAGCACAGGGAACTATATTCAATATCCTGTGGTAAACCATAATGGAAAAATATAAAAAAGAATGTATATATATGCATAACTGAATTACTTTGCTGTACAGTAGAAATTAGCACAACATTACAAATCAACTGTACTTCAATAAAAAATATTTTTAAAGTTACTTGACCTTTAGTTTCACATCTGCAAAAAAGAAAATAAAAATGCCTACCTCATGGGACTCTTATGAAAAAATAAATGAGATTGTAGAATATAGCTCTAAAACTGTGCTTAGGGACTTCCCTAGTGGTTCAGTGGGTAAGACTCCGTGCTCCCAATGCAGGGGGCCTGGGTTCGATCCCTGGTCGGGGAACTAGATCCTGCATGCATGCCACAACTAAGACCTGGTGCAGCCTAAATTAAAAAATAAATAGTAAAAACAAAGACAAAAAACACAAAAAACCAAACCAAACAAAAAAACACTGTGCTTAGAAGGAAATTTATAGCTTTAAATGCATACATTAGAAAAGAAAGGCTGAAAATTAGTGAATTAAGCTTTAATTTCCAGAAGTTAGGAAAAGAACAACTTGAACCTAAAGATGGTAGAAGAAAAGAAATAATAAAGGGAAAAAAATCAAGGAAAAAGAAGACAAATATTCAACAGACAGCTGAAAGAAAGCTAAAAGTTGATTCTTTGGGGAATTTCCTGGCAGTCCAGTGGTTACGACTTGGTCCTCCTACTGCTAGGGGCCCGAGTTCAATCCCTGATCAGGGAACTAAGATCCCACCAAGCCACCCGGCGTGGCCGGGAAAAAAAAAAAAGGTTGATTCTTTGAAAAAAAGAATAATCAATAAACCTTTGATGAGACTGATGAAGAGAAAAGGCACAAAAACCTAATGTCAAGAATGAAAAGGGGGAAAAAAAAAGAATGAAAAGGGAACATTACTACAGGTCTTTCAGTCTTTAAAATGATCATAAGAGGATAATATAAGCAGCTTTTTGCTAATATATTTGAAAAAATGAATTGGATTCTCTAGAAAACCACAACTTTACAAAATCATCACAAAGAAATAGAAAATATGTGAATAGTCTTCTACTTTTTAACTAGAATCTGTCATTAGGACTGCTTAAAGAAAACTCCAGGCCCAGATTATTTCACTGACAAATTCTGCCAAACATTTAAGGAAAAATAAAGCCAATCTTACACAAACATCCATATGTGATAAAAGATCTTAGTAGAATTGTAGTAGAAGGAATCTTCCTTAACCTGAAAAGTGATATTTTTTTAAAAATCCTATAGCAAACATTATACTTAATGGTGAAATGTTGAATACTTCATCTTTGAGACCAGAAAGGATCTCCACATTTTATTGGAAGTCCTCTCCGGTGCAAAAAAGCAAGGAAAAGAAATAAAAGCCCTAAGAATTGCAAAGGAAGAAATAAAACTGTCATTATTTGAATATGATATGAATGTGTATGTAGGTCATCCAAATGAATTTATAATTAGAAATAATAAGTACAAAAAAAGGAAATAAATAGTGCGAAGTTAGTGGATACATGGTAAGTATACAAAAATCAGTTGCTTTATATGTTAGCAATAAACAGTTAAAGTGAAAAAAATTTTTAAATACTATTTATAATATCAATGTCATATTAAATGCTGAGTAGTACACTGACCAAAGGTGTGCGTGAACTCTATAAAAAGAGTACAGATCAATATTGAGAGAAATTAAAGAAGGCCTGAATAAATGAAATGCATTCCACGGATTAGGAGACTCGGTATTGTAAAGATGTCCATTAACTCAGAGTGGTCTGAGGATTCAACGAGATCCTGATCAAAATCCCAGCAGAGCTAGTTGGTTCGTTGGTTGGTTGGAACTGAACAAGGAGATTTTAAGGCGTATATGGAAATGCAGAGGGCCGTGGGACTTCCCTGGTGGTCCAGTGGTTAAGACTCTGTGCTCCCAACGCAGGGGGCCTGGGTTCGATCCCTGGTCAGGGAACTAGAGGCCTCATGCTGCAACTACAAGATTCCCCCATGCCGCAACTAAAGATCCCGCATGCTGTAACTAAAAGATCCCCCGTGCCGCAACTAAGACCCAGTGCAGCTAAATAAATACGTACATGCATACATCCAAGCATAGCCAAGCTGCTCTTGAAGAATAAAGTCGGAGGACTTCTTCTGCTAGATACCAAGAATTCTTATAAGATTGTGGTAATTAAGACAATGTGGTAATGTCACAAGAACAAACAGAATACAGAATAGGGAGCCTACATAAAGATCCACACATCTGTGGACAATGGTGGCACTGCAGAATATGGAAGTAAATAAGCTCTTTTTAACAAATAATGCTGGAAAGTTGGATATCCATATGGAAAAAAATGAAACTTGTATATCATATCACATACAAAAATAATTTCTGGGTATGAAAAGTAAAAACTAACCAGAACAAAACCATTTAAAAGATAATAAAGGTAAATTAATATCTTTATGACCTCAGCATAAGAAAAGACTTCTTAAACAGGACATAAAAAGCACTAACTATAATAGAAAATATTGATGTTAGACTATATTAAAATTAAGAATATTTATGCAACAGATGACACCATTAAGCAATGAAAAGGTAGGACATAGGGCAACGCATACAATTTATACAAGACATTAGTGAGGGAAATCAGATTAAAATCAGTGTTGCAACTCACATGCACATGAAGGCTAAGATCAGCAGACTGTCCGTGAGGACTGGACTTTAGTAGTAACTCATAAAGAAACAGCAGCAAGTGTTTGTTTTTCACATTTTATGTTCTAGAAGATTTGAGCTCAGCACTGAGGTAGTTACTGTCAGTGGTTAAGAGTATGGTTGGTGTGAACCTGCCTTTATTCAGATCTCAACTCCACCACTTGGGCAAGCTCCTTACCCTTTCTGTGACTCAGTATCCCTTTAACAAGGAGCATGTTGCTAACACTTCCCTCAGAGGGTTGTCATTAGGATTAAATGAAGGCCCCAGGACCCCAGGTCACAGCCCATGGCAGGGCCTCCCTCAATGGAAGCTCATCCTAGGCCAGCGCCCTTGCAGATTGCCAGCACATGCAAGGCACTTAGTGCAGTGTCTGGCTCATGAGGATGTCTTCCCAGGCATTAGGTGATGACTGGCCTCCCCATTGCTGAGTGAAGGAGGGCTGGTGATAGTATCAGGGTGGTAGGGGAAGCCTCGTACAAGTGCTTATCCCAGTAGCAACAATCATGGGAAAACAAAAAGCAAATCCAGCCCCAGTCACTGGCATTTCTCACTACCTTTTGGTGGTTTGCTGGTTGGTGATTTTAAGAGCAATGGCTACCACTTCTAGGGTGTCAGATGTATGCCACATGACTTTGATTCCCTGTCTCTAATCTTCCTTCAGTCCTGTGAGGAAAATATTCTCATTCTTATTTTATTGAGGGGCTGACTCTTGGAAGAGGTGCCACTGCTTCCCACATATTAGTGACATTTGAAGTCATGAGAAGGGATGAAACATTGCTGGGAGGTACAGGAAGAGCCTCAAGAATGGACCATGGGGCGTGCCAGTGATGGGGAGAAGGAGAGGGGGTTATCAGAGAGGGAGGAGAGACCAGGATCACTGAGGGTGGTACAGGGTGCTTTGGGAGGGGTGGACGGTTGGGCAGGACCCCTACTGCAGGGCAGGAAAGGGGGACCTTGGGAGATGCTGGTTGACAATTCCGCTTGGGCGACCGCGGTGGCCTGACCTCAAGCCCCACAGAAATTGGTGTGGCTCTGTGAATGTCAGAGATGAGTTTTCAGGTCAACGGGTGCTTTAATACAGTTGGGTTTTCCTCTGTGGTACAGACCCTGGTCCCCCAGGCCCCTCTTTTTTTTCCTGTCTGCCTTACGGCTGTCATGTGGAGCCGAAGGGAAGAGTGAGGACACTTGGAGCCAAGGGTGTTGACCTAGGACGAGGCTCCCACTGAGGGAGGCCCTGCCATGGGCTGCAACCTGGGATCCTGGGGCCTTCATGCACCATTTCGTCTAACCCTCACTCAAACCTGGTAGAACACAGCTCAGGAAGCTGGGGCTCAGAGAACAGAATGGCTTTCCCATGGTCACCTAGCTCATCAGTGGTAGAGCTCGTGAATCTGAGCTTTCCTGATTGCCACCATCCTAGGCTTTCATCTACATTATCTCACTAACTCTTTGGGCAGGAGATCTTCAGTTCTTCCTCTTACTTTCTTTGTCTACTTGGGGTTTTTTTATGCCTTGCCTCGGTTTCCTCTCTAGGACTTTGAATGTCTTTGCTGACTTCTGACCTCTTAGAGGAGACTAAACAGATCTGCTTTGAGGCTTCAGAAGGAAAGTGTCATCAATTCTGAATTATTACAAGTCAGAAGTGAAGTGGTGGCACGGAGCTTCCAAAAGTCAGTTATTAATATAAATGGAAGGCCTTGCACAGTTTTACAGAAAGAGATTGGCCTTCCTGATTTTGTTTTACTTAGATTATGGCATTTACTTAATGACATCCATATATAAGCTTGGAGAATGTGTAAGTGGGGAGATGGGCAACAAGAGCTGAGAATCTGTGCGGGGGAGCTGGTTCTGCATTAGAAGCAACTCTAAACAACACACACACAGATAGGTGAGCTGACTGCAGTCATTGCACGTTGGGCTGTGGCTACGTGGGGTGCTGGTGGGGTCAGCTTGGCCTTGATCTTGGGAATGTCGCAGTCGCTGAGCACAGTGCTTTGGTGAGAAACAGGTCCTGGACTGACAGGGAAAATTACCAAGTTGCCACTCTGTGACTTGGGCAAAGAAAGATGGACTTTCCTTGTTTCCACTGGTCAGGTGTACACATGCCTCATCTCCAGTGCCCTCTGCAGGTCTGATGTTTCTTGGTTTTGTTACTGGGCAGGGCATCCGTGCCCGGTGATTCAGTTTCTTGCTCCTAGAAGTCTGTGTCTTTTCGTGCTTAGCCTGGTGGCAACCTCTTCTTGGCTCCTGGCACTTAGTAGGCTCTTAATAAATCTTGTGCAGAACTCATCTTCTGTTAGTGTCTAAACCAGGGCTGAACCCAGGCAGAAAATGAATTCCTGAAAATGAGCTTTTCAGGTGTCAAGCTGCTTCTCTGCCCAGAGCAGGCCCCCGATCTCCCTGCACCTGTCCCCTGCAGCTGCTCCCCGGAGCTGGCCAGGCAGCCCAGCCAGTGGCTTGATTTGGCCACTTTGAGACTAGCCTGAGCCGAAAGCCCAGATATTCCCTGAGGAGCCTGGAGCAGAGACCAGCTGCTCTGGGTAGAAAACTTTCTGCTGCTGCAATCATGGACTGAGGTGCTTCTAGGAGGGCCCTGGCTAAGAGCATCGGATTCCACAGGAAGGGAATGCTGTGAAACGTAGCACCAGGGCCCAGGCCAGAGAAGCCTGTCTGGCCTTTATTTATATCCCAGGGATGAAAAGGACACGCTGCCTCTGTGATTATGGAGCAGAGATCCTGCCAGCATGCTGTCTGCAATAGTGCGTGTGTGGCACCCATGCGACTCTGCCTGGTTACAGAGTACGTGCATTTGGAGTATTTGGCTTCGAGGTACCATAATTTGCTCTTTACTTCAAATTTATTGTCCGTACAGAGCTGTATTCAAGTTTGGAAGCTGTGAAATACATCAGATTAAACCTTTTAATTAGCAATTAGATCTTAGGTTGTAAGATACCTGATTTATTTAAATTTGAGACCATTTTTAGAAAACATCTTGGTATGATAGAGAGAACATCACCTTAACAAACAGGCACAGTTGGTGTCCTGCTGGTCTCCACCATTCGTTGCTTGGGTGACCGTGGACAAGTTACTTAGCCTCCCTTAGCATCAGTTTTCTGAGCTGTAAAGTAGAGATAAAAGTAATGATAGTGATAATAATTACTATCTAATAATAATTACATTATCATTCACTACATAACACTTACTGGAGACCACGTACTGTTCACCCCTGTATGTCCTGCTGCATTTTTACCCTCACAGTAATTCCTTGCAGTATTGTCTCTTTTACAGATAAGGCTACTGAGGCACAGAGAGGTTAGGCACCTTGCCCACTGTTGCCCAGCTAGTGAGTAATGGGTCTGGGATTAGAGCCCAGGCAGCTGGTATTCCTTACTCCGCTTCTAGACTGTCTCACAGGGAATCACGAGGATTAAGTAGGATAACATGTGGGAAAGTACCTAGAACAAAGCAAAGTCTTGCACCTTGTAAGTGTAACAATGTAGATCACTCTGCCTACCCTGCCCTACCTTCTCCCTCCTCTGGCTAAGCTGAGGCTTTGGACTCCTGACTGCGGCAGTTAGGAAAGTTTCAGATCTCTGGCTGTGTGGTCTGAATGCAGGGTGATATATAAGGGAGGGTGGAATCACTTTTTCACCAGGAAGTCAGGGAATCTCATCTGGTTGTGGACGGGTCATTCCATCAACGTGATTTGTGCTTGTGAATATAGCGGGGGGTCCTTCAACTTCTTCCCTCTGGCAAGGGAAATAATCACCCTGTTACCCTTGCTTGGATTTAGAACTTTACTCTTTCTAACTGACCCTCACACAGACTGTGTCAGAATAAACTGGTCTGAATTGGGGCATCAGTGGCTGAAATGAGCCAGTCATGGAAAGGGGGAGACAGCACCCAACACAAGCAAAGCCTGGTGGAAACTCTGTGGAGAGTGGAGTCAGGTGTCGAAGGTGGGTTATTTCCACTCACATTTTACCCCAGGTCCTAGTCCTGTCGGATGGGTAGGACAGGCTGGAACAGAGTGAGCCCCGAGATGCAGGGACTCTGCTTTGGCGTGTTCTCCTCACATGTTCTCTGTCCCCTTCTCCAAAGGATGAGGCCAATTAAGGTTATCAGTCTGTTGATTTAAGCACAGGGACTGTTTGCAGAAAGCTCTTTGAGCTCCTCAGTTAAGATGTTGAAAGGTTCACTTGTTACTGTGAAATACACACACACACGCATATAACACACACGTGTGTGTCAGTGCCCAGTTTAGAGTTCATTGACTTTCTCCCACCAAAAGGAGACATTTTAGACTGCTCTCTACTGAAGGCACTAATGGAAATGGAAGTTGTGAAATGGAGGTGGCTTGCTTTTTTACCTTGGGAATTTAAAACCACAATGATATGTTTTTCTTTTATAGGTTTGTCTACGGATTTTGAGCATCTGAAGCTGACCTCTGAATTTAAGCATTCCCTGCTGCTCCCTCACCCTTTGAAGAGATGTCTGTCACTTATGATGATTCCGTTGGAGTCGAAGTGTCCAGCGACAGCTTCTGGGAGGTAATGCCCATGATTTCTTCTGGATGAATACAGAGACCAAGCCAATCGTGTCTGACACCCCCTCCCTCTTTTGTGGCTGGGATTTGGGGGATGAGATGAACATACCCCGAAACCAGCCAGGCATTTGTGGTCAGATCTAGGTGGCAGCAGGTATGGCTTAGCTCTCAGTGAAGGTGGTAAACTTACCTTGTTAGGAGAGTTGGATTAATGAGAGAGGTTAGAGGTGTTAATTAAGGTCTTGTCAATTTGTCCATTCTCAGAGCTTCCTTTCCACGTTTAGCTTTGATATGACTTGGTGTGACGTACACTAATTACCGGGCTTGGCCTGAGAAGCGGCATTACTTTTGAGTTTTGTATGGAAAAATGGACGGCGGTGATGTGACATCATGTTGGACAGTACAGGCAGGTGGCCAGAGGACTGAACACACTACCCTTGAGCTTGCTGGAGCATCTTCTTGTTAGTCTGTGCCCATGAGGAATTCCTTTCCTAATCAGATTATTTTGTGGTGTGTATGGTTTTTTTTTTGGAGGTTACTCTTCCTGAACCCCACTTACTTCCTGCCTGCTGGTTAAAGCAAAGTCCATGTTTGATAAAACTTCGTTCATATGGCAAAACCCCCGGAACCTTCTCCGCAGCTGTGGGCTTAGTGGAAAGAGCACTGGCTCTGTAGTTGGAAAGATCTGGGTTCTGATCCGAGCTGTGCCATTACTAGTTGTCTGTGTGACCTTGGGCAAGTCGCTTGACTAATCTGAGCTTCAGGGTTTTCATCTCTAACAGGGAAAATGATACTGGTCTTCGAGGGAGGTTGCCAGGATGAAATAAGAATAGAGACATCGGCGCCATGTGGGTGCTTTCCTGTTACAAAAAGCTCAAGTGCTGCAAAAGATGAGGGTGAGGCCCTGGGTTTGCTGGAAACTAAAACACATTAGTTCTATGAACTTAGATTAATTAGGTGTATAATTTTGTCTGACATCAAATACCATCTGATATTATAAATTTATTTATTTTATTTATTTTTGGCTGCTTTGGGTCTTCATTGGTGCGCACGGGCGTTCTCTAGTTGCGGTGAGCAGGGGCTACTCTTCGTTGCGATGCACGGGCTTCTCATTGTGGTGGCTTCTCTTGTTGCGGAGCATGGGCTCTAGGTGCACAAGCTTCAGTAGTTGTGGCTCACAGGCTCTAGAGCGCAGGCTTAGTAGCTGTGGCGCGTGGGCTTAATTGCTCTGCGGCATGTGAGATCTTCCTGGACCAGGGCTCAAACCCATGTCCCCTGCATTGGCAGGCGGATTCTTAACCACTGCGCCACCAGGGAAGCCCTCCATTTGACATTATAGTCTAACAGAGACAAGTGATCACAGGAGCCCAAGTTTTAAAAAGATGGACTCAAGGGCTTCCCTGGTGGCGCAGTGGTTGGGAGTCTGCCTGCCGATGCAGGGGACGTGGGTTCGTGCCCCGGTCCAGTAGGATCCCACATGCCGCAGAGCGGCTGGGCCCGTGAGCCATGGCTGCTGAGCCTGCGCGTCCGGAGCCTGTACTCCGCAGCGGGAGGGGCCACGACAGTGAGAGGCCCGTGTACCGCAAAAAAAAAAAAAAAGAAAAAGGTAGGTGAAAGTTGCCAGTGTGTATTGTCAGCATATATTAAGTAAAGTAGCTTGAACAAGTCCTGTCATTGATGTAAACCCTTAGGCACCCTGTTAAATTCTTAACTGCGATGTCAGTAGACAAGAACATCTCTTGTATGAAGAATCCTAAGGATTCTTCAGGCTCTGCTCATCTTGTGATGCTGTCCCTGAAATTACTCATCTCATATAAATCAGCAGTGCCGCCCTCCTCCTCTGATGGGTGTGCCCTGGATGGCTCAGGCTGAACCGGCCCTGCTCGTCTCTGAGCGACTTAGGCGCACGTTGCCAGGTGCACATCTCCAAGCTGCCAGCAAGTTCCCTCTTTCCCATGGAAGGCCGCTTCTCACTGGTGTGACCCACAGAGCTGTACAATCTAAAGAAAGCCTTGCGGTCTCGAGGTGGAAAAGTCTTTTGTGCTTAATTTTACTCCTTCCCACCAAAAGGTGCTAACTGAAGTGGGTCATTCCAGAACCATCTTCTGCATGCTGGCTGTGTGCCTGCACAGGAGGGACATGGCCCTGCCCTCCGGGAGCCTTTGGCTGTGACATTTGGAAGTAAGCTCCCAGAGGGAGGAGACAGATCATTGTTTGAGGTGCTGTAGAATTTGCTGGGGTGCAAGGGGGAGGTAGGGCTCCCCCTAGGGTGGGGGGCAGGAAAGGTAGCATGGAAGATAGGCAGGATCAGTACTTACTAAGCACTCAGATGTTTGCTAGATGAATGAGTGAACAAGTAGTGATCTTGGGAGGAGAGATTACCCACAGGGACATAATATCAGCCAGAAGTATTTAGTGGGCATTTGGAGGGGACACTTTCTGTATCCCCAACACCGTAGTAAACGATTCAGAAGAGAAGAGGGGTGGATATCTGATTCCCACAGTGAAGGTATTGGGAGGAGAAAGGATGGTGGCCTCCATGGAGAGTGAGGGCAATGAGGCCAAGCCATAGCTCTGCTTCTCAGTGTCATGGCGTTCAGAGGAGAGGGGTCTGCTGCTGGCATCACCAGAGAAGATACGTGGGATGGGTGGGGCTGGGCTATGAGTTGGGAGCAGGGACAGCATTCTAGGCCAGAGCAATGTCTGGAGGTTGGAATGAGCATGGCCTTGCAGAGGGCTGAGGATCTTGACCTCTTTGGAGCCAAGGGTCTGTTTTGGAGGTGAGAAGTCATGTGGGATTAGGTAGGTTGAGGCCTAGGGGAGGTGGTTCCCCAAGAGGATGACTCCTTTAGCCACCAGTTGGCTGAAGTTGGAGGCTGGCACATCCTGCGCACAGGCTCCCCAGTGGGGCATGGGTGGCTCGGTCGCTTCTGGCAAGTCCTGGCTCGTGCGGGGAGCCTGCAGGTGTCCCCCGCGTCCTTCACTTCCAGGCCCTCTTTCTGGGTCTCCTCTTTGGCTCTGGGGGCTGGGGTACAGAGAGAGCCTAGGCTGCAGGCCATGGTGCTTTTCAAGTGTTACCAGTGCTTCCTAGGAAGCCTGGCCCCCCTCTGCCCTTCATAGGCTCTGGGAACACGACAGCGGGTTTGGCCCCAGCAGGCCTGAGGGCTGCAGCCTGAATCTCTGAGGGCTCCTGAGGCCAGGCTGGGAGGGCAGACTGCTGATTTCAGGAACTGGGCCCTGCATCTGCCTCATCCCTGAGGCAGGAGCTCTGTTCAACTGTCAGTGGTACGTGCAATTAGAGCTCAGATCTCCCCGGCTGAAGCCAGACTGGGGCTGGCCTGTACTGCACTCTCTGTGGGCACAAGGAGCCTTTGAGGAGAAGGATATTTTGGAGATGAAGAGGACATAAATATCTTGCTGTAAAATGTTCTGGGAATGTTAGCCCTAAAGAGTTGGCACATGACTAGTATTTGCCGTCTCCTTCAGAGAAGGCTCTCCCTGCAGAGTCCTCTCAGACTCAAGCACTGTGGACACAGCACATCAATGAGAACATCTCCATGTGCATCAGTATTTTGTCTGGAAAGCCATCCGTGTAAAATGGTGTGTACTTTTCCCATCCTTTTAGACCAATTTTGTAGGTAACATATTTAGAAGATGCTGCTGCCCCCTGTTCATGGATTCCATAAAGCCTTATTTGGCACCTGCCACGATCCAGGCCCTGGGCTAAGTCCTGGGGTCCCAAAATGAGTGCACAGTCTTGGGACCCCAGAGCCAACATTTTTAGTGGCGGGCAGTCATGGGCGGTTGGGTGGGTGCCGTGAGTGGAAGCACGAGGTGTATGAAAATAACTGTCACCTTGCCTCTCAGCAGCAGTTGTCCATTCCATGTGTTCTCCAGCCACCTCCCACATACACAGATCTGGATGGACTTCTCTGCATGGCAGCCTTGCTGTGCGTGTGTCAGCCTTATCACTATTCCACAGCACTTGGACATAGCTCCCAGCAGGCTGGTGGCTTACCTTTATTTCACTAAAGTTTCTAAATAGAACCATTAATTCATTCTTTCAAGAAAACTAGTATTTGTTGAACCATGACCAAGCATTAGGGCACTAGCCTCCCCTGTGCCGTGTTCCATCTGTTCTCTACCCTGCAACCAGGGTAGCCCATCCAGAAAAGCAAACCTGTGCAACTCCCTGCCCCGGGTAGGAAGCTTCACTTTTCTGCATCACCTTCCAAGTAAAACCGCACTCTTTAGCATGCCTAAGACTTGAGCATGTGCTGGCAGCTGCTGGACACCTGGCCCTTCCTAAGGACCTCTGCCCTGGGCTCCAGTCAAGCAGAGCCCCCCAGGCTCCTATCCACCAAGAGCTGTCTCCCTGCCTGGGAGGGTAGGGGCTGAGGGCGGTGGTCTTTTCTCCAGCCTGACCTCCATTTCTTTCCCGGGGAGCCCCTCCTCCGGGCAACCTTCCCTGGTCCTCCCTGGCAGGCCTAGGCAGCCTTCCTGCCTGCCTAGCATGCTGTACCATTTGCTTCTCCCTCTAGGCTGTGAACTCCCGAGGGGCAAAGACGTGATTCTTCCCTGGGAATCTGATACTTAGCACAGTGCTTGACACACTAAATGATTGTTGATTGAATGTACAAGTGAATCAGAGAAAGGATAAGGTTTGATGCTGGGTAATAAGATATGCCCTGCTCATAAGAAGCTTACAAACAAATATTTGGAATTAAAACATGTATGCAAATAGCCATAATACTGAACAGAAATCATTATTTCAGTAAACGCCTACAGAGCACCCACCATGTGCCAGGTCCTATTCTAGGCCTTGAAGGTGCAGCATCAATAAACAGACAAAAGTGCCTTTTACATCTGGCAAATGCTGTGAGGATGTGGAAGAGGGCCCTCCCTCCTGAGCGCGTGGACTGTGCTGTGTCATTGGTGGCTCCAGGAGAGCAGTGACTTTCGCTGCCCCTTGTACCCCATGCATGGGTGTGTACGCACTGCCAAGTCATGGAGCTGTGTGCCCATAAGCTCTGTGCTATGGTCTGGGTACTCTCTGTGGGAATGTTAACCCACAACAAGAAGTTTAGCAATGAAAACCAGTGATAGCGGCTAGCATTTACTGCACACTTGCTCTGTGCCAGGCACCTACTCTGCTTTACGTGGGGGCGCTCAGTCCTCTCGACTGCCTCTGCGATTGTGAGCTCCACTTTACAGGTGGGGCAGCTGAGGCTCGGGTGGTTTGATGGTGCTAGCAGTGGGTGGAGCTGGGATTTGGGCCCAAGCACCTGCTCTCTAGAACTGCTCTCCTGCCTCTGCTCTCAGCTTCCTGGGAGCTCCTTATAGTAGAGGTATTCCTTTGCAGTGACTGCCACGTACTTAAATGCCTCTGCTTCGGCGTGAGGAAGTAGCGTCCTGTCTGGGTTCAGGCCTGGTGCCAGCGTTTCTTAGTGTGTGACCCTGAGGACTCAGGGAAGAGAAGTAACCTGCTCACTGTCCTAGGCGCGAACATGGCATTGCTAATTCCTACTTCCCAGGATGGTTGTGAGAATTATAGATAACACCCGCAGCGCCAGGGTCCGAATGGCTCCGAGCCCGAGTGGTCTCAAAGCGTCACCTCTTCACGTGTGAGCGCCGCACCAGTGGAGACAGGCAAAGACGGGCGAATCAGGTGGCCTTTCACCTGGTCCATGCAGACTTGCCCCTCCCCTGCCTAAATGCCGTTGTTCTAGATGCCAGCTAGCGAGCTGCTCAGCTCTGGCCTTGAGAGACTCAAACACTCAAGATGTTTTGCTGTCAAGCTTATTCTCTGAAGATAGATTTTTATTTTCTCTCTTGATTTCAGTGATGTCAAAGTAACTTTTGTAAGCCCTGTAGGAGAAAACGTTTTCCATTTCTACTCAGTAACAAATAGAAATGCATGCTTTTAGAACTGGAGAAGTCTTGGGCGCTCAGTTAGCCTGTGGTGGCCTGGCTGCACTGAGACACCTTTATACCAATGTGTGGGTGTGGACGGTGGGCCTGGTGCTGAGGACCCAGGCATGGCGATGGGGCGGAGGCGCTCGTGTCCTGTGGCAGAGGGTTTTCTTTTTTAACGGGAGTCAGGAAGTTCAACCAGGGAGCAGGGGGAGGGACGGGGTGCTGTGGAAGCAGCAAGCTGGGGAGGGGGTGGACATGGTGGAAGCGGGGTGCTCCCTGGAGGAAGTGCTATTTATTCCCACTTTTCCAATCTGATGATTTCCACACTAGGTCTTTTGGCTTTTTACCCCGGGGGGTTCACCGATTTCAGAAACCTCTCTAACCATCCCTGCCTCCTTTCACTGTTAGAGTTTCTGCCAAAAGCGGCTTGGTCTTCAGCGAGCCCTTACTTAACAGAGCCGGAACTTATCTCACCGTCAGGGTTGGCGGCAGCCCTTAGAGCGAGGAGGTGCCACTCATGCAGCACCTACTGGAGCATGAGGGGGAATAAGAGGGGGCAGCGACCTGGTCACCAGGCAGCCGTGTGCTCAGGCTGCTTCCCGGACGCCTGGCTGAAGCATGAGTGTGTGCACGTACCCTCATGCCGGGGAGACTGGGCGCTCCAGGGCAGGGTCTTCGGGGTGGTGGCTCACAGGTGGGGCATGTGCTGTGCTCAGGAACAAGTCCCCAGGCGTCGCTGGGCCTTTATCCTGACATCTGAGCAACGTGTGCCGAGAGGGCAGAGCACGGTGAGCCTGGCTGACCAGTCTTGAGGAGGAGTTCAGGTCTAAAATAACTTTGTTTAAACACATCCTTCCTCTGTATGTTATTATCTGTTCTGCTTTGAGTTAGATCTGAGAACTGGAATTTCTCACTTTCCATTTCATCCATTTTTCAGCTTGTCATTTTGAACATTTAGATTAAAGATTGATAATGCAGTTATTTTTAACATTGTTGAAGTTTGGGATTTGTGCTTTAAAACTCTCAAACAGCAAAGGTGATGAGCCACAATTTCTTCACCCTCCTACTTGATGAATACAAATTCTAGGAACAGGGGATAGGGCTGGTAAGTGTTGGGGATGAGATCTGAAAACCAGGAGTTGGGACTGAGGCCCGAGGCAGTGACAGGACTAGTTTGGGTCAGCACACAGGTCAGGCTCAAGGTGGCTGGAAACTGAGACTGTACGTAAACAGCAGCAGCAGCAGGCCAGCAAGGAGCCTTGATGTCTAACGCTCTTGGGGCCCTGCCAGGTAAACTGCATTACCCTGTTTCCAGTATGGGGAGCCCGGTGAGGTCAGGTTCAGGGGAGCACTGAAGTGAGGAGATCCTAGACCTTCTGTTCCAGTGCAGGACAAATTGGGAGCCCAGATGGTGGGTGAGCTGGAAGGTAGGTTGGAGAACTGGAAGTGGAATCCTGTAGAAACGAGGACTGCCAGAGCACAGTTTGAGAGCAAGGCAACGAGTTCATGGTTCCCCAAGGATACGCCTTACTCCTTGGTCCTTTCAAGCACATCACAGATTTTACAACCTTAAGATCGATTGTGACCCCTTTTTTGGAAAGGGAGGTTCAGAGTAGGGGTTGGGATGGATTGAAGAAGGGTGCCTGAGACGGGAGGCCCTGCTGGTGTGTACGGATATGGCCTCTGCTGTGCACTCTGCAGGGAATGCAGGTGGGGAAGTAGTGGCACTGAAAGGCCCAGTCCTGCAGCCGTCTCGGCCTCCCTGGACATGGCGGGACGTGGAGATAAACTGACTGGGAACTGGAATTTCACTGAAAGCCGTGCAAGTGCAATGAAGGAACTGCGAGGCTCTCCTGCTGGTTTGTGCTTGGCAAAAGTGTTAGTTGCTCACTTGTCATCTGTGGAGTTAATATCTGATGATGTGCTGAGAGGTGATCCTTTTTAGCTTTTGTGGGGAGAGCTCAAGGGACTCATTGGATTAAGAACTCAATAAATAAAGGATCGTGACTTACTTCATTGCCTGTGCCTCTAGCTGGGCACTCAGCAACTTCTCAGTCCCCTCCTGTCTACATGGAACGGAATCTCTGCTCCCAGCATCATTTGGGCATTGAGAAGATATTACAGGGTGCCCTCTGTGTGCCTGGCATGGTGGATGGAGAAGAATAAAGGCACAGTCCTTGCCCTCAAAACCCGTGTGTTACCACATTTTGCATGTGACAGCAGACATCGCGGCAAAAGTAACAGGGAGGGATGAGCTGCTGGGGAGGGGGTACCTTCATGGAGGGGGTGGCAGCGCGTATAGCTCGTGCTCTGTGGGCCTCAACATGCTGCCTCGAGCCTTCAGAAAGTGGCCTTGCCCCAGAGGTCCCTTGGCTCTTACCTCAAACATCGTTTCCTCCAGGCAGTCCCAATCTCCTGGAGTGTTCCTTCCAGGAATTGCCACCGTCTGTAACTGTTACTTGACCGAAGTCCCACAAAGGTAGGGATGATGACAGTTTGTTCACCATTGCATCCCTAGTCCCTTTCATAGTCCTTGGCACGCAGTAGGTGTTCACCCCGTATTTGTGAGTGGCAAGAGGCTGTTGCCAGACCCTCAAAAACTGAGAGTTGGGAGTGCTTCGGGAGGTCGCCAGCCATGTAGCCAGCCAGATACCTGGAATTGTGGAGGTCTCTTGGAGGTCACCTAATCCTGTCCCTTCTCTTCATTTTGTGTCTGGAGGGACAAGATGAAGAAATGGCAGGTCTTGGGGCTTCCCTGGTGGTGCAGTGGTTGAGAGACTGCCTGCCGATGCAGGGGACACGGGTTCGTGCCCCGGTCCAGGAAGACCCCACATGCCGCGGAGCGGCTGGGCCCGTGAGCCATGGCCGCTGAGCCTGCGTGTCCGGAGCCTGTGCTCCGCCACAACAGTGAGAGGCCCGCGTACCGCAAAAAAAAGGAAATGGCAGGTCTTGTCAAGTGATGGCTGCCCCACGCTAAGAGCACATCTGACTGGGAAGAAACCCACCCTATGCTGTGAACTTACCAGTGCATACATCCTCACAGAATCCACCGTACAACTGAAGGGATAGAAGCGCAGGCAGAGAGACCTGGTCATTTCTTTCAGGGCAGGACCAGCTCTTTGCTGCTCCCCTCGTGAGCAGGGGTAGAGGGAAGGTGGCCTCATCAGAGAGGGCCAGGGGCTGATGGCCACCTCTTCAGGCTTGTCTTCCATCCTTATCTTTCAGGCTGATTGAGAAGCTCCTGGAGCCTCTGGGCATACTGTAGCAGCTTTGGACAGAATGTTGGTCTCTGACTGTGTGCACGTGCCTGGAAGGGCACCACCAGTGGCTTTTCTTTCTTGTCCAGTCAGCTTGGCACAGCTGGCTCACTCTTGGACCTGCCTCTCCAGGGTGTAGAGGGAGCAGCTCTGGTGCTTGGGACTTCAGAGTCACAGGTTAAAGAGCATGAGTGTTCTGAGAGTAAAATCAAGGTCATGTTTGTCAAGCGGCCTTAGTAGTTTACAGGTTTGGGGGTCCTGGCATGAGCCTCACCGGCACCAAGAGGAATCAGGGGGATTCAGGAGTGGGGTTCATATACTGCGTCACAGTCTTGAACTCTGTGGCCTTTCCTGGAACCTGCAGGGCTGGTTGGAAACATACACATCACCTGATATGGACCCGTTAAGTCTTCATTCTACATGCTCTCTATTCTCAGCCTGAGGAAGGTTCTAGAAGGTGGGGTCTGCCTCCTTTTGGCTGCATGATTATGGGTGACTTTGCCTCTTCAAACCTGTTTCCTATTCTGTAAAATCCTCCTGCCTGCGATCATCACAGGATTAAATGAGGTTGCATGTAGAGCTGTGAGCACTCTGCCTGGCAAAGGGTAGGTGTGCTCTATTATGATGCTGCCACTGATGGAAAAACTCTGTGTGCGGCGCCTGTTACCAAGAGGTTTGCAGTCCAGCTGGGGCAGGGAGGCTAACATGCACACTTGTGACCCATGTGGAACAAGCTACGACTGTGGGGCATGGGGACAGTGTTTGGAAGGGCCCTCGTGGCCCCCAAGTGGACCAGCCAGCAGGACCCCGTGGTGGGGAATTGGTGTCGCCTGTCTGCTAGTGCAGGCGATCCAGGCCCGCCCCCTTGGTGGTCCGGCAGGGATGGCAGGCGGTGTCAGGGTAGCCTCTGTGGGGAAGACCAGCTGAGCCTTAGCAGAGAGCTGAAACTGGGGCAGGTAGGACGGGACTCGTTCAGCACCACCTCCTTCTCCATTTCTTTCCCTGCTTTTGGCACCTAATCCCTCCCCCTTTCTAATATTGTGGCTTTTGTGAGCATGTGTTGTAAACTGTACCCTTGCTTCACGTGCAGCTATTTTTAATTTGCATCAAGGCATCCTGTGCCCTGCCGTTCTGTTTCTTTTTCTCCTCTCTGCACTGTGTGTGAGGTCTGTTCCATTGCGGTGTCTACACAGTCCTGCACTTTCTTCTTGCTGCCACACTGGGGTGCCCCCCACATTCACCCATGCTTTCCCCAAGGAGGAGACCGACCCCTACGTGCCCTGTGACCTGAGCCAACATATCTATGGGGATAAAACTCCGGAGCCATGTGGCTGGGTCCTCCTAGGGCATGTGTATGCTTAGTGACTTAATTACTGCCTGGCTGTCACAGGCTTGCCCCAGGCTGGTTTCCGCCATTGTATTCAGAAGCGGTCCTGTGTGCCCAGCTCCGCCCCACACTTGGCATTTCCCGCTCTCTACAGTGTGCCAGTCTGTACAGGTAAAGAGCTACCTTGCTGCTCTCATGGGCAGTCCCACAGTGTGAGCATCTCACTCAGGCCTTTAGCCCCATGGACTTCCACTTCTCTCTGAAGTTACCACTTCATACCTTTGCCCGTGTTCCCCGGGGGTGTCTCTTTCATGTTGATATGTAGGATTTCCTGGGATATTCCAGATTTTAGTCCCTTGTCAATTTGGACAATTTAGACAGATTAGTAGACAGTATTTGAATCTGTTAGCTTTGTCCATGATATTGGTTTCTGAAGAGAAATCCATAATTTTTGAAGTAATAAAATTTATTTGGACACGCACACACGCGCGCGCGCGCACACACACACACACACACACACACACACGGATGTGTGTGTGCGTAACCTTATGGCTTTTACTTTTGAAATTTTGTTTAAGGAATCCTGCCCTGCCCTAAGTCACAAAGATATTTGCCGACATTTTCTTCGAGTCGCTTTATGGTTTTACCTTTCACATTTTTATTGAGTGCCTGACGAGACGCAGTGAGTGGAAGGCAGTTGAGAAAGAGCGGTGAAGAAAGACAAAGGTGCTGCGGCACCATCGGAAGGCGTGTGGGGGTGGTGTCCTGTGTGCTGCGGGCTCTGGTCTGCCCAGGCCCAGGACGGTGGGCAGTGAGGCCGTCTGGGGGTGGCATGGGCAGAGGGGCTGGCTGGGGGAGGGCAGGGTGGTCCGGGCCGCAGGCCTAGGAGCACCATCTGTGTTGTGCATCAAGTCAGCAGTGAGACAGCCAGAAGCTCACTGGGGTTCCTGGGGACATCCAAAGTCCACAGGGATTCTTTGTGATGTTGAGATGAGCCACTGGAGGGAAGAGGTTCATGCCTCAGGGCCAAGGCAGCACAGGGCGGGAGAGCGTGAGCTCTGGGTGTTCCTGCCTGGTTCACTTCTCACTTGGGCCACTGGTTACCCTGGGACTTTGGTTGTAATCACGCAATTTGTCTGCGAGATGGGCTCGATGGTCACCGACCAAAGAGAAGGGTAAAAGGAATAACATGGAAGATGTACGTGAGATGACCCTATAGGTCCTCTGACCTGAGCCCGCAGTTCACACAGGTAATGGTAACTGAGCTGGCACTGGGGCCAACAGGTGGGAGGAGCTGCACGTCCGCATTCGCACTCCCTCTCATCCACCTGGGATCCCAGGGGTCCCACTGACCTGCGGAGACCCTCCAGCTTTCCTGTTGCCTTTGGCCACTGTGTTCCACAGAATGGAGTTGGCCAAGGTAAGTAGGCTGTAACGTCGGAGAAGGAAACATTCTCCAGTGTCCTTGTGAAAGGCAGTTCCAGACTGTTTACACCCAGAGGATAAATGAGGAACTGGTGCGACCTGTTTGAACAGTCCTTCCCAGCACCCCTGTAATTATAAACCCGCTGGTTTTTAGGCAGAGCCCACTGTCTCTGCTCTGATTCCTGATTACGCAGTTTCTGCCAGGGGATGTCTGCAACTCCAGCCCCAGACTCGTCCTAGCTGACTGAAACCAAGACTTGTGTGACGCTGGATTCTCAGGGCCTGGGGCAGAGGAAAGCCAGAGGAATGATGAGAGCCAGACTCACAGGCAGCCGGGAGGACGGCAGGCAGCAAGGGGCCTCTGGGCCCAGGTGAAGGGCACTGAGGGTAGAAGGGGGTAGGGCGACCCAGATTCCCGGGAGGACGGCAGGACCGGTCGGGCTCCTGGTGAGCCTAAGGCAGGCCTTTTGGTGATTGGGTGGAGGGAGGCGGGAGACTGGTTTCTGGAGGACTCTGGAAAGGAGGAGGACTCCGCTCTCTCCGCCTGATAGGTCCAGCCTGCAGGAACCCCCCCTCCCCCCGCAACCCTGAGGTGCCTGGAAGTTGGGATTCTGCTACCTCTGTGCCGCCCCCATGTGCCACCTGGAGGACAGCGCACTTCCTTTTTCCTGCTTTCCTGCTCTCCTCCCCACTGCTGTGCCCCAGAGTCAGCAGGCTACTCATACCTCCCCTCCAGGGGCTTCACCTTCCTGAACCCCACCGTTCCCTGAGCACAGCACCCTTTCGGATGAAGGCCTGACCCTCAAGATTTTTCACCGTCTGACTGACCCCACCTCGCACACCACTTGCTGTACCCAGTGCCCAGCTCAGTCTCTAGTCACCCCCTGCATTCTGTGGTCCACGTTCTTTTCCTGGTGGACTTCTCCCGGAGCCAGGTCTCCATGCTGTCACACCTTCTTCATTTTGCCAACATTGTCTCTGCCAGGAATCATTTCCCTCACCTCACCTTTAATCCGTCCACTTGTCCTTGAAAATTCAGTCTGGTTGTTGCCTCTAGTATGCCTGCCCCACCCCTCACCCTTCCTTCGGCCAGGTGGGTTCCTGAGGGGAGAGTAGGGGTATCCCCCCCTTGCACCCAGGCACTTGCATGTTGAACATCTGTCTTTAGCACCTTGGTATCTGAGGGGGTGAGTCTGAATCTAGAGGAAGTTAGGAACATAGATGGCTTCAGACCTAGTTTCTAAAATGGGCATTTTATGAACAAATCAATTGATAATCAGGATTGGAAGAGAGCTTGTTTATTTTCAATTCCTACCTAAAGTTATCTGTCATTTGGCCATCTCAAAACAAGCTAGTATTTTGAGAAGCAAGAGAGAAGCTTTTTAATTACAAAACTGATAGAGCAGAAATAGCTAACCATGTATGTCCTGACTTTAATGTATTATCAGTTTATCATATATTTGAAATTAATTTTTCTTGCATTTTACAAAACAGTCATTATACCTCAATTTTAAAAAAGAGAACACACTCTACCAAAGAAGACACATGGATGGCAAATAGGAACAAGAAAAGATGCCCAGTATCATTAGACACTAAGAAAATGCAATTAAAATCACAATGAGATGTTGCTACATACTAAATGGCTAAAATAATTTTTTTTAAAAACCTGATAATACCAAGTGCTAGTGAGAATGCAGAGCAATTAAAACTCTCATACACCGCTGATGGGAATGCAAAGTGGTCCAGCCACTTTGTCTTATAAAGTTAGACATACACTTACCATATAGCAATTCCACTTCTAGGTATTTACCCAAGAGAAATGAAGACATATGTCCACACAAAGACCTATAGGAATTGTTGATATCTTCTTTATTTATAATTGCCCCAAACCAAAAACAATCCAAATGTCCTTAAACAGGATGAAAGGGTAAACAAATTGTGGTGTGTCCAACTTAGCAATAAAATGGAGTGAACTACTGGTACAGGCAACAACGTGGATCGGTCTCGAAAGCACTGTGGTAAGTGACGGAGCCTGTCACAAAAGCCAGGCTGCATACAGTGTGATTCTACTTATCCTGGACATCGTGAGAACGGGACAAAAATCAGATTAGTGGTTGCCAGGGGCTGTGTGGGAGAAGATTGACTGCAAGAGGGTGCAAGGGAACTCTGCGGCGAGGTAGAAGTATTCTGTCCCTTGATATGGTGATGGTTATACACAGTATACATTCATCTGAACTCATCTAAGTTTATACCTGTAAAGGGTGATTTTTATTTTATGTTGACTGTGTCTTATTTTAGAAACACACAGTGGCTCTGCTGTTAGGATGACCGTCAGCGCCCTGCTCATCGAGTGGGAAATCCACAGTGCTCTGCTGCTGTGTGGTTTATGGAGATGGAAACAGTGAAACCTGATGAGTGTCCCCACGTGTGGGCTGAAGTGATGGTCTGTCACAAGCCCATATGTAGCCTTTCACTGAGCAAAGGACAGCAAGGCCGATGTTGCTGGAGCATCTCAGTGCCTGTTGTCACGAGCACTCCCCTTTCCCCTTGGCCCCGGCATTTAAACCTAAAACACGTGCTTCCAGGAACAACCTTCATATTCCTTGCTGCTTTTCAGATTTCAAGAGTTGTCATTTAAATATGAACAGTATCGAGGGAGGGAGATGAAAGAGGGAAGAGATATGGGAACATATCTATATGTATAACTGATTCACTTTGTTATAAAGCAGAAACTAACACACCATTGTAAAGCAATTATACTCCAATAAAGATGTAAATAAATAAATAAATAAGAACAGTATCTATTTGTCGTGAGGTGGATGGACCTAGAGTCCGTCATACAGAGTGAAGTAAGCCAGAAAGAGAAAAATAAATACTGTATGCTAACACATATATATATGGAATCTAAAAAAAAAAGTGGTTCTGAAGAACCTAGAGGCAGGGCAGGAATAAAGATGCAGACATAGAGAATGGACTTGAGGACACGGGGAGGGGGAAGGGTAAGCTGGGACGAAGTGAGAGTGGCATGGACATATATACACTACCAAATGTAAAATAGATAGCTAGTGGGAAGCAGCCGCATAGCACAGGGAGATCAGGTCGGTGCTTTGTGACCACCTAGAGGGGTGGGATAGGGAGGGTGGGGGACGCAAGAGGGAGGAGATATGGGGATATATGTATATGTATAGCTGATTCACTTTGTTATAAAGCAGAAACTAACACACCATTGTAAAGCAATTATACTCCAATAAAGATGTTAAATAAATAAATGAAGCAAATAAATAAATAAGAACAGTATCTATGGTACGTGTTGATGGGCTGTACCAATGTGTACCTTGTTAAGAAATACCCTTTTCTTTTCCCTAAATCTTTTTACAAGGGTTTTGAAAATCAGGCAGGCAGGTTTCTGAAGAGCCAACATATTTTAATATTGATTGCCAGTATGAATATTATTGGCAACAGTGGGATGAAAACCAGATCTACATCGTGGTTTCCTGTCGGCTGTCAAGTCTGTATTGAGCTGTGATTATCTTAGCTCTTCTTGCCACCAGCTCAGCAATACTGAGTTGTGTTTTGTTGGTTATTTTTTTCATCCTGCTGTAAATTTGAAAATGACAGTAAGGCCCTATTTTAAGGGAAGTGAACATGTGATGTCACTTCTAATTGGTTGTGAAATGCTTGCTTTCTCCTTCCTAAAAAGGGGCTGCTGAAGGATGGAGTTGAAAACTCAGGTTCACCTTCTGTGTTTTGGTGAGCTGCTGACCTGCTCTCCTTGCTGGGGGTAGCAGCCAGGCCACGCCTGGGAGGGAGGGGTCTGTGGAGGAAACGATGACTGATCGTGGGGCCTGAGAGCTGTTTGTGCACTTCAGCAAGACTGCTGGAAATCATACCAGACCTCTGGAGAAGCCCACCCAGACTACCTGCCTTCCAGGGATCCTCGCTGTTCCCATGGGAGTGGGGTCATCTCAGCCTGTCCAGAGCTCTGGCCTCAGGGACAGCCCTTCCTGGAGGGACCACAGTCCCCTTTTCTCCCGATGCCCATCTCCATGTGTTCTGTCTCTTTGCAAGGTCTTCCTGCCACTCCACTGTAGCCTCTTCTTCACCTGGCTAACTCAGCACAAGATGGGAGGGACTCAGGCAGTTTGAACTGTTCATAAGTCAGGGTTAAACAGGCTACGTGGCAGAGAGAGGACTGTACCCTTTTCTGTAGAAGTGGGAACTAGTCCTCCATGTTCTCCAGGAGCTTCCAGATTGACTCTAAACGGAGATGAAATATGAGAGTGATTAGCCAGGCAGAGACATTTAGAAACGGAAAAACTGACAAAAAGGTGACTACAGTTTTTGAAGACAGTTGGGAGGAAAGGGTTGAAAATACAGTCGATCATTTTTCTGTCATATTTCCTCCAAGTGCTCCAGTGTCAGCTACATGGTATCCTTTCTAATCAGCAGGTCAATGAATGGAACATATGGAACACTTGGATTTTTCACTCCAAATTAGCCGCTAATATTTTCTCAATTACTCTTTTCAGTTACTCTTTTATTATTTATAATTTAGATAAGCTAACTCTCCTCTCATATGTGAGATAAAGTAATTAAGCCTCACCTTGGCTCTCGTCAAAGCAGATAAGAGTGTGAGCTTTGCCATCGAGACTCCTACCTGGAACCATTTGAAAACCTGCTTTCAGCTGCAGCCCAGCCTCTAGGACTGCGACTATGGGATCTTAGAAAACAATGTAACTTCCCTGAGCCTTGGTTTCCTCATCTTAAGATGGGGACAGTTATTCCTACTCATTAGGGCAGTGGCAATTTTTGGGGTGTAAAACACCTACTGTGGTGCCTGGCATGTGCTCAGAAAGTGGGAAATAGTGTTTGTTGCTCTAATTGGGAAGTAATAATAAGGTAGCATGTGGTGACATCTCAGCAGTAGGCACCTGAAACCTGCTTATTCCAGTAATGCTCAAAAGGCCTTTAGCCAAGAGTCTATAATGCTAATTATAAAATCATTTTAATCTGAGTTACTAAAAAATTATTTTTCTGTTTTTGTTGTTTTTCATCTTTCTAGTTAGACATTACCCACTCTGGGAAGCTGCGTGAGATGCCCTCTGGGTGCCCTCAGCCGCTCGCTTCCCTACATCAGAGCCCTTCCCACTCTGACCTGTCTCCCTCCCTGAACCACAGGTCAGAGCATGGACGCCGGCCGCATGGACATTGAGAAGCTCCGAATCACTGTTTTGCGTGTTTCTGCTAGTGATAAAAACGGGGAGCTGGTCATGTAGCAATGCAGGGTGCCTTTGAAACAGGAGTGGGGCATGAGCACCCAAGAGCCGGGCTGGCGTGGAAGCCGTTTCTGCAGCCGCGGCCCCAGGCCTCACAGCGGGACTCTGTTTCCTAGGTCGGGAACTACAAGCGGACCGTGAAGCGGATCGAGGATGGCCACCGCCTGTGCAGCGACCTCATGAACTGCCTGCACGAGCGGGCACGCATCGAGAAGGCGTATGCGCAGCAGCTCACCGAGTGGGCCCGGCGCTGGAGGCAGCTTGTGGACAAGGGTAGGGAGGCCACCGCACGGGGCGTCTCAGCCCCAGGCGCCCAGGGCGTCTCAGCTCCAGGCGCCCAGGGCAAATTGTCAACCCTTTCTGAGCCAGTTTCCTCTCTTGGAAGATAGGGGCAGGAGTTTGTCTCACAGTTTCGGGGGGCTGTGATTCGTCACCAGCAGCATAGCCTGCATGAGCTTTCCTCCCCTTTCCTGGGGACACAGGACTCCTGTTCTCGAACAGCATCCAAGACTCCCGTGGCAGCTTGTTGTCCAGAGGACGTGCTGCGCTTGCCGAGTTAACAAGGAGCAGCTCCTTCAGGGCCCAGCCTTGAGTAGGCTCCTATCCAGTCAAAGGCCTTGCTGCTCAAGCACCGTGGTTTCTGACACTCAGGCTGTTTATTTGTAAGCTTGGCCAAGTAGTAAGTCAGATAAGACTAGATGGTGACATCTGGCAGGCTTTCTAATACTGAATTTTAACAGGAATAACTACAGGTGTCGTATGATGCAGGCTTTGCCTCCCCTCCCTCCCTAGCAAAAACTCAGGAGATTCTAGAGCTTGGTGACAACGCTGCTGTGGATATGGATTGTGCTCAGAATGCACTTCCCAGCGGTAGAGGGGGAGCTCGATTGATTACAGGATTTCCTGGGACAGAAGTGGGTTAGCGGGGGTTTCTCAGGGTATGTTTTGGGGCAGAGTCTTCCACCATGACTAACTGTCCTCAGGGGAGCCGACCACGGGAAACCAGGCTAGGGCGAGGGACCCCCAGGCGACTTCAGTTGGGTCTAGACCAGCTGCCTGTGTTTCACCTGTTGCTGAAACGGGTTTTCTGTGGAGCTTAGCACAGTGCCATGGTACAGAGTGGGTGCCAGGGAGTGGGGTAGCCATGCTTGGGTGAGGAGTGACTGGGAATGAGCCAGCTCCTTCAGGAAGCAGTAGCTGTTGTTATTTTATTTCCACCTGCCTGAATCCCCTCTTTCAGGATCCAGCTGTCAGCGCCGTCCATTCTGTTGATTCAGAACCTGAGGTTCATAAAGCACTCTTGCCCGCTCACTTTGTGGATCCTGCCACAAGACCTAGGCAGGACAGGGAGCTGCTCGTTTTGTAGACATGAGGGATTAGAGGTTCAGAGGGGCTAATGTTCTATGTTTATTCGCACACGCACACACACACACACTCACCCACCCGCACACACTCACCCACACACCACACGTCTCTGTGTCATTACCCAGCTCCAACAGTCATTGACCCCCGGGAGCGCCTTGAGGGCAGGTGCTGGGTCTTCCCATTTCCGTCCTCAGCTTCTGTCATAGCCCATCTCTCCCTCCATCACCTCACTCAACAAAATGACGGGCCACATTAGGAGTTTTCTTCCTGAGAACAGTGAGTGGGGTGACCCAGGCACCCCCACAGTGCTATCTAGAGAATTCTGTCTGGGCCAGAGTACATTCCTGTCTCCTCCTCTCCTCCCCCAGGACAGGGCTTCCATTCTGCTGAGGAGACAGTCCTTCATTCAACAAGCAGTTCCCAGGGTCCTGCTCTGCATGGAATGAATGGGCCTTGGGAGAACGTGTGGTCCAGTGGAGGGGGAGCCAGGGGCCAGCAGGAGCCAGTGCGGGTGGGCTCCGAGTGGCCTGGCAGAGAGGTCAGCTCATTCCAGAAGGCCCTCCTTCTCTAGCCAACCTTAAGCAAATCAAAACTTCCAAGATGAGGAAACTTGAGTTTTTCAAGAGCTCAGTGACTTTACAGAAAGGAAATGTGTGTAATCCCCCAGTTTCCCTAACAAAATAACAGATCCAGCTTCAGTTCCTTATTCTTTCTTCATCCCAGGAACTGAAAAAGGAACAGCGCTGAGAGAAAAATATCTGAAACAACCAAAAGGAAACCTCTCAGCCGGGCAGCCAGCCTGCCGGCCTAAAACCCCATCCCAACAGCTGAGGGAGGTTAACAGAGGAAATCCCCTCCCCCAGGGCCTGTCTGGGCCCCACAGTGCCGAGTAACCCACCAGCTTCTCTCCTGTGCCAGGGCCTCAGTACGGGACGGTGGAGAAGGCCTGGGTGGCCGTCATGTCCGAGGCAGAGAAGGTGAGCGAGCTGCACCTGGAGGTGAAGGCCTCGCTGATGAATGAGGACTTCGAGAAGATCAAGAACTGGCAGAAGGAGGCCTTTCACAAGCAAATGATGGGAGGTTTTAAGGAGACCAAAGAAGCCGAAGATGGCTTTCGGAAGGCACAGAAGCCCTGGGCCAAGAAGCTGAAAGAGGTGCATCTCTCCTGCAGGCCCCTGCCTGGCCCCCACAGCCTGCTTCTCGCTGGCCAGGCCTCCCACCTGCAGCGCCCCCTCCTGCACTCCCAGGGGTTCCTGCCTCAGCTTCAGGCACAGAATGCTGCAGCTGGCAGCCAAAGGCCCGCGCTCAGGCCCGAAGCCTGTGGTGCCTAACGTTTACCCATGTTCAAGACTCCGAGTGCTTTATGTGCCTCCTTTACATAATCCGTATCAACCCATTTCCCAGTCTTGGAAACAGGATGAGAACCACACACAGGGCGTAGAGCTCAAAACCCAAACTCTCTGTCTCCTTTTTTTTTCCCCCAATAACTCCATGTCATGAACCTTCTGGTCTATCAAGAATATTAAATCGATGCAAACTATTACATTTAGAATGGATAAACACCAAGGTCCTACTGTATAGCAGAGGGAACTATATCCAATCTCCTGGGGTAAACCATAATGGAAAAGAATATTAAAAAAATAACGTGTATCTGTGTAAAACTGAGTCACTTTGCTGTACAACAGAGATTGGAACAACATTGTAAATCAACTATACTTCAAAAAACAAAAGTTAAAAAAAATTAAATCCACAGTTGCCAAAGGTTATCTGAGGTTAAACTATTGTAGAACAGTGCTTCTTAAATTTAAGCAAGCTTGCTAAAACCCAGATTCCCAGGCCCCACCTCCAGATATAATGATTCAGTAGGTCCGAAGTCGGGCCTATGGGACTTTCCTGGTGGTCCAGTGGTTAGGACTCCGTGCTTACATTGATGAGGACCTGGGTTCGATCCCTGGTCGGGGAACTAAGATCCCGCATGCCACGTGGCACCATCAAAAAAAAAAAGTGGGGCCTATTAATGCTCAGTTCTAATGATCTCCCAAGTGATGCCACGCCCACTGGTCTAAGGACTACATTTTGAATAGCACAGTTTCAGAAGACCTGTTGGTAGCACTCAGGAGCTAGTAAGTAATATCCTAGATGGAAAACCCTAGCTCTTAACCACTAACGGTGCCTCCCACAGCCCTGGGAAATTGTCTATTACAGAGACTTAAAAGTCCATTTGGACTAGTAAAAAGGATAATTTTAAATTGTTCTTTCTCTTGTATGGGTTTTTCTCTCAAATTTGCAATGATACTGATATTCATTTTTGTAAAAGTAGCAAATGGAAACCATTGAGTCTCACCCAGCCTTGGCTTGCTGGAGGCTGTCATACCTACCCCCCAGCCTTCAGCACACGAGGACCTGCAGCCTGGTCTGCCCAGGCTCAGGGTGGACATGCCACTTCCCTCCAACCCTACTCCTGCCACTGGCTTTTCTCAGGAGCTGCACTGCCTTCCTCCTTCTCAGAATCACCCGGAACAGACCTCCGTCTTCAGGTTGTAGCAACGGACTTCCCTTCTCTGCTCTGTGCCTTGGCTTTTGTCACGTCTCCTTTCTCGTCCTTCTTGTCTCTGGTCCCATTTGTAATGACACTATCTCCCTCATGAGGCAGTGGTTACAAACTCATCTTTCTTCTCTAGAATGAAGTCTGTGACTTTGGCTCAAGTAAGAAGTGTCTATTAAATTACATATATACACACACATCCATATCTCTATATATACGTGTGTGCGTGTGGAGTGTGCGCATAACCCTGCCTCCCAGCATTACACTCCTCTTGCGTTGGGTTTCCAGCTGCCTGCCGGCTCTTGCCTCAGATCCACACCTCCATCACATGCTTGCTCCATGTCATGTGCGTGGTTTTCTCTAACCGTTCCATGTACCACTCTGCCAGCCCAGACCCACCCAGTGCACCTGCCTCTCCTCCCTGCTTTATTCTCCTCCTTGGCACTTGCCACCTTCTAGTTTACTCTGTACTTGAACTGTTTCTTGGGGTTGCCTCTCCCAGCTAGACGGTAAGCTCCATGAGAGCCCAGGCTCTTTGACTGGCACTGTACCCCTATTGCCTACATGTTTCCTGACAGCAAAGCAGGCGCTCCATCAATAGTTGCTGAATGAACTCCTCTGTTTTACTTGTTGTAATTAATACTGAATATACAGCTTTGTACCTGCTCTTTCCTCTCCTCTTGAGAGCACAAGCACTTCCCACAGTCTGTGTAACCTCCAGCGAGGATTTTGAACTTTAAACGTGGTGTTCAGGAACTCATTCTCCCTGTAGGTGGAAGCAGCAAAGAAAGCCTACCACGCGGCGTGCAAAGAGGAGAAGCTGGCAATATCACGAGAGACCAACAGCAAAGCGGACCCGTCCCTCAACCCTGAACAGCTTAAGAAATTGCAAGACAAAGTAGAAAAATGCAAGCAAGATGTTCTTAAGGTAAATTGTGCACTTTTCTTTACATATTGAGAGCACACGCCTCACCCGTTCACACATCTGGCATGCAGTGTACCTTTGTCGCTGCTTGGTCGGATGCTCGGACAGACGGCTGCCTCAATGAAACACATTCCTGCCCTCGAGGTCACGCCTTACCTTACCAGAGCCATTAGTGCCCACCTCAGGACCAGGGCAGACCCGAGTTCTGGGCAGGCAGGGGCAACGGGTGACTCCTGTGCGTGGGGGACAGGGCAGTGGGGCAGTGGGAGGGAAGAGCTTGTGCAGGACACGAGTTGTGGATGTCAGCAGCGGGGAGCTGATGGGTGCACTGGTTCAGAGGGTTATGAGGACCAGACGGCCTTGCAACGCAGGAAAAGTAAGGCGCTTGGGATGTTGCGGCAGGGAGCCACCGGGAGAAGGTTCGAGAGCCTGGGAGGGGAGGGTTGACGTGAGCAAGGCTCTGGGCCTGTGTCCTCGGCTCCCAGCTTGGCCCCCAGCCCCACCCTCCTCCTTTGCTCTGTTCTAAGGGCTGGGCGGCCGGAGACTGCCCCTGTCAAGGGCCTGCCCTGCTGCAGTGTTCACGGAAGAGAGTCCCAGCCTGGATTTGGAGAAAGAGGTGATGTTAGAGGGGAGGTGTGCTTCAGGAATAGGTCGTGACCCCGAAAGGGGAAACAGGAGTCCCAAGCTGATGTGTTACTACCTGCCCACCTTTTCAGGCCTCAGATGAGCATCACTGAGCCCCAGGGAATTAGGTGGTGTCATCTCTGTTTTGTGACGTAGGAAACGGAGGAACCTCGGAGAGGTTCAGTCAGGTGCCACCCAGTGATGTGAGCGTGGGAGAGCCCGTGCCCTCTCCAGTGCTCTGTCCTCGCATAGCAAGGAGGGTGGGAGACGGGGGTTCATTGCTCAGAGCGAGTGTCAGAATCCCTCGGGGAGAATCCCTCCACGCCTGTCTCTAAGACTGGGCCTGAGCCAGGAATCTGGGGTTGTGGAGCAGCCTGGGGGCCTCCTCCGTGGGATCAGGTGAGGAACCTGGGACCGCCTGCTGAGTGTGGGGGGCACCTGGACTCAAGGAACACAGGCTGGGGGGACTCTAGGGGCTGCCTTCATCAGGTACACAAGGAATTGGGTGCCCAGGAAAGTGCCTAGAGGAGAGATGAGGCATCTCCATACCCAGATGTGTGTGTGTGAAGGAGAGAGTGATGCATGCCTTTCATGTTTTCCAGCCACCCAGAACAGACTCCACCAAACTGATACACTGGCAGAGCAAACCCAGGGCCTGAGGTCAGACGCAAGGCACGTGTCAGGATGACCAGGGCACTTGGTAGAGGGTTCCCTCCCTGCCTCTGTGGTCTGGCCAGTGACCTCGGGGCACGATGGTCCGTGTAGGCTGAGAGCTGGCCTGGAGAGGAGGGCAACTCACTCCCGCTGCCCTTCTTAGCAGTTTCTAAAAACCAGCACTAACTGGCTGCACACGTCCTTCTGTGTTTCTTATTGGCCAGGCAGTGACTGCATCTTGCAGCATCCATCAGAAAGGAACCTCTCACGTTCTGTGCTAAGTGTCACAGTCCACGTGAGGGTGAGGGTTGCCTCTCATTTCACTCCGTGAATATTTATTGGGAACTTTCTCTGTGCTAGCAGTTCCCCGAATGACGATGACCGATGACCGTGCTCTCTACCTGGCCTGTGCTGGGACGGGGCTGCTCGTGAGCACAGGCCGGGTGAAGCCCACCCCCACCCCGCCACCAGGGGTCCAGGGAGGTTACCGAATGGTGGAGGATCCCAAGAAGGGGTTGCTCTGTGTCACTCTGATGGCACCACTGGTGTTTGAACCCACAGCTGCTTGCCTCTGGCCTCTGAGCTCAAGCTGCTGCGAGGCGCCTCGCACGTATAGGCGTGGGCAGTGGATGATGATGCATGACCAGAGCAGCTGTGGAGCCGTGCTCCTGCTGGGGAGGCCCAGACTCTGGCAGGGATGACCTCTTTCTGGGGTCATAGAGGACCCAAGCCCAGCCAAGGCAGGAGGCTTAGAAGAGAACAAGGAACCAAAGATAGCAGGCGAGGGGTGAGGGGCAGAGGTGGGGACTCCGGGGGTGGGCAGGCCTGCTCTCTGGAGGTTGGGGAAGGCTTCAAGAAGAGGGTCTCTTTGGAGCATAAAGGGGAGTCTTCCAGGGCATGAGTCAGAGAAAGTCGTCTGGGAGAGGAGCAGGGGAGGTGGCGAGTAGACTTGGATCCCAAATGGGGGCAGAGAAGCTGCTCTAGAGGTGGCAGGGGCCGGGCCCTGAGGCCAGGACTTGATCTTAAAAGCACGGGGTCCTGCAAAAGCTCAGGGGGGGTTCATTCCTTCCTCAGAAGGCCCCACGCTGTCGTCAGGAACAGAAAAGCAAAGTTCCTAGGTGGCCAGCCCATCCATCCGTGATCAACCCCCATTTTTCAGGGTCTTGATAGTGGAAAAGGCTTGTGATAAATGAGCGGCCCCAGCCCTGCCATCCCTAACTTTACCTTAGGAGGCTACCATCACTTTGATGGTCCCACCAACTATCAAAACCATGTCGGGGTGGGGGGACTTCCCTGGTGGTCCAGTGGCTAAGAGTCTGCGCTCCCAATACAGGGGGCCTGGGTTTAATCCGTGGTCAGCGAACTAGATCCCACAGGCCACAACTAAAAAGATCCCACATACCACAACTAAAAAAAGATCCCGCATGCCGCAACTAAGATCCCATGGGCCACAATTAAGACCCGGTGCGGCCAAATAAATAAATAAATATTTTTAAAAAAAAACAAAAAAAACCATGTGGGGCGCAGGGAAGACTGCATGGGTTTACTGACCCCGGGCACATCCCTGCGAGGTAAACGTGCTAACTTTAGCCATGGCTCTTAGGCTAAAGACATGACACGCTGTCCCTAGACACCCTTGAGAATAGGTCATACCTATATTCATATTTTCTTCCTGGTAAAACCCCTTCTTGAGGACAGTCTGGGGAGGAACAGCTGTGTTGGGGATGTCTTGGGCTGGAGGAAAGGGGACTAGGACTCTTTTGAATGCCTTGGTGCCGCTTGGTGTCCTTGTCTGTCACCTCATTTGAGTATCAGGATACTGTGACGTAGAAGTACTTCGTTTTCTGAGAAGGAAAGCGAGGTTCCCAGAAAACGAGCGGCACAGGCTTTGGCCACGGGTTTGTCTGGCGCTCGGAGCCTTGTGATCTTGCCTTTAAGGTAACTGTCGAGCCACTGCTGCTGTGGGCAAGATCTGAGGCTCAGCCCTTCCCCGTGGGAGAGAGGACACGGGCGAGTGACGTGGGGCTCGAGGCCACGCACACTGGGCTCCAAGTGACCGCCTCTTCCCCAGTGGCTACCTGTTTGGGTCTTACTCCAGCTGAGAGCCCTGGCAGATGCCAGGAGTGTGATTTGCATTTCAGAAGTGGAGGGGCTGGGACTTGAACTTGGAACTCTGTCAGACTCTGGAGCTTGTTCTCTTTGGGCTTTGGAATCTGGGGTGGCTGGGGGACGGAGCAGCTTTCCCCAAGGGCGACATTGGTGGTGGGGAGAGCATCCAAGATGAGCCTGGGGGGGCCTGGCGTGTGGAGTGCAGAGGGCTGTTTCACAGCCAGATTGGGTGGGTGCCCCTCAGGAGCAGAGGTGGGGCGTGAGTCCTCTGGGCAGGAGCTTGCGGGGCAAAGGAAATAGATCGGGTGCTTCTTGGATGTGGGGTCGCCTGAGGAGTAGTCTAGATGCTGATGGATTCAGAAGTGGTGGAGGGGGACAAGGGCCGGGTGATGGACAGGGAGGTGCAGAGCTGGGCTCGCTCGCTCTCGGTCAGAGGCAAGTGGGCTGAGTGGAAGTTAGTCTTCAATTCGTGTGCCTGGACTTTCTCGTAGACCAAAGAGAAGTACGAGAAATCCCTGAAGGAGCTGGGCCAGGGCACACCACAGTACATGGAGGGCATGGAGCAGGTGTTTGAGCAGTGCCAGCAGTTTGAGGAGAAGCGCCTGCGCTTCTTCCGGGAAGTTCTGCTGGAGGTTCAGAAGCACCTAGACCTGTCGAACGTGGCCAGGTAAGTGTCCCTTAGCTGAAAAGCACATCCCAGGGAAGTCAGTGGAAAGTTGCTTTGGAATAAAGATCGGTTGCTGCTCTCCAGCCTTGGGGTGGCAGTGCTTGTCAGAAGGTCTTAAGTTCCCCTGTCCAGGGAGGGCCCTTTGGCCAAGCCTGCCTGTGGCCATGCAGTGTCCTGCTGCCTGGGACAACTGCTCCCTGGCCTGAGTCGGATGGCCGCCTGCCACTCTCTGCCAGCTCTGGGTGCAGTCCTCTGCATCTGGGCAGGAAGGGAGGGCCGCGGCTTGGACCCACCACAGTTGCACGTTTGAAATCAACCCGGGAGCAAGTCGAGCAGTTCCGGGGCTGGCACACCCTGCCCCCGGGATGGCCTTTCTTTGAGGACCTTTACGAGGTCTTTTCAATCCAGAGCAGCTGGCTGCCAGCTTGTTCCTTGACTTCCAGTGGTTCTGGGCCTCAGGCAGCACAGACCCTCAGAGACTCGGTTCTGAAAGGAGACGTGGAGGCTGTGATATTCCTTCCATACTTTCCTTGTCTTTGGTCCCATGACACCTTCGTCAGGGCAGAGGCCTGTGCTAACCCTGGACCTAGACTTCTGTCATCCACATAGCAGAGCCATTTAGAAATGATTCACAAGTTAAAGCTTGTCGTGAATAGGAAATTACATTCCTTTTGTCTCCTTCTAATAGGAAAAACATCAAAAGCAACAGTTACTCAGCTCCTCTGCCAACAACTAATGGATCCTTATGAGTGTCTGTGAAGGAGGGGCATTATTCCCCATCTTGCTGATGAGGGAGCAGGCTGGCGTGGTTAAGGGACTTGCCCAAGGCTGCACCGCTGGCTGGGGCAGGGCTGGGGCTGCCAGGCTCTTCTGCGGGTGGAGTAACTCCCATCGTGTGAGGGCTTGTCGTCGGTTGATGTGCCTTGCTTCCCTTAGTCCTCCAAGCCACCCTGGGGAGGAGATGGTGTAGTAGTGTTCTGGGGCTGCCGTAATGAAACACCCAAACCTGGGCAGCCCACAGCAACAGAGATTTCTTCTCTTGCGCTTCTGCAGTCAAGGTGTCAGCGGGGCCTCACTCCCTCTGATGGCTCTGCTGTAGGGGAGGACTCTTCCTTGCCTCTTCCAGCTTTTGGTGTTTGGGGTCAATCCTTGGCCTTCCTTGACTTGTAGACAAGACACATCACTCCAGTCACATGGCCGTCTTCTGTGTCTTCACATTGTCTTCCCTCTGTCTCTGTACCCAAATTTCCCCCTTTTTATAAAAAGGTGGTTTTTTAATTTACAGATTACCTCTGTAAAGATCCTATTTCCCAATAAGGTCCCATTCCGTGGTACCGGGGCCTAGGACTCCAACATTATCTTTTTTGGAAGACACAGTTTACCCCATAACAGGTGGTATTATGCACACTCAGCGGAGGAAGACACTGAGGCCAGGCCCAGAGAGGGTAACTGACTTGCTAGCCATACAGCCTAGAAGTGAAAACACCAGGACCCGCAGTGGTCATACTCCTATCTGACATGGTCAGCTTCCTAGGGAGGCGAGCTGCTCTGAGCGGTCAAGCAGAAGCAGGAGTCCCCCCAGGTGGCTCGTGGGGTGTGCAGCCACCACAGCACTGGCCAATCTTCGTTTACTGTTTTTGCACAGCTGCGTGTAAACCTTCCTGCTTTTTTGAAGGGATGAGGGGGAGCTTTCTGACACTGAATTCTGGACCTGGTTAAATGGGACCACACAGATTGGTGGCCCATGTGGCCCAGATGCCAACACCTTTTGTATTATCTGACACAGAGCAAAGCCAGGTTGTTGCCACCTGGTTTGATTTGTCAGAAGCTGAAGCTATGGCTTCCACGCCATGGTTGTTGTTTGTCCGATTCTGTGTGCATCACGGCCAGATGACCGTCCAGCTGAGCCAGGGCAAGGGTCTGATCTGCCCTGTGAAGTCGACTCTCGTGCGGCTGCAGACCATGGCGCCAGCTCTAGGCAGGCCCTGGGCGAGGCTGAGGGCTGGCCTTCCCGTCCTTCGAAAAGAGTCACGCTTCTGTCTCTGATTTAGCTACAAAAACATTTACCGAGACCTGGAGCAGAGCATCAAAGTTGCCGATGCGGTGGAGGACCTGAGGTGGTTCAGAGCCAACCACGGGCCAGGCATGTCCATGAACTGGCCACAGTTTGAGGTAAGAGGAGGCTCTACCTGTGACCTGTTGGCCTGGGAGGGGCCTAGGCTCACAGGGTCGAGTCATACACCGTTCTTTCTCCATCCAACTCAGAGCTGGCCTGTGCCCTGTTTATGTGGCAGCCTTTACACATGGCAACCCTAGAAACCAAGTGGATGTTTAATGTTCTGGGGGCTTCAGGATTACCAAAGGGCCTTCTGAATCCCTGGTGAAGATGCAATTATGTTCTTTGTAATTGAGAACTTTGATGGTCACTTGTTGACCATCTGGCATTCCCTTCGTGGTGAGTCCCAGGAGTTGCAGGAGTTACAGTTCCCTGCTCAACCCTGCGAGATGGCCAGGGAAGGAGTGGCCACAGTGCATTCCAGGCCTGGTGGGCCAAGAGCACCAGCTTAGCAGCCTCTGGTCCAGGACAAGAGGGGAGCATGGTCTCAGTGTGTAGCTGTTTTTACCCTTCACATGAGGGCTTTTCCTTATCTTCTTATATAAATTCAACCAACTTTGGTGTAGGATTAACTTTCTTCTTTTCCCATTTTCATGGGTCCAAGCTGTCCAGTATCTTTACATGCAAAATTCAAGGGCCTGGGGATCTCAAGGCTCTTCCAGCCCTAGAATTGGGTCCCCAGGCCCCACCTGGCCTCCTGTTGATAGCAGAGAAGGCAGTGGCCACAAGTCCCACCACCCTGTTCTCTGAGGGAAAGGATTCTCCCCACCTCGTGGCGAAGCAGGGGCTGGGAAGGGCCCCACAGTGCCATGGCTGCTGCCTCCCCTGGGGAGGATGCTGGAGGCAGCCCCCTCTGCCTTGGGCTCCAACCACCTGGCCCCACTGACTCGGTAGCGGCTGGAGTCCAGGCTGCACTCAGATCCTGCCTCAGCACTTACTAGCTGTGGGATGCTGAGCAAGTCATCTGCCCTTTTTGTGACTCAGTTTTCCCATGTGTAAAACAGGGATGACAACAGCCCCGATCTTCTTGGAGGCTGGAGGTTCAGTGACCTGGTCCATACTGGGTATTGCCCCTGGGCCCACCACACAGAAGCTTGTTTGGCCCCGTCCCGGCCTACAGTTTTTTCAGTCCGCATCCCTGTGCCTCTGTTTTCTGGAGTTTCTCAAGAAAGCTTCTCCAGATGACAGTGTGGGTCCCTGGAGCTGAGCATTCCCCCTGCACTGCCTTTAGGACACCGGCTCCCAACAGGGACCAAGAGCAGAGGCCCAGGGCCTTCCCAGGTGGAAGTGGACCTAGAGGAGACAGCACAGCCCGACTTCTCCTCCCCCTAGTGATGGCACACGGGCAAGAAGCGAGTTGGTGATGGGACTTGTGCACACACCTGGATTCTCCTCTGCGGGGAGTGTTTGCTGCTCTCAGGAGAGGCTCAGGAAACCCTCTGTGACATGTACCCCCTCCAACCCCCAGGTCCCTTAGGGTTGTTCGTCCCTACCCAGAGAACAGAATGGTCTGGAAAGGAAGACTTGACAGGCAGTCTTGCTGGGGTGGGTGTCCTGGCCAGAGCCCATGGTGGCCCTTCTCTCTGTGGGTCCCACGGGCCGGGAACCCATGCCTGCATGTGTTGCATGCTTGCAGCTCTTACAGGATCATGCTTCCTTTCTCTAATGAAATTATTTGTTTTTATTTTCCATGCCACAAGGATGAAGTAAGTTCCTATTTTATGGCTAACTTATTGAATTCCAAACCTCTTGCAGTGTGTGTTCAGCCCAGGTGTGTCTGTGTGTGGCATCTGCAGCCTGATTCTGACAGGTTAAAGAACCGTGGCCACAGTGTAGCCCAGGCTGTTTTGTTGTCCAAGTTAATAGCGGACCCTTCCCTTCAGAGTTGGCCTGGTGTTGATCACATCGGCCCTTGGAAGCCACCCCATTAGGACGGATTTATATTTCAAAAGGTCCTATTTGCAGGGCAGAAATAGAGACACAGACGTAGAGAACAAACATATGGACACCAAGGGGGGAAAGTGGGGGGCGGGTGGTGGTGGTGGTGGTGGTGGTATGAATTGGGAGATTGGGATTGACATATATACACTAATATGTATAAAATAGATGACTAATAAGAACCTGCTGTGTAAAAAATAAATAAAATTCAAAAAACATTTTTTAAAAAGGTCACTATGGGGATTCTGAGTTCCAGTTGAGTTCTCAGTCAGCTTATTTCAGTTAAGAAAATAATTAACAAATAAATAGGTGACTTAAGTTTGGGGTTGAGGGCCTAGGTCTGCCACCAACTCTGCATGGGCAAGTCACTTTTCTTTGTGGGCGTTGGTTTCCTCATCTGACAAATTGGCAGGTTAGACTTGAATGTTTCTAAGGTGGCTTCTAGCCTTGAAATTCCATAACTACACATGAGCAAAGCTCATGACTCAAAGCACAGCTCAAAGTCATCCCAAATATTAATTCAGATAAAGCTGTTGGATAATGGGTAGAAATGGGGCAGGGGAGAGTTCATTAAATGTGCACACATGCTTTTCTCCCAGTGTTTTCAGTGCAGTTGATAAAAGCCTGTTCACGTGCTGGGAAAATAGTGACTCTCTGGGGAGGCAAACACTGCTTGGCTTTGTTAGCTAGCCCCCAGCACGCTGCTCAGATGGGGGAGGACATTCTGGGCAGGGAAGGGCACTGCTCCTTGGAGACTTGAGTGGCTGGGTTGCCCCTGCAGTGATGCGGGAGCTCCCCTGGGCCCCTGATTTTGTTTGCACCCAGGGCCCATTTCCCACACTGCAGGCTTGCTCAGGCCCCCATGCCCAGCTCTCTTGCCCTGCTGACGGTTCAGGGCACGGATGAGAGAGTCTTCAGCACTGAATGCCAAGCCCCTCGGAGGGTGGGCTCTGTCTCCTTTGGAAGCGCGAGGAAACCTGGCGAGGCCTCTGGCTGCTGCTGCGGGCCTGAGGGGGTCCGGAAGCTGAGTGCCACAGGGACAGGGGTTGGATGGGGAGGCTCCCTGGGACTGGAATGCAGGATCCCCGAGTGTCGGCTCCAGTCTTCTTATCATTCATCCGTCCCTGCAGGCTGGGCCTGGTGCTGACCTCCAGGCCCCCTGAGGAGTCCACACTTTGCACAGTGAGGAGGGGTCAGTGGTAGGTGTCATGAGCCCGGGGTCTGCTGGGTAACAAGGGAGAGCAGAGGCAGCAAGGGTAGATGCCACTAACTGTGCGGGGCAGGCCACTGGCTCAGTGGCCGGTGTTTTAGACTGATGTGGCCTCAAACAAATGAAATTCCTGATTTCTCTCCCTCGGCACCCGTTGCTCAGGAGTGGTCTGCAGACCTGAATCGAACTCTCAGCCGGAGAGAGAAGAAGAAGACTGCTGATGGTGTGACCCTGACGGGCATCAACCAGACCGGGGACCAGGCTCTGCAGAACAAGCCCAGCAGGTGGGCACTGGGGCGGCCTCAATCCCTGGAAAGGTCCCCTTGGTCCTCTGCATGGGCTGGGACGCCCCCACCTGGAACACCGGGAGACTCCCCAATGGGGCCTCGCAGGGAGCCCCAGGGCCATCTTTCCAGACACTCCCGGGCTGCCTGCCCTCTGCTGGGCAGTGGCCCAAGGTCATCTCTGGAGAGAATCATCAGTCCACCTGGTGCCAGAGCTGCAGAAAGATCCAGAGGGGGAGCCTTTGCCACAAATGTGCTTTGGGCCCCAAATGAGGGGAAGAACTTATGTTAGGTGCTGGTCATTATGTGTCCCCAGTGGTGCACACGGGCAGGTGGAGGTCACTGTCGGTGGGGTCCTTCAAGAGGGTTCAGGTGTCCTGGCCAGGTTTGTACTTACTTCCCGTGCCGTATGCAGGTGCCTGATTCGGGGGTGGGGCATTGTCAAGTGCCCCCTTTTTCAAATTACCTCTTTGCTGAGAGCACTGGTTATTTCTGACCTCATTGTTTGCTAAAACTGAGTTTGGATCAAAGAGGTGGCACTGAGGTCCTTTAGAACCTCCTGGAAAGTGTGTGCCAGGTGAGGCCACAGAGTTCCCAGCAGATAGTGTTGCTGTCCTCTGCAGAGCTGAGGCTGCCCTGCAGGCCCTGGGCCCAGAGGCCTCCACGGAATGCTGGGTGATAACACACCTCAGGCTCGTGGCTTCCTAGGAAGAGTCAGCGCAGGTTCCACAGGCCTTTCTGTAGCCCTGGGCACTGAAGCCCCCGCCCAGTCTCCCTGGGCTGACATGGCCACTTGTCATTCAGCTGCTGTGCCACCATCTGGGCAGGTGGGCCTGATTAAGTGACTGCAGCAGTGAGCACCGTGCCAGGGGTCAGGCCAGCACCTGTGTGACTATGGGCAGGGTGGGGCGGCCTAGGCTGGCCAGGGCTGCTGCACAAATTCAGCTGCCCAGCACCAACCCCCTTTCAGGTCAGCTGGAGAAAGGTGCCGAAGAGGGAGGAGGGCCTGGTGGTCTTAGACATGTGGCCCGGATGTAGGCAGCAGGCAGGCATAGGCCCAGTGCCTCTTGCCTGGCCTGAAACCAGTGAGGCAGTTGCCGGCCACTTGGGGTCACTCTGGTGGCATTTGAAGCATTTCCTTGCCTACCCTCCCCCTCTCTGACTGAGCCATCCCCCCAGCACTTTGTGGGCCCGCTCCGTGCCGCCCTGGCTTGGGAGGTGGTGCTGGCATGGGGAGCCCTGCCCTGTAGCTCAGTGGTGCGGTTCTTCAGCTCAGAGTTCTACAGTGGGGTGCGTGGGCTCTCGGGGGCCTGTCTTATCTCTACCGTCTTGTTCTACGCTCTGCATTTCATCACCTGGCTGTCAGCACTCAGGCCAGGCTGGGGTCAAATTTCTCTCTGGTCCCCTCTGGGCCTGGCACACAGTAGGCAGTTGATACAGTTAAGCAGATGGATTTTCCCTCTCTGGAGCACAAAAGGGGTCCTTTCTTCCCAGAAAGGGCTATTCAGCAGGCTTTGCTTCCGATTTTGGAAGTTGCAGACCCAGAAGAACCAGGGCGGAGGCTGTTGGGCCCTTTTGTAGTCAGAAGGAGAGGGTACGCTGCTCTGTGGGGTCTGGAGAGCTCCGGGAGCCTCCCTCCTGCTCTCGGCAGGGCTCTGAGCCTCCCCGGCTGTCACCCTCGCCAGGCTGAGCCCCACAGGCTGGCGGCTGCCAACTCTCAGCAGAGAGCCAGGTGGGGCGGACTATGGAGAGAACCCCTGAGCCCAGAAGCACTTTGCTCCAGCGAAAGCCTGTGCCCACCTCAGGGCTCCTGTTCAGGATAGACTGTGTTCAGACACAAGGAGGGCAAAGGGAAACCTTGTTCTCTCTTAGACACTTAAAGCGCAATTAACGGCCAAAGCGTTGCCAAGTGTTTTGCTAAAACAGGCTTTCTGCGCAAACAACATATTCCTCCTATTTGACGGGGAGCCGATTTGTCCCTTCAAACCCTGGCCCTGTGATCCTGCAGCTGGGAGCACCCGGGACCTTGGGGGCCACCGAGTTGGGGTCCCCTGAAAGCTCTCTCTCTCCCCGTAGCGACTTTAGTGTCCCGAGCAACAGCGCACGGTCAGCGCAGTCACTGTCCAGCTACAACCCCTTCGAGGACGAGGACGACACGGGGAGCACCGTCAGTGAGAAGGAGGACATTAAGGCCAAAAAGTTGGTGAACAAACGTTTCCCTCTGGTTTCCACCTCGCTCCTTTGTCTCTCCTCTCTGTCCAGGGTCTCACCCCCTCGGCACTCAAAGCAATGCATGAGGCCTGCAGGAGGTGGCCCGGCTGCCAGCTGGTGGACGGTCTCTGGCTTCTCGATCTCTTAGGGAGGGAGGCACCAATTAACAAGCTGTGGTTGCTTTTTCTCTGCCCTCTGTTAACCCATGTCAAGGTCCCGGCACACCAGCACAGGAAGATGGGCATGCCGGGCGGCCCCGCAGGGAGCCTGCCCACGCAGGGCTGCTGAGGGGGCTGTGATCCTGCAGAAGGGGTCCCAGCCCAGCCCCAGGGCTCCCTCGGCTGCCTGGGCGGGGACCAAGGCTCCAGGCAGGGCTTCAGGCCTCTGCCAACCCCATGCTCAGGGCCCTTGGGTCAACCCTTTCTTGCAGTGTGAGCAGCTACGAGAAGACCCAGAGCTACCCCACGGACTGGTCAGACGATGAGTCTAACAACCCGTTCTCCTCCACGGACGCCAACGGGGACTCAAATCCATTTGACGAGGACACACCCTCGGGGACGGAAGTGCGGGTCCGGGCCCTTTACGACTACGAAGGGCAGGAGCACGATGAGCTGAGCTTCAAGGCTGGTAGGTGGCCCTCCCGGCTGGCATCTGGGGCGAGTGCTTCCAGCCTGCTGGGGGAGGTTGTTGTTTTTTAAGTCTGCTAAAATTTCCTGCTAGTTTCATTTGTGTGTTCGCCAATCCACCCCCCATTTTAAAAGTAGCAGATGGGGCTTCCCTGGTGGCGCGGTAGTTGAGAATCCGCCTGCCAATGCAGGGGACAAGGGTTCAAGCCCTGGTCCGGGAAGATCCCACATGTTGTGGAGCAACTAAGCCCGTGCGCCACAACTACAGAAGCCTGCTTGCCTAGAGTCCATGCTCCGCAACAAGAGAAGCCACCGCAATGAGAAGCCCACACACCGCAATGAAGAGTAGCCCCCACTCTCCGCAGCTAGAGAAAGCACGCACGCAGCAAGGAAGACCCAATGCAGCCAAAAATAAATAAATAATTAAAATAAATAAATTGAAAAAAAAAGGTAGCAGATGCTCAACACCAAAGCTTAGAAGACAGCGAGGTGCCCATGTGCCTTTGCCCAAGATGCTGCCTCAGCAGGGCTAAGGCCTGTGCACAGGAGATGCTGATCACCAGGCTCTCTGGAAGCAGCTGCCCTATGGGTCCCCAAGGGAAGCCTTTCTCCAGAGGCCCACAGCTGGCAGAGGAGCCCAGACCGCAGAATAGCAGGCAGCATGTCCGTGGGGCTGCAGAGCCTCATCTTGGGGCAGTGCTTCTCACACTCTTCCTGCAGCCATGCTGTGTGCACACCTACCACCAACACACCTTTGCTGCCAGTAGCTGAAACCCCGGTTTTATAGACCAGTCTGGATCCTGATTGTATGAGCTCTGTGGGTGGAGATTTTCTGTCCTGTCCTTTTTTTTTTTTTAATGCTGGTTGTAGTTCACCAAATGGGTTGCAGCCCTCCAGTTGAAGAGCACTACCTTAGTGCCTGTCCAGAGACGCTTGATCGGCCTGTGCCAAGTGGGCCCAAAGGGAGCCAAGTTCCTTCCTTCTGCCTTGCCCCTCCTCAAAGCCAGCCCAAATTCAGCATCCATCCCTCCAGGGCAGGGGCTGTGCTGGGCCCTGACTCAACCAGCACAGGCTAAAGTGTGCCCTCCATGCTCCATCTCTGGGACGGACCCTCACTTCTGACCCCACCCCACACCGGCTGGGGCTGTGTCCGGAAGCCCTTCTCTCTGCACTCAGCAGGCCGGCCAGCTCTCCCCAGACACTCGACCCCAGGGTTGGTCATTGGGTGCCTCTGGTTGTAGAAAGTTCTTTTCTTTTTTTTTTTTTTAATTTATTTAATTTATTTATTTTTGGCTGCGCTGGGTCTTCGTTGCTGTGCGCAGGCTTTCTCTAGTTTTGGTGAGCCAGGGCTACTCTTCATTGTGGTGCACAGGCTTCTCATTGCGGTGGCTTCTCTTGTTGCGGAGGACGGGCTCTAGGTGCGTGGGCTTCAGTAGTTGTGGCACTTGGGCTCAGTAGTTGTGGCTTGCGGGCTTAGTTGCTCCACGGCATGTGGGATCTTCCCAGACCAGGGCTCGAATCCATGTCCCCTGCATTGGCAGGCGGATTCTTAACCACTGCACCACCAGGGAAGCCCTGGATGTAGAAAGTTCTTACGTGTCTTTTTTTTTTTTTTTTTTCTGTACGCGGGCCTCTCACTGTTGTGGCCTCTCCCGTTGTGTAGCACAGGCTCCGGACGCACAGGCTTAGCGGCCATGGCTCACGGGCCTAGACGCTCTGCGGCATGTGGTATCTTCCGGACCGGGGCACGAACCCGTGTCCCCTGCATCAGCAGGCAGACTCTCAACCACGGTGCCACCAGGGAAGCCCCTCTTACGTGTCTTTAAACACCTTTGTTGAGTTTTCTTTTCTTTTCTTTTTTTTTGGTGGGGTGGGGGGGTGTGCCTTGAAACTTGCGGGATCTTAGTTCCCTGATCAGGGATCGAACCCACACCCCCTGTAGTGGAAGGGTAGAGTCCCAACCCCTGGACCACCAGGGAATTACCTCGAGTTTTCTGACATCTTTGGTTGGGGTTGTTTCCCCCCTGCTTTGTTTGTTGATTGATTGATTTTTAATTTCTCATTCTTTCTAAATCTTTCTTTTTCTCATTTGGCCCCACTGTAGAGCTTGTGGGATCTTAGTTCCCTGACCAGGGATTGAACCTGGTCTCCGGCAGTGAAAGCGCCAAGTCCTAACCACTGGACTGCCAGGGAATTCCCTCTAAATTTTACCTATTGGATTAGTCAGCAGTTTTATAGATTTAAAATGTTTCCTTCTGTTCCCAGTGAATTACCAAAAGCAAACTGAAATGAATGTTTCTAGTCACTGGTTTACATTTCCACAACTTGGAAGGTTCCTATTAGTTTCGTCTGTTTTCTGTGTTATTTTTCTTTTCCCCGACGTGACATTAGTTCCCGGCCCATACTGCTTCCTCTGTCTTAAGCACGCTCTGGCCGCTCTCCACTTCTCTGGGCCTTGGGAGCCTGCAGAGTCTTCACTTGGTGCACTTTTCACCACGTGACAGCATAATAGAGCTGGTGCCCCGTCGGCTCCGGGCAGCCTCGCTCATCAGGGTCTGATGGGAGAAACACCAGTCGTCAGTGTCGCCCCTGCCAGGGGCCCACGGGGGCACCTGGGGGTGGGCGAAGATGAGGTTTACCGCTCAGCACGCCACACCTCGGCCCCCTGCATTCGCTCCTGATGTTGCCAAGCCAGACTTGCATGAGCACGGGTGCTGACAGAAGCGGGTCAGGTGCACAGCAGCGGGCAGAGCCATCTCGCTCATGGGAGTAATGGCAGCCCCCGTTTACCGAATGCTCGCTACGTGGACCCAGGGCCCTTTTGTGTTTTAACACTTAGTCCTCACAGTGCCCCCCCACCCTTCCCCCGGTCCACAGATGAGGCAGCTAGCTCCAGGGATGGGGCCTTGGCCAGGTCTCCCAGCAGCCCAGGTATTGGCCCCCCAGGCATCTGGATCAGTATTGCTGCTACACAAAATAAGGAGTCAGGGAAATGTTGCTAAACAAGGCTTAATTGCCTGAGGGAAAAAAATGCAACTGACCCTGAAAAATGGACCAAAATGCCAACAGGAAATACAAAGCTGCAAAGTGACCAATAAGGACAGGCCTCAGCTGGCCTGTCTTCTGCCAGTCCCCACAGCCATCTCTGCAAGGTGGTCACCGGCCAGAGCTCCTTCCTGTCCCCTGGTCTGGGCTGCTCTGTCTGTCCTGAACAGGAAAATGCCACGCCTGGACCTCCCTCCACCTCAGCCCTGACCACACCTTTGGTCCTTGTCCCCTGGCCTGTCTCCTTGAGGAACCAGGGCTCCATCTGTCCCTCTCTCGTGTCTGTATCTCCTTCACCACCCAGGGCCTTGGTGTGATGTAGAGGTTCCTTCATGCTTGAACAAACAAAAGATAAATCAAACTGCACTAACACAGAGCCATGGGGAGATTCCAGAACCGTGCCGACACTCTCAGTGTTGGGAGGGGTTGATTTCCTTAAGTCAGAGGACAAATGTTGTGAGCTAGCTGCTGGGGATAGAATAATGGGTCCCCAACGCTCCCACAGCCTGCAGTCTAGACACACATTAAATGAAGGCACCAAGACCATGGCAACGAGTGCTGGAGGAGATACAAGAAGATCAGGCGGGCCAGGGCCCAAGGGAAGGAAGGATGGCAGTACAGGGCTGTGAGGGAGGTGGCACAGACCCTGTGAAAGGATTCCTCTGACCTGGCCTGGGACAGTCAGGGAGGCAAAAGTCCTGCAGCGTTTAATTCTGCAGTCTCTGTGGGAGCCCCGCTGGCAACTGAGAACAGCTTGCTTTCGGATCACTGTGTGAAAGACCTGGGTCTTTAGATCTCTCAGAGGCCCCCATGACGAAACACGAAACCTCAGATGCAACTTGATAGAGAAAGAGCCAGGCCCTCGGGCCACGTTGCCCCCAGGAGAATGCCTGCCCCTCCCACCCAAGTTAGGGACCCTCTGTGGGCCCAGGGTGGGGGCTAAAACATGAGGGTGATTCTCTGACCCTGTGGTCACCAAGACCGCTTCCTTTCTGTCTTGCAGGGGATGAGCTGACCAAGATAGAGGATGAGGATGAGCAGGGCTGGTGCAAGGGACGGTTGGACAACGGACAGGTTGGCCTGTACCCAGCGAATTACGTCGAGGCGATCCAGTGACGGGCTGGTGGGCTGGCTGGCGGAGGGGTGGAGGTGGAGGTCCCAGGGGCTCTGTTAGCCATTGGCCCCGGGCTCTGGTGCCTCCAGCCAGCTGTGTGGGCATCCACTCCTTTTCCTGCAAAAGATGATGGTTCCATTGCTCTTGGCTTCATGGTGTCTCTTGAAGGCAGACAAGCTGGTCCTTTTACCTGGGACTCGGCACCCTTTCCACAGTGCAAATGGAGAGATCTGAGCACAGGAAGATGCAGTACAACAGAAATCGCCGGGACCCTCCCCTGCCCCCGCTCCCCCACTCGCTGTGTGTTGGCTTATCATGGATCTGTATATTCTTGACCTTGTCTTTCCTCCTCTCCTCCAAGTCCATGGTAATGGTGGGTTACACTGATTCTGGTTCCACTGATTACTTTCTCTGACGAGTCCCATCACCTGCAACTTAGATGAACAAACTTACATGCCATTTTCTGAGGGAGGACTTTGAGGTTTTTAATTTAAAGGCTGTGTACAGTTACTTTTTTATATACATGTTCTTCCATTCATTTATACTTAAATTATGGCATAGATGGATGTACACCAGTCTTAAGGAAATATCTCCATTTCCATGTCGTACTGTTAATCAACCATGCCACTGCCTGGGGCAAGCTGCGAGAGCCAGTAGCTCATCTGGACAGACAATGTTTGAGACAAGAGATTGCAGTAGAAAGATGGGAACACATGGCTGGATTCCTGTTGTGAATGCTTGTCCACATTTGGGGCATCCAAATATGACTTTCGCAAATAACCTTATGTAGAACTCTCTAAAGTCACCATATTTAAAAACTGTTTTCACTCTGTGCTTAAAACTTCACTCATGCAAATTAACAATTTTATCAGTGATTTGAAAGGTTAAAAAATAAGAAGACTAACTTTTCAAGTGAATGCATCTATAGTTAAGATGCTTTATGTTAGACTGTCATGTCTTGGTGTATATCTGTATATATTATTTGATATTCAGAGAATCTAAAGAGCTCGTCTACTGTGTTAATGAGATTTAACAGCTTTTGACAGTGGGTTTAATTTGTAAACTGCTTAAAGACCGTGGCATTTGGGCACAGGCCTGGCTGGTCAGCTGAGACCCTCCGGGCTCGGGCCCTGGGCCTCTCTGAAGTGGAGCCTGCTGTAGGGAAGTCTGTCCTCACTGGCTAGCTGTGGGTCCAACTTCTAACTAGCCTTAGTCCTTTCTGTAGCAGAACACTGTACAAACCTCCCGTGTCTTTCCAGCAGTTGAAGATTTCACTGTCATCTGTATTCCTCGTGAGCAAACAAAAGCTGGGTCTCACCCCCCTAGCACAAGGGTCTCTTCTCAGTATCCTTAGTCATCAGGGAGCAGGCGTGCTGGGGCCGGAAGCTACACTGTAATCATGGGGCAGGGGAGGGAGGGATAACCTTTATTTTGTGTAACTCAGACATTGGAGAAGTGGCTGCTGCCATCACAAGCTATGCATTTTATTCAGTGTTTCCAGTGAGCTTGATGTCTTGCTTGGAAAATGGATGTGTGTCTGTCTGTCATGAACACTTACCAGCAGAAATCCTCATTCCTTTGCTACAGATGTACCAAAAATTGTCACGTCTTTTCAGTTTAGGTGTTTCTTTAAACGCATAGTATTTTAGGAAAAAAATCAATAAACAGTTGATCTCGTGAGTATGACAGTCTCTGTGCTGTGCGTGTGCCGCATGCTCTCATCAGCTGGTGGACGTGTCTTCACTGGCGTTTATGCACCAGCTCTGGAGCCAGGCAAGATCCCAGGTACAAGACCACTGCCCAGGGGGCCGTGTCCCTGTCCCACTGCCCCTGCCAAGCTAGAGGTTGGGGAATTGAGGCACCGGAGCCCCTTGCAGTTCTTCTCTCCCCCAAACCTGCCGCTGTGTGGCCTAGGCTCCCCCTGTGTGGGCAGCAGGCCTCCCTGCCCACTCCCCAAGGCCCAAATAGCAGGACCAGCCCAGAGACCACTCATCACCCGAGCTTCCCTCAACGTATTTCCTGAGCACCCGCTGTGCACTGAGCCCTCTCTACTTATCTGCAAGGAACATGCCCATCTCCAAACACGCTGTGAGTGAGATGAGTCTCCCCGTTTCCATTTTACAGAGAAAGAAGCAGAGGCTCCAAGAGCCAGGCTCACCCCAGGAGTCCCCGCTGGCCTGTGGCACCGAGTAAGATCCCTGAAGAGCCCTCCACCCTCACCCTCGGGGTGACCGGAGTCGGAAGGAGGCCAGGGCAAGGCGGGAAAGGAGAGGTGTGAGGGCTGCTGGACTCACTGACGTCGGTCAGGCTGCCAGAGAAGTGCCCCATCTGGGCACCAGGCCCTCACAGGGGTGCAGGAGTGAGGGGGTAGCCGCCACGGCAGGTTAACTTTGCCAGCTCATTAAGGGCCAAGGATGAATCTGTCATCTGCCACCTGGTCTGATGGTGATGGGGCCCCCGCTCTCCACTTCTGAGGAGAAGCTGGAGCCCATCGCAGCTGCCCGCTGCCCAGGGCAGTCACCAGCTTCTGCCTCGCCAGCCCCAGGCTCCTCCGAGAGACAAGCTGGGCCAGAGCAGAAGGGAGGGGTCAGAGCAGGCACCCAGTCCCGTCTCCTGAGCTGGGCCTGCTGGGCTTTTGGTGAGCTCGTGTACTGTGATGCCAGCGCATGGGGGAGGCTGGAGTCACCCCACTTTGCAGAAGACACAGAAGGTCTGGAAATTCAAGTCCAGTGACTTGCCCAAGGTCCTGTGACCGAACCGTGATTCAAACCCACATCTGCAGGACTCTCGAGGGCAAGCCCGTCCTCGCTTTCTCCACTGGCGGATAAAGAACAAGGTGGGTAAGCAGGAGGAACCCTCAAAAGTCAGGCCGAAACAGCCGCTGCTCGGCGAGGCCCTTTTCTCAGTTTCCTGTATCCTCAGAGCTCCTGCGAGGAAGCCTGAAGGGCCCACACTGCCCACCTATCCTCTCCCGGCCCGGCCCTCGGGGTGAGCCTGTAAGCCTTAACTCGCTCCTGGGCCTCATCTTCTCAGGCAAGTGTGATACCTGCCTCCCGGGTGGGGGTTAGGATAAAGGGGTGAAAGGCCACAGGTGCTCGGGAGATGATAACTTTTGCCATGATTATGCGTGACACCTCACCCTCCTGGTCCCCGGTCAGGACCCTCTGGCATCCTTGGCTGCCCCTCCCATGCCCTCCATGCTGGGCCACTGAGCCCTCTTTGCCTCTCTGTCCTTCCCCACCCCCATAGCCACTGCCTGGGCCAAGCTGCCCCTTCTCCCCCTGGATCACTGCTGCATCCACACCACCCGCAGGGGTCCCCAGGGCTCTCAGCAGCCCACCCCACCCCACTTCCCTCAGCGGGGCGGGGGGTGGAGTACTTCCTCCTCTCCAAGCCCCCCAGTAATGACCAGAGGGCAAGTGACCTATGGCCTAGTGACCTGGGCAGGGATCTGATGCCACAGTATGAGCTAAAACACTGGGTCTTCTGGAGTCCCTGCACATGGAGGACAGGGCTGGCCTCGGTGTCCCAGGCTTCCCTGCAGGGCCCTTACCCACCTAAACACAGGCAGGCCAGTCCCCTTGCCCGGCCTGGCCTTCTCTGGGTGGCCTGTGGATCTGGGCTGTGCCAATGCCTCAAGTCCTAGGGGGCAGGCTTGGGGGGCCGCTTGCCATCCATGGGATAGGGGTGTGGGAAGCTGAGGGGCCCCTCCTTGTTCCTGGGGAAACTGAGGCCAAGTGAGGGTCAGGAGTGATGTGCCTGTGGCCACAGAGCAAGTGGCTGGAGTAGCTGAGCCAGGTCTGACCCCGAATAGCCCCTCCTGGCAGGCAGTTGCCTCCCTCCCTCCCTATTTTCTGTTCCTGGGTTGTATTCATTCATCAAGCAGTTCTTGAGCACCTACTGTGTGCAAGACTCGGTGGTGCCAGGACAGACATGAGGAAGGGCCCATGTTTGCCTTCAGGGGACTCCAGAGATCAGGGAGAGACGGAGTCACTGTGATAACTGGCCGCAGTGGCCGGAGATGAGGGGGCAGGATGGTCTCCTGAGTGTGCGTGGTGGATTCTGGAGGTCAGCCTACAAGTCTCAGGAAATTTGGACAAACAGGGCCTCCCAACCCGGCTCCAAGACCCTAAGGGGTGGGCACTATGGGGTCCTTGAGCTGTTTCCCCCACTTCCAGCGGGAAGTGTCCCCGCCTGGGTAGAGGTCAGGCTGGGCTGTGGGCAGCCTGGGGGGACCTCCACCCCTGTGGGCCCTGAAGCCCAAGCAGGTGCCTGAGCCTCTCTGAGCTGGGTGTCCAGAAGCGGGAGAACTTGCCAGGTCGGGGCCCTGCTCTCAAGGTGTCCTGGAAACTGCCTCTCATCCCCCCCCACCCCTTCTCACAGCCCCAGCTCTCTCCAGGGTGGCAGCTGCCCTCTCTGCGCCTCTCTGCACCCCTGCCCAGACACCGGCAGGAGGTGTGTGCCCCTTTCCGGGCCTTAGTTTTCCCTTAGACGGGCCCGCAGTGACCTCCGGGCTGGACCTCTGTGGTCTCTGGAGGGAGCGAGCAGAAGGGCCGAGCCACAGCGCCTCAATGGACAGACCTGGGCCCCCCTGGTGGAGAGGCCTGGGCCCCCCTGGTGGAGAGGCCTGGGCCCGGCATAGAAGCAGCTCTGCTGCCCGGGGAAGGACAGACCCAGGTTGAGGTATGAGACTCATGCCCCACCAGGCAGGGCCACTGCCAAGCACAGGGTCAGAGGAGCCAGGCTGACCCTGGCACTCTTGGGGGACAGGCAGCTTCTCAGCCTGCTGTTTCCAACCAGCCTTGGGCTAAACATGTATCAGCTACATGCCAGGCCCTGTGCTGAGCACCTTTCCCTGCAAAGGATCATAGAAATCTCCTCACGATGTATGAGCACCATTTTATAGTTGAGGAAACAAACGAGAGAGCTTGAGTGACTTACATCGGGCCACACAGCAAGTCAGGGTAGAGGTGGGGTTTGAACTCCGATGCCCAACTCCAGACAGCAGATGCTGTTGTCTAAACTGCTGGTTCTCAAACATCTAGAGGGCTTGTTACAACCCAGCTTGCTGGGCCACATTCCCGAGTTTCTGAGTCACCAGGTTGGGGGGTGAGGCCCAGGGCTTGCACATCTAACAAGTCCCCAGCTGACGCTGACCCAGGACCACCCTCTGAGCAAGTCAGAGCTGCCCCAAATACCAGCAATTCCGTGTCCTCCTGGATTTGTTCATATAACCAGCAGATGCTCCTAACCCAGCTCTGGGGACCCAGAGACTGATCAACCACAGTCTGGGCTGAGGAGGTGGGCACGCTAAGGACAAAGAGAGCCCAGGGAGCAAGGGACACAGGCCAATGTGACCTCCCATCCCTGGCAAGGGGCAGGGAGGGTTAGGAGGCAGCCACGTAGTAGAGGGAGAGCTGCCTCGTGAGGGTCGGATGGGCACCTTGTTGTGAAAATGGTCTCACCCCCAAACACCATCCTAACTCAAGCCAGTAATAACCAAAGTATGCAGACCCCAGATGGAGACTCCGGACTTTCCCCAGCCAGAGGCTGGGCGTGAATGCTTCCTCCAAGCCATATATTCATGCATCTCTGAAACTGTACAGAAGAGGTCTGGGTTTTCCACACCAAAACCTGACACAATATTTTTTTCTTCTCTGAAAATTAATGAGTCTTACAAAGGTGTAAAAATGAAGCCAGTGGTTAAGAGCATGGACTGTGAGGCCATATTCTCTGCACTCAAACTTGGCCCCAATTGTGGGGCCTCACTTAGCTATGTTACCTTGAGCAAAATACTTAATTTCTCCGAGGCTTGGTTTGCTCATCTATAAAATGGCAATGATAGTAAACATTTGTATTTCACTCTGAGCCAGACCCTGCTCTAAACTCTTTAACATTTATTAATATTTAACAAAGCAGCCCTATGAACTAGGTAAATATTATTATTCCTATTTCTATAGGTAAGGAACCTGAGGCACAGAGAGGGTAGGTAAGTTGCCCAAGGTACCATACCATACAGCCAAGCTAGCTAGGTTCAGACGTGGGTAGTGCAGTGCAGTCCCTGCCCACTAGGCTGTGCTGTTGGACAACGAGGTCGCTGGCCTCAGAGGGCGAGGATGTGCCTGCCCCCAGTGGCGCTCATTAACATACCTACCAGAATGGGAGTTACCGCATTTCCGAGACGCCGGACCTGAAAGGCCCTCCTCCGTGCTCTGGAGCGCCTCAGTGCCACTACGGGCACATCTTCTTGCTTAAACAGCAAGCTCCTTGGTGCAGACACTGCACCTTAATCTTCTCTCTCGCCCCAGTGCTTTGGAGCGAAATTGAAAAGAAAAAATGAAATCAATTTTGGACCACCCAGTAAAACTCAGATTGGACTGTTTTAGACCTCTTCAAATCGTCTGTGGAAAAGGCTAGGAAATGAAGGAAGGAAGGAACAGATGAACAAATGAACTGCATAAATAACATCACTGTCTGAGGAAAGGATAAGTAACACTGGCCGTCAGCGGGCTAAAGCCCTGACGTGCAGCATGGCAACCGAAGGCCACAGAAACCCGAGTGCCTGGCCAAGAGGTCTGAGAACAAACAGCCCCGAGCCGGATGGCATTTGATCAACAAGGTGAAACTGACTGCAAGCGAACTGTGTGCAGCTCATTGGCCACTTCCTGGTCAAGATTAGCCAGGCTGCTCCTGCCCCTCTATAATAGTTTTCAAATAACAATGTTAACGACCACTCAGTAGTTGTAAAAGGAACAAAGGTTCAGATGAAAACTTGGAAACTAAGCAAAAGTATTCAGAAAAACATTAAAGTCCCAACATCCAGAGGTAATACTGCTGACATTCTGGTGCATTTTTTCTAGTCTTTTTTCTATACATACACATGTGCCCATGTTTCATTGCCCTTATCATTAATGTGTGTGTTTTTTACAAAATTGGGATCATACTCTAAACGTAGTTTGGTACCCTGCTTCATTTTCTTAATATTTGATCATGAGCATTTTCTCCTGTCCCTAAATATGCTTCCACTAAAAATGTTTAATGACATTCCATGTGTGAGAAGTCTTATATTACTGAGCACGTCTTTGTTTCCCATCTTTTTTTTATTTTTTAAGGTATAATTTACATACAGTAAAATGCACCCTGTTTAGTGTATAATTTGACAAATGCACATACGTCATGTAACCACCACCACAAACGAGATAGAGAACTGTCCCCTCACTCTCCAGATTTCTGCCTGGTCCTCTGTAATCAACCCCTCCTTGTATTTCCAGCCCCTGGAAACCACTGATCTGTCTTGTTTCCGCAGTTTTGCCTTTTCCAGAATGTCATGTGAATGGAATCATACAATATGTAGCTTTTTGAAATTGTCTTATCTTTCACTTCACATAATTCGTCTGAGATCCATCCACGTGGTTTCACGGATCAGTTTGTTACTACTTATTGTGGGTAGTTTACATTGAATGCATTTACCATGGTTTGTTAGTCCAAGTGAAGGATATTTGGGTTGTTTCTATTTTTTGATTACAAATAAATGTGTTATAAACATACAAGTACAGGTTTTGTGTAAACATAATTTTTCATTTCACTATCCAATTATTTTTTATAATATTGTAATGTTGCAAATGTCACAGTAATGAGGATTCTAAATCTTTTATCCCATTAAAGGCAGTAATGGCATCAGCTTAAATTTCTTTTTTTTTTTAAATAAATTTATTTATTTTATTTTTGGCTGAGTTGGGTCTTCGTTGCTATGCGCGGGCTTTCTCTAGTTGTGGCGAGTGGGGGCTACTCTTCGTTGCAGTACACGGGCTTCTTGTCACAATGGCTTCTCTTGTTGTGGAGCACCAGGGAAGTCCTAAATTTCTACTTTTAAAAGATCAATCAAGGGGCTTCCCTGGTGGCGCAGTGGTTAAGAATCCGCCTGCCAATGCAGGGGACACGGGTTCGAGCCCTGGTCCAGGAAGATCCCACGTGCCGCGGAACAACTAAGCCCGTGCGCCACAACTACTGAGCCTACGCTCTAGAGCCTATGAGCCACAACTATGAGCCCACGTGCCACAACTACTGAAGCCCACGCACCTAAAGTCCATGCTCTACAGCAAGAGAAGCCACCGCAATGAGAAACCTGCGCACCACAATGAAGAGTAGCCCCCACTTGCCACAACTAGAGAAAGCCTGCGTGCAGCAATGAAGACCCAACCCAGCCAAAAATAAATAAATAAAATAAATAAATTTATTAAAAAAAATCAATCAAGGTGAATTCCCTGGCAGTCCAGGAGCTGGGACTCCGCGCTTCCACACAGGGGGCACGGGTTCGATCCCTGGTCAGGGAACTAAGATCCCACAAGCCACACAACGCAGCCAAATAAACGGGGACGGAGAGGGCATTTGTGAATTTCCAGAAGTGTGAAGCCAAGCAGGACTCCGCAGGGCCCTCCTGGGTACAAAAGCCCCTCTGTGTCCCCTGTCTCTTGTTTGTGAAAAACGGCTTTAGTCTCCCAGAACTTCCCTGAGTTCCAAAGACCAGACTCAAGCAGCTACTAATCAAGGAAGTGAGGAAATGTAGAAACAAAGGAAAAGCAGTCAAGAAACTAGTTCATCGATAGAGCAGAGTCTTGGTTCATCCTCATAACAACTGTCAGAACAATCTGATGCATCTTTGAGTTGTTCTGCAGAAACTAAGACCCCATGCAGGTGGAGGTTGTTGACTACATGCTGACCCCAAGCACATTGACCCCAGACTGGTTGGAACCAGAAGGTTCCTGAAATATCACCCTGTTAACTCACCACCAACCAATCAGAAGAAAGCCCACGAGCTGAAACCCTCACCCCAATGTTGCCTTTAAAACCCATTCCCTGAAAACCATCGAGGAGTTTGGGTCTTGGAGCATGAGCTGCCCATTCTCCTTGCTTGGTGCCTGCAATAAGCAATGTGTTTTCCTTCACCACAACCCAGTGTCAGTAAACTGGCTTTGTTGTGCAGCGGGCAAGCAGACCCAAGTTCAGTTTGGTGACAAGTGCACTGCCTGAGCATGTACGGATTGGTGGAAGTCAGATAAGACTGGGAATTCCGTGGTGGCCCAGTGGGTAAGACTCCGCGCTCCCAATGCAGATCCCTGGTCGGGGAACTAGATCCCGCATGTATGCCACAACTAAGAAGCCCGCATGCTGCAACTAAAAGATCCTGCAGGCCGCAACTAAAGATCCCATGTGCTGCAACTAAGACCTGGCACAGCCAAAATAAATTGATTAATTAATTTTTTAAAAAAAGCAGATAAGGTTGCTCATGAGTCCATGAGCTCATTTTCAAAAGTATCTGACCTGTACAGAAATGGCATGTCTGAGATAGTGTTCACTTTGTAAGTTGCCTGCCATTCCAGTTCTACAAGGATCAAGCCAATAGCCACTGCAGTCACCCACTGACAGTGTACCTGAGGGGAATTCAGGATGGTGAAAAACAGGAATCATTCTGTCCTTTGGATACTGGCCCTGAGATAGTTAAGATACACAACTAAGGAAAAATTTCAGTAACCCCAGATTCTTGTTATCTTCCCATACAGAGAAAAGCACTAAAATCATTAACTTGAGATGTCTGTTTTTGTGATTCCCAGTAATCTTTTGACGTTCAACTACATGTTTTTTTCCAGCCCCCCTCCCCAATTCATATATATCCTGGCTCCTCCCTCACCTCTTTGGAACAGTACATCAAGGCTATCTGAAAGGCTGTCTCCTGGGTTAGAGTCCTCAGGAAGACACTGAATAAATTCAACTCAGCTCTTACATTGTGTGTGTGTGTTGTTGTTTTTTTAAGTCAGCAATTTGTTTTCTTTTCAGCACTAACTAAAGTCCACCAGGGCAAGGATGAGATCTGTGCTTATTCTAACTTTGTGATTCATCATATGACTATGTAAACATGTCTGGTTTTTCCTAGAGTGGCACTTGGCTTTCAGCAAGCTCCTGTCCGACTGGATGGACTAAATAAACTAAATGTTGTCTCACTTGGCCAGAGCCACACCAGGATATCCCCATAAGACACAGATGGCAAGGACAGTACCCAGAGGGCAACGTGGGCCTGCCTGTTGGCTGGGCCCTTCTTTCGAAGCTCTTCTGTGTTCTATTATGCTCAGAGCTGAAGCAATGAATTTCTGCCTACCCTCCTTTGAGAGCAAGAGGATTTCCTATCCTCTTCAGGATTTGGTATTACTAGATTTTGCTTCTACTCCTGGCAGCAATGGATCTTTGCTTGCAGCCTGAGGGAGAGTGAATTTCCTGCTTCTGCTTTCTAAGAGAGAAGGGAAGCGGGTGGGGTTTTGTGCCCACCCCCCAAAAGTTGGGTGCCTGCCCTACCAAGGGGTTTCTCTCTGATGTCAGAGATCTCTGTCTCCATCTTTCTCATGAAGAAAGATTTCTGATGGAGGTTTATGGAAAAGAGCTTGTGAATGAATGTAAACTCTTCTTGTTTCTGAGGCTTCTAGCTATTCCAAATTGACATGCTAGCCCATGCTTGGCCTCTAAGAATTCATTAAAATTTTAACTGATTTCCTCTTGCCCACTTGTATGGCAGCCACCTCTTTCCCCTGTGCTTTGCCAAAGGTGAAAGAGCTCTTTGTTCCAAGTGTGTTTGGAGAGGCTAGGCTCTCTTTGGAATTCAGTTTACTTGGTTGCTTTGCTCTCAGCTCTCTGATGGGCTCAAGAGAAGTTATGATTTTAAAGGTTATCCAGCCTTTTCTCATTATTATGTTAGGAGTGACGTTCTTTGCAGCTTTCTACATTCTAAGCCCATTCCACGCATACTTACTGAATGCATACTATGTGCCAGGCTTTGTTCTAGGTGCTGGGGATAGAGAGATATAGAGAGATATATAGATATATATATATATAGAGAGAGAGAGAGAGAGAGAGATGCAATACATCTGATCTCAAAAAGTTTATATTCAGCTGAGGGGAGTATTACACATTATGGCCTTAGGTGATAATAAGTTCTATGAAGAACGCTTAAGCAGATGATAGAAAAGAGAAAGATGGGTGTACAAATGGTATTTTTTTTTGGGTGTGTGTGTCCCCTTATGCCCCAACTAGTGTAGATACTGTCTACACTTCATTGCACTTTTTTTCTTCTTCTCAGGGATCTCTATACTGGAGACTGGAGTAGACAATATCCTGAATCTGATATATAACTTGGTAAGAAGATTTCAACTCCAAATAGTAAATGGGACCATCATTCCCATTCCCATCAGAAAGCACAGGACTCATAAACATGCCAGGTATTCTGTGTAGGGTCAAACCCGTACCTAGGGACACAAAGTACAGGGGTATGTGTATATATATGTATATATTTATTTATTTATTTATATAATTTTTTTTTTTTTTCCCAGTACGCGGGCCTCTCACTGCTGTGGCCTCTCCCGCTGCGGAGCACAGGCTCCGGACGCGCAGGCTCAGCGGCCATGGCTCACGGGCCCAGCCGCTCCGCGGCATGTGGGATCTCCCCGGACCGGGCCATGAACCTGTGTCCCCTGCATCAGCAGGTAGGCTCTCAACCACTGCGCCACCAGGGAAGCCCGGTATGTATATACTTTGACTCAGTACAAGGCAGAACTTTCAGTCACAGCTGAAACTTACTGTAAAAGTAACTTACTGTTCTGGAAGGTAATACATTTCCCTTCCTTGGAATAGTTCCAACCCTGCAAGCTTCCAACTTCCCTGAGGGCATCTAACCAGACAGGTTGAAAGACCACTGCCAAAGCCTTTCCCAGGGCTTCACTGGGAAGCTGCTCTCCTGTACTGCTCAGCACTGATTCCGCATCTCTCACCCCACTGCACAGAGGAGCAAACCCAGCTTTAGAGACGTGATCTGACCAAGGTCACAGAGCTGGGAAGGAGCTGGCTGGAGTGAGCTTGGAGCCAAGGTGTTGCATTTGACTCCAAAACCTGTTATCCTTCTCCTGACCCGCGGAACCTCAGGTGACACCTAGTGGCTCCACACCCACTAAGGCAAAACAGGCACCGTTCTCCAAGCGTTTAAACCCTCCAGCTAGTAATGTCAGCCGAAGGGTAGGAAAGGGCCAGCTTCTTTTCTTGTCTATATTCATCTGATTTGACTGAGCGCCTTTTGCGTCAGAAGAACTGCTGACTCTCTCACTGACATAACCCAAACTGATCCTTTTCGCCATAGGACGCCTCCCACCAGGGCTCAGGCGACTAGCGAAAATCCGGCTCCTGTACTGAGTCCTCGGGTGTGGGGAGCCGGCGGGGAGGCCCTTGCCCCGCAAGTTTCCTCCTTTGCCACTTGGAGTGACAGGTTCTGCCGCTCTCACGGGGAGGAGGTGAGAGCACCTTGGCTGAGGAAGCAGTCCGTCAGCCGAAGCGGCGGTGGCTCGACCAGCCGTGCGCGCAGGTACAAACCCAACCCGGACCGAGCTTCGCCACTTACTGCCGGGAGTGGAGGCCCGGCGGAGACCTGGAGGAAGCGCGCGAGCCTCCTGCGTAGGAACCGGGGCGGGGCCTGAGTGGGAGGAGCCAGTGGCACTGTTAAGCGAGGGCCACTGGGGAGAGTGGCGCGTGCGCTCCGGCAGTGGGCGGGGACATCGAGAGGCCCGGTCTGATCGTCACGGGCAGCCCCGCCCTTCGGCTATCGTCTACCTCCCGGAGGCGGCAACCGCTCCTACTCTGCCCTTCCCGGTTGGCGGGGCCAGCTGCGCCTCGTTTCTTTGGTGACCATGGGGGACCCCAGCAAGCAGGACATCCTGACCATCTTCAAGCGCCTCCGGTCGGTGCCCACCAACAAGGTAACGGCCGCCGGGCGTGTTCAGGCTTGCTTGGCATCCCTGCCGGACCCTGCGGGAGGCCCCTGCGGCGCCAGTGGCCGCGGCCGCGGGAGGAGGAGTCGGCCCGGCCTGTGACACGTCGCACTGTGCGGCCGCAGCGGCTGGGCCTCGCCTGGGTCCGGACTGTGCGCCGCCCCGCAGCTTCAGCAAGGGAGGGGCGGGGTAGGGGGCGCACCCCAGGGTCCGAGGCAGGGCGGGCACCTGGGAGTCCTGGGGGCGGGAGGCGAGAGCATCTGGGGGTCCCGGGGGCGGACCCTTGTGGGCTCCTAACACCGGGCCGGGGAACTTACGGGGGTCGGAGGCGGCTTTTGGTGGGGGCGGAGTGGACACGAGTTCCTGAGAGAGCGGGGGGCGAGCTCGGGGGCCCGAGGGAGGGCTAGGGGGCGTACCCGCGGCTCCTGCGACTGGGGGCGGAGACCACAGGCCACCTATGACCCAGCCGGGAAGCATGCGCCGGGCCAGAAACTCCAGCTGGTAGCGCTGGGCGCTCGGGGAAACTCGGCTCGCCACCTCCCTGCCTCCGAGCTCACCTCTGAAGCTCCTCAGGGAAGCTGTGTCCTCTGGTGGCAGCCTCAGTTTCCCTGTCTGATAAAGCTGCTAAGTGATCACTGCTAAGTGGCTTCGCGCTCTTGTCTCTTGCTAAGAAAGCCCACCACAGACCCCTTTCCCTTCCTTCCCTTTTGCCTCTCTCTTTGGAGATGGGGGTTTTCGTTTTTTTTTTATCTCCAGAGACTGTCCCTTCCCCCCACCCATGACTCTTAACAACTTTTCGCTACTGGCTGGAGATGTGGTGACACATCGGGCTAAAGTGACACCCTCTGCTGAGGATCACAGGTCAGAGTGGAACCTGGACAGTGCAAAGGGCCGTCGTGTCAGCATGGACTCTGTGTGCCATGACATGATGGCATAGAAAGAAAGTCCCAGAGTTTTACAAAACTTAGATGTCTTTGTTTTAGGTCTAGGTGGAGGGGAGCCCATGTTTTTACAGCCTAAGAGAAGTGAGCAAGGAAACAGTTTATAGGAGTTGATATCTGATGAACGTAGGAAAGTCAGGAGGGGAAAGAGTTTCCAGGAATTCTCCAGTGCCGATTTCTTTGCTATTTTCTTGACTTTCGAATTTAGGTTAATCTGTTTATAAAGAGGGGTTGATGTAAACTAGACCAGATTAGTATCTGCAGTTAGCAGTGTAGAAACTATACATTTTTTGGTCTGCTTTATCTCAGAAACCCAACATATATTCTCTTTGACTGAATTCATCAAAAGATGTCCCTTTTAAATTAGAAGTCAGTGTCTTTATACCAAGAACACTTTTGAGGGACATGTGTGGGCTTGCTTGTAAATTGTTATCCAGACCCTGGGACTTCCTGTCACCTTGGGCAGGTTACTTGACTACTTTGTACCTTATTTTCCTCATCTGAAAATGAGACATGAGCTAGATCTAATTCAGAGAGTTATTGTGAGGATTAAATGAGAAAATCCAAGAAAAGCACTTAGAGCAGTACCTGTATATACTGGTCCTCAATACATGTCAGCAATTTTTTGTTGTTATTATTATTTTAATTATGAACAACACACTTGTAGAAAATTTTATATTCTGTAGTAGGATTCATAAAAGCATCGAGCAAAAATATTTTCTGGTAGTGTTCCACAGTCTTGTGCTACATTTCTTTTTTTTTTTTCTTTTTTTGCGGTACGCGGGCCTCTCACTGTTGTGGCCTCTCCCGTTGCAGAGCACAGGCTCCGGACGCACAGGCTCAGCGGCCATGGCTCAGGGGCCCAGCCGCTCCGCGGCATGTGGGATCTTCCCGGACCGGGGCACAAACCCGTGTCTCCTGCATCAGCAGGCGGACTCTCAACCACTGCGCCACCAGGGAAGCCCTGTGCTACATTTCTTGATTAAGACTTTTTATTTGATTGTTAATAAGAAACCATTATCTAAGCAAAGATGAAAACTAGTTTTAATGATGTGGAAGAGTTAATAAGCATTTTTAAAGTGAGATGGTTAAAAAGAGCTCTAAGACACACAAGACAGGAAAGTACTTAAAGAAAAACACCTCAATTTGCTTTTAGAATGTGGTGTCCAGTTCTCCCTCTCATGTATGATGGCTCTTTACTCTGGATCAAAGGTTTTAACTCAAAGGGCCAGTTTTCTAGTTTGTGAAATCCTCCCCTGTCTCTGCTCTTCCCTTAGTGTTATATTGATTGTTTGAGTTATTCAGCAAATATTCATTCAGCAAATACCAGTTAAGCACCTGCAGCATGCCGGGCACTGCAGAGCACTGAGGATGTACTGATGGAAAAAGAGACAGGCTCCTGCCTTCAGGAAGCATACGGTCTGTCTAGTGCCTGGAGGACAGATAAAGGGCTGCCTGGCGGGGTAAGAGGCAGTGTAGTGAAGGGGTGACGAGTACACTCCGGGGCAGACTGCCCGGGGTCCAGTCTCTGTGATGCCATGTCTTAGCTATGACACTTAACTTCATGTGTCCTTAGTTTTCTCTAACACGGGGATGAAAACTGGCGCTATATACTCTGCAGGGAACTTGAAATGTGCAAAGTGAACATGCAGGGCCCTTGTTTCAAAAGTACTAAGAATTTCAAGATGAGACAGCAGAGCATTAACCACCTATGGGCGCTTCTGTGTGCGGTGTCCTGTGTGACTGCGTCGATCACACACAGGCCCGGAAGCTGGCCCAGATGGGCATAAGAACAGTACCTTCTTATAGGGTTGTTATCAAGATTCTGTTGGCCAACAGCAGTGCCTGACATGGAGCAAACACTCAATATTAGCTGTGATTTCTATAGTAATTATTCTGACCATGTAGCAAAACAAATTGTTCGTCCCAAACTACTTTTTATCACCATAAGAACTGATACTCTGCTTAGAAGACCATATCTCCACTTGCCCATCAAAACAAAATGGAGTCCCTGCTCCAGCAGAGAGCCAGACTTAGATTTCGAACTGCCCTCTGACCTCAGATCCCACGGGGCCCAGTCTCAGCTCGTGAGCTCTTCTACCACCTGTATTTGCATTTGGTGCCTGCTTTGTGCCAGGCTCAGTGCTCAGCGCTCAGCTCAGGTGAACAAGGCCCCAGCCCTCACAGAGCTGCATTCTGCAATTCCTCATCTGTTTTTTTTTTTTTCAGGAGAAAGAAGGATTATTTATTTATTTTTGGCTGCCTTGGGTCTTCCTGTGCCGCGTGCAGGTTTTCTCTAGTTGTGGCGAGTGGTGCATGGGCTTCCCATTGCGGTGGCTTCTCTTGTTGCAGAGCACGGGCTCTAGGCACACGGGCTTCAGTAGTTGTGGCACGTGGGCTCAGTAGTTGCGGCTCGCGGGCTCTAGCATGCAGGCTCAGTAGCTGTGGCGCACGGGCTTAGTTGCTCCGCGGCAATGTGGGATCTTCCCGGACCAGGGCTCGAACCCGTGTCTCCTGCATTGTGGAATGGATTCTTAACCACTGCACCACCAGGGGAGTCCAGAAATGGATTTATTTAGAGAGATACATATTCTGTAGGCTGAACATGGTCTGTCTCAAAAGGCGAGAACGGCCTTGGGAGAAACATACTCCAGACAAGAGTGCGGGCCGTCTCGGAAGGCGAGAGGCCTGCAATTCCTCATCTTAGTTGGTGGGTCAGGAGGATTCTGAGGCCACTTGTTAGAAGCCCCGCTGCTGTCTTTTCGTAACCAGCCTTGCGACCACCTTGGGAGTGATTCTCAGACTTGCCTGCTCTGGGCTGTGTGCGCCCAACCTCTGGGTCGTGTCCCTGCACAGGGCCATTTCCTGCACAGGCTTTTGCCCCTTCTGCCCTTTTAGACTCTATTCTTGACATCCCACATGCCACTTGGGCCCTGTCTAGAAAACTTTTTGCATCCTGTCCTTGCTTACTAAGGTTCAACATTATAACTAGTTGTCTTGCCCGCTGGGACTGCTAGACTGGGCTCCACGCGGGCTGACTCTTCCCAGGCCACTTTTGTACGTGCACTCTGTGTGTGTCGGGGGCGTACTGATAGTGACAGCTGTTAGCTAAGTGAGTGAGGGATCACAGTGTCCTCTTGCAGAGGGGCGGCACCTTTGGCAGAGTCAGGCCCACTGTTTGGCATCCCAGGGGTGGGCATTCCTTACTCTCATGGCTGTTACCACAGGGCATCTTCATTTCCGTGCCCTTTACTCCCACTTCAGTGGCCTGTCCGGGGCGGGGGTAGGGGGAGATGGGGAGACTCAGCAAGCGTTCGTGGAGTCAGTGCCGCCATCCACTTCTTAATACCTCAGCCTCTGCCACAGTGCCTGGCACGTAGCAGGCAGTCAGTAAACACTGGAGTGAATGCCTGGTGCCTCTCGTGTCAACTGTCAGCCCTCTAATCCTGCCTGCTTATTGTGAACCTGTCACCATGAGGGGCTTTGGAAAATCCACGCGTGTTTTCACGCTTGTATTGCCCTCAAAAGGCCAGAAGCGAGCTTGCTTTCCTTTTTTTTTTTTGGCCACACTGCATGGTATGTGGGATCTTAGTTCCCTGACCAGGATTTGAACCGCTCCCCCCTGCATTGGAAGCGTGGTGCCTTAACCACTGGACTGCCAGGGAAGTCCCCAGATCTTTCTTGATGGTTCTAGTTGAGACAACCTTCACATAGGTGGCTCTGCCTATAAAGCATACCTAAAAGATGGGGGCTTTTAAAAAACCTCCTATTCGTGGAATTTTTTTTTTTGCAATATGCGGGCCTCTCACTGTTGTGGCCTCTCCCACTGCGGAGCACAGGCTCCGGACACGCAGGCTCAGCGGCCATGGCTCACGGGCCCAGCCGCTCCGCGGCATGTGGGATCCTCCCGGACTGGGGCACGAACCCGCATCCCCTGCGTTGGCAGGCGGACTCTCAACCACTGCGCCACCAGGGAAACATATTCGTGGAATTTTTACCACTCTGTTGTGCTGATGTTAATTAATTACAAATATTAATTCCGTGACAAGCACTGTGTATTTTAAAGTACTTTTGTGTCCTGTTATCAGATGAAGAATGTTTGACTTCAGTGTTGAGGGGGCTGGTGCTAATTTTTGAGCTGGTAATAAGTTTTATACGTTGTTCATTTGACTAACATGTATTTCCTGAATGCTTTGTATGGGTAGATCACTATTTTTCAGGCTCTGTGGGAGATGAAAAAACACACAGAAAACATTTATTGAGCGTTAGCCACGTCCGAGCTCTGTGCAGATGCAGGCGGAAGGCAAGGTGAGGGAAGGGCCCCCAACGCTGCAGGAGCTCCGAGCTGTGCAGGAGGGGGCCCACTCCTTGGACGTGAGCTGTGTGTCTGAGTAATAACAGTGACCTGGACAGAGTGGAAGGGGCAGAGGTCATGAAGGACACGGCATTTCACGCAGGAACAGCTCTCTCTATTAGCATCTATTGTGGAGCTCAGCATCTTAAAACAACAAACACAAGTTGTCTCACACAGGTTCTGAGGGCCAGGAATCTGGGGGTGGCTCAGTTAGCTAAAATATAGTTTTATTTTTTCTGGAAAACAATTCAAAACAAGTCTATTATTTGTGGAATTTTTAACTGTCCTGTTGTCCTGGCTCTAATTACTCATAAGTATTCATTTCCACAACAAGCACTGTGTATTCTAAAGTACGTTTGTGCTCCTGTTATCAGGTGAGGAATGTTGACTTTAGTCAGTGCTGAGGAAGGAAGGCTCAGGGCTTCTCAGGAGGCTGGGGCCCCCACTCCAAGCTCACTCACGTGGTGGTCAGCCGGCCTCCGCTCCTCACTGGCTGTTGGACTAAAGGCCTCAGTTCCTCTCCACGTGGCTCTCCCCACTGGGCGACCCAGTGTCCTCAAGACATGGCACCTGGCGTCTCCCAGAGCCAGTGATCTGGGGGGAGAGCAAGAGAGAGAAAGGAAGCCCCAGGGTCTTTTATGACCTCACCCCGGAAGGGACGCGCCAGCACTTCTGCCATATCATTGGTCACACGGGCCTCCTGGGCAAATCGAGGGTGGGGATTACATGAGGGGGTCAGTACCTGGAGGGCAGGATCCAGGGGAGCATCCAGGGGGCTCTCTTCCTCTGGCTGGGGAGAGGAGAAATGTGCACAGACGCCTGACATTTGGTAGAGCCACTGCCCAGGGGACAGTAAGGCCTTGGGCCTTTCCTGCAGGGGACATCGCTGTCTAGCGTTCATGCATGTGAGTGGCAGGAACCCTGTCGATGCTTCATGCATGAGTCATGTTTGAGGCAATAAACACATCTAAGTTCTCTTCACTACGCATACTACGTACTGTTGTAATAGATATACAAAAATATATAACATATAATTAATGCATTATATTAATAGTCTATTGATATATAATTATATAATACAGTAACATTATAATAATAAAAGAAATAGAAATTTGAGGTTTAAAAAAAAATCTAGGTGAGATATTTTTCTAATAACCAGTTTGTTTATCTATTATTCTTTTTTTTTTTTTTTTTTTGCCGTACTGTGCAGCTTGTGGGATCTTAGTTCCCCCACCAGGGATTGAACCTGGGCTCTGGCAGTGAAAATGCTGAGTCCTAACCACTGGACTGCCAGGGAATTCCCTCTAATAATCAGTTTGAATTGTAAAGATTAAGCAGCTTTGAAGCCACATCCTGTACTGTCCTATAGGGTGGCTCATTTGGCTGATAAGAATCGATGAATAACTGAATTTTGAAATTTTCTTTCAGGTGTGTTTTGACTGCGGTGCCAAGAATCCCAGCTGGGCCAGCATCACTTATGGGGTGTTCCTGTGCATCGACTGCTCGGGGTCACACCGGTCGCTTGGTGTCCACCTGAGTTTTATTCGGTAAGGGGAACTTTCCTCACTGGGGGTGGGAGTGATTACCTCGTTACGTGGTTCTCTCTCCCCTTTTCCTTTATGTTTGCTTTGACGTCAAGTAAAATGAGAGGTTGATTATGAGTCATGGAGATTTAAATCTTGTGTAATTGAGTAAACTCGGAAAATGAATTATTTTCTACTTGGTGGCTGTGCTGTAGAGCTTGGTGTGAGAGGAAGCAGTGTTGAAGCCACAGTCAGAACAGAAGCCTTGAGGCAGCATCTCCTTTTCCTTTCTTGTCTCTGATAATTAGCAGCACATAGGAGTCTTGCTCTGACGCCTCCTGGGGGAAGGGGTCTCTGTTGCTCCTCCAGGTGGACAGTCACTGCAGGTGGCGGGAGACCCTCGTCAGATCAGGGCTGCGCCCCCAGCAAAATCCGGCAGCTCAGCCTCCAACGACACTTATAGCAGAGCCCGAGGGAATGATTTTTGCATGAATTTCAGTGGCAGTTTCAAATGTTTGCAATGTGAAAGACGTGGGCTGCCTGGACCCCTCTGGCTAGTCCCTATCTCTGCTCTGACCTCTTGGTAGTAGCCTTTCTGGGGCCCTTGTGGCCATCAGAGAAAGATGCCCCCTCTGGACACAGTCCCACAGTCCAGTAGGAGGCTGGAAGTACAGGGGCACCTCTGAGCAGTCGTGGCTCAGATCTCTGTACGGCTGGCCTCCCCAGGTCAGCTCACCTGTTTCCCTGCCAGTTCTTTTTCCAGGGAAGGAGCCAGCTAGGCAGGCAGGCTGTTTGAAATCATGGCAAGCAGTTTTATTTTATATTATGACTTAAGGAATACTGATACTACAGTGTGATTACCATAAAGAGCATTTGTTCCTGTAGGGTAAAATCTATGATAATTTGTAACGAGATATTTTGTATCCTGGCGCAAAAACTATACAGTAATAATAACAACATAACTTTCTTTTTTTTTAAACATATTTTTGGCTGCATTGGGTCTTCGTTGCGGCGCGCGGGCTTCTCGTTGCAGTGGCTTGTCTTGTTGTGGAGCACGGGCTCTAGGTGCACAGGCTCAGTAGTTGTGGCGCACAGGTTTAGTTGCTCCGCGGCATGTGGGATCTTCCTGGACCAGGGCTCGAACCCGTGTCCCCTGCATTGGCAGGCAGATTCTTAACCACTGTGCCACCAGGGAAGTCCCCATAACTTTCTTTTTAATGGATTAACTGAAGAAAACTTTATGTACTTGAGTTCTTTTTTTCAGAAATCAGTTTATCAAAGCAAAATGGGCTAAATGTTATTATAGCCATAGAACTCCATAGGTCATGATTTAGAAAAGGGAATTCTCTTGGGTGTTCTTACTACTTCCAGAATATCTGTCAGTTTCCTGTCTTCTTTTCTTTTTTCTTAGATGCTGGACCCAGGATATTTTTAATACACTCTCCTGACCTTGTCTCTTTTTGAAATGTGGAGGGATTTGGTTGCCAGGGCAAGTTTATTCTTCATGTACTTTTTCCCCCAGGTCAGTTGTCCCCAGTTAGCACGTGGTGACCCACTCTGTCCAGAGGTCGCGATGCCTAGACTGAGGCGATGCGTAGTGTGTTGTCTTCCTTTCTCTCTCACTGTGCTCTTTCCCTCTTCCTCTCTGCGAGGTCCCACCCATCAGAACCTGGCCCTCCCTTTTCCTCACCACTACAGCACAACACCAGCTTAAACCGGTCCAGGAAATCAGGTGGTTTTCTGACGTGTTCCCCAGCTGAGGGAAGGGCTGGCTGCCTGAAAGCCTGATGAGGCTGGACAGCAGGGCCTGTTTGGGATGTTGCAGGTTTAATCACTACCCTTTTAAAAGTTAGATAAATATAACTGTATGAATCATGATGCTTATAAATGATTCAAGAACAACTGTTTAAAAAAAAAATCACTGTACATATAACCCAAGGGCAACAGTCTAGGATTTGGGCAGGAGAAAGTCAAGGATGATGAGGGTGCTAAGGATTTTCTTTTCATGAGGCGGAGGGCTGCTCTTTAAACATTTTTTATTGATTAAAAAATTTACAGGGCTTCCCTGGTGGCGCAGTGGTTGAGAGTCCGCCTGCCGATGCAGGGGACACGGGTTCGTGCCCCGGTCCGGGAGGATCCCACGTGCCGCGGAGCGGCTGGGCCCGTGAGCCATGGCCGCTGAGCCTGCGCGTCCAGAGCCTGTGCTCCGCAACGGGAGAGGCCCCAGCAGTGAGAGGCCCGCGTACCGCAAAAAAAAAAATTTACAAACATTAGTTCACTGGGGAAAAAAATCCAAACAGTCCCAGAGTATATAAAGTAGGAAGTGAAAGTCCCTGCTCTAGAACCCCCTTCCCCTCTCCTTCCTCTCCCCGTGCTAGCTGGCTGCACACACACGTGCACACACACACACACACAAACACACACAGAGTCCCATTTCCCAGGCATGAACATATTAACAGTTTGGCATGGGTGGAATGTTTATTTAAAAGGAGGTTTTGTGATTTTTTAGTTTTTTTTAAATTAATTTATTTATTTTTGGCTGCGTTGGGTCTTCGTTGCTGCACGCGGTCTTTCTCTAGTTGCGGTGAACGGGGGCCGCTCTTCATTGCGGTGGGTGGGCTTCTCATTGCGGTGGCTTCTCTTGTTGCAGAACATGGGCTCTACGCGCGTGGGCTTCAGTAGTTGTGGCACACGGGCTCAGTAGTTGTGGCACAGGGGCTTAGTTGCTCCGCGGCATGTGGGATCTTCCCGGACCAGGGCTTGAACCCGTGTCCTCTGCATTGGCAGGTGGACTCTCAACCACTGCTCCACCAGGGAAGTCCGGAGGTTTTGTTTTGTTTTGTTTTTAAGTAGAATTTCAAGTCAACGAGTTTACAAAGGGAAAAAAATTTTTAGACTACGGCTTTTGCCAAGCAAAAAGGAAAAGACAGGTTAGGCATCTGCGGAAATGGCAAACTGCGCTGGGAACTGACTGCAGAGTGGACCTGATGGTCTGGCCTCTTCCCACCCTCCAGGCCTCGGAGCTCTTCGCCCAGTGCCTGTGACGCTGAGTGTCCCAGTGCTCCTCTCTCTGGCTCTGTTTATTCTCAAGTTCACCATTAAGTATGTCATGGGATGTGACAAGTGCAGGGGGTCTCACCCTTGTCACTGTTGGTGGGCTGGGGGTACAAATACAACATAAATAAGAAGATAAACTATAAAGAACATTGATAGAAACAGAGCATGGTGTCTACTTCTGGTTGGAAAATTAGGCAAAGTGTAAAGGAGGAGGTCACATTTGCAGTGAACTTCGAAGGTCTGGTGAGATTTTGATAACGGAGACAAGGTAGGGAAAAAGGAGGGCCGCACTCAGACTTTACGAGAAGATATAGAGGTGGGAAAAAGTGAACTGTTTAGTAGCTAGTTTTTATATGCATAGGAAAATGAGGAGAAATAAGATTCAAAGGGGAAGATCTGCGTGGCCTTGGGAGGGCCAGTCTGGGAGCTTAAACTTTATAGTCCTGAGGCCCTTGGGGGGGTACACGTGGGAAGGGAAGGCTGACGTGAGCCTGGGTGCAGTAGGCACCCCAGAGATTCACAAGGCAGTGCTAGGTGGGTGGTAGGTGTGAGGATGCTGCAGCTTGGCTGCTGGGGGTCTGAATCCCGTTGCCATCCCTAGCTGTTGGTAAGGTGAGCATGTTCCTTACCTCTCTGTGTCTCAGTTTCCTTCCCTTAAAAGTGGAGATGAGAAGGCTTATACTCATCTTAGGGCTTTGGGAGGAGTGAGCAAATGAACTCACATGAATCCTGGCACGTGGCCAGACCCCAGCTTGTTATTTTCGTTTTGTAATTTTTTAATAAATTTATTTATTTTATTTATTTATTTTAAATAAATACCAGTGCTCCCTGGCAACAGTGAGAAGCCCGCGTACCACAAAAAAAAAAAAAAAACCAACTAAAATTAGAATTAACATATGACCCAACAATCCAACTGCTGGGCATATACCCAGAGAAAACCATAATTCAGAAAGACACATGGGGACTTCCCTGGTGGCATATGGTTAAGAATCCGCCTGCCAATGCAGGGGACACAGGTTCGAGCCTTGGTCCAGGAAGATCCCACATGCTGCAGAGCAACTGAGCCCGTGCACCACAACTACTGAGCCTGTGAGCCACAACTACTGAGCCCGTGTGCCACAGCTACTGAAGCCCATGTGCCTAGAGCCTGTGCTCCGCAACAAGAGAAGCCACTGCAATGAGAAGCCCACGCACCACAACAAAGGGTAGCCCCCGCTCGCTGCAACTAAAGAAAGCCCGAGCACAGCAACAAAGACCCAACACAGCCAAAAAAAAAAGGCACATGCACCCTAATGTTCACTGCCGCACTATTTACAATAGCCAGGACATGGAAGCAACCTAAATGTCCATCAACAGAGGAATGGATAAAGAAGATGTGGTACATATATACAATGGAATATTACTTAGCCATAAAAAGGAATGAAATTGTGTCATTTGTAGAGACATAAATGGACCTAGAGACTGATACAGAGTGAAATAAGTCAGAAAGAGAAAAACAAATATCGTATATTAACACATATATGTGGAATCTAGGAAAATGGTATAGATGATCTTATTTGCAAAGCAGAAATAGAGACACAGACATAGAGAACAAACGTATGGACACCAAGGGGGGAAAGGGGGTGGTGGGATGAATTGGGAGATTGGGATTGACATATATAAACTATTGATACTATGTATAAAATAGATAACTAATGAGAACCTACTGTATAACTCAGGGAACTCTACTCAATGCTCTGTGGTGACCTAAATGGAAAGGAAATCCAAAAAAAGAGGGGAGGGACTTCCCTGGTGGCTCAGTGGTTTAGAACCTGCCTGCCAATGCAGGGGACACGGGTTCGGTCTCCGGTCCGGGAAGATCCCACATTCCACGGAGCAAGTAAGCCCGTGTGCCACAACTACTGAGCCCACGTACCACAACTACTGAAGCCTGCGTGCCTAGAGCCCGTGCTCCGCAACAAGAGAAGCCATGGCAATGAGAAGCCCATGCACTGCAATGAAGAGTAGCCCTGCTCGCCACAACTAGAGAAAGCCCCCACGCAGCAACGAAGACCCAACGCAGTCAAAAATAAATAAATAAATAAAATAAATTTTTTAAAAAAGGGGATATATGTATACGAATAGCTGATTCACTTTACTGTACAGTAGGAACTAACACAGCATTGTAATAAACTATATTCCAGTAAAAATTAGTTTAAAAAATGTTGTAAGGCAGATTAGCAAATTTGAGTACGTATATCCTCAATTTTAGGACTTTTAAAAATGTTGGGGCTTCCCTGGTGGTAGGGGCTTCCCTGGTGGCGCAGTGGTTGAGAGTCTGCCTGCCGATGCTGGGGACGTGGGTTCATTCCCTGGTCCGGGAGGATCCCACATGCCGCGGAGCGGCTGGGCCCGTGAGCCATGGCTGCTGGGCCTGCGCGTCTGGAGCCTGTGCTCCGCAACAGGAGAGGCCACAACAGTGAGAGGCCCGCGTACCGCAAAAAAAATAAAAATAAAAATAAAAGTTTAAAGTCAGCCCACATTCAGGTACCTATTATGTTCCTGTGCTAGGAGTTGAGAGAAAAATGTGGGACACTCCTGTCCTCTGGAACTTGCCGGTTATAACAGTGTGACAGCGTCACCACGATGATGGTAATGATGGTGGTGATGAGAATTTTAGCCATGTGGTGTTTACCATGAGCCAGGCACCTTTCAGATATTAGCTTTTTTAATTTCTATGAGAGCAAAATGGATAATACTGTAATTATCCCTACTTTACAGATGAGGAAAGTAAGGTGCAGAGAGGTTAAGTAATTTCTCCAAGGCCGTACAACTCATAATGGCAGAGTTGAGATTTGCACTTTCAGGCTGCCTCCAGAGACTGTGCTGTTAGCTGCCACCCTGTGACCAAGGAGGGTGGGGATGGCACCTAACTCAACTTGAAAATGTGGTGACTAAGCAAGATCTTTCAGGGAAAGGATTTCAGAGCAAGCTATATAACTTAGTCACCTTGCTTGGTAATCAAATTCTAAAAAGAGATTTTTCTTTTTTTTTTTTTTTTGCGGTATGCGGTCCTCTCGCTGCTGTGGCCTCTCCCGTTGCGGAGCACAGGCTCCGGACACGCAGGCTCAGCGGCCATGGCCCACAGGTCCAGCCGCCCCGCGGCATGTGGGATCCCCCTGGACCGGGGCACGAACCCGTGTCCCCTGCATCGGCAGGTGGACTCTCAACCACTGCGCCACCAGGGAAGCCCAACCTATACCCATTTTAAAATGTCCACATTCCTTTCCAGTTAGTGTGGGACAAGCTAGTGTTGAATATGGGTTAGCCTTGCCTTTTGCTCATGTCTGTGGATTCAGTAGAAAGATTTCTAATATTGTCGCGCAGTCATATCTTGCTTTACGGTGATCACTTGGTGAATTACTTTTGTTAGGGACTACAATTATTGCCTTTTTCTTGCTCTGATTTGATCTTAGGTTATAGGTAAGTAGGGCATAAGGTGTCGGTGGGGGATAGGAGGCACTTGCAGTTTTCACTTAAGCAGCACTAAAACCTGAGTTTCCTCCGCTCCCTGGTGGTGGTGATGTTGAGTGACCTTGAGACTCCCTTCTACTTGATGGTAAGACTGTGAGCACCCTCCAGGCTCCTGTTAGGGGTCACACTGGACAAATCGATAGCCAACCTGAAAAAAATCCAAACAGTACATCTATTTTTTGGAGCCTTGGCTTCTAGGAAGGGTGAGAGGGGCCAGGAGTGGCTTGTGCCAACTATTGTGCACCCTGGAGTCCTAGCACCCTGGAAGCCTGTGTCACCGTTAACACAAACTTAGAATTCTTCAGGATCCGGAAGATCGAGGAAAGCTTATCCTCAGAAGTTTAGTGGCTTGATTATGGGGAAGAACAGTATTAACATTTAAGAATATTTTTTCCATTTAGATCTACAGAGTTGGATTCTAACTGGTCTTGGTTTCAATTGCGATGCATGCAAGTTGGAGGAAATGCTACTGCAGTAAGTTCATTTCAGACTTGTTGTTTTCTTCTTGTATAAATATGTGTTGCACTAGTGAAGAAGTTTAACGTTTCCATGTAAGAGTTTGGGAGGCCCTGTCGGACCTCGGGAAGACATGGGCTTAGGAGCTGGACGACCCAGCTCGCTTGTTTATCCAGAAATCTATTCAAAACCTAATAAACACGAAGCTCTGGGCTAGGATACAGTGATGAACAAGACAGATGAGACCCCGCCCTTACAGGCAGAGACAGAGAGCAAGTAAAGCAGTAAATAAGCAAAGTAAAAGGTGGTGGTAAGTGATTTGAAGAAAATTAAACCAGGAAGTGATGGCATAGAGGAATTGGGAGACTTCTTTGTGATAATACAGTTCTTTAGTATCTGAGGGTGACTTTTGTACTCAGATGGAATGCTTCTAGCTTCTTTTACCTGAATTTTATTTAATTTATTAAATCTACAGATTAAAGAACCTGTTTTCCAAATCTTCAATTACAGTTTATAAATATCATGTATCAATTTATAAACTTAGTAATTTCTGTGTAAAAAATAACTTTTTAAGTGTTCAATTAATTTATAATTTTAAAAGAGCAAATTTCCTTAACCCCATTGACAAACCTAGTTAAGGATCCTCACACATTTTAAACTTCATTTACAAATTCAGTATATCTGATTTCTAGAACGCTAAACTGTCAGCCTTATAAATCTAGCCAGCAAAATCATCCTTTATATAAAATACCATCGTGTTTTTATGCCAAAATGATATAGGTTGAGTAAATAGAATTCCCTTAGACGTACCATTAAACATTCAAAGTATTGGAAATCAAATTTGTCTACATTTCAAATAAAAATTATGTCTAGCATCAATTAAATATTTAAAATTAAAACAGTAAATCTAAAATAGTAGTCTTCAAAATACCCAGACTCCCCTGGACCAGCGTATCTCAGCGTTTTTTCATTATTGTTCCTTAAGCAGGAAAATTGAATTAATAGATGAACTTATTTTAAATCTAAGTTGGATTTAGTTTTCCCTAGTGAGAGAAATTAAATACTAAGGAATATGATTTTGTCAGGTAAGGGTGATCTTTGGAAGGCTACAAACCATTGTAATAACTAAGATTTTTTTTTTTCCCGCTTTCCAGGAAACCATTTTTGCCCCTGTTGAGAATGCGTGCCTTAAGTATTTCAAGCATGTTATTAGAAACCCATACCCATTTTCATTATGTCCACAAACTTGTTCCTCAACTTAATACTGTGGGCTTGATAGTATCTGTCCTTGTTAGTTTTATAAAACTAAAACTAAAACTAAACCCTCCTAGGCTGCAGAGTCCCCCACCAACTCCAGAGAGCGGCTTCCTCGTCTCAGCCAGTGGAGATGGGGCGGATGGGGTGAGGCAGGTCAGTCAGTGGTCCTTCAGCTCAAGCAGTGGGATTGAAACCATCCTGCCTGGGTTTGAGTGCCAGCTCTGCCCCTCGCTTGTCTGTGTGACGTTGAGCAAGTTGTTGAAACTCTCTGCTTCAGTTTCCCTGAGAGTCTGGCCACGAGGATTTGACAGGATGGTGCCCACAAAGGACCAGACAAGACCTAGTACATGTGGGTGCTCCCTACTGTTACTCATCCCATTGAGTTAATAAGAGGATCCCTCATGCAGGCTTTTAGAACACCTGCTTCAATTAAGATATGAATACTGTAATTCATTGTCTGTACATAGATCAGAGGTGGTTGAAAGCAGTGTCCTCTAATTGTCTAAACATCTGTTTCATCACCTTGCCTATGCTGTGGTCTCCGCTGATGAAGAAATAGTGCTCGACAAGGAGGTTAGCGTGGCTCCTGACTCGTCAAAAATTCCAATGTAGGGAGCCCCCTGGTGGCCTAGTGGTTACGATCCCGGGCTTTCACTGCTGTGACCCGGGTTCAGTCCCTGATCGGGGAACTGAGATCCCACACGCTGCACAGCAGAGCCAAAAAAAAAAAAATCATCTCATATAGGTACAAAGAAAAAAAGAAAAAAAATTCCAGTTTAGTGGAATCTACACTAAAGTGGGTTCCTCAAATTAAAAGTAGTCCCGAGTGGAAAGCGTTCCCCCAAATAGCACTCAGGATGATGGAGGTGGCTTAGTGGAGCAGGAGGTGGCTTAGTGGAGCAAGGAAGGGCCAGTTATTTTGTCTTGTGAGGCACGTCTCATGTCCACTTTTACCAGAATGTTAATGTTACATCTGTGGAAGGTATTACCCCTTTTACAAGGAAAAATTTTATAAAAATTTTTCATGGTTTAAATTATTTTGGTTTTCACTAGTATTTTCAAAAAAGTCCTTCATAGCATGCAGTAACGTTTTTGATCACCACGTTAGATTTAATGCAGCGATGCTGTTAACCCGCCTACTTTCCTTTGCAGTCTTCCTTTTTCCATCAACACGGGTGTGACACCAACGACACCAATGCCAAGTACAACAGTCGCGCTGCCCAGCTTTATAGGGAGAGAATCAAGGTGCTGGCCTCCCAGGCAACCCGGAAGCACGGCACTGACGTAAGCACAGCGGGTTGTGGGGGGGGGGGTCTCCTTCAGAGGAACATTTGTTTCAGTAGAAAAAGTAGTTTTTACCCCAAACAGTAAAACTCGCTAGCCGGCTTCTCTTACAAGGAAACAGCGTGTAGTGGATTCTTACTATTCACGGTCCTGCTTGGTAAGTTTGCTTTGAACACTGCACGAGAGTCCTGCAGCACCACCTTTGTCAGCTGATCAACACTAACCTTATTTTACCTGTGTTTCTGTTTAAAGACACCTTCTTTAGTGTGTATTGTTGACTCACTGACACTGAGCTGGCGGCCAGGGGCATCGCGGCTCGAGCTGAATGACACTCAGCTAACTGCATCCCTGTGCTTAGGAACGCGAGGTGGCGCTTCAGCACCGTGCTCGGGACCATTGTAAACAATGGGTCCACCAACAAAAAGCACGAAAATGTGGAAAGCGTGTCAGTAAACAGCCCGCAAAAGGGACCCGTGTTTACAGCAGGAGCCGAAACAAGGAAGCAGAGCGTCGCCTTGTTCCACCTCAGCTGGGAACGTGCACCTGGGGTGACAGATTCTCTGCTGCTCTGCGTGTGTCCGTGCAAGACGGCAGATTTGGGGTCACAAGTCAATTGTAGCATGTAGACAAATTCGCAGACGTGGAATCCACAAATGATGGGGGTTGACTGTACTTTGGAACCCGCCCTTAGACGTGAAGCCCTGGCTCTTTGCTTTTCCACAAATGATGGGGGTTGACTGTACTTTGGAACCTGCCCTTAGACGTGAAGCCCTGGCTCTTTCCTTTCCGGAAATGGCTTGGGGAGCTGGCGATTGCCTTCCACAGGGTCTGGTGGCAGAAGTTACTGGATTGATGTGTTACTAAAATGTGCTCAGGGGCCCTGACTTTACAATAATGGAAAGTACAAATCTTTAGCAGACAGGCCTCCAGAAAGGGAGTGAAGAGCATTAAATAAACACTTTGAAGCAAGTGAAATGCTGAGCGCTGCATGTGTTTTTGTTCCAGCTGTGGCTTGATAGCTGTGTGGTTCCACCTTTGTCCCCTCCACCAAAGGAGGAAGATTTTTTTGCCTCTCACGCTTCTCCTGAGGTATGTGTTACGCTTCACGTAATTTTCATGTGTGCTTCTAAGGCATAACTAAAGTTATCAGCAGTAAAGTTATAAAGGGCATATATTTTAAATGTTTCAGTTAGGATGTAGGCTAAGCTGCTGTAGCAAACAGCCCTGAAATGCAGTCAGGCCTGGAATAAGGTAGGAGTTCATTTCCCACCAGCAGTGCAGAGGTGGGCCGTCCAGGGCTGACCGGGTATGGATTTTGCTCTTCTCACTGTGCGGCTCCTCCCTCAGGGTGCAGAGTGGCTGCTCCAGTTCATGACCTTTCCCAGCCAGCGGGAGGAGGACAGACATTCGGGAAAGCAAGCGCCCCATCCTTTTACAATCTAGAGGTAGCACACGTCACTTCTGCTCATAGCCTGCTGGCTAGAATTCAGTCCCGTGCCCTATACCCAGCTTCGAGGGAGGCTTGAGGACGTCTTACTAGGGGTCTCCCCAGTGCAGTTCAGAGCTTTGGAACTGACAAAAGATGAAGACAGTTTTTTGTGTTTTTTGGGGGTTTTTTTTGGTTTTTTTGCAGTACACGGGCCTCTCACTGTTGTGGCCTCTCCCATTGCGGAGCACAGGCTCCGGACGCGCAGGCTCAGCGGCCATGGCTCACGGGCCCAGCCGCTCCGCGGCATGTGGGATCTTCCCGGACCGGGGCACGAACCCGTGTCCCCTGCATCGGCAGGCGGACTCTCAACCACTGCGCCACCAGGGAAGCCCGTTGTTGTTGCTTTTTTAACCCAGATTTTAAGAGCGGTTTGAATCTCATTGTCCCTATTTAGCTGTGTACGTAGAACATATCTCAAGGCTATTGTGAGAATGAAATGCGTTAACACAGGTAAAAGTAGCTGGTACCCAGAGCAGAGGAAGCCTTCAACAAGTGCCGTTTCATTAACCTCATCTTCGTATTCCGATAGGAGTAGTAACGACAATCCATGGTCCCTCTGTGCATTTTCCCCAGTCGCTTAGATCAGGGATGTGAGGCCTGCAAAGCCTGAAGTATTTACTAACTGGCCCTTTAAGGAAATGTACGCGGCCCCTGCTTATAGCCCCAGATGTTCTGTTAGCTGCCCTGCATCTTCCAGTCCCGATGGGGAGGGGCCCCCGTTTGCTTAACTGCTACTCAGTCCTTTAACTGATTTTCAAGAAAAAGTTATGTAAAGTTGTATACCTTGCTAAACCTTGATTTTTTTTTGCTATTATAATTTGCACATTATGTACATGTTATCTTTGACAGAATCAGTAGTTACCAGAAATAGTTATCAAAAAAGATGGGAACAGAAAACAAAAGAGAAGCGTGTGCTGTCATGATCTGCTGCTACTGTTTAATATAGAACTAGATACAGAATATCCATGATTAGTAGCTGAGAAATGTTAGCAATAGAAATGATGGGCTAAAAAGAGGAGAGAGATGAACAGTTTGGTGTGGATTAGAGTTGGAGATATTAGTATGAATTCATGTTCATTTTAGTGTCTCTCTGTCTTTATGTATCTGTATGCACACGCACACACACATACACATGATGGAGAACTAATTGCAGATACGTGTGTACACACGGGTTAGTACACACAGATATATGACCTAGCTCTGTCCACTGAGAGGCCTAGAGACAGTGACACCCCAGGACAACAGGCACACCCAGCACCCACACCTTGGTTTCTAAATGCTGTTTTCCAATGGAAGGACCCAGGGCTGCCTTTGGAGAGATGGCCGATTCTAGGACTGGGGCTGCTGCGGCAGATAAGCCTGGAGCGCCCTACGGTGCTAGAAGAAAGGAAGTGCTAGGAGGCCGGGCAGGGGGAATGGACGAGGACATGTCTGAAGGACTCGGGAACCAACCTGGAAGAGGTGCCGGTGGTCAGAGCTGGAACGATTTGAACAACAAAATAATGATAGTATTGGACTATAATCCAAAGAATAAATAAATATCCATACTAATATAAGTGGATGATTGCATAAAGAAATGGAGGGAAAGGACAGTCTTCCTTACAGAAAATTCCAAACCATGCATATACCTCTCCACCCTTCTGGAGGTGGGGCTTAACCCCCCTCGCCTTGCATGTGGACTGGACTTAGTGACGCTTCCCAGGACTAGAGGATGGAAAGGAGAAACCGGTAACTTTACAGGGAAAAGACTGCCAGGCGCCAGCCTAACCAAGTGAAAAAGATTGGCATCACTAGTGCACAGTCGTGTTGACATGAGGCACTGAGGGGGCACCTCCTCTCTGCTGTTCTTCCCCCAGACCTAGTCTAATCACAAGAAAACATCAGACAAACTCAAAGTGAGGGGCATTCTACAAAATACCTATCAGTACCCTTCAAAAGTTTCAAGGTCCTGAAAAGCAAGGAAAGACTGAGAAACTGTCACAAAGCAGAGCAGACTGCGGAGACGTGACGAATGCAGCGTGGGGTCCTGACTGGGTCCTGGAACAGAAAAGAGACACTGGTGGGAAAACTGGTGAAACCCAAATAAAGTCTGGAGTTTAGCGAATACTGTACCAGCGATGACTCTTCGCTTTGATAAATGTACCCTGGGTATTTTAACATCAGAGGAAGCTGGGTGAAGAGTCTAAAGAAGCTTTTATCTTTGCAACTTTTGTGTAAGTCTGAAATTATTGCGTAATAAAATTTTTATTTAAAGAAAAGGAGGAGAAATAAGGAATTTGAGCATGGAAACAGAGACTTAAGAACAGGTATATTTTAATATCTTATCCTTCCTTCCCACTAATCCAGGTAGGAAGGTGACTGTTTAAATTACTAGGTTTTTCCCCCGTTATTTGTTTTTTATGACTTTTCTTGCTTAGCTGGTAACGACTTTTCTCCCCTTGCTTCAGGTGAGCGGCACAGGGTGGACATCAGCACAACCAGAACCATCTTCTTTAACACCAGGGAACGTGGACGCTCCTCCAGCAAACAATGAAGGTAGTGCTGAGACCCGCCCTGTAGTGCTGTCCTGTGCTTCACTGGCATCTGTGGAACTACTAGAAAATGAGAATCTTGCATTTGCTAGGGAAAGATGCCCATGGTCAGTTATAAAGTGGGGAGAAAAGATTACTGAACACAGAATATGATCTCATTTTTATAAAAAAGAGAACCCAAATCACACACACAGTTAACACCAAATTGTTCACTGGAGAATGAAATTACTGAGGATTTTTACTTTCAACTTGCTACAGTTTGGGGTTTTTTTTAAATTTCATTTTATTTTATTGATTTTTGGCTGCGTTGGGTCTTTGTTGCTGCGCGCGGGCTCTCTCTAGTTGCAGCGAGTGGGGGCTGCTCTTCGTTGCGGTGCACGGGCTTCTCATTGCGGTGGCTTCTCTTGTTGTGGAGCACTGGCTCTAGGCACGCGGGCTTCAGTAGTTGTGTCACGTAGGCTCAGTAGTTGTGGCACACGGGCTCTAGAGCAAAGGCTCAGTAGTTGTGGCTCCCGGGCTTCAGTAGTTGTGGCTTGCAGGCTCACTAGTTGTGGCGCATGGGCTTAGTTGCTCCGCGGCACGTGGGATCTTCCCGGACCAGGGATCGAACCTGTGTCCCCTGCATTGGCAGATGGATTCCTAACCGCTGCACCATCAGGGAAGCCCCCTAATGTGAATATTCTAACTCTTACAATTTATTAGCGTAAAACACCTTCTGAGATTGAAGGTTACCTGCCACGGGAGGTTTAGTAACCTCTGAAGTTCAGATGTCTCCGTTTGTTTACTAACAGAAAGCTAAGGGAACTGAATGCAGACCAAGATGTTTTCTTGGAAATCTCTCAGAAGCTGCGTCCCTAGCTGATGAATTTCCCCTAAAAGGTTTTACTGTTTGGAATCCTGCCTCCTTTTGCACCTGCAACAACACTTTCCTCTCTCTTCTCCATCTAGAACTTTTCTTAAGCTGTGGTTAGTTAGGGAGACTTGTCGTCTCAAGGCTTAACCCAGAATTTCATGTGTTAGCATCGGTTGCAAGGTACAGTCTCAATTAAATGTAAGGGTCACGCAGTGAAAATGAGAGAACAGAAGAATTTTAACAAATAGAATATGGGGCCTGCAATGCTCTGCTTCTGTGTTGTTATTCACTGCTGTTCCTACAGTGCCCGGAGCAGTTCCTGGCCCAGAGTAAGTAATCAATAAATGTAGAATCAGTTCTCTTTCTACAAATTGGCATTATTCTCACTCATTCTGCTTTTGCCTATTTAAATGCCTTAACTAGAGTTTACCTTTTAAAAAATGTATAAAAATAAAATACTTGAGTTTACTGTAAACCACTGTTGGGCCTGCTATTTTTTTTAGAATAGCTTTATTGAGATATAATTTGCACGCCATAAGAGTCACCCTTTAAAGTATGCAATTCAGTGGTTTCTAGTATATTCACAAGGTTGTGCTACCATCAGTACTATCTAATTTCAGAACATTTTCAGCAGCCCAGAGAGAAACCCCTACCCACTAATAGTCACTCTCCATTCTTTCCTTGTCCCAGCCCCTGGCAACCACTAGCCCGCTTTCTGTCTCTAAGGATCTGCCTAGTCTGGACATTTCATATATATGGAATCATACTCTGTGTGGTCTTTTGTGACTGGCTTCTTGTGCTTAGCATAATGTTTTCAAGGTTCATCCATGTTGTAGCATGTATCAGTATTTCATTTCTTTTTATGGCCAAATAATAGTCCACTGCATGGATATATTACATGTTGTTTATCCATTTTTAACGTAATAAATAAAATTAAATTAAAATAACATTTTTAAAATAAAAATTTTAATACAGTTCCTAACCAGAATCGTTTTGTTTAGATCAACTAGCAAACAGAGCAGATTTCTCGGCAACTGAAAATTTAGGTTTCTGTCACTGATATAATTGGTATTAGAATTTCCAAATGTTAACATATATTGGGTGTATAGTCCACATATGTACTTGGTATCTCAGAACAGTTTACTTTATAAAGCATTTTTTAAAATTAATTAATTAATTTATTTATTTTTGGCTGCATTGAGTCTTTGTTGCTGCGCGCGGGCTTTCTCTAGTTGCAGCGAGCGGGGGCTACTCTTCGTTGCGGTGCACGGGCTTCTCATTGCGGTGGCTTCTCTTGTTGCGGAGCATGGGCTCAGTAGTTGTGGCACTCGGGCTCAGTAGTTGTGGCTCGCGGGCTCTAGAGCGCAGGTGCATGGGCTTAGTTGCTCCGTGGCATGTGGGATCTTCCCAGACCAGGCTCGAACCCATGTCCCCTGCATTGGCAGACAGATTCTTTTTCTTTTTTTTTTTTTGAATTTTTGAATTTTATTTATTTTTTTATACAGCAGGTTCTTGTTAGTCATCCATTTTATACATATTAGTGTATACATGTCAATCCCAATCTCCCAGTTCATCCCACCACCACCACCACCACCCCCTGGCCCCCCACTTTCCCCCCTTGGTGTCCATACGTTTGTTCTCTACATCTGTGTCTCTATTTCTGCCCTGCAAACTGGAGGCGGATTCTTAACTACTGGACCACCAAGGAAGTCCCTCAGAAGAGTTTACTTTAAAACACCAGTCCATGGGACTTCCCTGGTGACGCAGTGGCTAAGACTCCGTGCTCCCAATGCAGAGGGCCCGGGTTCCATCCCTGGTCGGGGAACTAGATGCCACATGCGTGCCTCAACTAAGAGTTCTCATGCCACACCTAAGGAGCCCACATGCCGCAACTAAGACCCATCGCAACCAAATAAATAAATAAATAAATAAAGTAAAATAAAACACTGGACCATAAGGTAGAATTCCAAATGATATTAATTAGGGAGACCAATAACATTTTTATTCTACAAAGCAACTGGATACAAAATATACTTCTGTTTTAATGGACTTTTAAAATTCTTAAAATGATAAAATAGAATACGGAGCTAAAAAGAAAAGACAGTCATTGACAGAATTGGATAAGATTCGTAGTACTGAGCAAGTTGAGTGTATTATATATTCAAAAGCACATTTGATGAGTCTATATTCTGCGTTAATATCAATATTTTCAACTTTCAGGTGGACCAGAACAAGGACCAAGTGTGGAAGGTCTTAATGCACCAACAAAGGCTGCTCTAGGTGGTATGTGCTACCCTGTATTGGGATTTAGAGAGTGAGATTAACTAAGAAAATAAGGAATCCTGTCTTTACATTCTGCCTAGAACTTCAAATGTAATGAGATTTATTTAAGCAGAAATGCTCTTCTGTTTCGGCCAGCTTGGTGACTGTGAAATGCAGCAGCCTCTGTACCCGGCGAAGGTTGCTCTTGATGCTTTTGATTTGCTGGTTTATGTCCCAGCATAAGCAGAGGTCAGAACAGCCAAGTCATTCCTAGCTACTCAAGAACTCTTAGCATTTGCTTGTCTTTCTGATTTTATTGTAGATGAACTTCATTTCTAATTTTTCATTATCGGGGAAATACAATCTGAAATTAGTGCATATTACAGTGTATTAATTGGACAGCAACTGCTTTGGTGAAAAATAACTAAACTATTAGAAATGTTCCAGATATTTTCGTCATGTATTTATAATAGACTTGTAGGAGATTGGGAGCAGATTATGTGACTACCGCAGTACAAATCTAAAAGAAAGTGATGAAAAGGAGGATTTCCATGGATGGCTTTTTCATACTTGAAATGTAGTGAGTTTATTCCCTCATTAGGACTAAAAGTTTTAATCTTTGTTGTTTGTGGTTTTATGCTGTCTTTTTCCTGTTAAAGCACATTCTCACTTTGTAAGAAAATAATTTTTATTCTTACTGGGTCTCTTTTACATAATTCTAAACACAGAATATGTAATCTATGATTAAAATTTACCCAGAAAACAATTTTTAAGAAACGTTATCTAAAAGCATCATATATTTTTGTGCAATTTAGGATGTAATGCTACCAAAATAATAGAGTGTTTTATATTTCTTATTGGTTAATATGATAACATAAATCAGAGTGGAAGGCGCTTCACTGCTTTAGTTGTATACATAATGCCTGGCTAACTTTCTGCTTTAAAACAATTTTGAAATTTGTTGAAGAGTAGAGATTAATAGGAGGGTTTGTTCTAATGTAATATGAAATGCTCCTGAAGAAAATAGTGAATGGGGCAAACTCAGTCTCTTTATTTCTCTTCAGTGTGGTGTCCCAAGAACATATGTAATCTCTGAGTTTGGATACTACGTGGAAATACTGAGGACTCTATTTTGATAAAGCTCTGTTCATGTAAAGCACACTCGTATACTTCTGGATGACAAACTAATGTGGAAAATGTTATAGTCTCTTAAATAATAAAATACAGTATCTTAGAATTTTAAAAAATACACTGAAAATATACACTGAAATTATATATTTCCATTGGTCTGACTTTCTACTTTTTATTTTTTGACAGAGGTTTCCTCTATCATAAAAAAGAAACCAAATCACGCTAAAAGAGGAGTGAGTATTATGTATAAAATATCTGGTAGTTCAGCTCTAAAATGGCTCATGCACTCAGAAAAGCCACGTTTGTCATTTTCCTTTTATTTTGAGCCATATCATAATGAATGTGGCTTTGATAAAGAGCTTGTTTTGTTCAATGAGGGGATGTTATACTTAGTGAAGATTTTCTAGAACGAGTGTTTAACATTTCTCTGTCAATGACAAAATTCTGAAAAAAAATCAACAGAGGCTCCCTGGGAGTTTCTGTCATGGTTACGGTTCTAAAAGCAGTGCTGTCTGGTGAGGCTGGGCGGGTTGTCATTGGTTGAATGTTGCGATGCCGTGATTCCTTTCAGAGCCCCTGCTCTGGAGGCAGGTGCGGGCTTTGAGTCCCGACCTCATCACTTGCCGGCTGTGGGATCTTGGTTGAGTCACTTAACTGGCAGGAGCTTCAGGTCCTCATCCATCACCCGGGGATGGAGACAGTGCTGGCCTCATAGAGTCGTGAGGACCAAGTAATAACCCTCGATAAATGTTAGCTTTTGTTGCAAACGTTTTCAAACAGTTTGGGTAGAATGTAATCTTATACTGTATCTTCTAGCTTGGGGCCAAAAAAGGAAGTTTGGGAGCCCAGAAACTGACGAATACGTGCTTTAATGAAATTGAAAAGCAAGCCCAAGCTGTAGATAAAATGAAGGAACAGGAAGACCTTCTGGCCAGGGCGGCACCTAAGGAAGAATCGATGTAAGTTTGATTGGGTCATAGTAATATGTTTCTGAGATATGCTTTCCAAATGCCATTTATTCTTACATATGTGTGTGAGGAGGATAATGCAAAATTCAGTTTTATGATAACGAAAACTGCATGGACGTGTAGGTTAGAAGGGGAGAGACCAGGGGAGAAGGAGGCAGTCGCCATTTCCGGTTGAAGCTGTGCAGACAGGATTGGGATGGGGTCGCGGGGAGGGAGAGACAGAAGCGCTCAGGAGGTACTTACGCAGGAAGGACGCTCAGCATCGTCCGTCATCAGGGAAATGCAAGTCAGAGCCCCAGGAAGATGCCACTTCGCTCAAGGTAGCTGTAATCAAGAAGACAGACAGCAAGTGCTGGCAAGAATGCAGAGAAACGGGAGCCCTCGTGCTTTGCTGGTGGTAGTTACCACATGACCCAGCAGTTCCACCCCTCAGTATATTCTCAGAGAAATTAAAATAGGCCCGTGTAGCCACACCAGAACTTGTACATGTGTTCATAGCAGCATTAATCCCTATAGCCAAAAAGTAGAAATAACACAAATGTCCATCAGGTAGGGAATGGATAAACAAAACGTGTATGTCCGTACAATAAAATATTATTCGGCCATAAAAAGGAATAAAGTACTGACACGTGCCGCAGCATGGATAAATCTTAAAATGTTTATGCTAACAAAGAAACTGGACACAGAAGACCGCATATTGTATGATCCCTTAGAAATGGAATGTCCAAATTAGGCAAATCCAGAGACAGAAGGCAGACTAGTGGTTGCCAGGGGCTGGGGGCAGGGGAGAGAAGGCGGTGTGACCGCTAATGGGCGGGGGTTTCTTCTGGGGGTGATGAAAATGTTCTGGAATTAGATAGTGCTGACGGTGGCAGCCTTGTGAATATGCTCAACTGAACTGTGTACTTTAGAAAGGGGGATTTTATGGTATGTGAACTATATCTCAGTAATGAAAAAAGGTGTTTATAAGGTGAAGCCCCGTTGAACTGGGTGACTAAGTTCTAATTGTGTGATGGAAGGTTGTGGGTATGGTGGCATCTGCAGAGCTTTTGAGGCTGGATCTTGAAGGAGTCTCAGAGTCAGACTTGGCACGGGGCCGGGGGAGAAGGAAGAGCCTAAGAGAATGAAGAAGAGGGAATCCAGGCGGTGGCACTGGGGTCCTTCCTGGATTGGGGACGTTGCAATGATGCTGGGGATCGCCCTGAAGTCAGGCGGGCAGTTTTACATCACATCTGAGGGGAGTGCTGTGAAGAAGGGGTGTGCTTTGGAAAGTGCGTTTGGTGGCGATATCCAGGACAGAAGGAACGGGAAAAAACTGGAGGCCAGTAGGCCAGACTGGAGACTTGTTTTAGGTAGATACTTAAGGTTCCTGGGAGGTTTTCATTTGTGTTGAGAACAGAAGGGACACATGGCCATCTGGAAAGTGCCCGTGACTGGGCATAGAGGACGGTAAGGAGAGAAGAGAGGAAAGGCGACTTGGAGTCCTGTTTTGTATGCATGTTTATTTTATTTATATGGTGTTTTCTCTTATTTTCACGTGCATCTGTTTTAGCTTGAGTTAATTACTACAGGCTGCCTAACGAAGAAAATACTTTATGAGGTTGTTTTGCGGATTCCTTTAGTTAATTCTCATTAAAGTGCATCGAACAGTGCCTGGCACATAGTAAGTGCTCAACCAGTGTCATTTCTTGCTATTGATGCTCAGAGGACCATACGATAAGCCGGATAATTTGAAATTGCTAGTTATTCCTCACTGTCCTTTAACTCACAGAACGTAGGGGGCAGCACTAAACTGTATTTGGGTAAAATGTGACCTGAAATGCTCTTTGTGAGGTTTGCTCTGAGTTCTCACAGACTTCACTTTGATGTCTCTCTGACTTAGCTAGGCTTTTTGACACTGGGCAAGGGGGAAGGTTAAATCTGAGTATGGTTGGGACTTCCCTGGTGGTGAAGTGGTTAGGAGTCCACCTGCCAGTGCAGTGGACACGGGTTCGAGCCCTGGTCCGGGAAGATCCCACATGCCGCGGAGCAACTAAGCCCGTGCGCCACAACTACTGGGCCTGTGCTCTAGAGCCCGCGAGCCACAACTACTGAGCCTGCACTCTAGAGCCCGTGAGACACAACTACTGAAGCCCGCGCGCCTAGAGCCCGTGCTCCGCAACAAGAGAAGCCACCGCAATGAGAAGCCCGCGCACCGCAACAAAGAGTAGCCCCCGCTCACCACAACTAGAGAGAGCCCACACACAGCAACGAAGACCCAATGCAGCCAAAAATAAATAAATAAAAAAAATTTAAGAAAATAGTTTAAAAAAAATATGGGTATGTTTGAAAGCAGGCTCTGTCCAGATTGCTTGTGCCTGAGGTTTTCCCAGAGAACGTGTGAAATCCCCGCCTGATCAGAACAGGAGACATGGAATACAGGAAGCAGCAGCTCCCTTCCTGTAGGTCAGGTGGACAGAAACTAGCATGTTACTACTAGAAACAACACCAGCCTCAACGTGTCTCTTTCATTAGGACCATTCAGTACAGCATAAAAGCAAAGATGCAGATCATGGGGTATTTATGAACTGGACTTGGGAACCTAGTTTGACCCCTTTCATGGCCTTGTTCAGAACAGCTGCACCACCATGCCCTAATCACCGTCCTGCCGCTCAGACACATCACAGCTCAGTTTCACCAAACTAGCGCTGTGCCAGCTATGAGGAAGTGCCCAAGCTTGATGTTAGTCTTCTGCAAGTTCACTTTTTTTTTTTTTTTCGCGGTACGCGGGCCTCTCACTGTTGTGGCCTCTCCCGTTGCGGAGCACAGGCTCCGGACGCGCAGGCTCAGCGGCCATGGCTCACGGGCCCAGCCGCTCCGCGGCATGTGGGATCTTCCCGGACCGGGGCACGAACCCGTGTCCCCTGCATCGGCAGGCGGACTCTCAACCACCGCGCTACCAGGGAAGCCCTGCACGTTCATTGTTTTAATGGCTGTAAATAAAGTTACTTCAGTTCAATTAGCTCTCAGGAGCGGTATCGTTTCTTGTGTTGTCGGACCGCGAAACTAAACGATCCATGCAGTAGCCTGAGCCTCGCCTGGCGGCCTCTGGGCCCATCCTCAGAGGCGTCTGTGTGCGCAGTTGGTAGAAAGAGTAGGAAGATACCGTGATGCCGCTGGAGCTGCTCTCTTGCTGACCTGAGTGTCTGGCCAGCCCTCCCCTGAGCTGAGCTGGTACTGGAAGGGCTTCTGCGGGTCTGAGAAGCTTGGAGTCCTGGCTTCCTTATTCCATTAGTGCTTCCAGGGCCCGGCTGTTAAAAGTGCACACTTTTAAAGGAGGATAGACCCAATCGTACGTCAAGTACCCCAAGAAGGAAAACTTCCCCATCTCATACCATCCCTATCCATTCATCTCCAGAAGACTCTGTTACCACAGTTCTACTGATTTTAAACAGATCTATTGTTTTCCTCCAAAATTTATACTTGAAAGAGTATATTATATTTTCCAAGTAATAAAGTGGGTATGTTACCATTACCTGATCTGTAGGAATAATAGTAAAGAAAACCAACTGCCAGATGAAAACAAAACAGAAATCCTGCTTGACTCACAGCAAAAGCAAGGTGATTTTTTCCTAGTAAGATATTCTGTCGTCATTCCCTTTTACTACAGAGAAATGTATTTATATCATTATGGAATTTATACAGTGCCTTTCTTACAAGGAATTCGTGACGTTTTATACAATTTTATAAAATGGATGGTAGCTTAGAAATCCTGATAAGGTAGGTATATCATTTTTCAAGGCCCTGAAATTTTGTTGCTATTTTACTAATATGATAATTTACTCTTGTAATTGTTAATATAGGCCTGGTTTTCTTTATGAAAAATTAAGTATTTATAGCATGTTTGGAAATCTGAGAGTGAGAGACAGCGTTTCGTTCGTCATTTCTCACCTGGGTGCATTATTTGTCACAAATATTTGAGAGATACGCGGTGAGTATCCGGCTGGTGGTGCAGAGGAAACTATTGGCTGAGAAATGACAACTCCGATTTTTTTTTCTTTTTTTTTTTTAGTTTTTATCGGAGTGTAGCTGGTTTACAATGTTGTGTTAGTTTTAGGTGTACAGCAAAGTGAATCAGTTATACATATACATCTATCCACTCTTGTTTAGATTCTTTTCCCATATAGGCCATTACAGAGTATTGAGTAGAGTTCCCTGTGCTCTACAGTAGGTCCTTATTCGTTATCTATTTTATATATAGTACTGTGTATACGTCAGTCCCAGTCTCCCAGTTTATCCCTCCCTGCTCCTTAACCCCTGGTAACCGTAAGTTTGTTTTCTACATCTGTAACTCTATTTCTGTTTTGTAGATAAGTTCATTTGTACCCTTTTTTTAGATTCCACGTATAAGCTATATCATATGATATTTGTCTTTCTCTGTCTGACTTACTTCACTCAGTATGACAATTTCTAGCTCCATCCATGTTGCTGCAAATGGCATTATTTTGTTCTTTTTTATGGCTGAATAGTATTCCATTGTGTGTGTGTGTGTGTGTGTGTGTGTGTGTGTGTGTGTGTGTGTGTGTATATATATACATCTTCTCTATCTATTCCTCTGTTGATGGACATTTAGGTTGCTTCCATGCCCTGGCTATTGTAAATAGTGCTTCAATGAACGTTGGGGTGCATGTATCTTTTCAAATTATGGTTTTCTCCAAATATATGCCCAGAAGTGGTATTACTGGAGATAACTCCATTTTAAATGCTCTCAGAGCCTGATTACATAAAGAGACCCTACAGGAAATTTTCTTGTAAACTGAAGAAACCTTTTGCAGTGAAGTAATCCCTTCTTAATTTATCTATTTGTTAAGTCAAATTTGTGTATATATATATATATATATATATATATATATATATATATATATTTTTTTTTTTTTTTTTTTTTTTTTTTTTTTTTGCGGTTTGTGGGCATCTCACTGCTGTGGCCTCTCCCGTTGCGGAGCACAGGCTCCGGACGCGCAGGCTCAGCGGCCATGGCTCACGGGCCCATCTGCTCTGCGGCGTGTGGGATCTTCCTGGACCAGGGCACGAACCCGTGTCCCCTGCATTGGCAGGTGGAGTCTCAACCACTGCGCCACCAGGGAAGCCCTTGTATATATTTTTTATCTTAAACCAGAGCAGACCAACGAGACTAACCTTGTACGTTTGATATGTAATGTTGAAGTATAGTAAAATATTGGTCCAAGTAAGAAATTCTGCTTTTTACTATCCTTTAGAGAGATAATTTCAGTATACATCACGTTATGACATGATAATAAGTGATATAAACTAGAACAGCAGTGTAAGTCCAGCAGCAACCAAAAAGTATCTGTAAAGTCATTCAGAGTTTCTTGAGCATCTACTCAAAAAAGACCTTTACCCCCCAAAAAATGCCAACTTGCCTTCATAATCGTTAATTATGGAAAGCAGCATGAAGCTACAAGTAGAGTGATATGTTTAATGTTCTTCGTAGTTTAACTCAAGAACAAGAATTAAAGCTAAGTTAAGGAGCATTTGGTTTTTCTGGCAGTGTGTCGTCATTACGATTAGCCTATAAAGATCTTAATATTCAGATGAAGAAAGATGAAAAGATGAACATGAGTGGCAAAAAGAAGGTGGAATCAGAGAGACTTGGCATGGGATTTGGAAACTGCAGAAGGTATGTAAGACTCTGCTTTCTTGGATTTCAGAATTTAAACTAGTTTGCTAATCATGAACGGATTTTCCTTGTTAATTTCAACTTCAGAACTGTTTTCTCATTACTCACTTTCTTCAGTTGTTTTGCTTTGCTCTAATACAGTCCGCCCGCAGCCCTCTGTACCCACAGGTTCTGCATTTGCAGATTCAACCAACTGGGGATTGAAAATGTTTGGGGGGGGGGATTCCAGAAAGTTCTAAAAAGCAAAACTTGAATTTGCTGCATATACCACTCTTAGGGGCAACTATTTACATGGTATTTACATTGTATTTGCAATTATTTACGTAGCATTTACATTGTCTTAGGTGTTATTAGTAATCTAGAGATGATTTAAAGTACAAAGGAATACTGTGGATTTTTTTTATCTGCTGGGGTCCTGGAAGCAATCCCCCTCAGAAGCCGAGGGACAGCGGTGTTCACTATAGCATGAAAAATTCCAAATTTGATTCTTAGGTAAAAGGAAATCGGTCTGACTTGTCATTAAGTGGATGCCATAAACATAACTGATATATGTGACTGTATTTTGTATAATTAGTTACAGGCCTCACTAAAGTCCAGTATTTTTCAATGCTTACACCAAAACAATATTTTTTTATTGCTCATGTTTTTAACCCCACTAGTAAGTATATTTTTATTGAGAGTGTAAATTAAAACATTCATGGGAATTCCCTGGCGGTCCAGAGGTTAGGACTCCACACTTCCGCTGCTGGGGGCCCGCGGTTCGATCCCCGGTCAGGGAACTAAGATCCCAGAAGCTGCGCAGCGAGGCCAAAAAAAAAAAAAAGATTCGTTCTTCGGTGAACACGCAAGTGTCCTCGTGAACTAATATTATTCTTTTCTATTTTATTCTCTATTTTCTCCAGTGGTATTTCACATTCAGTGACTTCAGATTTGCAGACCATTGAACAGGAAACGCCAATCCCAGCGAAACCAAGAAAAAAGTATAGCGACGACAGTGATGACTTGCATTTTACTTCCAGCTCAAGGTAACCTGGTAGAAATCATCTTTAAAGTGTCTTTTTGAAAAGCAGTGATCACTATGGACTCACGAGTTTATTTGCGTTAGGAACAAACACAAATCAGTGTACTTCATTGTTTTTAAAAGCTTTGGCTGGAGTCAAGGACGTCCTTTGGAAAAAAATCGGGGTAACCCCCTTTAGTGGATGATGTTTGCTAATACTGAAATGTTTGATAATAAAATCTGCACCCCGGAGTTAAAATTAGAGGTGGGAAAGTTGTATTCATCTAAAATGTGAAATTGGAGAACTATGCAGAATCCCAAAGGTGTATGTTACGCTGTTCAGTCTTATTCCAACAGTTGGAATATTTCACAGCTGCGCCTTCAGCAGCTTCTTTTGTTTTCAGGATACCAGCTTCTGGAGTCTCCAGTTGGCAGGATAGACTATTAAATAAACGCTCTTTGTGTGTGCATTTTTATGAATGTAAAACACTGTTGCTTTCAGAGGGGCGTCCCGGGATAAAGCCTAGGCCCCGTCCTTCAGCGCTCCCCATCCGACGGGGACAAGTTGCCTAACTCCAGCGTGAAGCTGACCATGGAGAGGCCGTGGTTCAGGTTCAAGCCACTGCAGAGGCCGAAAACAAGTTTAACTTGAATTGACTCACTCTGTGCTGTACCTGATCAGCACAGGGCGGCCTGCTTCACAGGCACCAAGTAAACTTGGGGTGTCAGGAGGTGGGCACCAGCTGGGAAGCTGGGCGACCTGGACTCGAACCCTGGCCCTGCCACTTACTGACTGTGTGATCTGGGCTGAGCTCTGTAACCTCCCTGTGCTACAGCTTCTTCATCTGTAAGTTAGGGACACCAGCAGTGCCAACCTTTCAGGGTGTGCGAGGGTTAAATGAGTTAATACAGAGCGCTGGGAATAGTGCTGTCATGTTTAGCTGCTATTATTATATAGAAACTCAGTTCAGGAGATGTGTGACTCAGTCTAAACGTTTAATTACCATTGTTAGATACTTAAATTAACCTCATTGAGGGCCACCTTCAAGTTTGGAGTTCGGGGAAATTGAATGTGTGCCCATCAGTAATGGGCGGTCCTTACAAGGAGACGCCATCACTCACTCACATCTCAAAGGGCATCACTGTTGTCTGGCAGTTACACAGGCTTGAAGCGTTTTCATATACATAACAGATATAAATATATGTTAACTAATTAGAATCTAATCCTGCAATTCTGTAGTCTCCTGTCAAAGTTCATAGGTAAGGAACTGTAATACAGAGAACTATCTTTAAATCATTCTGCTAGCATAGCTTCACATTACTTCAAGTCCAGATATTTAACCCCCAGAAAAGTTAGTAGTTCAGAGGTGTTCCCTGGCAGTGCTTTCAGAGACAGGGTGGTTTGATGTTTGCTGCTTGTGAGTAACCTGTATAACATACTGGGTTTCAGGTTACTTAGAGGTAACTTCCAAATCATGCCTTTTAAAGTATTTAAGTACATTTTCTACAGGCTAAAATTAAATGTCTAACTTGATTTGAAGGCTGCATGTGTGTCGGATGTGCACACTAGATGAGAGGAGGATGTGTCCGGGTCAAGAAAACTCCCAGTGGTGCAGGGTCTACACTCGCCTGCTTGGCTTCTCCACAAAGCCTTTTTGACTATTTCACTTCTCATTACAACTCCTATGCAGAGGAGAGCATAGGCAAGTAAAGGAAGTAGGTTTCCAGCTCCATGAGTGCTGCCGCTTGGTCACAGGGTTGGAAGGAGAGGTGGCTGCGGGTGAGGACGGGCCCTGGGGGGCAGCTGGGGAGCCTTGCTCCTGGGGGGCTTCCTCTGCCCGTTGGGAGCTTTAGGAATCCTGTTGGCCTCCCTCTCCAAAAGCTTAGTCAAAAGACTTAGCCCTAAAGGCCTTCGTTGCTATGGAACAATTATTTATGGTTTGAAACCGGGGAGCAGATGGCGTTTTTATGTTGACCGCACTTACTGGATTCCTGCCAGAGACCTTGGTGTGTTGTTTATCATCACCTGCAGGTTGTCTAATGGGAACGTAAACGCCTCTGCTGGTCCTCCTTATGGTAGCTACTATTGGTAGAACAATACTTACTTTGGCAAATGAAGTCAAATAAACACGGACTCTCGGAAAGCAGGCGTATTCCATGAAGAGCTCTCATTGCTTCCAAATAATTCATTAGCCCATTAGAGCTTGAATATTATGAATTATGAAAGAGTACTGTTTCTATTAAAAATAAGACCAACCATATCTTGGGGATTTGTTTTTTTGTTTGTTTTTTTGAGTTCCATTGTTTCCAGGATATAAACAATGTAATTATATATTGAGTACCAAATAATGAAACTAGAACAACTTGTTCAGCCTTATAAAGCCAGTGTGGCCTTCAGTGGAACAGACAGTTGTCTATAGCTGTAAATCAGATATGTGCTATTAGGGTGCTCTTATCAAGGGATTGTAAGGAATGTTTTCAGGTTGGGTGAAGACAGACTGGGAGGGCGAAAATAAAAATGAAATGTATTAAGAACAAGGATCTAGAAATCAAAACATTAGAAAGTCAATAAAGATTTGGAGATCCGGGGCAGCTGTTGTGTTTCCGAGGAAAGACAGGTGCCCCACAGCCATTGGTGGATGCCCGTCCTCCACCGCATCCTCCCTGGTGCATCGGGAGGCCCTCCCGCACTGCGTACACCATGTAGGAGCACAGGGAGCCTCGCTGGTGAGTGGTGGGAAGGGCACCCTCCCCGCCGCAGTGCAGAGAATACGACGTAACGGGCTCCTGCTCATCAGTAGGACCCTAGCAGAATGGCTTTCTCTCTCCTGATTTTTTAATTGTCCAGTCATTAAAAAAAAAAAAAAAAAAATCCGATGGCCCTACATTCCAGGATAAGCACTTTGGCTTATCGGAATGAAGAATATTCCCTTAGAGTGATACTAAATTCAAAAAGTCCTGAGTACCAGTGCCTCAGAGTTGTGAAGGGCCTGGAAGTTCCACCCACCTCCATCCAGTGCTCACCCCCACCCCACCACAGAGCCCTCCAGGAGACAACGCAGCCCCTTAGCACTCCTTCCCCTCCCCTCCCTTCTCCCCCTTCCCTCCCTCCTCCCCTCCCTCCTCCCTCCCCTCCCTCCCCTCCCTCCTCCCCCTCCCCCTCCCCCTCCCTCCCCTCCCCCTCCCCCCCTCCCTCCTCCCTTCTCCCCCTCCTCCCCCTCCCCTCCCCTCCCCCTCCCCCCTCCCCCCTCCCCCTCCCCCTCCCTCCTCCCCTCCCTCCTCCCCCTCCTCCCCCTCCCTCCTCCCCCTCCTCCCCCTCCTCCCCCTCCCCTCCCTCCTCCCCTCCCCTCCCTCCTCCCCTCCCCTCCCTCCTCCCCCTCCTCTCCCTTCTCCCCCTCCCCCTCCCCCTCCTCCCCCTCCTCCTCCCCCTCCTCCCCCTCCCCTCCCTCCTCCCCTCCCTCCTCCCCTCCCCTCCCTCCTCCCCCTCCTCCCCCTCCTCCTCCTCCAGGCAGCCTTTCAGTCCAACAGCAGCTCCATGAGAAACACTGCCCTATGCTTACATATCTCCCTGGGTTTCTGAGCTCAGATCAGTCAACCTCATAAGGGCAGGATCTGAGTATGTCTCCTTGCCCAGTATCCTCACCCAGCAAGTGCCTGGCTCCTCATAGGTGCTTATTAAGTAGTTTTAAAATTCCTTATTGAATCGGTCCTAATTCTTTCACTTGGTCCCTTAGAAATATGTCCGTCAGATATTTGAAGGTAACTTTCCAGGCCAACAAGTGGATCACATCTTTCAAACCTTCTTTCTCAGACGTGACTTCGAGCCTCTTCGTTGTTCTGGTCTCTTCTCTGAACAGGGATTGGTTGTCTCTGTTCTCTGAGCAGAGCCCAGTGGCTCAGGCTCATCCGCTGATCAGCCGCAGGGAGAGCCTGGTCAGTTTCTAGCTGAAATCCAGATACGCTTTGAACACTGCGTGTTTTCCTTCCTGGAGAGAGAGGGCTAGTGTAACCAGCTTTGTTCTTAATGACCTCCTTGCCAGAGAATGCAGAAACCACATTCGGAAATTCTGCCTTTTTTCTATTATTCATATGAAGTCATACCATCTGCTTCAAACGGCAGGTTTATGCCCCCTCCTTTTTCTGGTTTTTTTCCTGCGAGAATAAAAGAGTATATTGAGTCTTTTCCCCCGCCCCCCATCTTAGCTCATGAACTCCTTATGCCCTCGGGGCTTGGCCCTCACCTTGTTTCCTGTGTGCTTCCATTCTTACTCTCTGCAGAAACCTTGGTGACATTTTTGAAGCCTCTGTGTTCTCTTCCTTCATCCTTCCTTTCCTCAGCCCCAAGCATTGGGATCCGCGTCTCTCTTCTGAACTTCGGGAACCACCTTTATAAGGAGTGCATGCCTGGCCGGGTTGTTTTCCGCCCTAAGCGGTCCTGAACTCTGAGGTGGCACACGGTCACTTTCCACTGCGGCTCTGGCACGTCCGCCTCACCTGTCAATCTCTGTCCTGTTCCAGGCAAACCCTGCTGCTCTTGGTCAAAGGTTTTTCTCCCACCACTCAGGACCAAAAGCTGTCCCTGAGCCTTGCTCTCTCAGCGATGCCCTGCTCAGTGACGCTCAGCTAATGAAAGTGTAAACCCACCCAGAAGGCCAGCAGCTCCCCTGAGATGCTTACAGACAAAGCTCACGTCAAGCTCCAGACTGAAGAGCATCTCGGGGCGGTGGTCCCGTGACAGCGATTCCAGGAGAAGGCTTGTCAGCGTCACTTACACTGAGGGCTGCTTGCTGTTAGGGATGGTGCCTTATACCGTGGCTGACGTGGCCGGATTGGCAACAAAGAGCTCCTCGGATGGGCTTGAAGCATTATTTGTGACTAACCTATAGGGGGTAGCACTCAAAGACGTCATGCGCTGTTGGGATAAGCTAGGTTACGCTGCAGTGAGAAATACTCCCCCCCCCACCCCCCCGCCCTGATCTTTAGGGCTTAACGCAATGATGGTTTGTCTCTCATTCGCTAAAGTCAGCTGAGGGTACAGGTGATTGTCCAGCTTACCTGTCCTTCTGGTGGAATCTTGATTGTCCAGGTGGATGGTGGTTTCACCTGCCCGAGGCTGAAGCACCTGGAAAACCCGACCTCTTCCATGCGGCGAGGGAAGAGAAGACTGGGCACCTGAAAGGCCTTGGAAATGACTCGCCTTATGTCTGCTCCTGTTGCACTGGCCAGATCACATGGCTGCCCCCAACTCCAAAGAGGCCGGGAAGGGCGGTCCCCATGCACCGGATGTGAGTGGACATCGGTCAGGTCCTCCAAAGTCACTGTTCTGCTCTCTCTCATACAGGTACTTTGATGAGCCAGTGGAGTTAAGGAGCAGTTCTTTTTCTAGCTGGGATGACAGTTCGGATTCCTTTTGGAAAAAAGAGACCGTCAAAGACACTGACATCATTCTAAAAACCACAGGCTACACAGACAGGTATGAATACCAGAGCAGTGGGATTGTAAATAGTGACTCTATGCATCTCTAGGGAAATTCTCTAACACTAGTAAATGATTTTGTTGTACTATTTCAAGAATATTCTTTGTATCCTGGTCTGTATTCTGACCTCACAGTTTTTCCTTTCCCAGAATGTCATATAATTGGAGGCATGCAGTAACCAGCCCTGTTAGACAGGCTTCTTTGACTTTTCGTAGTGCACTTGAGATTCATTCATGTTGCTGTGTTCCTCCATCTTTATTTTTGAGTCTGTTTATCCATTTACCTGTCAAAGAACTGTCTACAGTTTTTGGTGATTATGAATGAAGGGCTGTATAATGTATCGTCCAAACCAGGGAACTCTTTATAGAGTGCAGGGGGACAATGCTAGTATGTTGGGACAACAGGTGTGACCTGGGATTGTCCTCGGTGACTGGAATGTACCGTCATCCTACTCATTTTGTATCCTGCGTAATGTGGAGCAGTGTCTTACGTGCATGACAATGTATTCAGTATTTACTAATTGATCCGTGGAACTGAAGAGTGAAATAACAGGCCTATTTTTTTTTTTTTTTCGGTACACGGGCCTCTCACTGCTGTGGCCTCTCCCGTTGCGGAGCACAGGCTCCGGACGCGCAGGCTCAGCGGCCATGGCTCATGGGCGCAGCCGCTCCGCGGCATGTGGGATCTTCCCGGACCGGGGCACGAACCCGCGTCCCCTGCATCGGCAGGCGGACTCTCAACCACTGCGCCACCAAGGAAGCCCAACAGGCCTATTTTAAATAGCAAAATTCATTCAAATGTTGTGTGGTTTGGATATTTATTCATTTTTCTAATTAGAATATCCAGCCTTTTCAAAGTGGCCTAAAATCCTTTTACAAAATTACTGCCGTTGGCTTTCTAAAAAGCGAAATGGCGTGTGCACACATTATAAATGAGAAGTGCGTTTGCCGTACCCCAAATCAGCTTGACCTGTTTTTGTTCTTTGTGCTGAGAACATTTTAGCTCTACTCTCTTCCCACAGTTCAAGTGACACTACAGGATTATTAACTATGATCACCATGCTGTACGTCAGATCCCCAGAACTTATTCATCTGATAAATGAAAGTTTGTACCCTTTGACCAACATCTGCCCCCATCTCCCTGGGAACCGCTATTCTGCTCTCTGTTTCTTTGAGTTCAACTTCTTTTTTTTTAGATTCTGCATCCAAGTGAGGACATACAGTATTTGTCTTTCTCTAGCTTCCTCCAGGTTCATCCATGTTGTCACAAAGGGCAGGATTTCCTTCTTTCCTTTTTATAGCAGAATATTATCCCATTGTATATCATATACTACATTTTCTCTATCCGTTCACCCATTGACGGATACTTAGGCTGCTTCCATATCTTGCCTATTGTGAATAATGCGGCCATGCACACGGGGCTGCAGAGATCTCTTCATGATACTGACTTTGTTTCCTTCAGACATATATACCCAGAAGTGGGATCATATGGTAGTTCTATTTTTAATTTTTTTATGAACTCCCACACTGCTTTCCATGTGACTATACTAATTTCCATTCCCACCAGTGGTATACAAAGGTTCCCTTTTCTCCAGTCCTCACCATCGCTTATCTCATGTCTTCTTGACAATAGCCATCCTAACAGGTGTGAGGGGGTATATCTCACTGTGGTTTTGATTTCCATTTCTCTGATGATCACTGATGTTGAACACCTTTTCATATACCTGTTGGCCTTAAACTTCCCTCTTAGTACTGCTTTTGCTATATCCCATAAGTGTTTCCATTTTTATTTGTTTTAAGATATCCTTTTTTTCTTTTTTCTTTTAAATTGAAGTAAAGTTGATTTACAATATTGTGTTAGTTTCTGGTGTACAGGAAAGTGATTCAGATAGATAGATAGATAGATGCAACTGAATATGTAAGTATATATATATATATATTCTTTTTCATATCCTTTTCCATTATAAGTTATTATAAGGTATTGAGTGTAGTTCGCTGCGCTTTATAGTAGGACCATGTTGTTTATCTATTTTATTTTATTTTTTAGAAAATTGGTGAGATTTTTTTTTTAATTTATTTTATTTATTTATTTTTGGCTGCATTTGGTCTTCATTGCTGTGTGTGGGCTTTCTCTAGTTGCGGTGAGCAGGGGCTACTCTTCGTTGCGGTGCGTGGGCTTCTCACTGAGGTGGCTTCTCTTGTTGCAGAGCACGAGCTCTAGGTGCACGGGCTTCAGTAGTTGTGGCACGTGGGCTCAGTAGTTGTGGCTCACGGGCTCTAGAGCGCAGGCTCAGTAGTTGTGACGCACGGGCTTAGTTGCTTCGCAGCATGTGGGATCTTCCTGGACCAGGGCTCAAACCCGTATCCCCTGCATTGGCAGGCGGATTCTTAACCACTGTGCCACCAGGGAAGCCCTCTATTTTACATTGATATGTAGTAGTGGTATCTGTTAATCCCAAACTCCTAATTTATCCCTTCCCCCAGCTTTCCCCTTTGGTAACCTTAAATTTGTTTTCTTTTTTAGTGAGTCTGTTTGTTTTGTAAATAAGTTCATTTGTATCATCTTTTTTAGATTCCACGTGTAAGTGATATCATATGAAATTTGGCTTTCTCTGTCTGACTTTCTTCACTTAATATGATAATCTCCAGGTCCATCCATGTTGCTGCAGATGGCATATTTCATCCTTTTTTATGGCTGAGTAGTATTCCATTGCATACATATAAACCACATCTTCTTTATCCATTCATCTGTCAATGGACATTTAGGTTGCTTCCACGTCTTGGCTATTGTAAATAGTGCTGCTATGAACACTGGGGTGCATGTATCTTTTAGAATTAGAGTTTTTGTCTTTTCTGTATATATGCCCAGGAGTAGGATTGCTGGATCATGTGGTAGCTCTATTTTTAGTTTTTTAAGGAACCTCCATACTGTTCTCCATAGTGGCTGCACCAACTTACATTCCCATCAACAGTGAAGGAGGGTTCCTTTTTCTCAACACCCTCCAGCAATTATTATTTGTAGACTTTTTGGTGATGGCCATCCTGACCAGTGTGAGGTGATACCTCATTGTAGTTTTGATTTGCGTTTCTCTAGCAATTAGTGATGCTGAGCATCTGTGGATGTGCCTGTTGGCCATCTGTATGTCTTCTTTGGAGAAATGTCTATTTCTGCTCATTTTTTGATTGGGTCGTTTGTGGGTTTTTTTGATATCGAGCCGTAGGAGCTGTTTTGCATATTTTGGAAATTAAGCCCTTGTTGGTCGCATCACTTGTAAATATTTTCTCCCATTCTGTGGGTGGTCTTTTCATTTTGTTTATAGTTTCATTTACTGTACAAAAGCTTATAAGTTTGATTAGGTCCCATTTGTTTACTTTCGCTTTTATTTCTTTTGCCTTGGGAGACTGACCTGAGAAAACATTGGTACAATTTATGTCAGAGAATGTTTTGCCTATGTTCTCTTCTAGGAGTTTTTCGGTGTCATGTCTTATATTTAAACCTTTAAGCCATCTTGAGTTTATTTTTGTGTATGGTGTGAGGGAATGTTCTACTCCATTGATTTACAGCATCCAGCTTTCCCAACACCACTTGCTGAAGAGACTGTCTTTTCTCCATTGTATATTCTTGGCTCCTTTGTTGAAGATTGTGTTTGCAGATATCCTTTAATTCCCCTTTTGGTCTCTTCTCGGACCTGTTGGTTGCTCAGGCGTGTGCTGTTTAATTTCCACCTATTTGTGGAGTTTTCACTTTTCCTCCTGTTATTGATTTCTACTTTCATACTCCTGTGGTTGGAAAAGATACTTAACGTGATTTCAACCTTCTTAAATTTCTTAAGACCTAAATATCATTCAGATTTGTGTGTGACTTAGCCCGTGATTCATCCTGGAGAATGTTCTGTGTGTGCTTGAGAATGTGTGTTCCGCTGCTATAGGATGGAACGTCCTGAATATGTCTTTTGTTCCATTTGGTTCAAGTCCAGTTTTCCTTATTGATTTTCTGTCTGGATGATCTGTCCATCGTTGAAAGTGGGATATTAAAGTCCTCTATTATTATTGCAGTACTGTCTATTTCTCCCTTCAGATCTGTTAATATTTGCTTATTATATTTAGGTGTTCCTGTGTTGGGTGCATAAATATTTGCCGTTGTTATATCCTCTTGATGAATTGACCCTTTAATCATTCTATAAAGACCTTTGTCTCTTGTTACAGTTTGTGACTTAAAGTCGGTTTTGTCTGATATGAGTATGGCTCTCCCTGCTCTCTTTTGGTTTCCATCTGCATGGAATAGCTTTTTCCATCTCTTTACTTGCAGCCTATGTGTGTCCCTAAAGCTGAAGTGAGTCTCCTACAGGCAGTATATAGTTGTATCTTGTTTTTGTTTTTGTTTTTTTTTTAATCCATTCAGACACTCTGTGTCTTTTGATTGGAGAATTTAATTTGTTTGCATTTAAAATAATTGTTGAGGGCTTCCCTGGTGGCGCAGCGGTTGAGAGTCCGCCTGCCGATGCAGGGGGCACGGGTTCGTGCCCCGGTCCGGGAAGATCCCGCATGCCGCAGAGCGGCTGGGCCCGTGAGCCATGGCCGCTGAGCCTGCGCGTCTGGAGCCTGTGCTCCACAACGGGAGAGGCCACAACAGTGAGAGGCCCGCGTACCGCAAAAAAAAAAAAAGAATTGTTGATAGTTCAGGGTGTACTATTGCCATGTCTCATTGACTGCTTCTTGGCTGTTTCTGTAGCTCTTCTATTTGCTGCTTCCTCTCTTGGCTGTTTCTGTAGCTCTTCTATTTGCTGCTTCCTCTCTTGGCTGTTTCTGTAGCTCTTCTATTTGCTGCTTCCTCTCTTGGCTGTTTCTGTAGCTCTTCTATTTGCTGCTTCCTCTCTTGCTGTCTTCCTTTGTGATTTGATGATTTTCCATAGTGGTATGTTTTGATTCCTTTCTCTTTTCCTTTTGTGTTTCTACTATAGGTTTTTGCTTTGTGATTACCATGAGGCTTACATAAAACATCTTACAGTTATAGCAGTCTATTTTAAGCTAATAACAATTTAACTTAGATTGCATACAAAATCTCTACTCTTTTACTCTCCTTCCCTACATTTTATGTTTTTTATGTCATAATTTACATCTTTTTATATGTGTATCCACTAATAAATTACTGTAGCTATCGTCGTTTTTACCGCTTTTGTCTTTTAACCTTTACACTAGAGTTAAGTGATTTATACACCACTATTACAGTATTAGAGTGTTCTGAATTTGGCTATATGCTTACCTTCACCAGTGAGTTTTATACTTTCCTATGTTTTCATGTTACTGATTAGCATCCTTTCATTTTAGCTTGAAGAGCTCCTTCTAGCATTTCTTGTAGGACAAGTCTGGTGGCTGGCAGTTGTGTTTGTGTTTGTTTTTCCAGCACTTTGAATATATCATCCCACTATATTCTGGCCGTCAGGATTTCTGCAGAGAAATCTGCTTATAGCCTTACAGGGCTTCCATTTTATAGAATGAGTTTCTTTCTCTTGCTGCTATCAAAATTCTCTCTTTGTCTTTGATTTTTGACAGTTTTATTATATATTTCTTGGTGAAGATTTCTTTGGGTTGAATCTGTTTGGGGACCTATGAGCTCCATGTATCTGGATGTCCACATCTCTCTCCAGATTTGGGAAGTTTTTAGAGATTATTTCTTTAAATAAGCTTTCCGCCCCTTTCTTCCTCTCTTCTCCTGGGACTCCCACAATGCATGAATTGTGTTCTTGATGGTGTCCCATAATTGACATAGGCTTCTTTGCTCTTTTTCTTGTTTTCTTTCTTCTCTTCTGACTGGATAATTTCAAATGGGTTGTCTTCAAGTTCACAGATTCTTTCTTCTGCTTCAGTGGTCTGCAACCTTTTTGGCTCCAGGGACCAGTTTCGTGGAAGACAATTTTTCCACGGCCCGGGATTCGGGGGTGGGGGGTGGTTTCAGGATGGTTCAAGCGCATTACCTTTATTGTGTACTTTATTCCTATTATTATTACATTATAATATATAATGAAATAATTATACAACTCACCATAATGCAGAATCAATGGGAGCCCTGAGCTTGGTTTCACTTGCCACTCACTGACAGGTTTTGTTTTGTTTTTCAAATTTATTTATTTTACCTATTTACTTATTTATTTTTTATTTTTGGCTGCGTTTGGTCTTCACTGCCACGTGCCAGCCCTCTTCCAATTGTGGCGAGCAGGGCCACTCTTCACTGCAGTGCACAGGCCTCTCAACACAGCGGCCTCTCTTGTTGCAGAGTATGGGCTCCAGGTACGTGGGCCTCAGTAGCTGTGACCCGTGGGCTCCAGAGTGCAGGCTCAGCAGTTGTGGCACACGGGCCCAGATGCTCCACGGCACACGGGATCCTCCCAGACCAGGGCTCAAACCAGTGTCCCCTGCACTGGCAGGCGGACCCTCAACCACTGTTGCCACCAGGGAAGTTCCCACTGACAGGGTTTTGATGAGTCTGCAAGCAATTGACTTATTATGGTTTCTGTGCAGTCAGACCTCCCTGCCAATGATAATGTGTATTTGCAGCCGCTCCCCAGCGCTAGCATCACCACCTCAGCTCTACCTCAGATCATCAGGAATTAGATTCTCATAAGGAACGCACAACCTAGATCCCTCCCACGTGCAGTTCTGGTTCGAACCTACTGGGTTCATGCTCCTATGCGAATCTAATGCCGCCGCTGATCTGACAGGAGGCGGAGCTCAGACGGTAATGTGAGCGATGGGAAGCGGTTATGATTTCTGTCTCTGTGTTGAACTTCTCATTTTATCTGTGTATTATTTCCCTGATTTTATTGAGGTGTCTGTGTTCTTGTAGGTTGATGAGCTTCCTTAAAACAATTATTCTGAATTCTTTGTCAGGCAATTCTTTGGGATCAGTTACTGGAAAATTATTGTTTCCCTTGGTGGTATCATGTTTCCTTGGTTTTTCATGTTCCTTGGAGTCTTGTGTTGCTGTCTTTGCATTTGAAGGAGCAATCGCCTCCTCCAGTCTTTAGTGCCTGGCTTTGGGTGAGCAATGCCTTCAGTAGTCAGCCCTGCTGGAGATGCGGAGGCTTACTCAGACCTTTGCTATGGATGCACTCACTCCACACTTCTTATTCCTCTTGGGGGTGACATCTCAGGATGGTATGTCTTTTCTCAGTCCCACAGAGCAGGGCCAGGTGCTGAGAGCCTCCTGCTTGCTCTCCCCAGGGTGGTGCCCTGAAATGCTCGGGTTGCTGTGCCCTCTGTGAATCTCAGAGTTGGGCTGACTTTTGCACATGCTCACTTTCTGTCTGCAAAGGCTTGCCCTCACCATCCACAGGGGCATGTGCAGGGAGCCAGCTGTGGGGCCAAAGGTGCATGGGTGAGGCATGCAGAGCGTTGGAGGGCCAGTTGGGGGCTCCCCAGGCAAAGCGTATCCAGTGGTTTGTGAGCAGGCCTCCTCGTGGAGTTCGGGAAGTGGTTAGTGGAATGCACACAGCTTTGATGAGTTCTGAGCCCTGGCTGCTCTGCTTCCAGCCTCCGCAGCCCCTAAGCTGTGTCGGTCACCTCAGTATCCTGGGTGGGATGAGAAAGAAAGAGGCACCCTTGGCAATGTCCCACACAGCTGGGGAGACCAGGCACCCGCTCACCACCCTCTCACCTTCCCCCGTGGGAGAAATTGCAGGCCCCGTGGATCCCTCTTGGCACTGAGCTGTGCTGCCTTGGAGGAGGAGTGACATGGGCCCAGTGAAACTATTCCTCTTACCCTCTTTAATGCATCCAGTCTCGGATTTTTTGCTCCAGCAGTGTGCTGGACCCTCTCTGCCGGACTCCTGGACTCCCACAAAGGCATTCTCATCTGTGGGTGATTGTCAAAACCAGTGTTCTCTAAGGGGTAATGGGAGAAAACTCCTATTTCATCATCTTACTGACGTCATTCCTGTTTTGGCTGTTGCTAACTGTAGACCTACTGCTCGCCGCAAGCCAGACTATGAGCCAGTTGAAAATACAGATGAGGCCCAGAAGAAGTTTGGCAACGTCAAAGCCATTTCCTCAGATATGTACTTTGGAAGACAAGCCAAAGCTGACGTAAGTGCCCAGGGAGTTTCTGTGTGGTCCCCACAGAGCAGGAAGCCAGCAGGGCCACGGGAGGTGTGGGAGGAGGTGCTGGATGCTGAGTGAGATGGAGTCAGGCTGCAAGGGACCCCTGTCCCCAGAGTGCTGGAGCAGGACTCGAGCCCAGGTCTTTCTGACTAATCGCCCCACTTTGCCGCTCCAGCTAGAGGAGTGATGGGAAGGCAGGGACAGTGTCTCATCTTTCTCTCATTCCTTTCTCAGTGTTTTGAATAGCCATCCATTCGATACCTTTTGAGTAAATTTCAGGAGATTTTTGATACACCTGTAATTTACTTAGCAATTTTTTTTTTTTTTTTTTTTTTTTTTTTTTTGCGGTACTCGGGCCTCTCACTGTTGTGGCCTTTCCCGCTGTGGAGCACAGGCTCCCGACGCGCAGGCTCAGCGGCCATGGCTCATGGGCCCAGCCACTCCGCGGCATGTGGGATCTTCCCGGACCGGGGCACGAACCCGTGTCCCCTGCATCGGCAGGCGGACTCTCAACCACTGCGCCACCAGGGAAGCCCTACTTAGCAATTTTTTAACCATAGTTAAATGAAGTATACAGATAGATTCTCGAGGGTAGGTATATTTATTTTCAGAAAAGAGATTATTGCCTCTTTTCTCAGAAATGTTAATGAGCTTATCTTAGCGGAGTCTGGCTAAGCAGTAAGACTCAAATGGAAATGAGGAGCTTAAAGGTTTCCTTTTAATTGTGAAGCACTAATGTGCTTACGCAAAACTCTTAGAGATACGTGTTATTACTAGGCTTCCTGCACGATACAGAGAATAATTATTTCCTAAAGTACCGATTTTATTTTGTAGCAGTAGAAATTCCACTAGCTTTTTTTTTTTTTTTTTTTTTGCGCGGTACGCGGGCCTCTCAGTGTTGTGGCCTCTCCCGTTGCGGAGCACAGGCTCCGGACACGCAGTCCCAGTGGCCATGGCTCATGGGCCCAGCCGCTCCGCGGCACGTGGGATCCTCCCGGACCGGGACACGAACCCATGTCCCCTGTATCGGCAGGCGGACTCCCAACCACTGCGCCACCAGGGAAGCCCTCCACTAGCATTTTGAGTGTATTTAGAGTTGCCACTTGGCTATTCTCCACCCACTAAAATCTGCCTTGTTTTAAAGTTGACAACATTCAAGTTCAGTTAGGAAATCACCTAAGGCTATTGGGAGAGAGCTTCTTGGAGCGGCCTTTCCTGGCAGCTGGGTGAGAGCAGCACATGACAGAGCTGTCACTGTCACTCTCCCTCTGGGTTCCCCTCCACTGACCGTTGTTGGCCGTGGCATTGTGCGTTCACCTGTCTGCTTGTGACCCGCAGGACGTGAGCGTCATGCCGGCCCCCAGCCCAGCCGTGATAGCTCCTCGGTGATTCTTTCTGCAGAATTGCTCATGGTGTTTGGAGCCTAATGTTTCTTTCCTCCTGGTCTTGTCTAGTATGAAACCAGGGCTCGGCTGGAGAGGCTTTCGGCAAGTTCCTCCATCAGTTCTGCTGACCTGTTTGATGAGCAGAGGAAGCAGACGGCAGGTAATGAGGCTGGTCTCCACCGTGTCTGCGGCATGAATACATTTCCTCTGGACAGGGCTTTGTACTTTACCAGGATTGTTAGCGGCCATTATTTGATGCTCCTATGGCCTCTGTAAGTCAGGCAGAGCAGAAGTTATTATTCCAGGCTTTGCATGTGAAGAGACCAAGTCATGGAATTTAAGCGACGTCCCCAAAGTTACCCGGCATGTCATCTCCCTGAACCATCGTCACGGGCGGTGGGGTGCCTAGCATGGTGTGAACCTGGTGTCTGGCTCGTGTGGTGTCACAGCCTTGGAGGGGACAGCCCTGGGCTTCCGTGTGGCAGGACCCACTCCCTAACTGTGAGACCTGGGGGATTTCAGGTCACCTTCAGCCTCGGTCTCCTCCTCTGTAAAATGGGTGGGTAATATCCATACCTACCTCACCAGTTTGTACTGAGGCTGAAATGAGGTCCTTTATGTAAAGTGTCACCTCGGGGTCTGGCACATGGCAGGCCCTCCCAGGCCCCTCCCGGACGCCAGGGGTAGTCAGAGCAGATAGAACAGGTGAGTCCACCAGCCTCCGCCTCCCAGGGGAGACAGAATGGGGCTTTGGAGCCAGGCAGGTGGAGAGGAGGGTCCAGACCCCGATGAAGAGATGTCTGGGCCCCCCCTCAGGGAGTAAGCCTCAGCACACAGGCCCGTCACGGGCGTCCAGAACCAAGCGCCTCTCTGCTTGTCCCTCTGACCCTGAGCCATAGGAAAGCCGTGTTCCAGTCCCAGTCAGCCCCAAGTCAGGCCTCGGGGGTAAGGGGAGGGCCACGTGTCCCCCTTATGTCACGGCCGACATTCAAGGAGCAGGGTCCTCTGCGGTCATTTCAGGAGCCCACTCGTCAGCAGGAGCACCCAAGCGGGGGGGGATCTTCAAGGCCCGGGACCACCTGCACCCCTCGTCTCCCGTCCTGGAGGAGCTGGGCGTGGGCATGGAGGGACCCCACACGGGCGGCCACTGGGCCTTGCAGCCACAGAGAACAACTGTTTTCTGAGCCCAGAGAGAAACAGCCCCAACAGAGAAGGTCATGGGGGAGACCCGAATGCCTGGGGCCTTCCGTGTTGGGGTTTGGGGGCGTTTCAAGAGCCACCGTGGCCCCCGGGGTGAAGCGGGCGCTGCCCGGCTGCTGTGCTGCAGTGAGAGGGAGGGTTCTAGCCAGGTGGGTGGACCAGAGACCTGCAGGACACAGGCCCGGTGCGCGGCCCCTGGGCAGGGAGCCTCCTAGGCCGCCCTCTGGCCTCCAGCAGGAGCAGCTGCTTTCTGACGGGCCGTTTCCTGCACTGGGCCTGGGTTGGGGCAGGTGTGGCTCACGGACTTGTGTTCTCATATGCGAACTTTCGGTGTCCTGGCCTCTTGTCAGGGCATTTCCTTGTGCGGCCGCCCCTGGCAGAGGGGTGCTCGGCTTCTGTGGAGGCCTCCCAGGGTCCCGCCTCTGCCCCCCGTGGGTCAGTGCTGGGCTACCTCATGGGCGCCCTGGCACAGGGGCAGGGCAGTCCAGAGAACCTAACAGGTTGAATCTCACCCCTGGCCGTGTTTGTTTTTGTAATTCAAGTTACTGGAAGTTTCACTCTGAAACATTATTGTTTGTTTAAAAAAACCTTTCAGGGCTTCCCTGGTGGCGCAGTGGTTGAGAGTCCGCCTGCCGATGCAGGGGACACGGGTTCGCGCCCTGGTCCGGGAAGATCCCACATGCCGCGGAGCGGCTGGGGCCGTGAGCCATGGTCGCTGAGCCTGTGCGTCCGGAGCAACGGGAGAGGCCACAGCAGTGAGAGGCCCGCGTACCGCAAAAAAAAAAAAAAAAAAAACAACCTTTCAGAGATCAAATGAGCAGCATTTCCAATTGTTGAAGGAAGGCTGCAGCCAGCGATGACGTTTACCTTCCTGTCCCCTTTCAGAAAACAAAGGTCCATTGATTTTTTTTGGCCCTCTGTGGGTCCCAGACAGGCTCCTGTCCTGGGGACTCGCAGCCCTGATAGGACCATCCTGGGGTGCGAGGCTGCCCAGGGACCCTCAGCCCCTCCCCAGCGGCCAGTGGTCCTGCTTGCAGCACCTGCCCTCCCTCCCCCTCCCTCCTCCATCCCAAACCCAGATGGTTCAGACCACGATTACCCTCATTCTGCATCTCTCATCAGATGCCTTTAATAACTGCTCTAAGTGCAAGCGCACTGAACACTGATCATTAAATATTTACTTTTTATTTAGAGTGCATTTCAGCAAAGAGCAAAAGCTGGTTTTAAGAGAGTATTCTGTGTTCCTTATCTTAAATGTTTCCCCATCCGTGAAATATCAGTGCCACTAGGTAGATCACCTTTATAATTTCTTCAGGGTTAAGGGGAAGATTTCTCCAAATTAGAAATGCCTCCTGATACTTCCTGGGGGCGCGCTTTAACCCTGGCTTTGCTCCGAGGCCGCTCCTTTCCACGGTCTGGGAGGGAGTAGATGGGGAGCACACGTAAGCATCCACAGCTGGCACAGTGCCCGTCCCTGCCGTCACTCCAGAGCAGGGTCAGTTGGGGGACGGGGGACGGCCATCGCTGGGCACTGCCTCCGAGGGAGCCACTCAGGCTCAGAGGGAACCAGATGACAGAGCAGAGGTGGCTTTGTTCTTTGTTGAGAGCAGTGTCGGAACAGAAGAAGCTGGAAACCCAGCTTGCCCCTCTGGTGCATTTCTTTCCAAAACCTGGTCCTGATCATTTGAGTCTGAACGGGGCCACCCGGGAAGCCCAGGGCGCTGCGGACGGACACCTCTGTCCGGGCTCGGGGCGCACTGCCCAGGGTCGTAGGGGCTCCTGGCGCGTTTGCTGTTGTCCCTGGGTCTCGAGGCTCCCCGGAGGCACGTCGGCCACTCTCTCCTTTCCTCCTGGCTCAGGCCCGGGGTCCAGGAGCCTGGCCTCTTTGGGCCTGTCGGCCTCCAAAGCACTGACTTCAGTCGGCCGTCGGGCGGTTTTGTTTGGTGATTTGCTGAGCATATCTGTCACACGTCACAGCTGTGCGGTGCTGTTGCCAACCAGGTTCAGTTACACAAACCGGAGTCTTGTCAACCTGAGCAAAAAGAAGGGGCGTCTGTGCGCCCGAGTGGAGCAGCCACCGCAGCGCTTTGCCTCCACGTTAAACCTCCTGCCTCAGCTGTGCTCCCTCCTTTCTCAGCGTTTCTCGAGTTGGAAGCCTGTAAGTGGAGGCGCTTCTGCTGAGGTCACGTCCGCTGACCTCTGGGGCACAGCCCCCTCGCCGCTCCGGACCTCGCCACGCCATGGAGCAGCTGTGACTGGCCCTTTGCGCCCAGGATGTCACACTAGCTCTTCATTTCCTCTCAGATTCATCTTACCGGCTGGTAGCACCCACCGTGCTGGGCTTTGAACCCAAGTCCCGTCACTGGGCTGGGCTAGGCTGTCGCTCTGTCATTGGCAAAGGGCTACAAGACTCTAAAATGTCACGAGGGGCAGAGAGGAGAAGCAGCCGCACCTGTGGCCCCTCCCCGAGTGCTGGGCACGGGATGGCGCTGTGGGAAGACACACTGTCTCTCCGGGGTGGCGTCCGTGCCGGAGGGTAAATGCGTGCCTCCTATTTGGTTCTTGGAAAGGGACCTGGCTTCTGCTGCTGCTTAAGGGGCAGGCGGGTGTAGAGTGACCTGCGGAGCCGAGGGGCAGCTGGGCTGGCTCCCTGGAGGCTCTGCAGGGTTGGCGTTCTCTCACAAAGTCTCTGAGCCCCTCCGGCACCTTTTCACAGCTGTGTGACAAAAGTGCGCCACAGAAGCCCATCTGTCAGCTCCAGGGACCCCTTTATGTGTGACACCTCTGATGCGCTTCACCTGTGTGCAGTATGCTGCTGTGCTGGGACAACCAAAACTTCAGCAGCAGAAACCCAGCCGACAGCGGCCTCGGGGAGGGGGAGGGGTCGGCCGGCCCTGCTGAGTCCGCAGACAGCCCCACCCACCCCTCTGCCTTTCCTCCTGGGGTGAGCCTCCTCCCGCACTGCCAGAGGCTTCCTCCTTCCCTCCTTGAGGAGGGAGTGGGAGGGGGACAGCCCTAGTCACAGACAGCTACAGCGTCGCCTCGCCCCCACCAGTAACCCCAGAGCAAGCAAACGGCTCCCCTCCCTTGAGAATGCGGGAATCCAGGAAGGCTCTGATTGGCTAGGTCTGGGTCACGTTCCCATGCGTGGTTTAGGGGGCTGGGGGAGAGACCTCCCGCAGAGGAGGAGGGCTTGTACCAAAAGGGGGAAGAGATGCTGAGTCCGAAAAACCCACAGATGTCCGCCCATCTGCCATTGACTGAGTACTTCTCTGTCAGGTCTTGTGTTAAGTGCCTGGAGGAAACGGGCCCAGAGAGGGTAAGGAACCTCTCCAAAGGCACACAGCTTGGAAGTGGCAGTGCCAGTATTTGAACCCGTGGTGGTCTTAAGACCTAGTGCTGCATCTTCTCTCACCGTGGGGTCTTGCAGCTGCTTCATGGTAGGGCTGGCGCTGAAACCCACCGCAGGCTCCTTTTCCCTTAACCACAGCTGCTGCTTATGGGCAGCTGGAGGGGAGGGGAGCCGAGTTCTCCAAAGCCATCGGGTCCCTGGGCACTGGCTGTGCCATCCCTGCGGTAGTGACGAGCCAGTGTCTGCTCTGTGTGCAGGAAACTACAACCTCACGAGCATGCTGCCCACGGCCCCCGACATGGCCCAGTTTAAGCAGGGAGTGAGATCCGTTGCTGGAAAGCTCTCCGTCTTTGCTAACGGAGTCATGACTTCGATTCAGGTTAGTGAAACGGGGATGACGTTAACTGAGTTTGATGGTGGGTTCATAGTTTTGAAAATGAGATTCGGACCACTCTTCAACTGCTGGAAAGTCAGATTTTATATTATTGATTTATATGTTTGCTACAGTGTAACCCAGGACACCATGAAAACCAGAAATTATAATTTCATATTTGTTTAAATTTTCTAAGTTATGACTCTAGAGGAATTGTTACAGGAATTGTCATGATCATGACCTACTCTTTTCCTCTATTGAAACAGAAATATTAAGAAGAAAATAAAAAATTACCCATAACCCCACCTCCCAGGGCAGACTTCCGTTAACATTTGGCTTATTCTATGTCGATTCTAGGTTTCTGTGCAGATACCTGTTTAAAATTTGTAAAGGATTATATTGTGTCTGTGGTTTTGCACCCTCTTTTTCCTTCATGATGTTTTGTTATGAGCACTTCCGTGTAGTTAAAAAGTCTTCAGAAACCACATTCTGTTGAGTGAAAATAGATGTAATTTATTTAAATATTCCCCGAGTTGGATATTTAGATTGTATTTCAGTCTTTTAAATGAGGCAGGAGTGGAACGTGCTCACGTATAATGCTTTAAGGCCGGCTCTGATTATACGAAGGCGACTTTGTGAACCTTCTTGCTTACCTCCCGTTATTTTAGGACGCTATTGATAACGTGAAACATGGCTGTAGGGAGTAGGACCTAATCGACGTGGACTCTGCTGCCGCTAAAGGGGGCTCCCGGGTTGGGGAGGTGCCCCCACTGTGGAGAGCTCCGCGGCCCTGGGGCTCCTGCTGTGGGTGACACAACCTTTGGTTAGAATTCGCAGAGCTCTTTCGCGTCCCTTAGGGCAGCCGAGCCCACACAGTCCTTCCGCGGAGGTGACATCCCTATTTTTTATAAGTGATCATCCCCAGTTTATGGATTGAAAAACAGAGGCACAGAGAGTTTAAGGTGCTCCTGCAAGATCCCTCCGCTGAACCAGAATTTCAGGGTTCCTCTGTCCCCCCATCACACCTGCCCCCTGGAGGGCTCACCATGGGGCCCTGCACCCCTCACCGTCCTTCCCACAGCCCAGGGGCCGCAGCGCAGGCGCCAGGAGCTTCCGGTTCCCACTTCCTCGGGTGCGGGTTCCCGTCGCTGCGGCACCCGTTTTGGTGACGCTGATAGTCGTAAACTTTCGTGTTGGTTCTTTCTGTAGGATCGCTATGGTTCTTAATACTGACGTTGCGATATGTATTTCCTGGAGAAATTCCTCTTTAAATGAACCAGTGACCACATCACAGACTGCAGTGAAGACCAGCCAGTTTTGTGGATTGTTTTGCTACTTTTTCACAGGGTATACATACATTCCTGATTTTTAATATTTCTTTTGAGAAATTGTTATTTTTGGTGTAGTAGAAGCTTCCCTGCGATTTCTGTTTTGCGTGACTTCCTGCACACACCTTCCTTCTGGCATATCCGTGCACACCCCTGCTTAATTTCCTTGGACTCTTTGGTTCCAACAGCTGGGGGTCTGGAAACAAGGGCTCCTCCACCTCTCCTCGGGGGCGGGGGTGGGGGGGTGTCTCAGTGCTGTGAGGCTCATGGGCTAAGGGTTACCAGCATCAGCTGATACGAGGAGGGCCTGGAGAAACAAAATTCACGACATATATTTCATTAAAAAGGGAGCAAAGAATAAAAACAAAAGACCAAAAATGGCTGGTGTCTAATTTGAGATTGCTTCGTTTATATTTCCACATGTTAAGGTGATTTCAAAATCATGTTTAAAGGCGTCTGTCCCTTTGAAATTGTTTATTTTGGATGATCGATAAATTTAAAAATAATTTTCAGTGAGTGCTTTTAACAGCCTAAGCTTCTGCACTGCCAAGCAAATTAATCTTTTGACAAGGCGTTGCTGTTTGAATTTATGAGAAATGTAAGATGAGAACTCCCTAAGTGCATTTATAAATCGATATAGTGTACAGAAGTAAAAATGAATAAGGTAAGAAGACACACCCACAGAAAATATTCCAGTACATGGGAAAATAATCATTGTAATTGGGTAGTTTTCTTAACATTTTTTATCTTAATCTTGGTTTTCAAAAAATTACAGAATGTGTACAAATGAATAAAAGAAAAATAATTTGGCTGTGTTTTAGACAGCATTAGAATATATTGTTCAGCACATTAAAATATATTTGAAATTTGATGAACCAGAAATGTGGTTTCAACTGAATATTTTGTGAATTTTTCTTAAAAGCTCAAATTTGTAGACTTCTAAATATAATAAACAGTTGTGGCAGATCGTGTTGCCTACTTTTTTTTTTAACGAAAGCTTTCTTGATGAATCATAAATCAGGGCTCGTGGTGTAACATTGGTGCGCACTTGATTAGCTCGTAATTCCAGATGGATCTGTTTTTAGTGTGTGTGTGAGGCCTGAGGTGCAGCTGTCCTGAACTGAGGTGTTGTCCGTAGCGCCGGAGCAGGGCGGGAGCCCTTGTTGGAAGTGAGGTCACCTCCGCTGACCTCTGGGGCACAGCTCCCTCGCCACTCCCTCGCAGAGTGGCATCTTTCAAGCCCAAAACGCTGCTCTAACAAGGTGCCACAGCCCAGGCAGCCTAAACGGTGGAATGTACTTTCTCACAGTCCTGGAGGCGAGAAGTGCAGGCTCAGGGTGGCTTTGGAAGGGACTCTTTCCCGGGCTTGCAGACACCTGCCTTCTCTTCTGTGTCTCATCCGGCCTTTCCTCGGAGAGAGCCAGAGGTCCCTCTGTTGTCTCTTCCCCTTATTATAAGGGCACAGTCCTGTGGGATCTGGGCCCCTTTAACCTTAATTATCTCCTTAAAGGCCCCATCTCCAAATGCAGTCATGTTGAACTTTAAGGGGACACAGTTCCGTCCATAACAGTGTCCATGAGACGCTCCCACACTGAGTTAGCCCTGCTCCAGGCTGGGGCCTGGGCTCAGTCCACCTGCAGGAAAACCTCTGAGCAGGTTATGTTCCCATTTTACAGAGGGAGCGAGTGAGACTCAGTGAAAGGTCCTACCCCCGACGCTGAATGTGGCCTTGCTTTTCTCCATCATTGAACTTCTTCACACGAAGGGCCTCTGGACCGCAGGGCCGGGGCTGGCAGGAGCCCCATCTGGGTGGGCTCGCCCCACCTCACAGCACTACCCGCCCCATGGTGTTTTGTTTCGTAATCAATTTGCATGAGTTCTTCAAATAGTAAAGATGTTAGTTAATAATTGTTCTAACAAATCACATTTGGGATCTATTGATTAAAAAAGAAAATGGCGGGCTTCCCTGGTGGCGCAGCGGTTAAGAATCCGCCTGCCAATCCAGGGGACACGGGTTCAAGCCCTGGTCCGGGAAGACCCCACATACCGCGGAGCAACTAAGCCTGTGCGCCACAACTACGGAGCCTGCACTCTGGAGCCCGCGAGCCACAACTACTGAGCCTGCGTGCCGCAACTACTGAAGCCCGGCTGCCTGGAGCCCATGCTCCACAACAAGAGAAGGCACTGCAATGAGAAGCCCGCGCACCGCAACGAAGAGTAGCCCCCGCTCGCCACAACTAGAGAAAGCCCGCGCGCAGCAACAAAGACCCACAGCAGCCAAAAGTAAATTATAATTTTTAAAAAAAGAAAGTAAATGGTGATATGACAGTCCAAGGACCTGAAGGAAACTGGCCGAGACTGGGCTGTAGGGTTAAGCAGTGGTGCTTTGAAAAAGATATTTATTATGCTTTTGTTCTTGAGAGCAAAGCCAGTGAGGGCCAGGAATTTCTGTGCAATTGGGAAAAGCAAAGGGAGAGAAAGGGGAAGGGGAACGGGGTGTTTTACCAGAACAAGCTCTCTGTGAAAATGCAGCATTTTCTGATCACCTTAAAGAGCTGTTGGGAATGTAGGTGCTGCCTGGAGGGGGCTTTCCCAGTGAGCTTGAGCACAACAGTGAGACCATGGGGCTCCCAAGGGGGTGGGGAGCCTGGGGGGCCTGGGTGGTTCTGGGGGCCCGAGCAGAGCCTACCCGAAGGCCTCAGACGGACGCCAGGACTCCGGCCAGACTCCCCCCTCCCACTTGCTCACAGGCAGTTTGAGGCTTCAGGACACCTGTGTCCTTCTCGCCTCTGGACGCTCAACCTGAACACCTGGCTCCAATGTGACTCTCCCCCAAATCGTGCCACGCCACCTCGGGAACCCGGGGTCTGCTCGCTGGCCCCTTCCAGCTGTCAGCGCCTCCCCCAGACCTCCACTGTGCCGGGCCCCTCTCGGACCTGGGCCGGCCTCCTGGGTGCTGGCCAGCGTGCCCCTCCTCCCACCTAAGGCCCCATCCTCAGGTCTTCTTCCTTCTCAGTGACCCCGATCCCCCTTCTAGAGATTGCAGCCCGCCCCCAGACACTTCTGATGCCCCAAGTCCTGCTCTCCTTTCGCCTTTTCCCGTAGTTCCCTCCCTCGTCCTGTTTATTGCTTGTGTCTTCCCAGCACTGGTAGAACACAAGCGCCCTGAGGACAGGGTTGTTGGTCCATCTGGTTCACGGGTTCTGCCAGTGCCTAGAACCGTGGCTGGAACACATTTTGAGGGAAGGGATTCCGTCTTCCCAGCCCCGCCCTGCAGAGGGTGTTGTGCTAGCTTGACAGGAGATGCTGCAGCAGGAGCTGGGCCGGGCCTCAGGCAGGACACTGGGGCTCGAACCCTGGACAGACTTAACCCGGCACCACTAACCCTGTGCCGCAGTCCTTCTTTTAGGCACATTTTCCAGCCATCTCTTTCACCACCACTCGTTTTGGTTTGTTCATAACGCTTTCCCTGCCCACACCCCCAAGAGCCCGGCGGGCCCACTGCCATAAAAAGCAGGTTGCTAAGGTGGGCAGACGGGTGACAACCGCCCAGGACACACGGTGGGCAATGGCAGTGGCATAAGAGGATTCGGGAAGCCCGGCGTCAGGGTCTGGGTCTGCCACTGGGACTCAGGGTGACCGTGACCTCCCAGGGTCAGACCCTGAGGCCCCAGCCCTCCCCCAGCGGTGCTCCTGCGCTCAGGATGTGGTGTCACTGACCTTCCTCCCAGACCCGAAAACTGCTGTGCTCTCTGTGGCTACGTGGCTCAGACACCCTTGTTTGCACTGAGTCACGTGATCCATTTACAAAGCCACCTGTGCTCTCTCCCGTCCCTTCCATTCTGGGTCCATTTTCCTCTATTTGTAGTTCTTATCATTCTGCCCACCCAGGTCATTTGTCTCGCTGAAAACAACAGTGCAGTGGCAGGAGCGCCAGCCATGGGCCTGGCCTGGACAGATGGATGGACAGACGGACAGAGACACCGGGGGTATCTCTGACCACACAGGCTCCTCCCCTGGCCGCCACCCTCTGGGCTGGTCCCTCTCCGGGGCTGAGGCGCCGGGTCATGGGGGCCCCCTGCCCGCTGCGTGTCCCAGCTTTGCCCTGAGGATTTGGTGCTGACTCCCCACGCCTGGGTCACCCTTTTCCTGCCCCCATCCCCACCCTGCTGCCCTGCACCAGACATGAGCTCAGTCTTCTGAGCGCCCAGTTCCTCTCTTGCACTCTCTGACCATCCTGTCGGCTGGGTCACTGCGCCCTCGTCTGCCCCGCACGCCACGGGTGTGGGCCCTGGCCTCCCTTTCAGTGGCGCAGACGGCCCCGGGCTGCACGTGGGGCTCAGGCACCCAGGGCCCCGCCTGAGTTTAGGTGAACCCTGCCGGGCATTTGAGTCAACCCTCCTCCCTCACACCGGCCCCTGCGACCCCTCGCCTCCCCAACGCACCCGCACCTGGTCCTCCAAGGACCACCGGGGCCTTGGTGAGAGCCACCTGCCAGGCCCCTGCCCCGCTGCTCTGGCCGCCCTGCCGCCGCTCCCACCTTCCGCGTGCGGAGAGCTAGTGCAGAGCCTCCTTCCCATGTGTGCCCAACCCCACGGCCTCCACCCGAGCTGGCCCCAGCTGGCCCCGGCCGGGGGGACCCTGCAGCCCCGGGGGCCCCTCCTCCAGCTGCTCGCTTACACACAGAGGCCCTGCTGTCCCCCCAGCTCGCGCCCCCCGCCAGCTCCCTCAGAGTGATCCACAGACCCCTCGGGTCGCCCCCCTGTCGGCCCCCCGCGGGCCCAGGGGCAGCCAGGCTCTGTCTCTCCTCCGGGCCTTTCCCCAGCGGCAGCCTCTGCTGGGAATAACCCTCACGGGTGGTGGTTAAGAGCTCGTTCAGGAGGTTAACAGGCTACGAGGGGCGATGACGGTTTCACCGCTTCATCGTCCAAATGGGGAGGAGAGCAGGGCCCACCACCTCGCGGTGGGAGGAACGATGGGAGGAACCACAGCAAGTGCATGAGGCGCCTAGTGGGGCCCCCCTGCACACAGAAGGCCTGCGGCTTGGGCCCTTGGGTGAGGCCCCCGAAGGTAGGTAAGGCATCCCTGCCTTTCTTCACGGAGAAAGCACGGAGGCATGGAGTGTGCCCAGGATGTGCTCAGGTCACATGGGTAAATGCGGGTATGGGGGGGTGCCAGCCTGGGGTCCCCCTCTGCGGGGCGGCCTCACTGAAGTGGTCTCAGTCCTTCCTTCACTGAAGCACCCGCCGTGTGCTCTCAGCACACACCCGAGTGACCATCACCCAGCACCCAGCAGGCTCCCTGTGCCCCTTCTGTCCCTGTTCAGGCCTCTGTCCTGCCCCTCCCCGAGTTCCTCAGGCTTTGGAGGGGAGGCTGAGAGAGGCCCGACCTGGCTTCAGTGTAGTAAGTATAGGGGCGGAAAAATTCTTTTTCCTTCTACCCTCCTAGGTTCTCTGGCTGTAGAATTAGACTGACTAAAGGCAGATTAACAAGAGAAAAGCAAACACAAGTGTGTTAACACGTGTATCGCACATACACATGGGAGCACCCGTGGTTAGGACCAAGGTTTCTATAGCATCTTTTTTTTTTTTTAATAAATTTATTTTATTTATTTATTTTTGGCTGTGTTGGGTCTTGGTTATGCGCGCAGGCTTTCTCTGGTTGTGGCGAGCGGAGGCTACTCTTCGTTGAGCTGTGGAGGCTTTTCATTGCAGTGGCTTCTCTTGTTGCGGAGCACGGGCTCTAGGCGGGCGGGCTTCAGTAGTTGTGGCGCGAGGGCTTAGTTGCTTCGCGGCATGCGGGATCTTCCCGGACCAGGGCTCGAACCCGTGTCCCCTGCATTGGCAGGCAGATTCTTAACCACTGCACCACCAGGGAAGTCCTGGATTAGTGTTTGATCGAATAGCTGGGCTATAGCCCAGCCACATTGACATAAGACTGACCATCGCAGGTTCCAGTCAACCCCGATGGCCTATCGAATTTTCCAGTTTAGTAGCAATGAAGAATCGGGAACCACCATGATCTAAGGCTTGATATGCATCGTAAATCTGGGGAAAAATGCATTTAGGAAAAGCTGTCAACCCGTCAGCTTTCTCCTGGGGACAGGATCTGGAGTTGGTTTTTAAATTATTACGGTTTCTTTTTTAAAGTAAGTTCTCGAATTAAGCATTCCATGACTACAAAGATACACACAGCAGACTGGATTTTCACAAGTGATGCCCCCATAAAACCAGCACCAGAAAGTCTCCTTGGGCCCCTTCCCAGTCACTGTCTCCCATCGTGAGGTCTTCTCAAACCGCAGTCAGCACTGCTTGCTCTGTTCCTTTTTGCGGGTCTGCATTTTCTCACTCAACATTGTATTGATGGCTTTGTCCACGCGGTTGTTGTGATTTGCTCATTTTCAGCGCTACTTTTCCATTTTGTGAATACACCACGGGTGTGTTTCCGTTCTCTTGTTGAGACTTCTGAGTTGTTTCTGGTTGGGGGTTATTATGAATGAAGCTGCTATGAACGTTCAGGTATGAGATTGGGGGGGGGAACATCTGTGCACTTTCTGTCGTATGTACCTAAGGGTGGAACTGCTAGGTCACAGGGTGTGTGTCTTCGGAAGATATTGCCAAAATGTTTTCCAAAGAGGCTGTAACCATCGGCACGCTCACCAGCAGCGTGGGTGTCCCAGTTCCTCCCCCTCCACAGTCTCGCCGGCAGTGAGTGGCATCTGTCTTTTCACTCGAAACCTGCTGGCAGGTGAACAGTGCTCTGATATCGCAACACACCTTTAACCTCATTCCTTGATGACTAACACATCTGCACGTCCACGCTTGTATTACTGACCTTTTCCAGATCCTCTTCTGTGAAGTCATTCGCTCCTGTTTTGATCTTTATCATATTGATTTGTAGGAGTTTCCTATATATTCTAGAGACAGACCTTTTTCATAACTTTATATTGCAAATATCTTTTTTCTTAATTTATTTATTTATTTTTGGCTGTGCCGGGTCTTTTTTGCTGCATGTGGGCTTTCTCTAGTTGCAGCGAGCAGGGTAGCGCTAGTCTTTGTTGCGGGGCGCGGGCTTCTCATTGCAGTGGCTTCTCTTGTTGCGGAGAACTGGCTTTAGTTGTGTGAGCTTCAGTAGTTTGGCACACGGGCTCAGTAGTTGTGGCTCACAGGCTTAGTTGCTCTGCAGCATGTGAGATCTTCCTGGACCAGGGATCAAACCTGTGTCCCCTGCACTGGCAGGCGGATTCTTAACCACTGTGCCACCAGGGAAGTTCTGTGTTGCAAATATCTTTTCCCACTCTGTCTGTTACCTTTTTCTCTCTCTTAATGAACAGAAATTCTTAAGTTTAGTGTAGCCTAATTTATCAATCATTTCATTTATGGTTAGCGCTTTTTGTGTCCTCTTCAAGAAGGCTTTGCATAACCCAATAAAGATATACCCTTGTTTTCTTCTAGAAGTTTTGTTCGCTTTTCTCATTGCTTGATTCTCAATACACTGGGAGTTGATTTTTATGTATGGTATTGGTGTTACCAAATTCAGGTTTGGCTTCTCGTTGCTCAAGAATCCAATACTGATGGGACTTCCCTGGTGGTCCAGTGGTTAAGAATCTGAGCTTCCAGTGCAGGGGGCATGTGTTTGATCCCTGGTTGGGGAACTAAGATCCCACATGCCACACGGGCACAGCCCCCCCACAAAAAAAAGAAGAAAGAATCCAATACTTAGAGACAAGTGTTGCGTAAAAGGAAAGAAAGCTTTATTGAGGAAACTTGGAATACTGGGGAGAAGGTGAAGTCATGTCCCAAAGAACTAACTACCCTTTGTTGATCAAGGGGCAAGAGTTTTTTTGTTTCGTTTTGTTTTTTAAATAGTTTTATTTATTTGGTTGTGCTGGGTCTTAGTTGCGGCAGGCGGGCTTCTTAGTTGTGGCATGCAAACTCTTAGTTGCGGCATTCATGTGGCATCTAGTTCCCTGACCAGGGATCCAACCTGGGCCCCCTGCATTGGGAGTGCGGAGTCTTAACCACTGTGCCACCAGGGAAGTCCCGAGGGGCAAGAGTTTTTAAAGGGGAATTTCAGGGGTGCATAGGCAGGGGTGTAAGGAGGCTACATGCAGAACAGCACAGTTAGCTCTGAAAATCATCTTAAAATTGGTCGTATGGTAGTCTGATCAGGGTCATCTTGATTATTTTAAATACAGTTAATCTTCAGTTCCAAGGTCGGTCTGTTCTCATTTCCTTGAGGCCAGTTCCCTGAATTGTGTAAGATGGAGCAGCTCATGTCATGGCTACAGCCTGGTCATCACGTAGTTAACTCCTTCCACCTGGTGGGGGTTTCAGTGCCTATAAAAGAGCGCAAAGGATGCGGCTCAGAATATTATCTAAAGCTCTTGAGGAGGAACTAAAGGTCCTTGACTTTGTTTAATGACTAAACTATTATTATTTTGTCTTGTTTGACTATTTTTCTTTGCTTCTGTATTTTTTCATTTTTCTGATTAAATGTATTGTTTGATTAAAGTTTTTCTACAGACAAGAGGCAGGCAGAGGACTTTGCAGGGGTGGTTCTGTCCTAGGAAGGCCCCATAGGGTCCTGCTCCCTTGTATGGGGAATGGTGTTGAAACCCACTTATATCCACATGGATATCCCATTGACTCAACACCATTTATTAAAGCCGTATGTTATTGTTACTATTGTTAGTTTTTGAACTCTTACATGTTATTTCTCTTATTTCAACAATTGTGAGGGCTTCCCTGGTGGCGCAGTGGTTAAGAATCCTCCTGCCAATGCAGGGGACACGGGTTCAAGCCCTAGTCCAGGAAGATGCCACATGCCATGGAGCAACTAAGCCCATGAGCCACAACTACTGAGCCTGCGTGCCGCAACTACTGAAACCCACGCACCTAGAGCCCATGCTCCACAACAAGAGAAGACACGGCAATGAGAAGCCCACGCACTGCAACGAAGAGTAGCCTCTGCTCGCCACAACTAGAGAAAGCCCGCGCGCAGCAACGGAGACCTGGTGCAGCCAAACGTAAACAAATAAAAATAAATAAATAAATTTATTAAAAAAACACACACACAATTGCGCATCTTCTTAAAATTTTCCTTAAAACTGAAGGACCACACCTGTGCTGGAAGGACAAGCAGGGGCCAGGCAGCCGCTCCCCTGAAATCGGCCCCATCTGCTGAGCCCTGTGATGTGGCTGGCCCTACCCGGGCCTTGCCTATGATTCACTATCATCCCCATTCTGCTGGGGAGGAGACTGAGGCCCGGGAGCCAGGGGACTTGCCCACAGCACACAGGTCGTGCTCACACGGTAGAGCTGGAATTTGAATCCAGACACATCCAGCTCCATGGCTGTTTTGAAGGAGAATGGTGATGACAACGACGAGCATTTGAGGTGACTGTACAGTTCTCAGAGCATCCTGCAACCAGAGAGGAGCTGTGACTCTGGTCCATTGCTCCTGGCTGGCTCCGGCTGGAGGACAGGGTCTCGGAGCCCAAAGAGAAAGGCAAACCCACCTGAGGAGGGGACATATTTCAGGGTGGCTGTAGCTGAGACATTCCTGGGGCTTCCTGGAGGAGATGCAGACAGGGTTTGGAGGGTAGGGGTAGTGGTGGTAAGAGAGCCTCCCTGGAACTCACCCAGAAGACCGAAGGCGCTTCGGAAATGGCAGGAGTCTGCCTCGATGATTTCTTCCTCTTACTCAGAAAAATACCACATCAGGCCAGGAAAACCCAGCCATGGATCCTGGAGACATAATTGGTATTTAATCCGCTTGTCTTATCCATTTGGAGAGTGGAACAGCAAGGGAATCTGCCAGAACTGGAGCCAGATGCCCAGATAATATGGTTAGGGCCAAAGCTGTGTGGACAGACAGCCTGACAAGTGTCCTGGGAGGATGAGTGAGTGAGGCCACGGACCACAGAAGCACAAGCCCTCGTGGCGAGAGGGTTACCCTGTCCACCTCCATGGTGCCCTCCCTGCCCAGGCCCCCAGGTAGCCGGTACTTCACTCTGAACCTGGGAGGGAAGGATGAATATTATTTCTAGTTTGAGGATGAGGAAACTGACGCTCTGAATGGCCCACAGTCTCCTGGAGGATGAACAGCTGGGTGACACCCAAGGAAGCCCAAGGCGGGTGGACCATGGGGTGTGTGGTGGGGAGTCTGGTGTGGCCTCCGGCCCCTTCCTCCTCTGGCCTAGAGGGACTGGGGGCCCCTGGCGTTTCTGCCCCTCCTCTCTCCCCTTGCCCCGCAGGGGGACCCAGGGACAATGGCTCTCAATGCCGCCTGAGTACGAGGAACGCCTGTCACCCCCTCCCACATGTGTCTGTGATACGAAGGACAATTTAAAGTCCTCTCTTGGTTCCTAAATGGTTGGCACATTCTGGGCAGCAACTGTCCTGCTTTTCTGGGGAACCATTTTTAAGTCGATTAGGGGACTTTTTCTTTCTTTTTTTTTTTTTTTGGCCATGCCTCGTGGCCTGCGGGACCCCAGTTCCCCCAGGGATTGAAGCCGGGTCATGGCAGTGAAAGCCCGGAATCCTAACCACTAGACCACCAGGGAACTCCTCAGGGGACTATTTTTATATCCTGTTTGGCTTTACTACAAATAACAGGTCTTAAAGCGGGGTAGCCAGAGAGAGAAAGTTAGATCCCACCCAGGCGCAGCCTCATCCTGCCGACTTGTGAGACAGCCAGAGCCCCGTGGAGCTGTGGGCCCAGCCTCAGGCCCCCCACAAAGACTAACCGGGCTCTGAGCTCGGGCGGCAGGGCGGGGGCCAGCGGGTGTGCACAGCTGGCATGGCCCTCGCTCTCCACTCACCCTGGCCTCGCCCTTTGGGAGGCCTCACCTCCACGGGAGCAATTTTTCTAGTGAAATGTTGGCCGTGGGGGACCTTGCCTTGGCCCTGCTGTGTCTGGGCCCAGTGCCTAAGGATGAAGGTTAAGAAGAAGGCCTGGCTCTTGGCTTTCTCAGAGCCCCGGGGTCCTGGGGCCCAGCTCCAAAGCCCGACTCAGCCCCGGCTGCCGGCCCCTTGCTGGCTGCGGTCCCCCTTCTCTTCCTCCGGTCCCACCTCCCAAGGCTCGGGGAGGGCGAAGCGACCTGGTCATCACGCTCCCTCCCCGTGTGTGTTCCTGATTTTGCCTTTTGTTTGGGGAACAGAGGCCCAGAAGGCCCTGGAGCCAAGCCAGCCCCGCAGTGGGTGCTCAGAGGACGGGCAGCCAGAGCTCTGGCTGATGGGAAAGCAGAACCCACGGGGCTGTAGTTTATAACGATGAAATGAAGTTCCAGTAATACAGCAAGATGAGAAAAATTTAAATATAAACCTTTTCTTTGTCCGTTTGGGCCTCCTCCCTCCCCTGTACATTGTGTGTCTGCCTTAATCAGACCTTCTTAGGAGAAAACATTCCTTCTTAATCTCACCAAAGGTCAAAACCCCTTAGGAGACAACCTTCCTTAAGCTTGTAAGAGGCCACGACGACCTATGACTTGCCTTCCACACGTAGTTCTGGAGTGTGTAAACTGTCAGTAACATGTCATTTGACGTTGTCATTTGACGTATAACCCTTTGTCTCAAATACTTATGTCGCTGTTCCTTGACCTCTCACGGGCAGAGCAGTCCTCAGAGCTTTCTGAAGGACTGTCTCCTGGGTTATAATCCTCAGGTTGGCTCGAACAAAATTTTCCATTTGTGTCTTAGATCGACTATTGCTTAATTTTTCATCAACAGTCGTGAGGAAGGACCTGGGCCCAGGCTGAGGCCACTGGTCATTGGCCAACCGTGGACCTACACTCAGGGTGACGAGAGGCCTGGCTGGATCCATGCCTAGCCTTTAACAGGGGCAGTTGGGCACCTGGAGAAACCACCCAGCAAGATGGGGCATGCTGGGGACACATCCGTCATCCCAAAAAGTGGGGGTGGGGGGGGGCGGGCAGGACCTTCGGTGCCCAGGACGCTCACCATCATGCTTGGTCCCGATGCCACCTCCACACACACAGGGGACCTGGAAATAACAGTTGCAGGGACACTTGGGCAGCCCTCAGGTGCCATCAGGCCGCATCTGAGCTTTACAAGATGATCCCATCTTGTTAAGAACAATTACTACGAGGGACATACTCTAAGGAAGCAAAGAAGCAATACAAGCTCTACCTTGTGCTGAGCTCCTGCTGTGAGCAGGTGTTCCCGTCCACCCCGAGAGTGCGCTGTGCAGCAGTAATTACGCTTGTTTCTGCTTCAGAGAGATGACGTGTTCCACCCAAGGTCCCACGGGGACGGTGGGGCCCGGTGGACACTGGAAGGAAACGCAGGCCAGACATTCTTCCCACAGCCAAGCCCCAGCCTACGAGAACTCAGGAGAGCACAGGGTAGGAAGGGAGATGTTTTAAGCCCCACAGGAGGGCTCAGGACCCTCACCCACGGAAGAATCCAAACCTCGCTCCAGGGTGAGCTGCACCCTGCGCGGCCATGGCTTTTCCTGCTGCTGGGGCAGGGATCCTCCTTCCATCTTCAAGAGGAAAAAGCTGAGGCCCAGAGAAGGCCAGGGGCTTAGCCAGGACCACACAGGCTCAGTGGCTGACCCAGACCTCCTGAGGCTGAGGACAGAGAGCCTGCAGGAACGGGCCCAGCCAGGCCTGGTGACCAGGCAGTGATGCAGGGGCACCACGACCTGGCTCGTGGGGTGGTGAGGGCCAGCCACCGGGCCCACGAGGCTGGGGAGGGTGGGGAGCAGCTCTCAGGAGAGGAGGGGGCTGGGGGAGCAGCAGAGTGGCAAGTCCCTGAAAGTCTAAGCCCACGTCCTGCCCAGCTGTGAAGCCAGGGGAGCTGACTTTGAGGCAGCAGCATGGTGTGTGCAGGGGCCACGGGAGCTCAGAGGAGGTGTCTGAACTTTGCAGTTTCGTGAAAATGACATCAAATGGGACCCTGTGGGGCTCCCGGGAACAGAGGCCTTTTTTGTCCCCCATTTCTTTTTTTTTTTTTTTTTTTTTTGCGGTACGCGGGCCTCTCTCTGTTGCGGCCTCTCCCGTTGCGGAGCACAGGCTCCGGACGCGCAGGCTCAGCGGCCATGGCTCACGGGCCCAGCCGCTCCGCGGCATGTGGGATCTTCCCAGACCGGGGCACGAACTGCATCGGCAGGCGGACTCTGAACCACTGCGCCACCAGGGAAGCCCTATTTGTAGCCTTTTAAATGATGGCCATCCTGACCAGTGTGTGGTGGTACCTCATTGTAGTTTTGATTTGCATTTCTCTAATAATTAGTAATGTTGAGGATCTTTTCATGTGCCTGTTGGCCATTTGTATGTCTTCTTTGGAGAAATGTCTAGTTAGGTCTTCTGCCGATTGTTTTGATTGGGTTGTTTGTTTTTTTGATATTGAGCTGTATGAACTGTATAGTTGCCCTTTCTTATAATGTCTTCATCTGGTTTTGGTATTAGGGTAATGCTGACCTCATAGAATGTTAGGAAAGTGTCTCCTTTGCTTCTGTGTCATTTCTTCTTCAAATGTTTGGTAGAATCCACCAGCGAAACGATCTGGGCCTGGTGCTTTCTGTTTTGGAAGGTTATGAAGGAGAAACATTCTATAATCTTATAAGTAAATCTTCATGGCTGCTGTCATTGTTTTCTTCTTTTTCAATAAATTTATTTATTTATTTATGGCTGTGTTGGGCTGCGCGCGGGCTTTCTCTAGTTGCAGCGAGAGGGGGCTGCTCTTCGTTTGCAGTATGCAGGCTTCTCATTGCAGTGGCTTCTCTTGTTCTGGAGCATGGACTTCAGTAGTTGTGGCACATGGGCTTAGTTGCTCCACGGCATGTGGGATCTTCCCGGACCAGGGATCGAACCCATGTCCCCTGAATTGGCAGGTGGATTCTTAACCACTGCGCCACCAGGGAAGTCTGCTGTCATTTTTTTCAGTGGGCCGGAGTCCCCGGGCTGTGAATTTCAGAGGAGCTTATTAGCCTTTTTTTTCTTTCCTATGTAGGATCAGAAATCCAGAGTGGATGGAATTGACTAATTTCCCTTTCCCAGGTGGGATAAGGCGCTAGGAAGGTCCTTTCCCTTAAGGGCTGGCCTTGTTACCGAAGGGGTTCAGGATATCCCCCCAAACATGCCACTGTGGCACGTTATTTTGACTTCAAAGCACTTGAGAAACAGCATAGGGATGAAGGGCACACTCTGACTTTCCTTTTCTTTCTGAAAGCAGGAGATAAAATTTCCACATGAAAGGTGCCCTCTCTGTACTAGGAGGAAATAACATTCCTATCACCAGAGGGAGGGAGGTAAGGCCAAGAGATATCCATACAAACAGGCTTTGTTTCAATAACTCTTATCTCCCTATAGACCTCCCATGTAACTTAGTTACTTGTCCACAATTGCTAACCCCAATTGTTTTTTTTTAAATTAATTTATTTATTTATGGTTTTGGCTGTGTTGCTGCGCGCGGGCTTTCTCTAGGCGTGCAGGCTTCAGTAGTTGTGGCACACGGGCTCAGTAGTTGTGGCTCGCAGGCTCTAGAGCACAAACTCAGTAGTTGTGGCGCACAGGTTTAGTTGCTCCGCGGCATGTGGGATCTTCCCGGACCAGGGATCAAACCTGTGTCCCCTGCATTGGCAGGGGGATTCTTAACCACTGCGCCACCAGGGAAGTCCCAGCTAACCCTAACTGTTAATTCACTTGGGTCTCAGTCACTTCTCTGGGTCTTTGTTTTTGTGGTGAGGGCTCCCACTTATACGTAAATAAAGTCCATATGCTTTTCTGCTGTTAATCTCTTTTATGTCAGTCCCAGCTGGAAACCCTAAGAGGGTAGAGAACAATTTTTATTGCCCTTACATTACAGAGAACAGAATGCTCATGATGTATTTCCAAATAATTGGTTTCCCCTCTCCCTGCCCAAAGCGTGAAAGTTTGGGGTCCCCTTACGTTTTTAACTCTCGGGCTAATCTACGCTGGAGTCCCCGGCAATTGTCACCCGCCGTATGAGTGTCCTGCCAGCGCTGGCTCTAGCTGTGGGCTTCTGCTCTGCCTCCACCTCTCGCTCCAGTTTTCAGGCCACTGATTTGGCCTGTGACCTCAGTTCTCTGAGGGATCTGAGAAGAGTTATTGATTTTCAGTTTGTTCAGATTTTTTTCTTTTTGGGAGAATGGGAGTGATGACTTTCAAGTTCTTTACGTGCTGGACCGGAAACTGGAAGTTCTCATTATTTTTAAGAGAAAAAAAAACCCCACCCTGATAGTGGACATCTGGCGACTCTCCTGATGGGTTTTTGAACACTGGTGCCCCTCAGAGCTCTGTCCAGGTGTCCATCACTCTGAGCCAATGACCTCCAGCTGTGTATCTCCAGCTCAGATCTGTGTTTGGAGATCCAGCTCCAATGCCCGTCTGCCTTTGACCGCCCACCTGGCTGGCCCAGGTGCCTCAAATGCATATCACACACACATAACTTGAATTCACCATCTTTTCCCCCAAAACTAACCCACAGCCCAGGTGTCCTGTCTCAAGTGACTGGCATCCAGGTGCCCAAGCTTCCTTCTAGACGCTTGCCTCTCTCCCCACCCCACAGTACCCGTCAGCCAGGGTTTCATGGAGTTTGCAGGGGGCTGGTTCACCCACAGCCAGCCCCCGGCAGCTGTCTTAGAGCCCTCAGCATCTCTTCCGTGGGTTGTCTCAGTGGCCTCCTCGTCGGGCCCTCTCAGCCATCCTCTACTGCTTCCCACTGCCAGCAGGGAGATCTTCCCCCCAAACGTTCACTTGTGTCCCTCTCCTACATGCAAACCACCACTGGCCTCCAAGCGTATGCAGGGTAAACTCTGTTTCTCCCAGGTGACAACACAAGGTCAGGTGACCACACAAGGTCAGGTGACCCTTGTACCCGCTCTCTCCTGCAACTAGAATCCCTTCTGCACTCCTAGCATTCTTCTCTTGTAAACCATTTGCTTCCTTTCAAGGATAGACCACTTGCTCACTTTTTGTGAGACTTAAGCAGACAGGTAGAATGTTCTAGGTGAAGGCAACACTTGTCCACCCGCCCACCCCCGACCCATCCTGCCAGGCTCAGCTCAGAAGTCATCTTCTCCAGGAGGCTGTCTCTACGTCCGAGAATTGGGTGAGCTGCAATGGTGTGCTGGCTAATGTTTAACCACTTGCTTTGCAGGAAGGAAGCCCTGATTTGTAGCATTTGCCAACTTCCGTGGCGTAAATACTCCCAGCGTAGCCAATTTCATGCTACCAGTGTGATGTCACTTAACATGAGTTGGGCAGAGATGGCCACCATCGGCTCTCTCCAGCTGACATGAGTCAGCTCAAGCACATAACAGGTGGTGGAGCCTCCTCTGGGCTCACATCACACCATGGATATCCCTCCATTGAAGTATGGCTCACAAGGAAATGCTAAGAACAAGCAAAACTCTGGTGACCCAACAGAAGGATGGAGTGAAAGGCTTAGCTCTAGTCTGCACCCAGTGCCTTCCTGGCTGTGTGACCTGAAGTAAGTGACCAAGCCTCTCTGAGCCTCAGATTTGTCATCTACAAAATGGTCAAAATAATATGTTCTTCCTAAGCTTGCACAGAAATTAAATAAATGTAAACACTTTAAAATCCTGTTAAGAAATTAGAGGGTCAGTCAAGGAGTTGGGAAGGACATTCTTAGGCTGAGGAGACCAGAGAAGCAACAGGGAAGGGATGTTTCTTCTTGGTTGGAGCAAACCTGTGAATCCTAGGCCGGAAGGCAGTGGAGAAGTCCAGGAAGGTGGCCTTTGGAGGCAATGTGAAAGAGCTGGACCTCATCCTTAGCCCTGGCAGCTTCGGGAAGTTCCAAAAGAAAAATTAGATGAGGTATCTTAGAAGCAGGGGACCATTCCGGAGCTGCCGGTGCAGGAGCACAGGGCTGGCCAGGCAAAAGCCTTTTCAGAGGCAGGGGTGGATGCAATGAGAGAGGAAGGGGTTGAAGGCAGTGTTGTTTGTCTTTTTCTCCAGAGATGGGGTGAAAGCCTTGGGCATCTTAATTACCAAGCTCAGGAGGCAAGAGGCTCACTAAGCATCATGGGAAATTCCCTGATCCAGCCAAGAATAGCAGAAGAGCCCTGTCCTAGGGAAAATGATTTGATGAAAGAAACCAGCATCTATTGCATTGGCTCTGGAGAAGGACTTAACGTCATTTGGGTCAAAAGACCCCTCCCTCCTGGCTCCTCCATGGCCCTCTGCCCATTCTGTTTGGCAAGACTCAAAACCCTTGTGTAATCTAGGACCTTGGTACTCAAAGAGTGGGCCTGGGACCACTGCCAGCAGCAGCAGCACCTGGGAGCCTCTTAGAAATGCAGAGTCACAGGCCCCAGCTCAGACCTGTAGCATCAAAATCTGCATTCTAACCAGTCCCCCGGGACTGGTGAGCACAGTAAAGCTTGAGAAGTGCCGGCTTAGGCGCCGAAAGGCAGGCCCTGGTCTGCCTTGTATTTCTAGGACCTTAACATTGCGAGTTGTCAGAAGGCACCGAGTGATGGATTGATGGCTAGCTGAGGGCTGCTGTAAGGAGACAGAAAGGAGAAGGCGTGTTTGGGAGAGTGAGAAGGTGAAATTGGCAGGATTGGTGGTTGATTGGGTAAGGGAGTGGGAGAGATGAGGGCCCAGGAGCGTTGATGCTGCCATTTCAGGAGGTAGCTCTGGACACCTGCAACCCCTCTGCGGGCTGGACAAGGTTTCAGCTTTGGAAGGAGGCCAGGGTGGAATGGAGGCCAGGCCACAGGTACAGGAGACACATGGGGAATGTGCACGGCAAGGAGAGAGGGGGCCGGCAAAGGGCCTGAGGACTCCTGTGTGCGGCACGGGTAGGTTGAGAAGGAAGAGTCCACTAGAGGATGACCAGTCAGAGGGTCAGGAGGCCAAGGGCACAGAGAGTTCATGGTCAACTGTCAGATGCCACCAGGAGAATCAGAGAGGCAGCCTATAAACCGCCCCTGCATTTGCTGACAGAGCTGTTGCTATCAAGACATCTCAGTCCCTAGAACTATGTGGACCCTAAAGCTCTTCTACCTCATAAATAAAACTTAAAAATCCAATTTTTCTTGAGTATTCCAACCTTGATTACAAACTTGAATAAGTAAATCCCTGTCAATTTAAACTGCAATTACAGATTTCTTATGGCTGCATCCAAGAACAACACTGTCGTAACATTTATACTTAAAACTCTTGTAAAACGTCAAGACAGTGAGCATCACTTCCAACTTGGCTTTTATTTCTTCTTAGGGATTTTGCTGTATTTGTTGTGGTTTCTCCCTGGGGCTTTGTTGATGGAATTTGGATACCCTCTCATGTTTGTGATAATCTCCCAAGATAAGCTGAGGTCACTGCATCTGTATGTTTGACCTTGGTCCTTGGCTAGGAAACAGGGCTTTACTGTCTCTCCTGGGGTGACACTTGGCTAGCTAATCATTGTGGACATTTTCTGTGAACGCTCCTTCTCCTGGACAGCCGAGGGTGACCCCACACTGCGTACCTGAAGGAGCCTCATCAACCCGGTGGTCCTGTGAGACCACCACAAGTCAGCCTTTCCTTTCATGGTGCAGTTTCTGCCTGCCCCCAGCCTCCAGCCCAGGGCTGTGAGTTTACTCTTTTCTGATTACACAGCTAAAGCAAACATGTCTCTCTAATTAGTTAACACCAATAAAAGAGACAAGATAGATACACAGACTAACACATCCCAACTTAATAAGTTCCATAAAAATTCAAACAAGTCATAAGGCTGTCGTCTTTCCTGTACTGCAACCCTCTCTGAAGGCATCATGGTAACGTTTCACTTTTGAGTATCGTTATAGCCACGGCCTTTCACAGAGTGAATTTATTCAAATGAACTATATTTCCATTAACAACCTCTGATGCCTGTATTGTTGTGGGTTGGCCAGCACTGGGGGAGACTTTTGATGGTTCCATCATCTTTCCCCTGCTTTCCTGGTATTTCTGAGGGTGGCCTTACTTCCTGGCCACAACAGGACATTCTGGACTGTCCCCCACTCCAAATTTTTTTTTAGTGTTCCGAGGAACCCTGTTTTCCTTTGGTGAAGAAGGTCTTAGAAACCAAAGTCTGGGCACTGGGGTGTCCCTGAGACTTGGGGGTGGCAGTCCAAAGGTTGCTGTGGCTTTGGGCCTCTCTTGGAGAAACAAAGCTGGAAGTACTGGTATTTTTAAGGTTTTAAGTTTACAGTCAATTCTTTCAGTCCGTTGTTTTGTTAACAAAGGTTAACAATACTGTTGTTTATCCTATATTGATGGGATTTGGCCACAGTCAGGTCGCTATGACACTGGCAAAAGCCTCCATTCCCAGTAGGGGACAGGAAGCAGATGACAACAGGCAAGGGGACCTAGGAAGGGAAGGATCAGAAGCGACACGTGGCGGTGACTCTTTGGAGAAACCTGGTTGAAGGCGGGAGAGAACTGGAGGTGATGGGGTGAAAGCGGGGACTTTGCTTTACTGTTTTCTTATCTTTTTCATGAAAATGGGAGAGGTTCCATCTTGCTTATAGGTGGAGCAGAAAGTGCTATAGTGAAAATTGTATCAATTAGGATTCTTCTTTGCACAGGGAAAAAGAATCCAGCTCATCTGGTTAAACCAAACTTTATAATGGGGAAGCCGAGGGCCAGTCAGATCAAGCCCAGAGGGCCACAGAGGCTCCAGTGATGTCAAGTTCCGCTGCATGTGTCTTGGCCTCCCTGGGGGATGGGCTGTGTTCTGAGATGGGTTGTCCCTTCATCTGGTGGTGGCGAGGCACCGTAAAGCTCTGGTCTACACAATCCCCACTCCTCGTCCAGAACAGAGGGTACACCCAGTGCCCACACAGAAGAAAGAGGATACCCTTCCCTCCCAGAGTTCAACAAGAGTCCCTGGTGGCCAGGCTGTGCTTCCCAGGCAGCACTTTACAGATGGGTAAACTGAGGCCAGAGCAGGGCTGGCACCTGGGTGCTTCCATCCCCGTTATCGCCTCCCCCGAAACTGCCCCGACAGCCAGGCCAGGTCAGCCTAGAAGGGCTTTGGCCCCAGAGTCTGACAAGCGCTCCAATTCTAGTCTCTGCCCGTCTAACATATTGGCTCTGTGAGTTCGGGCCAGTTCCCATCTCAGCGTCAGACTCCTCACCTGTAAATGAGGCTGATGACAGCATGATCTCAGGATTGTTGTGAGATTAATTAAGCTGCAAGGAGGCAGATTCCCCGGGGATATCTGAGCACAGCCCAAGAGATGGCTCCCAGAAGAAAGCCATTGCCTTCTCAATTCTGGATTTGTTTTTTATTTCTTTAAGGTCTCTGCTCAGGTCCAGGGGCAGGTCTCTGCTAGGTGCTGGCCTGTCTTTACTGCCTCTGTATATCTTGTGAATCTCACTTCCTCACAGGGAGAAAGCAGGAGCGGGTTCAGCCCTTCGATAGGCCATGGGGTCCCCAGAGCCTTAGAGCATTTGCTTTATTCTCATTTTTACTGTTTCCTTCTATTCTAGGCTAGTGGTAGTGGTGCCTCCTCCAGGCAGTAATATAAAGTTTCCTTTTAAAATATATTTATTGGAATGAAAAAACCAATATACAGAAAAAGTATTGTGAATATTACCAGCGGTGAAAGGGTACAGGTTTATCCATTCCACACATGTTGGTTGGGTGCCCAGTTACTGTTCCAGACACCGTTCCAGGAGGGAGTCACACCAGTGAACAGGTCAGCAGGAACCCCCTGCCCTGTGGAGCTCACATTCTAGGGCAGGGGATTGGCAATAAAATAAATGCCTAAGAGAAATGCGAAGCAGGTCACATGGTGATGCTGATAGGTGTACGGGGGCGGGGCGTGGGGGGAAATCGAGGAGGGAAGGCATCAGGGTGTGAATGGAGGTCAGGGAAGCCTCAGAGAGAACCTGAAGGAAGTGACAGAAGTAGCTAAGCAGGTATGTAGTCAAGGCTGTTCCAGGCAGAGGAGTGGAAAGAACAAAGGCCCTGGAGTGGGTGGGAGCCAGCAGGGAGGCCAGTGTGGCTGGGCAGGGTCTGGCTGATGGAAAAGAAGGGGATGTGGTCAGAGGGCAGAGGTGGGGCTTCTGAGCTCAATGAGGAACCACTGGAGGGGGTGGGGCGGAGGAGGGATGTGATCTGGACCTAGTTCTACCATCATCTCTCTGGCTGCCGTTTGGACAGGGGTTTGGGGGAGGCAGGGATAGAGTGAGAAGAGGTCTCCGCACTCAGCCTGTGGAGGGGCTGCTGGCTTGGACAAGAGGGTGGGGTGAGGAATGTCCGATTCTGGGTATATTTTCAAGGTGGAGCAGATGGGATTTGCTCTTGGAGTGGATGTGGGGTATGCAGATTGTGGGCAGAGAGAGGAATCCAGGTTTAGGGCCTGAGTACCTAGAACGTGGAGTTTTCGTTAACTGAGATGGGGTAGATGCAGGAGGACGGTTTTGGGGGAGATCAGGACGTTGGACGGCGTGAGATAAGGGAGGTCTCCAGCACACAGTTAGATATGTGAGTTTAGGCAGAGGTCCAGGCTGCAGGCCACATTTGGTGCCATCCGCAGCTAGAAGCCTCCAAAGCCACAGGTTGGGGTGACATTTAGAAGTTGGGGGGGCTGCTACAAAAGAGAATGGGGGGTCACCAAGGAGGAAGAGGAGAACCAGGCAATGTGGTGTCTGGGAAGCCAAGAGAGGAAGGTGCATGAGAGGGGAGGAAGTGGGCAGCGGTGAGAAATACTGCTGGAGGGACCAGCAAGACAAGGACAGAGACTCAGCACTGCACCCAGCAACATGAACATCACTGGGGCCCCCAAATGACAGATCTGGGGATTAGTGGGGAGAGGGGCAAGAGCCTGATTACATGGGTTTTAAAGGAGAATGGGGGAGAGAGACTGCAGACAGCCTGGAGAAACAACCCTTGGAGGACTTTTGCTGTAAAGGGAAGGGGAAAATGAGGCAGCCGTAGCTGGAGGGGGCAGAGGGGGTTCGTAAGAGTGTTTTGTTCTTGTTGTTTTTCCTCTCTGGTTTTAGTTTTAGGATAGGAGAAGTAACAGCGTGTGAACTGACAGGAATGATTGAGGAGAGGGGAGAGAGGACAGAATCACTGGATCAGTGTTGGCTTGAAGGGTGGGATCTTGTGGACAAGTGGAGGGGGCTTCCGGGCCAGCTGGGCCAGTTCAGCCTGGTCCCCACAGGGAAGGGGAGGTTGGGCGCCATCTCAGGAGGTGGACGGATGGGTGGTGGAAGCTGGTGGGAATTTTCTTCTGAGTCGTTCATTCAACGGCACATACTGAGGCACAGTACTGTTCCCGGCGCTGGGATGCAGACTGTTCCCGTGGCCTGGGCGCTGGTCATCAGCTGAGTGAGAGGACGGGCGAGGAGGAAGTGAAGACAACACAGCAAGTGTGCAGTGGACCAGGAGGAGAGTGAGGGGCGAAAGGACAGAGCGGCGAAGGTAAAACACTGCGGGATGCAGGCAAAACGTTTAGCACGGGTCACGCTGTGAGGAGGTACAGTAGCGTCAGGCGGGCCCGAGTTCAAATACCGATACTGCCCCTTCTCAGCTGTTTGAAGTTGAGTTACTTAACCGCTCTGAGCCTTGTTTTTCTCACCTGTTAAATAGGGGAAATGGGATTATAAGCCCATAGAACAGGCAGCAGGGAGGCACGGCGAGCGCACCATACCTGCGGGCCCGCGGCTTGGTGATGGTGCAGCCCTGGGCGCCGGGAGCGGTGAAGATGCAAGGGACCCCCTCAGGGGCGGGGCGGGGCTGACCACGCCCCGGGCCTGAGGGGCGGTGCTCCCGCCCGCCGGGCTCTGGGCACTTCCCTCCCACCGCCTCGCCGACGGCCCGCTGGGACCAGTTGGCCGCCTCCCGGAGCCACGGGAGCCTGAGGTATGAGGGGCTCTGCGGAGGGTGCAGCTGGGCGGGCTCCGGGACACTGACCTGGGGGCTCCCCGGGCACAGGTGGGGAGGAGCGCTCCGAGAAGGAAGGGGAAGGGACAGGGGCTGCGGAGGGGTGGGGAGGGCTCGGCCGCCGCCCGCCCGGGCCACCTGTCCCGGAGGGACCCTTGTGTGCGCACCGACTGGGCGCCCTGGTCCCCCGGCCGCCGCCTCCATCCCAGCTGCGCCCCAAGTTGAGCGCGGCGGCTGGGCCAGGAGCCCGGCCCGCGGAGGGAGGGCGCACCCCGCCCGGGAGCCCTCCGGGCAGCGCCGCCCGGCCCGGGGTCCCTCGGCGGGAGAGAGGGCCCGCGGGGGCGAGAAGCCCGGGTCCGAGTGCGGGCTCCGCCGGCCCGCGCTGCATCCTTGGTCGAGTCACGCCGCTCTGTCTGGGGGCACGGAATCGCCCCGGGAGGCCTCACCGCCCGCTGCGCTCGCCCCTGGCCCGGGAGGGGGCGCCGCTGGGGAGAGGGGTGGGGAGGGGCCGTCTGAAGGGAGACTGCGGGGGATGCGAGGCGTCCCCCCGGGCCTTTAGGGATGTTGAGGCTTTGGACCGCCGACAAGGGGGAAGGGCTCTCCAGATGGAGGGACGGCCTGGGTAGGATCCGGGAAGCGGGGAAAGTCGGGCGTAAGCGCTCGCTCTCAGGGATCCGGAACCTCAGACCACTCCCTCTTTCGGGCATGCTTTTCTCCCTCCCTCTCCTCCAGATGGGAAACATTGAGTCCCAGTGGGAGCAGTGGTGTGCTTGGGCGAGGCTCTGGCTCGGAGGTCCAGTCGCAGAGTCCACTCCCCTTCGTGCTAGGGGAGTCCCCTGGCCTCAGTTTCCGTATCTGACACCTGCGGGTAGAAGTTCCCACCTCCTCGTCAGACTCAGCTAAGCCTCTAGCTCTGAGAGGGTTAAAAGCCACCCTTCTCTCAGAAGGACACCCTTTCGGTCTCCCCCAAATGCTGAGTGATTGACCGCTCTGTGGAGGCCCCTTGGGGTCTCCGAAATCGATCTGTGCCCTCCTTCAACAAACACCCGGGAACACCTGGTATGCTCCGGCTCTGGCGCTCCCCCCGCCCCTGCCTCCACTCCAGCTGTCCAAGGACTTCCCCTTTGTTACCTGCTCCCAATGAAGGAGTCGTCGTCCTGCTCAGGGTGACAAAGCAAGGCCCAGGCTAGCGGGGACTACCCCCTCAGTGCCCACAGCCAGATCCCCTAGGGGAGTCCCCAGATCAGGCCCAAATAAAAACAGGAAAAAAAGAAAAGGAGGGTCGAGATGGAACCCTCTCAGTTGTTCATTTTCCTCCCACACATGTTTCTAGTGCCTCTGGTGCCTGTCCCTCCTTGTCTGCTAGGGTCACGCGATAGATACCAGAGGACAAACACTGAAGTGGAAATTCTGTAAAATGTGTTTTGCTTCCCTGTACCCATCGAAGCCCTATAGCTGCCCAGGCTAGTGGACTTGCTCCTGCTGTGTGCAAGGGTCCCAGGTCCCCAGTGTGTGCAGGGTTGGCAGAATCTTTCAAGGTGACTTACTTGGAACATCAGAAAGTTGTGACTCACCACATTACCTAATCAGCCCCAGCCAGCAGCTCCCAAACCCACGCGGTCATGGCGGTCCAGATCTTCAAGGACCCGGGGCAGCAGGGGATGCAGGTCCCCTCGGGTCTGAGTTGGTACCAGGGCAGAGCGAGACAAGGTGGCTGCCAGGGACATTCTTAACAAGAAGGGGTGGATGAGAAAAGGGAAGCTTGACGTGTGAAAACGGCTCTTCCCCACCACAGCTCGCCCACCCCGCAGCTGCTGCACCTCCAGGTGGGTAGAGGGGATGGTTCCACCTTTGACCTGGCTACCCAGGCTGTGCTCAGGCAGTGCTCTCTGGAATGCACTTCCTTCCAGCCAGGCGCCTCTTAGGTGTGCCCTCACCTCCCGTTGAGCCTTACCCCTTCTCTCCAGATTGGAAGCTCCTGGAGGGAGGAAGCTTGCCTGAAGCCCGGTGCCCGGCCTGACACACAGTAGGCATTCACTACACTTTCCTTGAATGAATTAACTGAAAGAAGTAGGGAAAAAATTCCGCATTCACATCACTTGGATATAACTATTGTTAAAAGTTGCCCTTTTTGCCAGACTTCTTAAAAAACACATTGGTACATATTTGAGTGTCTTGTTTATACAAACATCTCAAATGCCTCACCTGTCTCAAATTATTTTTTTATATTTTTCAGTGCTTAGATATTGTTACATCTTATTTAGTTAATGGACCTCATTTGACATTTAGGTTTTGTTGGTTTTTTAAAAATATTTGGCTCTTTTAGATGTTACATTGAGTTCATACATAAATTTATACATTGCCAGATTTTTTTCTGGAAAGGGAATTACTTGGTAGTCACTGGATATGAACCTCTAGGATGGTTATACCTAGAACCAGCAGGCTCTCCAAAGGGACTGTACCATTGCCCACTTCCTTAGGCTATGAGTGTGCGTTTCTTGTTATTTCCTGGAAATGAAATTACTGGGTGAAAGAGTATGAACATCTAGGATCTTTGTGTGTTTCTTACTCATTTGTTTGAGTTCATCAATGAGATGTTTACCCCTTGTCTGGTCTCTTTGCGGCAAAGATCTTCTCCCAGGTTGTCATTCGGCTTCTGTTTTTGCTGCTGATGGCGTGTGTATTTGAGCAGCACTTTTTATTTTACTTTATCTGTGTGTGTGCTTTTCAATAAGGTAGACTTGACTGCACTTATAAGCTGATGGGAAAGAGCCAGAAGAGGGAGTGGCTGCAGCCCCTGGAGAAGGAGGGGCAGGTCGGTAGAATGAGGTCCCAGAGGACGCAGGAGGTGGGAGGGGTCTGGTCCAGAGGGATCTTCTGAGCTGATGAGGACAGGAGGTGGGAGGGAGGGGGCTGGGAGGACATCTTATGAGTCGGCTCAGATCTTCCTAGAGAAGGAGGTAGAAAAAGCATCAGTGGAGAGAGGGTTCTGCACCCGAGGTCCCCAGCTCCCTGTTGCTGTTTGCCCCCCCCATTCCCTTGAGTCCTCCCTGCTTCCCTGGGAGGTAGCAGGTGTTATCACCCCCACTGACAAACTCCAGAGGGAGGGGAAGTGCCTTGCTTAGGGTCAGTCAGCTGATGAATGGCAGGGCTGGATTCAAAGAAGGCTCTGCCTGCACTAACCACATGCCCTTGAGAATCGCTTTCCTCTCCGAGCCTCCATCTCTAGTAGATATCGGGAAGCAGTACCCATCTTACTCTGTCTGGTGCTTGGTGAGTGAGCGTCCCTTCCTCCCCTGTCTACCTCTGTTTGTCTTCTCTCTGGAAAGACCCCAGTGAGTCCAGGGGCTTCCAGCTCCACAGGGCTGGCCACAGGGCTAGGAGGGCCCCTTCCCCTTCCCTTCCTTGTGGGTGCCTGCACAGTCACCCCTGCGCCCACACTCTCACCCAGCAGGAGCACACAGCCTTCTGGATGTCACACCTGTGCAAAGTCTGAGTTGCTGGGTGAACGTGAGAAAATGGGAAAAGAGATCTTTACGTTCTGTGAGCAGGCTCGATTTGAAAGCACAGAAGCCATTGTCCCAGATACTGATACGGAGCCCAGAGAGGCACCCCTCCCCTCCCAGTTGTCTGAAGTCTTCAATTGCTTCTTCCCACAGGCCTCCAAGGCAATCGCCTGAGTTGAGGGCAGGCTTCCATGAACTGAGCCCCCCTCTAGGTGCCAGACGCTTTGTTACCTGGTCTTTTTAAACCCTCTCAGCCATCCTGTGCTGTCAGCCCCATTTTACAGATGAGGGAACTGAGACTCAGACTCAAGCGCCTCTTCTTTACCACAGTGAGATCTGAGCCCCTGGCCGTGGTGCAGCCCCAGGTGAACTGGGCTCCTTTCACCTGGCAGAGGGTGTTTGAATCCCAGCTGTGCTTTGTTTCCAACTCAAGCTGTAATTGATTATAAGAGGACCTGCCTGGCAGCTAATTGGGAGGATTAAACGAGTTACTGAAGGAAAACTGCTTTGACCTTTGGCTGTGCATGGTAAGCCCTCAGGAAATATACACTCTTGTTATTATTAAACCACATAGCTCCATGCCTGACCGGGAGCTTTTAAAAAATGTTAACTCAGCCACGCCCATCCCTTCCTGCAGTGAGAGGATAGGAAGGTGGGCACGCCCTGACACCGGACAGAACTTGGACATTTTAAAACCCTTCCGGAGACAAGTGAATGATCTGTATCTAAAACATTAAATTACATTTCCTTTGACCCAAGCAGCTCATTTCTAGGAGCCAGTCCTATAGAGGTAATTAAGGATGTGTTCAAATATGTAAGTGCTAAGAGACTCACCACAGAGTTGTCTATAAAAGCAAAAGGAAAGAAGCCACATTTCCAGTAGTCAAAATAGTCAAGATGGGATACAGATGATGAGATACAACGTAGCCCTGGAAAGTTAGGGCATGGAGCTGTGTTTACTGACATAATGGGAAGGCATAGCATATATTTCCAAACAGTTGGTTCGTGCCCCGGTCCGGGAGGGTCCCGCTTGCCGCGGGGCAGCTGGGCCCGGGAGCCATGGCCGCTGGGCCTGTGCGTCCAGAGCCTGAGCTTCGCGGCGGGAGAGGCCGCAGCGGTGAGAGGCCTGCGTACCGCAAAAAAAAAAAAAAAGAAAAAAAAGAAGTGGGTCTGGTTATGTAACTACTTCCACCACCACCTAGTTTTAGAAGACAGGGGCCCCACATATTTTTAAGTGAAAAATAAAACCAGGTGTAAAACAGTGGGTGTAATAGGATCACTTTTTGTGTGTCTCCTGTCCACAGCTCTGTGTAAACATTGCTCCGTGTGAGTGGAGGCGTCAGAAAAGGACTAGAAAGGGTATAACCAAAATGCTGACATGTCAGGTGCCCACACCTCAAGTCTTCAAGATAAAGAGCAAAGCAGGAGGTGTCACTGCAGGCTGGTGACTGGACATCTGCTGCACCTCCACCATGTGCACGCGCGCGCGCGCACACACACACACACACACACACACTCTAGAAAGACTGGAAGCCCCACCCCCTGTGATCCCACCGTTGGCGAAGTGTCTGTGCATGCGTGCTGTGGAAATACAGAGGCAGTACCCAAAGGTATGAAGAGAACCGGGACGGCAATTGTGGCGGATTCTTGGCAAATGGCTCTCATCTTACCTATGATGGTTAGGAGGTTGCCGGGCAGGGGAAGGTGGAGGGACATTTTGGGAAGAGGGAGGAGCATGTTTCAGAAACTTGGAATTCCCAGTTTGAGCAATAGAGAGGAGTTGGTTTTCCTTCCAAGGTTTTGCCATCGTTTTCAAAGGCATTAAGGGTACCAGATGGCTCTCCTGTATCCCTCACCACTCAACCAGTCATCATGCATTTGTGGTGCGTCTGCTATGTGCCAGGCCCTCCCTAATTTAATGTCATTTACAGTCTCAGGCAGGGTGAGCCACATTTGGCTCATTGCCCACTTTCCTCTGATCCCAGTTCACTCCAAGGCCAAATTCACCCTGGCCCCTCCCCAGAGGACTTACCCACCCGCGGGCTCTGAAGGTCTGCCGCTGGTCTAGGCTGTGGGCGAAGCACAGGGTTTGGAGTGAGGGCTGCTTACACACATGCTCCTTTGGAAGGTAGCCACGAGCTCCTACTGTGTGCTGGTGTGTGCAGCACCGGGGACCCAGCCCACGGGCCCCAGTGAGAGCTGTGCCAAAATCCAGGTAGCTTCCTGGAGGTGGTGGCTCTACTCAACCTAGGTCAGGAGAGACCGAGGAAGGAAGGCCTGAGACTGGGGAGCAGACACTCCTGGGTGGGTGCAAATCCTGCCTCCCACCTTTACTAGCCGGGTAGCCCCTTTCCTCTGTACCTTAGTTTTGTCGTTTGTAAAAGGGGCCACCGTGGTGGACATGAAGACACAGGACGAGCGGTGCTTGGTAGGGTGCCTGACAAGCGGCGTGTTCTTGGCAAGTGGCAAACTTCCTACCTCTTCTGCTCCGGAAGTTCCTGGGCAGGGGAGTGGGGAGGGACATTTTGGGAAGAGGGAAGAGCACGTTGCAGAAGCCTGGAATTCCCAGAGCCTGATGGTTTGAGCAAAATGGCAGATGCCAGCTTGGCTGGTCTGGAGGTCGTGGGCCTGGAGAGGGGCAGCGCTGAGGGGAAGTGCCTGCAAGGTCTCGGTATTGTGGGGTCTGTAGACCTTCTTGGGGCTGAGACAGGAAGCCAGGGAGGAGGCTGGGGTAGTGGGTCCCCCGACAGAGACAGAGAGACGACGGGGAGAGCTGAGCTGGGCTGTGGCCACGGCACTGACGGGGCAGGGAGAGGCCTGGGGGAATCTGTTCAGAGAAGCTCTCCCCCTCCTTTCCTGTCTACGCTCCCTCTCCCCTGGATTATCACAAGAGTCCCATAACTGCTTTCTTGTTGCCGCACGTCCCCTGGGCTTTAGTCTTAAAAAGCACCCAGATCGTAAAGATTTCTTTAATACATGAGTCACACTAGGGAATTCCCTGGCGGTCCAGTGGTTAGGACTCCGCGCTCTCACTGCCAAGGGCCTGGGTTCAATCCCTGGTCAGGGAACTAGGAGCCCACAAGCCGCAGGGTGCCGCCAAAAAAAAAAAAAAAAAAAGGCATGAGTCACTATAACCCTTTCCTCCTCAAAATCTCCCAACGGCAGCCCCTCCCTCAAGGGCCCCCCCCCATGGCCCAGTGTCCCCTTGTCCTTCTGGCCTCCTCTCCTGGTGCCCTCATCCTCCCACCTTGCTACTCTGGCAGCACCTCAGGCGCACATGCCTCGGGGCCTTTGCACTCACTGATTTTCCTCCCTGGACACGCTTTCCCCAGACATCCATACAGCGTGTGCCTCGCCTCCTCTGGTCTCTGCACAAATGTCAGCTTTTCAGAGAGGTCATCCCTAACCATTCTGCAGAAAGTGGCACCCCAGCCCCCAGTCTTCCCAGTCCAGTTTCCCTGAGAGCAAATGTGTGGGTGTCCAGATTCATGGTGTCTTATACCTCCCTGAACTGCGCAGAAAGTGACTCCATCCTGCTCGTGAGAAGCTGGCCCCAGGCGGCCTGACCTTCAGCCCAGGGAGGGAGGGATGGCCGCGGGGAAGAGAGGAGGTCAGAGACTTGGAGGCAGCCATACCTGAAGCAAACCCTACTCCCCCTCCCCCGTTTACTAGCCTTGCTGAGCTGGGAAGGTCACCTTTTCTCTCCTGGGACAGGTGAGTACTCAGGTACTTCAATATTAAGGGACACAGCCTCTGACCTTATTTTGTACCCTCAGATGGAGAGGCAGAACGTACCAATTACACTTTCCAGCAGTTGTAATCTGCACCTGCTCATGGTTTCCAGTTTGCAGATGCCACTCCCCTAGGTTGGTTACCTCATTCGATCCTGGCTTTCTGGGCAGTTTAGGGATCATTTACTCATTCTTTCAAAAAATATGTATTAAGCACCTATTACGTGCTAGGGTCTGTGCTGGCCATGTGGGACCAGACTAATGAGTAGAAGTGGCCTTGGTCCCTGCCCACTGGGAGCAGACATTGTTTTTCATGGTGTCAGTGTCACTGAGTAATCAGTCCCTTCAAGAAAGACCTTGGGTGGTTTCTAAGCGTTTGCAGTTGCAAACAAACCTGTGACCAACACAAATATCACTTATCCGTAGGATAAATTCACAGACTGGGATGGCGTGGTGAAAGGGTACGTGTATGTTTAACTTTGTTTTTTTAATTTTATTTATTTTTCTATGTGTTGGGTCTTTGTTGCTGCACACGGGCTTTCTCTCGTTATGGCGAGTGGGGGCTACTCTTCGTTGCGGTGCGCGGGCTTCTCGTTGCGGTGGCTTCTCTTGTCGTGGAGCACGGGCTCTAGGCGCGTGGGCTTCAGTAGTTGCAGCATGTGGGCTCTAGAGCGCAGGCTCAGTAGTTGTGGCGCACGGGCTTAGTTGCTCCGAGGCATGTGGGATCTTCCTGGACCAGGGATTGAGCCTGTGTCCCTTGCATTGGCAGGCGGATTCTTAACCACTGCGCCACCAGGGAAGTCCCACATGTATGTGTAATTTTGATAGGTGTTGTTCACTTGCCCTCCGCCCCTGAAACAGGACCATTTGGCTTGCCTGCCAGCACTGTGCAGGGGATGGGGGGCGGCCTGTTTCCTCACAGCCTTGCCAGAAAAATGTGTTGTCAAAGGTTTGGATTCATGCACATCTTATTTGCTGAGTGTTCTGACTTGCATTTCTCTTACTTACAAAAAGCTCCCCTGTCTTGCTTACCTGTTTAAGCATCATTGTGTGTGTGTGTGTGTGTGTGTGTGTGTGTGTGTGTGAACTGTCCTTGGCCCATTTTCTTTTGAATTGTTGGGTTTTTTTCTCCTTGATTTGTGGGATCTCTTTATAACAGAAAAATTAGACTTCTGGGATCTGAGGGACACAAAAGTCATTCCCAAGTTGTCACTTGTATTTTTGACTTTCTTGGTATTTGGCGAAAGGTTTGGGGAAGTTTTTTTTTTTTTTTTTTTTTTCCCAAGGAGTCATGTTTATCCTTTTTTTTTTTTTTATGGCTTTTGGATTTCGCACATAATTAAGAAAACCTTTCCAACTCTAAGGTTATAAAGGAATTCACCCATGTTTTGTTCGAAACATTTATTATTTTATATTTGGGGTTTATCCTAGGGCACATTCTGAGGTATGAATTCATCTGGTTCTTTTTCCCCAGTGGCTTCTCTGCTTGCCCAACACCTGTATTAAAAGATCCATTTTTGCTTTACTGATTGGAAACACTGCCTTTACTGGGTATGCAAGTGCCATGTTATTGGGATGGCCAAAATTTCATTCGGGGTTTTCTGTAACATCTTATGGAAAACCTGAACGAACTTTTTGGCCAATCCAGTATTTCTGTGATTTCTTTTGTTTCATTTGCCCTGTCTGTTCATATGCTGAGACTAGGTTGTTTTAATTATTGGTACTTTGTGTTTTAATGTCTCTCATAAAAGGCCAGTCCTTCCTCATGTGTCCCTCCTCAGAGTTTTCCTGTAGGTTCTTGCTTGTTTGTTTTTCTAGATGAATTTTAGAGTCAACTTGTTGAATTCCAGAATCGCGTGCAATTTATAAATTGGCTTAGAGAAAATCGACATTTTTATGAAGCTGAATCTTCTATCCAAACACATAGTGCAACTTTCCACTTGTTCAACTTTATTTTGTGTTGTCAGCGGCTTTAAAATTTTGCTCACGTAAATTTTGAACATCTTTTGTTAAGTTTAACCCTGAGTATTGTGGTGGCTGTAGGTGGGAGTCATTTCTTTCATTATATCTTCTGCTTCTGTCTGCTTGTGTGTGTGTGTGTGTGTGTGTGTGTGTGTGTGTCTCCTACCACCTTACAGTATTCTTTTGTTAGTAGTAGTTTTTCAATAGTTTCTCTTGATTTTTCCAGGTATACAGCAGTATCATATGAAAATAATAATTGTTTCAACTTTTTCTTTTCAGGTTTGCTTTTTGTTTTTTTTCCTATTCAGTTTTTATAGCTCTAATTTCTTTCTCTTGTCAAATTGCTTTGATGAAAACCTCCAGTGCCCGTGATGGTGCTGGGCACCTTTGTTTTTCTCCTGTCTTCAACAGGAGTTCCCTCATGTGTGAAGCTGGGTACTCATACCCCCCTATGAAGCTGGCTCTTGGCTTTGATGGTGATATATATACTTTTGTTAAGGAAGTATCCATTGATTCCTAATTTATCCAGAAAGAGTGTTGGAAATTTTATCAAATTTTTTTAGCATTTCTGGGGATGACAGTATGATTTTTCTCCTTAGATCTATGGAATAGGATGAATTATATTAATGATATCCTAATATGGAACCACCCTTGCATTCCAAGAATAAACCCCACTTGGTTTTGTTTTGTTTTTATAAATTTATTTATTGTATTTATTTTTGGCTGTGTTGGGTCTTTGTTGCTGTGCGCTGGCTTTCTCTAGTTGCGGAGAGCAGGGGCTACTCTTCGTTGTGGTGTGTGGGCTTCTCATTGTGGTGGCTTCTCTTGTTTCAGAGCACGGGCTCTAGGTACATGGGCTTTGGTAGTTGCAGCACGCGGGCTCAGTAGCAGTGGCTCGCGGGGCTCTAGAGCGCAGACTCAGTAATTGTGGCGCACGGGCTTAGTTGCTCCGCGGAATGTGGGATCTTCCCAGACCAGGGCTCGAACCCATGTGCCCTGCACTGGCAGGCAGATTCTTAACCACCGCACCACCAGGGAAGACCCCGCACTTGGTTTTGATGTTTCATTCTTTTGATGTGCTGCTGAATTCTATTTGCTTGTCTTAGGATTTTTACAATAATATTCATAAGCAATATCGGTCAGTAGGGTATCTTGTGCAATCTTTGTGAGGTTTTGGTGTCTATGTTATACTTCAAAATTTTTTTTAAGTGTTCCTTCATATATTTTGCTATTTAACACTTTTGAAAGCATTGGAATTTTCTGTTATTTAAGTTTGTAAAATTCCTCTCTAAAAATGTCCTGCCCGGTTGCTTTTGTTTCTTAATGATCTTGTGTAATTCTATTTCTTATGTGAAAGTTGGCCTGTCCAGACGATCTGTTCCAGGCACAGGCTTGACTTATTACATTTGTCTAAAAATTATTTTTTTCTGGTTTTAAATTTTATTTGCAAAGTACTATCTTATGATTTAAAAAAAAGTTTTCCTCTGCTTCTTTGGTTACTCTCCCATTTGGCATGTCTCAGTTTGCATTGGATGCTCTCTCATCCCTTTCACTTTCTGTTTTCCTTAATTCGGTTGATGGTGATTTATATATTTTATTGAATTTTTTCCAAAGAGCCAGTTTTGGGCCCTATTTCTTAGTTCCACTGCTTATCTGCTTCCTAACTTTTTCTACTGTAATCTTTCTTTCCTTATTCTTTCTGTTTATTTTGTGGTTCTTTTTCTAACATTTTTAGCCTGGTGCTTTCTTTCTTTCTTTTAAACTGTCCTGTTTTACTTGTCACATGTATTGGAGGCTGTAAATATTCTTTTGAGTATTTCTGCAGCTGTATCGTATAGATTCAGATTCATGATATTTTGATTATGGTTGTTTTCTAGAAAGCCTATAAATTCAGTTTGTATTTTCCCTTTTGACTGAAGAATTGTCCAGGAGAGGTTTTTTTTTTAAATTTCCTGACTTTTAAATTAATTTCTAGTCATTCTGCCTTGTGATGATAAAATGTCTGCATTTTTTATGTTTAGGGGTGTTGCTAAGGTTTTCAATTTTCATAAATATTCCATCAGCTCTTGAAAAGAAAGTGAATCGAGAGTTTGATACAGAGTAGTACCTTCTGATTATTTTGTAGGTCTTCTGAATTCTTATTTGTGTTTCTTGGGCTGAGAGAGGTGAATTAAAGTCTGTTATTAGTGTGTTTCAATCTAGTTCTTCTGATATCCCTGTAGTTTCTTCTTCCTGAAAATTGCTGCAGTGTTTTTGGTGCATATTGTAAATGATACCACTTAGCATTATAAATGGCCCTTCTTTGTCCCATTCAGTGATGTGTGGCTTTAGCTCCCATTGTCAGATACTAAGATTATGGCCCCAGCTTTGTTTTTGTTTCTATGTGTCTTTAAACCTTTGCTCATTCTTTTACTTGTAAAGTTCTAAATCACGTTTTTTGATGTTTGTCTCTCAAGTACAGGATAGAGTTTGGTTTTGCTTGAGATCTAAACTAAAAATCTTTTTCTGTGTAAAGATAAGTGAGTTAAATCTATTTATATTTATTGATATGACTGATGTCTGTTATCTTTTTCCCGTGCTGTGAGCAGTATGTGTGTATGTGTCTTTGTGCATGTGGGAGGGCTATATTCTTTATTCTTTGACTGTGTGGTCTGTTTTCTTTGATTTAAAAATAAATAGTCTGATATTTAGGAAAGCTTGTATTTTTGTTCTAGTGGCTGCATTTATATTTATCCTTTATATAATACTCTTAGGGACTTCCCTGGTGGTCCAGTGGTTGAGAATCCGCCTTCCAATGCAGGGGACGTGGGTTCAATCCATGGTCAGGGATCCCACATGCCGCGGGGCAACTAAGCCCATGCACCGCAACTACGGAGCCTGCACACCACAACTAGAGAGCCCACGTGCCGCAACTACGGAGCTCATATGCTCTGGAGCCCATGTGCCACAGCTAGAGAGAAGACTGCGCGTTGCAAAGAGCCTGCCTGCCGGAACAAAAGATCCCACATGCTGCAACTAAGACCCAATGCAGCCAAAAGATTAAAAAAAAAAAAAAAAAAAAAAAAACCTCTTGTTCCTTCTTTCTTTAGATAGTATCTATTATTTGTCTTCTATGAACAACATTAAATTTAACTTGTTTCTTCATCCTCTCCTTTCTCTTGTCACTCCCGTGTTTCAGCTGATACTGTATTGAGTGAGTAAGGCATATATTGTTTCCATCCAGTGCCTCTGGAAGCTCTCAGTCAGGTGGTGTTCATGACAGTTACCACTTCCTGCACATGCAGTGACATGACAACCTGAAGAGGTGTCCACAGCTCAGAAGAAAATTCTGGAGACAAGAGTGAAGCACTCTTTTAAGAGGTGTTGTATCACCCACACTTGATGGTAAGTGTGGCCAGAAATTAATACATGGTTGTCCCTTGGTATCCACGCAGGGAATTGGTTCTAGGACCCTCACAGCTACCCAAATCCTCAGATGCTCAAGTCCATTGTGTAAACTGGACTTGATGGTACCATGTGGGAAAACACAGACATCAGTGACACCGAGTTGAAGTCATTCAGAAGATTCAGGTCTTACGTGTGGTGAAGTTTCAGGAACACCCTACTAAATTTATTTCACTTATTTTCCTTCTTATGTGTGCACAGGTGTGATAGGTGATTTAAAAATATGACTAAGAGACTTCCCTGGCGGTCCAGTGGTTAAGACTCTGCCCTTCCAATGCAAGGATGCAGGGAGTGAGGGTTTGATCCCTGGCCAGGGAACTAGGATCCCACGTGCTGTGCGGTGCAGCCAAAAATGAAAAAAACAAACGCTAAAAAATCTGACTAAAACGTTCTTGCAAAAGAAAAATTCTACATAATAAGAAAGCAAAGTAACATTGCTTAATTGGCAGCATTTTAATTTCTTAGTGTTATGTGACATAATGATGTATCTTATTCGATGCAATAAAATTGGGTAGTGTTATCCTTCTCACTATCACCTTTGTACTTTAAATATGCTTAAACTTTTACTAGTTTAGCTTTTACACCTGGCAGTTAAAGATAAGGCAACCACTGAGCTTGTTCTACTCTCTACCTTCTTTCTGCCTGCCCTACCAACTTTTTTAGTTGTATCATTTTTACATTGCCTGACTAGATAACATTGTCATTCCATTATGTCATCCTTATTCCTACCATCTCTTTTTTGGAGGGGTTGCTAAAGTTATTCCAATCACCATTTGGTTGGCTGTGCTTATTCCTCAGTTTTCCTCATAATACATTATTGCCTAAGTCCTTATATTTTGAAACTATTGGTGTGTAACCTTTATTTTATTTTACTATTTGTTTAACATCTTTATTGGAGTATAATTGCTTTACAATGTTCTGTTAGTTTCTGCAGTATAACAAAGTGAATCAGCTATACGTACACATATATCCCCATATTCCCTCCCTCTTGCGTCTCCCTTCCGCCCTTTTTATCCCACCCCTCTAGGTGGTCACAAAGTACGGAGCTGATCTCCCTGTGCTATGCGGCTGCTTCCCACTAGCTATTTTTTTTACCTTTGGTAGTGCATATATTTCACTGTTACTCTCTTACTTCGTCCCAGCTTACCCTTCTCCCTCCCCGTGTCCTCAAGTCCATTCTCTATGTCTGCGTCTTTATTCCTGTCCTGCCCCTAGGTTCATCAGTACCATTTTTTTTTTTTTAGATTCCATATATATATATGTTAGCATACGGTATTTGTTTTTCTCTTTCTGACTGACTTCACTCTGTATGACAGACTCTAGGTCCATCCACCTCACTACAAATAACTCAATTTTGTTTCTTTTTATGGCTGAGTAATATGCCATTGTATATACGTGCCACATCTTTATCCATTCATCTGTCAGTGGACACTTAGGTTGCTTCCATGTCCTGGCTATTGCAAATAGTGCTGCAGTGAACATTGTGGTACATGACTCTTTTTGAATTATGGTTTTCTCAGGGTATATACCCAGTAGTGGGATTGCTGAGTCATATGGTAGTTCTATTTTTAGTTTTTTAAGGAACGTCCATACTGTTCTCCATAGTGGCTGTTGGTTGCGCCAGGTCTTAGTTGCAGCAGGTGGGTTCCTTAGTTGCGGCTCGCTGGCTCCTTAGTTGTGGCATGCGAACTCTTAGTTGAGGCATGCATGTGGGATCTAGTTCCCTGACCAGGGATGGAACCCGGACGCCCTGCACTGGGAGCGTGGAGTCTTAACCACTGCGCCACCAGGGAAGTCCCTCTAACCTTTGTATTAAAGAACAGCTTGGCTGTACACTCAGCCCTCCATATCTGTGGATTCCACATTCACAGATTCAACCAACTGTGGGTAGAAAATATTAAAAGGAAAAGAAATTCTAGGACATTCCAAAAAGCAAAACTTGAATTTGCTGCACACATGCAACTATTTATGTAGCATGTCTATCAGTTCTCACCTATCATCCTCATATCTCTTTTTTAAATTTTTATTTGCTTATTTATTTATTTTTGGCTGCGTTGGGTCTTCGTTGCTGTGCACAGGCTTTCTCTAGCTGCGGCAAGCGGGGGCTACTCTTCGTTGCGGTGCGTGGGCTTCTCATTGTGGTGGCTTCTCATTGTGGAGCGCGGGCTCTAGGTGCTTGGGCTTCAGTAGTTGGGGCACGAGGACTCAGTAATTGTGGTGCATGGGCTTAGTTGCTCCGTGGCATGTGGGATCTTCCAGGACCAGGGCTTGAACCCGTGTCCCCTGCATTGGCAGGCGGATTCTCAACCACTGCGCCACCAGGGAAGTCCCCATCCTCATATCTTGCCATCTCTCTTTCTGTCCATTTCTTCTCCAGTTCTTGTATTTCTGCTTTCTGGTCTTTCTTCAAGCCGGAATTACTCTTCTCAAGGTTTTTATTTTGACTGTTTTAAATCCTGCTGCAATTTTCAATTAGAATTTTTATTTGTTTTGTGGCAATATTTGTATAGTGAATCTTCTTTATACATGAGGGAACATCAGTGTTCCTTTCCCTCTTCACTCACGTAGCTTATTTGTATGGATGTTGTGTTTATGCCTTTAACAATTTTTTTTCTCTCTATTTGAATGAGTTGAATTTTCCTGGACTAGCAACTAACAGGAGGTTTTGGTGGAAATTGGGAGAGAGGCCAGGATTGTTTTCTAGAGTTCTCTGCTGAAAGGCTCCCTCCTCTGTTTTTACATGAATGGATTATTCCTTTAAAATATGGCCTTTGTCTGCATCCACTCTTCTGTTGCCTCTCAGAACCCAACCTGATTCAAGAGGCTACTGCCGGGGACTTCCCTGGAGGTCCAGTGGTTAAGACTCTGTACTTACACTGCAGGGGGCATGGGTTCGATCCCTGGTCTGGGAACTAAGATGCCACATGCAGCATGGCATGGCCAAAAAAAAAAATAAAATAAAAAAATAAAATAAAACTGCCATTATTTAAAGGAAAGAGGCCACTGCCTCCAACCTTGAACCCCCCTGGTTCATTAAGCCCCCAGCTCCTGTCTTATTCATCTTCCTTTTGTTTATTTATCTACCTTTTTGGCTGAGCCGGGTCTTAGTTGCAGCACACGGGATCCATAGCTGCGGCATGTGGGATCTAGTTCCCTGACCAGGGATCGAACCTGGGCCCCCTGCATTGGGAGCTCGGATTCTTAGCCACTGGACCACCAGGGAAGTCTCCCTCTTCCTTTATTTCTGCAATCTTCCGCTACTGGGCGCCCCCTGCACCCCGTTCTTTCCCCCCCCCCCCCCCGCTCACTGCTGTATCTGCTGGCCTCACGTGCTTTGTGCCACACTTACATGTAACTTGGAGTTGAGGGGTTTTTCCTGCTCCTGATTTCCCTAATGTTGTAGCTTGTGTTTTATTTTTTCTTTGCCCTGTCGCTCTGTCTGACATCAGTAGAAGAGGGAAGATTCAGAACTAAGAATCTGCCTTATTCCTATTGGAAAAAGAGGTCTCCGCCTCTCTAATTTTTCTGTTTGTATATCCCCCAAAGAGCAAGCCATTGTCTGCTTGATTTCTGACTTTGGAATACCTTACAGGCTTTGGAGGGGGAACATTTTATAACCTCTGCTCTGAAAACAGCCACTTTTTTTTTTTTAATAAGTTTATTTATTTTATTTTATTTTTATTTTTGGCTGCGTTGGGTCCTCGTTGCTGCACACGGGCCCTCTCTAGCTGCCACGAGTGGGGCCTACTCTTCGCTGCAGTGCGTGGACTTCCCATTGCAGTGGCTTCTCTCGTTGCGGAGCACAGGCTCTAGTTATACAGGCTTCAGTAGTTGCGGCACGCAGGCTCAGTAGTTGTGGCTCGCAGGCTCTAGAGCACAGGCTCAGTAGTTGTGGCACACAGGCTTAGCTGCTCTGCAGCATGTGGGATCTTCCCGGACCAGGGCTCGAACCCGTATCCCCTGCATTGGCAGGTGGATTCCCAACCACTGCGCCACCAGGGAAGCCCCAAAACAGCCACTTTTACAAGGATCACTGACGTCTAGTAACTGTCACTCTTAATTCTTGAGCAGAAATCATTTATTTATGCCCTGAAAGAGCGGTGGTAGACAGGACAGCAGACCCTTCAAGTAGGGTTTGGAAGCTCTAAGTATTGATTTTTCACACCCAGGAGGGCCTGAGTTCTAAGACCAAAGAGCCCACCCCCCTCAGCTTTGTGGATGAAAAGGATATGGGGCAGGCACAGGCCCAAGGCCACAGAGCCAATTAGTGGCAGAACAGAAGCTGTCAGGAGGGACCTGGGTTTGAATTCTATGCTCCATTTCCTGGCCCGGTGACCTTCCCCTGGATACCTCAATGTATAGCCTCGGGTATCTTATCAAAATGTTAACTTATCAAGGAAGTTGATCAGCACATGCCCTGTGTCCCCACCATTAGAACGTTTGGTTAGCTTTGTTCTCCCCTCCTCATTGTGCAGAAGGAATCTGAGGCCCAGAAAGGGAAAGTAATTTGCCTAAGGTCACACAGCAAATTCAGCAGGGTTGGCTAGACCTGGAAGCAGACTCCAGCCCCAGTGCCACTAGCCATGGTCCCTTGGACAAGTCACCTAAATTTTCTGAAAGTTAAACAGGGGAGCAGGGGCTGTGATTAGCTGGAATAATAGCTGCACCCCTCACTGGTGGTCAGGCTGAACTGAGAAACACACTGACCCCAGCTAAAGCCGGGCCAGGGCCTCCTGACCCCGTGAGATGCTTCCTCATCGAGCAGAAGGATGCAGCAGGCTCCCTGTCTCCTCTGTCACCCACTGCATCCCCCCTGGGTCCCCAGCCCCAAACCTCCCAGTACATAATTAATCCTGGTTTCTTCTGCTTGGCATGGGGCACAGGTACCAGCTGGGGCCTTCGTGTCCCTCGCTCGGGGAGCAGCTTATTTGGGGCGAGGGGAGAGGCAGCTGTCCCTCCAGGTCCTTTCCATCCTGTCAACCTGGTCTCTGGCCCCTGTCTCTCTCTGTGTCTTTCCATTGCAACTCTGCCCCCGATGTGGTGTCGTGGGATCAGGGACCAAACAAAGGCATCCCAGGGTTGGCTGAGAGGGAGAGAGATGGAGGGAGAGACAGACAGACAGACCTGGAGGGGCAGCAGGGAGAGGAAGAGGTGGGAGGGACCGAGAGAGAGACCAGGGACAGAAAGCAGGAAGAGAGGTCGAGACGGGGTGGGGTTAGGGCACTGATTAATTGCTGATTGATTGACTGATTGGAGAAATCTTCAGAAGGTGTGATCATTTGCTTTGAGGCTCTCCTTTCCTCTCAGGTTGGGGTCCGCCCTCCATTTCAGAGGACAGGGTCCCATCAGCTGCTATCTCCTCAGTCCTGTGGGCCTCCAGGAAGAGAAGGACCCTCTGGCAGTGCCTCCTCTGCCCTTCCTATGCATATCTGCCCACAGGCTTTGGTTTCCAAACCGCCCCCCGCCCCCCAACCAATAGCAGAACCAGCGAGGTCCAAGTGCAGGTAGAAGTGCATGCAGTACCTAGGGCAGACACTGCGTGCCCCTTCCACCGATGAGGAAACTGAGGCCCCTGGCATTACGTGACCTGTCCCAGAAGTAGAGGACAGGCAGTTGCCTGCATCCCCTGAGGCCACATCCAGAGCTGGTTCCCGGCCTCTAGGGCCCGTGGGAGGGAAACACTGGAGAATTCACAACCCCGATATCCAGTCGCACGTGTGCTGGTGTGAGAGCTGAGTTCTAGTCCCGCCTCGGCTGTGATTCTGTGTGGGTTTGAGCATATCTGAGCCTCAATTTCACCCCCTCTAGCATGAGAGGTTGGGCAGGTTGTCTCTAGTTTGGGATAGCTCGTGGCTCCTAAACCCAGTTACTGCCAGAGGGCTTCTGTCTTGTGTTCACTTGGTCCTATGCACGTGCTCTCCCGGTGAGCAGGTCACCAGCATCCGTGGCACCTTCTAATCTCCGAAGGTAGAGGGTGGGGCCGGGCACTGTGGCTGGTGGAACACGACACAGGCAGTAGCCAGACCTGAATCACGGGGCCACCCCAGAGTTGGGAGTGGACTCTGTGGGGCAGGGGTGGTTCCCCAAAGGAAATTGGGGTGCTGTTATCAGAAGTGGGAATGAGGACTTCCCTGGCGGTCTAGTGGTTAAGACTTTGCCTTCCAAGGTAGGGGGTGCGGGTTCGATCCCTGGTCGGGGAGCTAAGATCCCACATGCCTCCCGGCCAAAAAACCGGAACATAAAACAGAAGCAATATTGTAACAAATTCAGTAAAGACTTTAAAAATGGTCCACATCAAAAAAAAAAAAAAAAAAGAAAAAGAAAAACTTAAAAAAAAAAAAGAAGTGGGACTGGATGGTGGGCAAGCAAAACCAGCAGACCGCCTCCCCGTCTCCCCTGGGAACCCCAGTTACACGTGACTTACAGCCCTTTTCTCCTGCCCTGGGCGGGACACAGGAGCCCACCTAGGGTCAGGGGTGGAGCGCCCCTGCTGTGGGGCAGAGGTGGGTGCAGGCCATGAAGGGGTGATGAGCGCCCAGTACGGGAGCCTTTTCTAGGCGCCTGAGCCTGGCCCCTGTGCTCCCAAAGTGGGGTCCACAGAGCTGGTGCCAAGGGCCAGGTCAACAGGGCTCTGGCCAGACCTTTAGCCCTCTGTCTCCACCAGCCATGCCCTTACTTCCAGCCTGAGATGGATCACAGGGGATCTTGATGACAGGGAGTCACAGAAGGAGTTAGAGCAGAGATGTGACCACAGTTCTGTGCTAACTGGGAATGCCTCCCCAGTGCAGGGCTAGAAGTGGTAAGCAGGGAGACAGGACGTGGCAGGAACATGCCAGGCTCAACTGACAAAGGCCAGGACTTGGGCTGCAGCTGGGAGGCCCATTTAGGGGACCAGGAGAATGCTTTGGGCCTGAGGTCACACGGGTATTGGGCTGCGGCCAACTTAGCCCCATACACAGTTTCTATTCCCGGGTCTTGGGCTCCAGCACCAAATACGGTGCTGCTGGCGTCTGTCCCCCTCAACCACGGTCGGCCAGGGCTCCCGCCTCCCTGACAGCCTGCTACTGCCCACACACTGGCAGAGCCAGGTCACTCCTGCACTGTGCACTCATCGGTGTGGTTCATAGTGGATTAAAAATACTCAGGACCGAAATAGCCTCTCTCCCTGCAGGGGAAAACCAGGGCCAGGGGAACACAAGGTTCTTGGTTTACATCATGGCTCTGCCACTCACGACCCTGGCTGCGAGATCCCAGGCAGCTCACCCTCCCTGTGACCCGCAGTTTCCTCACTCACATGCTTACTGGCTCATTTCATGACTCGCTGATTCGCTAACTCATGCATTTTTTCATTCATTAATTCTCTGATCACTCGTAGATCTGCTCACTCCTTCGTTCACTCACTTGGTCCACACGCTGAGACACTCACTCAATATTTATTTACTACATACCAAGACCCAGGCACTATTCTGGAGGCTAAACAAAACACACCAAACACAAAAAACTACCTGTCCTCATAAGGTTATGTTCCAAATAAATAACCCAAACAAACAAGTACAAAAACGTACAGTATGTTAGTATAAGTACTAGGGAGAATAAACTAAAGGGAGAGGCTATGAAGTGGTGGGGGAGCTGGAGTCTTGGAGGGGCTGGGGAGGGCCCGTGGGAAGATGATTCTTGAGTGAAGACCAAAGGGAGGTGAAGGAATGAGCCGTGTGAACACCTGCAGGAAGAGCGTTCCAAGCAGAGGGAACGGCAGGTGCGGAGGCCCTGGGACAGCAGCGTGGGGGGATGGGTTTGAAAGAGCAAGGAGGCCAGGCGGTGATGGGGAGAGAAGTGGGTGTGAGGTCAGGGTATGGGGACACGCAGCACCTCGTGGCCTGGGCCTCCCACGTCACTCAGGGTCTGAGCAGAGGAGCTATCTGGCCGGACTTGTGGGGTTTTTTATTTTTTTTGTTTTTTGTTTTCTTTTTGTGGTATGCGGGCCTCTCGCTGCTGTGGCCTCTCCCGTTGCGGAGCACAGGCTCCGGACGCGCAGGCTCAGCGGCCATGGCTCACGGGCACAGCTGCTCCGCCGCATGTGGGGTCTTCCCGGACCGGGGCACGAACCCGTGTCCCCTGCACTGGCAGGCGGACTCTCAACCACTGCGCCACCAGGGAAGCCCCGGACTCGTGTTTTTAAAGCGGCCCTCTGGCTGCTGAGTGAGTGAATCAGACAGCGAGTCCGTTTCCTGTGTGGCTGCTGTGTCCCAGGCACTGAGCCGGGTCCTGGGGAGAGAGGTGTGCAGGCCCCCACGGCGCTCATGGAGGCCCATCTGGCTAATTCCCTTCTCGTCCAGCCACCTTCTCCCGCTCTGCTGGTCCCTGTGCTCCATTCAGCCATCATCTAGTTTATTGTCCTTGTCTCTCTCCAAATGGTCTCCCCTTAGGCTGAGCGCTCCTCCAGGGCAGGGCTGCACCTAATCTCTTCTCACAAGCATGTTCCCTAAGGCGCCGAGGGGCCCAGAGAGTGGAGGAATCAATGAACAGCGGAGCCGCAGGCCCAGCCTGCCTGGCCTCACTCTGTCTCTCGCCATCTTTTGCAGATGGATTTGCGGGCATGGAGAGCGTGTGGAAGGACCGAGTCCTTGTTGGCAGAGGAGGTTGGCTGCTGAGCCAGGGCGTGTCTCCAGGAGGCCTTCCAGGCTGCCTGGATCCCCACCTCGCCACCATGGGCCGGCCAGGCTGGTCAGTTTCCAGCCCATGACGTGGTCACGGTTCCCTGCCGCAGCCATGGGGAGCAAGTCGCGGGCTCCCGGCACCACCCTCGGGCCGCAAGACGCCTCTGTCCTGGGAGGGGTTGACTCCAGCCCCCCTGGGCCCCCAGGCTGCACCCAGTCCCCCACCGCTTTGCACCCAAGCTTTCTGGCCTCTGAAGGGGAAACTGTGCAGCTGTCCCCTGGGGTTACAGTAAATGGCGGCCAGGACTCTCTTAATAGCGAGCACTGTCCAGGTCAGTGTGTACTGAGTCCCCAGGTGCCAGGAGCATTCACACGGTGGCAAGCTCTGTCTGCCGGGCAGGATGGCGTAGTGGAGAGAACACAGACTTTGGAGCCAGGCGGCCTGGGTTCAAACCCCGCCCTGCCACTTGCTGGCCAGAGGAGTCTGCATGAGTTACCAGACTTCCGTGCCTCAGTTTCCTCACCACAGGGTGGCTGCGAGTGTCTAATGAGTTAATATGTGTGAAATGCTGAGAAGGTTGCCTGACACGTGCATGGTGGGTAGTCAGTATTCACTGAATGAATGAATATAACCCTCGCTCCAGTATTACCGTCTTGCTGCTGGTTCAGGCAGACCTGGGGCCCCTCATGTCCCAGGCATTCACACAGTCCCACCGCAAGCCTCTCTTGTTCCTCCCAGCCTCTTGCAAGGCGCCCAAGAATGTTCCTGCTCCTGGCCAGCAGCAGCCTGGGCATCACGAGAGAATGAGAGTCCAAGGGCAGTGGCACTAGTCAATCACAGACTATATATAGCACAACCTCCCTGTCCCTTTCCCTCTAGGCAGGGGCTGGGGAAGCCAGGGGCCCAGGACACCCCGTCTTGTCTTGCCCAAGGGCTTCGGGACCCGGCCAGCATGCCCACGTGCCTAGGGTCCACCCGGCCTGCGCCTGAGCGAGCTTGGCTGCCAGCACCCAGGCCCCCCAGAGCCCCAGGCCTCCTGCTAAAAGTCCCTGTGGCTGCTGGCATTTCTTCCTCTTGGACCAGCTCTAGGCCCGGCTGGTGGAACTGAATGGGACCGAGAGGTGCATGCACTGGGCCTCAGATCATAGGCTACCAGCCTGGTAGTTCAAAGGGGACAGGCCTTGCCAGGCCGAGAGGCCAGACCCTGCCCTGGGCCCACGTTGGCCGCACGTCGTAGGTGGTGCTGGCCCAGCCCTTGGGGAGCTCACAGGTATGTCACAGAGTGAAAGGGACCCTGCTCAGACCTCAGTCCGTGGCCCGCTGCCCCCATTTTACAGATGAGGACGGAGGTGGGGCTCTGACCACCTGGCAGGCCCGTGGGCTCTGGAAGCCGGCGTCGGCTGTGGCTGGGTTTGTAGGAAGTGTCTTTCTTGGGTCAGGGGTGCCAGTGGCCTGCCCGAATGCGGTGCTCGTCTCTTACAGACCAGCCGGTTCCTGCTGGAGTCTCCTGATATCATCTGGGGAGATGACGTCCAGGCCCCCCGACTGCCTGCTGCAGCTGCTCCGGGGTGCCCAGAGGCAGTGGGTCTGCACCCTGTTCATCATCGGCTTCAAGTGCATGTTTTTGGTCTCCGTCATGGTCTACTGGCACATTGTGGGAGAGCCCGGGGACCAAGGACAGTTCTCTAACCTGCCTGCTGACATACCCTGCCCGCGCTTGGTCCCGCACACACCGCCCTCCGGCACCCCACCTCCCGGCAACATCTTCTTCCTGGAGACTTCTGACCGGACGGACCCCAGCTTCCTGTTCATGTGCTCCGTGGAGTCAGCAGCCAGGGCCCAGCCTGAGTCCCGGGTGGCGGTCCTGATGAAGGGGCTGCCCGGCAGGAACGCCTCCCTGCCCCGGCACCTGGGCCTCTCGCTTCTGGGCTGCTTCCCCAACGTCCAGATGCTCCCGCTGGACCTGGAGGAGCTGTTTCGGGACACGCCCCTGGCAGCCTGGTACACGGCCCTGCAGCAGCGGTGGGAGCCCTACGTGCTGCCTGTGCTCTCCGATGCCTCCAGGATTGCACTCATGTGGAAGTTTGGAGGCATCTACCTGGACACGGACTTCATCGTCCTCAAGAACCTGGGGAACCTGACCAACGCGCTGGGCACCCAGTCCCGCTATGTCCTCAACGGCGCCTTCCTGGCCTTCGAGCGCCACCACGAGTTCATGGCGCTGTGCATGCGTGACTTCGTGGCCCACTACAACGGCTGGATCTGGGGCCACCAGGGCCCGCAGCTGCTCACGCGGGTCTTCAAGAAGTGGTGCTCCATCCGCAGCCTGGGCGAGAGCCACACCTGCCGCGGCGTCACCACCCTGCCCTACGAGGCGTTCTACCCCATCCCCTGGCAGAACTGGAAGAAGTACTTCGAAGACGTCAGCCCCGAGGAGCTGTCCCGGCTGCTCAATGCCACCTACGCTGTCCACGTGTGGAACAAGAAGAGCCAGGGCACGCGCTTCAAGGCCACGTCCAGGGCACTGCTGGCCCAGCTCCACGCCCGCTACTGCCCCACGACGCACAAGGTCATGAAGCTTTACTTGTGAGGGGCCTGCCTGCCTGGCTCCCTCTCTGCGCCCGGCGTTCTGAAGGAAAGGGCTCGGCCCCCCTTCCTGGGGAGACCGGAGCTGCTGCAGCGCGGGATCTGGGGCAGGCAGCAGGGAGGGCGGGGAACTGTCGGCCCAAGAGCTGTTACTGGAAGGCGTGCTGCTCCCTTCAAGCTAGCGGGAGGCTGGTGGGGTCTTGCAGACAGCAGGCAAGCCTGGCAAGTGTGAAAGCATCTTCCAGGGCAGCGCGGGAAGCAGGCAGGCTGGGGCTGAAGTGCCCACGAGGGGAGCACAGAGAAGCCCAAGGAAAGGGGCTGGGAAGGACGGAGAGGAGGCCGCTTGTGGGGTAGCCGGGATGCACACCCAGCTTCGTGAGCCCAAGTGGGGGCTGCTTCTGGGGTTTGGGTTTCTTTTCCAGGGGGGCCGAGGCCGGCAGAGCCGGCCTGGGGAGCTCTTTGGGGGAGGGCCTGCCTGCCCACCTCATCCTTCTTTCCAGAAATGTTGCAGGAGTGACATGTGCCAGCTGCCCACTCACAGGCAGGGGCCCTGGAGTTCTTGTGGCTCAGGAAAAGCATTTTAAAGGAAACACCCCCTACCCGGCCCGCGATAAACACAATAAAAGTGAGAATAATAAATACAGTAAAGGTGACTCACCAGCATCTAGTGCTTTTTGCCTGATGATACACATCCATTCGCACCGTGAGCCCCACCCTGCGGCTGAGGAGGCAGCTGGGGCTGCGGCGGTGGGGGGCGGGGGACGTGCCTGAGGTCACGCAGCCTGCCTAGGTCGGGGGGCCCGGGGACCTGGCCACTGGGCAGGCTCACAGCCGCGGTGCCGGAGAGCGACTGCGGTAGGGAATGGGAGAAGCCTGCTTCCCGCCTCACTTTTCAGGGCTCACAGACAGCCTCAGTCAGGCCTCATGCCCACCCCCACCCCATCATGAGCCTGAACCTGTTCTAAACTGAGCCAAATAAGGAGCCCACCACCAGCCTGGGGGCACGAACCTCCCAGCTTAGAGGAGGCCCAGGCAGGGCCCCACGACGCACAAGGCCCTGAAGCTTTGCCGGGAGCTGCTGCTGGCGGAATCCAGAGGCCTCTAACCACCTCCCCGGGGGCGGGGAGTGGGGGGTGGGGGGTGTGAGGCCTCTGGGATCTCTCCTGCCTCACCCTGGCTGTCTGGCTGAGAACCTAGGAGAGACAGAAGTACCATGCTGGCAGCCCCAGGGATGGGCAGAGGAAAATCTGCTCCTTGCAGGGTGAGGCCCCAGCTGGTCTGTGTTGAGGACGGAAGCTGCCTGTAAGAGCTGGACGTTCCGCCGGGCTGGAGAGACCCTCCCTGTAGGAAGCTAGGATGGGGGATGCTGTCAGGAACTCGGGGGCTCAGCGGGCTGCTCTGTGGCAGCCGAGCGGGAGGTGTTCAGAGGCCTCTGGATTCTGCCAGCAGAAGGTCTCGGGCAGGACTGCCCTGGTGGCGCAGTGGTTAAGAATCCGCTTGCCGGGCTTCCCTGGTGGCGCGGTGGTTGAGAGTCCGCCTGCCGATGCAGGGGACACGGGTTCGTGCCCCGGTCCGGGAGGATCCCACATGCCGCGGAGCGGCTGGGCCCCTGAGCCATGGCCGCTGAGCCTGCGCGTCCGGAGCCTGTGCTCCGCAACGGGAGAGGCCACAGCAGTGAGAGGCCCGCGTACCGCAAAAAAAAAAAAAAAAATATGCTTGCCAACCCAGGGGACACGGGTTTGAGCCCTGGCTCGGGAAGATCACACATGCCACAGAGCAACTAAGCCTATGCGCCACAACTACTGAGCCCTGCGCTCTAGAGACCGCGAGACACAACTACTGAGCCCGCGCGCCACGACTACTGAAGCTTGCGCGCCTAGAGCCTATGCTCCGCAACAAGAGAAGCCACGACAATGAGAAGCCCGCGCACCACAACAAAGACCCAGCACAGCCAAAAAAATTATAAAATTAATTAATTAATTATTTTAAAAAGGTCTTGGGCAGCCTGGTAGGGAGGTGAGATCCATGGCTTTAGGGGTATTCAAGAGCAGGTAATGTTTTTGATGAAAACCATGAATACTGTGTCAGTTATTTCTCCAACCGCAACATCACCTCACCTATCTTTTAAAATTTTTTTAGAATGAGTAGGTTTTACTTTAATAATACAAATAATCTCTCTCCCTCTCTCTCTCTCTCTCTCTCTCTCTCTCTCTCTCTATATATATATATATATATATATATATAGTCGAGCAAGTGGGATGACCTCTTAGTGTGAAACATTGTTTTTGTTTGTTTTTTTTAATAAATGTATTTATTTTTGGCTGCATTGGGTCTTCGTTGCTGTGCTCGGGCTTTCTCTAATTGCGGCGAGCGGGGGCTACTCTTTGCGGTGCACAGGCTTCTCATTGCGGTAGCTTCTCTTGTTGCAGAGCACAGGCTCTAGGTGCACGGGCTTCAGTAGTTGCAGCATGCGGGCACAGTAGTTGTGGCTCGAGGGCTCTAGAGCACAGGCTCAGTAGTTGTGGCTCACGGGCTTAGTTGTTCCACGGCATGTCAGATATTCCCGGACCAGGGCTCAAACCCATGTCCCCTGCATTGGCAGGCGGATTCTTAACCACTGTGCCACCAGGGAAGTCCCGAAGCATTGTTTAGTCACTTGGCCATCATATCACGAGTGCCTACTAAGTGGTCACGTACAGAGATGAAACAGACATGTCACTCCCTCACCCTAAACTCTTCCATGGCTCCCTGTTGCCTAGAGAACAAAGCCGAACTCCTGGGCCCAGCATTCAAGACCCTCCATAATCTGGCCCAGCCTCTCTCTCCAGCCTTGAGCATTGCCTTCCATTGGCATTAAACCACATTCTTGACTCCCGTCCCCACCCTAATGGCCATGTGTTGGTGTTCTCTATGCTGCTTGCCTGCAGTGCCTTCCAAGCACCTTCACCAACAAACTCCTGTTCTTTTCCATAAGGCTGAGGTCCCCTCTAGGAAGCCTTCCCTGACTGCCCCCTCCTCCAGCCCCACAGCTTTCAGGCATCCTCCATGACCATTGGAGTCTTGGCTCGTCCCTCCAAAGGTGTGAAGGGCAGAGCCATGTCAAGCCTCTCTCAGGGTCTTTCCTGAGGTTGGGCTCAGGCTCATGGCAGGGGGACATCCATGTGGCTTTGCAGAGGCCTCAAAAAGTTCCCATGAGTCCATGCAGAGCTGAGGGCCCAGAGGGACCAGCTCTGTACCCCTCTCTCTGGGAGCATCAGTTAGGGATCCCCGGACCCTCGGCCACCCTGGACACCTTCTAACCCAAAGAATCAGGCTGGGCCAGAGCAGCTTCAGCCAGCTCTGCAGGAGTGCAGGTGTACAGGCCTTCTCAGAGGACCCCACCCTGGCATGGTGGTCAGGGCCCTCCAAGGATGGGAGAACGCTCAGATGTTCCTGGCATCCTTGTCTCCGAGAAGGTGGGCAGGGAGGGACAGAGAGGGGACACAGAGGTTTGGGGTTGACTTTTTTCTCTTTCACATTCTAGTAAGGACCCTCCATGCATTGGCCAGGATGGTTGTGGGCTGTACCTCGCTGAGCCCTCCCCTCACTAAGGCTGCCCCACACCCAGCCTCTTAATGCAGCAAGCTCTACACCAGGCAGGATCCACCAGCCAGAAATAACAGGAGCATCCTCGAGGGTGAGTACAGGCGGAGCCGAGGTAACAGGAGAAAGGCTGATTCATCTCCAGGCTGTGAGGCCAGATGGTGCCCCTTGCTGCCCTCACCCCCTAGCCTGGAGGCCCCCAGCCTCGCCTGTCCTGGTGCTGTGTTCTGGTACCTCCTCTGGGCTGGGAGGAACCGTCCTAATGCCCAGGGCAGGGCAGGGCAGGGGGGCCCAAAGGTCACCCTTCCCTGCTTCCTGGCCCTGGCCAGAGCTGTACCTGTGGCCTCTTTTGCAAAGAGGAGACAGACGGTACCCACTCCTAGCCTGCTTGTGACGATCACATGAGCCAGCACAGCGCCTTGGCATGGAGCACGTTATATACAACACACGTCCGTTTCTACGTGGGGAAACAGGCTCAGCCAGTGCTGTGATTTGAACCCAGGCCTTGGCTGTCCTAAGGAAAGAGCTCAGGGCAGGAAGGAGGCTGGCTGGGGGCTAGAGAGGGCTCTAGTGCCAGCCTGGGGCGGGAGCTTGTAATCCTCACCACCTCCTTTGTGCAACGCCCACGGACCGGAGCCCAGAGCCCTCCCTGGGCCCCTCTGCCTGGACCAGACACCCTGTGCTTCCTTCTGCCCCATCCCAAGTTCACAGTCAGCCTGATGCCTGGCAGCCTCAGGCTGCCCACCCCACGCCCCACCCCCACCTTTGGAGTAGGACCGGAACATTTGTTGGGCATTTGTTCTTAAGTTCTGGGAAAGGAGAAGGAAGGGAGGGGCGGGCTTCGGGGAAGGCTGCCCTGGGGACAGTAATCAGATCCTGGGAACCATGTGATTTGTTTCTGGCAGATGTGTTTACAGATGTTTTTGTCCGGAGGCTGGGGAAGAAGATGAGGACCCATTCCTTTATTGGGGGGCAGCAAGTGGCGCAGCAGGAGCACAAGGCAGGTTTGCTATCAGTTATTTAATGAACCTTCCCGGCTGGCCAGGCACAGGCGAGCAAGGCAGTAGCTTTTCCAGCAGCTCTGGGGTGGGGGAATGATTCCCCCTTGCTGCTGTATCAATATTCAGCTTCTTGTTTACATGTTCAGTTGGAATGTCCTCTATCTGAGAATGAGGATGAGGTAACTTAGGACCATATTCCTGGAAGTCTGGTTTCATGGTTTACTTATTCCTAAATCTGTTTGTCCTAAAGTGGACCAGCCAGTGCAAGGCATGCTGGGAAGTTTGCTGTGAGGTGGAGGGGTCAGGACTGGACACGGCTTCGGGGCCTGACAACTGACTGTGGACTCAAGTGTGATGTAGGCTCTGCGGTGGGGTGTGGGGAGGGCATCCACCTCCCTGGGCCGGAAGCAGCAGCGGGAAGGAACCAAGGTGGTGGGTGGGACTGAACTCAGTGGGGCGGGGGGAGGAGACACCCCCAAACAGGAAGACGTTCCTTGTAGCCACATAGTCCACCGTCAGTGAAAATCAGAACACAGCCCCAGCCCCCATCAACTTCCAAGGAGAGAAAATGCAGAGAGGAGGTCCTGGCTGCTAGAAACAACTCAGGTGGCTGGAATCAGGAGGGCCTTTATTATCCCACATGATATATTGGCTAAGGTACTCGGGAAGCTGCTGGTAACAAAAAGACCCCAAAGTGAAGTCACTTAAATAAGGTAGAAGACTGTTTCTCTCTCACATCACAGCCCCAAGGTGAGTGCCCCAAGGTGAGTGCCCCAAGGTGAGTGCTCCAATGGGACCACTGTCATCTCCAGGATGGGGCTTCCAAAGGGCTCCAGCTGCTGCTGTTTTTCAGCGAGTGAGAAGAGGGGAAGAGAGTGCCCAAGGCAAACATCTTTAAGAAGAGGATCCAGAATTTGCAATGGGATGTTCTGCTCACATCCCATCAGCCCGGACTCAGTCACATGGCCACACTCAGCTGCCCAAGGATGCTTGGAAGTGTAGTCTGCAACTGCGGGGGTGGGGGGGCAGCACATGTCCAGCTAAAACTCAGTAGGTTCTATTACTAAAAGGATGACAGGAAGAATGGACACTAGAGGACCGTTAACAGTGCCTGCCACAAGCAACAAGGAGTCTGGTGATAGGGTACCTCTAGGGTTGATTAATTCAGTAGCTCACCAACGTATTCATGTCTTCAGGGATCCAGTGTATTGACTTTTAGTCTCAGGCTGGTCCCCTCGTGGCCTCAAGATGGCTGCCAGTACTACAGCATCACACCCTTAGGCACTAATACAAAAAGGCAGAAAAGAGAATGTTCCTCCCTTGTGTCTATGAAAACTTTCTCAGAAGCCCCCTTCTCCAACTGACTTCCCCTAACTCTCCTTGGCCAGAATAGCATCATGTGTCCATTCCTGCTCCAATTACTAGCAAAGGCAGTGGAATGACCAGGATTGGCTTGGGTCGATTGAGAATAACCCCCCAGGGCATGTGATAGTTGTATGTCATTTCATTTATAAGAACTTAGAGGTAGGTCTGCAGCTGAGATGGCCTTGCAGAGCTGTCCTGAGCTGGGGCAAGGAGCTGGATCCTCACAGGTCACATTGATCAGTCTCTGGATACAGGCTGTCTCTGGAAGAAGAAATGACCTTGGATGAGCCAGTTTCTTCAGCCCAGGCAAATGCTGCTCCCCTGGTGTTGCTGCCTCAGGAGCTTGGAGAAAGGATCCCACTGAGCCAGCCTCAGGCCTCTGAGGATGAGGTGACAGTCAGCTGGTGCCAGAGTCTCTGAGAGGGTGGGATGCAGAGTGTGGAAAAGAATCTAAAACTGGGACTAAGTGCCAATGCTGCCTGAAGAGCCCAGAAACGAACCCTTACACTTATGGTCAATTGATTTTTTTCTAAGACGATTCAATGGGGAAAAAATAGTTTTTTCAACATATGGTGCTAGAAAACTGGATATCCACATGCAAAAGAATGAAGTTGGACCCCCCTTCTCACACCATATATGAAACCCAATTCAAAATGTATCAAAGATCTCAATGTAAGAGCTGAAACCGTAAAACTCTTAGAAGAAAACAGAGGATTTATTCGTTACAATTTTGGATTAGGCAATGGTTTCTTAAACATGACACCAAAAGCACAAATAACTAAAGAAAAAAATAGTTAAATTGGACTTCATTAAAATTAAAATTTGGAGGGAATTCCCTGGCAGTCCAGTGGTTCGGGCTCTGCACTTTCACTGCCAAGGGCCAGGGTTCAACCTCTGGTCAGGGAACTAAAATCCCGCAGGCCGCACAGCGCAGCCAAAAAAAATAAAAAAACTTAAGTGTTTTTTTTTAATGTTTCAAAGGACACCATCAAGACAGTGAAAAGAGAACCCACAGAATGGAATCAATGATTTATCAATCGTATATCTGATAAGGGACTTAATACCTGGAATATATAAAGAATTCTTACAACAAAAAAATTTAAAAATGGACAGTGGATTTGAAAGGCATTTCTCCAGGAAAGATATACAATGACCAAAAAGCACATTAAAAGATGTTCAACAGGGCTTTCCTGGTGGCACAGTGGTTGAGAGTTCGCCTGCCGATGCAGGGGACACGGGTTCGTGCCCCGGTCTGGGAAGATCCCAAATGCCGCGGAGCGGCTGGGCCCGTGAGCCATGGCCGCTGAGCCTGCGCGTCTGGAGCCTGTGCTCCACAGCGGGAGAGGCCACAGCAGTGAGAGGGCCGCGTACCGCAAAAAAAAACAAAAAAAAAAGATGTTCAACATCATTAATCACCAAAGCCACAGTGAGACACCACTTCACACCCACTAAGATGGCTATAATCAGAAAGACGGACAATGACAAGTGTCAGAGAGATGTCATACATTGCTGGGGGAACGTAAAAACGGTGCAGCGGCTTTGGAAAACAGTCTGTCAATGCCTCAAACAGCTAAGCATAGAGTTACCGCATGACCCAGAAATTCCCTTCCCAGTTATACACCCAAGAGAACTGAAAACACATATCCACGTAAAAATATGTACGTGGATGTTCATAGCAGTACTATTATTATAGCCAAAGGCTTTAACAACCCACATATCCATCAGCTGATGCATGGATATATCCATACAATGGAATATTATGCAGCAATAAAAGGGAGTGGGGTACTGACACGTGCTACAACATGGGTGAACCTTGAAAACATGCTGAGTGAAAAAAGCCAGACAGAAAAGGCCACATATCATATGATTCCATTTATATGGAGTGTCCAGAACAGGCAAATCCAAAGAGACAGAAAGTAGATGAGTGGCTGCCAGGGGCTGAGGGAGGAGGGAATGGGAGTGACCGCTGATAGGAATGGCAGCTCTTTTTGGAATGATGGAAATGTTCTAAAATTAGTGATGACGGTTGCCTAATTCTGTGAATATACTAAAAAAAAAAATCACTGGGCAAATGTTATGGTGATAATAATAATATTATTTTAAATATATAATTTAGATTTTATATATTATATATATATTTACTTTAGTTATTTATTTTGGTCCCATGGATAAGGGGCCTAACACGGTCCCCTGGCAGTCCCAGCTTCCAATTCAGTGGAACCATTGTTCTGTCCACTGTTGGAAGCATTTCCCCTTGCAAGTTTCAGGAACAGGAAACAAAAATTCCATGAGTGGTTACTGGGTGTAGTCATGATTCCTCACTGTGTGTTCTGTTGCGGGATATGCTGGCCTCTGATTCAGCACATACGCTTTATCCTCTAAGTGAGGACCCCATTTTTCAGGGGTTGCCTCCCAACTAGGGACATACCTTGAGTCTTCAGTAGGTCACGCCCCATATTCTTGGACCAGCTGTTTCTGGGTGGTGAAGTACCTTAGAGACAATAGCTTAATAAAGGCTCACTCTGCCCTGGAGGATCCCTTGCTGGGTTGTGGCTGAAGTGTGCCCAGCTGTGCTCTCCAATGCTGCTGAGAAGGGCCCGTGGCAGAGGAAGGGCAGGGGGAGCAGCAGCTTTGACCCCAGCTTGGTCTAAAGCCACGAGATGTGACGCCCACCCCACTCCCAGCTGAAATTTTCAGGAAGAGTTCATTTTACTGGAGTCTGGGAGGAAACGACAAGGATTGAGTAGTGAAGGCTGAGAGAGAGATCATTTTACCACCAAGATCCTGCAAGATAATATTCAAAGTGAAAATAATGAGGACTTCCCTGGTGGTCCAGTGGCTAAGGCTCCGCACTCCCAATGCAGGGGGCCCGGCTTCGATCCCTGGTCAGGGAACTAGATCCCACATGCTGCAACTAAACATCCCACATGCCGCAACTAAAGTTCTATAAAAAATGAAATAAATTAATTAAAAAGAAAAAAGAGGGCTTCCCTGGTGGCGCAGCGGTTGAGAATCTGCCTGCCAATGCAGGGGACACGGGTTCGAGCTCGGGTCCGGGAAGATCCCACATGCCGCGGAGCAACTAAGCCAGTGCGCCACAACTACTGAGCCTGCACTCTAGAGCCCGCGAGCCACAACTACTGAGCCCACGCACCGCAACTACTGAAGCCTGCGCACCTAGAACCCATGCTCCGCAACAAGAGAAGCCACAGCAACGAGAAGCCCGCACACCGCAAGAAGAGTAGCCCCCGCTCACTGCAACTAGAGAAAGCCCGCGCACAGCAACAAAGACCCAATGCAGCCAAAAATAAATAAATAAATAATTTTTAAAAAAATGGTTGAAAGGATACATTTTATGTTATGTATATTTTACCACAACCAATTTTTTGTTTTTGCTTTGTCTTTTTTTTGGGCCACGCCACGCGGCATGCAAGATCTTAGTTCCCCGACCAGGGATGGAACCCGCGCCCCCTGCAATGGAAGCACAGATTCTTAACCACTGGACAGCCAGGGTAGTCCCCACAATTAATTTTTGTAAATCATAATAAAAAGGAGATGGGAAATGTGAGGCAAGGTCAGGAAGCACTATGGCGAAGTCAGTGGCTGAACTTGAAAGCCATGCAAAAGATGTGTGTCAAGTTTGTGCTTAAAAGATAGAAATCCCGGGCTTCCCTGGTGGCGCAGCGGTTGAGAGTCCGCCTGCCAATGCAGGGGACACGGGTTCGTGCCCCGGTCCGGGAAAATCCCACATGCCGTGGAGCGGCTGGGCCCGTGAGCCATGGCCGCTGAGCCTGTGCATCCGGAGCCTGTGCTCTGCAACGGGAGAGGCCACAACAGTGAGAGGCCCGCATACCGCAAAAAAAAAAGGATAGAAGTCCTGAACCTAAATTTCCTCAAATTTCAGGGAAATCGAAGCACCTCCTTATTTGCCTTTAGCAATCCACTGTTTTAATAGCAGCATGGAACTCTCTTATAACAAAACCTTTCTTGGTTTGAAAGAACACAGCTGACTCCAGTGAATAATTTTCTATTAAATGGAGGAGGGGTGATGATGATGACAATGGTGATGATTCATTTTCCAGCCCTTATTCTCAGCCAGGCACTCTCATAAGCACTTTATACATGTTAACTCATCTAATCCTCACACTCACCCTTTGAGGAAGGGTGTACATTGACCCCACTTTGCAAGATCTGGAAGCACCTTCTAAGTCAGGATAATTCATTTGTAGTCAATGCCATTTTTACATTGGTCTTTAACCAATTTCCACTTCCTCCATGTTTGGCCAGTCTGACTCCTGACAAGCCATGCCAGGTGTGCCCGTCCAGATACAAGCACCCCATCAGAAAGAGGCCAGCATGGGGACTGTGCCCCTGGAAACAGCTACCTGGCTTCCCTGCCCTCAGACCTCTGTCCTCAGCCGATGCTGCCCTGTCACCCTCTCCTCCATTTCTGCCACTGCCTGAGCCTCGCCATGGCTAGGGCTCCAGGCTCCATGCCCTGGTAACCCCACCTCCCCTCTCACTTCTGATGTCATCTCCGGTAAGCCCTGGGCCTCCCCATTCTGTTCCCTGTCCCAGGAAAGTCTCTACATGCCCAAAAACCTCAGACAAGCCAAATATACCTGAATATTTCTTCACCAGGAAACTCCACATCCTAACCACGCTGGATAAAAAAGCTTTTTTTTTTTTTTTAAATCAGAGTTCATAAAACCCCCGATGACTCTGCGATGTTTTGGTAGAGAAAAAAACAAACAAAAAGCAACATTTCACAAAATGGATTTCTGGCCATTGCAAAATGATGATAAACTGTCCCAACTTCCCAGAAAGACTGAAAGGAAGATTCATCTGCAATCAGCTTCTTACTTTCCATTTGGGTTTTAAATGCAATCCCACCCCCAGTTTGATTACAGAAATTCAGAACTCAGATTGAGGGAGAATATTCACACGAAGAAGAAAAAGAGATGAGCATCCAACGCAGAGCCAAGAAACTGCTGGAAGCCCTCAGCCCAGCCCAACCCTTTCCCATCACAAAGCCACAGAATTTCAGGACTGGGAGGAACTGTAGACCTACCGGCCCAGCTGTTACATCCCTGGATAAGCACTTGCCCTTCCATTTGGATTGTCTATAAATTACTGTACAATCTGAGATGTGGAAACAAACACTGAAATTAACAATGACTTAAAGAAGGTAGAATTTTAGTTCTCTCTTAGGTAAGAGGCCAGAGGTGTGGGGGGGGAGGCGGTCAGGGCTCAAGGATTTAGCTGCTCCCCAAAGTCATTCAAACACCTCAGGCTTCTGCTGCCCTGTCTGTCCCTCCACACTCAGCTTTCATCTCATGGTCCAAAGCAGTCGCTCCAGCTCCGGCCATTGCACCCATAGTCAGCCAGCAGACCTGACCCAGAGATCACTCCCATCACTTCTGTTCTGAAGGGGAGCTGGGGAAAAAAAAAAAAAAAGCAGTTGTTATTTGGGAAGCCAGGTGCCCAGCTAAAATGTCTACTGCTACATAAGATAGAGAAATGGGTATTGGGGAGGGACTGGCCACGTCTGCCGCAGAGGGCTCCTAGGGGAAAATGCAAGTCATTCTGTGGCACAAATTTCCAGAATGAGTTGTGCTGAAACATAATGAATGTCACATTTTGTTTTATTTGGAACTCGCTAGCATCTTGGGCACAGTTCCACTTTGTTGTTAATGTCAAAATTGCATCTCAAGAAAAACTGTAATGACTAGTGGACTTTGCTGCTAGTTCAGAGGGTGGGCTCTGGAGGCAGACTGCTCAGGTTTGATTCTGGGCCCTCTTCCTACAAGCCAAATGGCTTTGGGCAAATTACCTACCTGTTTGTGACTCAGTTTACACATCTGTAAAATGGGGATAATCATTGTTCCTGCCTTACTTGACTGTTGTGAGATTGCATGTGGGAGTACCCAGCACCATACTGGGGACATAGGAAAAGCTTGATAAATGCTAGTTGTGGTAGTTAGTCTCCAAAGATGACTCCAAACAACCCCTACCCTCTCTGTACACATATGCCCCTCCTCCATCAAGATGTGGAGCTTACCTGTAACCCCTTGAGTCTGGGTTGGGACTAGGACCCAGTGGAAGTGACGGCCACTCTGGGCCTGACCTTTAAGGAAACAGGCAGCTTTCACTTCCTCCCTCTTGGAACCCAGATGCCATGCTGTGAGGAAGCCCAAGCAGCTGCATGGATAGGCCCACATGGAAGGCAACTAGGCTCCCAGCTCACCCACAGTCTCCACTGAGATCCCAGCCTTGTGAGTGAGCCATCTGGGAAGTGGATATTCCAGGTAGTCAGCTATCCCAGCTGATGCCATGTGCAGCTGAGAGATGATCCTGCCGAGCCTATGCAATTGCAAACTGTGAGCAAAGAAATGACTGTTGTTTTAAGCTACTAAATTTGGGGGGGGGGGTGTTTTTATGCAGTGATAGATGACCAGAAGGCAATTTGATATGTAGAAGTAGGCTGCTATTGAAATAAAAACTTTAGGGACTTCCCTGGTGGCGTAGTAGTTAAGAATCTGCCTGCCAACGCAGGGGACATAGGTTCGATCCCTGGTACGGGAAGATCCCACATGCCCTGGAGCAACTAAGCCCGTGCGCCACAACTACTGAGCCTGCGCTCTAGAGCCCGAGAGCCACAACTACTGAGCCTGAATGCCACAACTACTGAAGCCTGTGCACCTAGAGCCCATGCTCCACAACAAGAGAAGCCACTGCAATGAGAAGCCCGCGCACTTCAATGAAGAGTAGCCCCTGCTCGCCACAACTAGAGAAAGCCCGTGTGCAGCAATGAAGACCCAATGCAGCCAAAATTAATTAATTAATTAATTTAATTTAATTAAAACTTTAAACATGTGGCATTAGTTTGGGAACCAGATGGCAGGAAGGGCCTAGAGGAAACTGTGAAAGCTTAAAGAAGAGTGAGGAGAGTGCTATTGGATGATGAAGAAAATAGGACCCCAGTTATGTAGCTGAAGTGGGATAAAAGCAGACGCTTGTTTTAATCCCCTCCTATTCACCTCTTTGGTGAGAGAGGGATCCCCCACCTGAAGGTGGTGGGAATGGCTGAAAACACAACACCCAACACTGGACAGATGAGACAGCAATCTGTTTATGCATCATATATACTCACAGCCCAGGGAAAGAGGACACTGCACACCATGCAGACCCACACCTAACTTGCCCTCAGGAACAGTGTGAACAACCAGGGGCAGGGAAGCCAGGCTCTGTAGTATCAAGAGGGTGAGGTGCCTCTGGTTCCCATGGGCGGACGTGATGGGGTTTGTTGGTATAATTCCTCGGGCTGCCAGGAGGCTGAAACCCGCTTCACAGGGATAAGCAGGAATTGTACCAGGTCCGTGGGACAAGGTGGGTTGTTTAGCTAGGGGACCTTATCCACGGGAGCAGAGTTCCTGTGCAGGGGACTTGCTGTCAGGCCATTTGAGGTTCTCCCAATTTCACCAGAAGTCAAGGCTGTACATAATATGGGGCCTAAATTTTAGTCTTTATACCACAGTGCTTAGCAAAACCGGTGGCTGTGGTGATGTGAAAGATAGAAGAAGTGTCCAGTGACCACGTAGGTCTGGTTAAAGTGACTACCAGGCAGAATGTTGAAAATGCCCGGTATCCTCTTCTAACTATTATGTATTTCATTTCTTTAGGAATGAGGTTGTCAGGATGAACATTTGCAAAACAATCTTGGCTGTCTTTGAGCCGAGGACAGAGCCTGGCGTGCTGCTTATCTGCCTTATTATTTGAACGAATGCATTCTGGTGCCTCTGTCCTGCCACAGGTCCTGTGTCAGTTTCAGCAAGTTCTTCACCTGCAAATAGTCTGCTTCTGTGAACAGTTTATTTAAGCAGAGCAAGTGACTGGAGCAATAAGCAGGGCACCTGGGGAGCCGAGATGACCAAAAGGTACCAGAAGGTAGTTTTTCCCAGGCAAAGTTAATTTTTTCTGCTTCAACTGCCATAATATTGTTTCCCAGAGGAAACGGTCAGTGATGTCAAATAGGGGACGCAGAGGGCTCAGGGGCTGGTCGCTCTGAGGTTCCTCCAGGGAGCCAGTAGGCATGCAGGAAGTGGGCAGGTGAGGCTGCCACAGGTCCAGTTCACTATGCAGGTTTTCTCACCCACGTTTTCTTGTTTAAGTCACACACCCACCTTACTAAGTTGTCATAAACATTCCCATTTTAGACATGAGGTTATTGAGGCTCAGAGAGGTCATCAAGATTTGAACTCCTGTCTCTCTGGGAATAAAACTCATGCTCTTTCAACGACACCAGGGAGTCCCAAGCTGTCTCCCAAAGACCCTGCCCTGTGACTACCCAGGGGACCCACCAGAGTCCCCGATCTCAGATAGGAATGAAAACAGACTACGTGGCAGATCCCATCCTTTGCGTGTTACAGTGCACAAACCTGCAAAGCTCATCTGTGTCAATGAGCAGGGGGTGGGGTGTGGACACCCCCAGACCCCACTCGGACTTGGGCCAGACCCTCTCTTCACAGGGCACTTTTGCAGTGTCACTCATTCAACTATATCGTGGACTACCACGCACCAGTCCCTGCCTGGGGCCAGACTGCCTGGGCCTGAATCACATGCAGCTGTGTGATGCTGAGTAGGTGGCCTCAGTTTCCTCATCTGTGGAATGGTGGTAATACAGACACCTACCTCCCAGAGTGGTCGGAAGGAATGGATGATTTAAGGTGTATTGCACGGTGTCAGGCATATAGCAAGCACTCTCCTTTCGTTATCATCATCATCATCTGATGAATAGATGAATGGAATTCATTGTAAAACTGTAAGATAGACAGGAAAGGCTATAATTAACCCCGTTTTATAGGTGAGAAAATTGAAGCTCAGAGGCATTAAAAAGGTTGCAGAGACAGAATGGGTACAATTATTCTTATTTTACAGATGAGGAAACTGAGGCTCAGGGAGATAAGTAACAAGTTCAAGGTCAAAGTCAGTGTCAAAGGCAGGCCTAAATGCTCTGGCCCAGGCTCCCCCTCTGCCCTCAGTAATATCCCCCTCTTTGGAATTCTGCACTAACACAGCAGGATTTCACAGAGGGCACAGGTAGCCCTCGTCATCAATGGCCAAGAGGACAGGTGGCCTGAGACGGTATAGGTCCTGCAGTAGCTTGTATCTTCCAGCCAAATCTGCCCGTGGCCTCACCCGTTCAGGTCTCACCTGCTCAGGTGCTGCAGGAAGTCCCCTGGAAAATGTTGGCTCAGGAACCCCCCTCCCCCTCTCCCACTGGGCTCAGCACCTGTGCCTGCCCAGGTGGATGGAGACAGGGGGGCTGGACTTGGAGACCCGCAGTACCTCACCCTCAGCTGGCTGGATCAGAGGGCCCTGGCGCTCTGCCTGAATTGCACCATTATTGCTTCCTTTGGGTTTAAGGTGGTATGTAGCCGGAACTTCCTCACGAAGCAGAAATTACCCTGAGGGGAGACAATTAAGAGTTCTTAAAGAAAGGGAGGGGCTGGGTGTGTTTCTCGATTTTTAGTGAAAGGAAGTAATTTGTTTTGAAGGGAGGGTAGTGGAAAGGGATGGAAGAAAGTTCCAGAGTGTGGAAGTTGGAGGGGGCGTTGACTGGCACTTATGAGAGGTTTGGGGGAGACTGCTGTTAAGAAGCGCTCACGTGGATTAAGCATGTTCTTTTGCTAGGCTCTGTCCTCAGCCCAGACCTGCGCGACCTCATTGAACCCGCCAGGTGGAGACGCCTAGCGTTGAGCCCTCCACACGGCCCGCCCCGCGGACGCCAACTCGGCCTCCATTCAAGCGCTTCATCCAACAACCTCTGGAGCCCCTGGGGCGCAGGAGAACTGGAGGGACAGGGCTAGAAATGCTGAGTGCAGCGGGGAATAAACCGGAGAAACGAAGGCGAGGGAAGGAGCTGGAGACACAGAGGATTATCGTGAGCGCTGGAGGCTCGGTGCTGCCGCCTTGAGGCTGCGCGGGGGACCCAGACGGAGGGCCCGGAGGCTCCAGGGGACACCCGCCGCCCCCCGGGGAGTCTGCGGGCGCCCTCGACCACAGCCACGGGGGTGGGGACGCAGGTCTCGGCAGGCGGACCCCCGACCCCTCACCAGAGCCCCGGCCGGCCTCTCCCACCCTGGGTTTTCGGCGCTCCCAGCATCCCCAGCTCTCCCACCTCCGGGCGCTTGTTCCAGCTGTGCCCTCTGCCTGAAACACTTCCTCCATGCATTAAGCTCCTTGTCCTCCCAGGCCTCCCCAGGCAGCCCCCCTGGCCGTGAACCCCGCCCCTGGCCAGAATTTCTGCTCCTGCCTCCAGTTTCCCCGGAGCCCCACAGCCCTCGGGTACAGCGTCCTCTCCTCCCCACCGAGGGGTCCGCAGGGCTCCGATGGACAGACGCCGAATGAACTGGAATATCTGGAGCAGCGGAGACGCAGGGCGTGGTGGATAAGCGCCAGCGGACTCGCACACCCGCCTCCCAGGGCCGGCTACGTGGCTGAAGGGACAGCAGGACCTGGCGCGGGCGCAGGGAGCCTTTTCCTGGCCCGAGGACGCCCCCTGGGGGCCGGAGCCTCCCAGCAGGTACGTTCCCTGGCTCGGCGCGCCCCCGCGTCTGATCCTCGACCCCCGGCGCCTCTGAGAGCCTCCCCCCACCTCTCCCCAGGGTCCTCCTGGTTTGGGAGGACCGACTGTATCGATAGATCTGTGAGTCAGAGGGTGCGCCTCCTCTATGAATACCCGCGCGACGAGAAGGAGCGGGCGGGAGGGCAGATCCGAATCAGCACCGACCCGGCCTTTCGCCCCGGACTCCCCCTCCTCTGGGTGACACGCGCACACTGTGCGCACACACGCACGCTCCGGGTGCACACGCTTGACGCACGGCCTACCCCACACATGCGCTCACTTGTGCACACACTGACACACACGACACTCGCGTGCACACACGTAGACACACCGCCCTTTCTGTAAGTGTGGTCCACCCTTCTGCCCACCTCACCTCGAGGGGGTCATCACCAGATGGTGCTCCCCAGGCCTTGCCGCCCCCCCATCCCTCATGCTGCTCAGGTTAGTTGCAGGGCTGGGGCGGTATCCCCCAGCTTCCCAGAATCCCCGGGTGGTGCCCACCTTCCAGACCAGGCCCTTCGACTCCCCACTCACTCATGACCCACTCATGTGCCGGACCCCCCCACCCCACCCCGGAACAGAGTACGGGATAAGCTAGGCCTGTTGTGAGAGTGGTGTTGACAATGACTAGCGTGACTGCACCTTAACCCAGAGTGAGGAGCTGTGGTGGTGGAATTTTAGGTCATGGGACAGGCGGGCGGAGGGCTCTCAGCAGTCTCCCCCAGCCTCCTTATTGACTATTCATCATTCCCCCTCCTCAATTTGAGGTGCCACCTTTATACTTAGGTCTATTTCCGGACTCCAAAGGGTTCCATTGATGTCTACCCTGCATTGCACAGAACCAATTATTCTCGTATAAGGATAGCAATAGGACTTTCCGTGGGGTGGGGGCCTCCTCTCACCGCCTGCTTCCGCTTCTGTTTCCCTGTGTAGGGCAGGAAAACTTCCTGCTACCCTCTTAGGTTCTGTGGCTGAGAATTAACTGACATAAGACAGATTACCAGGAGAAAAGCATATAAACTTATTTAGTATCTTCAGGTGTACAACATGGGAGTCTCCGGAAGAAAAATGAAGACCCAAAGAAGCCACTGGGCCCCAAAGCTTATACACCTTTTTACATAAAGAAGACACTTTGTGGGGATGTGACAGGATGAAGGGGCTGGGGCCCGGGCAGTAAGTTGTAGGACAGTGACAAGGAAATACGTGGGGAAAACTAATAGAAAATCAGGGGTATTTAATTAATTAATTAATTAATTATCTATTTAGCTGCACCAGGTCTTTGTTACCACCTGTGGGATCTAGTTCCCTGACCAGGGACTGAACCCCGGGGCCCCTGCATTGGGAGCGAGGAGTCTTAACCGCTGGACCACCAGGGAAGTCCCAATTGGGGTAATTTTAGCAGTTTGTACAGATCCCCTTCAGCATCGCCCCCCCAGTCTCTGGTGATAAGAATGTTCTCTTCCTGGTGCAGGGAGGGCACCTTTCTCTTGGGAAATGTATGACCTGCTTTTAGGTAGAAAGGGGAGGGCAGAGAGTCCCTCCTGCATCTTCTGTTTCTCAAGTACCTTCAGCTCAAAGTAATCAGGATTCCAAAGCAGCATATTCTGAGGTGGGATGTTCTGAACCCTTTTACCTGGAAGGGATTTTTTTCCCAACACTTAGATCTCTGATGGTTATGTCACCATCAGAGCATTAGATTTGTTAAAATTGATGACCTAGTGTTCATACACTATTATTTACAGAAGTCCACCATTTACATTAGAGTCCATGCTTGGTGTTGCGCGGTGCTATGAGCTTTGACGAATGTATAATGTCACAGATCCACCATTACAGTATCACACAGAATAATTTCACTGCTCTGAAAATCCACTGTGCTCCACCTATCCATCCTTCTCCCCACTCTCCCAGAACCCAGGTGTTGATCTTTTTACTGTCTCTATAGTTTTGCCTTTTCCAGAATGTCATATAGTTGGAATCATATAGTATATAGCCTTTCCAGACTGGCCTCTTTAACTAATCAATAGCATTTAAAGCGACTCCGTGTCTTTTTATGGCTTGATAGCTCATTTCTTTTTAGCACGGAATAATATTCTGTTGTATGGATGTATACTCCACTATCCATTCACCTAGGAAAGGACATCACTGTTGCTTTCAGGTTTGAGCAATTATGACTAAAACTGCTATAAACACCCACGTGCAGGTTTTTTTTTTTTTTTTTTTTTTTGCAGTACGCAGGCCTCTCACTGTTGTGGCCTCTCCCGTTGCGGGGCACAGGCTCCGGACACGCAGCCTCAGCGGCCATGGCTCACGGGCCCAGCCGCTCCGCGGCATGTGGGATCTTCCCGGACCGGGGCACGAACCCGTGTCCCCTGCATCGGCAGGCGGACTCTCAACCACTGCGCCACCAGGGAAGTCCCCACGTGCAGGTTTTTGTGTGGACATAAGTTTTCAAGTCAGTTGGGTAAATACCTAGGAGTGTGATTGCTGGATCCTATGGTAAGGCCGTGTTCAGCTTTGTGAGAAACCATTAAACTGTCTTCCAAAGTGGCTGTTTTGCATTTCCCCCAGCAGTGAATGAGAGTTCCTGTTGTTCCACCTCCACGTCGGTATGTGGAGTTTTGTTTGTTGTTTGTTTGTTTTTCAGTTTTTTGGGTTTTAGCCGTTTGGATTTTAACAGGTCTGTAGTGGTATCTCACTGTTGTTTTAATTTACAATTGCTGAATGTATATGATATTGGCCATCTTTTCCTGTGCTTATGAGCCATCTGTGTATCTTCTTTGGTGAGGTGTCTGTTTGGATCTTCTGCCTGTTTTAAACTGGGTTTTCTTATTGCTGAGTTAGAAGAGTTCTCTGTGTATTTTGGATACAAGTTCTTTATCAGATATGTGTTTTTTAAAGTATTTTCTCACAGTCTGTGAGTTGTCTTTTCATTCTCTTGAGTTCTGCTTTAAAAAGCCCATTGTTGGGCTTCCTTGGTGGCGCAGTGGTTGGGAGTCCGCCTGCCGATGCAGGGGACACGGGTTCGTGCCCCGGCCGGGAAGATCCCACATGCCGCGGAGCAGTTGGGCCCGTGAGCCATGGCCCTAAAACCCTAATCCCTACTCCTGCAAGTGTTGTAATGAAGATCAAATGGTGTGGTCTTTATAAAGCCCTTGGAACAGGGCCTGGAATATAATATATGTTCAATTACCTTAGGTAATTATAATAACAAGCATTATCTCTTTTAATAGCTAATGGAGTCAGTCCTTCGTCATTACTCTTCCTTTTCAGAATTTTCCTACAGCTATTCTCACACATTTACTCTTCTAGATGAATCGTTTGATTAATTTTTAAATATCCTGTTCGAATTTTATTAAATGAATAAGTAGTTTAGAAAAAATGGACATTTTAATGACGCTGGGTTATTTATTTAGGCTGCGTTGGGTCTTCGTTGCTGCACGCGGGTTGTCTCTAGTTGCAGCAAGCGGGGAATACTTTTCATTGCGGTGCGTGGGCTTCTCATTGCAGTGGCTTCTCTTGTTGCAGAGCACGGGCTCTAGGCGTGCGGGCTTCAGTAGTTGTGGCTCACGGGCTCCAGGCGTGTGGGCTCAGTAGTTGTGGCGCATGGGCTTAGTTGCTCTGCGGTATGTGGGGGTCTTGCCGGACCAGGGCTCAAACCCATGTCCCCTGTATTGGCAGGCGGATTCTTAACCACTACGCCACCAGGGAAGTCCCTAAAGCCTGTCTTTTAATTTAAGTCTTTATACCCCTTTCTTCACATAGAACGTACACGATCCTTGCTAAAGGATGTTTTCTTAAATGCCATGATGAATGAGGTCTTTTCTTCAGAGACATTCTAATCAATTACTATATATTTATAAATAGACAATTGATTTTTTTTCCATTTTTTTAAGCTCTTTTTGACAATTGATTGTTTTAATAGACTATATTTTGGAGCAGTTTTAGGTTCACAGCAAAACTGAGTGGAAAGGTACAGAGATTTCCCATATACCCCCTGTGCCACACGTGCACAGCCTGTCCCATATCAATGTTCCCCGCCAGAGTGGTACATATGTTACAATTGATGAAGCTACACTGACACATCATTGTCACCCAAAGTCCATTAGGGTTCATTCTACGTGTACATTGCATGGGTTTGGACAAATGTGTAATGACATGTGTCCACCATTATAATCTCACACAGAGTAGTTTCACTTGATTTTTAAGTATTAATTTTTTCTAATCTCCTTAAAGTTTCTAATACTTTTTCTGATTGATTCTCTTAGCTTTTCCAGGTAATAATCTAAACACAGTGAAATTTGGCATCTGTATTTCCAACACTTAATCTATTTTATTTGTGTGTCCTAATTGCCTGGGTTAGCTCCCCCAGAACAGCATTAAATGGTGGTGGTGACAGGAAGTCCTTGCCTTATTCCAGAAGTTAATGGAAACGCATCTACTGCTTCACCAGTGAATATAACACTGGTTTTTAGTGTCATATATTTACATATTTTTATCATGTTAAGGCATAAAATCTGTTCCTATATCAATAAAGTCGTTTTCTAAAATTAAGAATGGATGTTGGACTTTATCAAATACCACCTTAGCATCTACTGAGATGCTTATTTGGTGTTTCTCCCATAATCAATATATTTGGTGAAAGATAGGATTCTCTACAATTCAGCAAACGAGGCTCACAGAGGTCAGGTCACCTGCCCAGCGTCACACAAGGGGCAGGTGGCAGAGCTAGGGTCTCTTTCTTTGAGCCCAATGCCGCCTGCTCTGAATGCCTGTGACCTTGCAGCTCCTGGGACACCCGCACACCTGGTCGCCTGCCAGGCCTTACCCACCCTTTGCTGGCACAGTCTACAGCTTCCGCGGCGCCCACGGCCCTGCTCTCCTGCAGGAGAAGCTGGCCCAGCTCAGCAGCCACCCGTGTGTCACCTGTGAAAACAGCTTAACACAGGAGACTAGCCTTGGTGAGTGGAGAGGTGTCGAGCAGGCCCCGGGTCACAAGTAGGAGGGTAAGAGAAAAAGACGTTTCCCTCCTTTCCACCGGGTTTGATAAAGAGGGAGGAGAAGGCCGCTGCCCTCCAGGCAGAGGCAGGATCTAAAGGGGGCAGAGAGAGCAGGTTCCGGTGGGCATGTGGGCTCAGACGAAGAACCTCAGGCTTTATATCAAGTCTACCCTGGTCATCCCAGGTCTCTGGCCTGGCTTTGCTGTGTGATCTGGACAGGGCCCCAGCCTCTGTGTGCTGACTGAGGCACAGAGACCCATGAGGAGGCCCCTTGGGGGTCCGGGCTGGGACATGAGGTAGGCGGCATGGGAGGAGCTGGCCCACTTTGCTTTCTGCTCCGGGTGCCACCACCAGGCGCTGCCTGCCCACCCCCACCTGGAACAGCTGAGCCTGGAGGTGTCTCAGAGCCCCAGCAGGACGAGCATTTATTATGGTGTCTCTGCCCTAGGAATATATATATTTTAAATATATACATATTTTGCATGCATTGTCGCATTTGATTTAAATTAACATATTGCAATTAAATCCTCAGAATAGTCCCACCTGGAAGATGACAAGGTCTTCTCAGTGTTGAGTGTTTTACGTACCATGTCATTTACCCCATTTTACAGAGGAGGAGATTGAGGCGCAGGGAGGGAAAGCAACTGGTTGTTCAGGGGGGTGGTGGCAGGGATGTTAGTATTCCAGCCTTCTGTAGACTTTCTGAGACCTGCAAGGTCACCGCGGGGCTCCGTCATCCTGTCACCACTTGGCCACACCAGTGAAAACAAACAGTGTGAGGGGCAGGAAGGGACTGCCAATTAGCTGAGGGCCTCCTGGGATTGAACCCCTCTTTACAAATGACAAAACTGAGAATTCCAGTGGCCTACCTGAGGCCCTGGAGCAGGTAAGAGGTGGAGGCCAGATTCAGATGGGGTTGCCTGGCGCTGCTCTGCGTGGGAAGTGAGGGCAATGCCAGTTTCCTGTCTCTTCAGGGTTTTCAGTCATTCTCATATTGTCCACCTGGGGGCGCTGGATAACAAGGCTGCGGCGGGAGCTCTGCAGAGAGATCTGCACGCCGACTGGCCTAGGACGCCTCCCCTCTGCGCCGCACTGTTCCCTCCTGCAGCCGCTCACCTGCTCCTCCCCAGCACCTGCCCAGGGGCCCGGGCAGACCACCAGGTGGCATCTTTTGCTCACCCTCCAGAGCCCTGAGTGTGAGAGGCCGGGCCTGTGCTGACCAAGATCACACAGCCGGCCTAGATCAGGACAAGGGCGGTCTGGCCCTACACCTCTGGCCTCTCAGCTGGCCAGCCAGGCCCTGGGCCCTGCTCCCTCACCTCTTCCATCACCAGAACTCCTCCTTTTCCTTCTCCATCTTTGCCCTAAAGCCGAGGGCCCAGACAGGTGGCTGTGACCTCACGGGGCTGCTCACAGGCTCACGGGAGAAGTCTGGCCTTCCCTCCCTTGATGCCCACCCCCATCTACCTCTCCGTCACCACCTGTTTCCGGGCCTGAGCCCACATGCCTGCCGCTCCTAAAGGCAGGCCCACAGGGGCCTCCATGCAATGTGCTGAGTGCACCAACAGCACAGGATCCCCTTGTGGGTAGAGAGGTGTGTCCAGATAGGACAGGGGCTCTGCGGGACAGGACCTCAGGGGCACTGCCGTGGGGTCCTCTGCCCCTGGCCTTCCCAGCAGGAATGGACTGTGGGACTTGACTTTCTGTGAACCGGACCCTAAGAAACTGACCAAGAACCCAGAGCGGCCAGGTCCTAGTTTACACAGAAGGACACACGTGTGGGGTGACCTGCCCAGCTCCCCTGAGTGTGGGCACGTCCCGCTGGGGCCAGGGGGTCCTTAGGTCATTTAGTGCTACATGGATGTGGCATTAACTAACGTGGACTTCCATGGAGAGAAACCTCCTACCTTTCCACGTCTCTTTCCAGCCTTCTGTCTGGGTAGAAGAGAAAGCTTGGTTCAGTGTGAGGACACCTGTCCACCTCTGTGACTCGGGCTGAGCACACTTTATATCCAGAGGAGAGCAGGCCCTGCTCAGGCCTCTGGCCAACCACAGCAGGCAGTTAAAATGTAGTCACAGTATTTCCACTGGGCTTATCTTTATGGTTACTTTCTATTTCTGGCAAGTGATACTTGTTCTCTGCTTCTGATGACATAGTTTCTTTCTTCTTTTTTTTTTTTTCTATGTTGGGTCTTCATTGCTGCACACGGGCTTTCTCTAGTTGTGGCGAGCGGGGGCTACTCTTCGTTGCAGTGCGCGGGCTTCTTTCCCATTGCGGTGGCTTCTCTTGTTGCAGAGCATGGGCTCTAGGTGTGCGGGCTCAGAAGTTGTGGTGCGTGGACTCCGGAGCACAGGTTCAGTAGTTGTGGTGCAGGGGCTTAGTTGCTCCAGGGCATGTGGGATCCTCCCGGACCAGGGCTCGAACCTGTGTCCACTGCATTGGCAGGCGGATTCTTAACCATTGCGCCACCAGGGAAGTCCCTGACATAGTTTCTTTTTTAAGGAAAAAAGTGAATCCATTTAAAGACTTAACAAAAGAGGTGGGGCTCGGTGGAACAAACCTCTCGCAGGCCCTGGAATGGCTGGAGTTCGGGAAATGGAGCGTGTGCTCTTCTGAGCGTCCCAGACACCTGGTAGGTGGTGTCATCCCTTTGCGCAGATGAGGAAACTGAGGCCCCGAGCAGGGAAGTGACCATGACAGTGAAAGCCTCTTGACTGAGTGGGAATCTGCCTCCCCCCACTCCCATACCCACGCCTGGTGTCTCAGAGCCTGGACCCCTTCTCACAGGGCCAGGAGCCCACACCTTGGCTGGCAGCTGGGTTTGGGGGCTGGGATGGCAAAGCCCTGGAGTGTCAGGGGCCTGAGCAGCAGTTCTGTCTCCAAAGCACTCGCCACTGGCCCTTGTGTTCCTGAGAAGCGCCCCCTTGTGGAGGAGAGAGCACAGACCCACAGAAGGGGTGTATGTCACACAGAGGATGTGTGTGTCATCATCTCCACGCTGCAAATGGGGAAACAGACTCCCGCCTAGCCACGTGCACAAGTCACGCAGCCAGTGGATGGAGGGGCTGGGCCTTGAACCCGGGTCTGTTGGACACCAGACCTGTGTTCTTTCCTGTGCCCAACCAGCTGCACTGAGACTGAATCCTGGACGCCGACTCCTCAGGGACCCACCCCAGGGCTCTCTCTGGACTCAGCTCTTTTTGCCTGTTTGTTCCCATGATGCTCTTTATTGGGGCCAGAGCCAGAAGCATGAAAGAGCCCTGCACCGCCAGTCCAGCAATCAGCCATGGGCAGCTCCCGCGCTGCTGTGGGCCCCAGTCCCGGCCTCTGGGAAATCTCTGCCCGTATCCCACACAGGGCTGCAGTGCGGGACCAGGGAGGTGGCAGGCAAGCTGAAACTGAAACCTGGCCCTCACTGTGCTTCCCTCCTCTCCCTGACACTGGGTCTCTCTCATCCATCCCCCCACACAGGGTGCTGTCATATAGTCAAGCTGTCTCGTTCTCCCCAGCTGGGACATGGATTGTCAGTTAGTGAAGAAGCCCATGGACTTAGACGCACACTTGTGCCTTAATATTTATTTACTTATCTATCTATCTATCTATTTATTTTGGCCGCGCCGGGTCTCAGTTGCAGCACGCAGGATCTTTAGTTGTGGCATGCAGGATCTTTTAGTTGTAGGCATGTGGACTTCTTTGTTGAAGCATGTGGACTGAGTTGTGGCATGTGGACTTCTTAGTTGCGGCATGCAGACTCTTAGTGCAGCACACATGTGGGATCTAGTTCCCCGACCAGGGATCGAACCCAGGCCCCCTGCATGGGGAACGCAGAGTCTTACCCACTGGATCACCAGGGAAGTCCCGGCACACACGTGCCTTAAACAGTTTGCTTTAACTGGTGTTAAGTGGACATCGCCTTGGAATCTGTCGATGAGGACCCAGACCTTTCTAGAGGCTGGGGCTGCTGCCTGGAGACACGATCATGCTTTTGGCCTAACCCAGCCCCATCAGGCAGCATCTGGGGCTTCTAGGCTTGGCTCCCAGGTAGAGGTCAAACCTTCAGAGGCTCGAGAAGCCATCCAAGTACAGAGCCTGTCTAGATTTTGATGATTTCTTCTCAATGTTAAACAGTCATTTCACTCACCTAATTTGCAGATTTCTTTTTTTGTTGTTTTTTGGGCTGCGCTGCGCAGCACATGGGATTTTAGTTCCCCGACCGGGGATGGAACCTGTGCAGCCTGCAGTGGCAGCGCAGAGTCCTAACCACTGGATCGCCGGGGAATTTCCCCATTCCGCAGAATACTGTCAAGCAACTTACCTATATCAAACTTTTCCATGGGATTCAAGTTTATTTTCACAGAAACCTCCACAATTTTTCTGTTTGCCCTCAAGTTTCAGCAGCTTACATAACACTGAGTTACTTCAGGGGTTACAATAGCAAAGACTCAACAGGCACAAACCAGTTTGGGGACAAACGTCCTGGATCTCATTCAGGTGCGGGTGGCCTGGGGAGGAGCCCAGCAGGGCTCCTATGGGCATGGAGGGATGGGGTGCCAGAGAAGGGAGCAAGTTCTGCCTCTGTTTTGTGTCAGCTGTTCGAGAACAGATGCCCCAGTGGTCCCCAACTCCTACAGTTCTACAGGCACAAAGCATGCCCTCCAGCCCCCTCCCTGCTTCACGGAGTTAGGGCCCCTCATCCTCGCGGCTGCCACATTCTCATCACACACCTGGTCGCCAAAACCTCTGGGAATTGATGAGGCGGCCCCCTACCAAGGCCCACTGTGCCCCATTCATTTCTTTAAAATCAAGGTCGGGACTGGAAGAAGCCAGAGAGGCTATCTCCTCAGGCCCAAATGGAAGGGGCACCAAAAAGCAGTAATCAAGGCAACCCAATTAACAGTGGGCATAGGGTCTGAATGCACATTTCTCTGAAGAAGATACACAAATGGCCAAACAAGCGAAAAGATGCTCTTGACACCATTAGCTCTTAGGGAAATACAAGTCAATACCGTTTCTCACCCACTAGCATGGCTGTCATCAAAAAGACAGACAATGACAAGCACTGGTTTGAATGTGGAGAAGCTGCAAGTTCATGCACTGCTGGTGGTTCTGTAAAATAACGCAGCCACTTTGGAAAACTGGCGGTTCCTCAGCCACATAAACATAGAGTCGTATGACCTCCACTTCTAGGTCTATCACCAGGAGACATGAAGACACGTGCCCACACAAAACTTTGTACACAAGTGCTGTTCATAGAAGCATTATTCGTAATAGCCAAAAAGTGGAAAGAGCCTAAACATCCGTAACTAGATGGATGGATACGTATAGATCCACACGGTGGAACATTACGCAGCCAGACCTTGGCTTCCAACGCCGTTCTCCACTAAAAGGAACCCAGTCTCCTTGGAGAAATGCCTGGTTCTAGAACTAGGGCAGGGGTTATACAAAATGAGCCTGGAGTACCTAGCAGTGCCAGAAACTAAGGAAGGGCTCAAACACACACACATACACACATACACTACCTTAAGGGGACACAGGCCAACTGAAAGAGCTCCCAATAGGCAAAGGTTGAACAATCTGAAAGAAGGAAGGAAGGAAGGAAGGAAGGAAAGAAGGGAGGGAGGGAGGGAGGGAGGGAGGGAGGGGAGTTTCAGAGGAGGAGGGAGGGGAGTTTCAGAGCAGGAGTTTCAGAGGAGGGACTGGGTGGGGCTGGTCCTTGGTCACTGGTCCTCACAGGTTTCTGCTGGTCACCCATCTTCACAAATCAGCATAGGATGGCTGAAACTGAGCAGCTCCCTGTTTCCTCTTCATCCCTGTGGGGTTCAAGAGGCTCCTCTGGGGAGACTGCCTGGGTCCCAGTGGCCCAGATACACCAGGAAGGCCCCTGCTCTCCGGCAGTGTAGCCCACCCAGGAAGCAGGTGCAGTTAGAACCATCTTGTGCTGTTGTGCAAGAACCCAGCAGAGGTGGGAGTGGAAACCCAGCTTGACACACAGTGTGGTCACTCACCGAGCCCTGGATCCCAGCATGGGGCAGAGGTGGGGGCATCTTCCTCTAACTCACACAAGCCATCCTATTAGCCAGCAGTAGCGCTGGGGGCAGACGCCTTGGCTCCAGGATCTACACTCTCCCTTAGCTGCTCCCCACTTCTCCAGCCCTGGGTCCACCCCTCCAGTCAGGGCTGGGAGACTCTCCTCCTCCGTGTGTCCTCAAGGAGCTCTGTCCATGCTGGGAGCCCTCCCCCTGCCCCAGGCAGGCTGCTGGCTTTCTGCTCTGCCTCACCCTTCCCCTGGGGCAGTGAGCACAGGGAAAGGGAAGGAGGAAAATACAGGGGAAAACAAGAGAAAGCAGAGCCCAGATCAACACCTCTGATCCGATCTCTCCACGCAGGAAAAGCCCCTGGCCGCTGCCACACGCACAGGGCAGCTCGTGTGGGGCTGGCTCCCTTCCTCCTTGGACAAAATCACACAGTGTTTTGAGGTTCTCAGAGCACCTTCCGATCCTCCCCTTGCCCAAGCCAAGTCAGGGATGGAGCCTTTCTAGCTCTAGGATCCAGTGGTGACTCCCATTGGGTGCCACCCAGCTCACAGCTCACTTTAACCACCAGCACCACCCCACCATGGTCACAGGCCCGCTTGCCCTTTATCCTGGGACCCCTCCCTGCACCCACCTTGCACCACCCCTTCCATCCCAAGGGGAGTTACCAACTCCCCACTTGACTCCGCCTCCCTCACCAGAGTGATTGGCTAAGGGGTAGGCACCTGACCCAAACTGGGCCAATTGGAGAGCGCCAGCCCTTTGGCATCACTCATTGGTCCAAAGATGGGCACGTGGCAAAACAGACCAATCAAGGTCCTTCTCTAGGATTTCTCTACTCAGACCCAGCGGCGGGCCAGGAGGTCCACCCCCTGGGAAGACACCTACTGTTGGCAAAAAGAGGCAAAGAAGTGGGGCAGGGAGACCTGGCAGGGGCCTTCAGTAAACTCCTTCCTGCGCAGGTGGTTTGAATCGGGTTTCCGTCCCAGGCAGTTGCGATCACGTTAAGAACATGGACCCTGGAGCAAGCCAGCCTTGGCTTTGAGTCCCTTCCAGCATCACTAGTGTGTCGCCTTTGGCATGTTACTGAATAGCTCGGTGCTTCAGTTTCCTCAGCATATTGGGGGATTGAATGAGTTACTACAGGAAGCCCTCAATAACACCAGCTCTTCAACCAGGAGCGCTCTGGGTCCTACGCCTTCTCGGGCCCTTGACCCCTCCCATGTGGTACCCATAGTCGTTCTGTCTGTCCATCAGAATACCTGGGTATGGTTTGCTTCCTTCTTGCTGAAGCCTGCACACTGACTCTCCTTGATGATCAGGCTGCGGTGGGCAGCCCTTCTTTCACTGGCCTGCTCGGGCTCTTGTTTTCACATGGGTAGTGGCAAGATGGCAGGCAGCCCAGCCCCAGGGATGGCTTAGAGACCAATGCCAGTGATGGACACCATGAGAGAGACTCAGAATTGCCCCTTCCCTCGGTGGTTAACTTTGTTTTGGGGTCCAGCTCACCTCACATGGCACCCGAGGAAGTGCCTGGACAGTGCTGGGAGGTGCTCAGGAGGTGCAGGTGCTGTCATACGAGGTGCCCAGCTCCCTGCTCCCAAGGATAGCTGCCCTCCCAGGGGGCTGCTCAGCCCCTCACACAAACAGCTGTCAGCCAGGCTTGCCCCATCACCATCAGGGACTTCCATCCAGACCTGCCCAGATCTGCACAGATCTGTCTGAGCCCTAGCTTGAGCTCAAGTTGGGGATATCCTTTCCTTTTTTTCTTTCTTTTTTTAAATTTATTTATTTTTATTTTTGGCTACATTGGGTCTTCATTGCTGCGCAGACTTTCTCTAGTTGCAGCGAGCAGGGGCTACTCTTCTTTGCGGTGCGCGGGCTTCTTGTTGCTGTGGCTTCTCTTGTTGTCGAGCACGGGCTCTAGTGGTGCGGGCTCAGTAGTTGTGACACGTGGGCTCAGTAGTTGTGACTCATGGGCTCTAGAGCGCAGGCTCAGTATTTGTGGCGCACGGCATTAGTTGCTCCGCGACATGTGGGATCTTCCTGGACCAGGGCTCGAACCTGTGTCCCCTGCATTGGCAGGTGGATTCTTAACCACTGTGCCACCAGGGAAGCCCTGGGGATATCCTTTCTACCCCCAACAACCTTTCTAACGAAGGGACAAAGAAAGACCAGGTTTGTAGTGGGTTGTAGTGGGTTCCACATGGAACCTCAGACTGTGACCTTATTGGGAAGAAGGTCTTCACAGATGCAATTATATAAAGATTTCAAGAATAAATCATCCTGGATTTAGGGGGCCCTAAATCCAGTGACTGGTGTCCTTAAAAGAAGAGGAGAGGGACTTCCCTTGTGGTCCAGTGGTTAAGAATCCGCCTTCCAATGCAGGGGATATGGGTTCCATCCCTGGTCAGGGAAATAAGATCCCACATGCCACGGGGCAACTAAGCACACACCCCGCAACTACTGAGCCCACACACTCTGGAGCCCACGTGCCACGACTAGAGAGCCTGTGCGCCACAGCTAGAGAGAGAAGCCCACGCGCCGCAACTAGAGAAGCCCATACACCCCAACGAAAATCCCAAGTGCCACAACTAAGACCCGACACAGCTAAATAAATAAATAAATAATAAATAAATAAATAAAAGAAGAAGAGGAGAGGACACAGACACAGAGAGAAGAAGGCCACATGAAAACAGAGGCAGAGGGCTTCCCTGGTGGTGCAGTGGTTGAGAGTCCGCCTGCCGATGCAGGGGACACGGGTTCGTGCCCCGGTCCGGGAAGATCCCACATGCCGCGGAGCGGCTGGGCCCGTGAGCCATGGCCGCTGAGCCTGCGTGTCTGGAGCCTGTGCTCCACAACAGGAGAGCCCACAACAGTGAGAGGCCCGCATACTGCAAAAACAAAAAACAAACAAAAAAACCACAAAAATCAGAGGCAGAGATTGGAGTTATGCTGCCACAGAAAGGTTTCTCCCTCAGGGCCTCCAGAGAGAATCAACCTTGATTTCATACTTCTGAGCTCCTGAACTGTGAGAGAATAAATTTCTGTTTATTGAAGCCAGTAAGTTTGTTGTAATCTGTTATGACAGCCTCAGAAAACCCATTCCCACTTACATAATGTACCCACTGGCAGTGTGGCTATATTACTAGGAAGCTTTAAAACTTTGCTCACTCTTTGCCCAAGCAATTCCACGTCTGAGCACTTATTTTTATGAAATAATTGGAACAATGCAGGGATATATGTGCAAGGTGTTCCCCACAGTGTTGTTCAATGCAGTGAAAAGTTAGGAAAGAACTAAATACCTATCAATGGAGCTTGGTCAAATAAATGATAGCATCCCATGTAACAGAACATCGGGCAACTGTCAAACACCATTATGTGTTTAACATCAAAAGACGTTACTTAGTCATATGTGAAAAAAAAAGTTTCAAAATAGTATGTCTGCACAAAACATATTAATCATAAAGAAAATATGGGTAAATTGGACTTCGCTAAGATAAAAAAACCTCCGTTCACCAAAATATAACATGAAGAAGCTGATTTCAAATGCTGGTTCCCCCACTAACTGGCTGTGAGAACTTGGGTAGACGTTCCAACCCTCTCTGCCCCAGTTTCTCGTCTGTAAAATGGGGAGGTTTTCTTCATGAGGTTTGCTCCAGTCAACTATTATCGTGTAACCAACGGCTCTAAAACTTAGTGGTATAAAACAAAACAATAGTCTTTAAATTTGCCTACGGATGTGAAATTTGAGCAGGGCTTGTGGGGGGTGGGTCATCTCTCCACAGGGTGTCAGCTGGGGTGCTTAACTGGGGGCTGGAGGACCTGCTTCCAAGGTGGTATACTCACATGGCCAGCAAATTGGTGTCGGCTGTTGGCTGGGGAGCTCAGCCAAGCTGAGGGTCAGAGACCTTGGCTCCTCTCCGCGTGGGCCTCTCTATGGGCTGCTTGTGCTTCCTCATAGCATGGCGGCTGGGTTTCAAGAGCTAGCATCCCAAAAGACAGGAAGTGGAAGCCACCAATTTCTTATGGTCTGGCTCCCACCAAAATGGCAGTGTCACAGAGCTTCTATTGGTCAAGAAGTTACAGAACCCAGATTCAAGGGGAGGGGACACAGACCCCCATCTCCCAATGGATGGGATATCAGAGAATTTACAGATATGTTTTAAAATTGCTTTAGGGTTGCTGTGAGGATTAAGTCAAATCATATAATCACAGTCTCAAAGGACCATCCCATGGATGACTTATTAAATAGAGACCTTTACAGGGAGAAGCCTGGCAGACATGGCTTGGCCAAGTGGTCAAAGCTAGCCTCACAGTAATGGAACACACTGACATCATTGCTGCTTCTTAAAGAAGCCAAGTGGGCTTCCCTGGTGGCGCAGTGGTTAAGAATCCGCCTGCCAGTGCGGGGGACACGGGTTTGAGCCCTGGTCCGGGAAGATCCCACATGCCACGGAGCAACTAAGCCCGAGCACCACAACTACTGAGCCCACGCTCTAGAGCCCGCGAGCCACAACTACTGAAGCCCACGTGCCTAGAGCCTGTGCTCCGCAACAAGAGAAGCCACTGCAGTGAGAAGCCCATGCACTGCGACGAAGAGTAGCCCATGCTCGCCGCAACTAGAGAAATCCCATGCGCAGCAGTGAAGACTCAACGCAGCCAGAAAAATAATAATTAATTAATTAATTAATTAATTTAAAAAAAAAAAGAAGCCAAGCATACTCCTGCTTCAGAGTCTTTGCACTTGCTGCTCTTACTTCCTGGAACCCTCTTTCCCCAGTTATCCACAGGGCTTGCTCACTGACTTTCTTTAGGTCTCTGCTAGCATCACCTCAGGAAGGCCTCCCTGGCCCTTACATAAAACAGCAACTCCCACTACTACCTGTACCCTCTGACCCTGCTCTGTATTTCCTTTTCTCAGCGAAGTTACATGTCTGTTTTTAAAAAATCGTTTCTTGTTTATTCTCCACACTCCATCCCCACTAGAATGTCAGCTTTTCAAAGGCTTTATTTTTTTTTTTTTGCAGTACGCGGGCCTCTCACTGCTGTGGCCTCTCCCATTGTGGAGCATGGGCTCCGGACGCGCAGGCTCAGCGGCCATGGCTCACGGGCCCAGCCGCTCCACGGCATGTGGGATCTTCCCGGACCGGGGCACGAACCCGTGTCCCCTGCATCAGCAGGCAGACTCTCAACCACTGCGCCACCAGGGAAGCCCTCAAAGGCATTTTTGACTGTCTTTCTCACTGCTATACCCCCAGCATCTAGAATAGTGCCTGGAACAAAGTAGGGGCTCAGTAAAGATATGAGGAGTGAATGAATGAATCGGGTGGTAGCAACGCAAATGTCACCTTGATGAGGTCTCCGTTGTCTTCACTCCCAAGTGAATGGCCTGGACCCACTGTTTTCAGCTTGGTGCTTCTGCGTGTCTCTGGGGACTGAGTCGCATTCATTTGTGATTCCCCGGCCTAGCCCTCAGCATACCACAGACACTCAGGTAATGGTGCTGCTAGGTCTAACATCCACCTCTCCACACACCCAGCTTTGTAAAGCAGTTTTACACCTGGCATCTCGATTCATCCTCACCACAGCCTTCTGAGATGGGTGTGTCGCCCCTGTTTATAGATGTGACCTGGAGAGGAATGATGGCTGGCCCAAGGTCAGACAGCTGGTTGGGGGCAGAGCCACACCTAGAACCCATCTCCTGCTTCCCAGGGAGCAAAGAGTGTGAAAATTACACTCTATGGGGGCACCTTGGGAAGGTCATAGAATCAGCTCCACCAGAGGCTGCAAACCCAGCACCTGCAGGGCCTGCCTTTGGGAGCTGGTACAGCAAGAGTCTCAGATTTGTCACAAGAAGCCAGAAATACTCACTTGGCAACTGGTTCAAATGAAGCCAAAACCCAGAACAGACTCTTCCGAGGGCTGGATGCTGACCTTTGGCCAACAGTTTGCAACCTTTGCTCTATTGGATTCTACTAGGTTCTAGATGATCCTCCATTTTACTGCCAAGAAAACTGAGACCCAGAAAGGGGAGTAATTTGCCCAAGGTCACACAGCAAGAGCCAAGATTTGAAAATCTCTGGTCTGGAGAAGGCAAGATATGGGGGCAGTAACACAGAACCCTCACCCCCGAGTCAGTCCCTGACATTCTCTGTAAGGTGGCTCAAGCCAACAAGGAAAAGGAAAACAGATGCCTGATTCTGGGGGCAAGTGGCCATGGGGAGAGCTGAGTTTCAGAAGCAAGGAGAACTGGGTTCAAACTCCAGCCGCAACCCTCACCAGCTGTGTGACCTTGGGCCAGGCCCTTCCCTTTCTGAGCCACGGCCTCTCTGCTATGAGATGGAGACAGGATGCCCTGGGTAAGCGATGACTCACTCTCAGGCTCGGCTGGTCCAGGGGTGCAGGCCAGACTCCACTGGCTCCATGGGTTTTGGATCCTGCAGGCTGGGACTGTGCTGTGAATACTTCTGGAGAACTCTGATGCGGTTGCCACAGCGCACGCGCGGCACCCATTCCTGTTTCATCAACCTCCCAGTTCTGCTGGCACAGAGATTGCACCAGAGCAGACTGTGGCTTCCAGAAAGGCCTCTGCAGGACAGGCTTGGTGACAGTGGAGCCAACCTCCGGTCCCAGCACCCCCTCCCTGCTGAAGCTCGTTCACAGCCTGAGCAGGTGCCTGATTCTACCAGTAATGCCTCAGTCACCGGCTAAAAAGCTATTCCAGTCCCTGCTGCTGCTGCTGCTTTTTTTTTTTAAACAAGCTCTCTCTTCAAATTGTAAATGCCCGAGGGGGTTAATACCTTAGCTTGCAATGAATCATTTCACTGGCCTCTCCTGACACTCAGCTATGAGAGGGGGTGGGCAGGTGGCCTGGCTGGTTGGGCCCCTCACCTCCGTCCACCTCCAGGAGTGGGGAGACCCAGCCCTCCCCTCCCAGGGCCCAGAGGTCCAGCCAGCTCCTCCTATGGCAGAAATGCCTCCTAGGAGGTTGCTCCACCGCCCATCACACTGCCCTACCTCTGAGTCCCTCCTTCCCTGACTCAGGGCCACTCTCCCCTCCTCGGCCCCAGCCCCTGCTGAACTCTAGACACTGGACTCCATTGCTCCTCAGGCTTTCCCCGCCCCCTCCCATGCCAGGCCAGAAGCCTCCCGCCCACTCACACCAGCTGGTGGGCCTCAGGCCCCATCAGTCCTGCCTCCTGAATGCTCTTTTCATCCCCTGACCCCTGGCCTGAGCCTCATGGCATGTCACCAGCCACTGCAGTCTCCCCCGACTGGTCCCTTTCTAGAACTGTCTGGCAAAGGGCCTCCAAACTTAAGTCCCTTCTTTCAATGCTGTCAGCTACTCTGAGAAGGACAGCTCATGCCAGCATTCAAGGCCCCACTGACTTTACCTGCCTTATTTCCTATATCTGATAACACGTGCCATGCATTTTTTAATTCCCCACAGCAGGGAGAAAAAATTATTCATTGTTTCCCTGAAATTAAAATTGAACTGGGTGTTCTATATTTTACCTGGCAACCCTAATGTCAGTCCAAACACCCTGGACAACATCATGAGGGTTTTTTTAGCTTTTTTTTTTTTCAGCTGTACCATGAGGCATGTGGGATCTTAGCTCCCGCACCAGGGATTGAACCTGCACCCCCTGCATTGGAAGCACAGAGTCTTAACCACTGGACCTCCAGGGAAGTCCCCTTTTAATTTTTTAGTATAGCTACATTTAAGTGCAATATCTTGGACATACTTGTACCAAAAAACTGATTCATTGTTTATCTGAAATTCAAATCTAATTGGGCATCCTGAATTTTTATTTGCTAAATCTGGCAACCTAGGTCCTACATAGGTAATAGGGACCAGGGAGACTGGCAAGGGTCGGACAGCCCCAACCTGGACCCTGAAAACTCTGCCCCGCAGTCAGCCTGAAAGCCTCCTTTCCAAACCTCTGCCCTGGTACCTGGAAGGGGCGGGAGCCCAGAGACTCCATGGGAGGAATTATTCCACTGCTGCCCACTTCTCTCCTCTCTCTGGGCCTAGTTTCCTTCTCTATAAAATGAAACTCATGGTTTCTCTGTCCCGTTTCCCAACCTCTCCCAAGGATCAAACACCTCAGTAGAGTAGGGGATTCTCAGCTGACCAGATGTTTGCCTTTGCAGAAGGCAAACAGGCTTGTGAGAGTTTCTGTTCTCTGGCTCACCAAAGGGCCTTGAGGAATAATTAAGACAAAAGGTCCTTTTTGGCTTGTTTTTTCCCAAAGTACCTCTAAACCAGTTAGTTAAACTACCTCAGTGATAATTGATTCAGACATGATCATCAACTAAAAGCATTGGATGAAAGTTTGTTGGGAATTAGGACATTCACAGGGTATCAAAGTAAAAGTTACCTTTACAATAGGGAGACCAGGCAGGCGCCAACAGGCAGGTGACCCATCACCTGCCCTTTGATCCCATCTGTCTCCAGGCTAAAGGAGACTAAAGACCCCTGGCCAAGTAAAGGCCATGCCTGACCTGGGATTAGAGCCTGGACCGCAAAAAATAATGGCTAGAAAGGACATTATGGGACAACCGGGACAAGTGGAATGTGGACTGGGGATTAGACAACTGTGTTGTTTCAATGTTAAATTCCCTGAATTTGATACTGCACAGTGGTATGTAGGAGAATGGCCTTGTTCTTGGGAGACGTGTGGTGAAGTGTGTAGAGGTGAAGGGCTACATATCTGCAACTAACTCTCCACGGTGCAGCCAAAGTAAACGGTAGATAGGGAGGAAGGGGAAAAGGGCTCAAAGGCTAACAGCTGGTGAATCCGGTGGTTCATTGTACTATGCTTGCAACTTCTCTGTACATTGGACATTTTTCCAAATAAAAAGTCTGAAGGAACACCCACCCAGAATAAAATATCAGAAGTAGAAGGGGTCTTAAAGACCTTGTTCCCTGACCCTTTCCCAGAGAGGGGAAGGCCTTGGCCTGTGCTCACACAGTGAATGGCAGCTGAACCCTCCCCACTTGGACTGAGTTCCAAGAGCAGGAATGGGCCACCTAACCAATGTCACCTCTGGTTCTTCTCCCCGCTCTCCCTCACCCGCCAACGCTCTGCCCCTGGGGCCACCCTACAGTTATATGGGAGATGAGCAGCTCCCGGAGTCTGGGGAGAACTCTGCCCTGCCCCTCCCAAAGAAACTGGACCACAACTCCTTCATGCGAGGCCAAGCCTGGCAGGCGGGATACTTTCTAGGGAAGCTTCCAGATGTAACCAGGAGTGAAATCTCCTTTTGTGCTTTACACACTGGAGTGTTTCAGTGGGGTAAGGTGTAAACACAACAGCTTTTACTGTAGTGAGAGCAAAATGCTTCAATAATTTATATTGTTATAATGTTAATCCTGTATACTACAACAATTATGAAAAGGTTCAGACAGATAAATAAGAAAAGAAATAGACAGTTAATATGATCTTAAGAGAGGCAACAACAGCAGTGATAACTTTAGGAGGAAAGCTATTTCCTTTTTGAGTCTACAAGTGCATGTAATAATTTAAATGACAAGACAAAAAAATAGATTCCATCCTAATTGTGATTTTTTAGGACTGTTTGTTGGACTAGCATTTATAGCTTTAGTCTAAATAGTATTTAAGTTTTGTTTATTTAAGGCCATTTAGGTGATGATTAAAAGGAGAAAGGCGGGCTTCCCTGGTGGCGCAGCGGGTGAGAGTCCGCCTGCCGATGCAGGGGACACGGGTTCGTGCCCCGGTCCGGGAAGATCCCGCGTGCCGCGGAGCGGCTGGGCCCGTGGGCCATGGCCGCTGGGCCTGCGCGTCCAGAACCTGTGCTCCGCAAGGGGAGAGGCCGCGGCGGTGAGGGGCCCGCGTACCGCAAAAAAATAAAATAAAATAAAGGAGAAAGGCAACTTCGTCACCTCCAAATTTCACGAGAAGAAAATCCAACATCAGACATCCACATTCGTGATAACCATCACCAGTCCAGGTGTAACAAAGAACACGGAGAAAACGAGAAGTGACTGGGGGAAATGCTAAGGTTCGGGGTGGCCTGTGGCTCCCCTGGCCTCTGTGGAAGGTGTCTCTGGAGAGGGCACCTGTGCCGTGGGTGGCCTAGGAAGCACCTAGTCGTGAGAACTTACTGGCTGCACATGCTCAAGTAAAGCTTTCCTATTTGATTACTTCCTTTGCAATCAAGGCCAGAGAGCCCCGGCGGGCCAGCATGGGCCTACACAGAGCACGCACCTGCCCACTGTCTGTTGAATTCACTCATTCAACAAGTATTTATTGAGCACCTACTATATGCTACTCTATGTTCTGTGCTGGGTTCCAGGCAGGCAGGGGACTTCAAAGCAGAGTCCTGCTCTCAGGAAGCCCACAGTCCACTGTGATGGGGTGGGGCTGCGGGCAGACCATCCCTGAAGAAACACAAAGGGTGACTTTAGCTTAATGCTAAGTGCCAGGAAGACCACAGAGGTTGCCTGGAGAGGGAGTCAGGGCAGGCCTTGCTGAGGACGGAACATCTCACCTGATGCCCAAGCAAGAAGCCAGGGCTGACCCTGAGGCAGTTAGGGATGGTGTTCCAGAGAGGGAAAGGCCTGGAGGCGGGACCAAGCCGAGCAGTTTGAGGAACAAGAAGGCCTGTGAGGCCCAGCAACGTGCTCAGGGGCGCAGGCTGAGGTCAGGCCAAGCGGGGCTTCCTCCTGCAGGCCTTGGAGGCCGTGGTGGAGTTTCCGGATTTTATTTTAGATCCCATCAATAGGGGGCGCCATCTTCTCCCCTTTAGGATGGCAAACGAGGCCCAGAGACTGCCAGCGTCCCACCCGAGGCCACTCAGCGGGTCAGAGCCCCGCCGCAGGCTACCGGGGCGACTGCGCCGGCGCCCGGCCCCGCGTTCTAACGGATCCTCTCCCTTCAACCCTCTTCCCGTGGACGGAAGCGGGCGGGGCGGGGCGGAGCCGGGCCTCTAGCTCGGCCTCCCGCCCCCGCGCCCCGACTGGGCCGCGCTCGGGCCCGCCCCTCCTCCTCGGTGACGCGGCCGGGGGGCTGGCTCGGGGCGCGGCGGTCTCGGCGGCGGCGGCGGAGCGAGTGCAGAGCGGCGCCACCATGGGGGCCCAGCTGAGCACGGTAGGCGGGGAGGGGACGCCGGCTGCCGCGGGCCCGGGGCGTCGCTGCGGACCGGCGGGCGCCGGACCCCCGTCTCGGGCAGCGCCGACTGCGCCCGGCCGCTAGGGGCGGGGGGTCCGGGCTCGGACGCGGGGCGCAGGACCCCACCCGGCCCCGCCCCACCCAGCCCGCCGCGCCCCGGTCGTCCCCGTGCGGCCGTGATTCACGCCCGGGCCTCTGCACCCGGGCCCAGCACTCCCGGTCAAGGGGCGTCACCCGGAGGCGGGCGGCCACGCGTTCGGGGCGCCCCGCCCGCCGCCGCCGCCGCCGCCCCCCTCAGCCCGGACGGCCGATGAGTACGGATGTGTGCGCTAGTGCTGAGCGAGTGCGGGGGTGAACGTGGCCGGTGCCCCCGTGTGTGAGTTAGTGTGAGTGCGACTGAACACGTGTGAAGTGTGAAGGAGGGAGCGCGTATGTGTGAGTGTGAGTTTGTGAGGGCGTGTGTGTGACCGGGTGTGTGGGTGTGACGTGTGCGTGTGCAGGAGTGTGTATGGGGGTGAGTGACAGTGAAAGAGTGAGCAGGTATGCGGGAGTGTGACCGTGAGTACCTGCGAGTGTGTGTGTGTGGAGTGAGTGTATGTGGAGTGGGTGTGTGCACGTGGAGTGTGTGCGTGTGGAATGAGTGTGTGTGCGTGTGTGCGCGCACACGTGCGGTGTTGCTGGATCGCAGTTTTTACCGACAACAGCCCCTGAACCCTCTCCGTGGGCTGCAAGCTAGGCTCTGGTCTCTCTTAACCCAGCAAACATGAGAGGCCCCAGCCGTTGGCCCCATTTTACAGATGAAGAAATGCCACTCAAGACTTGGCCGGGCTGGCGGAGTCTGAACTTGTGGAGCTGCAAAGTCCATCGTCATGCTGTCACTTTGGTTCGGCCCAGGGCCACCCTCCCTCGCCCTCGGGCCTTTAGAATTTCTCAGAAGCCACAGTGGTGGTGCGTGGCTTGCGCTCCACGTTGAGGCTGTGGCCAGAGGGCAGTCCCCACCCACACATGCGGGTGCCTGGGCGCTGGCTGGGGGCACTTGGGCAGGGCTGCCACTGGGAGGATTAGGCCCAGAGCCTCTTGCCTGGCGTCCTCCTCCACCTCCTCCCTCTGGCTCTGTGGGGCTCCCCCTTGGGGACTCGGCAGAAGGCCTCTTGGCCTGGGTGTTGGCTTGTGAATGTGTGGCCCAGCCCAGGACTCTGGGTGGCGTTCAGCCCAGGGGGCGGCTTTGCCCAGGGCTAGCCTGGGGGCATCACCCCAGCTCAGCGTAACGCCCTGACCGTGTTCCCAGCAATCCCCTTCCTCCCTCACTGCTCAGCCTCCGGACTGGAACCCAGACCCCCGCCCCTGCTGTTTTCCCGCAGTGCTTCTCACCTTCTAGCCGTGTTGGTTGGGTTTGTCTCTGTGTCCCCAAGATCTGGCTGCTCAGTGTTTTTGCCGAGGAGCCAAGGACCCCTTGGAGCCCCTCTATGAGGGGCAGAGCCCCATCTGAGCGTCAGGAGACCTTCACCAACTCCTAAGCCTCCTCTATCCAAAGGGTGGCAGCGTTGCCCTTTCCTCCTGGGCCCTGCCGGGGTCCCCACTTGAGCCCAAATACCCGGAGCAGACCCCAGGCAGGCCTCCTGGCACAGCGGCTCCACGCCGTCTGCGGGAGGCCAGCACGGGCTCTGGGCACCAGGCGTCTTATCTGAGACGTGCAGGCCCTGAGAGAGGCCTCCTCCCACACACCGGAAGTGGGGACGCCGAGGGGTTGGCACTTGAACCTGCCAGCCACCTGGGGGTATGTTGGGGGCTTAGCCTGCCGTCCCCGACTCTGGCTCTCCTTCCCCCAGCACAGTTGTGAGTGCTCAGTGGACCCTGACAGGCCGCCACCACAGGTAGAGTCCAAGGCTTTTCCCCTGACCCTGGCAGCTCTGTGCCTAGTCCGTGGTCCAGACATCCAGCCCCTGGGAAGCAGGGCTGGGTCTCCCCTGTGGAGGGCAGCTCCACTGTCCACCTGCCCCTCCTCCTGGGTTCCCTTTCCCAGAAGCGCAGAGCCAGGAGCCCCTCGCTGCAGAGCTTCCTCCACTCCCTCCCACTTGCTCCTGCTTCCCGAGAAGGGGGCCATGAGGGAGGTGGACACGCAGATCCCAGCTGGACAGCTGGCGGGCAGCGGGCAGGGAAGCCTCAGCACAGGGGGCTGGCACCTGGGGGGTCCTGGCAGGTCCCTTTGCCCACCCAGACCTGACCTGGGTAGAGTGGATGGCAGGGTCCCGGTGGGGAGTTCCAGGGGGTGAGCAGCTGGCTGGGTGCCACATGGGGGTAGTAGGGCTACCCAGCCCCTCGGCTGTGGTGGGTGAGCTGGGGGTTCCCTGGAGGCATCCTGGGACTCTGGCACCCCGTTTCCCTCTCCCCTTCCTGCGTTAGCAGAGGTGGGGAAAGGCAGGTGGTGGGTTCCCTGGTGGGCACTGTGTGGCCTATGGGGCACCAGGTCAAGGCCTGGCGAAGCAGCTGTCCCCTAACTCCCCTGGGGAGCTGGGGTGACGTGGTGTGTGTGTGTGTGTGTGTGTGTATGTGTGTGAGCAGCACAGCTGAGGAGGAGCTGGGGTGGGACCTTGGCTTTGGCCGCCTGCCTCCTGTTTACTCTGCCCACTGCTTGCAGGGGTGGGAGTGGTGCCTTGGACGGGGAACAGGGCATCCCAGCCCCTTGTGAGTCTGGTAAAGCCTCCAGTTTTCCAGAGATGAAGCTTCGCCTTTCCACGGCACCCTTTTCTCTGCCCGTGTCCATCTCCCACACTGGCTTGAGCTCCCCAGGGACGCAGTCCCCTGACCTGTGTCCGCCGCATCCCACATGGGCCCTGACAGCTGTGCCCACTGGGGTTTGTGACCTGAAGGACTGACTGACAGTGAGGGTCAGCTCACAGCTGCCTCCAGAGAGGAATTTGTACAGAGTCCACCCTTGCTCTCTCAGTGGCCCGACTGTCCGCAGACGTAGAGGGACTGTGCAGGGCTGGGGCTCAGTGATCGGACCGAGCTGGGTGCCAGTTCTCACCCTGTCTCAGTGTCCTCACTGAAGTGGAGTGGCCATAGCGCCCGCGTCCCGGGCTCAAGGACTGTGCGAGATACGAGAGTGTCGCGTCTGGGCACGGAGACTGGAAGGAAGGCCGCTCACATTATCCACCGCTCACTGGCACAGCTCCTTCCAGCAGCGGCTGCAGTCCCACCACACCTCTGGGAGGCAGGTGTGGAAACAGCCAGGAGTTCAGGATCCAACCCCTCAGCCCTGTGCTCCGTGGAGGGCCGAGCCCCACCCTCCCCCTGGAAGCATCTGGTCCCTTGTCCTGGTTGCGGAAACTTTCAGACAAAGTAAGAAAAGTCAGAGAGAGACTGCAGTGCAGGGGCTTGTTCTTGTCCCTTTGTGAATTTATCCACGAATATTTACTGAGTGTCTCTGCTCTGAGTGCTAGAGATGAGACACCAGGTCCCCCGCCTTCCTGGGTGTGCCGTCGCACATTGTCTGTGACCTCACGTGGGAACCTGGCCCAGCCGTGTGAGCCCAGGGCTGGCAGCCAGGGCACACGAAGCTGGCGCCTGGGATCTGCAAGTTCGGTGTAAGGGCCAAGGCCAGTGTTGAGGACTCATCTTCAGAACTGTTGACAAATGAGTCATTTTCACGGCTCAGCACGTAACCATGGGCTGGCATTTGGGGCAGGTGAGAGATTTGGGGTGAACGACAGAAAATTGGGAACCGAAGCCCAGACTCCACCCTGGGCCTCCCTGAGCCACAGTTTCCTCGTTTGTCAAATGAAGAATGCAGTTGGCCTGTCTCCCAGTGCTGAGGGTCAGTGAGGAAATGGAAGGGAAGGTGCTTTGCAGACTGTGAAGCGAGCTGCAGGCCAGGGGGTCTTAGTTATTAAACTTGGCTGACCACTTAAACGGCTGTGCTGGGGGGAAATAAAACTCCAGAGAGCACCAAACATAACTCCACTTGGGCTCTTAATGTCGTTTAAGTTTATTTCCAGGACTCCCAACAATGGTGATTTCCTGCAAACGTAGCTTCACTCAACTTTTTCCCTAAACAATGTTCTCCATGGATATGGCTTCCCTGACTGATGTGGGAGAGGCCTGGAGCAGAGGAATCATCAGAGTCGCCCTCATCCCCGTGGAGTTTGCAGAGGTTGGGGGGGGGGGCTCCGGATGTCTGCTGAGGGCTTGTTTAGCTAGAGGGTAAGGGTTGACGTTTGAGCTGGGCTCTGGAAGTGGAATAGGAGTTGTTGGATGAGGGAAGAGAAAGGGCATTCAGGGCAGAAGGGAGAGTGTGCAAAGGCCTAAGGCAAGAAAGGCTTGTGACCGGATAGTGGGGACCTGGAGTGTTGGCAGTGGGGAGCCGTGGTGGGCGTTTGGGGGTGGCGGAGCAGCCTGTTAGTCTGGGCAGCTGGGGCTTCACTGCAAGAGCCGGGAGATGGGACTGTGCTGGAGCAAGGGGCTTTGGGCTGTGGGCTCCAGGGCATCTGTCCTGGGAGGCGGCTTGGGAAGAGCCACACTTTGGGCTGGACAGGCCTGGGTTGCGTGGCCATGGGTGCGTCACTTAATCTCTCTGAGAAATGGCTGTGAGTCCTCTGAGGACTGGCTTTCCTGATCTGTAACTTGATGATAATCACAGTACCTACTGCCTAGGATTGAAGTGAGGATTATGCCGGAGAATTCACGTCCCACTCTTGGAGCAGCGCCAGCTCGGGGACACTGGCCAGTCTGCTCTAACATGGCCTGTTGCAGCCTCGATTCCTCCCCAGCCCTAGGTGGGACTGTCCTCATGAACTTGAGGAAGATGGAGCCTGGAGAGGTGAAGATTCTCTCCTGAAGTCCTGAGCTGGGTCTCAAACCCAAGTCCCCTGACCCCAGAGTCCAGGGCTGCCAACGGGCCTTAAATGCGACCCAGGGTGGGTGAAATACCACTTGGTAGCCAGGACATGGTAGGTGCGGGTTAAGTGGGCAGGTGGCCAGAGACCCTGTGTGTGGCCCTGTGCGGGCCGGAGGGGTGCGCTGGGGCCAGCTCCCTCAGGCCTTCTGTTTAGACCCATTGGTTAACAGACGAGGGGCCCCGTGGGGCAAGGCCGTGGCTGCAGCCAGCCTGGAGGCTCTGTCTGCGGGAGAGGCACGGTGTTTTGAGCCCGACAAAAGGCCTGTAACCAAAGCTTCGGCTGGGCAACTTGAAGCAGCCGGACCGGTTTGGGGGCAGGGCCAGGCCCGGTGTGGGATCTTGGTGCCTCTGCCCTTCCTTCATTTGGGTATTCCGTCTCCTGGGTGATGGGGGCCCCACGAGGGTGGTAGAAAAACCTGTGTGCATGCCCACATTCCACAGGTTATAGACCCTTCGGTGACCTCAGCCCCCCATCTCATCTCATATCCCAGCTCCCTTGGGCTGTTGGCCAGGCAGTGGCCCTCACCTTCCTTCTATAGCCAAGAATAACGAGGCTCAGAGAGGCCTCAGGTACTCAGCCAGAGTGTCCTCCCCAGTTGATAGAGTGGGGGGTCCTGGCAGGGCTTCTGGGAAGGGAGGGAGCAGTGAGGCTGGGCCTTGAGAGGTGAGAATCTTCTCACCTGATCCTCAATAGGGCAGGGGCCCATTCCAGGTCTGTTCTCTGTAGAACATGCTACCTCAAGAGGCCTGCAGAGGAAGCAAAGAGGCCTCCATGCAAGCAAGGAACTTGACTCTGAGCTTCCTGGCAGCCAAGGCAAAAAGGGGAATTTGTAGTGTTATGATAAGAAGAATACACACGGTCATCTGCTGTGAGAACTAAAGTCAGGGAGGTACACTAGGGAGGGTGAGTGAACAAGCTGTGAAACAATTTTCTTGAGAACCAGTATTTTGGGAAACCTTTTGGTTGTTGACCCCACTATATGAACCACTAGTGTGGACTTCCTTCTTCACTTTTTATTTTGAAATAATTTCAGACTTACAGTAAAGTTGAAAGGATGTATAAAGAGCCCTTATGTACTCTTCATCAAGATATACCAGATATTAACATTTGCTATATTTACTTTATTGTGTGTGTGTGTATTTTAAACTATTTGAGAGTAAACGACAGATATGATGGTTCTTTGCCCCTAAATACTTCAGCATCTATCTCCTAAGAACAAGGACATTCTTTTGCATAATCACAGGACGATGATCAAATCAGGAATGTAACACTGATACGGTGCTATTGTCTAATCTGTGAGCCTTCATGCATATGCCACCTATTGTCTCAGGATTGTCTTTTACAACTGTTTTTTTTCCCCCTGGCCCAGAATCAAATTCAGAACCACACATTGTATTCAGTTGTTCTGTCTCTTTGGCCTCTGTACAGTAAGTCCCCTACAAGTTGCAAACTTTCAAAGGTGCGAACGTGTGTGAGTGAAAGACACCAACGTCAGGCGTGAGTGAAATGGCAGCTTGCCCTCCGTCTCCTATGGCTGACGATCCTTCAGCTCTACCATCTCCCCCCTCCTCTCCCTCCTCCAGTCAGTAACTCTTCTTGCCTGTTCACTCGATGCCAGCCCCTATATGCTAGCTGTTGTACTGTACTACTGTACTTTTCAAGGTACTGTACTGCAAGATTTAAAATGTTTTCTTTATTTTTTTGTTTGTTTTTTTTGGTGTATTATTTGTGTGAAAAGTATTATAAACCTATTACAGTACAGTACTGTATAGCTGATTGTGTTAGTTGGGTCCAACTTTGTTGGACTTAACAAACAAATTGGACTTACAAACGTGCTCTCAGATCAGAACTCGTTCATATGTAGGGGACTTACTGTATTCGTTTCCTACGGCTGCATATAAGTTACCACAAACTAGGTAGCATAAAACAATGGAAATTCATTCTTGCATAGTCTGGAGGCCAGAAGTGTGAAATCAAGGTTTTGGCAGGGTGTGCTCTCTGGAGGCCTAGGGGAGGGGCCTTCCTCCTCATCCTGCTTCTGGTGGCTTCCAGCAGTCCTTGGCCTCCTTGGCGTGTCACCACATCACTCCAGTCTCTGTCTTCACACGACCTTCTCCTCTGAGTCTTCTCCTCTGTCTTAGAAGGACACTTGTCGTGGGATCTGGCGCCCACCGGGGGATCCAAGAGGATCTCATCTCAAGATCCTTAGTTTAATTACACGTGCAAAAACCCTTTTCCATCCCCAGGATCTGGGTGGACATGAGTTTTAGGGGAGCACCCTCCGAACCACCAGAGCCTCCTTTAATCTGGACCCATTCCTCGGCCTTCGTTTCTCTCTTTTTTTTTTTTTTTTTTTTTTTGCGGTACGCAGGCCTCTCACTGTTGTGGCCTCTCCCGTTGCGGAGCACAGGCTCCGGACGCGCAGGCTCAGAGGCCATGGCGCACGGGCTTAGTTGCTCTGCGGCATGTGGGATCTTCCCAGACCAGGACACGAACCCGCGTCTCCTGCATTGGCAGGCGGACTCTCAACCACTGCGCCAGCAGGGAAGCCCTGGCTTTGACGTTTTTGAAGAGTGGTGCCAGTTCTCGCGGCGAAAGGCGCTCGGTGTTTCCTTGTGTCAGAGGCAGGCTGTGTGCTCCTGAAGGAAGGCACAGCGCGGTGCTGGGCCCTTCTTGCTTCGTGTCAGGAGGTGCACGGTGTCAGCTGGCCCCTTTCCTGTGCTGCTCCCTGGTTAGGGTGGGGTCTGCCAGGTTCTCCACTGTAGGGTTGGTCTGAGCGGTCTTGAGGCTGTTGTTCTCTTCCTGAGTCTCACTTGTGGTCCAGATAGTGGAGGCTGCCCAGGACTCGACTTCCGGATGGCCAAGGGTAGCTGCTGCACACAGATACCCAGTGAGGTCAAGTGCCTGCTGGGGGACGGCCTGGGTTAGCCGATCTCCATCTTCACAGCCAGAGAGTGTAGCTTATGACTCCCATTTCACAGATGGAGAAACAGGGCAGAGAGGCTAAGTGCTTTTCCCAGGGACAAAAATAGCTAGAAAGAGCAGCAGGCTGGTTGTCTTTCCTTGCAAGGGTGTCCTCTCCAGGTAAACCTAAGCAGTTTTATTTGGCCATGGGATGTGGGCTTTCTCTGTTTTTAAAAAATCCAAACCGCCTCTAGGGTCTTTGTGAGGCTGCGATATGGGGGGCAGGGGGCTGGCAAGGAAGAGGTTCTCAGAGCCACGCAAGAGGGTGAGTGATGATGAGGGTGAGGCCTGATGTTTAAGAGTGTGGTTGGGGAGGCAGGTGGACTCAGGTTTGAGTTGCAGCTCCCCACCTGCCTGCTGTGTGGCTGTGGGTGAGTTGCTTCACCTCTCTGAGCTGTTTCCTCATCTGTAAAGTGGTGGTGATGACAGTGCCTACCCCATAGGGTTGTCATGAGGTTAACCCCTGTGCAGGGCTCTGCATGATGCTAGGAGTAGACTCTCAGAGCTCCAGGGGACCTTGCAGATCACCTGGTCCAGTTCAGTTCAGAGAGGGGAAGGGACTTGTGCAGAGTCACACAGCCAGCAAGGAGCAGAGCTTCCTAGTGTCTAGCTCTGTGCCTCGGCTGCCCCCGCATCTGAAGGCAGAACCCCAGGGCTCAGGGGTTTGTCTGTTTGTCTAAATAGAGCTAGCACTTGACATCACTTAATAGGGCCAGGGAAATTGACTAAAGGGAGGGAGGGAGGGAGGGAGCACAGATACACAGTGCTCAAGATTAAGCACAGGTACTTGGGAACTTTATGCTGAGCTTCCTGGCAGCCAAAGTGAAAAGGGCTACATGCTCAGTTATGTAGCTTTCTTTGTCCCCATTCCTCAGGGAAAATGGAGCTTTTCCAACGACTCAGTAACACAGTGATAGGTTTCATGAGTCTGATTTTTGTAACTTCTCCCAGCTGGCACCAAAATGGAGCTGGGGTTCCCTGAATGAACATGATGGGGAGAGGGCATTCCTGGTAGGGGAGAGGCCCGGAGGTGTGTTTGGAGGAAGGGCAGGGGGCAGTCTGACCTCGTGGGTCTGTCCTGTCGTTTCAGTTGGGCCACGTGGTCCTCTCCCCAGTCTGGTTCCTGTATAGCCTGTTCATGAAACTGTTCCAGCGCTCCACCCCAGCCATCACTCTCGAGAACCCGGACATCAAGTACCCGCTGCGGCTGATTGACAAGGAGGTCAGTGTGGGGCCTGAGGGCGTCGTGGGGCATGGGCACCTCTCTGTCCTTGTCAGCATCACAGCATTTCACAGGCACCTACTATGTGCTCGGGGCATGGCCCCTTGTGAAGTAGGTCCCATTATCTGCCCATTTTACAGATGGGGAAAGCAAGGTGGTCCCTTTCTAAGGCTACCAGTAAGCGGCAGAGGGCTTTGAACTCAGGTCTTTGCCCACAGAGCTGGTTCTTTGAACCACACTCACTATTCCCCAGAAGGTCAGAGTGGGAGGGACCCTGTAAGGACTCTTGGGTCCAAGTAACCATTTAATGGCTGTGAAAACAGAGGACAAGAGAGGAGAAACTCAGGTCACACTGTGAGTTAGGGGCAGGACCAGGACTTAGACCTAGGCCTCGCGGCTCCCATCCCAGTGCCCCTTCCTTAAAGATAAGGTCTCCTCCCCTCCTCCTTCCCCGCCCGCCCGCAGGGTCACCCACTCAGGGCCCCTAGAGTCTTTTGCATCTGTCAGATTCCCTGCGGGCGGGCGGGGCGGCTCCATCTGCTCCTCCCACAGGCTTGCTCCTGCCCTCCCCACTTGATGCTTTTCTTTTTCAGACCTCTGATCGTGATTTAAAACCATCCTCTCCCTCCTTTGCCCAGCCGCCCACCCTGTAAGGCTGTTTCCCTCCTTACTCTCTCTCATCAGAGCCCCTCCCATGTGCTATTTCTGGCCACCACAGCTGCCTCAGGAGGGGTGTGACAGGGAAAACTGAGTCATGGGGCAGAGAAAGTCAGTCACTTGCCGGAAGCCTGAGTCCTGGGCTCTAGTCTGCACCCGGGCTCCCCATGAGAGCTGGGGCTCCTGTGACTGTACTTGTAACAGGATTTCATAGAAGTTGAAAACCAGAGAGAGGCAAAAAGAAAAGAAAAAGAAAAAAAAATTACTGCTTCCCAGATGAGACCACACTTATCCTCTCAATATATCTTATACACAATTTTTTCTTACTAAAATGAAATAACAATGTTGTAAAAGCTTTTCTTTTTATAAAGTTCTTTTTCTTTGTTGTTTTTTAATTCCCAAAGTAATGTATGATTTATATGTGCTCGCTATAAAAATTTTACTTTTATAAAATAAAAGCACATGTTTATATGTGCTCTGTTCATGAGGTGTGAACGTTCCCCTCCCCCATAACCCCTTTGCAGAGGGTCCCCTTCACGGGTCACCATGAGCCGTTCTGGTAGTACATTCCTGTGTACATGATGTGTGGAGGTTCAGGTGTGTGTATACTTAGTTTCTCTTTTTTAATAACTTGAGTTTTTACCGAGCTGTACAATATGGACACCTTTACATGTCTAACCCAAAGCTGATTCATTATTTTTTAATTTTTTTTTTTTTTTTTGCGGTACGCGGGCCTCTCACTGTTGTGGCCTCTCCCGTTGCGGAGCACAGGCTCCGGACGCGCAGGCTCAGCGGCCATGGCTCACGGGCCCAGCCGCTCCGCGGCATGTGGGATCCTCCCGGACCGGGCACGAACCCGCATCCCCTGCATCGGCAGGCGGACTCTCAACCACTGAGCCGCCAGGGAAGGCCTGATTCATTCGTTTTGATGACTGTCTGGTATTTTGTCACAGGATGTCACACGGTGGACCCTCCAGGCCCCTTGGATTGATCAGGAGGCACACGTGCTAGCAGTTCCCCTCCCCCATTGTAGCCTAGTGGTGGGCCAGCAGGTGGGCCTGCTCTTGGTTATTTTGCTGTGGCCCAGGGAGGGGTCCCGGCTGTCGGCCCTTCCCCTCTCTGAACGGGACTGGACCAGGCGATCAGCAAGGTTGCCCACAGCTCTGTGAGTCTACTGCTCGGGCCATCACGGCCAGCACCGTGCCGCGCCCTCACACACGTTAGTCTCATGACTTTTGCTGTGCTGGGCTAGTAATCATCAGTGTCTTTCTCTCACTTCTGTTCTTCCCCAAAAAACATCTGGCACGTGGGTTTCTGACCTTGAGCCCCAGGACCAGTTGATAATCCTGGGATCCGCTTGCGGGAGGCCCTGGGGCTCCGTTTGCAGCTTCAGGCCCGGACTGTGGGGCAGAGAGGCCCACTGGCCGCCGACAAGCACTGCGTCCTAAGTGGTGGCTGGGCACCGTCTCTCCTGAGATCCAGGCCACCTGCCTTGGCTCACATGCTTCAGTGATGCTTAGAGTGACGCTCTGTCCCTTTGGAGAGGTCTGGCGTCTCCCCCCCTGGTGGTAACACTCTCCATCACTGGACCTTCCTCGTGTGGGCGTCAACATGTGCTGGACAGCTAGCTGCCTGCCTTCCAAACGGCCCCTCGACACCCACCATCCTGCTGCACCTGGTGCAGGGGAGACCTCACAGGGGCCTTCCGGAGCCCAGGTCGGAGTGCGGGCACTGGGTTCGGTTCCCAGCTCTGACACAGCTCACTGTGGGATGCTCGCCTCCCTGGCCCCAGTCAAGACTGGGCTCCTTCCTCAGCCCAGCCTCACTCTTAAGCAGCCTCTGCCCCACCGTGGAGGGGGAATGGCCTTCACCCATTGACCACACCCTGGGTGCACACCCTGTCTTGGCCATGGCCAGCCCCAGTGACCTCCTGGGCAGCAAGGCTGCCATGCCTCCTGCCCTCTGCAGCCCAGCCACGGTCATGCTGTCCCACTTCTCGGGGCGGGGGCGGCTGTTAGTGTAGTGGCTTCTAGAGCCCCTCTCTTGAGTCCCAGGCCTGGGCACATGGGGCCTTGTCTCAGCTCTGCCCCACTGCTGGCCCAGTCCCTGAGCTGTTTCTGCCTCCCCAGGACACTTCTCAAGCTGTGGCAGAGGTGGATCCTTTCCTCCTGTCCCTGGAATTTTCTGGGCTGTCTGGCAGCCTCCCTTTGGAATCTTTTTTTTTTAAAGCACAGGCTCTAGGCGCGCAGGCTTCAGTAGTTGTGGCACGAGGGCTCAGTAGTTGTGGCTCATGGGCTCTAGAGCGCAGGCTCAGTAGTTGTGGCGCACAGGCTTAGTTGCTCCACGGCATGTGGGATCTTCCCAGAGCAGGGCTCGAACCTGTGTCCCCTGCATTGGCAGGCGGATTCTTAACCACTGCGCCACCAGGGAAGTCCCTCCCTTTGGGATCTTGAGCTCACTCCCTGCTCCGACCACCTTGCCCTGTGGCCCTGGGTGGGTCAGTGCCCTTCTCTGGGCCAGTGAGAGCAGAGGCACACCCAGTGTGCATCTGACCTCTGTGCCCTTGCACATGCGTGTGCAGGTCCTGGGGAGGGGTGGGCACTCTGAGTCTGGGGGCCCCTCTGCCCTGGGTGCCATGCAGCAGCTCACGCTTCGTTGCAGGTCATCAGCCATGATACCCGCCGGTTCCGCTTTGCTCTGCCGTCACCCCAGCACATCCTGGGCCTCCCTGTCGGTGAGTGCGGCCCCAACCCAGCACACGTGGAGCCGGTGCTGGGACAGAGAGGTGGGGGCTTTGCATTTCAGTTAGTGCAGGGAAGGCTTCAGGGAGGAGGTGACAGCCACCCTGGGCCTTCAAGGGTGAGTGTCAGGATAAGAGGCCAGTTGCTTCAGTGTCCCCGGCAGTGGCATGAGCACGAGCAAAGGCAAAGAGATGGGACGTGATGGGAGTCCCTGGGGGTGGCGAAGGGAGCAGTGGGAGCCGAGGTCAGGCTAGGCTTTGAATGCTGGACGGGGTGCAGCGAAGTGGGCTGACAAGACCCAGGGGGCCCTGCAGGGGCAGTCAGCCCACACTCACCCCTGCTGTCCTGCAGGCCAGCACATCTACCTCTCGGCTCGAATCGACGGGAACCTAGTCATTCGACCCTACACGCCCGTCTCCAGCGATGACGACAAGGGCTTCGTGGACCTGGTCATCAAGGTGAGGCCTTGGGGCCACAGCTGCTTGGCGCGGGGGTGACCACCTCGCAGCCAAGGCCCCACAGTCTGATCTCTGAAGGCCCTGTGCTCGCTGTGCCTGGTTCCCGAGTGAACAGCAGATCATAGTTCTTAGCACAAGCCAAGCTTTGGGGTCTCGGCAGAGGGCTGGGGTCGGGCTCAGGCTGTGCATCTGCAGAAGAGGAACCAGGCAGGCCCACCAGCCCGTGGAGGGCTCACCTTCCTGCTCTCGGACTGGCGAAGCCCAGTGAGCTGGGCACCTGCTCTTCCCCTGGGAAGCATCCCACGGGCCCGCTGGGGGTGCAGCATGAGGAGCTCATGGGACGGTGTCCGGGAGCCGGGGTGAGGGGCTTTCTGGGATCCATCACCGGCAGGGGGCTGGGTGTGCGCTGTGGGAAGATGTAGCCATTAGAGGCAACAGACCAGAGAGACGTAGAACAACTAGCAAGGATCTAAAAAAACAAGATGCTGAACAGAAGGAGAAATGACAACTAGAGCCCGGCACATTTTTATGGAAATTAGAAACACAAACTTTCCAGCAGTGATCCGTGTTCTCTGATTACACACCCACCCAAAAGTGTGAACCAGCCCAGGCCGGTGGGCTGGATGTTAGAGACCCTCCCTAGTCAAGGCCCAAACCTCCATGGCTGCCCTGGCTCAGCACCCCCGGGGATCAGGCTTGCTCTCTCAACTCCACTGTGCAGGCCCCAGGGCCCCCTCACTGGACCCTTGGGTGGGGGGACAGGAGCAGAGACCCCCGCTGGGCCTCAGCTTCAGCCCTGGGTCTTACAGGGTCCTGGGCTGGGCGCTGTGTCTGTGAGGGCAGGAAGGGAGCTGGGCCTGTCAGTCCTGGCTCTGGCCTGGATCTCCTCTTCGCTTGGTGTCATTTAGACCCTGTGCTGGGTGCCCAGGCCCACCGGCCTCGGTATCTTGTCTTTGGCTGGAGAATGGACACTGAACAGGTGGTCACACAGAGGTCAGTGTTTGTTCAGGGGACAAGCACAAGAGACTGAGCACCTAGAATGGGCACCAGAGCTGGGGTGGGGGTGGGGTGATGAGAGCTGCCCCCCTGAGCAGGCAACAGCGAGGCAAGGTCTGGCGGCTGAGGAGGCGGCAGCCAGGTGGAGACGGAGGAAAAGGACCTTCCAGGTGCAAAGGCCCTGAGGTCAGGAGGAGGCTTGAGGACTTGAGGGACCGAAAAGGGAGAGGTCAGCAGGGCCAGGCAGATCCTTGGAGGCCCTGGTAGTCTGGGGCTTTGTCCGGAAGGAAAGGGAAGGTGGTGAGAGTTCAGCATCTGTTCTTGCTGAAGTCTCTCGAGCCAGATGTGGAGGAGGTGTTGGGGGGATTCAAGTAGAGATGGAATACTCACCAGGACCAGGCCCTTCCTGGCTTGGAGACCTCACTGGCCCCCTTGGCCCTGGCTAAAGGTCAGGCCCCCAGCCTGGCACGCAGTGGGCTCTGCCCACTCTCCCTCCACTCTCCCTGCCCCGCACCCCAGACACACAGACACATCCCCTGTGCTGTAGCCGCAAGCTCTTCTCCCCACCCCACCCCCGAGACCCCAAGCCCTGGCCTTTGCCCGTGCTGTCCCTCCCCCACTGCCTCTCCCCCTTCTCTGCTCATCACTCCTGCTTGCCCTTCAAAGCCCAGCAGAAATGCCCCGTGGTGCAGCCATCCCAGCCCTGGAGCTCCTCCCCTGTCTGCCCATCTCCCTGTACGAGCGTTGTAGCACATCCCTTTTTCCAAAGCTGAAATCACAAAAGGCACAGGGAAGGAAATTGTTCCAAGAGTGATGTTTTTATGGCAGCTCGAAGTGGAAAGAATTGAACATCCACCAGAAGGGCCTGGTGAGCCGGCTTCCCAGAGCCTTTACTGAGCTGACAGCCATGGGGATCTCCTGCCGGGGGAGGGGGTGGGGGGTGGTCACAGAGATGCTTCCTGGCAGAACATTATGCAGCAGGCCCTTGGGTCGCTGCCTCGGACACCAGGCTGATGCTTTGCCCTCCAAGGGGATGTTATGGGGAGGGCAGACCACTGCGGGGGACGGGACACAGACGGGTAAGTTTTGATGGGTGGAAGGGGCATCGTGTGAGAAGGCCACACACAGCCGCAGAAGACCCCAGAAGAGTGTCTTCCCACTGTGGCCCAGAGCTCACCCCGGCAGCCCTGGGAACGGGGAGCTGAGGACTGTGGGTGTCTTGCAGGTTTACTTCAAAGACACCCACCCCAAGTTTCCCGCTGGAGGGAAGATGTCCCAGTACCTGGAAAGCATGAAGATTGGAGACACCATTGAGTTCCGAGGCCCAAATGGGCTGCTGGTCTACCAGGGCAAAGGTGATCCGGGTTGGACTCCCCGAGGACCCAGTGGGGGCGGTGGATGCTGGGTGCAGGTCCCGACTCTGCTGCTGTCTGGATGGGTGACTCTCGCAGGGCAAGCCATCTCCTCTCCGCAGGGGCCTCCGTTTCCCTGGCTGTTAGGAATCAAGGTGGCCGGCACAGGGGTTGCAGACCAGCTGCCTCTGGGGGCCAGATGCGGCCCACAGACCAGCTTTGCTTGGCTGAGAACGAACAAGGGGTAGGGCTGAGCTGGGCCACCCCTGATTCTCCAGCCTCCCTGCTCCCCAGCCATGCGCAGTGAGGAACTCGTCCTCGAGCTCCTCTTTGCATCTGAGCTGGTCCCGGTGCCGCCTTCCCATCCCCCTCACCCTGACTGGCTGGGGGCTGTGGTGGCCGCCGCGCCCCAACCCCTGAGGCGGGGGCAGCTTCTCCAGCCCTTCCGACCCCCAGGCACAGCATGTCTGAGAACTGGGCCTCACCCCTTCTCCTCTCCCCAGGAACGTTTGCCATCCGTCCGGACAAGAAATCCAGCCCTGTCATCACAACGGTGAAGTCTGTGGGCATGATTGCAGGAGGAACGGGTATGTGGACCCGGAGCCCCTCACTGAGTCCCTAGCGGGCGGATGTCGTGGTTCGGGGCCAGGGTGTGGGATGCGGCACAGATTACAAGTGACTGGGAGCTTCCCAAGGTCCCAGTTGTCCTGGCAGCTCTGGGCATCTGCCTGGCACTGGGCCTGCGCGTATGCAGCAGGCGCTCACGCGGTGTGTGGGGGGTGGCTGTGTTGCAGGAATCACCCCAATGCTGCAGGTGATCCGTGCGATCATGAAGGACCCGGATGATCAGACCGTGTGCCATCTGCTCTTTGCCAACCAGGTCAGTGGGTGGACCTGAGGTCTGCAAACCCGACTCCTGCTGAGAGGGGGCGAGGCCCAGCAGGCACTGCTCAGGGGTCTGCACAGCTTTGCGGAGGTGCTCAGGGAGGCTGAAATGTGAGGGGTGCTCTGAACGTTCTGTGCACAGCAGCCCTCACAGGGGCTGGTGGGGTCAGGCTTTTCAGTGCGGAGCTCAGAGCGTCTCACCCGAGTGGGGCTGTTTGGTGGAGGGGTGAGGCCCCTGGAGCACCCACAGCTCCTCTGGCTGCTTCCTTGGCACCTCAGGGTTCCCTTCACCGCACACAGAGTTTGGAACTCACCAGTGAAGTGGGAGGAGCCCGAAGGGCCGTTTTCACAGATGACGTGCCAAGGTCCCACCCGCGCGAGGTCCCTGAGCTGGGGGAGTTGGGACAGGGTTTGGACCTGGGCTCCCCGGCTCCTGAATGCATGTCCTCCTCCCCACACCCGCTGCCTGCCCGCCCCGGCCTGCTGTGTGGCCTTGGACAAGTCACTCTCCCTTTCTGGGCTTTGCTCCCTCGCTGTGGAATGAGATGATGAAGCAAGGTCATCACAAGGGTCTTTCTAGGTTCAGTGTTTCATGACTGAATACGTGGATCTTACAGTGATGCCCCTTTTGGGGGAAGCTAAGACGAGGCACCCCCTGCCTGTGTGGGGGCCGTGCCCAGGCCCCCTGCGCCTCTCAGATGTGGTTCAGGTCAGTTTGCCTCTGGGTCCATCTGGCCCAGGCTCCACTCCATGTCATCTGTGAGGACATTGAGCCTGGAGGCGGGGGGGCCGGGCTGAGGTCCCCGGGCTGAGGTCCCACACAGCTGCAGAAAACTGCTCTGAGGCCAACTGAGGTGGCCTTGACTAGGGGTGGGTGGAGGCAGCCAGAAATTCCAAGCTGGCTGGTGGGGTTGAGAGGGTGGGCAGCGTTCAGCTTGGTAGTACTGGGGCAGTCTCTGTGGAGGCCGTCAGCCCTCTGTCGCCTGGACGGGCATCTTTGTGCCCGTTAGCAGGGGCGGTGGATTCTGTATCTCTCTCTGCACTTTAGTCAGTGCAGTGTCACGAGTCCTGTAGCCTCTGGAAGCCGTGAGGGAGGAGAGTGAAGAATGCAACTAAGTATCATATGAAAATCGTTCTGACCTCAAGGTCCCTCTGAAGGGTCTCGGGGACCCCAGGGGTCTGCAGGCCACACTGTGGGAACTGCTGTTTTGCTCCAGTTGAGTCGTTGCCCCTCCCTCCCCCGTCCTCAGTGACCTCCGTGCTTGGCTTGGACGGGGGCCGCAGCACCTCCATTTGCCCATCCGTAATGTAGGATAACGGGGGACCCACCTCTCGGGACGGTTGTGAGGGTTGAGATGGCCTTGGATAGGAGCGTTTAACGTTGCAGACGTGTGCATTCTTCCTGGAGTGACCTAGTGATGGGAGTGGAGGCTGGTGGGGAGGCAGGTTGAGGATGGCATCCTGAGTCCAGGGGAGGCCGGGGCTCTGCCCCCAGCCTAAGGGAAGCACGACTTTTCAGAAGGGCATTAGGGAGCGTTAATAAACGGCGGGGCGACCTGGTTCTTGGACAGGGAGACAGATATTCCGAAGGTGTCAGTTCTTCATCAAGTAATACTCGAAGTCCCAGTGGGGATATTTTCTCCCCTTTAACATGACAGAATGATGCAGTATGGCCTGGAAGACAAAGTACACATGCACAGCCAAGAAAGTTTTGAAAAAGAAGAGTGACAAGGCAGAACTTAGCGCACTGGATATTAGAACATACTGGAAAGTGTCGGTGATAAAAATGGCATGGTTCTGGAGCCACACGTGAGACCTGGGCTTACTGGACTTAACTGCACGTCTGGATGGCACAACAGGAAATCTAGACTGTGCTGGGACATGTGGCTAGTTACACGATTGAACAAAGTTAAAAACGCGCTCTCCCAGTCTCACTAGCCACATTTCATTGGTTTCATAGCCACATGTGGCCAGTGGTTACCCTGTTGGATAACACAGATCTATTGTAGAACGTTCCCATCATTGTAGAAAACTCCGTTGAACAGCCCTGGCCTAGAAACAGACCCAAGTGTAGGAGAGACTTTGTATCTGATGCAGGTGACATACCAAACGTGAAAAGAGAAAGGAAAAGGAGTGTTGAGTTAGTTGCTATGCACTTGGAAAAAACGAAGTAGATCCCTACCTTACCTTGTACCAAAATGAAGTTTAGGTTAAAGATACACATGTAAAAAATTGAAGCTTTAAAAGTAGAAGGTGAGGGCTTCCCTGGTGGCACAGTGGTTGAGAATCTGCCTGCCAATGCAGGGGACACGGGTTCGAGCCCTGGTCTGGGAGGATCCCACATGCCGCGGAGCAACTAGGCCCGTGAGCCACAACTACTGAGCCTGCGCGTCTGGAGCTTGTGCTCCTCAACGAGAGAGGCCGCGATAATGAGAGGCCCGCACACCGCGATGAAGAGTGGCCCCCGCTTGCCACAACTGGAGAAAGCCCTCGCACAGAAACGAAGACCCAACACAGCCATAAATAAATTAATTAATTAAAAAATAAATAAAGTATGAGTTCAACATATGCCCTTTTCTTAGAAAAAAAAAAAAAGTAGAAGGTGAGCATTTTTACAGGAAGTATTGATGAATGAGTGAACAAGGATGGTCAGTCTAAGCAAGACACCAGGGAGAGCCCGTCAAGGAGAAGATTGATGGAACCATCTGCTTAAAAATGAAAAGCTCCCCTGGGGAAAAACACAAACTATAAATAAGGTAGAAAGATAAGTAACTGGGGATGAGACATAATGCATCACCAATGAAAATTAATATCCTTCATATAAAAAGTTTTTACAAACTAATAAGATATTACTAGACCAGTGACAAACTTACTTATTAATAATAAAAAATAAAACATAAGCTTTACTTTCCATTAACCTGATTGCCAAAGCTTAAAGGATCATTACCCAGTGCTGGTAGAGGCGTAGGGAGGTGGACACTCCTGGGCACGCTGCTGGTGTGCGCCTTGGTGTAACCTACCCGGGGATTGTAAAGCAGCTGCTGTGTTGAACGCCCTAACCATGTGGAATTTTCTACCCTGAACTCCGCTCCCTCGAGTTTATCCTCAGGAACAGGGCAGTGAGGGCGGTCAGAGAGGCATTGTTCATAAAGAGGATGCTCAGAGACGCAAGAGGGAGGGGATATGGGAACATATGTATATGTACAGCTGATTCATTTTGTTATAAAGCAGAAACTAACACACCATTATAAAGCAATTAATACTCCAATAAAGATGTTAAAAAAAAAAAAAAAGGAAAAGAGGTCGCTCAGAACAATCTCCACGCCTCTCCCGTAGTCTCCCTCACCCAGCCTGGGGCTCAGGAGAGGTTTGTGACCTTTTCTGATCGACAGGGCTCTTTGGCCCCCAGTTTCACAACAGTCTTATGAGATCAGTCACGCCACCCACTGGCCTGAGGAGCCCTGTCCGTCTGTGAGTGACCTGCAGACATACAGGGCAAAGTCTGTGGTTAGGAATGGAAAGAGGGGCTGTTTCAGGAGCAGATTGCTGATGCTCCCTGGGGGTCTGAGAAGGCTTCCTGGAGGAGGTGACAAGCTGAACTCTACAGGGCCACGTGGGGCTGGCTAAACGAAATCAGTGGGGACGGAAAGTGGGGAGCTGCAGGCCAAGCAGAGGGATTGGCGTGGGCAAGGCTGCGGAGGGCCAGGTGTGATCTGGGGAAGTAGTATCTGTATTTCCTAGACTGTGGACGTACAAGCTGAGACGCCAGAACATAGAAAGACTTGGACTTTCCCTGGAAGCTTTGCCAAGTGTGCGGCCCATGGGTGGGCGGGATGACGAGGGTCTCCAAAAGCAGTCCCTGTCGCTGTCCCTCCTGACCGCTGGGTCCTGTCCCCCTGCAGACTGAGAAGGACATCCTGCTGCGGCCGGAGCTGGAGGAACTGAGGAACGAACATTCTGCGCGCTTCAAGCTCTGGTACACAGTGGACAAAGCCCCTGAAGGTGAGAGCGTCCAGGCGGGTGGGCTGGGTGGAGGTGCCGGCCCATGCTCACCTGGCGGAGCCCTCTGCCGTTGTGGAGGCTTCTGCTTGCATGGTCTCCTTTGGTGCTCACTGTGGCCCTGTGAGAGGAAGGTGATGAGGAAGGAGGGATTAGAGAGGGAACACAGTGGGAAAACCCCAGAGCTAGGGCTTGAATTCACACCCGCCTCCTCCAGAGCCCCAGACCTTCCCCTGCCTGCCCTGCTCTCAGCTGGACAAACAAGGCCAGCGTTCTCCCCTTGGGCCGGGGCTCACTGTGGGGCAGGTCTCCAGGGCCAGTGCTGGGGTGAGGGTGAGTGTTTCCACGTTGCAGTGTATACCCTGTAAGGCACTTTACACCCATTTCCTCTCTAATCATCAGCCCTGGAGTGTGGGCTGGGCTGATGTACAGTTACCTTCATTCTACTTATCCAGGTGTTTAAGCTGTTTGCCAAGGTCACATAGGCGGTGAATGAGGGCTGCCCCTAAAACCTGAAACAAGGTTGCCCTCTGGGAACTAAACTGTACTCCATTCTCATGCCTTAGGCAGATGTGGTTCCAAAAAATATCTTAACTTCTTCTCTGTTGTAAGAAAAGCAGCAGCTGAGGCTTCTTGGTAGATAACACCAGTGATGTTTGGCTTCAGGGTTAGGAGACTATAGGGAGTGGTGGGGACTGTGACGAATTGGAGAGCATCTGCCTGTGCAGAGGGGCAGCCCCCTCCCAGCTGCGGGCAGCCCTGCTGTGCAGGAGTACCGCCCTGGAGGCCAGCCTTTCCATTTTTCAGGGGAAGCTGGGGGCCTGCATTTTCATGGGAAATTTTTAAATATTGGAAACTGGACGTTTTCAAAGCACCCACGTGGGCACCAGCTTGCTGCCACACTGCCCTTGCTTTGCCTCCTCCTCCTCACACAGCCACCCGGTCCCCTGGGACTCAACCACCACAGTGTGGGGAACAGGCCACCCTCTGCTTCCCCCAGAAATGAGCAGGCGGGCTCTGGGGGTACCCATCTCAACAGGGTCCATCCCTGAGAGAGGAGCCACCCTCCTGGGTTGACCAAATCGGATCCTGGGCCCCTGGTGGATCCATGGACCTGACAGTCTTGTTCCAGGGCTTCTGGCTGGACCAGCCGTCCTGGGCCCACCCGTGTCTCAGTGGGTCTCCTCCTGGTCGGACACTTCACTCTGTGTGTTCCCGAAACCAGCCTGGCCCGAGCTGATGTTCTAGCTGGGGAGGATGAACAGGAAACAGGTTTATTAGTAAATTATAAAGTACAGTAGCAGGTGATTAGTGAGACCCAGAAAAGACAAAGTGGAGTCATAGAGACTGGAGGTGGCACAGGAGGCACTGGTTCTGGGAGTCCGAGCTTCCAGTAAAGAAAGGATTTTTTTTTTTTTTTTTTTTTTTTTTTTTGCGATACGCGGGCCCCTCACTGCTGTGGCCTCTCCCATCCAGCTCAGCAGCCATGGCTTACGGGCCCAGCCGCTCCGCGGCATGTGGGATCCTCCCGGACCGGGGCACGAACCCGTGTCCCCTGCATCACCCGGGAAGCCCAAGAAAGGAATATTTATCTTGTACCCACGTCTCATTCAAAAGGGGGAAATGAAAGCTGGTTTAGCTCCCTTCTGGTTGCAGGTTCTAGAGTGTGGTCAGGTAGGCTCATTGGCCACGATGGGAGTGTCCTTGCAGGGGTCTCTACTCCTGTTGCCTGCACACGGCCTGGCCACAGGAGGAGTGGACACTGCCCTCTGGTGGTGACACCTGGCAACGCCAAACCGACGTGCCTCCTGGGGACAGTTTTAAGAGTAACCAGTTACTGGCCAAGGAGAAATGCAGTTGGGTAGTCTCCCGGTATTCTACACTTACGTTTATTATTACCCTGACCACAGTTCGAGAGTAGTTCGGGTATTGCCGTAACATTAGGTATAAGCTGAAAAGGGTAGACGCTGAGGAGGAAAATGGCACCAGGCCAGCAGGCAGTGTGGAGCTAAGCAAAAGAACAGGGGAGAGGGGCCAGCTGACCCTGTTTCCCCTACAGAGTCACCTTCAGTATACAAGTAGAGAAAAATACACTATCTAAAAACGTCCTTGTGAAATTGAGATGTGTCTTACATACCTGTGCATTCATTACACTAGCAAATATGGTTTAGTCCCATGCAGGTTTTTTCAAAGTAATTTTAGATCTGTTAATAAAATGTTACCTACCTACCTATGTCCCGCCTTGTTCCAGAGGGATTTTAGGCACCTTACAAAGACTCATAGAGTGAGTCGGAGTGGTATAAATGGAAAGTGGGAGTGAAAGAAAAACAAGGGCAGGGCCATAGAATGGAATTGGGAATGAGGTTTGTACAGAAGCATGGGCTGTGATGCACACTTGCTGTGGGTGGCCATGTATATCACTCTGAGCTTCCCAGCAGCCAAAGTGAAAAGGGAGATGGGGTCAGTTACTCAGCTCAGTGTCCATGAGGTAAAGAATACCCCGTTGCTCAGCACAGCAGACTCTTCCTCATCCCAAGACCAGCTGGGACTGGCTTGGCCCCTCGCAAGGGACCCCCCCCCCCATGGAGTGTACATGATGTGATGCAGAGAGCATTGTCTGCCGTGATGGGGGAGTTACGGCCCTGAGCGCAGATGTGGAAGCCAAGGCGTAGATCGGAGCCAGAGTGGAGCCGGGCTGGGTGTCGCCTCCTCCGCCTCTCCTCGGGCCCCAGTCATCAGAGCCCCATTCTCCTGGCGGAGCCCTGCCAGCCTGCCGTCCCCGTGGGCCCACCGTGCTCCTGGAACTGGCTGGTTCCCCTCCCTGAGCAGCCCCTGCTGGCAGGTCAGTCCTGAGGGCCTGGGTGGGACGAGAGCCCTGCCAGCCTCGGGGCACCAGGTTCTCGCCGCGGGCACCAGCAGTGACTTGTAGGAATAAAAGGTGGCTCTGGATCTCAGGTGAAACCTGGAGACACACTGCGCATGTACACGTGCGTGTGCGAGACAGGGAGGCCGGCAGGACCTAGAGGAGCTGTTGCTGCCACGAGGGTCCTGCATCTGGAGCTTCAGCCTGGGTCCTGGCCTTGCTGTTTTCAGGCTCACCGATTGCTTATTTGGGACGCATTCCGTTACTCATCATTTATTGCATAACTACTGTGTATGGGGCTGTCTGGGCACTGGGACTACAGCTGTGGACCAGACACAGCTCCTCGTGGACCGACATGCAGTAGAGGGAAGAGCCAGACAGTGGGCACAGGGCCAGTAGGTAGCATGGAGGGTGGTGGGGCAGGAAATGTCACCCTGACCAGCCTGGCACTGGCTGGGGGACCTCTGGGACCTGGGGCTAACGTCCCAGCCCTGTCCATGCCTTTTTGTGTGACCTGGGACAACTCAACTCTGGGTCCTCTTGGCCTCAGTTCCCACATCTGTAAAACGGGATCAGTAACCCCTGCCCTGTCCGCCCACAGGGCGTTTCTGAGGGCCACATGAGAGGCCAGTGGAAATGAAATGCATTGCACGCTGGGAAGCGTGGTGGGGGAAAGTTGATGGGCTTGCCTTTGTGGCACAGGTGAGCCAGGCTTGGGGGCAGGGGATCGGGCTGAGGGTTTACTTGGCTCAGCCTCTTCATTCTTCAGTGTTTGTGGAAAGAAGGGAGGAATTCATGGCACAGGAACTTCGTCACGGAGGAGAGGGTGCTGGGCGGGTGGGCAGTTGGCAGTTGGTCACACAGCCATACTCGGGCTCACCTGGTCTCCCACCCCGCAGCCTGGGACTACAGCCAGGGCTTCGTGAACGAGGAGATGATCCGGGACCACCTTCCGCCCCCAGAGGAGGAGCCGCTGGTGCTGATGTGCGGACCCCCGCCCATGATCCAGTACGCCTGCCTGCCCAACCTGGACCGCGTGGGCCACCCCAAGGAGCGCTGCTTCGCCTTCTGATGGGCGGGCCCTGGCCAGTGGCTCCGCCCCACACTCACCGCGCCCTGTCGCCCTGTCCGTACCCACTCCTCCTGCTGTCGTTTGTTAACACCACTCTCCCCCACGTCTCCTGCTGCAGCCGGGTTCAGCCTGGCCTGCCCGTGCCTGGGAGGTCACCCCGCTGGGCTGGCCCCCCGAGGGGCCCCTTTGGGAGCAGGGCTCTGTTACAGGTGGCTGCTGTCGGCCACCTTTAGGGCAGATTTCTGTCTGGGCCTCACTGGAGATGTCCCCCCCACACACAAAACACACACACTACTGGGCCGAGGCTGCCAGCACCATGCTGCCCACCCTCCCCAGAGCATTACCACACTCTGGAAATAAACATAAATATACGGGCAGCCCATAGCTGCAGGTGCCAGGCCCCTACCCACTGCCTGCTTCAGGGCCACAGCCAGGCCTCGGCACCTGACACTACGTGGTAGGTAACACCAACACGTCCTGTTGACGGGGCTGCTGGGGTGAGAGGCTGCCCTGACCCCAGGGCACAGGCCCGGCCAGCAGGGAGTTGGGCTCCCCCTGGGGCTGGACTAGGAGGGGGCTGACCAAGGGCCCTTCCATCCGGCACACGGGCCCTCCGGGAGCCTTCGCATTTCCCTGAAACACCAGAACGTTCAGGCAGCTTTGGGAGTTCCAAGCAGTTGACCTCTGATCGACCAGCTTGGGGTCCCGGGCCGCCAGTCCTGATGGGAGAGCTGAGATGATGTGTTTATCCCTCTGTCCCAGACCCCCCTCCTGCTGCCCTCACCCCAGGTGGGGGAGATTTTGAGCAGAGCCTCTTGTCTGAGGGACATTCTCAGTGGCCTCGACGTTGCCTTTAGACCACAGCGTGTCATCCTCTTGCATATCGGCTTTTCAGAGTCATTTATGAGCACACATAACGTTGAAGTAAAACTTTGCTAATCTGAACACTTTTGTAGCTCCTGGAGGCTCTGTGACCTATGTCCTTGTGGGGGAGGGAGGGGGAGAGGAAGGGGCTGTGTAAGGCCTGGCATTTATTTCTGACGTTTGTGTTTATAGTAGAAAACTTGGGGACTTCCCTGGCAGTCCAGTGGTTAGGACTCCGTGCTTCCGCTGCAGGGGGCCTGGGTTTGAGCCCTGGTCGGAGAACTAAGATCCCACAAGCTAATATGGTGCAGCCAAAAAATATATGTATATATATTGGGAGAGTTCAGAAGAGTATACACAGGGGAAAAAATGCCGGAAGCTAGAGGCCAGCACTTAGAACTTGGATGACACCACGACATCCACTGTGTGGCCTCTGCTTTCCCCTAATGTCAGATGTGCTTTCCCGCTGTGGTCAGAAACTCGCCGTAGGCCCACATGGATCATGATTTTCTTATGTAGCAAATTCCTGTTGTTGGACAGTTAGGCTGTTTCCAGTTTGCAGATTTTGTAAATAACAGTGGCCATGTTCACCCTCCTTTTTTTAAAAAATTTATTTTAAATTTATTTTTATTTTTGGCTGCGTTGGGTCCTCGTTGCTGCTTGCGGGCTTTCTCTAGTTGTGGCGAGCGGGGGCTACGCTTCGTTGCGGTTCGTGGGCTTCTCATTGCGGTGGCTTCTCTTGTCGTGGAGCACAGACTCTAGGCACGCAGGCTTCAGTAGTTGTGGCACGCAGACTCAGTAGTTGTGGCTCGCGGGCTCCAGAGCGCAGGCTCAGTAGTCGTGGCACACGGGCTTAGTTGCTCCACGGCATGTGGGCTCTTCCCAAGCCAGGGCTCGAACCCGTGGCCCCTGCACTGGCAGGCGGATTCTTAGGCACTGCGCCAGTAGGGCAGTCCTTCACCCTCCTTTCTTATGACTTCTTTTAGGGTAGATTCCTGGGAATAGATGGAGTGTGGACAGTGGGGGTCCAACTTTTAACCCTCCCCTTACACCCAGCCTTATTCACATCATCTCAGCCGTGTTAAAAGGTGTCCCCAGTCCCAACTTTGGACAACCCTGTGTGTCCCCAGTGTTTTCCTTTTTACTCTGTCCTTTGGAGAGCCCTGAGAGAAGTAGAGAGAAGTCAGTAGCACCTATTTCCAACAGAGAGACTGAGGCTCAGGGCAGTGAATGGCTTTCAGGGTGGAGGTCGGGCCTGAGGCAAGGCAGGTGTCGCCCTGTCCTGGGGAAGCTACAGGTGAGGAAGGGAGTGTCTTCATTCATTCAGGCACTCTTCCAGGGCCAGGGCCAGGGCCAAGGCTGCTCCAGACACACCCTTCCCTGCTCCTGGGGTGTTCACAAGAAAGACACTAGACAAGTAACTGGTGATGGGAAATGCCAAGATGGAAGTTAAAGATGGGACAGTGTGGGGCTTCTCTGGTGGCACGCTGGTTAAGAATCCACCTGTCAATGCAGGGGACACGGGTTCAAGGCCTGGTCTGGGAAGATCCCACATGCCTCGGAGCAACTAAGCCTGTGTGCCACAACTACTGAGCCTGCGCTCTAGAGTCTGCAAGCCACAACTGCTGAGCCCACGTGCCTAGAGCCCGTGCTCCACAAGAGAAGCCACCACAATGAGAAGCCCGCGCACTGCAATGAAGAACAGCCCCCGCTCACCGCAACTAGAGAAAGTCCCTGTGCAGCAACAAAGACCCATCGCAACCAAAAATAAAAATAAAATTAAAAAACAAAAAAAGGCGGGACAGTGTGGGAATGAGGGCTGTTCTCAGAGTTGGGCAGCAGGAACTCCCTCTGAGGAGGTGACCTTTGTGCTGCGATGTGAAGGGAAGGAGCTGGCCCCACTGGGGTAGGTGTTCAAGGCGGAACAGCAAGTGTGAAGGCCTTGTGGCTAGAACAAGCTTGTGGAAGAAACTTCCAGAAACAGATCAAGGAAGGCAGGTGGCTGAGGGGACAGTGAGGATGAGACTGGAGAGGGAGGCAGGGCTAGAGGGGTACTCCAGCGGGAGTGACCAGCAAGTGCGGAGGCCCTGGGACACAGTGAGGGCCAGTGTGGCTGGAGTGGAGTGGGGAAGAGGAGAAGACGGGGGAGTTCACAGGAGGCCTCGGGGCTAGAGAGCCACTCTCCTCTTTCATCTCTCACCTTCCATTCTGTCTCTGGCCCTCACACATCCTGGAGCAGGGCTGGGACTCCTCAGTGGGCAGGGGAAGGACTCAGCCTGGGCCTCTCAGGCCCTGATGGCTCTTCTCTACACCTACCGTCTGCTGAGGACTCTGCTGAGCGCTTGACTCTCCACACCTACCGTCTGCTGAGGACACTGCTGAGCGTCTGACACACATTAGGTCTCCTGGTGCCTGTCCCCATCTGGAGGATAAGAAAACGGGCCTGAGCGTTGAGACTTGCTGCACACTGCCTGAGCCCACAAGAGGCTGTCTGCTGAAGCTGGGAAGAAGGACGTAAATTGGACCTGGTCCCTACCCTCTTGTAAGTCTGTCTCCCCACCTGTAAAATGGGTGAGTGAATAAGCCAGTGATTCTCCACCCTCTCAGACGTGACACCATTTAAAAACAACATTTATAACAGCCGCTTTACGCTCCTGAAGTCACCGCTGATACCACCCACCTATACAGAATTTTTAAAAAAATCAACACAAAGGGGACTTCCCTGGTGGTCCAGCGGTTAAGAATCTGCCTTCCAATGCAGGGGACGCAGGTTTGATCCCTGGTCAGGGAACTAAGAGCCCACATGCCGCGGGGTAACTAACCGTACGCACTCTAGAGCCTGCGTGCAACTACTGACCCCACGCTCTCTGGAGCCCGCGCTCCACAACTGGAGAGGAAGCCCTGAGCGCCACAACGAAGAGCCTACACAACTACGACCCAACGCAGCCGAATAAATGAATATTAAAAACAAAAATGCAAAACCCAAACATACTATAAAAGCAAAAAAGGAAAGGACTTCATAAAATGATGCACATTTCAGCATGTAAATGCTGGTGGCCCCAAGGCCCGTAGACGGAAGCATCAGGAGTCTGCATGGACGCATGGTCCCCGCACTGGCGCAGCCTCTAATGCCGCCCGCCTTCCCCGCTCTGCCGACAGGGGTGCGGTTTTCCCAGGAGGGTCACAATTGTTGGTTAGTCTCCAAGGAAGGCAGGACCCAGTTCCTTTGGCTACAGCGCAAGTGCGTTGCTGGCAATCCCATATTTGTTTACACCAGGAAAAAAGTCCTGCGTGTTCATACAAGAAATGGAGCGAAATCCAGGATCAAAGAATCGTAACCGGCGCCTCCGCCCCGGGAATGTCCCGAGCGTTGGGAGACCCAGTGGGACGTCCCATCCCGTCCCCGCCTCCACGTGACCGGATCCCTGCCGTCCCGACACCCAAATAAGACCCCACGAAGTTCCGAAACGCTTCTGGAGGAGGGCAATCCGGCAGTCACAGAATTACATGACATCAATGACTCCACTATTGGGGTAGTTTAAGGAAATTATTTAAGCGCTATTTTTACACTTCGCTTTCTTCGCGTGGAGGTGCGAAAGGGCCTTAACTCCCGCGCTCCTCTGGCCCTTTCCTAATCCTGCGCACCTGCCTGCCCTTCGCTGTGCAGCCGGCCAAGGGTTGGTTCCTGGTTTCCGCGTTCTTTCCCGGCACCTCGCGGAGGGAGGAGTTAATGGTCCTGTTTCACGACTGAGAAAAGGAGGGCCAGCCAGCAGCCAATCACGGCTGCTAAGGCGGGGACCTGGATTTCCCTCCTCCGGTGCCCAATCTTCACCAGCTCGTCTCTCCACGGACCTTCTTTCTGATGCCAGGTTTTCATCTGCGGTGTGATGTTCTGTCGAGAACACATAACTCGACTCACCCGTTGTACTTACAGCAGTGATTCATAGGGCACTTAATCTTTGTTCGGCGCTGGTCTAAAACGCGTTGCACGTTTAGTCTTTGTTTTATGTTTCTGTTTGCGGTGTTTCGGCCACACCGCGCTGCATGCGGGGGTTTTACTTCCGCGATCAGGGATCCAACCCCGGGCTCGCTGCAGCAGAACCGCGCAGTCCTCACCACTGGATCGCCAAGGAATTCCGTTTCCTGCTGTTGTTGTATTTTTCATTCACTGGTTCGACATACTGAATCTCCCACCGGGATCAGTGCTGGAGACTGAGATTACATAAATTAAAAAAAAAAAAATACAGATTCGGAACACTTCATTTGGCCCTCGCAGCGACGTAGTTCATGTGCCCCATTGTGCAGATCAGGAAGACAACGGTCAGGCTGGCAAAAACATTCGGTTGTAAACGTTCTACGGCCCAGAAGTGTGAGCCGTGGTACGTAAGCACTGCATTATAACCCACACAACGAGGCTCCCGTGTAGTGCACGTTGCCTCCTCCTAACAATTACCTGGTAACACTCCCAGTCGACGCCGCTAGTAAGCTCCAAACAACTGACTGTATTATTTTAACCCAATATTAACCCTTTTACGGGTTAACAAGCCCGGATAGGGGCGCGAGGTTTGACCACCACCGTTAATCGACAACGTAATTCCTTAGTTCGTTTTTAACTTTTCTCAAATCGGTTAATTTCTAAATTCTACCTTTTAAATGCAAGGGGTACGGGCAGATCGCAACACCCAGGCATCCCGCAAAGTAGGCGGGTCACCGTAGGGGCAACCTTTACCCGCTCAAAAATTCGTCTCACATTAGCAGTGAGGATTCGGGCGTCACCCCGAATCGTTATTTTCCTTACTCATAAGTTTAAGGCATAAACCTCCACTAACGCTTACTTCCTAGGTAATGAATCCCATTCTCATTAGCCCTACGGTGAGTGGCAAAGTTGACCGTCGAACCGAGAACCTCTTTCCTTTGAAGATTGTCTTACTCATTTAATTCTTTTCTGTTGCTTTTCATTTTATTTGCTCGTCTGGAGAAAGAGGGAACGGTAGGGCTACGACCCGCCGTATGCAGATAAGCAGCGGACGTCGCAAAGGCTCACGGGGAGAGCCCCGCCCCTTCCGGTTCTTGCTCGGTTTGATCTGTCGCGAGACTTCGTCAGCCGGACGCCGGAAGCCGCTAGTTGCTCCGTAGCGGCCGAAGGGGCGGGCTCCAGGGCTGAGGGACGATTAGCTGCTCGCGGCTCGCGCGGCGGTGCAAGATGGCGGACATCTCCCTGGACGAGCTCATCCGGAAGCGAGGGGCTGCGGCGAAGGGGCGGTGAGCGGCCTTTTCTTCTTTCGGGGTTCACGGCCCGAGTCTTAGCGGGGCTCGGGGCGGAGGAGGGAACGGTCTGGGCGCGACGCGGAGGGCCGTCTGCTCCCGCCCCCTGCCACAGCCGCGCTCCCCATTGGCCCGGCCGCCGCCGCCGCCGCGGGCCCGGCCGCCCGGCTGCCCACTGGCTGCAGGCGCCGTCGCTCCGGCGGGCCGGGGAGAGGCCGGTCGGACCGCTGACGGCGGAGGGGCCGGACTGAGGGGCTTGTGGGAGCGGCCCGAGGGGCGCCCCGCGGGGGGCGGAGCTGCGGTTGTGGAGGGGACGCGCTGTCCGCGGCCCGGAGGGTCTCTCCGGCGCAGCCCCTCGTCTGAGGAGCCGGGCGCTGCCCCACGGTCTCAGCGCGGCCTCAGAGTTAGGACGACTGGAGTTGCGCGGGCAAGTGATTTGCTCAGACTCTGCCGGTCTGTTAGTGCCGAAGCCGAGATCCACACCCAGACCTTTAATTTCCAAATCTTGCGCCTGCTTGTTCTCTAACACTCGACTCCCTTTGTGCGGCATTTCAGGTTCTCTAAGCGCTTTGCTGCCCAGGCGGTCTTTGCTCTTTTCGCAGCCCTGCTGGCCCGCTCTTAATGTTTTCCCCATTTTCCAGATGAGGAGCTGGAGGCGGAGTGAGTTGCCCGAAGCCACGGAGAGCTGAGATCGGTGCCGAGTGCACTTTATGAGCTGGCTGAGTTGGCCTCAGGCTTGGGCAGAGAAACAGGTGGGACGGGGCTGGAGGCCGGCTGTTTCTCGATGGTTCGCAGAGAAGACTGTTCTGTATCTGGGTGAGGAGTCGCGGGGATGGTTCGCAGTTAGGTGCTCCGGACTTCCCCTGGACCTTCAAATGTTGTTAGTCATTTCCAGCCTTTGTGCGCTCCAGTTCACCTGTATGAAAGAGTGGGAACTTAGGCCAGTAGTTTTCCAGCACGCGTTAAATTAGTTCACATGTCCTGTAAACAGCCGGGCTGTAAAGGTAGATGTAGTTTTCTCAGGTAGTCATTCACTCAGCAGACGTGAATTTATTAACACTGCCTGCGTGCCTGTGGCTAGAAAATGGATTCTTTTACTCTCTGAAAGGTATCCCCCCACCCTCACCTCTGCACACATAGCCACTGCGCCCGCCACCACGGAATTCACCAGCCAGCGCTTCACCTGGCTTCTGGTTCATGACAGGCACCCAGCATTAATTTACTCTACCATTACGTGTGAGTGGTTCTCTCCTAGGTCTTCCCTCTAGTAACTGGTGTGGAATTGGTGCTGGGTCCTCGGGCCACTTCTAAGCCCATCCAGGTCTCACAGGTTTGCTCGACAGTTGCCGAATGAGCCAGCTTCCCAGGACCTGCGCTTCCTGCAGTCACTTCCCTCAGTTCCTGACTGCAGGCCGTCTGTACTTTTTTTGGTGTTGATGTGTGCAGTCTTGTGTTGGGCATTGGGTGGGCATGCAGGGAAGGGAGGATATGTGGACCCCTGGGAAGAGCAGAGACTGTGCAGCCAGGCAGACCTGGTCCCTTGGCAAGGCCCATTGTTGGGTCTGTACCTCCCTGGCCAGGTGACTTCTGAGCTGGGCAGTTTCCTCATTTGTAATAATGGTTCCTGGTAGGTGGTTGAGAGAATTAAATGAGAATGTAAGAATGTATATTTTAAAGTTTGTACCAGATAGTAAGGGTTTAGCAAATGACTTTAAAAGAGTAGAAGCCCAGGGCTTCCCTGGTGGCGCAGTGGTTGAGAGTCCGCCTGCCGATGCAGGGGACACGGGTTCGTGCCCCAGTCCGGGAAGGTCCCACATGCTGTGGAGCGCCTGGGCCCGTGAGCCATGGCTGCTGAGCCTGTGCGTCCGGAGCCTGTGCTCCGCAACGGGAGAGGCCACAACAACGAGAGGCCCGCGTACCGCAAAAAAAAGAAAAAAAGACTAGAAGCGCAAATCCCTTCCCCCAGGGGACATAATAGCTAAGCATTGGGGTCCTAGAGTCAGACTGCCAAGTTTCAATCCCTGCTTCTCCCACTTTCCATATGATCTTATGAAAATTACTTAACCACTTCATGCCTCTCTTCCCTTATCTATAAAACATGGATAATATTCACTTCATTAGGTGTTGTCAGGACTTAGACAATCAGTGTATCTAAAGTACATCAGAAAGCATCTGATGGGTACTGAGTGCCCAATAGATGTTAGTTATCATCATCGTTAAGGAAGGCTTTTAAGTACAGAAGTAACATCCAGTCTTCAGTGTGAGAATATTGCTTTGCTTTTATGTGAAGATTGGATTGGGGGAAGTGCAGGCCAAGAGACAGTGTAGAAGAAACTGGACTGCATGCTGTGTTTGGGTTAAACCTGCTGGAATCTCCATTTTTAGTTTGCTTGCACAGCCAGCAAAGGGAAAAACTAGATGGGGTGGGGAGGGAGTCCCCAGCAAGGACTGAAAGGTCTGAACAAATTTCAGTGAACAAACGTCAGTTCCTACAGTAAACAAATGGGTATTTTACATGCTTTCTAGAAGAAATCACCTTACTGGAAACTTTGGTTTAATGTAGCATGGATGTCCCAGGAAGAACTTTGTGCTTAATAATTTAGGAAGAAAGAACCTATGACCATCTCAGAAAACTTCTTTCCTCTTCTTAGTGGAAATAGCAAAGGACTGAGCCCGTGGAAGTGTGAATAACCCCTTTTCACAGGTCATGGAATTTGCTTGTTCTTCAGAGCAGCCATTCTGTTTTGTGTTCATCGGACTGTGTGAGTCAAGAAAGGTGTCATCATCATCGTTATTACCTGGCCCCCAGTTAATCATCAAAAGGTTCCTTGATTAATATGAAATTAGAGAAAGGGGGGAATGATTTCATGGTACTTTATCCAGGCCATGGTGAGGTGCTCTCCTTCCCCACACACAGCACATCTCTAGTGGCTTCAGTTGTTCAAGACCCATAGATGAGTCCTTCCAGGGCAGCACTGGGCACCAGCTGTGGCGTGGGCCTGCCCCTCTTGTCGATTTCTTCCTTTAGATGTGAGAGTATCACTGATTTGGTTAGTCAAGTCACCCCGTCTTTGGTTTGCTCAGTTCACCCCTCACAGGATAGCTGTCTGTCACTCCCTCCATGTCGTTAGATGAAGGTGACACGGCAGCCTTAGTAGGGACGTTGGGCCTTGAGTGTGCTGGAGGTGAGCAGCTCTGGGCCAGATGCATATGTGAGAGTCCTTGGAGCCGTGGGGAGAGGAGGTTAGGGAACTTTTGAGTTCAGGCCAGGGCTCTGGTCCTGGTACTCACTGCTGGTTTCCTTATTGAAATAAGGTGAAGGAAAATAGATCTAAAACAAGGAGGAGGTAAATGAGTTGCTACATTAGCTTAGAAGGGAAGAATTATAATTTAAAATGAAACATCTGCACAAGACTCTCTTGGAGGGTAAGGGGATCATGTCTTGTTTTTCCTTGTGTCTCTAAAGCACATAGTTCAGAATTGACCCTCAGTAATTGTTAGAACTAAACTGTGTTTCCTCCCTAAGATGACCTCAACACACACGTTCTAACCCAGAGACCCCCATGGATTAAAATCCACTTTAGAATAGTCCAGGGTCCCCCTTGTGGGCCCGAATCCTTTGGACCGGACATCTGTCCAGAGCCAGCTGCCACTCTGCTCTCCACAGGTAGATCCAAGAGGGTGAGGCATTCCTAGCCTCAGACAGACCCTCCCTGGTCATGTGTATGCCAGGCTCCAGCAGGGGACTGGGGGAGGGGCACAGGCTCCAGAGGGCATTTGCCCTCTCGCCCACACCACTCTTCCTAGGACCTGGTGGCGTGCCTGGGGAGCGTCTGGAAGCAGTGTACAGTTGCACTGTTTAAGGTGTGATGGGGCCAGGCAGTTAAGAGACTTGCTCAAAACCTCCCTCTCTCCCCATCCCGAACATTTACTGAGGCCAGAAGTGCAGAATGTGTTTCGGGAACATCAGATAGTCCGCCGTGGGAGGTGAGGCTGCAGGCAGTGGGGGCCAGACTAGTGGTTCCACTGAGGGGTTGGGCTTTGTTAGAGAACTCTTAGCAGTTCTTGGAGCAGGAGGGTAACATAACTGGTTCTATGTTTTAGAGACCTGCTTCTAGCAGGAGTGTTTATTTGAAAAATTCCTGATGACTAATGCCTGCCATATAAGCAGTACTGCTGCTTGCTGGGATGAATGGCTGTCTTTTCATGCAGGGAGAGGAGCAATGATTATAAAAAGCCTGAACACTGAAACCCCCTAAAGCTGCTTATGAAAGGAGTTGAAAGAACTGGTGTAACCAGGGAACTGAATACATGGAATTGAGGGAAAGTAGCTTACTCGTGCTCTTGCGTCCACAGCTGTATCACCTCCCTCCCCAAAATGTACCTTTTTGTGCTGTTCAAATAGATAAAAATACCAGCACGGGACATCTTGGTGGTCTTCCTTGCTAGACAAGCAGTATGGTGTGTGGGTTTCTGGTGAGCACCCTGTCCGCCAGCCTCAGTGTGTGTGCTCACCCTCTCGTCACTAGAGGGTACGCTATATCCCTGGATGTGACTGGAGTCCTAATTTTTTCCTTAGCTTGGGGACAGTATTCACCCTTCCTTAACTCCTTGAGTCCTGTTCTTTATTTTTGACCCACGCTTGATTTATTGGTATTTTAACTAGGTATAGTGAAGTTCAAATCCAGCTTTCACCATTATAGCTCTGTTATTTGGGATAGTTACTCTCCTTGAATCTCAGTTTCCTCATCTATAAAAGGTGGATAATAACCTAATTCTCAGAGTTGTGAGGGTTAAAGGAGGTGGGTCAAAGTTTATGGATCTGTAGTAAGTGCTCAAAGCTGTTAGTTGAGAGTGCCTTCTTTGTAAAATCTTTCATAAACCGTGGTAGCCAGTTGCCCCTTGTGTGGCCATGGCAGACATTGCTTATCAACCAGGGACTTCTGTGAATTCTCAATGGCAACACTTCAAACAGCCATTACAAATTATCAGAGAAGGGAAATTGTTGAGGAATATGAATAAATTAAGGTTTCAGAAGCCTAATCTCCCCCGCCCTTCCTTCTGCAAAGGTTTACTTTTCAGACCCAATTGGAATGAACCAGAAAACTTTTGAATCTGCCCCTTTCTTCATTCTCTGTTCAAGGATATGAATTTTGTTTTCAAGAATCTCATTGTTGGGACTTCCTTGGTGGCGCAGGGGTTAAGAATCCACCTGCCAATGCAGGGAACACGGGTTCGAGCCCTGGTCCGGGAAGATCCCACATGCCACGGAGCAACTAAGCCCATGCACCACAACTACTGAGCCTGCGCTCTAGAGCCCGTGAGCCACGACGACTGAGCCCACGTGCCACAACTACTGAAGCCCACGCCCTGCAACTAGAGAAAGCCTGCGTAGCAACAAGGACCCAACGCAGCCAAAAACAAATAAATAAAATAATTGTTTTTTAAAAAAAAAGAGATAAGCTGATAATCCTACATCCATTTAAAAAAGAATCTCATTGTTCCTTTAATTATTCAAAATAGTTGCTTTCAGTAGCTTTTTCTTTTTTTTTCTTGGCAATAATGTTTAATTGCTTGAATGACTGGTGAAATTGGGTAACTTGACTTTTTGAAAGCATAATTATGCCATTGGGTCTAGATTTGCCCAATTTTATGGTATTGTAAAATCATGGTGTATCACACGATAAGATCATCCCACCTCCTGTAGTTATAAATATCAGGAACCTTTGGTAGGGGTACCCTGGTGATGGGAGGAGGTGGGATTTGGAGAAGACAGATGAAGATAGGACATCTTCATTCAGGAGGCCAGGCTCAGGTTTGGGTTAGGATGTGTCTGACGTCCACTGTGTGGTGGACCTGGTCGTCAATGAAGTATTCTACTGTCAGTGTGTATGCAGCCTGGTTCCCTTTGTAATGTCCACTCATTACAAAGAGACCAGCTGCTTTCTCTTCCAGGAGACCTTTCCTGAAGCTCCTGCAGCTCAGCAAGATCCTTGTGGGTTCCACTTTTGGAGTAAGGGCCAGAGTGGCCCTGTGCCATGGCTGTGTGGGTGCCCCTCTCTCAGCTGGGAGAGCAATTGGTGGCCAGGATCCTAGCAGGGCACTGGACCAGTTGGTGAGGGCTGGGTGGAGGACTGGCTTTGCAGGGGCAGTTTTCTCTAGGAGAAGCCCTTCCAGGGCAGCCACCCCTTCTCCCGTCTTACCTCCCCTGGGGCTTGGAGTAGGAAAGAGAGAAGCTTGGAATCTGTTATAATGGAAAGAGTCTGGAGTCTGGGGTCCAGTCCCAGCCATGCCACTAGCTCTTTGATTTGGTTTCTCCTCTGTAAAATGGAAGTGATGGCAGGTGATCTCAGAGATTGTGAGCCTAAAAGGAGAATGTAAGTTAGTAGCCTGTAGGATCCCTGACATAGCTCTCTGAGCCTTTGTCATTCCCCTGGGGCACTGTTGACATAGGGGAGGAGCTGTAGGATGTACCCTCTGGGAAGCTCTTAATCCTGTGGATGATGCAGGCTTGTAAACAAATCATTGTGATGCTGCGTGGTAAGTGCTTTAATAGCTTTATTCAGTGCTTTGAGGGCTCCAAGGAGAGAGCCTTCAGCTGTGGAAGTTATATGGGAGAAGTGAAAGAATGCTCTTGAGGGTGGGGAAATGGGGAGAACTTAAACGCCTCCTCAGCTCCCCCCTCCCCCTCTGCGAGAGCAAAGACACTACAAGCTGTGGGCTGTAGGGGGCGCTCTCCACATTTGGTCTGCCTAGGGTGCCTTTTGACACTACTCTTTCCAGAAACCCTGGGCTACCTCTAAGCCCTCCCATGGCCCCACAGACTTTGTTTTGTTTTTAACATCTTTATTGGAGTATTATTGCTTTACAGTGTTCTTTTTCCGCTGTACAACAAAGCTATACATATACATATATCCCCATATCCCCTCTCTCTTGCGTCTCCCTTGCACCCTCCCTATCCCACCCCTGTAGGTGGTCACAAATCACCGAGCTGATCTCCCTGTGCTTTGTGGCTACCTCCCACTAGCTATCTGTTTTACATTTGGTAGTGTATATATGTCCATGCCCCTCTCTCACTTTGTCCCAGCTTACCCTTCCCCCTCCCCGTGTCCTCAAGTCCATTCTCTATGTCTGGATCTTTATTCCTGCCCTGCCTCTAGGTTCTTCAGAACCATTTTTTTTTTGGATTCCATATATATGTGTTAGCATACGGTATTTGTTTTTCTCTTTCTGGTTTACTTCACTCTGTATGACAGACTCTAGGTCCATCCACCTCACTACAAATAACTCAATTTCAGTTTTGGGTTTTTTTTTAACATATATAAATTTATTTATTTATTTATGGCTGCATTGGGTCTTCGTTGCTGCACGTGGGCTTTCTCTACTTGGGGCGAGCAGGGGCTACTCTTCGTTGCAGTGTGCATGCTTCTCTTTGCGGTGGCTTCTCTTGTTGCGGAGCACAGGTTCTAGGCTCGCAGCTTCAGTAGTTGTGGCACGCGGGCTTCAGTAGTTGTGGCTCATGGGCTCTAGAGCGCAGGCTCAGTAGTTGTGTTGCACGGGCTTAGTTGCTCCACGGCATGTGGGATCTTCCCGGACTAGGGATTGAATCAGTGTCCCTTGCATTGGCAGGCAGATTCTTAACCACTGTGCCACCAGGGAAGTCCCCTCAGTCTCCCAGAGTCTCTACATGAGAAAATAGAGCAGGGATGGACAAGCAGTCCCACCTACCCACCTTAAACCTAATCTGATTGATTCTGTAAATGATCCCTTCCACTCTCTCTTCCACCTGTTTTTTTATTGTTGTTGTTGTTTTTAAATATTTATTTATTTAATTATTTATTTGGTTGCTCCAGGTCCTCGTTGTGGTATGCGGGATCTTCGTTGATGCGTGTGAGATCTTTCTTTAGTTGTGGCCTGCAGGATCTTTTTTTTAGTTGTGGCATGTGAGATCTAGTTCCCTGACCAGGGATCGAACCCAGACCCCCTGCATTGGGAGTGCGGAGTCTTAACCACTGGACCACCAGGGAAGTCCCTTCCACCTGTTTTTTGTATAAACCCACCGGAAAGTACTTAAATCCTAATTTGCCATTTTTCAAAGAAAATGACGTTATGCATCACTGCCTTAGGTCTGGCTCTGGCATAGTAGTGGCAGCAGGTGTTTTTCCACTATGCTTTGAATAACAAGATGAAGGTCCAGGTTTTCTTTTACTGGTGCCAGGAAGACTCACCTTTGGTTGCACTCCTGCTGTTAGCAGAGGAGCTGGTGGACAGTCTCACTCCCGCTGGCTGAGGAAGAAAGGCAGTAGGAGAACCCAGTGGCTTGCCCACTATGAAGGATGCCTCCTGGGAGGCCTGCGCAGTGATGTGGGACATGGTATAGGAACTTGTTTATTCAGTAGTTTTACCTTCTAACTCCAGGTCAGAGATGTTCAACACTGCTGTTCTCCAGGATCACCTGTCGAGTGAAAAATGCATATGCCCAGGCCTTCACCCAGATTTTGGACTCAGTAGCTCTGGGGTGGGGTTTAGAGAGCTGTATTTTTTTGTTTGTTAGTTTTCTTTCCTTTTTTTTAGAGCTATCTATATTTTTAAGAAGCTCCTTAGATGTTTCTGATACTGAGCCAGGGCTCAGCAACACTTACAAAGCACGGGGCAGTGAATCAGGAATGAGCCCCATCCGCCACTTCCCTCCCAGTCCAGGGTAGGGAGAGAAAGGAAGAACACAAAGGATAATAGACACAAAGGAGGGCTGTCCTGGAAGAATCAGAGAGGGTTTCCCAAAGAGGAGGCGTAGGAGTTGGTGTCCCCAGGCAGGGCACCTGCCACAGGACTGTTTGTGTGGCTGGAAGCCTTATGGTGGGGTGGGCAGAAGCCCACAGATCCCAGAGAGGACTTCCAGGATTGGACTAGAAGCGTCTTCTGTTTCCTCGCAAGCCATTAGAAGAGCCAACGAAGGAGCCCCAGAAGAGAATGGGACTTGTTTTATGGAGTTTCGTTCCTTTCCAGTTTTAACAGTTTCTGGATTGACATTTTTGTTGTTGCAGACTGTGATAAGTATATATTTGGTCTTTGTCCTGGCACACAGTTTCTAAAACCCTTGGAATTTCCTGAGTGATAAGGGTGATAGGAGCATCTTTTGTTCTAATGAGGCAGCTCTTGGTAGGCCCCTAGGGAGCTTCAGGACAGGGGCTGGTCACCAGAAAGACCTAGGCATGATTAGCCTGTTGGAACTTGCAGCTCCACCCCACTCCCTACCCTGGACCTCCAGGGAGAAAAGAGGGGCTAGAGATTGAGCTTATCATCAGTAGCCAGTGATTTGATCAATTATGGTAATGGAACCTCCATAGAAACCCCTATACAATTGAGTTTGGAGAAACTTTGGGTTGGTGAACACATCCATGTGCCAGGAGGGTGGTGTTGCCATACCCTTTCTCTGTACTTTGCCTTACACATATCTTCTCTTTGGCTGTTCTTGAATTGTATCCTTTGTAATAAACTGGTAATAATAAGTAAACTGTTTCCCTCAGTCCTGTAAGGTATTCTAGCAAATTATGTAACTTGAGGAGGGGGGGGTCGTGTGAACCCTCCATTTATAGCCCGTCGATCAGATGAACAGGAAGCCCAGGACTTGGAATTGACCTCTGACTTGAGGGCAGTCTTGTGGGACTGAGCCTTTAACCTGTGGAGTCTGTGCCAACTCTAGGTAGTTAGTGTCAGAATTGAGCTGTCAGACACCCAGTTGGTGTCTAGAGACTTAGAGAATTAGTTGGCGTGAGGAAAAAACCTACACATTTGGAGTCAGAGTATTGTGAATAGAAACAGTTCAGAGTGATTATTTTTCTGTCTACCAAGTCTTTATATCTTAGTCTGTTAGTCCTCTGGCTCCAAGCCAGACCCATGTGTTGGCTTTCTTGGTCCCAGCCCAGTGGGGATATCTGCCTGCCCTGGAGGCAGGAGGCTGCCAGAGGCCAGCTGGGCACCCTTCGTTAATCACTCAAGCTCTCTAAGCCTGTTTCTTCTGCTGTAAAATGGGCATAATAATGCCTGCTTCACAGGGTGCTGAGAGTGCTGATTGAGAGCAAGGATGTGGAAGCACTTTGGAAACTGAAGTTGCTCTTCAAGTGTGTGGGGTTTTGATATCTGGGAAATATTCTTATTTTTTGTGGTATTGTTTGGCGGTGTCTATCATACTGTCTAAAAACACCTGGTCTGGGAGCAAAAACAGTCTTACCTAGTGATAGAAACCAGCAGGCCCTCCCTCCTAACGTTGTTTACAGTGCAGAGTTAAAAGTCATAAAACTACGGAAGTCTCTATTCATTGTTTCCTCTGACAGGGAGCAGCTTTCTGGTTTCTCCAGGACTTTCTTTGTTTCCGGTATTACCATGGCTCTACTTCCACAGCCTGCTGTTGATATCCAGATCCTCTTAATGTTGCAGTTTTTATTTGCAGGCTCAATGCCAGACCAGGAGTTGGAGGTGTCCGATCTCGTGTTGGGATCCAACAGAGCCTTCTCGGCCAGCCAGCACGCACAGCCACCTTCCAGCAGAGATTTGATGCTCGGCAGAAGATTGGCCTCTCAGATGCCCGGCTCAAGCTGGGAGTCAAGGATGCCCGGGAAAAGCTTTTGCAGAAAGATGCCAGGTTCCGGATCAAAGGGAAAGTGCAAGATGCCAGAGAGATGCTGAATTCCCGCAAGCAGCAGAGCACTGTGCCCCAGAAGCCCCACCAGGTGGCTGATGCCCGGGAGAAGATCAGCTTGAAGCGGAATTCCCCCGCTGCCTTCATGAGCCCACCCATTGGGACAGTGACTCCTGCTCTGAAGCTCACTAAAACCATCCAGGTAGGTTGTGGCTCCTGTCACAGATTCCTGGAAACCAGTAACAGCTGTAGTTTCAGGCCAAGGACCAGGAGTGTTTAGGCAAAGTGACAATTCCCCCAGCTGTTTGTGTAGTAACCATATGAGGTAGGCAAGATATCATCTCACTTTTCTGTAAAAGAAAAGGGTGGGGGGTAGTCCAGAGAAATTAAGTGATTTTCTAAGTGAGATAGTAGTAGAGGGAAGTGAGAGGAAAGGACAAAACATTGACTGAGCTCGTGCTATGTAGCAGGTACTTAACATGTATTCCTCACTGCAACCATGGATTATTACCCCAGTTTTATAAAAGAAGAATCTAAGTCTCAGAGATGTGAGTAATTGTGCACAGTTACACAACCGGTCAGTGGGAGGGAGGACCAGGATAGAAGCCCAATCAGACCTGGCTCTTAGTGCAGGGTCTTGGCCACTTGCACAGCCGCTGCCCCAAAGGGAATGGAAACAATATCATTTAATCTTCTCAGCATCTTTGGTAAAAGGAACAGCAGCAGCAGTGAACATTTATTAAGCCAGGTTCATTGAGCCCTGCAAATGCATTGTCACATGATCTCTGGGATGATGAGTCTTCCTGTCGCTTTCCTGCTTTGGGCATAAGGCGGTCTTGTAGGGCCTTTTACCACAGACCAAAACTGAGTGCCCACCATATTTTAAGTTAAGTGATCCTCTACTCATATAGAGAACACATGCAGGCCCTGTGGGATGAATTGTGACCACTGGGTATTTCTAGGTTCCACAGCAGAAGGCCATGGCACCAACTCATGCCCATCCTGCTGGAATGAAGATCAACGTCGTCAATAACCACCAGGCCAAACAGGTGGACTGTGTGTGTGTGTATACACACGTGTGTGGTTTTGTTTGTTTGTTTAAATTTTTTAATATTTATTTATTTATTTTGCCTGTGCTGGGTCTTAGTTGCAGCATGCGGACTTCTTAGTTGCGATGTGCAGACTCTTAGTTGCGGCACGCATGCAGGATCTAGCTTTCCGACCAGGGATCAAACCCAGACCCCCTGCATTGGGAGTACGGAGTCTTACCCACTGGACCACCAGTGAAGTCCCCCACACTTGCGTGTTTTGATGTGGCCTTCCAAGTGGATTAACTGAGGCCTGGCCCAAGGTTCCAATTTGAAGAGTTGGAGGAGGGATTAATTACATTTGACACTTTTTGCAGTGTATGAGTTTTAAAAAGAAATTTCTTAAATGCATAGGGAGAGAGAGGCAAATTGAAATTTTTTTTATTTTTATTTTTTTTATAAAAGTAGTATGTGCTTATACAGAAATTTTGCAAAACAGAGAAAGGTTAAGGAAGGGGATAAAAAAAGTCCTCACGCTCTGGCTCTCTACAGCCAGCCCCTGTTGAAATTCTGCCCTGGTTCCTTCCTGTGTTGTGTGTGTGTGTGTGTGTGTGTGTGTGTGTGATTATTATTTATTTAATGCATAGTTGTAGTTGTGATTATGTTATTATCCAGTTTCATGTTGTTTGTTTTCACTTTATAACTCAAGCGTTTTTCTGTTTCACATTTACTGTAAACATTTTAATAACTGCTTGATCCATTGAGTTGACATTCGAGTTTATTTCAACCATTTTCCTGTAATTTCCACTGTTAGAAATCCTTCTATGAACATCTTGGAGGAAAAAAGCTTTTTCTAGAGTTTGGGTTTATTTCTATAGGCCAGATTGCCTGGCACAGACTTTGTAAGCCAAAGGATATAAACAGACATTTTAGGGGCCCTTGATAGGTAACTACAAGGTACCCACTTGTAGAAAGGTACTTCTGATGTAACTGGAATTGCAGCACTTTCATTGCGCCCTTGGGGGCAGGGAGGCAGCCTGCCAGGACTTGAGCCCCAGTCTCCCAGACCAGTTTCCCCAGGCACTCCCCCTGCACCCACTTCTCTCCCCACCTCACTTACTCCAGCCCTCATCTCCCTATTGTCCTTACTCCAAATGTCTGTTGAGAGCCTGCATACCACGTTAGCTTATATTTCTTTATTTTCAGAATTTATATGACCTGGATGAAGATGATGATGTTATAGCTCCCATTCCTAGTAAACAGATGAAATTTGCAGCCTCAGGCAGCTTTCTCCACCACGTGGTATGACATCTTACCTTCTTCCTACACTCTGGGTGTGTCTGATCAGGTTCATGGGAGAGGTGGTGGAGAGTAGGGCCTTTCAATTCAGAAATATTTCTTCATTTGGGTCATGAGATTATCAAAACCGGAACTAGTCCAACCCCTGGCTTTTATAAATGCTGAGACCAGCAGCACGTCCACTGACTTGTTCAAGATCCCACAGATAGTGAAGTGCAGAGCTGCAGCTCCCAATTGCTGTGTCTGAGTCACTGCAGGGGAAATATAAGTGATCCCACAGGACAGAATCACATTTTATTTCCTTTGTGGCAGGACATTCTGCCTGGTCCCCTTCCTTCCATGGTCAGCAGCTCTGGCTCCATTCTTGAGTCTGGATTCCCTTGGCAGTGTGTTAACAAGAATAAACTGAGCCTTGCCTGAAGGCTCCACCAGGTGCAGCCTGCATGCAGGGAAAGCTCGATGGACTAGGATGCTGATGCAGAGAAGGAAAGAAAGTAGTTCCTCGGAATATCAGGGACCTCTGAACATCACGCTCAGCTCAGTGCATGCGGCCAGATTACACATAGGGAGGCAAGTGGGTGCCCAAGCTAAGTGCCTTTGTTTGGTCTTCAGAGATCCAAAGACTCAGTTTTGGTCACTGCACTGAATATGTGGACTAATTTCCTGGTTACCGTTGAAGCTCTTAATGTGATGTGTGAAGCTGAATGATGCCAGTTTGTTACAAAGGGGCTGGGCCTTTCCTAACTCAGTTAGTGGCCAACCCTAATTGGAAAAAACCCTGTGTTTATATTAACTTATTTAAGACTTCCTTTCCTTCCCTCCCTGTGAGATGGGTACTATTATTACCCCTATTTTACGGATGAGGAATTAGGCACAGAGAGGTGAAATAAATCTGCTCAGCTTGTAAGTAGTGGATCAAGGATTTAAGCCTAAGCAGTCTGGCTCCCAGGCTATGTATTTAACCACTACACTCACTGGCGCTTGAGAAATGTGGGATCCAGCATGAATCTAGATTCACCTGGATTGGCAGAAGCTGGTGAATTGACCCTGTCCCATCATCTGCCTGTCTGGCTGCTGCATTCCTCCTTTTTCCTACGACAAGACCACCTGCCACTTCTGCCTCATGCATTTTTTTTTCCTCAGACACATTAAAACCAGGGAGTTCACTGGTTTATATTTCCAAGGGATCACATCCGCACTTAGGGGTAACAGGGGAGTGAGGGATGGAGCTGTTTCTGCTGCTTTGCACATGCTGACTCTGCCAGCATGTCCCTGACAGTCTGGGAGCTGAGGAGGCAGGGCTACACATTGTTCCTCTGTGCAGAACAGGGACCAAAAAGCTGGGAGTCCAGGCCTTCTTAAGAGTGAGTTCCTATTCCCAGCCAGCCCATCGTGATAGAAGCGTATCTAGGAGTGAACCTGACCCCGAGTTTTTGGCATCTTAACTCCAAATTGTAGGGTTTTTATAAAGTCTAAACGGTATGGGTGAGCCTGTGGCTCCTGTTCAGGACTGCGTGGAAGCTTCTTGGAAAGGGCTTCCCACACTGGAAAGTGGCTTCTGTGAACACACGTGCAGGCCGTTTTTCTCTCCTCCTGCCCCTTCCCTGGCAGCTGGCACCTTTCTGGCTTTAGATCGATAATGGAACTGGGAGGTGGGAGGCCTTGAGATACTGGGGGTTGTCAGCCCCTTGGGGTGTCTGGGTCCCTAGCTTTTCAGATTCCTCTCTTCCTCTTTGTTTAGGCTGGGGTGAGCAGTTCCAAGCTTTCCATGTCCAAGGCCCTTCCTCTCACCAAAGTGGTTCAGAATGATGCATACACAGCTCCTGCTCTCCCCTCCTCTGTTCGAACAAAAGCCTTGACCAACATGTCCCGGACGTTAGTGAACAAGGAGGATCCCCCCAAAGAGCTGCCGCCTGCTGAGGTGAGGTGAAGGTGAAGGAGAGGAAGTGACCACACTAGTTGAGAGTTAGCCTGTGCTGGGTGGGCAGTGTGCTGTGTGCATCCGGTTGGGTCCTCATAGTGCCTTTGAGGTGGGCGTTGCCACCCCCGTTTTACAAATGAGCAAACCAAGATCCAGTGGCCCCTGCCCTCAGAGAGCTCACAGGCAAATAGGGAAAACAGAGCTGCAGACAGAGCACTGTGCCTGGTGATACAACAGAGCGCTGCCAGGAGCACTGAGGAAAGAGCATCTAATTCAACTGAACAGATACAGGAAGGCTTTAAAGAGAAAGCGCCATCTGAGCCGGGCGGGTCGTGAAACGTGAATGGCCTTCCAGGCAGAGGCTCGGCCCGAAAGGGCCCGGCGTATTTGGGAGATGATGAGAGGTTCCATTCCCTGGCATAGGGTGAGGGGGGGCATGATTAGAGGGGCCCAATTGTGACAGGCTCTCCATGGGGGTTTCCTCTGGGCCTTCCTGGTCGTTCGCCTGAAGTGAGCTCTGCTGTTCACTGACTTCTGGTAACGTTCTTTTGTCTGTGGCAGCCTGTCCTCAGCCCTTTGGAAGGCACCAAGATGACCGTGAATAATCTGCACCCTCGAGTCACCGAGGAGGACATTGTTGTGAGTACTGTGGCCTGCCAGAAGTTCAAATCTCAAGCCACTTCTGTTTCAAGGGTCCCCAAGAGCACCCCCCGGTTAGCTGATTGTCTAAGAGGACTCACAGGACTTAGCATAGAGTTGTATCAGGGCTAAGATTCATTACAGGAACAAAGCAAAATTAACAGAGGGAAAATATTCGTGGGGCAAAGGCTGGAGAAAAGCACACTCAAACTTCTGGAGTCCTCTCCCATTGGAGCCACACAGGATACACTTTATTCCCCCAGCAGTTGGTTGTAATGACATGTGTGAAACCAGGGAAGCTCATTAGAGACTCAGTGCCCAGGGTTTTTATCAGGGACGAGTCATGTAGGCACCCTCTGCCTAACACCAAAATTCCAGACTCAGAAGGAAAGCAAGTGTTTAGCATAAACTGTATTGTCGGCACAAACAATTTAGGCTCAGTGCCCCACTCTTATCAGTTAGGGTTATGGGAGCCCTCCCAGAATCTTAAGTTCCCAGATGCCAGCCAAGGGCCAGCCTTGGAAGCAGACCTTCCAAAGGAGAGCAGTCAGGCCAGGTATGTGAACCCTTTTCCTCACAGCTTCTAAACCAGAGCCAGGGGAATTCCCTGGTGGTCCGGTGGTTAGGACTCGGCACTTTCACTGCCGGGGCCTGGGTTCAATCCCTGGTCGGGGAACTAAGATCCTGTAAGCCATGCAGTGTGGCCCCCCCCCCCAAAAAAAAACCTAAACAAAAACAGAGCCAGGTGCCCAACCTAAATCTCAGGGCCATGGAATTGTGCTAGAATGGGATCATTTAGTCCCACTGTGCAAAATCCAGTGGTTCATATTTTCCTCAGTCTTTGGAATTTCTTCCTCCTTTAGGGGTTTTCATGATAGCTCCAAAGTAAAAGGGATGAAATGGACTGGTGTTACCTAGTGGTTGGCCCCTCTGGATTGCGCTTCTGGTCCATCCTGTCCCACCCTTGGCAGTCATGGGCAAAACCCAATTCAGGTACCTAGTGAAGGGTGGCCCAGACTTAGCCAGGACTTTTCTTTTCTTTTTTTTTTTTTTCATCTATATTGGAGTATAATTGCTTTACAATGGTGTGTTAGTTTCTGCTTTATAACAAAGTGAATCAGTTATACATATACATATGTTCCCATATCTCTTCCCTCTTGTGTCTCCCTCTCTCGCACCCTCCCTATCCCACCCCTCCAGGCCGTCACAAAGCACCAAGCTGATCTCCCTGTGCTATGCGGCTGCTTCCCACTAGCTATCTATTTTACGTTTGGTAGTGTATATATGTCCATGCCTCTCTCTCTCGCTTTGTCACAGCTTACCCTTCCCCCCTCCGCATATCCTCAAGTCCATTCTCTAGTAGGTCTGTGTCTTTATTCCTGTCTTACCCCTAGGTTATTCATGACATTTTTTTTTCCTTAAATTCCATATATATGTGTTAGCATACGGTATTTCTCTTTCAGCCAGGACTTTTCAACCTCATTTTCATTCAGGCACCAATAAGACTGTTAAAGAACCCAGGTGCCCTTTTTACTCAACTGTTAGATCACAGAATGAATGCAGCTGGACTCCAGCCTCTCCCTGCAGCTGAGTCCCAGGTTCTGTAACAGCCCACACTGGCCGCCACGTTTGTTAATGGTTTTAATTGTGAAATGTGAGTGCTGGGTGATCACTTTGTGAACAGTGCACATGAGAATAGAAATTGTTGCCTACTTTGTATAAGACTTGACAAATTAGAAAGAAAGCAATTTTTTCCTGATTATAAAAGTAATAATAGCTTTTATTTATTGAGTTAATTATAGCTATTATTATTTATATACTTACTGTGTGGCAGGCATTTTGTATGCAGGATCTTTGAAATTACAGAGGAATGAAAAACGAATTACCTGTAATGATTACTACTCATAGTAAACTGCCAATAATCATAGTGAACTGCCAATAATAGTCATCCTCACCTCTTTTCTACCCAAATAGGTAATGTTAAAAGAAAAACTAATAAAGTTAGAATCACACTTAGTATTCAGTTCCGTATCTTGGTTTTGATATGTAGCATTTTCCCTTTTATCATTAGAAACAAATCATTTCAACGACCTTTTCGTAAATCTTCTTTTTGTCCCTATAACCAACTTGTGAAGGCAGTTGCAGGTGAAGAAATGGCTTGGGTGCTAGTTGGCCTTTGCAGTCTGTATCCATATTGGGTTCCCTCTCTGGCCTCAGTCTGTGAAATGAGGAGGGATTGGAGTTGGAATAAATGATGATGATGACACAAGTGTACAAAGCACTGCCTTGAAAATGATTTCAGTTGAAACCCCTCAATCTAGCCAAACCAGGATGATTGGTCACCCTGTATAGAACTCCAGAATTTGTGTTTCTAACTGATTCCCAGATGATATATTAGCCACTGTCTTTGATGAGCCTATATGTCTGTCCATTCTCATTACAGACACTCTTGACAGAAATTCCATATTCCATAACTATTACCCTTGTTGAGGAAGTGGGCACTGAGGCAGGAGGACTTTGGGGGTGACTTGGAGTCACAGGGACTCCAAGGCTTGTAAGCCCAGACTCAGTTCTCACTGCCAGAACAGCTCTTCCCCTCATCTGGTCCCAGGTTGAGGCCTGTGGATGTCCCAGGACCACCTAAAATGGAGCCTCCCTGAAATCTTGGCTGCTGGGCATGTTCAGTCAGAGTGCGGCCACCAGTCAACCCAGAGCCCTGTCTGGAGTGTGTGAATGGCAGGCTGGAAGGATGACTGCCCAAAATTCTCCCTCAACCCTAACTAACCCCTCTTGTTCTTCACAGGAGCTTTTTTGTGTTTGTGGAGCCCTGAAGCGAGCTCGGCTGGTCCATCCTGGGGTAGCAGAGGTGGTCTTCGTGAAGAAGGACGATGCCATCACTGCATATAAGAAGTATAACAACCGGTGTCTGGATGGTAAGTCAGGGAGAAAGCAGCCACCTGACCTTGCTGCTCCTCACTGCTCACAGCAGGCCTTCCTCTGAGATGGGTGGTTTGACCTCCTGGTGCATTAAACCCTCCGGGCCCACCTGTGTACTAAGAGCAAGCAGAGATGTTATGTTTTTAATTGAAGTATAGTTGAATTACAATGTTAGTTTCAGATGTACAGCACAGTGATTCAGAGATAGATACACACACACACACACACACACACATTCTTTTTCAGATTCTTTTCCCATATAGGTCATTACAAAATATTGAGTATAGTGCTATACAGTAGATCCTTGTTGGTTATCTCAGCCTCTGCTTTTTCATTGGATTATTTAATCTGTTTACACTTTATGTGGCTTTCTTTTGAATTATATGAAAATCTAGTGCAGCATTTTAGTTCTTTTAATGATTTTTTTCCACTATATTTTTTGAGTCACTTTCTTAATGGTTGCTCAAGGGTTTACAGTATACATTGTAGGTTATCAGAATCTATTTCAGGTTAGTATTAACGCAGTTGCAGTGAGATTTAGAAATATTACTCCTATAGGGCTCTATTCCCTCTTCCCCTTTTTTTGTGCTGTTACTGTTACACTTATCACATGCTATATAAAGTGGGAATCCAGTCCTTGTAAGGTTAATCCTTCATGGACAAAGTAGACATCTGAACATAGACTTTGAATCTTTTTTTCACTTAATTTTATACCGTAAGCATTTTCCCTTACTACTTGTTTCACAAACAAGTTTGGATTGCTTCATGCTGAGTCCACTTTTTCCCTTACTTTGACTCTGATCTCCTGCATGAAGCCAGTTCTATTGCCACTTGGCTTCTTGGTGCCATCATTGGCAAGGTTTCATGGACCTCATAACCCTGGGGTTTTCTTAGTCTCTGGCTTTGCCAAAACCTGACAGCCCCATCCCTAGCTGTGCAGCCAGAGCTGCCAGTGGTGTATGCTTTGACTCCTGGTAATGAAAATGGCAGTCCATGTCCTTTTGTGTGAGGAGCTGAAGTCCCATGGCAGAGCCTTTTCTTTTTTGGTTTTTCAGGGCAACCAATGAAATGCAACCTCCACATGAATGGGAATGTTATCACCTCAGACCAGCCCATCCTGCTGTAAGTTCCAAAGGTGGGGTGCTGGGGACCAAGTGGAGCTTTTCTGCTTGCCTACTCTGCATGATCATCTCTCTGTTCGGAGGGGTAAACTGCCTGTATCACAGCTCCATTCCATTTCCTCTGCTCTGATAGCAGGCAGCCAATCAGGAAGCTTAAATTTGTACAAAGTAGCTTGTTACATCATTTCTGCAGGGGATTGACCCCACAGGGGCTAACATTAAGACCGCGTTCCCAGCCTTATAATTTAGAAACACCTGAGAAGAAAGTGGCGAGCAGGCCAGTTGTGTCCCTCTTTGCACAACTGTGTGTGCGTTGTCCGGGTGAGCGGAAAACCCTGCCTCCTCATGATTGACTCTGGGGGGCAGTGCTGGGTGCTACCCCTTGTTTTGTTACATACCCAGGCATACATTGCCTGGTCTAGGACTGAGGACTTTTTGAAGCCTGAGATGCAGAAAATGTCTAGACTGACATTCAGAAGGAAGTCCTTTTGTAGACAAGGATACACAGACCCAGGGAGAATGTTAACCTTGCCAAGGTGGGAGGGGTAGTGTGGGGCAGGCCTGAAATAGACTTTGAAATACCGAAAGACGGCACTTTGAACCCTGGATATTGCGTCGTGTGACTTACATAAGTTTCTTAAACGGTGTTCCAGGATTAAGTTGTATTCTGAAAAATGTGCGTTTTATGACCTAGTGAGTTTGGGAACCACTGGGCTAAACCCAGTTAAATCTATAAGACTTCTCAGAATGTGTAATATGCCGATGTGTGTTTGACCATCCCTGAGGGACATGCAGTGTTTCCTAAACTTAAAACCCCAGATCATAGCAGACTGCATCTCAATTGTCTCATCAGCAAATTTAAAAAATGATAGGTTTGCTATAAGAAATGGAGTAAAAGGGTACAGAAAGCATTATGTTTGGTGCTCAGCTTTTGAGAGATCCTCAGCTAACAGTGGGACCGCTCTCTACGTACGGGAAACCCACAAGGACTTTGACTTTTCTCTGCTCTCTACAGACGGCTGAGCGACAGCCCCTCAGTGAAAAAGGAGAGTGAGCTGCCTCGCAGGGTGAATTCTGCCGCCTCATCCAACCCTCCTGCCGAAGTGGACCCTGACACCATCCTGAAGGCACTTTTCAAGTCCTCAGGGGCCTCTGTGACCACACAGCCCACAGAATTCAAAATCAAACTTTGAGCTGGGGAGCGAGACAGCCAGAAGCGGGGGCAGAGGAGGGTGGCTCTGTTTCCCAAAACAAAGCTTGTGACCTATGGGCCATTGGACTGGAGGCCCCTGAGCGTGGGAAGGGTCGCCGGGGGTAGAGAGCTTCCTCACTGGATGGTACCCGCCTTTCTGTGTTGTGTTCTACCCCGTGCTCTTCTGTATGTTAACATTTCCTGTAGTATGTCTCTTCTCTCTCCACCTCATCACCAAGGTAAGCTTGTGTTGCTCAGAGTGTCTCCCCCTAAACTCAGCCCTAAATTGTTTTTTTCTATCTGGAAATGGTGCCCTGAATTCTCTGGGTGGCCTTCTTGAGGCCCAATGGAATGCAGGCCAGGGGCTGTTTGAAGGACACTGCTCTTTCTTCAGGGGTGAGGGTTTGACTCCCCTTTCTCTTTTTTAAACTTTTCGAAGTGGGGAATGGAAGCCCCTGCCATCCTAATAGGAACCAGGTCAGCTCAAGATCTCTGCCGCTCACTCTCCTGGTCAGTGGAGGTGGCCTAGGTGGGGATCAGGTCACAGGCCCCTTGTCCTCTCACCGCAGTTGGCTCCAGACCAGTGTGTCTGGAGAGGACCCTGTGGCAAGGGCAGGGTGAGACTTGCTTCGCTAGGAAGAGTGCACCGCTGGCTCTTGGTTTGGGGGACCTGTACTGTCTCTGTCAACCTAGAGTAAATTCTTGAGTTCACACTCCCCTCTTCCCTTGAATTGTGCCGAGTGCCCCACCCCAGCTCTCTTGGCCTTCTGGGTGTCACTGCTGGGAGGGGCTTTCATCATTAGCCTGCCATTTCTCACGCAGTACAGCATTGTCACACCCTGGTTTTGGTGCAAATGCCAGCTCTCTGCTAGTTGGGTGTTTCAAAGGGTCTGCCTCCTGTTCTGTGACTCTGGGTCTGGGGGGTTATTTGAATAGGAGTTGTTGACTTACTGCTAGATTTTTTTTTCTGGCCTTAGGTACAGGAACAGGACAATAGTTAGGGATGCTGAGAGGCGGCATATATCCAGCAGCCACCAGGGGGCACTGCTCCACTGTTGTGAGGGACCCACCCTGATGGGAGGATATTTTCCTGCCTTGGCAGTCGGGGTAGGGGAGCGATGGGTGGTGGGGAGGGAGGTGAAAGAGCAAAGCAGCCTTTCCAGGCAAGCTGGTGAGTTGTTCCCTCAGTATGGTTCCAGGCATTTGGGGCAAAACTGTAGAACCTGGGGTAGCCCCAGAATATACCAGCACAGCATCGCTCCAGTGACATTCATTCTCAGTTTCCTGCCGGTTTGTTGGGACTGTAAAGGGAAGCCAGCCTAGCAGAGCTGGCATGTTTTGGGGGGCGGGATTCTGGGAGGGCTACAGATCAGTAGCAGGTGGTATGGAAGGCACAAGCCTAGAAAGTATAAACGGGACCTGAGACACTAAGGATCTCTCATGACCTACTTGGGGCCAGTCCAGTGAAGAAAAACCTGGAAACTCATGTTTCCACAGAGTTAAATCTGTCAAGCAGGGGGGACCCAGGGTTTGAACCGAGCTCAGTCCTGCAGGTCTGAGGTTGCCCAGGCCTGGGAAGCCCGAGGAATCTGCCTGTTGCTGCTCCACTTTCTAGTACTTTAAAGAAGGCTGCTTTCGTTCCCTTCTCCCTCTTTGAATGGGTGCAAACTTAGTTCTCTTCAGCAGCTGGGAGACACGCCTCCTACACTTTCCCCTCCTTGGCCCCAGAGAATGTCCATAAGACACTAGGACCTGGTTTCGCAGGTACTGGAGACAGATCACTGCGTGGACTCTGCTTTCGGGAGGGACGGTACGTATCCCGACTGCATGGCTTTATCCTCCTGTCTCCCTTCCAGTACCATGCCAGGCTGCTCTGCTTATCACAGGGTTTCAGTGAGCCCACTTGCAGCTGCCTGGCCATCTGGGCCCTGTCCTCTGGCTGGCCATATGGTACATTGCAGGGCAGAGCCTGTTTGCCCCCCTGTTCTACAGGATGGCATCGTGGGAAACAGAAGGTGGTAGGCCAATCCTTGTGTCCTTCACCTCCCACCCCCCTGCATTCCCCATCTGTGTCTCTTTTGTTCAAAAGGAGAGGAAGAGGCATTAAGGGATGGAGGAGACTGTGTTATCCATTTCTGAATAAACATTTGTTATTCCTACTTTAGAGCTGTCATTTCTGAAAAGATTATGCTAAGAGGCCTCATGGAATTTGGCACAAGGAAACGAGGATTTACCTCTGCTTTACGGCTCACCAGCTATGACCTTGGGACAGTTGTTCCCAGGACTCACTGAACTGCAGTCTCCGCAGCTGAGAGAATGTGAGCATCAGTGTATTGGAAGCACCTGGCAGAGGAACTCGGTACCTTCTGGGCCTAAAGTGCCTCACTGTGTATTAAGCATGGTCAGCTCCAACATAGTAAGGTCTGTTCATAGGGAACAGGGGAGCCTTTGCCTTGAAGTTACACTTACGGGTGAAATTTACTTCTTAGATCAACTATGCATTAGAAAAAAAGAAATTATACACACAAAATTTATCATCTTAACTATGTTTAAGTATACAGTTCAGTGGTATTAAATACATTCACATTGCTGTACAGCCATCACCACCATCCACCTCCAGAGCTTTTTCATCTTGTAGGAGCTGAAATTCTCCCTTAAACACCAGCTCCTCATTCCTCTCCTGAGATCCTCCCCTGCCCCTGGCAACTACTATTCTATTTTCTGTCTTTATGATTTTGACTACTCATGTAAGTGGAGTCAGACAGTAGTTGTCGTCTTGTGACTGGCTAATTTCACTTAGCATAATGTCCTTAAGGTTCATCCATGTTGTAGCATGTGTCAATTTCCTTTTTAAGGTTGAGTAATATTCCACTGTATGTATATACCACATTTTGCTTATCCATTCATCTGTTGGGCACTTGGGTTGCTTCCATGTTTTAGCTGTTGTGAATAATACTATGAACATGGGTGTACAAATATCTCTTCAAAACCTTCAAGACCCTGCTTTCAATTCTTTGGCTATATACCCAGAAGTGGAATTGCTGGATCATGTGGCAGTTCTATTTTTAATATTTTGAAGAATCACCATTCTGATTTACACAGTGGCTGCACCATTTTACATTCTTATATGGGAAGATGGGATGGAAGTACTTATCCGTATCCTTTCCACTAAATACAGCCCTGGATATTTTATATAAAACAAACATAAGACTGGAAGGTGGAGAGAAGAAAGACTGGCTGGGGACCTTGGGACCCAGTGAACGACTGGCATTGAGTTCCCTGGGTTTTCTTTTTGCTTCATACAAGCCAAGCTGGGTGCTAGAGAAGCAGACCAACAACCAAAAAACCCAGGTGAGGACCGGAAAGGGGTTAGCTTAACAAGACGGAAAGAAAACTCCAGTGAAACACCACAGGAAGAACTGCAGCCCCACCTTCACCAGTAAATGCCAAGTTGGGTCCTAGACTTCCAATCCTTGCTAGGCTGTACTGGGGGCACCCCCAAATCTCTGCAGGGCTGGAGTCAAGAGAAGGCCGGATAGGGAGCTGGGACTTTAAGTTGATGTCCGTGGAGGCCACGGGAGGAGAAATGGGGCACCCCAGCCCCTCCCAACCAGGGTTTTAGTAGAGGTGTGGTGGGATGATGGAGCTCACTGCCACCCACACCTGGCAGTAATGAAGCAGTGCCTTTTCATGCCCGTCAGAGGAGGTGTGCTGTAGGAAGATTTAAATAAGATCCAGAGTCTTCTTAACATAATACCCAAAATGTCCATGTTTCAGTCAAAAGTCACTCATACCAAAGATCAGGAAAATCACACCCTGAAGGAGAAAAGACAATGGACATCGACACCACGATGACAGAGATGTTAGAATTATTGACAGGGATTTAAAAGTGGCCATCATAAATGTGTTGATGAGCAATTAACACTGCAACAAGTCTCAGCAAGGAAATAGAAAATGTAAAGAACCATTTAAAGTCAAAAAATACAGGGCTTCCCTGGTGGCGCAGTGGTTAAGAATCCGCCTGCCAATGCAGGGGACACGGGTACGAGCCCTGGTCTGGGAAGATCCCACATGCTGCAGAGCAACTAAGCCCGTGCACCACAACTACTGAGCCTGCGCTCTAGAGCCTGCGAGCCACAACTACTGAGCCCACGTGCCACAACTACTGAAGGCTGCGCACCTAGAGTCTCTGCTCCACAACAAGAGAAGCCACCATAATGAGAAGCCTGCACACCGCAACGAAGAGTAGTCCCTGCTCGCGGCAACTAGAGAAAGCCTGTGTGCAGCAACAAAGACCCAACACAGCCAAAAATAAATAAAATTTTTAAATGTATTTAAAAAAAAAAAACAGGGAATGCCCTGGAGGTCCAGTGGTTAGGACTTAGCTCTCTCACTGCTGGGGCTGTGGGTTTTATCACTGGTCAGGGAACTAGGATCCCACAAGCTGTGCGGTGCAGCCAAATAAAGTTGAAAAATACAATTACCGCCCCCCCCAAATGGAGAAGAATCAGTGAACTTGAAGTTAAAACAATAGAAACTATCCAACTTGAACAGCAGAGAAAATAGACTTAAAAAATAATAATGAAGGACTATGGGGATCTATGGTACTAAAACAAAAAGTCTAAAGTCTGTGTCATCAGAGTCCCAGAAGGAGAAAAGTAAGGGTGGGACTGAAAAGCAGTTGAAGAAATAATGGCTGTCAGGAGTTCCCTGGTGGCCTAGTGGTTAGGATTCTGGGCTTTCACTGCTGTGGTCTGGGTTCAATTCCTGGTTGGGGAGCTAAGATCTCACAAGCCATGTGGCATGGCAAAAAAAAAAAAAAAAGAAAGAAAGAATGGCTGCAAGCTTCCCAGAAATGGCAAAAGATGAAAACCTGCATGGGACTTCCCTGGCAGTGGTTAGGACTCCACGCTTCCAAGGCAGGGGGCGTGGGTTCAATCTCTGGTCAGGGAATAAGATGCCACATGTCGCGCAGCATGGCCAAAAGATTAAAAAAAGAAAAAATACCCCTGCAAATTCAGAGAAGCCTAAACAAGGTAAACCTAACGAAATGCACACCAAGACACTTCACAGCTAAACTGAAAACTAAAGAGAATCTCAAAAGCAGCAAAAGAGAAATGATATCTTACCTATAAAGGGACAGGAGATTCCTCATCAGAAAACATGAGGCCAGAAGGAAGTGGCACACTTCAAGTAGTGAAAGAAAAGTATCGTCAACTGAGAATTCTATATCAAGTGAAAAATATCCTTCAGAACGTAGAGGGGACTTAGACATTCTTAGATGTAGGAAAACTAGGAGAATTTGTTGCCAGCAGTCCTACCCTAAAAGAATGGCTAGGGCTTCCCTGGTGGCGCAGTGGTTGAGAACCTGCCTGCCAATGTAGGGGACACGGGTTCGAGCCCTGGTCCGGGAGGGTCCCACATGCCGCGGAGCAGCTAAGCTCGTGCGACACAACTGCTGAGCCTGTGCTCTAGAGCCCACGTCTCAACTACTGAAGCCCATGAGCCACAACTACTGAGCCCACGAGCCACAACTGCTGAAGCCTGCATGCCTAGAGCCCATGCTCCGCAACGGGAGAAGCCACCACAATGAGAAGCCCGTGTGCTGCAACAAAGAGTAGCCCCCACTCGTGACAACTAGAGAAAGCACGTGCGCAGCAATGAAGACCCAACACGGCCAAAAAGAGCTCTGAACATAAAGGAGAAAATAAGAAAACTTGGAGCATCAAAAAGGAAGGAAGAAGGAACAGAAGAAATAGTGAAACTTGGGTAAATATTTTCCTTCTTTTATGTTTTCTAAATTATGGTTGATGGTTGAAGCAAAAATTATAAAATTGATGTTCTCAATGTATGTAAAGGAAATATTTAAAACAATTACTTTATAAATGGGAAAGTACTAAGGGATATCAAGAGAAGGAAGGTTTCTACACTTAGAAATGTCAACAACATTGATAAAATGTCAACAGTATACTGTGGTAACTTATGTGTATTTAATGTAATTCTTAGAACAACTTCTAAAAAAAGATAATACACCCCAAAACACTATAGATAAATCAAAATGGAATTCAAAAAAAAAATTCAAGTAACCCACAGGAAGGCAGAAAAAAGAAAAGAACAGAAAACAAAAAAGATGGGAGACTCAAGCCCTAACATCACTAATTCTATTAAGTGCAAGTGGTCTAAATATATCTATTGAAAGACAGAGATTGGCAAAGTGGATGAAAAAGTGTGACTTAACTACATGCTATCTACAAGAAACTCACTTCAAATATAAATATAAGGTTGAAAGTAAAAGGATAGAAAAATATATCATGCAAACAATCAAAAAAGTAGGTAATCGATACACTTGCAATGAAAAATCTAAAAATCACAAGAAAATAAACAATTCCACTTAGCATAGAATCAAAAAGAATAAACTACTTATACATAAATGTAACAAGTGTTAGAATACTTATACATAAATATAACAAGGGTTAAACGCATAGTCTGAAAACTATAAAACATATTTTTAAAGAATTTAAAGGGACCCTGAGTAGCCAAAAGAGTCTTGAAAAAGAATTGAAGGACTCACACTTCCTGATTTCAAAATTTAAGTACAAAGCTATCAAGACAGTGTGGTAATGGGACTTCCCTGGTGGTCCAGTGGTTAAGACTCCACACTACCAATGCAGGGGATGTAGGTTTGATCCCTAGTCGGGGAACTAAGATCCCACGTGCCGTGTGGCGTGGCCCAAAAAAAAACCCCAACTATTAAAGTATAGAAAGTCTTGAAAACGGAAGAAAATTCTTTTTTAAAAAAAATTTATTTTATTTATTTATTTTTGGCTGTGTTGGGTCTTCGTTGCGGTGCATGGGCTTCTCACTGAGGTGGCTTCTCTTGTTGCAGAGCACAGGCTTTAGGCACGCGGGCTCAGTAGTTGTGGTTCACGGGCTCTAGAGTGCAGGCTCAGTAGTTGTGACGCACGGGCTTAGCTGCTCCGTGGCATGTGGGATCTTCCCGGACCAGGGCTCGAACCCATGTCCCCTGCATTGGCAGGCGGATTCTTAACCACTGAGCCACCAGGGAAGCCCAAGAGAAAATTAAAAAAAAAAATAGTATGGTACTAGTATAAGGATAGACATATAGATCAATGGAATGCAGTGGAGAGTCCAAAAGTAAGCCTCACATATCCGATAAATTAATTTTTTTTTTTGGCTGCGTCCGGTGGCTTGCAGGATTTTAGTTCCCCGACCAGGGGTCGAACCCGTGCCCCATGTAGTGGAAGCGTGGAGTCCTAACCACTGGACCACCAGGGAATTCCCCTGGTCAATCAATTTTTGATAAGGGTGCCAAGACAATTCAGTGAGGAAAAAGAATAGTCTTTTCAACAATGGTGCAGACAACTGGATATCCACAAAAAATAAATTTCATCAAAATTTTAAAATCTGTGCTTTAAAGGACACCTTTGACAAAGTGAAAAGACAACTCAGGAGATAGGAGAAGATGTTTGCAAATCATATATCTGATGAGGGAATTGTATTCAGAAAAGATGAATAACGGAAGCTCAGCAATAAAAGGACTGGGATTTCCCTGGTGGTCCAGTGGTTAAGACTCTGTGCTCCCAATGCAGGGGGCCCAGGTTTGATCCCTGGTCAGGGAACTATATCCCGCGTGCTGCAGCCAAGACCCAGCACAGCCAAATAAATAAATATATAGTTTAAAAAATAAAAATAAAAGGACAAATAACCTCCCAAAATGAGCAAAGGATTTGAATAGACATTTCTGAAAAGAAAAAAAAAAAAAAGATACACAAATGGCCAACAAGCACATGAAAAGATGCTCAAACCCATTAGTCATTAGGGAAATTAAATCAAACTCCAGTAAGATACCACTTCAGTACAGTACCTTCCAGTAAGATACTTCTAATGAAAGATAGATAATAACAAGTCATGGTAAGGATGTGGAGAACTTGGAAACCTCATACATTGCTGGTGGGATTTTAAAATGGGACAGTCACTTTGGAAAACAGTCTGGCTGTTCCTCAAAAAGTTAAACATAGAGTTACCATATAACCAAGAAATTCCACTCCTAGATATATACCCAACAGAAATTAAAACATGTCTGCACAAAACTTGTACATGAATATTCATAGCAACATTATTCATAACAGCCAAAAGTAGGAACACCCATATGTCCATTGACAGATGAATGGATAAAGAAAATGTGGTATATACATACAATGAAATATTATTCAGCCTTAAAAAGACAGGAACTTCTGATACATGCTACAACATTAATTAACCTTGAAAACATGGCAAGTGAAATAAGATGCATGAAATAAGATGAAATAAGGTACTTATATGAAGTACCTAATGTAGTCAAACTCATAGAAACAGAAAGTAGAATAGTGGTTAACAGGGGCTGGGAAAAGGGGAAAGCGGGTACAGACGTTAAATTTGGGAGAGTGAGGAAGTTCTGGAGGTGGACAATGGGGACAGTTGCACGACAATGTGAATGTACCAAATGCCACTACATTGTGCACTTAAAAGTGATTAAAATGGTAAAGTTTTATGTTTATTTTACCACAATTTTAAATAAAGGAATGAAGTACTGATACATGCTGCAACATGGATGAACCTTGAAAAAATTATGCTAAGCAAAGGAAGCCAGTCACAAAAGACCACATATTGTACGTTTCCATATATATGAAATGTCCAGAATAAACAAGTCCACAGCGACTGGTGGTTACCAGGGGCTGAAGGCAGAAGGAGAAGACTGGGTGGCTGGTAATGGATATGGGGTTTCTTTTTAGGATTCTCAACATGTTCTAGAATTAGATAGCAGTGATGGTGGCACAACCTCGTGAATATACTAAAACCCACCGAATTACATACTTTGAAACAGCGAGTTTTATGGTATGTGAATTATATCTCAATAAAGCTGTTATGAAAAACGTAGTGACTTAAAACAGCAAGAATAATTTATGTTCTCAGTATTCTGCTACTTGGGCAGGGCTTAGCAGGGATGACTCGTCTCTCCGCCACATGGTGTTAGTGGGGTTCACTCCTACAGCTTCATTCCATCAGTACAGCTGGGGCTAGAACAACTGATACAACTTAATTCACACGACTCAGCTGGCGGCCTCCCTCTCTCCATGTGGTCTCTCTCTCTCAGAAGTCTAGGTCAAGTTTCTTTATATGGCTAGATTCCAGGAGGTTGGAGGCTATAAACTTAAATCCTGGGCTTGAAAACCCCAGTATATGACTTCTGTCACAATCTGTTCGTCAAAGCAAGTCACAAGACTGGCCAGATTCAAGTGGGGACATAGCCTCCAGCTCTTGATGAAAGGAGTGGCAGGTATTTGCAGGGGTGGGAGGAATTGTTGGCAGCCATCTTTAGAAAAAATCTCCCAGAGATCATATGAAGCTGAAAAAATAGGACCTTTGCTTCCAGCAATAAGCAGAACTAAGTTACATGGAAAACCTTCTCCTTACAAAACACCTAGAAACTCTTCATATAACAACCTTCCTTTCAGTGCTGTACACCTGTGAAAATAAGGAATATCTCCAGGCACAAAAATGAAGAATCTAGATATTGGAATGTTAAGTTAGCAGTGAAGCTATAGCTACCCTACAGGTATTTGTTGATACAGGGACTTAAATACTGGATTTCAAAGGCTAAAGAGGGAAGAGGAGACAAAGCTATCAGTCTACTCAAGGTGGAGTGTTGGAACTTACAGCCATGCACTAAATTCCCTAGTGGTGTCTCCTGGGATCACCTACCAAATAAACTACTTGCGCCTGAATCCTTGTTCCAAGGTCTGCTTCTGGGAGAACCCACTCTAGAACAATTGGTACCAGAAGGGAGTCTAAGAAATAGATACTCAGAATTAGATTCTGGAATTGGAAGGCTCAACAGCTAGATGGCAACAAAGATCCAGTTGGTGACAGTAACTGGAGTAGGTATTATGGTGGATTAAAGATAGCTGCAAATTATTTGACACTCTTCCCTTCAAGGGGTGGGGTCTGTGCCCCTCCTGAATCTGAGTAGGCTCTGTAACTGTTTTGACCAGACATGACTCAGCCAGCTTCTGGCCCCAGACTTTGAAACGTTGGCCACTTCCCCACTTCCTACCCCCGGAACACCCTCTGGTGGCCTTGAGCCACCACGTATGAAGACTCACTACTGAGACCATATATTGGGAAAGCCATGGGTAGGTGCTCTAGCTGACAGTCCCACGTGAGCCCAGCCTTCCAGCCATCCCTGCTAAAATGCCACATATGTGTGAACCTGACTTGGCCCCTTCAGACCAGACCATATGCAAACTGAATGACCTCAGTCAATGCTATATGGAGCAAAGGAATCACCTGGCCCAAATTCCTAACCCACAAAATCATGAGAGGTAATAAAACAGCTATTGTTTTGAGCAGTTAAGTTGTGGGGAAATTTGTTATGCAGCAACAGCTAGCTGAAACTTGTTGTGATAACACTTGGCATGCTGAATCTCATAATTACTAAGACTCATCTCTTCTGCCCTGGGATGGGGCACATTGGGGAAGGGGGTACACTGGCTTAGGTAATGTCTCTAACATTTGAGATACATGGGGCAATGGTAATTTATATGGAAAGTGAACTTGATTATTATTAAGTGGCAATGATGTGCTGAGGGAGAAAATAACAGGCTCAGGACAGACATTTATCAATCCATGGCCCAGTGTGAAAGCCAGGAGGTTTCAATATCAGTGTTTAAAGACTCTTGTCTACTGCAGCCTGTACTGGTGAAGGCCCAGAACCTGCCTGAGAAGAGTGGAGTTCTGAAGCAGGCCAAAAAGATGACTCTGCTAAAGCCTGTGCTCCAGTCATGGTCACAGAAGGGAAGGAGTGGGACACTGAAACCTAGCAGGGGGACATCTGGTAGATGGGCTTAAGGATCTTGAACCCCAGATTCCCATTAACCCCCTGAGCCAGTAGAAGTGGCCCATTCCCTCTTGCTTAAGAATAGCAGCCTCTTACCTGGAGACCACGCAAAGTCCCCCCTGTGATGGTTAATTCTTTTTTTTTTTTTTCCCATGAGGCTTGCGGGACCTCAGTTCCCTGACCTGGGACCAAACCTGGACCCCAGCAATGAAAGCCCAGAATCCCAACCACTAGGCCAGCAGGGAGCTCCCTGTGATTGTTGATTCTGTCTGGCAGCTTGACAGGGATAAGGGAGCCCAGATAACTGGTAAACAAATTCTTTCTGGGTGTGTCTGTGAGGGTGTGTCCAGTATAGATCAGCATTTGAATCGGTGGTAGCCTGGATAAGACATGGCCCTCACCAGTGTGGGTGGGCATCACCTAGTCTGTTGGGGGCCCAAACAGAACAAAAAGACAAAGGAAGGGTAAATTGGCTCCCTTTGCTTGAGCTGGGACATCCATCTTCTTCTGCCCTCAGACATCCGCGCTTCTGGTTCTCAGACCTCCACACACAGACTTAACCAAACCACCAGCTTGCAGACAGCCGATCATGGAGCTTCTTGGCTTCCATAATCACATGAGCCAATTTTTATAATAAATCTCTTCTATCTATCTATCTATCTATCTATCTATGTATCTATCTCTATATCTTACTGGTTCTTGTTCTCTGGAGAGCCCTGACTAATACACCCCCTAAGGTAGAAGCCTTGAAGCAATGCTTTCCCTCCTCAAGATCTGCTCCCTAAATTCCCTCTTTGCTTCTGGACCAATAATTATGATCGCGTCTCCCCACAGCCCAGCTGGGGAAGTCCTGCCCCTGCCATGAGAGAACTGAGATGATTCCCCACACTGGCTGCAGAAACTGGCCGAGATGTGCCAGCAGAACAAGACCATGTCCAAGGTGGGTCTTGAGGGCTCCGGTGGGAAGAGAGCAGAATATTAGGTTGGGTGAGGGAGGGTTCACAGACATGGAGCCACTCCCCCGAGGCTCAGGATGTGATCTGGCAAGAGCCCTGGAGCCAGTCCTGATATGCCACTGAGATGGCTCCTTGAAGTGTGGAAGAAATGGTGGCCCCACTAAATAAGAGGGAGGTAACAGGACGATCTTGGCAGGGTATTGAGAAGGGACCAAAAGGCTCAGAGGTGGACGTAAGACCAGAGAACCCAGCTGGCTGCATGCTCAGAGGGCCCACAGGAGCTGCCTTCACTCAAGCACAAGGGATGCACGAGTGAGGATCACTGATGCCACAGGGGGCTCGGGCGGCTGCCTCTGAGGCCAGAGGGGTGGACAGTACCTTGGAGCTGGGCTCCCAGAGGTCAGTGGGGATGACAGGATTCCAGAGAGCAGAGGCTGGGGTTGATGTAACTACCAGAACGGGAGCAAGGCCAAGCGGCAGCCAGGGAGCGTGGGCCTGCAGGGTTCTGTGCTGATGGCTCGCAGACCATGGTATTCCCAGGGACTATGGCAACCATGATATTTCTTGACTTTTATCATCAAAGAAAGAAGGAAAACAAGTAAACAGGAGGCTAACGCCAGCTGCTAATGGAAAAAATCTCAACCCCTCACCCAGTTTCCAGACCCAAGTCAGTCCTCAGACCCAGAGGTCACTGATTGAAAGGGAGGCTGGGTTCCCTTGAGAAGAATGCTATAATGCCAGAGCAAACATTTGTAGTAGCAGTTCCACCAGGCCTTCCCCAAAGGGACCCACAGCCACTTCCAAGAAGTAACTGTACACTGGGACAAGGGGAATACTGGAAATTTCAAGGGGAGTTGGGTACATGGTCTGAGTGGGCCTTTGGTCATCAGATAAATAGAGTCCTTGGACTTCTCTCCTCTGTCTACATTCACTCCCTGGGTGATGACACCCTCTCTCATAGCTTTCAATAACATCTGTACATCACCAGCTCCCACATGTATTTCCCAAGTCAGACCTCTTCTGTGATCTTCAGTTTCATATCTCTCTGCCCACCTGACCTCTCCCCTGGGATGTCTAATGGGCATCTCAACGTGGTCCACGGCAAAGTCCAGATCTGCCCACCTTTTCCTGCTCCAAGCCCACCTCTCCTACAGTCTTCCCATCTCAGTAAATGACAACACCATTCTTCTAGTTGCTCAGACACTGAAACCTGGCAGTAGTCCTGGATCTCTCTTTTTTCTCACACTGCATACCCGATCGGTCATCAAATCCCATTGGAATTATTCAGAACATACCCAGAATCCAACTACTTCTCACCACCTCCACTACTACTTCCTTGGTGACCAAGCCATCATCTTTCCCCCAGATTATTGCGATGGTGTCCTAAACAACCCCGCTGCTGCCCTTGCCCCCCACAGTCTAACTGTAATACAGTGACTCCTCTCTGCTCAAAATCCCACAGTGGCCCCCATCACACTTAGAGTAACAGTTAAAGTGCTTCCAGTGGCCTACCCGATCCTACCTGACCCACCAAGGCCCCTGCCCCCTGACCGATTCTTCCTCTGGCTCCCTGTGCTCTCTGCTATTTCTCTACCACACCAGGTAGGCTCCAGCCTCAGGGCCCCTCGCCAGTTCCCTCTGCCCAGAATCTCTTCACCTGAACGCCCTGCTCCCCCACCTCCTTCAGTATTTTGTTCAATGTCACTTCAATGAGGGCTTCGTCTTATTTAAAATGACAACACCTTCTCTCACCACACTCCCCGCACTTTGCACTGATGCGTGTGCTTTATATGTTGCTTCTTAGATGTTTACTGGTTTCTTTTTTATTATTATAATTTTTCAAATTATTTGTTTATTTTTGGGTGTGCCGGGTCTTCATTACGGCATGCGAGATCTTTAGTTGTGACATGCATGCGGGATCTAGTTCCCCGACCAGGGATTGAACCTGGGCCTGCTGCATTGGGGGCGCAGAGTTTTACTCACTGAACCACCAGAGAAGTCCCAGTGGTCATAGTTTCTTTCCCTCATTAGAAAATAAACTCTGGGAAGGCTCTATTTTATTTCACCCCTGTATCTCTAGCGCTGAGGACAGTGCCAGGAGTATTCACTGCTATTTGTGGAATGGATTAATGAATGAACGGAAAGTAGAGGTCGCACCCGTGAGCGGCCCAGCTCTACGGAATTTACCCCCACATTCACGGTCAGACTTTAATCCGAGCAAATGAAGGTGGCGCCCTGGGAGCACGGCGGGAGGGAGTGGGCGGGGGGGGTCGGGGAGTAGGGGCCGGGATAGGCGGGCCTGGAACCGAGGGGCGGGGCCCCCAGGCGCGGCCGTCGTCACGGAAACGGCTCCCTGAGCCGAACTACAACTCCCAGCGACCGCCGCGGCTTCCGGTTGGCAAGATGGTGGCGCGCGGGAGGAAGCGTGCGGCGCGGGAGTCTGAGAAGGGGATTCTGAGCCCGCCGGGTTACTCAGGTGAGGGGCTGCGGGACGCGGGGCCGGGGGACGGCCAGGCTTCGTCGGCAGGAGGCTCGGGGTCGGCAGTGGCTCTGGGCCCCCAGGAGCAGCCACACAGTTGGACATGAGGCCCGGAAGGTTGTGAGGCCCGGGGCCCCCCAAGACCCGCGCGGCGCCCTGTTCCCATCTGGCTCCACTCGCCCGGGACGAGCCTAGTTTGGTTAACGCTTTCCTTGAGTGAAGCCACCTCTGTCTACGCTCTCTCAGGGCGAACCCGCGTCCGTCTACACTCTCCCCCTGAGGTGCGCTCGTCCGCTTACCAGCTCCCCTTTGCAGTTCCTAGTCCAGCCCCCTCAGCGCTCACCTGGCCTGTGCCCTCCGCACTGGTTCTCCTGCCTTCCGTTTTCCACCCAGGAGCCAGAATGTTCTTTCTAAAGTCAGATTTAAATCAGAGCTTGCCTCACACGCCCATACCCACTGAACTCCCTCCAGAGGCGAAAGTTAGCACCTAAAACAAGATCCACACTTCCCACCATTGACCTGCGTGGCCCCGCATAGCCTGGCTCCTGCTAACCTACAGCTCTTTCTGTTCCTCTGAGGCAACAAGCTCTTTACACCCTCAGCGTTTTTGTAACTTACTGGGTCTTCTTCCTCAGACGGCTCTGCGCTGTTCCACGGCTTCCTGTCATTCTGGTCTAAGCTTTAATGTTTCTTGCTCGAAGAGCTGGTCCCGATCGATGGCCTGTCCTCAGGCTTCTGCCACCCATCACCCTGCACTACTTCACTCTGTGTGTTTCCTTCCTATTTGATACGACCTTGTTACATGCTTACTTCTTGTCCTTTTCTCCCTTCGCCATGTGAGCTTCCTGAGCGCAGGGGTTGCAACTGTATCCTCACTGTGCTCTGAAGAAGGTGGTGAGAAAAGCAGAACATTCCTTAGCTTGATGAGGGTTAAAGTTTATGGCAATGCCAGCTATCGGCCTGATCATCGCACAAGGGACTCCCCTGGCGGTCCAGTGGTTAGGACTCCGTGCTTCCACTGCAGGGGGCACGGGTTCGATCCCTGGTCGCGGAACTAAGATACCGCATGCCATGGTGTGGCCAAAAAAAAATCACACAAATAGAGACATAGAGACCGTGAGAGAAGGTAAGAAGGCGCAGAGCAGGTGGATCTAACCTGGCGTGTAAGGCTCTCCTGAGGAAGTGAAGTGAAAACCTGAAGGATGGGTGGAAGGACGAGGGTTGATGTTTCAGGAAAGGGAGAGCATGTGTGAGGCCCTGGCTTATTGGAGGAACAGAGAGGAGGCCGGAGGGGCCAGCATGTGGTGTGGAGGGGGGAGGGTGGGGTGAGGAGAGGCTGCAGAGGCGGCCACGGTAAGGACTTGGCTGTTTACCCCAAGAGCAGCGGAGTTGGAACTTCTCTCCTTACGCATCCTGTTCACATTCTCTCTCCCGCAAGCTTGGGAGCCCTTTCTGGGCAGATTATCTGTTCACCCTCCCAGCCTGCATAATACCCTGCACAGGCCTTGCCTAGGGGAAGGGCTCAGTGAAGGATGGATGGACAGACAGACACACAGGACTGGAAGCGGACAGCCTGAACCTGACTTTCATGCTGTCCCTCCCCGTCCCCATTTTCCTTCCAGCCATTCCCATCAAATTCTCTGAAAAGCAGCAGTCTTCTCATTACCTCTATGTGAGAGAGCACAAAGTTCGAGAAGGCACCAAGTCTTCCTGGCCTCAGAAACGGACCCTTTTTGTCCTCAATGTGCCCCCATACTGCACAGAGGTAAACTGGTGCCTGGGAGGGAACCTGAGCCTGGGGCGGGGGCTCCAGGCAGAGCTGGGCTCCTATGGGCCCCCCGCCAAGTCCTTAGTGGTGCAGTGGAAACAGCTAACTGAAGCCCTGAGGGGTGGTATCTGTAAGGCTGCCTCTCTTGTGACAGGAGATTGGCCTTTTAAAGGTGTGTGGTAAAAAATATAATTCCCTAGGGAACCCAGAGCTTTTTGTATGTTACCCAGAATTGTTTGAGTTATGTATTTTTTTCCCCTGATTATAAAATTGATACATGTCCATTGCAGGTACTGTTAATAATACCGCTGAAATGTTCTGTTGCTTAAAGCGATCGGTGCATAACTGTCTCTGTCTACCATAATTCCATACGAAGACAGAGACACATGTTCTCAAACATTCTTCTTGAGTATTGTGAAAGTTGTGCCAACTACTTGTGTGACATCTGACAACATAATCATTGTCTTTTTTTAAAAAAATTGAGGGACGGGACTTCCCTGGTGGTCCAGTGGTTAAGACTCCGTGCTCCCAGCGCAGGGGGCCCAGGTTCGATCTCTGGTTGGGGAACTAGATCCCGCATGCCGCAACTAAGAGTCTGCATGCCACAACGAAGATCCCTCGTGCCGCAGCTAAGACCCAGCACAGCCAAATAGGTAAATAAATGTTAAAAAAAATAAAAATCTGATACATGTCCATAGTAAAAAATAGGAAAAGTAGAAGAAAATAAAATTACCTCTGAGTCTACTATGCAGACATGTCTGTTAATTTTTTTTCACAAAAGCTGTTAAAAAAAAAAAAAGCTGTTAAATTTAGTATTTCATTATTTTACAGAAGAGAAACTAAAGGAATTGCTGGATTTTCGATGTTTTTTTACAGAAAAGAAATACTAATTTCTAAAAGATTCCTCTACAGTTAAAGAGAAAAAGTAACAGTGAGAGGAGAGGGTGTCATTTTTAACTTTTCCTGAAGACTAGTGTATGTATGGAGAAGGGCCTGGACCCAAGTGTAGCACTCACTGCATTTCACAAACTGAGTGAACCTGTGGCATCAGTACCCAGGTGGAGAAACAGAACATCACCCGCACCCCCAGAAGTCCTGTCATGCCCCTCCCCCCACCAAGGATAACCAGCATCCTGATTCCAGCGGAGTAGATTTAACTCTTTTTTTTTTTTTTTTCCAGCTGTGCCTCGCGGCATGTGGGATCTTAGTTCCCCAACCAGGGATTGAACCCGTGCCCCCTGCAGTGGAAGCATGGAGCCCTAATCACTAGACAGCCAGGGAATTCCCAGATTTAACTCTTTTTAAATGGCTGATTCAGGTAGTAAAACTTAGTTGGTTTTTGTATAAAATCAGAGTACTCAGAATAAAAGTAAAAATGTCCCACCTGTTCTTGTAATAATTTTTTTTAAAAGTTGAGAACCCACTCCTACTTTAGGGGTCATTCACTTTTTTTTTTTAAATTTATTTTATTATTTATTTATTTTTGGCTGCATTGGGTCTTTGTTGATGCGCGCAGGCTTTCTCTAGTTGCGGTGAGCGGGCTTCTCATCACGGTGGCTTCTCTTGTTGCGGAGCACGGGCTCTAGGCACGTGGGCTTTAGTAGTTGTGGCTCGCAGGCTCTAGAGCGCAGGCTCAGTAGTTGTGGTGCATGGGCTTAGTTGCTCCGCAGCATGTAGGATCTTTCCAAACCAGGGCTTGAACCCGTGTCCCCTGCATTGGCAGGCGGATTCTTAACCACTGCGCCACCAGGGAAGTCCCGGATCATTCACTTTCAAACGGAGAAATCCCTTTCAGGAACAGACCAAGCGTATCCTGGGCACGTGCTTCTAGCAGGGTCCTGTCATAAAACCAAAAAGCTTATACCTGAATTTTGTCTCACCTCTGTGTCCTCCCTCCCGAGTCCCCGGCCAGTGGACTTTTTACCCACAGCTTTGAACATGAAAATTCACAAGGTTGCTGTCTGGGGCCGTGGGGGGGCCAGGGTTGTGACCTCTGTGTTGAGGAGGTGGTGGCTTGCCCAGGCCTTCTGTGCACGCCCCCAGGTTGGACTCCGAGACCTTCTGGGCCCCGGTCCCCTGGCAGTGCCGCCCAGGGCAGAGGGAGGCTCCAGAAAGGCCCTGTAGCCGCTCATACTGTGCTTCTCTCCGGCCACGGCAGGAGTGCCTGTCCCGCCTGCTGTCCCCCTGCGGCCCTGTCCAGTCGGTGGAGTTACAGGAGAAGCCGGATCTTGCTGAGAGCCCAAAGGAGCCAAAGTCAAAGTTCTTTCACCCCAAGCCAGTTCCTGTGAGCCTCCACCACTGGGGTCTGCTTGAAGGATGATGTGGGTCGGGCTAGGGCAGTGTCCCCAGTGTGTAAGGGGAAGGTGGTGTCAGGGGTGGCAGTGGGACTTGCAAGCGTTCCCTGTGCTCAGGCCAGTCCTGGCCTGTGTGGTCTAGGAGGGCTGTCAGGTAAACAGCTCCACTCCTTTCCCAGATTTGCCGTGTCCTGTCTGGCTCTTTCCATTGTCCTGGGTGAAAGCTCAGGGGTATCTCTGCTCACTGCCCAAGGGGCCTCCCTGAGCCACCCGCTGCGTCCCGCATTGAGGTCAATTCTTTCTTAGGCTTGGTGGCCTGGGCCTCGTTTCCCTGTGTGCCTTGAGTCCACACCTCCTCCTGTTTAGTGGAGTTTGAACTAGTGAGCGCCCCATCTGTCTGTCCACTCCTGGCCCAGGGAGACACGCTCTTCCCTGAGTCCCTCCCACACCTGGAACAAAAGTCCTGAGTGTCTCACCTCTCCCTGATGAAGAGGTGGGATCGGGTCATTTTTAGCAGAAGTTGCATAACTAGGAGTGTGGCCGCCCCTCCCCTGGATTAGAACAACCTCCTGGTTACCTTCACGTTCAGGAACAGCCCAGCACATCTCCCCCGGCCCCGCGACAAGTCAGGCTGAGGGCAGGGGGGAGCCCTTGGGCCAGGCCTGGGATGGCGGGGAGGATGGGAAGGCTCCTGGCACTGACATCTCTTCTCCTCCCAGGGGTTCCAGGTGGCCTACGTGGTGTTCCAGAAGCCACGTGGGGTGTCAGCTGCCTTGGCCCTGAAGGGCCCTCTGCTGGTCTCGACAGAGAGTCACCCTGTGAAGAGCGGCGTTCACAGTCAGTACCTCGGGTGCCAGCGGGCGCCTTCTTCCTGGGCCCTGGGTTGGGGAGGGGAGCTTTGTGGGCTGGCGTCTGCCGTGTCCCCTCGCCCTCAGAGCAGGTGTGGGAGGCTTGAGCTTGGCACTCGGGGTGGGCATAGGTGAGGGCCCAGCTTGCCACCACTAGGCTCTTCCTCACGCCCCAAACCCTGGCCCACGAGTCTCCCTCCCTGCGGCCTGTGCAAGAAGACCCCACCTGGCCTGCAAGGTCCTGGGCGGGGCCCCGAGGGGCGGGCCTGGAATCCGTCTCTCTCTCGCTCCCTCCTCCCTCAGAGTGGATCAGAGACTACGCAGACTCGGTGCCGGACCCGGAGGCCCTGAGAGTCGAGGTGGACACGTTCATGGAGACGTACGACGAGAAGATGGCTGAGGTGGGGCTTCCACACGGGCAGCTGGTGGAGTCCAGGCTCCTCTCTCTCTGCTGAGCCCTGGGCCTCCTGGCTGGGTAACATCTAGTCTCGGAATGGTCTCTAGGGAAAGGACGGTCGAGGGTGGAGGAGGAGGCAGCGTTGGCACGTCTGCCCCCCGCCCTTCCCCCACACTCAGCCGCTCACACGGTGCTGGGTGCGGCGCCAGGGCGGTCCTGGGCACGGGAGGGAGAGCGGAGAGGGGGAGGTGAGGTGCTCCTGGGGCCGCAGGGTGGCTCCCAGGCACCTGCCCATCCCAGGGCCACGTTCTTTGCAGGAGGAGGCTAAGGCCAAGGAGGAGGAAGGGGTCCCTGACGAGGAGGGCTGGGTGAAGGTGACCCGCCGCGGCCGGCGGCCGGTGCTCCCGAGGACAGAGGCGGCCAGCCTGCGGGTGCTGGAGAGGGAGAAGCGGAAGCGTGCACGCAAGGAGCTGCTCAACTTCTATGCCTGGCAGCACCGCGAGACCAAGATGGAGCGTAAGGGCGCGCCCCAGGCCCCTGTCCTTCGGCCCCCTGCCCTGGGCGCCCAGGCTGTGGACGCGGTCTTGTGGCCGCTCTGCCAGCCCTGGCCAGACACGGAGCTCCTGACGGCAGGCGCCAGGCCTGCGGGCGGGTAGGGCGTTCTTGGGCGCAGACTTCCTAACAGGCTCTGGGGTTACGGTCCCAGCCTGGCAGCGTCCCCGTGTCGTGGGCTCCCTGTTGCTCCCGAGGCAGCTGCGGGTGCTTCTGGGTATTGAGGCTGCACAGGCACCTGGGATGTAGGCCCCACCTCCAGGCCCTTGTCAGCCTCCGGCAAGGAGCCACACGCAGAGGGTGGCCACACGCAGAGGGAGCCCCTGACCACCTGTGGCTGCTCTTGGGGGCTATGACGCTGAGCTCGCAGCCCGGGCTGCCTGGTCTCCTGCTGGCAGGACGGCTTCCCCGTGGACCCGGGAGAGGGTCCTGGCCTTGCACGGGGGAGGCCCTGACCCCGCCACCTGGTCACACCGCGCCCTCACCTGCCTCACTGCTCCTGCCCACACCGTTCCCACCGCTCCTTCGCTCTGCGCTCCTCTGGCCCCGCCTGACGGGCCTCCACCAGCCTCCCCTCCCTTGGGCTCAAAACCCCACACCCGGTGTCCCGACCCGGTCACCCTTGGTGACCGGAGTCGCCGCGTGAATTCTGTGGCAGTCTCGGGGTGGAGGCCCCTTATTCCTGACGCGCGCCCCCGGCCTGATAGCTGCCGTGAGGAGGGGCTGGGAGAGATGTCCCGGGGGTCTCCCAGCAGCCCCAGAACCTTCTTCCTTCACCTTGGGGGGCGTGTTGGAGGCGGGGTAGTAAGGGAGCAAGTGCCTTGTGGCTTTCTCTGCTTTCTCTTCGACCTGGTGAATTTTCCGCCTGAAACCTCGGGTGTCCCTTCTGCTCCACTTCAGCCTTTGCCCTCCAACTGGGCTGCAGTCTGGTTCCGGTTCCCACCGCAGAGGCGACGGGGGAGGGGGGCGGCTGTGCGGAGTGCCCCCAGCGGGGAGTGGGGACTGAGGGAGGGGCTGCTGCCCTCGTGAGTGGGGGGCAGCGGGGGCAGCTTCCGCTCGGCCTGTCTGATCCCGGCCCTGTCTCGTCTTACCCCCTCTCACCCCAGATCTCGCGCAGCTGCGCAAGAAGTTCCAGGAGGACAAGCAGAGGATCGAGCTGATGCGGGCCCAGCGCAAGTTCCGACCCTACTGAGCCTCACCCCCCGCGGGCCCCGTGGAGAGGGGTGGGGACTGGGTGGCAGTGCGTGGCCAGCGAGGACACAGGGCCTGCAGCACTCATCTCAGCGGCCGTGCCCAGGCTGAGGGACCACACGTCAGCCCCAGAGATCTGAGCCCACGTGATGTGGGGTAAAGGACAGTGTCACCCCTTGGCTCCTGTGCTTCGGCAGTCCTGGGGCCCGGCGCAAGGACCTGGACTCCGGAAGCCACTGGCCCAGAAAGTGGCTCCTTCCCTGTCATGGGCTCTGTCCCCAGCCTGTCTCTGGACTCTCCTCTCAGGGCTGAGTGTCTGCTGTGTTCTCCCCTTCTGCCTAACGGAGAAGCCCCATGGGCAGTGAGACAGCCTCAAACGCAGAAAGAATACAAGAACATTTTATTTTTCATCCAGCTGGGCGGCAAGAGAAGGCTACAAAAGGCCGGTGGGCCTATCCCAGCCCCTCCCTCTGCCTGCTACCCAGTCACAAAACAGGTAACTCCCACACCCAGACACCGTCTCCCCCTTGAAGTCACAGATGTTAGTGTCAGAATCTTGTATCCCCTCCCCCCCCCAGCTCTGCCACAGGATTCTCTTCCGGCCACGCTGGTCTTCAGGACCAGGGGGCCCTGTCCCCACCACGCCTGGCCTGGGCTTGGGAGCTGGGAGTCGTGGGCTGAGCAGGCGTCTGTAGCCCCTGGCCCAGGGCTACAGGTGGGCTGGGATCCTCTCCTTGCTCTGTAAAAAGGAGCTGATGATACCAGCCATGTGCTGGGGTTGGTTCATGTGGACGTAGTGGTTGCCGGGGACTTGCTCGTACTGGAACCTCTGGGGAAGGGAGGGGACACGTGGTGAGATGATCCAGTGGAGGGCTCTGCGGGCCCCTCTGGCGCACTGGGGCTTTCCCACGGCCTGCTGCCTCCCAGTGGTTCCAAGTGTCCACCACAGGAGCCTTGGCAGTGCCTGACCCGTAGCCTCGCGGGCCCCAGTCAGTCACAGCACCCCCTGGGGGGTGTCAGGGCCTGGCTCAAAACCAGTGAGAAAGGCCTGTCTGGGAGGGAGGAGCCCAAACCCTGGGGTTCTAGGCCATTCTGAGCTGAAGTTGTAGAGCTAGGCTGGGGAGGGGGCTGGTAGTCGGGGCTGCTGCTGGTTCTGAGCATCTTATAAGGTCCGCTTGCAAAAGGAATAGACCATCAGCCTTTCAAACTCGCCCTTGCCCGGGAGAAAGGCCGACAAGGCAGGAAGGCACTGCAGTTGGCCAGCCAGCCACACGGGCTTCCCTCTAGTGACACCCAGTCGTCTGCACAGGCCCCAGGGTCAGGTGTTTATGGTGGATGATGGTCATAAAATGCCAGGTGCTCCCAGGAACCCAGGCAAAGGGCAAAGTCACAGCACATGTCCCAGCCCTCCAACTGGGAGGCCAGCACCCACTGACGAGACTGGTCATCTGTTCCCATGTGGGACCCTAGGAAATCGTGGCAGTGCCGAGTTGGGTGTGGCGTAGGGAATATGTGAGGACAATAAAGCCAGGAGATTCTGCCAATGAGAAGTCTGCTTTCTGTGCTGATTTATATGTGACCCCAGGTCTCCAGGGACCGCAGCAGGGAGTGAGGCCTGGTAGCTCCTGGGGGGTCACCTGTTAGACCTAGGGCCAGACCAGAGGTCCCAGTGCAAGAAAAGAGATGGGTGAGCTGGAGCCCGGGGTGGCCTGGCAGCCCCTCCTGCAGCCCAGCTGCCCTGAGCCCTACATACCCACCTCTTTCAGGGTGGATCTCAGTGAGCTGGTCACGAATAGCACGAGCTCCGTGTTGGCATCATTCTCTCTCCTCAGATCGTAAAACCCTTGGGTTGCTCTGGGAAACGAGAAGAAAGGTTCATCTGGGACCACCTCCTTGCATGCTCTCCCCTAGCCCTGGGCTCCAGGCTCTGAGACTGAGACCAGCCTGGGCGTCCCTCCAATCTTCCCACAGCTGGGTCCCTTGGAGCCCAGGTTTAATTCAGGATTGAGTTATTCAGTCCCCGCAGGCACTCACAGCTCACTGAGGCCTGCTCAAGTGAAGCAATTCAGGTTTATCTCAGGGGACCTGGCCATGGTCACAGCCACTGAATGGCGGAGCTGGGATCTGAACGGGCTCAGAGTCCGTGCGTTCCTTCTCTGTTAGCAGCCTTATGGAGATAATTTCACCCCTTTAAAGTGCGCAGTTCCATGGGTTTTGGTATATTCAGAGTTGTGCAAGCATCACCACTGTCAATCTTAGAACATAATTAATCACCTCAACAACAACAAACAATCCCGCACCTACAGTTTCCACATAGAGCTCCCGGTCTTACACAACCACTGATCGGCCTTGTCTCTGTATGTTTCCCTATCTGGACTTGCATGTGAATGGACTCATGCTCCCTGGACTCCTGTGCCTGGCTCCTTTCAATTAGCCTAATGTTGTCAAGGTCCGTCCACGTCACAGTGTGTATCAGTGCTTCATTCCGCTTGTCACTGAACAAGAGTCCGTTGTACGGATGGAGCATGTTTTGCTTATCTGTCCATTGATGGACATCTGGGTTGCCTCCAACACTATTCATTCGATCAGGAAAGACGCTGCTGTGTGCCATCAGTACAAGCTGTTGTGTGCACAGACGCTGGAAACACACCTGGGAGTGGAACTGCGGGGTCATGGTAATTTAATGGCTTGAGAAACTGCCAGACTTTTCCAAAGCGGCTGCACCATTTTACAATACCAGGGGCTTCCCTGGTGGCACAGTGGTTAAGAATCCGCCTGCCAATGCAGGGGACATGGGTTTGAGCCCTGGTCCGGGAAGATCCCGCATGCCGTGGAGCAACTAAGCCCGTGCGCCACAACTACTGAAGCCCGCACGCCCTAGAGCCCACGCGCTGCAACTACTGAAGCCCGCGCACCTAGAGCCCGTGCTCTGCAACAAGAGAAGCCACCACAATGAGAAGCCCACGCACCGCCACGAAGAGTAGCCCCCGCTCACCACAACTACAGGAAGCCCGTGCGCAGCAACAAAGACCCAATGCAGCCATTTAAAAACAACAAAAAAAGTTTACAATCCTACAGCAGCATGCAAGGGTTCTAGTTTCTCCGCATCCTCACCAACACTTGTTATCTCACTTTTAGAGTCTGGCCATCCTAGGGGTGTGCAGTGTATCTCACTGTGGTCTGGATCTGCCCCTATCGAGTCCATGCCTTCTAAACCCCTGTGCTCGGCAGATGTGTCCCTGGAAGTCACAGTTCCTGCCAGTCCAGGATGGCTGCAGTGGAGTGGGTGGTGGCACCTAAGCCACACCAAAGGATGTTCACTGTGCCGTGGCACCCAGAGGCAGTGGATGGCTTCTGGCTAGCAGGTGGGGGAAGGGAGGACAGCAGACAGGAGCAGTGTAGGTCTGGGGATGTCAGGGGCCCAGGGTGGCTGGAGGACTGGGGAGGGCAAGGGCCAGACTCCAGTGTCTGCCAGTCTCTCTGCCTTACCTGGGCGTGCCCCCCACAGATACAGACACCTGCTGAAAAGTGCGGTGCAGTCCTTTCCCATCCCCAGCTGCCCAAGCCCTCCCACTGCCTTGCCTGCCTTCCACACACCAGCGGCCGGGGGGCTGCCCAAGAAAGATGGCGAAGAGGTCTCACACCAGGAGACCTGGAGATTCCTGGCACTCACGTCTGTCTGGGGCGCTTGGTTCAGACTTACTTGATGAAGAGGACGCGGGCCTGCAGCTTCCTGATGGAATGCACAAACAGCTCCCTGCTGATGAAATTGAAGTAATACTCTGGCTGCAGAGACAAAACCCCAGAGAATTCTCACCACAAGGCTCTGGCATTGCCGGGGGCAGAAACCGGTCTCCCTTGGGAACAGTGGGGGCCCCTTTGGCCACCTAACCAGGACCAAGCCCACTGCCCAACCGTATCACTGCCTCAACAGAGGGCTTTAACTCCCTCAGGCCAGAGACTTCCCCCCTCCACCTCCAAATCTGTTCTCCCTCTTCCTGGGCTCATGGTTGCCCAGCTAGGCATGTCCCAGACTCCCCTCAGCCAGGTGTGGCCATGCAACTAAATGCAGACAAGTGACCTGGGCTACTTCTGGGCTTAGGTTTGGGACTGAGGCGTGGCCCCTCCACACCTCCTTTCCCGGTCCACGGGCTGCCCTGTAACGCTGCCCAGCCAGCCTGGGCTCTGGACTCTCGGCAAGCACAGCCCACTTACCTCCACCGACTGTTTCCATGAGAAAGAAACCTGCTTAGGCCACAGTGCAGAAAGAGTGCACCTTGGTGTCTCCGCAGCCACTGCTGGCCTCCATCACAGCCCTGACCTCCCCATCTTAGGACCATTTAAGAGGTCTAGGTCTATACTGTCCACACGGTAACCATCCGCCATCTGTGGCTACTGAGAGCTTGAAATGGGGCTAGTCCAGCCTGAGACACACTGTAGGTGTAAACTGCACGCTGGATTTCGAAGACTTAGTATAAGAAAACAATATGTCAAATATCTCAATAATTTTTTATGTTGATTACATGCTGAAGTGGTAACACCTTGGATACACTGAGTTAGAAAATATTATTAAAGTTGATTTCACCTGTTTTCACTGTTCATACGGCCGCTAGAAGACGTGACATTAACACGAGCTCACATTATACTTCTATTGGACTGTGCCGCTCTAGGCCAAGAAGCCTCTGAGGGCAGCAGCTCTCAGGATTTTCTCTGTGTTCACAGCTCTCGGCACACGGCGCGACAGAGGCGGGCTCAGTGAGCGTGTACTGAGCGGGTTAATTCAAGAGAGCTCCCATACGGACCGACTGTCGCGCTGTGCTACAGCATCACGATGAAGCTACGACTCCTGTGAAGACACAGGCACACAGCTGCCTGCTCAGCCACTTACTGTCGTCGTTCTGCACTAACCCCTCCCAGCCACCTCCTGCTCCTCGGGCCACAGTGACCTCAGGGGCTTTTCCAGAAGCAGAGGCTCCCCTATCAACCACGAGGCCTAATGCATGAGCATTTACTGAGGACCCAGACACGTCACACATTATCTCCTCCCCGAAGGATCAGAAACGCTAAGTCCTTATGTCACAGTCAACAGCTAACAGGAGGTGGTGCCAGGACTCAGCTCAGGCGTGAACTGCCCCTCACCTCCTCCTACCCCAGCTTCTCAGCCTCGTTTTTTTAATTAATTTATGTTTTGGCTGCACTGGGTCTTCGTTGCTGCGCGCGGGCTTTCTCTAGTTGCGGCGAGCGGGGGCTACTCTTCATCGAGGTGTGCGGGCTTCTCATTGCGGTGGCTTCTCTTGCTGCAGAGCACGGGCTCTAGGCGCGCAGGCTTCAGCTGTTGTGGCACGTGGGCTCAGTAGTTGTGGCTCGCGGGCTCTAGAGGGCAGGCTCAGTAGTTGTGGTGCACGGACTTAGTTGCTCCGTGGCATGTGGGATCTTCCCGGACCAGGGCTCAAACCCGTGTCCTCTGCATTGGCAGGTGGATTCTTAACCACTGCACCACCAGGGAAGTCCCTCTGGCTTCTTTTTTCTCTTCCTCTCCATCTCTCCTTTGACCTCCTTTTCCTAGTCCACTTACATCCTCAGATCTGTATTTTTCTTTTGTAATTCAAGTATAACTTACAGCGAAGTCCACAGACCTGGGTGTCAGCCCATTATGGCCTTTGACATACGGATGCGGCCGTGCAGCCATGACCCGGATGAAGGCCTGGAACCCCTCAGCACCCAGCAGGCTCCCTTCAGGGGTTTTCTCCAAGGGCACCCCCCTAGGTCAATTTTGCCACTTTTTGAACTTCATATACATAGAATCATTGTGTTCTTTGGTTTGGGCTTCTTTTGCTCTGTAACTGTGCTTTTTTCATTCCTGTGTGGTGTTCCACTGTATGACTGTGTAACAGTTTATGCATTCTATTGTTGATGGACATTTGGGTGATTTCTCCTTTGGGGCTATGATGAATAAAGCTGCCAGGAATGCTCTCATACATGTCTTATGGAGCGCACAGCACACACTGTTGCCGGGCACATATCTAGGGCTGGGATTACTGGGCACAGAATATACATATAGCATAAATATCATACTATGTATATTTTACTACCATAAAAAAAGAAAAAGAAAGAAGCTGACAGGCACACTGTGAAGGGTGGGAAGACAGCAGCACTCACCCTAGTGATCCTCCGATCTCTGTTCAGAAACAGACCTGGAAGGAAGCATGGAGACATGGCCTCAGCGCCGCCTGTTAGGGTGCGGGGGGCGGGGGGAACTCAGCTCGGCTCCCCTGGGACCCTGGGCCCCGTGCAGCCGGGGCTCATTTCTTCAGCCTGGACCTGCAGAGACCACCCCCAATATCCTCTTGGGGTTCAGCCAGAGCAGAGCTTGCCCACAGCTACCCTGCCACGGACAGGAACGCCCATGCAGGTGCCTCCCCGGCCATCCCAGAGGGCAGCACAGAATGATGGTGGTGGGACAATTACCCACCCGGCATCGTAGTCTCATCTCTGAGAACCTTAAAATGTTCACTCGGATCTTTAAGCACCAGGAAGTGCCTAAGAGCTAAGGATTGCATCCTCACTTGTTGGAGAGAAATCGAGCCAAAAAAGAAAGGCTGGAGGGGTTGAGAGGCCTGGGTCGTCCCAGCTCCAGCTGGGTTCTCTGCCACGGTCCCAGTGGGGGCAACTTGGCCTCACCTAATGAGGATGGACACCCAGCAGTTCCCGCCTGGGCAATGTCTCCTCAAGGAAGGGCTGCCAGGGGACTTCCCTGGTGGTTCAGTGGATAAGACTCCGTGCTCCCAATGCAAGGGGCCCGGGTTCGATCCCTGGTCGGAGAACTAGATCCCGCATGCCTGCCACAACTAAAAGTCTGCATGCTGCAACTAAGAGTCCACGTACCGCAACTAAGAGTCCACATACGGCAACTAAGAAGCCCGTGTGCCACAACGAAACTCCCACGTGCCGCAACTAAGAGCCGGCGCAGCATGCATGCATGCATAAATACTAAAAAAAAACAAAAAAAAGGGCTGCAGGGTCTCAGGGAGGTCACAGAATCTCAGACCCTGGAGGCTGCCTGATGTGAGCAGCGCAGGGAGTGAGAAAGGGAGATGATACGGTGACGTGGGTCACCCCAGGAGAACGCGCCGGCCAGGAGAAGCAAGGCTGCTCCCTCCTCCCTACACACCTTTGCTCAAATGCCACCATCCCAGCCAGGCCTCCTGGACCTCCCCTTTACACCCACAAACATCTTACCAGAGCCCCTCCATCCCCCGCTGATTTATTTCTCTCCGTAACTCCCAGCACTTTCTTTCTTTCTTTAGTATTTATTATTTGGCTGCATCGGGTCTCAGCTGCTGCACCTGGGATCTTCATCGTGGTGCGCAGGCTTCTCTCTAGTTGTGACTCACGGGCTCCAGAGCATGTTGGCTCAGTAGTTGTGGCGCAGGCTTAGCTGCCCCGTGGCATGTAGGATATTAGTTCCCCGACGAGGGATCAAACCCGCATCCCCTGCACTGGAAGGTGGATTCTTAACCACTGGACCACCAGGGAAGTCCCTCCCGGCACTTTCTAATGCACTCTATCATTTACCCTCTGCTAGATCATATCTTCCAGGACAACAAGGGGTTTGGGCTCTTTTTAACTCACAGCTGTTTCTTTTTTAAAATTTATTTATTTATTTATTTTTGGCTGCGTTGGGTCTTTGCTGCTGTGCGCGGGCTTTCTCTAGTTGCGGCGAGCGGGGGCTACTCTTCGTTGTTTCAGTGGCTTCTCTTATTGTGGAGCACGGGCACCAGGCACGTGGGATCCAGTAGTTGTGGCGTACGGGCTTAGTAGTTATGGCTCGTGGGCTCTAGAGCACAGGCTCAGTAGCTGTGGCTCACGGGCTTAGTTGCTCCGCGGCATGTGGGATCTTCCCGGACCAGGGCTCGAACCTGTGTCCCCTGCACTGGCAGGCGGATTCTTAACCACTGCGTTACCAGGGAAGCCCCACAGCTAATTGTTGATAGAGGTTCTTAGACATCTGTGACTCAAAATACTTAGAAGGACCATGTCGTTGGAAGGTTTCCTGGTTTCCACACTACTAGATCATCTCAGCCTGATCAAACCACGGCTGAGGCTTCTGGGCTGCCTTCAGCTCCAGCCACGACCTCCCTGCACAGATGACTGGCCCTGCTGCATGTGCAGGACCAGGGGTGACCCCTGGGTGCCCCTGCCCCCAGGCTCACTGCCCTCCTCCTTCCTCCAGGCCTGGGTTTCAGGTGCTGAGAGGATGTGAAAAGACTTAAAAAGGGGGTTTTCTTGGGGGTGGGGTGACCCCCCAGGTATTGGGGACCCCCATCGTGCTGTTTTCTCTGCCCTAAGAATTGCTCCTCCCTGTGGTCAAGTCCTCCAGCTCTTTTCAAGCCTGCTTCCACCTGACACATCCTGACGTGGCCCCAGGCACTCCCGCAGCCGGCTGCTTTTCTGTCTGCCTCTCCTGTGACAATGACCTTTGTGAGGGCAGGAATGGTGTTTCTCAGACCAGTGGGCCAGCACAGATGTCACTTAAATAAGGAGTCCAGGGGCTTCCCTGGTGGCACAGTGGTTAAGAATCCGCCTGCCAATGCAGGGGACACGGGTTTGAGCCCTGGTCCAGGAAGATTCGACATGCCGTGGAACAACTAAGCCCGTGCACCACAACTACTGAGCCTGTGCTCTAGAGCCTGCGAGCCACAACTATTGAGCCCTCGTGCCACAACTGCTGAAGCCTGTGCGCCTAGAGCCCGTGCTCCACGACAAGAGAAGCCACCGCAATGAGAAGCCCGCACACCGCAACGAAGAGTAGCCCCGGCTGGCCGCAACTAGAGAAAGCCGGTGCGCAGCAACGAAGACCCAACGCAGCCAAAAATTAATAAATAAATAATTAAACAAATAATTAAATAATTTTAAAAAATGAAATGGTCTTGAATGCAGGAGATATTATCAGGACCATAGACTCCCCGCTTCCCTGCCAACAGTTAGGGACTGTGACACTGTGATATAACAAAACATATATTTTAGTCCTGGTCCTTGGCTCCTAGCCAGAGCTCCTAAAAACTGTTGTTGTTTCCTAAAGTGGTGAAAGTGCAAGAAGCATCTTTTGTCCGAACATTTGATCTCTGACACAGAGCTCCTAAATGCCTTGGAATTTCCTGAGCGATAGGAGTGTCTTTTGTTCTAATGAGGTGACCCTTGGTGGGTTCTTGATGGCTTCAGGATGGGGGCTGGTCACTAGAAAGATCAAGCCATGATTAGGAACGTGGAACTTCCAGCCCGGCCCTTCGGGGAAGGGAGAGCGGCTAGAGCCTGGGTTAACCATCATTCACGCCTATGTGATAAAGCTCCCATAAAAATCTCTGAGTTTGGAGAGCCTCTGTGTTGGTGGATACCGGGAGGTATCAGGATGGTGGGTGCACCACCCGCTTCCTCTGCTGGGGCCTGCCAAGGTCACGGACTCACCGCAGAGGCTGGGCAGAGTGGGTGCAGCGCCCGCTCGCACACAGCAGGGTCTCCGCGCAGCTGTTCTTGCCTATGCGGAAGGCAGAATGTGCTGCCAGGTGTTGCCATTTTTCAAAAGAAACCGGAAATCTCCATTTTTACATAAACTCTCTCCATTCTAAATATGAACAACCTAACTGCGCAAGTCAAAAGAAATCATGCCCACAGCCCCAGGGCAGCCCAGCCTGTGACAGGGTCTGAGCACCCCCATGGTGGGCCGGCTGCAGGCGGTGGATACTGACAACAGACAGTCCTTGGTCATTAACCCCACCCGGAGCTGGACCTTCCCTCCTTCACGCTAACGCTAACACGTTGACCTCATTCCGAAGGCCTGGGCCAGGGCTGTGATGGGAACGCAGATAAGAGGCAGATAAGATAGGAGCTGGCCTCCCTCCTCGCCCTGGCTCACGGCCTCGTTTCTCCCACAAGCCTGATGGAGCTCGTGCACCAAGCCCTTGCCGGCAGCTCATCTGCATCACGGGGTTCAGGAGTCACCTTCTCCACAAGGCCAACCCAGGCCCTTCTACTGAACATCCTGAGCCCCTTACCCCGTTTTTTCCAAAGCGCTCTCACCTCACACCCTGTGAAGACGTGGGGAGAGGGTCACACATGAGCCAAGGAACACCTGAGGCCACCAGAAGCCAGGAGACAGGCACGGACAGCCTGTCACAGCCCTGCCAGCGCTCTGGCCTTGGCTTCTGGCCTCTGAAACAGTGAGACAGTAAACGTAAACGTCTGCTGTTGAAGCTGCCCCATCTGTGGGACTTTGTGACGGCAGCCCTAGGGAAGGAATTCAGAGTTGGGGGGTATGGGGTTGGATGACGGAGGTGTGTGCGGCTCCAGAACGGAATGGGGGCTCTCGGAGGCTCTGGGGCCTGAGGGAACGGGCTCAGGAGGGTCCTGGAATGCCAGCTCCCCCGCTGTCACCCCGCCCACTTGGGTCTGGGAGGCTGCTTGGTCTTCTTTTAGGTTAACCCCGGGCCTCAAAGGGCCACACTGCTGCTGAGGGGCTGGGCCCGACACAACGATCCAGCCGCCTGCCCACTGCCCACCCCTCCCACCCCCTCTGCCCACCCCCTTGACAAGTGGCTCAGCGGACCTCTGCTCACTGTTTCATGTGACCCTGGGCTGGCCAAATCGGCTTCCCAGGCCAGGTGCACGTCTAATTCCGGATTAGCCCACTTCTGCACGGGGGCCCCTCTGGCCCGCCATCTGTACCAGCACATCAGGGAAGCTGGGGCCCACGCCCTCTGCCATCGACCTCCCTCCTCCATGATGGATTTGCAGGAAGGGCCAGACAAACGCTCAGAGACGGTAACCAAGACAAGAACGGGTCTCCAACCTCCTTAGGTATATTGCACTTGACCTAATGGTGTGCTGGCAACTTCTGAGAAACATTACAACACAGCAGGGACTTCCCTGGCGGTCCAGTGGTTAAGACTCCGCGCTGCCACTGCAGGGGGCACGAGTTTGATCCCTGGTTGGGGAACTAAGATCCTGCGTGCCACGTGGTGCGGCCAAAAAAAATATTACAGCACAGCAGACCTCTGGCTCCTTTTGAGCAGCTAGAAATTCTGGCCACAGGAGCCCCGAGTTCCCATGTGATAAGCCCTGGGAGCCGCCCTCCTGCAGGGCGCACGGTCTCAGTGCCACAATCCCCACCACTTCTCACGGCCCCACTCCCAGCAGCCGGCATAATTTCACAACTTGTTCAGCTCCCACAGGCATTTGGGGTTTTGACCCCTGCCTCGTTTGGTTCTTTACAAACTGAAGTCACCTAAGAAGACCAGGGAGTCTGACTGTGGGAAGGAGCTTGCCCACAATCTCTGAGTTCCTGGGGCAGTCGCTGCCAGCAAGGGCGCTTGTGGGTGGCGCCCCCTGGAGTTGTGCTGGCCGGGTACTGGGCCACCAGGAGAGGGCGGGTGTCTGTTCTGGTTCACCATGCTCCTGCAGCCTCGAAAGGGGCAGGGCACAGAGCGGACTCCGAGTAAAAGGTTTCTTCAATGAATATGTTGGGAGATAAAGTGTAGAAAACACAGGCCTGATGCTGCCCTGAAGCCAAGGTGCCCCCACCTCCGCTTCTCCATTCTGAAAACCACCTTCAAAGCCAAGGTGCCCCCACCTCCACTTCTCCATTCGGAAAACCACCTTCAAAGCCGAGGTGCCCCCACCTCCGCTTCTCCATTCGGAAAACCACCTTCAAAGTCGCTTGCCCCACGGGAGTCCTCAAAGCCTAGCCTCGGACACCAGGCACCCACCACACAGGATCAGCAGAGCAGGGCTGTGCTGTACCCCAACATTTAGTCCCAAGACCCCTGACCAAGCTCCCCACAGGACGTGGCTTTCCAGGATAGGCAGTAGCCGCCTGACCTGGCACAAGCCGCTTGGCCCTTCTGAGCCTCAGTTTCCCCTGCTTTAAACGGGATGAAAATAGGGCAGTAGGAGCGCTAAAGGAGATACTTTTTGTAAAGCACTAAGTATCATGCCTGGGCCCGAGCAAGCAGCCATAAAGCCCAGCCATCATCATTCCTCAGTAAGCACAGTGCCAATAAGCAACGGCCTTGGACAGCGAGTCCCTTACCTGTGGCCACCTGTGTGGTTCCTCTCTGCAGTAGGAGTTTCCCACACTCTTCTCCCACATGACTGTTGTTCTTCAGGAACCTGGGGGAGACAAGGAGGACACTGGATGCCTTGGGGCAGGGGAGGCCAGATGAAAGGAGAGGAGGGCAGGGAAAAGGCTACCCCACTAGGACACAGGCCTGTACCGATGGGGATGTTCGCATCGGTGTGGGGGTGTGTGTGTGTGGAGAGGGGGGCAGAGAGCATGCGGAGGGGTGGGGAGAACGCAGCTCAAGCCCCAGCTGGGGCGGCTAAGGAGCGCCAGGTGAGCACAGGGAGAAGCAGGCTTGCTGTGGATTTGCCAGTAGGAGAAGGAAGCTTCCTCCGTGCCCCAGAGATCTCTTCCCTCCGTGGTCCAGAGCTCCCCCAGGCCTCTGACGCTACCGGTCTCACCCGCCGGCACCCACCCCTGCAGCATCTCCTCCGGGCTGACCACTTGGGAGGGCTTCTTGGAGGCCTCCACCTGCAGCATGTTCTCTATGGCTTTCCGCTTGTAGCTCAGCATGTTCTCCAGTTCCTAAGGATTCATGGGTTCTGCTGGGTGGGCAGGGTGGGGCTCCCAGCTGCACGCACGCAAAGGGGCCTGCTCCCTCGCCCAGCCCCACCCTCCACCCTCAAGAGCCCCTCAGCTGCACACCCGCCTGGCCCAAGATGCATTCTGACCCAGCGGGCGGCGGCATGGGATCAGTCCTTGCCAGTTAGCCCTGTGACTGCCTCGGTCACAGCCATCCCAGCCCTGCCTGAGGCCCGGGACAGCTGGACGGATCAGGTTGAAGATGGAGGAAGCCCCTGGGGGCACTGTGTGTGTCAACTCAGTGGGTGAAACCGGTAAAGAAGCAAGAGTGGCAGCCACCGCTGTCTCAGTGAATCCTCACAGTAACCTACGAGCTCTCTGCTCATGCAACGCACGTTTATCAAGCACTTACTGTGTGCCGGGACTCGGCAAGTGGTGGTAAAGAGACAGCTATGGTTCTTGCCCTTATGGAATCTGTGATCATTTTATGGACAAGAAAACTGAAACTGATGAAGGACCCATGTGAGGCTGAGCCCTCGGGAACAGAATGACCACCTGTCATAGCTGGAGGGCACCTCCACAGTCCTCTACTCCAACCTCCTCATTTTACAGGTGAGGAAACTGAGGCCCAGAGAGGCAAAGTGACCTGCCTAGGGTCACAGAGCAGGGAAACGGCAGAGCCAGCCCTCAGATGCAGAGTTAGCTCTGGTTGTTGTCATTGGTGGTGGTGGCGAGAGGGGTCAGCACTTTTCCCACGGGTCCACACTCAGGTCTACTGTGTGCAGTTGTGCAGTGTGTGCACAGCTCAAAGGTACTTGACTGAGCACAAGTGCAGGTGGGCGCACCCAACCGTGCGCCCCCAGAGCTTCCTCAGCCCACTGCTTCTACCCTCTCTCACCCCTGCCGCCTCGTGACCCACCTGGCATCCTGCAGACTCCAGGCCACACACAGGGTTCCCAAGGATGACCCAGGCCCACACGCCCTGTTCCTTGCCCACTCCTAGGGTGTAAGTAGCATAACCCTGTCCTCTGGGGGGGGGGGGCCTAAGGCCCTTTGTCTACCCTCTGCCACCTCCTCCCGCCCCACTGAGGGAGGCAGGGCTGAGGGCACTACCTGGGACCGGACCCAGGTCTTCCCCAGCGACAGCATGCATGAAAAGCCCTGTCCTTACGTTAGTTTCCAGGATAAATGGCGAGGATTCCAGCAAGACAAGTTTATCCACCATCTCAGGGAAGATACAGGAAAACTATAATGTGACACAAAAGGGGAAAGATGAAGGGGAGAGTAGGCAGGGAAAGGGACTCACTTTCCTGTGGGGACACCGGTGTTTTAGGCTGGGGAAAGGGTGCTGCCCAAGAGGCCAGCAAGAATCTCCTGTCCCTTCAGGGCACCCTTCTCTCCCCTACTCCCATCTGCATTCAGCATCAAGCTCCCGACCCTGGGGCTGGACTCCAGGGTTCTCTGTGACGGAGGAGACGGGCACTGTTGGAACACTTAACTCCATCAGGAATGCCCTCACAACAGTGATTATCACGGGCCTACAAAGGAAGCTGGCACAGTCACTAAAACGCGCCTGGAACCCCCGATGCGAGGAGGCACCCCCCTCTCCAGGCAAGTTCCCCTTCGTCGTCCTGCTCTCCCCACCCACCTGGAGCACGAGCAGGGACGGTCACTGTAAGCTACTCACCATTCCACCCACAGTGCCACCTGGGGGGACGAAAGAGTAGTTAGCTGATATTCCCCAGCTCTCAAAGTCCTTCTAAAACTCCTTCCCAGGGGTCGAGCCAGCCCCGAGCCAGGGGCCAGGCTCCTGGCCCCCACCAGCAGGCCGGGCTCTGCATTCACTATCAAACTTGAGGCTCCCTCTCTGGGGCCACGGGGTCCCTGCATCAGACATGACCCTGTTTCCCTCGTCAGATCCGGGGACTGCTATCTACGGGGCCACGTGTCCTTGGGGAGCTACCTGAGGCCAGAGGGCATGGTGCCCAAGGGTCAATGTCTGATGAACCCCCTCCATCTCCCCTTGCGGTTCCAGAAGTGCAAGGGAAAGATACCTGTGTACCAACTCCCCTCCCTTCCTCACAGCCCCACAGCCCAAGACCAGTCAGGTCTTGGCCAAAGCGTACTCACCAAAACTGTGGCCCAGGAGGGAAAAACGGTTCCATTTCAGGGCTGAAAACACACGGAGCCAGGTCTGGATGGGCCCAGCCTCCCCGCACCCTCTGTCCTGCAGTCGCTGTGCTCTGGAAATCCCTCCCCAGCATCTGGGATGCCCCACTCAGGAAACCCACTTAAAGGAGTCCCAGTTCCACAGCAGGGGTGGAACTCGCAGGAAGAAGTGTGCTCTTCTTGCCAGCTCTCTCCAGCTTTCCCAAAGTCACCCATGAATTCCTGGCAGAACTGGGGCCAGACCTCAAGTCACGCCCAAGCCAGCGTTGCTTCCTGGCCACCACAACCAACTCCAAGGATGAGGGCATGTCCCAGAGCACCCCCCCACACACACACCCCCACAACACACAGAGATGAACATACAGGCTCTGTCTCTTACTCACCTGCTGCGACCCTTCGGACCTCACTCACAAAGTTTTGGTGGTCATACGGGAAACCTGGGCTATAATGGGATGACAGCCCATGACCCCCGAAATCCATGGCAACGTAATAAAAGTCTGAGACAGAGGGAAAGGGTAGGGGAAGGCGTCTAGGTCAGCCACCTCCCCTTCCTGATTCTCCTGCAGTCCCACTGCCTCACCCCTTGGCTTCCATTCAGCCTCACGCCCACCTTTCGGGAGAAGAGGGATGAGTCTGTCAAAGGAGTTGGCATTGTCCAGCCACCCGTGAAGGCAGAGAACTGGGGGGCTCTTATGGGAGCCCCAGGCTTTGGCAGCAATGTGGCCCCAGGGCATAGCGAGCTTCAGCTCTGAGATTAGACCTGAAACACAGAGTGACCATTCATGGAGCCTGAACTTCCGGAGCCCCTCATCCACACCCAAGGTGTCCAGAGCATTGGCAGTACCCAGGGGGCTCAGCTGCCTGCGCTGCCCCCGGGGGTTATGGGGAGAGAGCCAGATGAGGAAAGCTAAGCGGGGTCCACTGGGTGAGGAAAACCTTGGGAGGGCTTCACAGCAGAACTTTCTAGAATAGGTTGGGGGGTTAGCTAGGCCTGGGCTCTGCCACTTGCTGGCTGTGTGACCTTGAGCAAGTTAGTAAAACCTCTCAACCCTCAGTTTCCTTTTCTGTCCCTTCGCAAACCCAGAAACTGAGGCACAGGGAGGTGCAGGCCATTCTCCAGGTCACACAGAGAGAATGGGGCGGAGCGAGGATTTAGCGCGGGCGGCACGACCCCAGGCCCCAGTCCCGACCACCGGGCACTACACTGTCTCCGGCCTGCTCAAGTCAGGGCTGCTTCCTCCGTCGCCCAGGGCTAACATTTTCGCCCTTCAGGCTCTCCCGGCCGGGCCTGAGACCTGCCTACCCCCAGACGCCCGCGAATTTGCCTCTCTGACCTGGGGCTCCCGGAACCCTGGGAGGTCAAGTGAGGCCAGGTCCCCGCCCCCCCGTCCCCCCGCGCCCCCCACCGCCGGTGTGGCTCGGCCTGCTCCAGAGGCTGCGGACGCAGGACTTGCTACCGCCAGGAGGGCGGCGAGCACCCCCCCACCGCGGTCCCAAGTAAGTGGGTGGGCGGATGGAAGCGCCCACGTGGCCTCCCCCATCACACTCCGGTCTCGGGGGCCCCGGACTGGGAACCTTCACCCATCGCTCGCGTCCCGCGGTCTCAAGGCGGCCGTCTCTCCATCCAGCTATGTCGCGCCGGAGCCTAGGGACGCCAGAGTTCCGGGTTCCGCCCTTCAGCGGCCAGACCCCCGCCCCGCCCCGCCCGCCCCGCCCGCAGGACTTCCGGCGGGCTGGCTGGATCCCGAAGGTGGTCGGATTTGACCTTCAGCTCCCGCCGCCGCCCGCACGGAGAAAGCCGTCCCCGCCCGCCCGGCGCAGGCTGTGAGCCGAGCCGCTGGGGAACCCGGGGGCTGTGGCCAAACGACCTTCAATATCTCGGGCTACACCCGGGGCCGCGTCGCAGGGAGCAGAGCCGGCCCTGCTTGACACGTGGGTGGTGGAACCGCGACCCTTGGACAGTCCACATGGCCACCCCTGCCCCTGCGCGGGACCAGGAGCTGGCGAAGGCCCAGGAGCTGCCCCAGCGAGCGGGGCACCCCGTGGGTCCTCACTGACCAGTACCGTAGGCCTAAAGGTGGGGTGACTCTCTTTTAGTGGTTTAATGTCCTCCTGGAAGGAGGGGCTGCGTCCACCGTATTCTCACTGTGTCCTGGGGTCCTCACCCTGCCTGGCATGAGCCAGCCTTAATAGTTGTTGTATGGGTGAAGGAATGAATGTATAAATTGGGAACATGAGGAACCCCCCAGGTGAGGAAGGGTTATAGACGATGACATTGAGCCTGGAGAGGATCACGTACCCCAAGGGGGTGTTTGGGGTGCTAAATCCTATAATAAAGGCACTGTAGTGTGCATCCTTTGAGTCTCTGAAAGTGGCTAGTCTAGGACAAGTAAGGGAAAATATTTCCTATTCACTCAGCACCATTTGCTAGTTGGAAGGCCTAGGAGAGAATCCATGTGGTCCCTGAGGGGTCACAGTCCAGCAGAGCTCCTAACTGGAACCAGAATCCAGCCGGCTGAGGGCTGGAGAGAGAGCTGTACAGTAAATTCTCCCTGGGGTGTGTGTGTGCCGGGGGCGGGGGGGGGGGGAGGTGATCAGAGACCCTGGTCCTGAAGACAGGGCTGGTGGACATGCTGGGGGGCGGGTCACAATGCAGGGAAAGTTGGTGGCTGGAAAATGTGGATAAGGGTGAGGATGGGTCTGAGTGTGGAGCTAAGGAGTTTGGACCTTACTGAATGGTGGGGGTCTGGGGAGGCTGGGAGCTGGGGTTGACGAGACCATCTCTAGGTGGTTACATGCACAGTGGTGTCCATGAGTTCCAGAAATGCTTTGGCTTCCTTGACAAGTTATGCAGGGGGTCACAGATCCTGAGGTGACAGAAGTGATCAATGGAATATTGACCGCCATATCAGTGAACAAAGGATGTCACAGTTCATCAGCAGTTGCAGCCACAGCCAGTGGTGAGCTGGAGAGTCCTAAGCAGACTTAGGAAGGAAAGAACACCTGCCATCTAGCAGCCATCAGACTGCAGCCACTCCCTACGGTGAGCCCTGAGGAAACTCAGGATGTGAAAACACGGGATACTGGCCCCAGATAGCTGAGGTTGTGTATCAAAGGAATAATTTCAGTGAGCCCAGACTCTTGCATCTTCCCATACACAGAAAAGTACTGAATTCCTTAACTTGAGATATCTGATTTTATTTTTTATTTTATTTTTTTTTAATATTTATGTATTTATTTGGCTGCGCTGCGTCTTAGTTGCAGCACGAGGGATCTGCGTTGCCACATGTGGGATCTTCCTTGCAGCATGCGGGATCTTTTTTTTTTTTTTTCAAGTTGCGTCATGTGTGATCTTCCTTGCAGCATGCGGGATCTAGTTCCCCGACCTGGGATCAAACCCGGGCCCCCTGCATTGGGAGCGCGGAGCCCTAGCCACTGGAACACCAGGGAAGTCCCTGGTTTTCTTTAATTAACAATAATCTTTTGATGTTCAGACTACCTGCCCTTTGTTGCAAAACTCCCATCTATCCTGGGTCCCCCCACCCCTCACCTCCTCGGAGCAGTTCTCTCAGGGTTACTTGAGATGCTGCCTCCCAGGCTTGAAGTCCTAAAAAATTCCCACCGAATAAAACATAACTCTCAACTTTTAGGTTGTGAATATATTTTTTTAGCTGACAGAAGTAATGGGGACATGGCCCCTGTGAAGAGGCTCCTTCCTCCTCTGCCCTGGGGACACACTGCCACCTCTTCATGGACGATGCCACATTTATACCTGGCACCAGGCTCCAGCCTGACCTCTGAGTGGGGACTTCTAGCACATTTGACCTCAAATTCCCTCAGCCCAACCGGCCCCTTCAGAACAGACCATATCCGCTACCTCATCTGTCCCTCAGGCTCGCCTCAGTCACCCACCTCCGCCTCCTTCCTCATCCTCACATTCACATCCTGACCGTGATCCCACCGCGGCCTTTCCCTGCCTGCCTCTGCCCCCTTCCATTCCACTGACCCCCCCCGGGCTGGGTGCCCATCACCCCAGGAAGACAAGAGAAATCCCTTCCCCCAGGCCCCCTGCTCCACCCCACGTATCCCATTGCCACCAGCTCACCCTACAGCATGGCTGCAGCTCTGACCTTTGGCATCACTACCCTCTGGAGGGAGGTGGATCTCCCGCCCAGCACTGGAGGCCCTCCCTGAGGTCAGTCTCCCTCCTTTTAACACACATATCCAGCACCAGGAATCCCGGGCTACTGGTTCTCTGCATGTGCCCACATTTTCACGCTGCTGCACCTTTGCTTACACCATTTCTTCGGTCCAGAATTCCGTTCCCCTTTGCCAACCCTTGAAACCCTACCCTTCTTTCAAGGCATGGTTCGAAAGTCACCTGCTCCAGGAAGCCCTCTTCAGTCCTCTCAGGTGGGATGCATCTCCCCATCTCTTGTTTTTGCTGCTGGTATGCTGCCTCTGACCCCCTGTCTGGTGTTGTATTCAACTGGGTCCACTTCTTGGGTGGGTCAGCTCCTAAAATTAGGAAAAGGTCTTACTCAACTCTGTTTTCCCCCTTAGCATCTACCAGAGTGCCTTGCACACAGTTGAGGCTCAGTCAACTTCTGCCGATTGAATTGGCTAAGAATTACAAAGAACATTCCCTCCCAGCCTGTCCCTCTGGGCTCGCGAAAGCAGCAGCACACAGTGCGGGAAGTCAGGGAGTAAGTCTTAAGGTCTTACGTCCTTACTACCTTGCTGTGTTCCTCCGGTTAAAATAGTGACCACATCCAGAGAGGTGGGAAGGGATTAATAAGTGAGAGCCAGAAATGTGCCCAGGAGTTCCTCCTTCATCAGCAAGAGGAAAGTCCCTCGGCTAAGTTTATGAAATAAAAGCAATCCTTGATACTAAATGCAGTGTGGTATCCTGGATTGGATCCTGGAACAGGAAAGGGACATTCTTGGAAAAATCTAAAATCTAGAGTTTAGTTCACAGTAATGTACCAATGTTAATTTCTAGCTTTGTATCATGGTTATGCAAGGCATTAACATCACAGGAAACTAGGTGAAGGGCGTAGAGGAAATTCTGTAGTACCTCTGCAACTTTTTCTGTGAGTTAAAATTATACCAACACTTAAGAGTTTCATTAAAAAAAAAACAACCCTGACAAGAAACTTGACTTATAGTTTAATTTGATTAAATATAATATAGCCTGTGTGTTGCACTGTGAAATGCACAGCCATTATTAACAAGCTTGTTTTGCTCTGTTCCAACTTTCTTTAACTAAAAAAAAAGTTTCCCCCTTGTATCCTATTCAATGTATTTAAAGCTTTAAACTTCTAAAGACGATTTTAGCTGTGTCCCATATAACTCGACATGGTATATTTCCTTCTCATTGAGTTATGCATATTTAATTTTTTAAAGAGATAACACACTCATGTAGTTCAAAGAAGAAACACACAAGAAGGTGTGCAGTGGGGTATCTTGTTTTCACCCCATCCCTGGCCAACCCACTCCCACCACTCACTTCAGGAAACTTCTATTAATTTCTTAGTATTCTTCGTGGGTTTTTTTTTTTTTTGCGGCACGCGGGCCTCTCACTGTTGTGGCCTCTCCCGTTGCGGAGCACAGGCTCCGGACGCGCAGGCTCCGCGGCATGTGGGATCTTCCCGGACCGGGGCACGAACCCGTGTCCCCTGCATCGGCAGGCGGACTCTCAACCACTGTGCCACCAGGGAAGCCCCGTGGGGTTTTTTGTTTTTTGTTTGTAATGTACGTGTGGGCAAATCTTCCCACTTTTCTGGCACTAGCTTGCTATACCCACTATTCTGTGCCTTAGCAGTATATCCTTGAGCTTTGTCCACATTCATTAAAAAAAAAACATGTTTCCTCATGCTATTTTTATACTTATGTAGTCTTCAACTGTGTGAATAAGCCACAGTTTTATTTATCTCTCCCTTACGGAGAGAAAATTGACTCTCAAAAGAAATGTTTCCCATTTTTTTGCTTCACAGCAATGCTGCATAGTATACCGCGGTCAGGGATCACTGTAAGTTAATCTCCCAGAGGAGGGAGAACTGGAGCAAAGGCTAACACAACCGTGATGTTGCTGGATGCTTCCACATCGCCAGACTGTCTCATTCTGCCCTCTACCTGTGCTGGACAAGCCTGCCTACTCCCCTGTGGCCTTGACAGAGGGGGCCAGTATCCAGCTTTTGAATTTATGTCAGTCTGATAGATGAGAAATTGTATCACAGGGTACTTATAATTAGAAGTTCTCTTTTTGGGTTAATGGGCTTGATCTCTTTACGAACTTAAGGGCCATTTGTGTTTTTAGAATGTGCTGTCTCTATTTTTGCTATTCCCACCCCCCCATTTCTTAGAACTCTTAATTATTTGAGAGATTAGTTCTTTTTTTGTGATATGAGCTGCATATTTTTTTCCTAAATGCTTGTCATTTGAATCTGTTGCCACACAGAAGTTTTTAAATTTTTATGTAGTCAAATCAGCCATCTTTTCTTATTTCACTTGTAGATTTGAGTCATCCGCAGAAAGGCCTTTGTCATTAAGTCTTGGGTGGATGGTTACACAGCAGTAGGTTTACTGGAACAGCTATGGCACGTGAAAGGAGCTTGGAAGTTTGTTTGTTAAATGAATTAATAAATGAAAGAATAAGGAATGATACATAACCTTGGAAAACCAGTGCACCTCAAAAATTGTATTTTTCTTTTTAGTTCCTTAGAGTGCCCGGAGAGTGGGCCTCTGGTCTCCAGTTTTGTGGGTCAGTCTCTGTGTGGGACGTTGCGCATATCTCATTTTCAGTCCCCTGTGGGTCAGGTAGTTTCACACCGTTAGAAAAAAACGTTAGGGAGTTCCCTACTCTACACAAATACACACCCTGTCACGGGGGCCCTGACAGAGGGTGACCCTCATGGGCTCAGGGCAGTTCCCCCCTCCACCCCCTGAAGACGGGGCTCTGCGTGGAGGGAGCGCCCGCACACTCCTGAGGCTTCAGGGCAGCAGATCCTCTTTGGTTTGGGCACGGATTCAGGGATGCTGGTTGTAACTTAGGGGACATAGGGTATAGCCAGAGCCAACTGAAACAGTGACGGGTGTTGGCCCAACCTGGTCGGACTGAGGGGCTGGTGTGCCCGGGGTCTCGGCGAGGGGTACTTGAATGCCTGAAGGTGGGGATGGACAGAAATGCTGGGTCCCTGTGGTGTGCCTGGCCCTGGGCAAGTAGCTTCAGAGTAAGTGACATAGTCCAGGGCAGCTTGGCAAACCCTCCGGAGCTATTAAAAGCCTTTGCTGAAACCTGAGCTCAGGGCGGGTAATACACTCTGTCACTCCACTACGTGTAGTCACAAGAGCTGCGTCTGCCCTGCTGTCCTTAGGCTGAGTTGGCTGCCAGCCTGCCCTATCCTACTGGCCTGAAGCACAGAGGCCTAAGCACCGTCTGCCAAGCCAGCTGTTCCCTCCTCCCCTCCCCTTCCTGCCCTGAGGCAGGGCCTGACCTGTTTCCTTAGAGCCCCAAGGTGACTGATGAGATGGAGGGAATTGACTCTGCTCTCTGTTTCCTTGCCACAAACAAGGCAAGGAAACATTATTTTTTTTATTTTTATTTTTTGCAGTACGCGGGCCTCTCACTGTCGTGGCCTCTCCCGTTGCGGAGCACAGGCTCCGGAGGCGCAGGCTCAGCGGCCATGGCTCATGGGCCCAGCCGCTCCGCGGGATGCGGGACCCTCCCGGACCGGGGCACGAACCTGTGTCCCCTGAATCGGCAGGCGGACTCTCAACCGCTGCGCCACCAGGGAAGCCCTGGTCCGGGAAGATCCCACATGCTACGGAGCAACTAAGCCTAAGCCCCTTCTTTGAGGGGCTAAATAGCAAGCCCCTTCTGAGAATACCCACAGCTTCCCTTTTGCCCAGGGAGTCTGGGTTTTCACCTCATTTCATTTAGACTTTAAAAGTCACAAAATGACATATATCCACTACCAAATGTAAAATAGATAGCTAGTGGGAAGCAGCTGCATAGCACAGGGAGATCAGCTCGGTGCTTTGTGACCACCTAGAGGGGTGGGATAGGGAGGGTGCGAGGGAGGGGATATGGGGATATATGTATATGTATAGCTGATTCACTTTGTTATACAGCAGAAACTAACACACCATTGTAAAGCAATTATACTCCAATAAAGATGTTAATAAAATAAAATTACAGGGATACAATGTACAGCATGGGGAATATAGTCAGTAATATTGTATTAACTTTGTAAGGTGACACATGGTAACTAAGCTTATTGTAGTGACCACTTCACAATGTGTACACACGTTGAATCGCTATGTTATACACCTGAAACTAAAACTATTATTGAATGTCAGTTATACCTCTATTAAAACAAAACAAAACAAAAAGTCACAAAAGACACACTGCTATATTTAAAATAGATAACCAAGGACCTACTGTATAATTAATTAATCAATCAATTAATTAATTTTAAAAGTCACAGAATAGAGTTCACCCAAACCAACAGATCTTGACTCAGTGAAACTAACTCTCCTCCCAGACTCACCCTTCCAGAGCGATGTTCAAATGTTTAAGCACTCGCCAGGCTGGGGTCCACCTTAACCCCTCAGTGCTGGGGAGGTCTGCAGGGCGTCCCTGGAGGGGCTCGTGGAGGCTCCTCACTAGCAGGTGTGAGAACATCTCAGTAGCTCAACAACTGGTCCAGCTGCACCATCAGTGTGGCCACCACTGTCCTCCTGTTGACTCAGGTTAGAAAGGGAAGCCGCTTTCTCTCTTTATCCCAGAATGTCTAACTGGAGGGGATCTTATGGTTCATCTGCCCCCAACCCTTCTGTTTTCAGATCATCAAAGAAACATTTTGTGGGCAGGCACTTTTCGCCAGACCCAGTGCTGGGAGCTGGAGTAGAGAGATGTGTCAGGAGTCCCTGCAGTCCGCGATGACAGGAGAGAGGAGACAGCCCAGGTTAGAGAGATTTGGAAGGTAGAACAGACAGGGTTTGGGGTGGCTGAGGAGTGGGGAAGAGACTGGAAGAGGAGGGCATCAGGATGGCTCCAAGGATTCTGACCAGGGTGACCGGGTGGATACGGGATTGAGCCATCGGCTACAAAGAGGTGCTCTCACAAGCTACAGTGAATGTACCAGAAATAGTGACTGTCCTTGCAGAACTGCAGGAACAGCATCATAGGAGGAGCCCCTTCTGTGTTCCCAGAGAATGTCAAGTGCGCCTCTATCAGTTCTGAGCAGCCAGTGTTGGAGGATGTGTCAACCTTCCTCCTGTTGCATCAGCCCTAGGAGCTGTGTCAGCTTCTTGCAATTACTAATCTTGCAATCTTTCTTAGTTTGCCCTTCCTTCTGTATCAACATTTTTGTAAACAATTTCCCTCATTAAATTCCTTCTGTTGAAATACCTAGTTTTTCTGTTGACTTAACTAGACACTGGTTGCTGTGATTACATACCCACCAGATCAGCAAAAAAATTTTTTTTTTAATTTTATCAATTTATTTATTTATTTTTGGCTGCGTTGGGTCCTTGTTGCTGCACGCGGGCTTTCTCTAGTTGCGGCGAGTGGGGGCTACTCTTCGTTGCGGTATGCGTGCTTCTCAGTGAGGTGGCTTCTCTTATTGCAGAGCACGGGCTCTAGGCGCGTGGGCTTCAGTAGTTGTGGTGCGAGGGCTCAGTAGCTGTGGCTCGCGGGCTCTAGAGCACAGCCTCAGTAGTTGTGGCGCATGGGCTTAGTTGCTCCGTGGCATGTGGGATCTTCCTGGGCCAGGGCTCGAACACGTGTCCCCTGCATTGGCAGGCATATTCTTAGCCACTGCACCACCAGGGAAGTCTGGCAACATTTTTAAAGTTTGATAATACCAAGTATTGGGTAGGATGTGGAGCAACTGAAGCTGCTGGTGGCAGGGGTGGGGTGTGTGTGTGTGTGTATAAATTGAGGCACTTTGAAAAGCAGTTTGACATCAGCTATTAAAGTTGAAGATTGATACTCTATGACCCAACAGTTTATCTTTTAGGTATAAAACGTAGAGAAAATGGTATACATATGCATTAAGATATATGTACAAGTAGTATTGCTTGTGAAAGCCAAAAGATGAATGATCTAAATGTCCATCAACAAAGATGAATAAATTGTGGTATATGAAATTCGATGGACTACGATATAGCAATGACAAAAAAATGAATGAGCGCTACACACATTACCAGACATGCAAGTTACAAACATCATGGTGAGTGAAAGCAGCAGTACACAAAAGAGAATGACAGGGACTTCCCTGGTGGCGCAGTGGTTAAGAATCCGCCTGCCAATGCAGGGGACACGGGTTCGAGCCCTGGTCCAGGAAGATCCCACATGCCGCAGAGCAACTAAGCCTGTACGCCACAACTACTGAGTCCACATGCTGCAACTACTGAAGCCTGCGTGCCTACAGTCCGTGCCCCGCAACGAGAAGCCACCGCAATGAGAAGCCCGTGCACCGCAACGAAGAGCAGCGCATGCTCGACATAACTAGAGAAAGCCTGCACAGCAACGAAGACCCAACGCAGCCAAAAATAAATAAACTTATTTTTTTTTAAAAAAGAGAGAGAATGACAGTGTAATACACTTTACAAGGAGTTCAAAAAGGAGAAAAACTATAAAGTACATTGTAGTAGGCAGAAAAAAGCCTCCCAAAGACGCTCGTGTCCTAATACCTGGAACCTGTGAATGTGTTACTTCACGTGGCAAAAGAGACCTTGCAGATGCAATAATAAGGACCTTGAGATGGGGAGATTAATGTGGATTATCTAAGTGGGCTCAAAGAAATCACAAAGGTCCTTGAAAGCAGAAAAGGGGGCAAAATAGAAAAGTCAGAGCGGAACATGTGATTACAGAAGAAAGGCACAGCGATGTGAAATGTTGCTGGCTTAGAAGAAGGAGGAAGCGGTCATGAGCCGAGCAATGTGGGTGGCCTCGAGACGCTGGAAAGGGCCAGCAATGGATTCTCCTCTAGAGCCTCAGAAAGAAACACAGCTCTGTGGACACATCGATTTTCAGCTCAGTGAGACCTGTGTCAGGCTTCTGACCTACAGAACTCTGAGATAATACATTTGTGTTGTTTTTAAGCCACTAAGTTTGTTACAGCAGTGATAGGAAACTAATACATATATATTGTTCAATCTTTTTCTGTTTTTCAGATTGGATAATTTTTATTGATCTGTCTTCAGGTTCTTTATTTCTTCTGTCATCTTCAATCTGTAGCTAAGCCCATTCAATGAATTTTAAATTTCAGATATTGTACTTTTCAGTTCTAGAATTTCCATTTGGGTCTTCTTTCTAGCTTCTATTACTCTGCTCAAATTTACTGTCTTTCCAGTAGTCATTAGTGTATTTTCTTTTATGTCCTTAAGCACACTTATAACAACTACTTTAAATATCTTTGCTAATTCCAACATCTGGGTTCTCTTGGGGTCAGTTTCCATTGCTTTTTTTTTTTTTTCTCTTGGTCACATTTTCCTGTTTATATGTTGAGTAATTTGGATTCTGTTCTGGTTATTGTGAATAATACATGATATAGAGTCTGGATACAGCTCTTCCACAGAATATTGATTTATCTATTTTAGCAATTAACTTGGTTGAACTCCTTCTGCAAATTTGGTCTCCCTTTTAGTAAAAAGCAGCTCAAATTTCAGTGTTGCTCTTTTAGCCTCAGCTGGGCTTCTTGGAGTCTACCCCATGCCTACATAATTCAGTGGTCAATCAGAGGTCTGGACAGGATATATATACAGATTTTGGGGCTCCTCAACTCTCGTTCTCTCCTTTGGAACTCCCCTACTTAACTTGCCAGCTTTTGCCACAATCTGTTTTTCAGTTTTCAAACTAGGAAGACTGTGGGGCTCTATTCAGGTTTTAGCTGTCTGTATACCTCTTTTAGCTGTGAGGATTGGGGCCTGCTTTTAGCCTAAATCTATTTTAAGAAGTGGGAAACTCACTCGGTTCCTTTCTTTTCCACGTGTCAACCCCCATCCAGTATCTTTTTGTTTCCGTTGCTTTCTGGTGCCTTCAGGTCATTGTTTTTTATATTTTTCCCCAGAATTTACAATTGTTACCTGAGGAAGCTTGGTTCAATAGAAGTGGAATATCTAAAAAATATAGCTTACGGATTAATACATAGTGGTAAACTATAAGGTATAACAAGGGGAGGAATATTAGTCTTGGGAATGTGATCAGGGAGAGACACATAGGGACCATCTAAAATGATGGCAATGTTCTAGCTCCAAAACTGTTTGGTGGTTATATAAGTGTTTGCCTTATTTTCATAAATCTTCAAAGTGTTACAGATATCTTACATACTCTTCTATATATGACATACAATTTAAAATACAATGTTTAGTGTCTTTAACGACGGAGATATAGAATTGGAACCATGGGCCTACAGCTGGCAGGTGATGCCATGGAGATGAATGAGGTCTACTTGGAGGGCGTGCAGTGCAGGAAGGGGAAAGGTCTGGGAGATCCTGAGGAGCCCTGGCATTTCCTGGACAGGCAAGGGGAGGGGGGCCCACAAAGGGAGTCTTACGCAGTGCAGTCAGACCCTTGGGAGGAGAAGTGGTCTGCCACCCATAGAAGTGTGCCATCTCCGGGAAGCCAAAGGAGGAGACTGTCAAGAAGGGAGTGGTCTAATCTACAGAGCCAAAAAAAAAAAAAAAAAAAGAAGGGAGTGGTCAACAGAATCAAGCACTGCAGAGAGAACAGCACAAGCTGAAGCTGGAGCTGTGCTCATGGGAGTGTAAGGTTAGGGGATGGTTATCACTCGGTTCACTGGTGAGATGGGGTCAGTATCCTGATACAGTGCATTGAGGAGTGAACAGAAGGTGAGGTGGGAAGGCAACAAGGCCAGGCTCCATCTCAAGGGCAGGACAAGGTACATAGGCACCTGGGAGTATTTCAAAGAAAATGTAGTAAAGCTCAAATCAAAACAGTAGAAGAGGAAAGACAAGTGTCACAAAAAAGGGTGAAGTGACATCCCTGCCAACTGAAACTGATTAGGGTTTGTCTAGAGATTGGAATGGAGAAGGAAGAGGAAGCATCTTTGTTGAATTTGTATACTTGTGTTATAATTATGTATTCATACATCCCGGCCACCTGTCTGGAGTGAGTGGTGCAAAGGCTCAGGGAAAAGTTAGTAAGGCTCGGCCTGGCCTCTGCAGTGGAGAGGACTGCACTCCACAAGGAAAGGCCCGTCCAAGCCTGTCTCCCCATCACTAAAACAACTGAATGCTTGCAGTTCCTCTGCATGTTCCTTCCAGAGGGCTCCTGGGACCACCATGGCACCCATCCCCACCCCAGCATAGGCCCTGGCCCAGGATGGCCTTCCATTTGGGATGTCTCCTCCCCCTTACTGTTGCCTTTAAAGCATCTGAGAAGGAGAAGTGGGTGTGGGTGGAGAGGAAATTTGGTGATGGGTTGTACCCAACCCACCTGGGTACAAAAGTACCACCGGGACAAAGTACCACAAACTGGGGGACTTAAACAACAGACATTTATTGTCTCACAGTTCTAGAGGCTAGAAGTCCAAGATCAAGGTGTCAGCAAGGCTGGTCCTGAGGGAGAATCTCTTCAGGCCTCTCTCTCAGCTTTGGGGGTTGCTGGCGATCTCTGGTGTTCCTGGGCTTGTAGATACATCACTCCGATCTCTGCCTCCATCTTCACATGGTGATTTCTGTGTCTTCACATCTTCTTTCTTCTGTGTGTGCCTGTCTCTGTGTCCAGATTTCCCCTTTTGATGAGGACACCTGTCATATTGGATTAGGACCCACACTTAGGACTTCATTTTAGCTTGATTATCTCTGTAAAGGCCTTATTTCCAAATAAGGTCACATTCACAGGTACTGAGGATTAGAATGCCAACATATTTTTGGGGGGACACATTTCAACCCATAACGTGGGTATATGGGGGTTTGTTATACTCTTTTTATATATGGGGTGTATGCTCTCTACTTTGGTATACGTTTGAAATTTTCCATAATAAAATGTTAAATAAGCAAAACAAAACAAAACAACCCCCCCCAATCCCCTTTCAACTTTGGCCCCATTTCTCAATTCAGCTTCATATCAAAATTCCTTCAGAGATGTCTCCTCCCGCTGACTTGCCCCCTCTCTGCCCAGCTGTCTTGAACCTACTTCAAACAGGCTTTTTTTTTAAAAAAAACCATTTTATTTTATATTAGAGTATAGCTGATTAGCAATGTTGTGATAGTTTCAGGTGCATAGCAAAAGGACTCGGCCATACATATACATGTATCCATTCTCCCCCAAACTCCCCTCCCATCCAGGCTGCCACATAACATTGAGCAGAGTTCCCTGTGCTATACAGTAGGTCCTTGTTGGTTAACCGTTTTAAATATAGCAATGTAGGGACTTCCCTGGTGGCGCAGTGGTTAAGAATCCACCTGCTAATGCGGGGGACACGGGTTCGAGCCCTGGTCCAGGAAGATCCCACGTGCCGTGGAGCAACTAAGCCCAGGCGCCACAACTACTGAGCCTGAGCGCTAGAGCCCGCGAGCCACAACTACTGAAGCCTGCATGCCACAACTACTGATGCCTGCGTGCCACAACCACTGAAGCCCATGCGCCTAGAGCCCGTGCTGAGCAACAAGAGAAGCCACTGCAATGAGAAGCCCTTGCACTGCAATGAAGAGGAGCCCTCCCTCGCCACAACTAGAGAAAGCCCGCGCACAGCAATGAAGACCCAATGCAGCCAAAAATAAATAAATAAAGCAGTGTATACACGTCAATCCCAAACTCCCTGACTATCCCTTCCCCTCTGGTAACCATAAGTTTGTTCTCTAAGTCTGTGAGTCAAACAGGGAATTTCTACCAGTATCTATCTGTCAGGGTCCAGGCAGGGGGCAAAAATCATACAAGTGATTTGAACAGGGAAAATTTCAATACAAAGAATTATTAACGAGGTAAAAGATGGTTAACTACTGGGTGGAATAAAAGAGAAGGCGTAACTGAGGTAGCAACCCAGCAGAGGCGAGCACCTCTGGGGCTGAGGTAAACGTGAATGAGGAAGGATTGGGAAGCTTAGGGCACGAGGCTCCACAAGGCTGAGGTTCAGATTTCTGACGTGAGGCCCCGGCTGGCACAAGAACACGGTACCCCCGTAAATGAAACAAAGGCGGAAGAATGCTGGGATGAGAATTACTGAATGTTTAAAAGTAAATTAATAACCAAAAATTATACACAACACGATACATAGGCATCTCTGGTTTTGGAGCCTGGTCACGGACATTTTGGGACAGGATGATAGCCGCCTGGGCCTCTACGGTGAAGTCCACGTGGTGTGAGCCTCCAGAAGGGCTTCCCGTTACCCATCCTGACAATGAGCAAGTGCAAAGTGGGTGAGGGGCTGACCCAAACAGAGTCCTTCCACGAGGAAGAGGGGGTGTAGCCAAATGCACCAGAAACATGTTCTGGGTGTTTAAGTAAAACCATGTCATTCACGTCACATCCCAGCGACAGACTGCGTTACCTACAGACACTGGCTGTTACCCAGAAACACATGCCCCAAAGACCCTTGCGCTTTCCAGGACTAAATGACACAGAGACCCTTGCTGCCACCCGGGCATTACCCATAGACCCTTGCTGCCGCCTGGGCATTACCCAGAGACCCTTGCTGCCTCCCGGGCATTACCCAGAGACCCTTGCTGCCACCTGGGCATTAGCCATAGACCCTTGAGTTGCCTAGGACTGCATAACCCACAGACCTTTGCTGTTGCCCAGGAAATACGATCCTGACAGGCAGTCAGAGATTCTCTCACTTTGGGCTTCTCTTTTTTTCAAAGGTTACAATTAAGGGAACTGCATTCTAGGGTGTCCTTCCTTCCTTAAAATGTCGTTACAGCTTGGGCTCACGTATGGTCACACATATGGATAACTGCTTTACCTTTTTAATCACAAAATGAATAAATCCTTGTTATAAAAATTCATAGTATGGATTACCTTTTATTAAATCGATTGTCTTATAAGAGGCAGGGGAAGAGAAGAGAAGCAATCCAGTAGATCCCTAACACCTGATTCACAGGGTAGACTAGAAAACGCAGAGAAAGCTCCTAGCCCGATGCATGGCACTCGGTCAGTATTCAATAATAGGCAATATCATTATCCTCAAGCCACAGGGGGGAGCTCGGGGAGAGGGACAGGAGTGAGGAGGGCTGACAGATTGTCAATGTAGTTATTGCCAGAGTCAGACAGAGGAGCCCAGGACCCAAAGCTTCCCTGAGTTATGAAAGGAGCACAGAACAGGGAGCCCAACTGCGTTTAGTTCTTCTGGCTCCAAGTCATGTATGCAACACGTTTTCTTGCTGTAAAATGAAGCAGTGTATGGTCTCCGTGTCTCCTAGTTCTAACGTGTTAGCACCCCCCAGTCAGCTTCAGGGAACGTCCTTGCCCTGAATCCTGCATCCTGCCCGCCATGGTCTCTACAGTAAAAGGGGGTAGGTTCTTCCTAGTTGATTAAGCAACCAGAGCAACACAGACTAGAATTCTTCAACTCCTACCATATAACAGAATAAGTGGGCTTTTCTTTCTTTCTTTTTGCTCAATAACTGTGACAAGGGTCAACTCTGCCTACACTACATTATTTTATTTTTTAAAAGATATTTATTTATTTATTTGGCTGCATCAGGTCTTAGTTGCGGCACACGGGATCTTTCGTTGCAGCGCACAGGCTTCTCTCTAGTTGTGGCGTGAGGGCTCCAGAGTGCACAGGCTCAGTAGTCACGGCACGTGGGCTCAGTTGCCCCGTGGCATGTGGGATCTTAGTTCCCTGACCAGGGATCGAACCCGGGTCCCTAACCAGTTACTGGGGTGGGCAACCTGATCCAAGTTGGGCCAAGTTGTCCCGCAAATCTGGAATTGGGTTTGATATTCCAGCCTTACTCTAGGCCTCTCTTCAGAATGGAACACATTTTTTTAAAAAATTAGGAGCTGTAGTATGACCATCATCTATCCCTGCAACCTAAGCGGTGGGGGAAAAAAAAAAATCAGATGTGCGTAGAGCAGCAGAGAATGAAACAGGATGCCCTCAAGGCGTGGAGGGGGTGCTGTGGTGTGCCAGCCAGATCCTCCGAGGGCCGGGGTGCCATTCCTCCAGCCATCGGCTGTGACAGCTCACAGCTGAGTTCTTCCCTGAGACTTGCCCTTTACTGAAGGGACCAGCCATGACCAAGGATATGACCTCCCTAGCGCAGTCCACCACCAACGACTGGTCCATGCAGGGGTACAAAGGGCTGGCCCCCTACCTTGATTCAGGACAACTCTGAAGGACCATCCCAGCTTCTGAGCTCCCTATGGAATTGGGTCAGGCTCCCAGCTGCATCGAAGTTCAACTTTTGTCCAGCGCAGCTTCTCTGATTTACTCAGAGGCTGCCCAATAAGCTGTCTGCATGCACGAATAAGAGACTCCAGCTTTGTTTCCCAGGGCACCCAACCTAAGATAAGAGGCTTACAGTTGAAAGGGACTGGTGGTATAACTGATGGTTGCTATGACGATGCCGTAGTTCCTCCCAATAAGCATCTCTGCTTCCTTGCTGGCTCTAGTGTTGTGTCTTCCTAGATTAATGTTTACTAAATGGAACATAGTTTGAGGGAGGTCAGGGTGGTAATCATTTCAGCCTCCAGCATAGCAGAGTAGGCCGGGGGAAAACTTTGCAAGGGAGGTAAAGTCTGGCCTTGGCACTTCATCCTTTTTCTGAACCTCCCTCACACAGCCCATCAGGTCCCCCCACCGTCCTAGGGCGGAGATGTGAGGTGCTTCCCCCAGCCCAGCCGGCTTCTCTCTTTCAACAAGGACTGAGGGCCCACAAGGTGCGGGGCTCCTTCCCTTACCCATCTCACCATCACAGTGCCCTAGACCAGGTCCCATCTCTGATGCCTGCAGTAGGCGACACACATGTGCATTAATTCCCACCAGCTGCATTTTTACCACGGTGCTTTCCCTTGGGTTCCTGTTCCTGGTCTCAAGGAATTTCCTCCTCTGGTGAGACAGCAGCTCAGTCCCCATTTAAAATCTGGAAAAGTCTCCAGGCTGAAGGCGGTATAGACGCTCAGAGGCCCTCAGATGGGCTCCAGAAAAAAATTTCATCCAAACCTCTCGTATTGCCACTGAGTAAACAGAAGTATTTTAACCAATCCTGCAGGTCGGGACAGGCGGGTGGGGAAATGCTTTTCCAACGACTGAGAGGTTCGTTTCAATTTGATTCTCTCACCACCCAGCACCAGCCGCCTCCCGCCCTTTGGATGGTTTCCAGGCGTGAATTTGCTTCCAGGTGCGCAAGGGGCGCGGGGAAGGCGGGGCGCGGGCGGGTACCGTGGGGGAGGGGAGCGGGGGCGGGTGGGGGCCAGAGGAGCCGTTCTGGGGCCGGGGTCTGCCTGCGTGGCTGGGGGGTGGGGTGAAGGGGTGCAGGAGGGAGGGAGAGAGCGAGTGTGTGTTTGTGTGTGGGGTCCTCACCGCCCCCCCCACCCCCGTTCTCCTTCCTTCTAGAACCCCTTCGGGGGCGGGGCGAGTCTCCATCCCGGCCGCGACTTACGCGACACTTTTTTGGAGAAAGAAAGCTTCCTTAATTGAGGGCAGTGGGGTGACAGGCCGAATGGAAGGGGAGAGAGGCATTTCATCCTTACCGGGACATAGAGTTCGAAGAAGACCCGCCTCCTGCAGACCCGGAATTCGACCCCTCGAGAGCGGCTCGGGCCGCACCGGCACCCGGCCGGTGCGAGGACGCAGGTGGGCGCTGCGGGGTTTAGGGTGAGCGCGAGCAGAAAGGGGGAGACGCATGAGGGGGCACTGGACGGTCCACGGAGGCCCCGGCCGCCGCGGGACGCCAAACACGCAGCGCCGCGCGGACCTCGGGCGGTGAGGACCTCGTGCGCGGGTCAACCCCCAGGAAGCCGTGCGGCGCTTCCCGGGCGGGACTGGAGCGCGCCCTGGCGGCCTCCCTCCTTATTGCAGCCCTTGCCCGCGTCCTCCCCGGGCGGACGCGGGGACCCGGGCAGGCGCCGCGAGAGCGTCCAGCAGCTTCCTACCAAGGCCTGCAGTCCCTTCGCGCTTAGGCTGCTACTGATCTGGCCTTAATTTAAAGAGAAAAGGGAGGAAGGGTCTTCCTTCCGACCCCTGTGTGAGAAAATGGAGAGGAATACACATACACTCCGGTGGGGTTCTCTAGACGTTTTTGGTTCAAGGACCACTTCGGGGTCAAAGATTCTAAAGCACATCTCCTGCTGCCGCCGTACAAAGTCTTAGGGCGCTTTTAATTGGACAGTCACTGAAAAGTTAGATTTGGCACTTGGGAATGGGGTTTCAGATATGTACAGAAAACAGAATAATGTTTTTACAAATTGTTGATTCGTTTGTGATTTGATTCTTTGAACGTTGCTTCTTAAACTGCCGGGAGGACCTTCGGGGTCAACTCAGAACCAGTATTGGAGAATACTTCTGATTCACCAGGCAGGAATTGTAAGGATCGTCAGTTTGTTTTAGGTTGAATCGATGGTACCAGGGACATTCTGGGACCTCGGAGTATTCTAGAACTGTGCCCACGTTGGGCTAGCGGTTGATAGAGTACGGTTTATCAAAGTAGTGTAAGACAGAAAGGGCTTCCGAATGTAACCGATTGAGTGATAAGACCCACCGTACCTGCATCATTTAGAAGAACGTACTTATTGGTCCATCGATACAGGGCTAGAAAGAAATAGATTTCACCTTCTTCCTTGGTCTCATAACATTTATTTTTCCGAAGTTCTAACTTAAACACTTTCTGTTACACTTTTAGCACACCATCTCTTGTTGCTTTTGGAAATGGAGGGCAATTTATCAACTTCTACATGATAAATTTCCAAATAATTGAAGACAATTATTAATTGTATGCGCTTCAACCTTCTTTCCTCCAGGTTAAATAATGAAAGTCTTTAACCTATCTTCATATCATGTATTTTCTGTCTCTTCTCTCTCTAGCTTTTTTCATCCATCTTCAAACATGAAACTGTACAATGATACATAATAATTATAATAATAATGCTCACAAAGAATATGTAAATTAAGCATCCCAAATGCCATCTTTATACATTGCATATATGTCTTCATATCCTTGGAGACAGTGGGAGACCAGCTCCTATTGGAAGAATTCATAGTCCTAAGTTTTAGACCAAGTATATGTGGAAATAGCCACCCAACCACTCCCAGCACCCACTACGCTACCCCCTGCCTTCAGCTTGGAAATAGATTGGATATTGTTTATATAGCTGTTTCTCAAAACTGTTTTCAGGTCAAATAATGTCTTCAGTTGAAATAAAACTCTGCTTTCCTCACTTGGGATTTTACTAAGACAATGAGGCAAATGCTGTGGGCTTTACCCAAGGGAGCTTTATGCTTTTTTTTTGTTTTTTTGGAGCCTTATGCTTTAGATACATAGTTGGAGAGTAACTGAAGTTTATAACACCAAAAAAAAAAAAAAAAAAAAAAAGCCCTCATCTGTTCGGTTCATCCTGGGAGGTTTGTAGTTCATTACTAATTCATGGGGCAGCACACACCTACTCAGTGTCTAAATCTGCCTTGAGGTCTTTGTGTTTTCCTTTGCCTCTTATCAATCGCTGTCTGTGGAGACAGCTCCAAAGAAGAATGTCTGGGCATCTACCCTTTGCCCCAGAAACTCCCAGTTGGAGGATCCTGAAAGCAAACATGAAAAAAAAAAAAAAAGGTATTTAATCTAGCAAATGCGCCGCCACCGCCGCCTCCCCCCCTCCCTGCCCCGTTCTAGACGTTTCGTTGTCAAGGCACGTACAAAACTTTCTTGATACTCTGGCACTTGTCACCCAAGAGTAGAATTTTGTCCTATGAAGTCAAAAAAAAAAAAGAAAAGAAAAGGTATCCATTCAGTTTACCATTATGGAAAGTGCCAGGTGGATAGGGAAGAAGGAGAGTATATAGCTTCCCTTGTCCATAGCATTTGATTATAAAACATTTGGTAGGAAAAGTATAAGAAACTGCTACCTGAACATCTAAAGTTGTAACTCTGGTCCCCAGCTCAGCACCCTGTTTGCTTTCGTCATTCATCCCCGTTTGCAGCTATTTTCTCTTTGTCTTTGGGCTGTTTTGCTGCTAGTCAGTTAGCTCCCCAGGGCAGTCAGCACCTCAGCATCAGTCCTCTGCCTGGCACAGAGGCAGAGCCCTCTCAGAAGCTGTGTTCAGGGTAGGACCAGGTCTCATTTGTTCTTCTGGCAGTCTCTGCACCCTGTGTTCCCTCTTCCACGGATCTCCTCCAATTCCCACAGGGAATGAGTCAGTAGTCTCCAGTCCACATGTAATCTACGTTATGCCATGTGTCTGAAATGGACTATATTTTTTGACAAGCCACCAAATCCTTTCCAAGAATGTTCTGAAATCAAGTACGAAGTGAGAAGTGGCAGTGCAAGAAGGGACAAACCTGACCTCGGCTGGGCTCTGCCGCGTACTAGATGGGTCACTCTGGACTGAACACAGTGTCCAGATTTGTGGTGGAGCACAATACTCCTTCCCTCGTTAGGAATGACGCGGCATGTGAAGATTAAGTGAGATCATAATGGCCAACATTTATTGAGCACTAGCTATGCCCAGCATGGGTCTTAGAACTTTGTGCACTGAATCATTTAATCAATGAGATAATGCCAGTAGGGTGCCTGGCTCGGCGTCCTACACAAAATAAATGGTAGATAAAAATAGCATGAAAAATTTATTCAGTGAGAAAAGAGACTATAGATAGAAAACTTCTTAATGCTTCTTTAGCCTATTGGAAATGCAATTAATGTACACAGTCAAAACTCCTCTGTTTTACTGTGTGAAAACTGACATATAATGTTCAAAGGTTGCAATTTTAACTGCTTTTTAAGCTTCTTGGTGTGATGTATTTTAAGTTTAAGAATGTGTCAAGTTATTGTAAGCTGCATACATTTCATTTGAATGTTTATATTTTGGCATTACTGATTTAAAATGCATAAGTGTTTTAAAAAATTGAGCTACATACTTAAAACTTATTGTAGGATTAAAGAAAATACTTATATTTAATTTAACTTTATTTTTATATAAATAATTTTATAAAATACGTAATACTTAGCACAGTTTTGATATAGTATGTGATATAGTATGTTTATTACCTAAGATGCCATGGCCTGATGCTTGCGTTTCAATCCTGGTTCTGACACTGATAACCTACATGGTTGTGACATGTAAGTTATCAGTGCCAGATGACTCTGTGTCTCTTTGTCTGCATCTGTAAAATGGGATGATAATCTCATAGGGTTGTTGTGAAATTTAAGCTAATGAGTCCATGTAAAGCCCTTAATAACTGTTAACTAGTTTAATCCAACTTTTTCTCACCTCCCACACCCAGGCCTAGAGAAGTCTTGGGAAGGACCAAGGATGACTATGTGCTTTTGTACCTTTAGTGTGCAATATCTGTCCTATTTCTGTATCTTAAAAAGTTCTCCAGCATTCACTGATGATTTCACAGGTACCTATTCCCTAAACCCCTTGCTGATCCCACTGACTTGCCATTAGCATCCTATGTGTATTTTCCATTATAGAATTAACTTTAGCTCTCCATTCATTACAGCTTTGGGTTCTTGTCTAATCTTGGCTACTCATCTTTTGACCCCCACCAACTCAGTAAACCTTTAAGCATTTGCTGAGGGTCTCACCTCATGTGGGATACACAAGCGGGGTGAGATGAAGTTTTCTTTCACAGAGAATATACAGTTCCATTATGGCTACTAGCTTTCCAAGCTCTATCAAGTGCCAAAAGGTCTAGCAGAGGTAATTGCTTTGTTTTTAATACACGTCCTGGAAACCTAGAGGAGTCAGAATCTTCAGGGAAGGAGGAGTGGGCTTGAGGTAAGTCTTCAAGGATGCTTAGAGTTTGATAGGTGGCCTTGGCAGGAGACAGGTGCCTGGGGAGACTGGAGAGCCAGCCTTGCCTGTGGGGAGAGAATTCCGATTTGGGGTTGGATGGGTAGGGCGGGACCAAATTATGGTGGACTTTGGAAACTAATCATGTCTTTAGATGTGATAAGAGAGGAAATGGAGAGGCCCTGTGTATCTTTTCTTTTTTAAATTAATTAATTAATTAATTAATTTTTGGCTGCAGTGGGTCTTCGTTGCTGCGCATGGGTTTTCTCTAGTTGCGGAGAGCGGGGGCTACTCTTCGTTGCAGTGCGCGGGCTTCTCACTGCGGTGGCTTCTCTTGTTGCGGAGTGCGGGCTCTAGGCGTGCGGGCTTCAGTAGTTGTGGTGCGCGGGCTCAGTTGCTTCGTGGCATGTGGGCTCTTCCCCAGCTAGGGGCTCCAGCCTGTGTCCCCTGCGTTGGCAGGAGGATTCTTTTTTTTTTTTTTTAATTTATTCATTTATTTATTTTTGGCTGTGTTGGGTCTTCGTTGCGGTGTGTGGGCTTCTCATTGCAGTGGCTTCTCTTGTTGTGGAGCACAGGCTCTAGGCGCATGGGCTTCAGTAGTTGCAGCACATGGGCCCAGTAGTTGTGGCTCACGGGCTTAGTTGCTCCGTGGCATGTGGGATCTTCCCAGACCAGGGCTCGAACCCATGTCCCCTGCATTGGCAGGTGGATTCCCAACCACTGCGCCACCAGGGAAGCCCCGGCAGGAGGATTCTTAACCACTGTGCCACCAGGGAAGTCCTAGCCCTGTGTATTTTAAACAAAGTCGTAGGTAAATACGGCCCCTACTAAAAGAGCCTGCGTTAGGATAATAAAATCAGTGGAATCAATACAGCCCGGGAATTTTTCCTGAAAAGCAACTTTTAAGTGTTTATTAACATCTCAGTTTTTGTCCTTAATCAGTAGGAATTGTAAGTGGAATTGAACTTGTGACACGTTTTATTCTCTCTCTACCTCATGAAAAAAATGCTAACCTCCAATCCCAATGGCACCTGGCATTGATCTTTCTTTCATGGTGACATTCCCTCTGTGAATTAGGAACCCAGTACATTCTCCCTTTCAAGAACACAGCAATGCGTTTGTTCACTAAATATTGAAATTCTGCTACATGCTGGATACAGTATTAAGGGCTACAAATAAACAGAGAAATACAATAAATTCTTGTTTTTGTGGGTTTACTGTCTTGTTGAAAATTGACATCTATATAAATACAAACATAGAGTAGCCCAGGGACTTCCCTGGTGGTCCAGTGGTAAAGAATCTGCCTTCCAGTGCAGGGGATGTGGGTTCAATCCCTGGTCGGGGAACTAAGATCCCACATGCCGTGGGGCAACTAAGCCCACACGCCACAACTACTGAGCCCACACACCTCAATGAGAGAGAAGTCCGCGAGCGGCAACAAGAGCCTGCGCGCGGCAACAAGAGATCCTGCATGCCACAACTAAGACCTGAGGCAGCCAAAAATTAAAACAACAAAAAAAAGAGTAGCCCAGGGGTTGGCAAACTTTTTCTATAAAAAGCCAGATAGTAAATATTTTAGACTTTGTGGTCATACAGTCTATTCAACTCTGTCACTGTAGCGTGAAAAGCACCCGTGGACCCTAGCTAACTAAGTACACTAGTGTTGCTGTGTTCCAATCAAATTTACTTATGGACTGAAATTTAAATTTCAGATAATTTTCATGTGTCATGAAGTATTCTCCTTTTGATTTTTGCTCACTGCTTAACAATGTAAAAGATACACCTAGTTTGCAGGCCATACAAAAATCAGTGGCAGGCTAGATTTGGCCCACGGGCCCCGTTTCGTTGACTCCTGGAGTCAACTCCTGGAGTAGGCTATGACAGACCTCGTACGTACAAAATGCTACAGAATACAGAGCAGGCAGGGATTAACTATTTCTGCAGGACGGAGGTAGGATTGAGAATGCTTCCAGGAGGAGGGGAATTTGACAGAGGCTTTGACAGTTAAGTATTTGTTTGCCTGGGGTCAGTTGAAGGGGGTGGAGGAGAAGGACCAGTGGGGAGCTGATTCCAGGCTCCTTGAGCAAAGGCATAAGGACAACAAGGCCTACAGGGCCTGGCGTATTCGGAACCTTGACCGGTTTGCTGTGGCTTGAGCTTGGGTAACAGGAAGCAGGAGACTGGCCCGAAGCGGGCAGAGAAATTGGGCCAAGTTTTGTGAAGGGCCTTTATTGCCATGCCAGAGCGTTTGGGTTTTATTTCATAGGCAGTGGAAACCTTGGAAGTTTCCCAGCAGAGAAGTGATTCAAAGCGTATCAGTGTTTTAGACATTCCAGGGCAGGGGCATGGGGGCCAGGTTAGAGAAGGGGGCCCAGGAGCATTTAGTGGTCGGGTTATAGGCAGGCTGGGTAGGATCCGGGAGTGTGGGCCATCCCCAGATGGTGGGTTGTGGGCACTGCCAGATGGAAAAGAGGCTTTAATGGAGTCCAGGGAGCGAAGCCAAACGCTGAGAGCCAGAAACAGCCTGGAAGGCACTGCCTGGCAGGACTAGGGGGGCAAGGTATTGGGAGAGATGAGACCGAGAGATGGAGGGGGTGGGAACGGGCAGAGATGGTCCACTAGTTCCTGCAAGAGCCGGACAGGACCTTTGGGGAAAAGATCTCATTTTTTCTTATAAAAACAACACTTAATAACTGTAAAAAAGTAAAACAGTGCAGAGATCCATACGGTCCTCCCTCTGGACCTCTCTCCTCCCACACCTGGGGGGAGTAACCGTTCACAATGGGGTACGTGTCCTCCCCAGCTCTCTGTTCTATGCTCATGCAAACATATAGATCATGTCTTCTTAAATAAAAAGGGAAAGCGTACATATTTTTATGCAATTTACTTTTACTGAAAATATCTATGTTGCAGACATCTCTGCTGTCAGCACGTATATATCTACCACGTTCTTTTTAACAATTTTGTCAGTTTTCGGAGCATGGATGTACCATAATTTATCTGTGGATGGGCGTTCACGTTGTTGCCGTCCATCTAGGCTTTTAGATAAGGCCACAGCACACACACAGTGAATGCGCGTGAACCCTCGCAGTGGGATCTCGGGCTCGGGTTTGCCTGTACAGTTTGCTCGGCGCTGCTGGGTTAGGGCAGGAGGCCAGTGCGGCCAACAGGGGCTGCCCTGACCACTTACATTTGGGCAGAAAAATGGGCCTTGACTGGAGTGAGGCATATGCAGTAGAACCAGTAGGACCTGGCACGGCAGATAAGGTAGTAGCAGGAAGTTTAAAAATGGGTAAAAGTGTTCTAGTTCATCAGCAAATCCCACTGGCTTTATCTTCAGAATTAATCCAGAGTCGGTCCGTTTCTTCCTCCCCCCACCCCAAAGCCCATCCTGATCTCGACCCCCTCCCGCCCCTGCACTAGGGAAACAGTCCCCAGAGCAAATGGAATGATCCCTTTAAAATGTAAGTGAGACCAGGCTACGCCTCACCTCAGAATCCTTCACCGGCTTCCCAGCCACTCAGAATTAAGTCCAGCTCCCCACCGAGACCTCCAGGGCCCCGAGGGCGCTTGCCCTTATTGCTCCTGCGCCATCCCATCTAAACAGCCCCCCAAGGCTTCCCCGGTGGCGCGGTGGTTAAGAATCCGCCTGCCAGTTCAGGGGACACCGGTTTGAGTCCTGGTACCGGAAGATACCACATGCCATGGAACAACTAAGCCCATGAGCCACGACTACAGAGCCTGCGCTCTAGAGCCCGCGAGCCACAACTACTGAGCCCACGAGCCGCAACTACTGAAGCTCGCGTGCCTAGAGCCTGTGCTCCGCAACAAGAGAAGCCACCGCAATGAGAAGCCCGTGCAATGAAGAGAAGCCCCCGCTCGCTGCAACTAGAGAAAGCCCGTGGGCAGCAACAAAGACCCAACGCAGCCAAAAATAAATAAAAATAAATTTATATAAAAAAGTAGGCATGGGCTCCCCTGGTGGTGCAGTGGTTGAGAATCTGCCTGCCAATGCAGAAGACACGGGTTCGAGCCCTGGTCTGGGAAGATCCCACATGCCGCGGAGCAACTGGGCCCGTGAGCCACAGCTACTGAGCCTGCGCGTCTGGAGCCTGTGCTCTGTAACAAGAGAGGCCGCGACAGTGAGAGCCCCGCGCACTGCGATGAAGAGTGGCCCCCGCTCGCCGCAACTAGAGAAAGCCCTCGCACAGAAATGAAGACCCAACACAGCCTAAATAAATTAATTAATTTTTAAAAAAAGTAGGCATGCATTAAATACTAATAGAAAAAACAAAACAAAAACAAAAAGACTGGCGAGTATGCACCTAAAGTCACGAGTAGGATTTTGTTCATAACTGTTCCCTCCTCCACTGACAGCTCAGAGGGTTGCCATGGGCATTTGGGATCTTGTATACCAATAGAATACGATGTTCATTGCCTTCTGTTGAAAAGTAACAATATCTTTCATTGTTAGCATTTTACAATTTACACCACATTTCTTCATGCATGATTTACCAAATATTTACTGAGTGAGTGAATTTTCTCATTGGATCACAGCATCCTTTTGAGACAGGCCAGCAAAACCACATCACCATCTGATGGGGATGAAGGGCTTTTCCAAGGTCACCCTGCTAATGAAGGGCAGACCCAGGACCATAACCCAGGTCTTCTGACTCTTGTGAGGACACATTCCAAATCCAGCTCCTGTGACGCGCCTCTGTGTCTGACCAAGTAACCACGTAAGAAATTACAGCCTTTCTTCCCCTTCTAGTTGGGGATCCATTCTAAGATAGCATCCAGCTTTGAGGTGAGTAGGAGAATAGTTCAAAGGTGGAGGCTGCTCTCTCTGGAGTCTTAAAATAGGTCATAGAGGCTTCTTGGCTATTTATATATTCATAAACTAGTATTCCTCAGAGGTAAAAATGGAGGCTAATTTTTAAGGAGAGGGAAATGGGGTCAAGGACACCGATACGAAGGCTTCCTGGAAGCTGAAGGCGTGGCCAGGTCCCACGTGATTCCTCGCACTTGAAGAAACTCGACAGCAGCTGGTCTCATCTGGTCAAGGGCTCTGGATTACTGCGCAGTAGGACAGGGGATGAATTTTACCCTTTAAAATGTAGAATCTTTTTAGTATGTGCCAAACTGCAATACTGATGGTTGAATTTGGGGTCTTAAGTGAATAGTGGGAGTTTAAGAGCTACTGTCTTGCCCTTGTTTTGTTGCTGCCTTCATGCTTACTTATCTGGGAATGTTTTCTCTTTTCTCTTTATGCTTCCCTTTGCTCCATGTTTTCTGACTCTCCTCAAGTTGATGGGTTTCTCCTTTTTTAATCAAGAAGAGCCATGAGAAGTAGAGTGAGAACTGGGCCTGGAGCCAGAGGGTCTGACTGGAGCCTGGGCAGGTCCTGGAATCCACAGGCTTCACATTCAGAGCCTGGAAGATTGTCAGGCATTCCGTGATCCTCAGCCATCGGGGAGGGTGCTTTCCTAACGCACCTCATGGGTGTTTCCAGCATCAGATCAGATCATGGGTGAAAACTATTAAATGATGCAGCAGTGGCAGTTCTGAAATAAGATACTAGTCACATATTCAGAACCTAATTTTTATCTTAAAATAGATTATATGCACCTTCCCTGATTTGACGTCAAAAAGTTTACAAGCTTTTTGGCCATTTGGAAAGGCCAGCATAATCCTGAGCTGAATAAAATAGACACATAACCCCGACAGCTGACACAACCTAAGATGTCATGTAATGTTTTACGCTTTTAAAAAACCGACAGGAGTAGCATCAAGGGAAAGAGGCCCAACAAAGAGCTGAAAGTGTCATCTACTCCACTGTAGCTTGTACTAAATTTATATGTGATAACTTGATTTTCTGTAAAAATCCGAATTAATATACTTAGGATCTTCTGTTTCTTTGAGTGAACATTTATAAATGAACCAGAAATTAATTTTTAAATTTTACCTTTTCTCTCCTTTGGCAGTAATTTCTCATGGCTTTGGTGATGGCTGACAGCTCCCACCTTTCTATCTCTGGCTGGAACCTCTCCTCTCGGGCACCCCGCTGCCTTCTCAGCATCCCTGTGTCCACATCTGTCTCGGGCCATCCCAATCCGCATGTCTCATCTTGCCTTTCAGTCCCGCTCTCTCTGTTGAGTGCAACTCCAGCCCCTGTCACTCAGGCCCAAACCCTTACAATCATCCTTTCTTTCTCTTCTTCTTTCACCCCAGAACCCATCTATCACGAGATGCCGTTGGCTCTGCGTTAAAATAAATGCAGAATCCGTCTCTCCTCACCACCTCTATTGCTGCCAGACAGTTGGAGCCACCCTCATCTCGCATCTGAAATACTGCCAGAGTGCCTCACCCTATATAACCTTTTGTTTCCTAAAATCTATTCTCAACACAGCAGCCGGAGTGATGCCCTGTCCCTACCTTGCAATGGCTCCTCCTTTCCCTCCGTTAAAGCCAGCATCCTTACAATGGATTCTAAAGTCGCAAGTGGGGACTCCCTTTGTGCCACAGTGGATAAGACTCAGTGCTCCCACTGCAGGGGGCCTGGGTTCGATCCCAGTTCAGGGAACTAGATCCCATATGCATGCCACAACTAACCGGTGGGCTTTAGACAGATTTATTGGCAGGGGAGATAGAGGGGGGAAATAGAAGGAGGCAAGGATGTGTGGGACATTTGGTCTTTTTTTAAAAATAAATTTATTTATTTATTTTTGGCTGCGTTGGGTTTTCGCTGCTGCATGCGGGCTTTCTCTAGTTGCGGCGAGCGGGGGCTACTCTTCGTTGCGGTGCGCGGGCTTCTCATTGTGGTGGCTTCTCTTTGTTGCGGAACACAGGCTCTAGGCACGTGGGCTTCAGTAGTTGTGGCTCGAGGGCTCTAGAGCGCAGGCTCAGCAGTTGTGGCACCGCAGGGGCTTAGCTGTGTCACCAGGGAAGTCTGTGTCAGCAGGCAAGTCCCGACATTTGGTCTTGAAGAAAAAAAGTGATTTATTTTTCCCGACATTTCAGTTATTGGAATTAGTAAATCAAAAATTCTAAAACTTCAGATAAACAGAAATTCCTTTAGGATTGGGGAGGGGAGCAAGGCGTATTCCTAATTGGGATCCCATGCACTTTAGATGATCCCACGGACTATGTGAAGTTTTGTGTGTGTGCATCTTGTGCATGTTTGTGGAGAGTGTGCCAGAGCCCTCACTGAAGTCTTGGACACAAAAAGTTAGGGGCCCCTGGCTCAGGACAGCCCCAAATGTGTCTGCTGAATGCTGCTGACTTCCTGCCACCTGGATGCCTGTGAGAGTTGCTGTTGGCCCTTTCTGCCTCCGGTTCCCCACTTTAAAATGGTGCATGGGACTTCCCTAGTGGTGCAGTGGTTAAGAATCCGCCTGCCAATGCAGGGGACACAGGTTCGAGCCCTGGTCCGGGAAGATACCACATGCCGCAGAGCAGCTAAGCCCGTGCGCCACAACTACTGAGCCTGTGCTCTAGAGGACGCGAGCCACAACTACTGAGCCCGTGCGCCACAACTACTGAAGCCTGTGCACCCTAGAGCCTGTGCTCCGCAACAAGAGAAGCCACTGCAGTGAGAGGCCCGCGCGCTGCAACGAAGAATGGCCCCTGCTCGCCGCCAACTAGAGAAAGCCCGCGCACAGCAACAAAGACCCAATGCAGCCAAAAATAAATAAATAAATTTATAAAAATAAAAACAAAAAATGGTGCAGTAACTTTCTCAAGACTAATTTTGTGAGGAGGTGCAGCAAAGGGTATGCGCTCAGGCTCAGGAAGCTGATGGCCTGGGTTTGAATACTGGTCCAGGCAGTCCCTGCTGTGTGACTCTGGACTGTTACTTCACCTCTCCGAGCCTCGGTTCCTCATCGCAGAGCGGGGATAAGTCATTGCTGAACAAGGTAATTCACACAAAGGCGCACACTGTTCTATGGCTCATGGTGAGCTTGAATATACAATAGGGCTGTCATCACTAATGATGTGATACTGGGGCAAAATATCCTGTAGGAAGGATTTGTATTTCAACGTGGAAGATAACTGAATATTGCATTATAGCATGAGGGGTGAAGGGCCTCCTCAGCAGGGTGCGCCTCGGTTCTGGAAACTTTACAATTAATCCTGTTCGTGTCACAGGGGACTGTACTGTGCCAGTGTTGTGACTCTGGGAGTTCAGACTTCAGTCAAAATCTGAGTCAGAAGATTTGGTTCCTGAAAGCCTTTTAAAAATTAGGTAGAAATATGTGTAAAATAGGAAGTACAACATACTTTTCCCCAATGATATAGACAATGTACTTTATACCCTTTTCAGTGATTTTTAGAATGTTTACATTGATCAAGAAATACTTTTGGGGACTTCCCTGGTGGTCCAGTGGTTAAGAATCTGCCTTCCAATGCAAGGGATGTGGGTTCGATCCCTGGTTGGGTAACTAAGATCCCACATGCCACACCGCAACTACTGAGCCTGCACGCCACAACTACTGAAGCCCAAGTGCCCTAGAGCCCGTGCTCCACAAGAGAAGCCACCGCAATGAGAAGCCCACACACCGCAACAAAGAGTAGCCCCCGCTCGACACAACTAGAGAAAGCCCGCGCACAGCAACGAAGACGCAACGCAGCCAAAAAAAAAAAAAAAAAAAAGACTCAGTCAGTAGGTATACCTCGTTTTCCTACTACAGACAGCTCCTCGTGTGCCTTTCTTGGACAACCAGAGCAGGTATATACTCGACAGTCTTTGTGGCAAGCGAGATTGGGCTCAGAGTGTCAGTTTCACGATAAACCTTTGGTGTCAGTAGAAGCACACAGAAAGCAGTATGGGTTTTTCACCTCCCACTATTCCTCTCTCTGTTTCTCCTGGCAAACTCTGCAAGTGAGCCCCAAATAGGATATTACAAAAATATATTAATGCGTAGATAAAAGATGGGAAAGCCGAATTAATTTAAAAGCCCGATAAATGTCCTCTTTAATGACAGTGCTTTATAGGGAGATGGCTGTTCAATTTTCCTCACAACACCGCCATACCATCGTAATTTGTATGTGTTTTTATAGGGTCATTGATTCATTTAGCAAAAATATGTTGAGCCCTTGTGGAGCAGCCTTGTATTGATAGCTGCGTAGGAGGCCCATGGCATGAGGTGTAGGGCCAGGTCACAGAGTCTGGTGTAAGCTGAACCCTGGACCTTGGGGAACAAGAGATTAAGACCTGGAGAAATGAAATGATTTTCCCAGGACCTCCTGACTTCAGCTTGTAGGTTTTTCTTCTAGACTATGCCCATTGTATTCTTCTTTTTTAAATTAATTAATTTTTTATTTTTGGCTGCATTGGGTCTTCATTGCTGCGTGCGGGCTTTCTCTAATTGCGGCGAGTGGGGGCTACTCTTCGTTGCGGTGCGCAGGCTTCTCATTGCGGTGGCTTCTCTTGTTGCGGAGCACGGGTTCTAGGGCATGCATGCTTCAGTAGTTGTAGCATGTGGGCTCTAGAGCACAGGCTCAGTAGTTGTGGTGCACGGGCTCAGTTGCTCCACGGCATGTGGGATCTTCCTGGACCAGGGATCGAACCCGTGTCCCCTGCACTGGCAGGTGGATTACTTAACCACTGCACCACCAGGGAAGCCCAGCCATTGTATTCTTGATTTGATTTTTTAAAATTTTGGAGGTAAAGGAAAAAATTTTCATCCTCAAAAAAAATTTTTTTCATCCTCTTAAAACTGGTTGGATTTATATGAAAACACCATTTCCCAAACTATTTCATGGAATAGTAGTTCTATGAGATATTATTATGTATTCCCGATTTAAAAAATTGTTAGCAGTACTTTTTCTAAAATTATAGGTTTAGGGTCCAAACCCTAAAATGCAAGGAAATAGAAACAGCACAAAAGATCACCTGATAAATGAATTGCATGCTGAATCTTGTAGTATGGATCTCACGCATGGGCATCATTTATCATCTCAACACTTTGTATGTCCTTTAGGCACCTGTAAACCTGACTTCTGGTTTCTGGATTATATTTTTCATTAAAACCTCAATATATGGTTGATATTCAATATTTATTTTATATTAAACATCAAATCAGATTTTAAAAACTTATTGGAACTGTAGGCAGCCTTTTAAAACAAGTTTGCACTTCAATACTGAATTGTTCAACTCTATGCATCTCTAAAATACTCAGTCCTACAGATAGACAAGTGGGTGGGTGTGGAGCCCTCGAGGACCGTGGCTTCTGGTGGAAGAGGACAGCTCATGTGTCTGTGATCAATTCTGTCACTGGTTCAGTGTGTGGCCTCTGTGCTCCAGTTCTTTTGTCTATAAAGTGGGTGTTGACCAAAGAAGCTTGCAAATAGAAAATAAAAGGGACAAAAAACACACCATGGGGAAGTTAGGTATTGAGGGATGAATTATTCCATAATCTTTATCCAAAATGTCTTAAAAATTTTTTTTTGTTTGTTTGTTTATTTTGACTCCTCTGGGTCTTGGTTGCGGCATGAGGGATCTTTACTTGCAGCATATGGACTTCTTGGTTGTGGCATGTGGACTCTTAGTTGTGGCATGCATGCGGGATCTAGTTCCCTGACTAGGGATGGAACCCAGGCCCCCTGCATTGGGAGTGCGGAGTCTTACCCACTGGACCATCAGGGAAGTCCCCTGAAATGTCTCTTGAAGGTAATAATTTTAAGCCATTTGGCCCACATTTTCTGTAAGCACACAATTATTAGGCACAAGGATTCTGGAAAATGTTTTTTGTGTGTATGAATATGTTTTAAATTAAAAAAACAGAAACATATGCCCCACAGAGGTTGTCTGTGATGCATAGTTTAGTGGACTTAATGATTTTCCCTTATGGGAATTCCCTGCTGGTCTAGTGGTTAGGACTCCGTGCTCTCACTGCCAAGGACCCAGGTTCAGTCCCTCGTGGGGGAAATAAGATTCCACAAGCTGAACAGTGCAGCCAAAAAAATATATTTTTTTCGCTTAAAGGTATTTAATAAATATTTTGCAACTCGAGGGGGGAGTCCAAGCTCAGTCTTGGTCTTAATTCAGGATTTAAATTTTTTTTGAAATTTTTTTGGCCACCTGGCATGCGGGATCTTAATTCCCCAACTAGGGAATCAAACTCGCGCCCCCTGCAGTGGAAGAGCAGAGTCTTAACCACTGGACCGCCAGGGACTTCCCATTAACTCAGAGTTGATTTTTGCCTAGTGAACCTTCCTACAGAACTCTGAATAACACAAGTTAGGTCCAGATCTAAACATTCTTAAAGTCCTAGCTGCAAAGATGGTCAAAGATCATGGTTAAAATGATTTTTCTGGTATTAGGAACCTTATATTCTGGGTAAGGATATGTTGGCTCCTAAATAGCAAATATTGATTTTTTAAAAAAATGATCATTTGGTCATGTTTTTCGCAGATATTTTATTATACTTTTATTTAAGTATTGTTGATTTTATTATACTGTTTTATAAGTTTAGTTAACGAAAGAAAAACTTTCTTTACTTGGGTGTCTTGTTTGGTGATAAATACTGAATCTTCATTCCTCCTGGGTAGTGACAAAAGTTGAAATGATTTACTTTGGTCCTCAATTGTATTTACAGCAAGAGTCAAAACATTATTTCATTCAAGTATGACTGATAGGGGCCTGCCCCAAATTTACCTTAATAAACCCTTTCTTTATAGTATGCATGAATAATTTATAAATAAGATTGTAAATCAGTCATTTAAAATGCTTAAATTTTATTACACTTTGTCTAATTCAGAACTTCCACTGATTCGGATTGGCCTTTCCCTCAAGTGGGCCAAATTGGCCACATTGTCACACACCATTGTCACCAGCACCAGGACCAGCATTGATTCCTGACCCAGCAGGTTTGCAGATCAATGGTCAGAAGGACTCTGCTGGTTCAGCAAGACGTTCGGAGCAAGTAATTTCAAGCTCTCCATCTTTGAAGTTCCTACTGGCTAGAATCTTTGGTGACTTTAAATTTTTTTTTCAAGAGGAATTTTTTAAAGCCTGAGAAATGGGTGTTCCTTTGGGATCGCACGTTGGCGACAGGGTAGGTAGGGATCCATCCCTCAAGCATTAGCGGGGGTCGACGCGCGCCAGGTCCTCTGTTGGGCACCAAACGTACGCGGAGCCTTAAGGGTCTGTCCAGTGGGGACAGAAAAAGAGGAAAACAGCGCTTGGGGACTTTGCAATCGGGGTCGCCCTCTGCAGAAGGCGGTTCAATGGGAATGAACAGAGGCGCCTTCAAAACAGAAAGGGCCGTGAGCCATTGCAGAGAACGACTGCGTTTAGCGAGCGCGTCCCAACTACACGACCGCTGGGAGCCCGCGCTGGCGACCCCGCCCCTGCGACCTCGGGCGGCGGCCACCGACCTTCGGCGGGGGCTGAGCGGAGGGCGCGCAAGTGGCGCCAACCGCGGGGCCTCATTTTCTTTCCTGGGCCGGTGAATTCCCAGAAGGGTTCCGATGCTTTTGCTTGACAGAGCAAGGGGAAAAGACATTTAAAACGTATTCCGTTGTCTTTCCTGGTGACAGAGCGGCCCCCAGCAGCATGTTTCCAAGTGTCTCTTTGTAACCGTGCGAGAGCGGTTACTCCTTTCTCCTCTTAAAGCGCAGCGATAGTGAGTAGGAAGAAAAAGTGCTTGTTGCAAAGCGTCGATTATTCTAGGTCATTGAGCGTTCCGCGTCCACCTGCTGAGGAAATCGTGGCTTTGCCTGTGGGGGGATTTACTGCGCAGTTCATTTGCATGTTCAGAAAACCTGAAAGATGGGAACCAACTAACGGGGGGTCACTGAACCAGAGCCACCAGAGTGTTTGAAGGGTGAATGCAACAGGGTTTAAACAGCTGGTAAGTTCTTCCTCTTAGTTTCCACTACCCACCCCAGAGGCAGTAATATCCCACGTCCCTTCGGCTGTGGCCCCGTGTGGCACAGTGTAGCTGGCACATTTTCTAGGACCTGAGCTAGCTGGAGGTGGGACCCTTGGCTATTACAAGCACCAAGGGTAGCTGCTGTCATCTTACAAGACCAGTTGGTGGCAAGTCCTTCCAAGGCTTGGATGCCAACAGGTGGGGGATTGGGTAGAGAAGTGGAGGCATGATTCCAGAGCCTTCCTTTTTTTTTTTTTTTTTAATCTAGACATATTATATTAAAACTTCTGAAAACCAAAGGTAAAGTGAGAATCTTGAAGGCAGCCAGAGAAAAAGATACATTACATTCAGAGGAACAAAGATAAGAATTGCATCTTTAAAGAGCTGAAAGAAAATATTGTCAACTCCAAAGGCTATACCCAGGGACTTCCCTGGTGGTCCAGTGGTTAAGAATCCGCCTTCCAATGCAGGTGACGCGGGTTCGATCCCTGGTTGGGGAACTAACATCCCATGTGGTGCAGGGCAACTAAGCCCGCGCTGCAGCTACTGAGCCTGTGCGCTGCAACTACAGAGAAGCCCGAGTACTGCAACGAAAGATCCCGCATTCCTCAAGGAAGATCCAGCATGCCACAACTGAGACCTGACGCAGCCAAATAAATAAATAAATATTTTTAAAATATATATTTTTAAAAAGGCTATACCCAGTGAAAATATCTTTCAAAAATTAAGGCAAAAATACAGATGTTTTTAGAAAAACAAAAGCCAAGAGAATGAATTCCCAGCAGGCTTGTGCTAGAAGAAACATCAGGGGAGGTTTTTCAGGTAGAAGGTGTATGATACCAGATAAAAGCCTGGATTTACACCAAGAAATGAACAACTCCAGAAATGTAACAATGAAGACAAATGCAAAATACTTTTAGGGCTTTCCAGGTACACAGTCATATCACCTGCAAGTGATAGATTTACTCCTTTTCTCCCCAATTCTTGTACCTCTTATTGATTTCTCTTCTCTCACTGCTTTGCCTGATGCCTCCAGTACAGTGTGGAATAGTAGAGGGCCTCTTTGGTTTATTGCTGATCTTATGGAAATGCCCTTAGTATTTACCCATTAAGTTAGATTCTAGCTTTAGGAACAAAGTATATATATTTTATCATATTAAGAAACCACTTATCAATTTCACTCCAGAGCCTTCCTTTTATCACATACTTGCTGTGGCTTTGAGGAAGTCCTGTAAACCTCCAAAACCCCAGTTTCCTCCTTTACCAAATGGAGGATGGCTAGTGGCCTCCTTGGGTTCTACGACCATCTGAGTAACAGGATGCAGCAGTGAGTGTCCACTGGGAGATGATGGAGAACAGCATTCTGACTACAGTGTCACTCAGCTCTTCCTTCCCTGAGCCTCTTTGGCACAAGTCTCCTTTGTACTGTGGCCTGAAGTCAGTCAGCAGCTCAGGATAGCTGTAACCATATAGGAGGGTGAGCCTGTATATACTAATTAGTTGATATAAAGAGCAAACTCAGATTCTTCCCAGATTTTCTAAGACAAGCACTTTACAGAGAGAAATGGACCTGAAAGGAGGTATCTGGAGGATTTAAACTGCATTCAGTCTGCTAGGCAACTGCATTGTAAAAAGACTTACTGATAAAAAAAAAAATAGTTGCGGCTGCAGTCAAAATTGGGGGCAGGGTGATAGGGTATGGAGAGGAGAGGCAACATGTATACAAACCCACAAACAGGAAAAGTCAGTCTGGGGCTTCCCTGGTGGCGCAGTGGTTGGGAGTCCGCCTGCCGATGCAGGGGACACGGGTTCGTGCCCCGGTCCGGGAAGATCCCACATGCCGCGGAGCGGCTGGGCCCGTGAGCCATGGCCGCTGAGCCTGCGCGTCCGGAGCCTGTGCTCCACAGCGGGAGAGGCCACTATAGTGAGAGGCCCGCGTACCGCAAAAAAAAAAAAAAAAAAGTCAGTCTGATAAGGTAGCTCTGGGCCAGGGCAGCTCAAGGAGAGTGGGTTGGGGTGGCCTGGGGAGATAGTAACAGAGGGCCATATGGAACTGGAGGTGGCCTGGGTTGGACAGTGTCCCTCAAATATTCATGTCTACCTGGAACCTGTGAATGTGACCTTATTTGGAAATAGCATCTTTGCAGATGTAATCCAGTTAAGTTGGGGTCCCACTAGGGTGGGCCCGAATCCAGTGACTGATGTGCTCATGAGAAGGGGAAAATTTGGACATAAAGGCACTGACACAAAGGGAAGATGGCCACGTGATGATGGAGGCAGAGACTGGAGTGCTGCTGCCACGAGCCGAGGACCACCATGGACTGCCGGCGTCTCAGTCGGTCCAGGCTGCTCTAATACAATACCGCAGACTGGGTGGCTGAAACAGACATTTATTTCTCATAGTTCTGGAGGTTGGGAAGTTCAGGATCGAGGTGCTGACAGATGTGATGTCTGCTGAAGGCTCTTCTTTTGGTTTGTAGATGGCTGCCTTCTTCCTGTGTTCACACGTGGCAGAGAGAGGAGGAGAGGGATGAGCGAGAGATCTTGTCTTTCTTCTCATAAAGGCACTAATCCCATTATGGGAGCTCCGGCCCCATGATCTAATCTAAACCCGATTACCTCCCGAAGGACTCGTGTCCTAATACCATCACACTGGGGGGTTAGGGTTCCAACATTTGGATCTGGGGGGACATAGGCATTCAGTTCATAGCAGCCGGGAACCACCAGAAGCTAGAAGAGGCAAGGAAGGATCCTCCTCTAGAGCCTTCAGAGGGAGCGGGGTCCTACTGAAACCTTGATTTCAGACGTCAGGTGTCCAGAACTGTGAGAGAATAAATTATTTTTCTTCTCTTTGAAGGGTAAATCAGTCAGTTCATCAAGTTTAAAAGGTGGCCTTGTCAATGAATAGCAATTATCTGTTTTATACTGTCAGATTGCAAACAACTTCATAGAGCAAACCCACAAGAATCATATTATTAAAATGCAGCTGCCCATGGGCTTCCCTGGTGGCACAGTGGTTAAGAATCTGCCTGCCAATGCAGGGGACATGGGTTCGAGCCCTGGTCCGGGAAGATCCCACATGCCACGGAGCAACTAAGCCCGTGCACCACAACTACTGAGCCTGCTCTCTAGAGCCCATGCTCCACAACAAGAGAAGCCACTGGAATGAGAAACAAACAAGGAGCAGCCCCTGCTCACAAAGAGCAGCCCCCCCTCACTACAACTAGAGAAAGCCCGCATGCAGCAACAAAGACCCAACGCAGCCAAAAATAAATAAATTAAAAAAATTTTTTAAATTTAGAAATATGCAGCTGCCTCACACACGAACCTACATGACCTAGCCTGGGAGAGAGAAAACCATGGCATCTGCGCTGACTCCTGCCTCCCTCCCCAGCCTCACCTGGGACCACTCTCCTCCTTGCTCGGTATACTGTAGCCTCTCTGGGCGACCTTCTGCTTCTTGATAAGCCAAGCTCTTCTCTGCCCCAGGGTCTTTGCACATGCTACTCCCTCTGCCTGAAAACCTCTTCTGTCTCTTCACACAGGTGGCTCCTCTTTGTCCTTCAGATCTTGCCTTCAATGCCAACTCTTTAGGGAGGCCTTTCCTGACCGCCTTATCCAAAGAAGCATCCCCACTAGGGCAGAATAATGCCCCTCCTGCAAAGGTATCCATGTCCCAATCCCTGGAACCTGTAAATATATTACGTTCCATGCAAAGGGGAATTAAGATTGCAGATGGAATGATGTTTGCTAATCAGCTGATTTAATGAGATTATCCTGGATTATCTGGGTGGGCCCAGTGTAATCCTAAGAGTCCTTAAATTGGGATGAGAAAGGCAGAGGATTCAGAACTGAGAGATGGCATCATGAGAAAGACTTGGCCGACCATCAGGCTTTGAAGATGGAGGCAGGTACCCGGAGCCAAGGAATGTGGGTGACCCCTAGCAGCTAGAAAAGGCAAGGATGCTAATTCTCTCTCGGAGCCTGCAGAAAGGAATGAATCTCTGCCAACACCTTGATTTTAGCTCGTTGAGATGCATCATGGACTTCTAACCCCCAGAACTGTCAGATAATACATCTGTGTTGTTTTAAGCCACTAAGTTTGTAGTACTTTGTTACAGCAGCAACAGGAAACCGATACAGACCTTAACTTCAGTGCCAACCCCTCAGACAAGTCGCCTCTGACCACCATATCCAAAGTAGCATCCCCACCCTCATCTAGCTACTCTCTCAGGCACCTCCGTGTGCTAAGCAGTGTTTTCAGCACTAGGGATACAGTAGTGAACAAGACATTAAAAATCTCTGCCCTCACAGAGCCTGCACGGGGGGCAGGGAGACACAATAAACAAATAAGAAAAATAAACAGTGTGGTGAGAAGTTCTAGGGAGGAAAAGCACGGTCACGGAATACGACATGTGGGCAAAGACCCAAAGCAGGTGAGGGAAGGCAGCAGCTCTCTGGGGAAGGAGCAGGCCGGGCAGAGGAGAGAAAAAATAGCAAGTGAGCGACCAGTGCGGCCGTCTAATCCATCATCCAAACCGGGGCCTCTGAGAGTGGAAGTGGCACCATTAATAACCGTGTGCGACCAACAGTCATGAACCTGGCCCCTCTCAACGCAGGGTCCCCCGGCAGCAAGGACGGGTGGCTGGATCACAGTGGCTGAAGGAGGGAGCAGGAAGGAGGTCTGAGAGGCAAGGGGCGGGTTTGGGACGGCCTTGCAGGTCACCGTGAGCACGCTGCCTTTCACTCCAGGAGAGGTGGAAAATTATGCGAGAGTTTTGAGCAGAAAACTATGACTGGGTTTATGTTTTAAAAGGATTTTCCTAGCTGACGTGGTGAGAACTGACCCTCAGGGCAAGAGAGCAGAGGCAGGAGGCCAGTAAAGTCTCCTGGAATCCCCAGGGGCCCCTGCAGAGTGGACTTGGGGAGACCAGGTCTGATGATGGAGCTGAGAGGATTGTCTTCAGACGGGAAGTGGGGTGAGGGAAAGGGAAGCCGAGGATGAATGTCCACCTTCAGAGACTTTCCAAGTCTGTGAGCTTCTGATTTGCTATGTGTTTATCATCTTCCTCTGTGTAGATGGACGAGCCGTAAGCTCAGCACCCAGCATGTACCGTCTGGCACAGAGGAGCCGTTCAACGTGTCGTGAGTGAAATAGTGGAGTGAAATAGCATCTTAATTTTCGTTGCACCAATGTGAAATCTGAAACAAAAGAAATTAAATACATGGTTTGCCCAGATCATTGTTGACTTGGGCAAAACTGTGCATCCGTCCAGGCCGTCCGACTCCACCCCCGCAGCCCGCGTCTGTGGATTCACGGCCTCCTTGCCTCACATCCTTGGTCCATTTCCTTGCCTTTGTGTGAAATTTGGTACCGTAGTGAAGGGAGGGCCTTGGAAGTGCCCAGGCTGGGAAGCGGAGGCACCGATGATCAGGAATTAATTTCACAAGGAAGAGCTCCAAGTGCTCCTGACATGAGAAAGGGCACTGACCTGGGCTGGCCCCCAAAGAATCAGGAGAATCACCTCTGTTCCCACCATCAGGACCGACGGGACACCAAGGACGGGTCTCCCGAAGTACCCGCTTCATCCCCACTGCAGAAGGGAGGGTGCTGTTGCCAAGCAGAGTTATTTGTCCTAATAATTCAGGAGGAAAGCATGCATTTTTCTGAATTGCATTACCAAGCTACTTTTTCCTTTCCTTAATTTTCTGTCCTCCATCAGAATTCATCCAGTAGCACTGCCTGGCAAGACGCTGAGGGGGGCCGGGACAGGGAAGGGGGGACGAAGGAGCTGTCTGAAGCTTTCTAAGGAGCTGCCTTGGTTTTCTCTCCCAATCTAGGTCATGTACGATTTCCACGCTATTGCCAAACACGAGCTTGGTTCTATGTGTGAGATAGCTGCATTTTGATCACATGTGATTTTTGTGGATTTGTTCAGTGAAGTTGTTTGAGATCTGACAGAATTAAGCGGATTAATTGCTACTCTTTAATAAGGTCACCTTTTAAACTTGCTGAATGGACTGATTTACCCTTCAAAGACTGATTTACCCTTCAAAGAATGGGTATTTGACCCATTCTTACATAATTATCATGAGAGACTGAATATATAAAGACAATGGCTAGACCATATATAAGAATAGAAATTTTACCTACAGCCTGCAGCAACCTGCCTGGGAAACTGACCCCTTCCCAGGAAGCCAGCCCTCTGTAAGTCAGATTTGCAGAGATAGGAAGCCAGATTCCTATCTCTGTGACAATCCAAGAAACTAAGCAACAAATTCTCTAACAATTGACCCCAAATGACCAGCTCTAGATTAATAACCAACAGCTTTCTTAATCTATGTCCTCTCTTCCAGTTTAGGACCAATCAGAGAAAGCCAAATCTGTATCCTTAACCAATCACAGAGGACATCCGCTTGTAGTCAGCCTGCCCACAGCTTCCCCAGGCCAACAGCCTCCAATCAGGGCGCACCTGAGGCCTTCCCTTTTTTCCGCTTTAAAGCTTTCAACTCTGCCTGCCTTTGAGTCTTTGCCAAAACGCAGGCGGCACTGGCCCACTCCTTCACTATAGCAGGTTCAGAGCAAATAGCCTTGTTTTCCTCATTTGCTTGGTCTTCGTTTATTTCCACAGTTAACCAAAGAGGCTTAAATACACGTGCACGTATGCATAAAATATGTATGTGTGTATGTACATACAGACTGGCAGCACAGAGTTAAATATCCTTTCAAAAATTAGTTTTAGGGGCTTCCCTGGTGGCGCAGTAGTTAGGAATCTGCCTGCCAATGCAGGGGACACAGGTTCAAGCCCTGGTCCGGGAAGATCCCACATGCCGTGGAGCAACTAAGCCCGTGCACCACAACTACTGAGCCTGCGCTCTAGGGCCCGCGAGCCACAACTACTGAGCCCACGTGCCACAACTACTGAGGCCCACGCGCCTAGAGCCTGTGCTCCGCAACAAGAGAAGCCACCGCAATGGGAAGCCTGTGCACCGCAACAAAGAGTAGACCCCGCTCACCGCAACTAGAGAAGAGCCCGCATGCAACAATAAAGACCCAACGGAGCCAAAAATAAAATAAATAAATTTATTAAAAAATAAATTAGTTTTAATTGGCAAATGACTGAATTTTAATTCCAGGATTCTTTGGCAAATATCTAGGTAAAAATGTGTCTAAACAAAATGCAGGCGCTTTCCCAGAAACTACTGTATCCAAAATGTCATGGTTCTAAATTTGCAGAGGGTTACCTTAAAAGTGTAACCTGTGCTGCGTTGGAGAATGGGTGGCCGGCCCTCAGGAGGGGCAGTGTCTGCCTCCTCCAGACCCTCTTTGGCCCTAAGATGGTGAAACTAGGACAGACCCCCCAGCAAACTTCAGGCTGGGGCAAGCCGAAGGTTCTGGGCAGGGCAGATCTTTATCTGTTCCTAGAAAGGGACTGTGACAACCAGAAACCACAGGTGGACAGAAACACCAGAGGCTCCAGGTATCACTGGAGGAGAAATGCAGAGAGGAGCCCTGGGGTCAGATGAGGAAGAAGAGAGCTCTGTGGGATCACTGTCACTGTCACAGTGAGGACAGGAGGGACGAATTAATCAGCCTTGCAAATTGAATTGGGCCCCTGTGGACTGAAAGAAATTAAGGTAACCTTCAAATAAATCAGCTATGGCCAAGTATGTAACATTTTTATTAAAAATGTAAATCTAACCCTGGCTTCTAAACCAACCAGACTGAGCATCTTGACTTTCTGTGACTGGCCTTGTGAGACTAGAGTTGGGGTCTGGGGGGTGTCAGGTGGTGGAGACACAGGCTGCTCCCCTGGTCCTGTCGAGTTGGGGCCTGGGGCAGAGGTGAGGGGTTTGATGCAGGCTGTCAGATGTATCTGTACCACCAGCCGTCTGACCCCATGTCCCTGATCCCAACTGTCCTCCCTGCCCTTCTGCACCACAAAGGGGACGCCCAACCGCACGCAAGCTCTCCAAACTGGGTGCACTGTCACCATCATGCTAATGAGTCAGTGTTTCCTTTTTGCTGGTAAAATCCTTTCTGGCAGCTTAAACACGTGTTCAGCTACTGCATGCGAGTTTCCAGCACACCGTCTCAGGTGTGACATCTTTTGTTTTATCATTAAATTATCACTTTTTCTGCCTGAGTTCAAATCCTAACTCCATCCCCTGCTCAATCCGTGCCCTCTGTGCCTCTGTTCTCTCATGTGGAAGAAAGCAGTGCTAAGTGCGTACTTGGTTGGGTTGACGAGAGGATTCAATGAGTCAAGTGCTCAGGGGGGTCCCTGGCGCATGGCAGGCACAGTGGACATCCTAGCTCCTCATCACTAATCTGTCAGTGGGGACCGGAATCTAGGCACTCAGTGGCGGGCAGTCGTGGAATGTACTCTCGGGCTTTGAGGGCTGCAGACAGCTCCAAAGGCAGCCATCCCAGGAAGGAGAGAAGAAATGTGGCAGAAATCATGTGCTAGCTGAGAAAATAGTACTTGAAAAGAAGTGAGATATCCCTGGAGACGCTGAGATATTTGGTGGAAAGGGCCTTGGAGATGCTGCTGGTGAGGCCAGAGCCTGGCCTCCGTGTTTCTGAAGCAGTAGCCCTGCTTTGATCGTGTGGTTGGGCGAGCCTACCAAGCAGGGTGATGCCTTTTGAGTTTTGACCATCGAGGTGGTCAAAACTGCTACCTGGTGGGCCAGCTTGGCTGAAGGCCTAAGACCCAGCAGACTTCCTTCTGGTAAAGCTTCCCTGAGGCCAGGACCGGCTGCATGATTTGTGGGACCCAGTGTGCAATGAGAATGCAGGCCTCTTGTCTGAAAAGTAGGAAATGGTGCTGTTAAAGATGCTAACAATACACAGCTTTTTCCTTTCTTCTAAGCCTGTCGTGATGCTTTTTATTTGCTACCTAATGTCACGCTCCCATCAGGCGTGAGGACAGTGAAGTGAAGGTGCAGACCCTCAGAGGCTGCCAGGATCCCGTTCCCGCCAGCTACTGGACTACAGGGCCCCGGCAGGGGTGGGAAGTCGACCTCCCCTTCCCACGGGCCTGCCACCCAAGCTCATGGTGGAAGGGGAATCCCAAGGGAATGCAGCTTCCGTGCACAGACACACCTGGTGCCTAGATGAGGGGTGGGCCTCCTACAAGTGACCTGCTAAACACGCCACGGCACAGCCAGCCTGGGGCGAGGACGGCTGCCTGCTCTGAGGCTCCTGCTGGGAGCTGAGGGCGCCAGAGACACACTGGCCTCTCGGTCACTCCCCACCACGACCGACATGACCCCGTCACTGGCCTGGGCTGAGGGCAGCAGCAGGCTCTGGTGAGGTGGGCAAGGCCGGGGAGCAGGTCGCTGAGAACCGTCTAGTTCCTGGTCCCAGGAGGCAGTGGGACGCAGGACCCCAAGCCCCCAGCCTTCTATTGCCCCATCAGACTTCTCTTAACAAAACACAAATTCAAAGGTAAAATGATTAAGCATTTCAAGACCACGACCACGGAGTATGAAATCCTTAAGTACGGGGCCCTCCTGAGCCTGGCGCCCTGTGTGACTGCCCTGATGCAAGCCCATGGCCCCCTTGACACCCCCTCTCAGCCCTCTGGCTTCTCAGCAGCCGGTGCAAGCCTCCCTCATGGGATAAAATCTGCATGCTGTAAGCAAAGGGCCACAGAAATGCAACCGAAAATGGTCTGTAATGGATTCTGTCTCGCTCACAAGTCCCCACTCCTGCTAAGGGCAAAAAAATGAAAAAGAAAAGTTGAACACCGTGAACTTGCTAATCAAAGCTAACTCAGTCTCTTCAGGCTTCAAGAACTCCTTCTGAGTTAACTCAGTCCCATCAAGATAAGAGGAGTTCAAGTACATTCAGGTTGGGGTTTCCTGTCAGGGCTCCTTCTCCCCACGCCTTCCCCAACAGCGTCCTGGCTCCGGCTTCTGCCTCTAAGGCATGCAGCTAAGGCAGCGCCTGTCCTGGGCCCACTGAGCAGCAGTCGGCCTGGTCCTTGAGCTCTGGCCACAGAACCCTCCGAGACCACCGCCTGGCCTCCCATGTTCTCCAGCCACGCTCACCTTGGGCCTTTCCACTGCTGTTATGACCTGGGGGAGCGAGCCAAGGCCTTTGTATCTGATCTCCTGCCTCTTCCTACCTGATGGGAACTTTCCCAAGTTGTATCCTTTGACCTTGTATCCTGCTTCTGGGTCCAAGTCCACCAGATTCGGTCAGTGTTTCTTAAAGGGGAGCCCTTCGAATTTAGAAAATCCCTTTCTTCTCTGACCCAAGTTCAGTTTCAAGACTATTATCTCATGTGCACTCAGAGTTGGTCTTAAGACTCAATGGTTAAAGGGTCTTTTTTTTTTCTTCTCTTGTTACATTTCTACTACAAAAATCACAATCCTCCCTGAGACAAACAGGTGCCTCTGGATGAATGAGAGAAGGAAAAGATATTAATATATTAAGATTTTTATTTCTCTTTTACTTCTAGCATAGCACTTACCACAAATGTATTGAAATTGTTTCCTTATCTGTCTTTCCAAATAGAGTGTAGTTACTTAAAGGCAGGGGACAAATATCACTCATTTTCTATGTCAAGTACCTAAATATTGTGCCTGGCACTTTAAAGGCCCTCAGAAATGGATGGATGGATGGATAGATGGATGGATGGATGGATAGATAGGTGTGTGGGTGGGTAGGTGAATGGACAGGTGGACAAGTGGATGGGTGAATGAATGAGTGAAAGGGTGGGTGGTGGATGAATGGCTGGGTGGATAGATAAAAAAAATCTTCAGGGGCTTCCCTGGTGGCGCAGTGGTTAAGAATCTGCCTGCCAATGCAGGGGACACGGGTTCGAGCCCTGGTCTGGGAACATCCCACATGCCGTGGAGCAACTAAGCCCATGCGCCACAACTACTGAGCCTGCGCATCTGGAGCCTGTGCTCTGCAACAGGAGAGGCCGCGACAGTGAGAGGCCCGCGCACCGTGATGAAGAGTGGGCCCTGCTCGCCGCAACTGGAGAAAGCCCTCGCACAGAAACGAAGACCCAACACAGCCAAAAAGAAAAAAATCTTCAGGACTTTCCTGGTGGCGCAGTGGTTAAGAATCTGCCTGCCAATGCAGGAGACACGGGTTCGAGCCCTGGTCTGGGAAGATCCCACATGCCGTGGAGAAACTAAGCCTGTGTGCCACAACTACTGAGCAGGCGCTCTAGAGCCTTCAAGCCGCAGCTACTGAAGCCCGCGCGCCTAGAGTCTGCTCCGCAACAAGAGAAGCCACTGCAATGAGAAGGCCGTGCACAGCAAGGAAGACCCAATGCAGCCCAAAATCAATAAATAAATAAATAAATAAACTTAAAAAAAAAAAAATCTTCAAAAAATGTACCTAAAAAAAAAAAATGTACCTAGCAAACTCCTACTTGTAACCAAATGGAGTCCCATTCCACCCTGAGACGTAGAGGAAGCTGGGGCTATAGTATTGTAGTTGTGGTTCTTTTAATGGGGCATCTTATTATCCTGAACAAAAATTATCATTCTATTGGTAAGGAAGAAGGGCAGAGTGGATAATGGGTTTCCAGGAACAGCCAGAGGAGTTGCATTTTAGCCAAACCTTTGCAAGATGTGTGAGAGGGAAAGGGTATTTTGAGCTGAGGAAACAGCCTAACCAAAGGGGTGGAGGCGAGAGAGCCCATGGCAGGTGCAGGGGCTCCTAGTAAGTTCTTTGTAAGTGTTAGCCCATCACTGTTACTATACCCAGGCAGAAGGTTCTGTAGCAAAGATTTGTATTCCAACCTACACTGTAAATAAATATTACGTTATAGAATGGGGTATGAAAGACTGACTTGTAAATGTGGGCTGCCATTATTTTTTGAATCTCTATTCTAGCTGTGCTGTGTCCTTTTTGTTCATTCCTAACATGCCTCGTCCCTTCTCCTTCCTGTTCTCAGCCGCTCCTGCCAGAGAGCTGCCTATCAGTCTTCTCAAAGATCCAGCTGCGGTTTTGTTGATCCTCTTCTTTTTTTCTTTAATTTCTGTTCTTTGTTATTTCCTAATTTCCTTCCTTCTACTTTAATTTTGCTGCTTTATTCTATTCTCTTCCTTCCTTCTAGAGTTGGACACTTATTTGGAGTGTTTCTTCTTCTTCTTTTTTTTCTTTTTGGCTACACCGTGCAGCATGTGGGGTCTTAGTTCCCTGACCAGGGATCGAGCCCACGCCCCTTGCATTGTAAGCGTGGAATCTTAACCACCGGACTGCCAGGGAAGCGCTCTTCTTTTCTAATGTGTGTGTTTACGGTTATAACTCTCCCTCTGCATAATCCTGCAGTGGGATTCTTCTAGTTTAGCACATAGTGATCTAATTACCTTTCGGTTCTCAATATTTTCTGATTTCCCTTATGATATCTTCTTTGACCCTTATATTATTGGGTGATTCGTGAATTTAAATTTTAAAACATATGGGTTAAAAAAAAACAATTTTACCTAAAAATAGAGTTGCCATGTGATCCAGCAATCCCACTCCTGGGCCTATATCCAGAGAAAACTATAATTTGAAAAGATACATGCTCCCCGATGTTCATAGCAGCTCTATTTACAATAGCCAAGACGTAGGAGCAACCTAAGTGTCCATAGACAGATGAATGGACAAAGAAGATGTGGCATATATATATATATATATATATATATATATATATATATATGTATGTATCCCGCTGTAATTTATTAATGGAGAGACATGTAGTTGCTGTTTATTTATTTTTACTGCTTTATATGACCAAGATGTAAGCTATTTATCTTCTCTGCCACCAAAGGATATTTAGCTTATTTCCATCTTTTCTCTATTATACATAATGCTGCTATGAACATTCTTACACATAGCTCTAGTGCTCATACTTTTACGTATGAGAAGCAAAACTAGAAGTGAAACTGTCAGGTCATAGCATCACCAGATAATGTCAAATTGCACGCTAGGTACTTCCCTGGTGGTCCAGTGGTTAAGACTCTGCGCTCCCAATGCAGGGGGCAGGGGTTTGATCCCTGGTCAGGGAATTAGAGCCTGCATGCCGCAGTGAAGATCCTGCATGCCACAACTAAGACCCGGTGCAGACAAATAACTAAATAAATATTTTAAAAATGGCACTCTAAAGTGGTTGTCTATCCTCTGTGTCTCTGTGTCTCTTAATCTCTCTTGAAGTTTTCCCTACATTTTCTGCTCTACTTTGCATTCTGGATTTTTTTTTCCTCTGTGGTACGCGGGCCTCTCACTGTTGTGGCCTCTCCCGTTGCGGAGCACAGGCTCCGGACGCGCAGGCTCAGCGGCCATGGCTCACGGGCCCAGCCGCTCCGCGGCATGTGGGATGTTCCCGGACCGGGGCACGAACCCGCGTCCCCTGCATCGGCAGGCGGACTCTTAACTACTGCGCCACCAGGGAAGCCCTTGGATATTTTTTAAAAATATCTTCCAGTTCATCAATTCTCTCTTCATCTCTGTCTGATCTGCCATTAACCCTGTCTTGAGCTTTAAATTTCATTTTTTATATTACTCATTTCTAGAAGTTCTATTTGGAGCTTTTAATTTTGTTTGTTTTTAATTTTTATTATGGATATCTCAAATATATAAAATTAGAGTTAATAGAATATGCAACCCCTATGTACTTATGCTTATTCACCTTCCACAAGTGCCAACCCACACAGCTGTCCACTCTGGGATTATTCTGAGGCAATCTCAAATATCATATCATTTCATCTGTAAATATTGTTCAGATCTGCCTATTCTTGTTTTCATGATGTATTGCTATTTTCTTGAGCGTTTGAACCTTTCATTTTGGCCTTGAATCATTATAAGCATTCTTATCGCACAATCTCTTTTGGCCCTGCTGTTGTACTATCTCAGAATCTTAGGGCTCTAATCCTCCTGTTTGTGGCATCTGCTGTGTTCAAGATGACCTCTTTCTTCATGAATACAGGCATACCTTGGAGATGTTGTGGGTTTGCTTCCAGACCACCACAATAAAGCAAATACCAAAATAAAATGCATCACACGAATTCTTTGGTTTCCCAGTGCATATAAATTTATGTTTCCACTATACTATAGTCTGGGAAGTGTGCAATAGCAGTATGTCTATAAAAAACAAGGCACATACCTTAATTAAAAAATACTTTATTGCTAAAAAATGCTAACCATCATCTGAGCCTTCAGCAAGTCATAATAGTAACATCACAGGTCACTGTAACAAATAGAAAAAGAATGAAAAAGTTTGAAATATTGTGAGAATGACCAAAACGTGGCACAGAGACAGGAAGTGAGCAAATACTGTTGGAAAATGCTGCTGAAAGACTCGCTTGGCACAGGGTTGCCACAAACCCTCAATCTGTAGAAAATGCGGTATCTGTGAAGCACTATAAAGCAAGGTGCAATAAAACAAGGGGTGCCGGTACTGGAATTTGATATCGTGAGCTCATCTTTGGAGGAGCTTGTTTTTCCCAGGAGAACTTCTTGCTACCTGCGTTGTAAGAGTGTCCCTCTAAAGCCATTTTGCAGCTGCTCTGCCAGGTGGCCCAGGGTTATCACCAGCCTGGGACCAATTTTTTCCTTTGGCATGAGAATCTCAGACCATGCATACAATACCAATTTGGGCCTCAAACCCATTCAAAGCACATAGGTGAGGTTTGGATTTTTCAGAGGATCCTTTTGTAAGTAGCCTGTTCTCGCCTGTGCTGTGATAGACAAACTTCTTGTTATCTCCTCATGCCAGGGGATAGGGTTTTCCTAGCTCTTCACCCCTTCACTGAGAGATCAGCCTTCAGAGGAGCCTGGCTTTTCAGGCAATCAGTTTCACCTGTCCACCTCCTGTCCTCTGAAGATCTTACCTTCCATCTCCACATCTCATCCCAATGTGGAGGCCAAAGCCAAGGGCCCTGGGTTCCTGGCTCTGATTGCATCCCTCCCTGAGGCAGCTGTGGGGTCAGATCGCATGATTAGCACTCTGGTTTCTCCCTCGTTGTTCTGGCCCCTGGGGCTGTCCCTTTCTTGCTTGCTAACTCAGCCTGCGCTTAGGTTTCTTCATGTAGTTATATTTTATCCCGCATGTCTATGTTTTTGTATGGAGAGTTTTTTCACATTACACCGGTCAAGATTTTGTCAGAACTGAGTCCCCTTTATTGTGAAAGCTGGTTTAATTTGTTTCTGCTTTTGTTTCTTACTTGCAATTTAAAAAATAAACCTAGGAACTTCCCTGGTGGCGCAGTGGTTAAGACCCCGTGCTCCCATTGCAGGGGGCCCGGCTTTGACCCCTGGTCAGGGAACTGGATCCCACGTGCATGCCGCAACTAAGGAGCCCGCCTGCCGCAACTAAGACCCGGTGCAACCAAATAAATAAATAAATGAACACATATTTAAAAAATAACACACAATTATCATAGCATCATGCTCAGATCAGACCCACCTGCCCCCAAAGCCACTGCAGAGGTGCACCCATTCCCTCTGGTCCTTGCTTTGCTAAGAACTTTGGGTATGAATGGTCTATCTGTACTACACAGAGGCAGGCCTGCTCAAGACTCTGGTTCACGTGACCACACTTCAGTCATCCTACAGAGACTTTGAGGACAGAGTCCCTGCCCTTTTTTTTTTTTTTTTTTTTTTTTTGCGGTACGCGGGCCTCTCACTGTTGTGGCCTGTCCCGTTGCGGAGCACAGGCTCCGGACACGCAGGCTCAGTGGCCATGGCTCACGGGCCCAGCCGCTCCGCGGCATGTGGGATCCTCCCGGACCAGGGCACGAACCTGTGTCCCCTGCATCGGCAGGCGGACTCTCAACCACTGCGCCACCAGGGAAGCCCTCCCTGCCCGTTTTTGGGGACAGACCAGCTCTGGTTTTTGCTGTATGAAACATACGAATAGTGCTCTGTGCTGCTCCCATTTTGCAGAAACTTCAGAATTCTGGCTTTTGCTGTGATACGGCCTCTGTCTTTTTTCTTTGTAAGTAGGCGACCATCCATCTAAAATACTGATTTGTATCACTACCACTAAATAACCAGCCAGCAAAAACTAGCCTGAGTGTTCATAACCTAGTTCTTTTCCTGTCAAGAAAGAAGAATCTAAGAGATGGAGTAGGTTTTACCTGCCGCTGCCACAAACCTTTAGCCCCTGGGCTCAGTCCCTGCTGTGCTCCTTGCTCATGTTCTGGGTTCGATGAGGGAGGGGCCAGGCTTCCCCCTCCAAACCCCTCTCTGCCCTGCTGCCAACTGATGTGAGGCAGAATTTGGCCAGGCCCGTATCAAAAACCCCACTGAGAAGGTTCCTCTTTGTGATGATGAGAACGTTCCAAAATTAGATTATGGTGATGGGCGTACAACTCTGTAAATATACAAGAATATTACTCTTTAAATATACGAACAAATTTAAAACCATTGAATTGTGCACTTTAAGCAGTAAATTTATGGAATATAAATTAAATCTCAATAAGACTATTTCTTTTAAGGGCATAAAATTATATGGGGAAAAAAACCTGCTTGGGCACCGAAGCCCTGCTGTGACCGTAACCTCCTCCCATGCACCACCCTGTTCCAGGCACCGTGACTCGGCACAGACCGTCTCCTCCACCTGGGATGCCCTTGCTGCTGACCTCCTAGGTATCCTATACAGCTGAGCTGCAGCGTAGCTTCCTCCAGGAAGTTTCTCTGATGCTCTGTGCCTCCCGCAGTATCCCGGCTTACCTCTGCCGCTGCTGTGGTCCCATGGAAACCAGTGTCCCCAGTTTATTTATTGGTTTGCCTCCTGTGACTACATCTTAGTTATCTCGGCACCTCTCGGGTCTGTCTAGGTGCCTGGCCCCTTAAAGATGCTCAGTTGATTTCTTCAACCAGACCCAGCTGGCTTCCCGGGTCTCCCTACTGAGTACTGAGCCCTCTGCAGTGGTAGGTACTGTAGCGGTGAGCCTGCAGGCGGTTAAAACTCCTGTGGAACTACCGAAATGCCTGGTTACCCCCCTCCTTGCACTCCTTTTTAGCTTTTTCTTAACCTCTGATTTAGCAATTACCAATTAGCAGTTTTGCAAGAAACACCTTCCTTGTCTTGATGGAATGCTTCTCTACTAAGGTGCTTTTCCCTTAGGGAGTGGAAAAAAACTAGGGGACTGCATGTATTAACTGAATGAAAGAGCGGAGAAAGGCCAATTAACATTCAGCTAAGAGAGGAACTGATTTCTCCCATCAGCAATAAAAAGTGACAGCTCTATCAGAAAATGAGCTGGGGGAGCCGCAGAGCCTGGCCGGGCAGGTGGGGCGGGAAGGAGTCTGCGGGCCTCCTCGAGAGGGGTAGGGATGTTTGAGGGCAGAGAGTGCTGCGAGTCAGGGAGTCGCTCAGGTATCCAGAGGAGCCCTCGGGAAGCAGCCCGCCCACGAGGTCTTCCACCTCGTCCCTCCTTTCTGAGCTGCCCCCCCCACTCCCTCCCCGGCAAGAAGACTAGCTCTGTTCAGGTTTTAGAGCCGGAACTCAGAGCTCTGACTCTCCTAGCGGCTTCTCCCTGTGCACTCGTTTCCTCCGACCTTATCATAAAAGGAAGCCACGTGACGTCTATTTATGGTAGCGGCGTGGTCTGGGGAGAGGAGGCTCACAGTACGTGAATTCCAAGGGCTGATGAAATTGTTCTGGCCCTCCGGATCTCTCCCTGCCATGAATGAATAATCGAGCGCGGGGGCAGGGCGGAAAAATCAAACTCCAGGGTTATCTGACAGACGCGGGTGCCTGCCTGAGCGCTACGTAGGTAATTTGTTCTAGAAATCAGAGCTTATAAACCAGATAGGAGTCAAAAGCTCCTATCAAATTCAACAGCTTTAATGTGAGAGGAAGTGCAGAGAAAAAAGAGGGGGGAAAGCACCCCCATTTGGCCTGGTGAGGAAGACATTTAGCTTTCAAAAATATAACCACGTTCTATTTTAAATGTAAGTACATTTTTCTGAAAAAGAGGAGGCCAATGAGACAGATACAGCAAACAGCAAATGATACAAAGGAGATCTGAGACTAGAGCAGCTGTTCGTTTCAACTGGAAATACATCAAGAAGCAGTTTGGGGTTGTGTTTTGTAGACGGTTCCGGACCACGTCCTGTCTGATTTACAAAAATGAAACATAAATTCAGGAGAGCGGGTTCAGAGCCTAAGAGCATCAGCTCTTCCCAAGGCATCTATGTGCCCATACCATGGGGACATAGGGAGCAGAAACTGTCTGCTGAGACAGTGCAGGGATTCTCATTTCTCCAGACAGCTGTCTTCAGCAGACATTCGTGGGGGAAAGGCAGAAGTCTGGAGCAGCACTGTCAGAGATGATAGCTCTGGGGCTTTGGTTTTCTGAATGGCTCCCAAATGCTTTTGAACTGGGATTTCTGATCGGGTCTCTTGTCCAAATGTTCTACTGTTTTATGTTCTCAGTATAGTAGGTATAACAAGGCAATAAACGGTAAGGCCTTTCATACCCAAGAATTGATTCTGGATGAAATCAATAAGTTCAGGTATATTTATGGATGCCATGCCCTTAACAGGTTATTACAAGATGTCTTTCAAGTTACACTGCTGATTGTTGAGGTTAACAGCAAGGAAATGCTAGCTGTTGCTAAATAAATCCCAACTATTAAGAGTTTAACACAAAAAGACATGTGTCTCACCCCTATAACAGACCGATATGAGCGTTCACAGTTGGTGGGAGGTGTTTCTCCATTCAGTGATTCAGGGACCATAGCCTTTCCATCTTTCGGCTCCACTACCCCCTAAGGCTTCATCACCTGCCTCCATCATAGAAAGGGAGAGGATGAAGAAAGAATATTTATTTCTTAACTTCATTGGCTTGGAAGTGGCATACAGCACTTCTCACACTCCATTGGCAAGAACTGTTCATACTGCCTCACCAGAGACAAGGACAACTTGGAAACTTAGTCCCTGGTTGTGTAGCCACTTCCTGGCAACACATCTATGCCGTTGAGGGGAAGAGCATGCCTTTTGGTAGATAGCTGTCTTTGTCTCCTCCAAACATCTTGGTGCCACTTTAAAAAACAATCCTCTACAAAGAACTGAAAATGAAAATATGTGTGGGATGCAGGTTAAGTGGAGCTGAAAGGGAATATATAGCATGAAGTGCTGGCATTTGAAAGGAGGAATGTCTCAAATCAATAACCTAAATTCCTACCTCAAGAAACGAGAAAAAAGACAAACAAGATACACCCAAAGCAAGCAGAAGGAAAGAAATGATAAAGAGTAGAAATCAATGAAATTGAAAACAATACAGAAAGTCAATGAAACAAAAACGGGTTCTTTGAAAAAAATAATAAACCTCTAGAAAGACTGACAAGGTGAAAAGAGAGAATACACAAGTCACCAGTATCAGGAATGACACAAGGGTATCACCACAGATCCTACAGCCATTAAAAGGATAATAAAGGAATACTATAAATAACTTTACACTTATAAATTGATAATTTAGATGAAACAGACCAATTCCTTGAAAACCTCAGACTACCAAAACTCAAGCAAGATGAGATACATAATCTGAAAAGACCTATAACCATTAAAGAAATTGAATTCGTCATTTTAAATCTCCCATAAAAAACCCTCTAGGTCCAGGTGGGTTCAATAGAGAATTCTACCGAACATTTAATGAAAAATTAACACCAATATTATGATGCAATCTCTTCCTGAAATAGTAGAGAAGAGAATACTTCTCAAATCATTTTATGAGGCCAGTATTGCCCTGATATAAAAACCAAAGGCAGCATGAAAAAAAGAAAACTACAGACCAATATATTTCACAGACATAGAGAAATCCTCATCAAAATGTTAACAAATCAAATTTATAACAAATATAAAAAGAATTATATACCACAATCAAGCGGAACACATTCTACGTATGCAAGTCTGTCTCAATATTCAAAAATCAATTAATGTAACCCACCATATCAATAGGCTAGAGAAGAAAAATTATACGATCATATCAATGAATGCAGAAGAAGCATTTGACAAAATCCAACATCCATTCATGATTTTAAAATAACCCAGGACTTCCCTGGTGGTCCAGTGGTTAAGAATCCGCCTTCCAACACAGGGTACTGGGGTTCGATCCCTGGTCGCGGAACTAAGATCCCACACACCACAGGGCAACTAAGCCCGAGCGCCACCACTACTGAGCCTGCACGCTGCAACTAAGACCCGACACAGCCAAAAACAGACAAACAAACAAATAAATAATTTTAAAAAATAAAATAAAATAACCGAAAACTCTTAGCAAACTGGGAATAGACGGGAATTTCTTCAACTTGATAAAGAGCATCTGCAAAATATCTATAGCTAATAGTCCCACAAATTTTGTTTTTGTTTTGTTTTTGCGGTACGCGGGCCCCTCACTGTTGTGGCCTCTCCCGTTGCGGAGCACAGGCTCCGGACGCGCAGGCTCAGCCGCCATGGCTCACGGGCCCAGCCGCTCCGCGGCATGTGGGACCTTCCCGGACCGGGGCACGAACCCGTGTCCCCTGCATCGGCAGGCGGATTCTTAACCACTGCGCCACCAGGGAAGCCTATCCTTTTGCTTTTGTTTTTTTAGGGGATTTCTTTCATTTCAATTTAATGTATTTATAATTAAATAAGGCAGTTACATGGTTCCAGAGTCAAAACTACAAAACAAGGTATGTTTAGAGAGGTCCCGTTCTACCCCATCCTCCCTACACTGTTCCCTCTCTCCCACTTCGTGTGATCCTATTTTTTAGGTTTTCTTTCTTTTTTTTTTTTTTAAAGAACTAGCATTTTATTTATTTATGGCTGCGTTGGGTCTTCGTTGCTGCACACGGGCTTTCTCTAGTTGTGGCGAGTGGGGGCTACTCTGTTGCAGTGTGCGGGCTTCTCATTGTGGTGGCTTCTCTTGTTGTAGAGCACGGGCTCTAGGCGCGCGGGCTTCAGTAGTTGTGGCATGTGGGCTCAGTAGTTGTGGCTCGCAAGCTGTAGAGCGCAGGCTCAGTAGTTGTGGTGCATGGGCTTAGTTGCTCTGCGCTATGTGGGATCTTCCCATACCAGGGCTCAAACCCATGTCCCCTGCATTGGCAGGCGGATTCTTAACCACTGCACCACCAGGGACGTCCTTGGTTGTTTTCTTCTTAAGAAGGAGAAAATCCAGTGTATTTGCATGTTTGTACACTGATGGAAATGACCCAACAGCAAGCGGGGAATGATGCAGGAGCCAGGGAGAATTTCCAAAGCAGTGGGTTGAGTTGGCAAGAAGGACAGGATACGGCCCCAGGAGAGGTCCCCGGTGGGCGCGGGCAGCGCAGGAGAGCAGAAACTTATTGAGTTCCTGCTATGTGCCAGGCATTGCGACAGTGCTGGGAACTCAGCAGTGGGCAAATGACAACTCACTGGTCTCGTGGAGCTCATGTTCCAGTAAAGGGAGATGGACAGCAAACAAGGTAAAAATAGATTAAAAAAAGACACTGCAGTAGTGCCAAAGAAGAATACGGGCAGAGAGGAAGACGCAGCTTGGAGAAGGTGCCATTTTAGATGGGGTGGCCTGGGAAGACCTCCCCAGGAGGGGACCCTTTTAGTGAAGCTGGGAAACGGTGACGGGAGGGACTGTCATGGATATTGTTGGGGGGCAGGGCTCAAGGCAGAGGGATCAGCAAGTACCAAGGCTCAGAGGGGAGCGAGTTTGGCTGGAGAACCAGCAAGGAGGCCAGTGTGGCGAGTGGGTGAGCCTGAGAGAGAAGGAGAGGAGGCTGGACGGAAAGTAACAGGTGGGGTGGCAGCAGGTCCTAGAGAGCCTGTGAGGGCTCAAGGACACTGGCTTTGACCCCGAGTGACATGAAGGGTGTGCAGGTGTGACGCGACCCGGCTTAGCCCTCTGCTGCTGAGCACAAGCTGGGGAAGGACACGTAGGCAGAGGCGGGCGCTCGGTGGGGAGGCTCCACGGTGAACCGGGTGGGAGACAGGGGCTCGGAGGGGGCCGGTGGCGTGGAGGGGACGTGAGGGGCTGTATTGTGGGGATACTTTCAGGTGGAGGGGTGGGGTGTGAGAGGAGGCGGGGACGTGAGGACGACCCCGAGGTTTTAGTCTGAACAAGCAGAAGGGTGGAGGCAAGGGATCTTGAGGGATCCTGAGTTCTTTGCTGGCCGATTCTCCTTTTCCTCAGGGAAGTACAGCAGGTGGGCGAAGCAGAGAGGGGAGGTGGGGTTATTCCCCAAAGAGCGGGGGCAGGAACTGGACCAGGTGGCAGTGGGGCCCCTTCGGGGTGGGCGATTTGGATCGTGAGTGAGAGTGGTCCATGGGGATGTGTGTTGGCCTCCAGCCACCTTGGGGAGAGTGGGCGTCTGCACAGGTGGGTGGAGGGTGGGATCTAACCAGAGCCGGGCTCTCCCCAGGCAAGTAGGATGAGGATGGAGAGGGGGCTTCCAGGTGTCAGAGTGGCTGTGGTGTTGAGTGAGGATGGGGTGAGGGTAAGATCATGGCTCGTAGGCCCTGAGGTAGCCAAGGATTGTTGGAAGCAGGAATCTGGAAGCAGGAAGTGGATGGTAAGAGGTGGTGACGAAGAAGTGCTAGAGATTGAGGGGCTGAAGGATCTGGGCACAGGTGCAAGGTCCAGAGCGTGCCTTGGGTCCTTGGGCTTCAAGGAGGACAAAGCCATTGGAGGAGAGAAAGTGAAGGACTGAGAGGCCTAAGGACTATCGACACGGATTCTGGAATCACTGAGAAGACAGGAGCAGTTGGTGGATGGGACAGGAGGCCATGCTCTAGGATCTTCAAGGACCGGGGGCGGCGTGGCCTGGAGGTCTGGGTACCTGCCGCAAGGAGAGGTAACAGGTGACACGTAAGGAGAGCTGAGGACGGGAGGCGCAGAGGGAGGCTTTGTAAGGAAGAGGGAGGAGAATAGTCCAGAAACAGCCGCGAGAGCAAGGATGGCGCAGACCCACCTGCAGGCCCAGTAGCGCCAGAACTAAACAGAGCTGCTCCCACCTCCCCACCCCGGAGGGCTGCAGCGGAACATATGGATTATACCACAAAGCTCGGTTTAGTCCCAGGGCCCGTCGCTGGCCACCCTCCTCCCCACCCTGGCCTGGTCGTTCCAAGAGAAGGGAAGCAGACCTGGAGGAGGCTGAAGTGACAGCAGTGCTCCTCAGTTGGTTGACCTTTGTCATCCCTGAGCTGCGACAGGGACCCAGATCTTCCCAGACCGTGCTCCTCTCTCTACCCCACCTCTGAGCAGGTCTGACTCAGAGGTCATTAGAAACCTGATGGGAACCTGGAACCCCACTCTCAGGTGTTACCCAAGGGAAATGGAAACTCATGTTCACACGAAAACCCAGACATGAATGCTTATAGCAATTTTATTCATAGTCACTGAAATCGGGGAAGAGCCCGCATCCTTCACCTGGAGGGGTCAGCCACTGTGGTCATCCACACAGGAGCACACTCGGCGGGAACCCCTCCTCAATACGGGGGAAGCCGCACGACAGCATGGACGGACCTCAGAAGCGTATGTCCGGTGAAAGAATCCAGACGCGATAGGCCACGTGCTTGCGATTCCACGTCTATGAACCTCTTTTTGGAAAAGACAAAAGGAGAACAGGCCAGTGGTTCCTGAAGGCTGCGGCGGGGGTCTGACCACAAAGGGGCTGCAGGAGGGAATTGGGGAGGTGATGGACTGTTTTTTGTTCTTTTTTTTAAATTATCTATTTATTTTGGCTGCGCTGGGTCTTAGCCGTGGCACGCGGTATCTTCGTTGCGGTGTGCGGGATCCTTTTTTTTAGTCGGGCAGGCGGGCTCCTTAGTTGCGGCATGCATGCGGGATCTAGCTCCCTAACCAGGGATCGAACCCCGGCCCCCTGCATTGGGAATGTGGAGTCTCAGCCACTGGGCCACCAGGGAAGTTCCTGGAATGTTCTTTATATTGACTATGGTAGTGGTTACACGACTCTATGCACTTGTCAAAACCCAGAGAATTATATACCCAAGAGAGTGAATTTTATTGTATGTAAATTTAAAAATAAATCTTTCTAAAAGTTAAAAAAAAAAAAAAACCATTGTTTCCAAATAAAGGAAGAAGAAAGTTGTGATACATCCACATTTAGGGATTTTAAAATGAACTCAATCTCATCATTTTGGAGCTTTTTATCAGAGAGGGGGAGGAACCAGTATTCATCAAGCACCTTACTAAGATTTGGTGAGTAGCCAGGCACGTGCTAGGACCTAGTGTGTATTTTCTTGTTTAATTCTAATAAATTTGGGGGGGGGGCAGGATTATTATCCCCACTTTACAGATGAATAAACTGAGGCTCAGAGAAGTGAATTACGTTCAAGTCAAAAGGAAGATGGAGCAGGGATTTGAACCCAGGTCTGTAGACTCCAAAGGGTATCATGGGATAACAGGTAAATGTGCTTTTCTATTTTCCAGACTTTTCATAAGGTTATGTGGCTTTACAATAAAAGGTTACCGACTTCTCTCTTACTACTCCTTGTTGTAAAAGGGTTGCTCCCAAGTGGATTCAGAGGTGTTTAAAATCCCTTGCCTGCCTCTTCTTCAGGAGAGTCATCATCCTCCCTAATGATCCCTGCTTGGTTTCTTTATTCAGTGGATTCGTTTCCTGAGGCTGCTGTGACAAAGTACCACGAACTGAGTGGCTTCAGACAACAGACACTTGTTCTGGAGGTAAGTGCTCCAAAGTCGAGATGTCGGCAGGGTCATGCTCCTGCTGAAGGTTCTGGGGGAGAATCCTTCCTTTCCTCTCCCTGCTTCTGGTGGCCCCCAGCATCCCTTGGCTTGTAACTACATCACCCCAGTCTCTGTCTCCACCTTCACGTGGACTTGCTTCCTGTGTCTCTGTGTGTCCCCTCCTCTTCTTACAAGGACACCAGCCACTGGATTTAGGGCCGACCCTAAATCCAAGATGATTTCATCTCAAGATGAAAGGAACTAATGATATCTGCAAAGACCCTATTTCCAAATAAAGTCACATTCACAGGGGGTTAGTCTTTGAACATATCTTTTGGGGAACACAGTTCAACCGACTACATTCAGTAAGACTGTCTCAGAGAGGGCGGAGAGAAGCTGGGGCCCTGGTGCTCGCTGGTGGCCCTGTAGCCTTCGCTGCCCCATGCTGTCACGCCCAGACCTCGGGCTGGGGCTGCGCCTCACTCTCCCCTCTCCTCTGTCCGGCAGGCGGGGGGAGGGCAAGCTAGTGTTGCCGCTTAGCAGCAGAAAATCACAAAGTCACCATTCCTAATAAACCCCATTGCTTCTCCCTCCTTCCTTCTCCCAGCAATTTCCCCAGTGGTGTCTGTGGTGAAACAAGGCGACCGGGAGAAATGGGGGGGAGGGGAGTCTGGATTAGAAAAGAGCCTGACGAGAACATATCCTTTTATGATGGGGGCGGTTCTGCCAGTTTTTGCTGGGCCTCCCCTGTTCCCCCTGCCGCCCCACCCCACCCTAGGAACAGCCTTGACTGTACTGTGGGGACTCCTGCCCTCTCCAGGTCAGTCAATCGGGCAGGGCTGTCCCCACCGCAGCTGGCTTCTTTCAGTTCCCTGCCCTCTGCCTCTTCCCCCAGGGCCAGTCCCCCCAACCCCACCCCGGGCAGAGCAGATCAACAGATCTTTGCTTTTCTGCAGCCTTGCCTGGCCCTCCCTCCCGATTTAGCTCACCGGCCAGGCGCAGGCTGGAGCAGCCCACACTGGCCTGCCCACCGGCCCGAAGCAGGATGCATTCAGGTGAAAAGGGCGAGGATGGCCCTACCGCAGTAAAAACCAACAAACCCAGTTCCCTGGCTGTGTGTGGCTCTGTGCTTTATTTGTTTGCAGGTCAGAAGAGTGAGGAAGGTTGCAGGTGAGCCTGAGGGTGTAGACCCCTTTGGGGGAGAGGGACTGAGGGGTGAGAGGGCGGGTGTGATGAGCTTTGTCTTTATAGATCTTTGATTATTACACTTTCTGAGCTCTGATTTCACTCTGTCCCCCAGCATCCTCACTGGGCCCTTGTTTCTGCCCTGCTCTGTTCATCCTCCTTCCTCACCCTTGGGATTTCAGAGCTTCCATCCTGAGCCCTGGTCCAAGGTCCACTGCCACCACCCACAACCTTGCCTACCAGGCCCCTGGCTCCCTGCCCTGACGCCCGCAGCTCCCAATCAGGGTACCCCTGGCTTTTCTGTTGCTGGATCAACCTATGAGCATCCTTGACAGTAACTCATGAACTTGCCACAGCTTCTCCGATGCCTGGCTCCCTTCTCTGAAAAGTTGGGGAGCTGCTACCTTACAGGGGTCTGTGCACAAGGGGAAAAAATGGTTGAAAAAGTGCTTTGTAAAACTGGGATTTGCTGTCAAATGAGAAAGCTTATTACTAAAGATGTGAGATGCAGAACACTTAACCAGCACTGAAACAATCTTTTTTTTTTTTTTTTTTTTTTTTTTTTTACTGTCACGAAGGCTGAGCAGAGGGGCCGTGGAATCCAGGATGTCAGGACGGAGATGCCACCTTGTTGTATGCTACCCCAACGCTCCTCCCGCCCCACCCCTCCCCTCCCAGCTGACCTGGGGGTGGGGCAGGACAGAGGATCCCCACCCGGTGAGGACACGTTCACCGCCTCTCTGACCCTCTGCTAAGCGCATTCAGCTGACCCTCTGTCCCTCACGGTGGCCCTGGCAAAGAGGAGAGAGCCAGGGGCTGTGGGGGCCATGGAGGGGGCCGTGAGGGGATGAAGGGGCTGTCAGAGAGCAGGGCATCTCCAGTATCAGCTTTGGGGCTTCATCAATATCTTGCCAGGGTGCAACACGTACAGTTCTGCAAGATTCAGAATAGCCTCAAATCACCACATTTTCGGAAAACGGATGAAAAGCTGATCAAACAGACGTTTGGTGCCAGGATGAAGGGGAGCTGGGTCCTGCACGATCGAGTTGGAGGCAAAGTGCGGGCTGGAGTTCTCTACAGCTGGAGGAGGAGCCGTCAGTCATCCGTCAGGTCTGAAAGGGAAAGGAAACGAGGCGGAGCCTGGCTGCGGAGGTGGCCGGGTGGGCTGGTCAGAGCGCCCCCGTGTGGAGGGCAGGCCGAGGCCAGGGCGGGAGGCTGGCGCCCCGCCTGCTGGGAAACCACAGCCTAGTTGGAACTGGTTCAGAATCCTGATCAGAGACATCACCCCCTTCTCCATGCCTGGGGAGACAGAGGAGCTCCCAGAACCGGGCTCCTGGGCCCCCCTGCAGAGCCCCAGACGGCAGGATCCCCGGACAGAAGTGAACAGCCCCGTGCACGTCCACAGGCTCTCACTCACAGGCACTCCCGTTCCTTGTGGCTGTTCTTTTCATCGGCCTCATGGAGGAGGAAGGGGAGGCTCAGAGGACCCTCATGACTTGCCCAAGTTCCCGCAGGTAGGAAGAGGCCGGGCTGGGCCTTGAACCCAGATCTCCTGCCTCCAAGTCCAGACTCAGTTTCCTATAAGGCAGAGAGGCCACCCCTACCTGCAAGGGTTATTTCCAAGGCTGCGCCTTTTGAGAGAGACGGAAAACTAGCAGGAGTTTGGCTGCCGCATCCTCTTTGGGGCACTGTCTCTGGAACAGCCAAGGAGTGGCTTGGTTCCGCCTGCCTGGATGTACCTGCTCAGTCAGTGCCATTCAGTCAAAATTCAGGCTTTATTTCGGCCACTGAATTGCAATATGTAACTGCATTGCGTTCACATGACCATAGGTTTCTGTAAGGTTTGCAGATGTGAGACGTTTCAACCTCAGTTAGTTAAACCTCTTTCCCCTCGATTCCCTTCTCTTCTCTCTTCCAGGCGGCTGGCGCTGGACTGGCCCTGGGTTATGTGGCTCCCAGTTACCTCCACGTGGAGGCCAGTTCTTGGGCCGTTGAGGGTCCAGATGGCTTCCAGGAATTCTCCCACCGATGAATGAAGAAGAGGACATCCGATGAACATGATGGAATAAGGTTTAAATCTCCTGGTGATTTGACATAAAATATTGACATCAATGAACATAACTCACAATAGGTCCCTGCAGAGAGGACAGCACAGCCACACTGGGTATGGAGGGTCGTCCATCCAAGGAGCAGGGGAGTCCCCGCGTGAGGAACCTGGACATGCCCTGAATTCTTCCTGCTCATCTATGAAGGAAACTTGGTCGAAGTTTATATTCTCTCGATAGAATATGACGTTCCAGAATCCTTGTCCAACAAAGAGGTGATCAGTGTACAAAATCACAGGGAATGCATTGTAGAGGTGGGCGGACAGTCCATACACAATAGTCTATGTTCCTGGGTTGCTTAATGTTATGGTTCTGTCAGCCTTTTAGAACTTGTAACTTGTGGGTTCTGTTCTCACAAGAAGGGGAAGTTAATATTCACAGTCATACCTAAAGTTGGCTTTGCACTTGTAGGGATTTTTTCCAGTGAAAATCCCCTGGAAATTGTAAGCCTCAGACCCCAGTTTCCTCTGTGCTGAGAGCAGGCGGTTTACAGAGAAGAGAGGGGCTTGTTCCTACCACTGCCTCGCTCTGGGTCCTGGCTGGCCGGGTTCCCCAGCTCGGTGCTTTCTCTGTCAACAGGGGGATCGCGTCCCTCCTGGGGGGCTGTGACATCACGTGTGTGAAGTGCCTGCAGGCCTCTGCGTCCGTAACAGATGCCAGTTCTTAGCCCCTTCCCTCCGTCTTTTCCTGGCGCATGTCTCACAAAGATGGTTTCAGTTCCTCCCATGGGCCCCGCTAAGAGGGTGAGTATTATCTTTGCCTTTGCTCTGAACTTCCGCATAGAGAGCGGATCCCGAGAGCCCGAGAAAGCCTTTTTCTAAATCAAAATGACCTGTGAACAATCTCAGCCAATGATGTGAGGGGTTGGGATCAGCCTGTCGGGATAAAGAGGGGGTCTTCTGCGGCAGTGCCTCTCCCTTCGGGCCGCCCTAATGGGCCCCTTCAGGGAAGGGCAGGCTTTGCCACGTGAGAGGCAGACGTTAGTCAACATCATGAGTTACTTCAAAAGAGGACCCACGTGGGGGGTGGCCTCTGGGGCATAGAGGGGGCACAGCAGAGGGTCGACCAGCAGCTCAGGGGAAACAGGGGACCCAGAAGGAGGTAGGGGATTCTCAGGAGGCATCTGTCCAGAATGTGGGCGGGGCCATGGTCCCATTGACCTCAGCCCTGGTCAGACCCCAGCTGGGCACTAGGGAGATGCAGGCTGGAGGAGCCCTCTATGGGGAAGGGTCTGGAAGCCGGGTGGGGGGAATGATCAGGACCAGGGATGTCCTGGCCTGAAGAGGGGAGGCAGGACACCACACCCCCCTGTCCTCACCTGTGAGAAGGAAAGAGACCTGCTCGGGAAATGGAAGAAGAAAGACCTGGAGGTGAAAACTCCGAGGGAAAGGGCTTCCCTGGTGGCGCAGTGGTTAAGAATCCGCCTACCCGTGCAGGGGACATGGGTTCAAGCCCTGGTCTGGGAAGATCCCACATGCCGTGGAGCAACTAAACCTGTGTGCCACAACTACTGAGCCTGTGCTCTAGAGCCCATGAGCCACAGCTACTGAGCCTGCGTGCTGCAACTGCTGAAGCCCGCGCGCCTAGAGCCCGTGCTCCGCAGCAAGAGAAGGCACTGCAATGAGAAGCCCACGCACCGCAACGAAGAGTAGCCCCCGCTCGCCGCAACTAGAGAAAGTCCACGCGCAGCAACGAAGACCCGACGCAGCCAAAATTAAGTAAATTTAAAAAAAAAAAAAAAAGGAGGACTTGTATCCTTCTTAAAAAAAAAAACAACTCCGAGGGAAAGACATTTCATCCAGGGCAGGGGCAGCTCTGTGAGCCTGAGAGCCTCCCGTCAAGGGAACACAAGCAGAGGGAGGGGTGGGGGGGGAGGGAGCAAAGCCACAGGGACTCCAGGGAGAGGTGGCAGGAGCCCCAGGCCACCTGCAGACCCCAGGAAGCCCACTGAACCCATCCCCCCTCATCTCCTCCTCCCCCAGTGTGTTCCGCAAACAGCCAAGGCCTCCTGCTCTCACCCCTGCTTCCACCCTTCCCACCTGACCCCAAGCACAGCTGTCCCCTCAGCTGCCCGGACCCCAGCACCATTTGCTAGTCTCCTCCCCTCCCCCTCTGGGGGGGAGGGGGAAGGATGGTGTCAGAGGGGACCCTTGCCTGGGTCCAGGCCCTGGGCCAGGTGACAATGGGCCTCCTGCCTACTCTGAGGTCAGCTGCATCTGGCAAGGAGCCCAGCCCCGGTCCCATGGGCAGCTCAGGGATGGCCATGGCCTGCACATGGCTCATCTTCCAGAAGGTGGTGACACAAAGATCAGCAGCTAGATTCAGGGAGGGAAGAAAGGAAAAGAAGTGGCCAGCAGGGCGCAGGGATGCGGTGACTCAGGCCCGGGCTCCCAGCCAGGCTGGGCCGCTGCTTAGGAATACTTTCACCCAAGTCCAATGGAAGAAGCCTGAAAATACTTTCCTTTGGGCTCCGTGGGGGTGGGGGAATTTCCTGGGGAGGAGGTTTCTGGGTGAGTGAAATCTTTGGGCTCTCAGGCTGCTGCCCATCTGCTGTGACCTGGTGGAAATTTCACGGTGCAGCATCCAAAGGTCTAGACTCAGTTGACTTTTCCCCTTTCTTTTTCTACCTGGACGAAGAGCAGACTGTGGTCCTTCTCGATCAGCACGCCCCATGAAGATTTCTGGTCCTAAAAAGCCCACCGCCTCTCCTCAGTGTTGCAGGCGGTTTTGTAAAGAACGGGATTTTCACTGCAGTGAACTCAGGAAATCTCTTTACTTCCAAATGAGCTGTGTCTTCTGGAGAAAGTCTTTCCACTCAGAAACCGTGTCATAAATGATGCCGGGCTTCCAGGAACAGCCAGGAATCTGCTTAACTCAGAGTGTGGCTGAAAATCTGTACTGTGAAGTGAAAACAGTAGGAATCTGTACTAGTTGCAATACCAGTAATTTTTTAATAGAAAAATAAATGGTTTCATTCATCTGATTGTTGACACTGGAGAGAGAAGGTAGCTTCGTCAGAGGATAGGGGAGGAGGGAGTCCGTCCCAGTCTGGCTCCCCTGGACCCCTGTCCTGTCTCAGCTTCTTAGCCTGGACCTGACGTCCCAGCCCCTCCTGCCAGCCCTCTCTCTTCTACTCCTGGAGCATCTTACCAAGACTCTGTGAATGTTGTGGCCTTGGTTTCCATGGCAGGCTCAGCCTGATCTGGGCTTGTGTCCCCTTCACACTGGGTTCCCACTGGGTTGTGACTTAGATGTGTGGGTGTCAAGCTCTGTCCTAGATGGAAAGTGCCCAGGACAGGGCCTGGCTCAGAGCAACGCCCTGGAGATATTTGCTGAATGAATGAATGAGCGAACCAAAGTTCCTTGTGGGCCATTGGAGGGACTTCTGGACTCCTGTAGGAACTAGAGGTGCTGGCTTGGGTTCTTTGCTGTTTGTGGACCTAAGGCCTTCTGACCTTGACCCAGGTCTCCCCAGGCAGAGGGTATGAGGGAGCGGGCCTAGACACAGTTCGATGGGAAGAGAAGTGAGAGGAAAGGTACCTCTGGGCAGGGAGGAGAGGGGAGAGCAGAGCTTTCCTGAGGGGTCAGCTGGTGGGAGAGTCACCGGATGCTGCCCAGCCCCCTGCACCCTGCTCTGGAACCTACCAGGGGTCCAGCTCGAGGACTCCAGGCTGCCTGGAAGGCCTCCCGTCCCGTTCCCACTCTCCAACCTTCCCGCGTGTCTCCCTGCTGCCCCCAGACCCGCCCCCCAGGCAGAGTTCCTCATCCATAACCGCTTACCTTTGGGGGCTACACCTGCCTCATCTCCTGATGCTGGACGCTTGTTCTCTGCAGAACCTGCTCCCCTCCGAGCCGCCGGCCCACCTCTTGTAAAGAGACCTACTCGAGAGAGGCTCAAAGGCTGAGGCAAAACAGCTACTTCCAATCAACATCTCATTCTTTGCCAAGCACTCTCACCTGTGTTACCACAACTGTTCCTCATCCAATCCGTGCAAGGAGGGTATTTCACCCCCATACTGTAGGTGAGGAAACTGCCCCCACTGGCTTAGGAGGTAGGGCTGGGATGCAAATGGAGGGGGCTTGTTCCAGTTCCACCACACCGGCCTTCCAAGGGGGAGGGAGAAGGGAGGGAGGACAAGTGGAGGAGAAGGGGGGAGAAGGAAGGAAGGAGGGACGACCCAGCCTCTTCGAAGGGCTCCTGCTGGCCAGTGGCCCCTTCAGAGCAGGCCCCCTGGAGAGCTGCCCATCACCCTACCCACAGCCCCTTGGAAATCTGCCTTGGGAAGCACTTCGGGCAGTTTCTCAAGTGTGACAACCAGCATCTGTTAAAACACAGGTCCTCTGGCCTCCCGAAGCCTTGTGGAGCTGGATCGCTGGTGTGGGACCAGGAATCTTTGTAAGGAGTGGCTGCCACACAGCCCGCTCTGCCCGCAGGGAGCTGAGGCCCTCTGTCCCAAAGAACCATAAAGCTGTGTGAGGTGCCAGTGCATGAATTAGCCTCGGGGGAGGCTAATTGCTTCCTTAATTGGCTGAACTCTATGGGGAGCCCTGCTGGGGGCCATGGGCTGGTTTTCCTGGCGCCCAATAACTGGCTCCTATGAAGCTTTCCAAGAGGAATTTCTAAGGTGTTCCCAGCCAAAGCAGCTGTTAGGACAGAGTGGGGCGGGCTCTGAAGGAGGCTCCTGTGTGTGCCCAAGGAGGCAGGCGGGCTGGGGCCCTGCAGCCGCATGCCCTGCCCTCTGTTCCCACAGGCCCCCAGCGCATGCCTGGTCCCGCCGGCCCTGTCCACCCCCTGCCCCCTGCGACTTTATCACGTGGCCTCTCAAGTCCTGCTCTGACCTTGCTGCGTAGTGGCCTCTGGGCAGCCCAAGACCCCAGAGAGGGAAGAAGTGACCTGGAGAGGAAGACATTACAGGTGAGAGCCACATGTGCCACCAGGTGGCACCATCAGCACAGGACAACCCAGGGGCTGTCCTCGTGGCTGGAGGGGGTGGCGGCTTGAGTACGGGACCTTCAAGCTCTGGTCCCCGCCGCCCAAGGACCTCCAGTGATTAGCCTCCTGGTCGGTGCTTGTCTCTGCTGGGGACACAACGGTACCAAGAGCCTAATCCTAACAAGGCCTTGGCACGTGGTGAACATGGAATAAAGGTTGAAAACTGATGCCACCTTTGTTTTTCAGATCTTCAGGATTATTTTCAGTGTGGCAGGGGCTGGGGAGGGGGCACTAGCTCCTTGCTGCCTCCCCCCAACAGAGTTAGCAAGGAGAGTCTTATCTAACTCTGAGTATGTGTCCAATAGGAAAACCCTGCACTGTGGTCCCCTCTGGGACCCCCAAGCAGGCCACTTTATTTTTCTCCATCACTAAATGAGGGTTGTAATACGAGCCCCCCCTGGGAGAATCAAATGAATTGCAGGAGAGCGTAGTGATTAGAAGTGCAGCCAAGGAGCTCAAGTCCTTGTTCCACTGCTTACTAGCTGTGTGGACTTAGGTTAGGTGGCTTACAGTCTCTGAACTTCAGTTTCCTCATCTGTAAAATGGGGGCAATAATAACACCTACCCACATGAGGTTTCTGTGAGGACTGAAGTATTCGATACACGTAAAGCCTTTAGAATGATGTCTGGCATGAAACAAATATTTCATAAACAGGCCAAAATCGGAGCAGCTTGAACGGAGAAGGGACTTTGGAGATGGGCCAGGTCAGCATTCCAGGCCAGGTAGGCATCTTCCAGCAGCGTGCGGGTGGATGGTTTGCACGGCTACAGCAACAGAGAGCTCGTTCCCTCCTGAGAAAGTTCACAATTAGATGGGTCTCGTTCGACTGAGTTATAGCCAGTTCTCAGGCCCCCTGGGCTTGGTGGTCAGGTCCACTCTCAGACTGAGGTCAGCGGTGGGGGGTCCGTCAGCACCACCCACCTGCAGGCTGCTACATGGTGCAGAAAGGGGGCCTCCAAGGCGAACCTGAGTATTGCTAGGAGAGGAGGGAGGCTGCCCTCCGCACCGCTCTCTCCAGTGTGGGGGTGCTTGAGGGAGAGGATGGAAGGAAACAAGGAGCCGACCCAGCTGCCCCTGGTACCCCGGGCAGTGGGGACGTAGAGGCCCGACAGAGGGGGACATTTTCCATCTCGACCAGCAGGCCAGTTCAGAGGGCGTTCTCGGGGGCCCCTCCAACTGGTGGGCTCCTCTGGTGCTGGCGTCTATACCAAGGAAGGAAGTGACTTCCTGCAGGTGGGAAAGGGAGGAGAATGGAAACGCAGAGAAAACACAGAAGATCCTGAGCGTCGGAGCCAAGCGCGGCTCCAGGGGCCTCACCTCACTCGATCACTCACCCTCACTCACTTGGGGCAGTTGGAAATCCTGTCTGGGGCTTCTGTTTTCCTCCCTAGACAGGGAGCACCTTAAGGGCAAAAGTAAGATTTATGTTTTATACTCCCACTGCCTGGCATACAGTAGGCACTTAATATGTGTATGGAGGCCAGCAATTGTGGTCCAGTTTGGAAAGCTTTAGTCTTTGTGTGGACAAGGCACCTTAGGACCTTAGGGGATGTGTGTGCTCCCCCATTTCCTCTTCCTTCACAGCTGCCACCTCCTCCATGAAGTCCTCCTAGGTAGCCCCTCCTCTCCACCCCGAGTAGTTCACTTCTTCCCCTGCCTCCCTCTTTGCTCTGTACACACTTCTGCCATTGAGGCGGGCTGGAGCAGTGGTTAGGAGCAGAGGCTGGGTCATTTCCCCTGGACACATTTCTTAGCTGTGTGACCTTGAGCAAATTTTATTTTAACCTCCTTGTGCCTCAGTGTCCTTATCTGTAAAATGGTAGTGATTATAGTACCTGCCTCGTAGAATTGCAGTGAGGATTAAATTGATGTGTAGATTAAAATCATTTTGGATGGTGTATGGCATTGAGTAACTGCTCTGAACTGTGATGTGATTGTATAATTGTGTTGATTATATTATATTATCTGGAGGCCTATATATTAGGCCTCTCTCTCTCTCTCTCTCTCTCTATATATATATATATATATATATTATAGTTCTCCCCCTGCCCGGAGACATGGGCTCCTCGAAGCTGGGGTCTTTCACTTCTGCATCCTTCTGTTGAGGCCAGTGCCTGGTGAAGAACAGGTGCTCAGCAAAATGTGAAGGGATGGATGGATGGATGGGTGGACAGGCAGACAGATGACTGGACAAGAGCAGGGGCTGAGTCCGCCGGCCCCAGGGCCCTCGCCTGCAGACTCAGCTGTGGAGGCCTGGCCCAAAGGCCGCGAAGCTCCTGGCTGCCCACTGGAGATGCCAACAGAGCCTCATGTCCTCTGCTCTTCCTTTCACCCACTTATTCGAAGCTCCTACCAAGGGCAGGGAAGAGGAGAAGCCTATGGACCAAAGTCCAGCAAGTTCATTGCTTGGTGGCCACTTCAGTGAGAGGAGGTGGAGAGTCTTGAAGAAAATGAGGTTTCTGGATGTGCTGTGGTTTCTCTTCCATCACCCTTGTTCCTGAGGCCCAGACAGTACAACCTGGGCCCTCTGGCTCCCCACCCAAGGTCCATGCCTGCCTCTCCCCAGGAGACTGGGTGGCTTCAGAACATCTACGAAACTCAACAATGACCCAAGACCCCCAGCCACTTCTTTTCAGGTCACATCTGCCCGGGGAGGGCATGGCCCTCCTCCTGCCCCACCCTGGAGTCCAGCCATCCCACGGGGGCCTGAAGGGAGCCTACTATGAGCCAGGCTCGATGTTAGGCACCCACCTTCAGAGCAAGCCTGGGCAGGAGGCACTTTACCCCCGTCTTATGCTCATTCATGCATCATTCATGCGCCAGTATTTATCGAGCACATACTAGGTGCCGGCACTGTGCTAGGCTCGGGGGGGTCAGAGGTAAAGAAGACAAACAAGGCCACAGGCAGGCAAGAGGCCGTGGGCTGGACTTGGGCTCAGAGGTGGCAAAGCTCCTGGGGCTCCGAGCGTGCAGATCCGGAGGTGGGCTGCCCCGTTAGGGGGCCCAGGGCCTTGTGTTGATGGCCGGGGGAAGGTAGAGCAGCCCCGGAGTGGACAGGCAGGTGTGGAGGCAGAGCCCGGGTCCGTGTTCCGAGGCTGCCTGGCGCTCGGCTGCCTTCCGATGCCGAGTCCTAAAGAGACCCCAGAGGCACAGACTGATGCCTTTACAGTGCTCCCTCCGTGCGTGGAGGCATTAACATGACGTCTATCACCATGGCATCGAGGTGCTTAGACAACCTGCTCCCCCCAGGAGCTCGGAAACAGCGTGAAGCAGATTATCTGTGTCTCGCTGTGACATATGCTATCATGTATCACTGTGATAGATCAACAGTCAATACCACTGGGGTCCCTGCCGCCCCCCAGCCAGTAGGAAATGTCTTGTGTTCATACGTCTTCCTCACCTGGTGGGCGGGCCCTGCTGCTTGCCATCCTCCTGGCACTCCTGGAGTTGGTGGGAAATGGCTTCTGGTTTTCATTGTTTGTGTGCTAAGTGGCTGAGGGGAAAGCACTCAGACGAAGGGCGGAAACTGGACCCCGTCCTGCCATCCCTGGGGGCCGCGTCAGGGGTGGGGAGAGAGGTTCCGGCTTCACACAGCTGGGCACTGAATGCCCGCCCCAGGTACCCACCCTGATCTCGGCAAGTTGCTTTGCCTCTCGGGGGCGTAGTTTGTCAAATTGGGATAAAAACCTTTATCTTGAGGGTTGATGGGCACTAATGGGGAAAGGAGGGGAAGCGCTCAGCTTGCGCTGAAACACATCACCTTCCATTCAGCCCGCCTTCCTCCCGTGCCAGCTGGCTCCTCTCACCACCTCCCCAGACCCCTTCCCTCTGCCACTCCGGACACGCAGCAGACCTCTGTCCCCCCACATTCGGCCCTGCCCGGTGCTGGGCTCCAGAAGGCCAGGCCGAGCGGCTCCCAGTCTGCGGGGGAAAGGGGCCCAGGCGGCAAAGAATTACCTGTGCTGGGGCCTGTGGAGGGGGGACAGGGGCTGCTGTTCTAGCTGGATGGGGAAGAAATTCACGTGTCTCCTGGTGGAGAAGCGGTGGCTCAAGTTTAGGGAAGCTGCAGCGAGGAAAGACATCTCACGTGAGGTCGGTCAGAGGGGAGGCGTTGGCTGGGCCTCTGCGGGGTACCCAGGGTGGCCTTCACTGGACTAATGACGGGCTCTTTGGCCCCGTGGAAAGCTGGGAACTTGTGGCTCCTGCCCTCCCCCTGACGGCCTGCCCCGTCCCATCCTCCCGACCACTTCCACCCCCTGCTCCCACACCCAAAACCCTACTCTTGGAGGAGCACCTTAATCCAACGGGCTCCTGGACTATTTCCGAGGGGAACTTTCTGTGAATGGGGTTGGTTTTTTGTTTTTGTTAAGAGTTTCAGGCGTGAGCAGCTAAACCAGCCCTGTAAATCCCATGGAAATCCTGTGCCCACCTCTGTCACCAGTGTCTTCTGGACAGGCCACTAGCTGGAAAGGGGCTGAGGAGGGAGAAGCCCACCCCCCGGGGGGATTGGGAGGCCTAGCCCCTCCCAACTCTTCCCCTGGACAAGATCCTCACCTGGAGGCCGGCCACCTGGCCTGGGGCTGTTCCCACTACTTGAGTGGAAATTCTGGGGTTATTTTTTTTATTTTTATTTTTTTTTGGTACGCGGGCCTTTCACTGTTGTGGCCTCTCCCGTTGCGGAGCACAGGCTCCGGACGCACAGGCTCAGCGGCCATGGCTCACGGGCCCAGCCGCTCCGTGGCATGTGGGATCTTCCCGGACCGGGGCACGAACCTGTGTTCCCTGCATCAGCAGGCGGACTCTCAACCACTGCGCCACCAGGGAAGCCCAATTCTGGGGTTATTGAGAGGACAAGGGGGCCAACTGAGGCCTTGAGGAAGCGGAAGGGCGGCCAGGGAGGAGCTTATTGGCTAAGCCAAGGGGAACTGTGGATGCCAGCAGGCTGTCTCCTCATGTGAGCTAAAGAGGAAGGACGGACACTGACCCGGGGGCCCCGATGGAGAGCCGGCCTCCTTGGTGGCGGGCCCCACCGGGCCCCATCCCAGCCCCCCGGCTCCTGGGCTTGTTCCTGCTCCCCTGGACCCTGCAGCTCGCAGGCACAGGTACGCCATCCTCCTTCCCACGCGCTCCTCTCTGGCTCGTGTTGCCCCGCGGCTAGTTCCCGGGACCTGTCTCGGGGGATTTGCTGGTTGCGTTTGAACATTGCAGACTTCACAGGGGAAGCCTTCAGGGACCAGGAGATGTTTAGCTAAGGCCTTGCCAAGGTGGCTTTGAAGAGGCGGGGGCAGCGTTCCCCACCCTCGCTGCTGAAACAGCCTCCCTCCCAGCACAGCCTGACCTCCTGGCCCTTCAAAGAGGTGGGTGGGCGTTGCTGCGGCCTGGGGGCATCCAGTTGGGTGGGCAATCCCTGGGGAGGGACAGCTCCCTCCCAAGGCAGCTTACAGTGGAGCCACCACATGGAACCTGCCCAGGTGTGGCCCCTCTTAGCTGGGGGAGGAGGGAGGCAGCTGCTGGCCATGGGAGCACAATGCCTGGGGCACAGAATTGCCACTGTTGCCAGAAAGGGGGGCACCTCCCACTTCCTGAAATACAACCAGAGGCCACATCATTACTTTCCGGGGGCTGACACTGTGCCCCTTTCCTGGTCCCAGGTTCCCTCAGAAGCTGGGTGGACTGGATCCAAGCCAGGCGCTGGGATGAGTGGCTTTGGGGCGAGTTCATCCAGGCCAGGGAACTCCCAGGAGCGTCCCTGGCCAGGGCTGCCCACCCCGGGGTCCCTGAGGCTCGGTCTCACCTGGGCAGTGCCGTCTCACCTGGGCAGTGCCGACCTTCTTGCAGCCCCAGGAGTCCTCCCCCTGCCCCCCGCGGTGCAGGCTGGGTGCTTTCCTTCCCCTTCCCCTTGACTTTTATGAGCTTTCCAGGAGCTGCTCTCCACCCTCTACTTCATCCTCTGCCTTCCGGTTATACCATAAACAATAACAGCTACTCTTATTATCACAAATTAGCCTCTTTGAGCACATAAGCTGGGCTTCACATGCGTACTCAGGCCCCCTCGAGGCTCCCTTGGGGTGCTGTCCCCACTGGCACCATTCAGGAACCGGGAAATTGAGGCCCAGGGAGGCCAGGTAGCTTGCCCATGGCCTGGAGGGTAAGTAGAGGCCAGGTTCAGCCCCGAGCCAGGACTCTTGGCAGTGGGCTCTGGGGGGTCCTCTTACCTTTCTTTGTAAAGAACATTCTTCACAGAAAGATCTACCCCCCTGGGGAGGCAAGACTTGACTGTGTGGCACCTACTGCAGGCCTCGAGGCCCGGCCCCCTGTGAGGTCATCTCCTTTCATCTGGGCACCTCACACACCCCCCCCTCACCCACCCATGGACAGATGCAAAGATGGCCTGAGGAAATGTGGCTTGTGGGTGACAATGTGTTGGAACGCCTACTTTTTCATTTTTAACTTAATTTCCCCCCAATTCCCATCATTTCTCTTTGTGTGGTCCCTCCTCCCCAGAAGGGACCTGGCACATCCTAGTACCTGAGTGGAAGAGGCTTTTCGGGGTGCTGCTGTGAGAAGCATTTCTGTAACTCTCTTGACTGGAAAGAAACAACAGATTTCCCCCCCAGTATTGCAGCAAACATGCAGAAGAGAAACTGCTCTTTCGCAAGAGGTGGAAACACCTTGTGGTCTCCTAGAAACTCTCTTGGTTTGGGGCAGCGCCTTGCAGCATGCGGGATCTGGGACCTTAGTTCCTCGACCAGGGACAAAACCCATGCTCCCTGCATTGGGAGCGTGGAGTCTTAACCACTGGAGCACCAGGGAGGTCCCTTCTAGAACCTCTTGGAGCAGCAGACAGCACCCCATTATTCCTGGTCCTTCCCCTGTGGGCACCTGGCTCTGTCTCTCTGCTGTGCCACACCCCTTCCCCACCCTCTTGTCTCTGAGCTTTGAGGGTTTGGTGGAGGGAATCCTACCCCTCCTATGTCCCCCAAACCTCCCCTGACCTCACCCATCAGCCTGGTGCAAACAGCTCCACCACTGCCAGCACCAAGACCCAGCCTGTGGCCTCAACTGTGTCCACCGGGGGCCTTGCGGAGCATATTGTCCATAAAGCTTTGACTCGATGCACCGTTTCCCTGAACTGCCTGATGCAGCGTTGAGTGCAGGCCAGGGGCGTTTGCAGGCCTGAGTTTGGGTCTGAGCTCTGCAACTCATCCTGGGCCCCTGGGCAGGTTCTTAATGTTGCTGTGCCTCGATGGCCTCATCTGTCAAGTGGGTGCGACAGGAGTGCTTGCTCGTGGCCCATCCCCAGACTGAGGTTAGGGCATGTGGTTAGGGCTCAGAGAATGTCAGCCACCTGCCAGCCTAGAGGAGCCAATCGAAATGCAAGGTTCAGTTGGCTGGCTCTACATCTTGGGGAGCCCACGGGTTCCTTGGGGTCACTTCGACTTTTCCAGGGGTCTCCAGCACACCCTCGGATGGCACCTCAGGACCTCTGTTGCTCCCAGCCCTCCTCCTCCTGCTCTCCTCTGGGCTCTTGAGCCCTCGGCAAATTCTACTTTTCTCAAAGGGTTTAGAAGCCACCTCTGGTCTCGTGGACACCTGCTCTCCTCAGAGGTGAATCATCTGAGTCTGAGGCTCAGCTTTCCTGGGAGCAGCTGCACACCTGCTCTAGCCCTGCTTCCACCAAGCCTCAAGTCACCTGCAAGGGCTCTGAGGCCAGACAGACCATGTTCAAGTCCTGCCTTCTTATATTGACTGCTGTGTGACCTCAGGCAAGTTACTTAACCTTTCTGAGCCTCAGTGTCCTCAAAAAAGTCAGTCCTCTTTCTCTCCCTGGCCTTTCCAGAGCTCTGGGCTGTATTTATCTCTCAAATATTCATTGAAGAGGACCAGTTCTAGGCACTGGGGGGACCTGGTGGTGAACAAGCCACAGCCCCCACCCCAAGCCTGGTGGAGTCCGTGAGACTCACCCGCAGAACAAGACCCAAGGCCAGAGTACCGATGCAGGCTTGCCTCCCCTCCCCCGTTTGCTCTGGGCTCAGGGTCACCGCTCCCTTTGTTGTCCACAAGATGCTCGGGAGCCTGCTGCCTCCCTTCCCGCAGCTCTGGGCCTCTGTCAGGACTGGCCTCTGCTTTTCATCTTCGTCTAATCCCAATAAAGAGCTTTCAAGTCCTGGCGGACGAGAAGCACCTCTCTGCTGGAGGTGGGGCAGGGGGAGTGTTGGAAGGGGAGACAGGGAGGAGACAGAGCAGGTGGGCGGGTGGCAGCACAGCATGAATAAAGGCTGGGAGGTCGGAAGGCAGAGCCAGGGCGAGGGAACGGTGAGAGGTTCAGTCTGACTGGGGAGGAGGGTCTCTTAGCAGAGCTGTGGGATACAACTCCCACTGAGATATGATTCCAGGTGGATTATAAATGCTCGTCAGGTAGGGGTTCAGATGCCATTCCAGTTGGTCCTGTTGTCATTGCTTTCTTTTTTAAAATTGTGAAATAGCATAGATACACAGGAAAGTACAATAGATATTATAGAACAAAATCCTGTGTGTCTACCCCCCAGGTCAAGAAAGAGAACATGCTAGTGCCCCAAAGCCTCTGGACACCCCCAAGACAACCCCTCTCCCCTCAGAGGCACCACGATCCTGAATTTGGGGCAATCGCTTCCTGGCATTTCTTTATACTTGTATCCTTTAGTTTGCGTCCCCAAGTAATATAGATGGGTCTGGCTTGTTTTTGAACTTTGTATAATCAAAATGATACTGTGGGTGTTCTTTGCGACCTACATCTTTCACTCAACATTATGTTTTTTTGTTTTGTTTTTTAAAATAATTTTATTTATTTATGTTAATTAATTAATTAATTAGGCTGCTCCAGGTCTTAGTTGCGACACGTGGATCTTCATTGCGGCGTGTGGGATCTTTAGTTGTGGCGTGCGGACTTCCTAGTTGCGGCATGCATGCAGGATCTAGTTCCCTGACCAGGGATCGAACCTGGGCCTGCTGCGTTGGGAGCGTGGAGCCTTAGCCACTGGACCGCCAGTGAAGTCCCTCAACATTATGTTTTTTAAGATATATCCAGTTGACGGTCTATGCCATTTTATGAATCCTATGCCATTATATCATGAAAAATAATACAGACACAGAAAAGTACAATACATATTAAATAAATAGCCCTGTGTGTCTACCACCCAGCTCAAGAGAGAGAACATTCTAGTGTCCCAAAGCCCCTGTACCCCTCAACCCGCACAAGATACCCCCTCTCTTGAGCATCTGTGGATTTTAGTATCCATGATGGGTCCTGGAACCAATGCCCCGTGGATACCGAGTGATGACGGTATCCCCTTTTCCGTGTCCACAAGTAAAGTTTTATTGGAACAGAGCCATGCGTAGCCATTCACGGCTCTTCTATGACTGCTTTTGCCCCACAGCAGCAGAGTTGAGTAGCTGTGATAGAGACCATATGGCTCGCAAAGTGTAAAGTATTTAGTACTTGGCCCTTTACAGAACATGTTTGTCAACCCCTGCTGAGGAGCGTCCCATTGAATGAATATACTGCGATCTATTTAGTTATGATTGACGTCCCAGGTGTTCCCGTCTGTGGCTGTGAATACTCATGTGTGGTCTCCAGGCACACGTGTATTCGGTACCTCCAGGGGGTATATTCCCATTAAGGCTGCTTCTCTCTGCGCTGTCCGCCTCCCTGTCTGGACTGTTAGCTTCGAGAGGGCAGAACACGTGCGGACCTACCTGGCTTCGAATCCTTGACTCCCAGCATGGCCTGGCACCCAGAGGATGCCCAGGAGACACTAACAGTAACAGGATGAATTCAACTCGCAGCCAGACAACCCCTGGAGTTCTGAGCAGGGTGGAGGTGTGATGCCACCAGGAGAGGAGTGACAGAACCCTCCTGATCCGTGAATGAGGGGGTGGATGTCGGGGTGCTGGGTAAACGTAAGCCGGGAAACAGGATTTGACCCTCCACCTGATTGCTTGCTTGTTAAGGATCTAGGTGGGGCCTCACGGTAGTGGGAGTGCGGGTGTCAGGCACTGGGGTGGGGGCCAAAGCCAGAGGAAGGGAAGGGGGCGATTGAAATGAGCCTGGAGAGGTGGAGGGAGAGGGAGTAGATGTGACATTGGCAGGTGGAGCAGCTCCCTGGCTTCCTGAGCTACCTGGGTTTGAGTCCTGGAAGACTTTGTCCGAGTCACCTGACCGCTCTGAGCTCCTATGTCCCTGTCATGGCGCTCAGCACCCTCCTATGCAGGCCTCTTGCCAGTGGCAAGAGGAGGGCACATCCAGGACCACCGATGGCCCCAGGGCTGGCACCTGGGACCCCGCAGGGAAGGTTTGTGGGTCTCCATCGTGGGGACAGGCTGCCTGGAGGAGGGGGTGGGCCTGGTATCTGCTCCCCCGTCAGCACACACAGCCACCCCAAGACTGCGTGGGCTGTGGTGGAGGCAGGGTAGGGCCGGAGCTGGCGCCCTCTTGAGGCTCTAGGCCTGGTCCCTGCTTGCTGCTCACGGGCAGGTTGTGGGGTAGGGGTGGGGGCAGGAAGGAGGCACCAAGTGGGTGCAACCCAAGCTCAAGTGCAGGTTTGGCCTCCTCCCCTCAGGCAGCCCATCCTCAGACAATCAGGCGAGACACTTGCTACAGCGTTGGTCATAGGGTCCGAGGGCACGTTTCCGAAGGCAAGTTCATACTTGGCAACACGTACCAAAATTTAAAACATGCATACCCTTTAAATCAGAACCTCCCCTCTCAGACCTGTCCTATGGAGCTAAGGGCCCAAGAGAGAATGTGTATATATAAGGATGATCACCCCTGGGTCCATGGAGCACAGCTGCAGACAGCCTCATTGCCATCAGCTGGTTCTTGCTGTGGAGAATTTCGGTAGAACCCTCCCCCTCCCGCATCCCCCCCTCCCTGGCCCTGGGCTACCCTTTCCTCCCAGGTTCCTGCCCCCCTTCCCCACACCCCACTTTGAGCCGTGCTGGTGACTGTCTGCCCCTGAGCTTTCGTTCCTGCTGCTCCCTTGGCCTGGAAGGTGTCCTTTCACTTGCCTACCTGGTGACTCCAACCTGTTGGCCAAGGTCAAGCTCTGGTACTTTCTTACTTTCTCTGTGGTGCCCTTTCTGGTCAACTCTCCCAGTCCCTGATGAACCAGCCTTGCTCCCCAGGGTGTTCACCTGTGGTTCTGAATGTGCAGGAGCTCAGAGGTGTGGAGCACGACTGAGCTTACCTGGGGCAGGTGAGGGTACAGACAGCCGAGGAACAAGTACCCAACCTTAGGAGGTGGCTGTGTAAGAAAGAGAGAAGGGGAAGGCTGGAGAGGAAGGGGTCTCTGGGGCCAGGGTCAAGGCCAGAAAGAACAGGAGCCACAGCTTAGCCACCAGGGTCTTTGCTGACCTCCTGGGCGGAAAGCATCAGATGTTGGGAGGGGAGGGGATGGGGCAAGAGGGAAGGACCAGGCTGGCAGACGGGAGGATGCGGAAGGGGTGGGAGAGGAAGATGGAGGGCAGTTGAGTGATTCTGTGCCCGGAGGGTATAGGATCTTTGGGGAGGGGGAGATTTAAGAGAAGTCAGGATAGAAGTGTGCTCTGGCGGAGGCATCCACAGGAAGGAGTTAGTGTGTTGTCAGCCAGAAGCATTTATATTTTAAAAGGAGGCTGGAGGTGGGGGCGCCGAATCCCACAGAACGAGTCACTAACGCGAGGGTTTTAGGCAGCTGAGGAAGGCTGCTTGGAGCTCTCTAGTACTTCTCTTGTCATTTCCCTAACATCAAGTGTGACCGTGTCACTTCCCGATTTTGAGGCCCACAGAGGCTCCCCAGGTTTCCAGGACAACATTCAACCCCCCACCTCCCTCTGGTCCCGACTCAAACCCTTTCTTTCAACTCCACCACGGCTCTGGAGTCCCCCAACTCCTTGGCCTGGTTCAAGCCTTATAGAAGCTTCACCCAGGAGCTTTCCTGTGCTTAAACCCCCTCGCGTGCACCCTCCCCTCTAAACCTGGCTGCCTCCGATGACTCTTTCTCCAAAGCTCAGCTTGGTAAAGAGATGGGAAAGAAAGACCAGAATGCTCACAGCTGTGATGTCACGGGGGCGGGGGGTGGGGGGAGAGAACTGCACACAAGCCTGACGCCCTTATGATCCTTCGCTGCGGTTTCTAGAATTTATACAGTGAGCATGTTGCGCTTTCATAATGCGGGGGCGGGGGGAGGGGTGTGCCCTAAAGAGTTATAATTAAAAAAACAAAGCACCAGCTCCAAGGGTCGCTTCTCCAGGAAGCCCCTGCCCCTTCTGTGTGGGCTGGGTCTCCTCCCCTGGGTTTCTGCCATCCCTGAGACTCCCCTTTATCTCACCACTTGCAGCTTTGTCCGGCAGGTGCCTTCCCAGTGGGGGGGACACACATTCCTTGCTGAAGGATGCGTCCTGGTGGGGTCTATCCCCCTTGCTCCATTTCTCCCCTTTCAGAGACAAGGAGCAAAACCTCACTCCAGCCGTTGGCTCTATGATGCCTCCAACCACATCCTGACCCCCTACTTTAAGGGTAAAGCCGGTTGTAAAGGGAGAAACAGAGTCCCCAGGCCACACCCTCCAACGAGCTCCAAAGTTTGAGCAACTTGCCTTTCAAAACAGGCCAGGAGGGAGGTGACTGCTATAAAAATACCAATTAACACGGTGAAACTTGTACATTTCTGGGACTAAACATTTGACATTCTGCACTCGGTTTGTGTCCCCGTGTGGTCCCTGTGCACCCAGGGTCCAGAGTCTGGAGGCCTGAGAACAGCATGCAGGCAGGCATGGAAATGCCCTCCCCCCCACCCCCAGGCAAGCCACATCCGTGAGCATCTTTGTCAGTTGGAGGTGTTGAAAGATGTGACAGCCAGTCTGATGGCAGTGTTCCGAGGGCATCAGCGCTAAAAGCTCCAGGATACACACGCTCTGTTCAAAGATTGCCTTCCAACGCCTGCTCTGTGCTTCTCCCTAATCAGCTGCTTGGCCACGCACCGTCATGTTTGATGCATGTGTCCTGAAGGACTCACCTGTTTTTCTGTGGCATCCCGGGATTCAGGCTCAGGCAAATGGCCAGAGCTCTGTGATAAAACCAGCAGCCCCGCATCTGTGTCTTCCTAGCAGCCCATCAGAAGGGCCTTGAAAAAAAGGCATGGCTCTGAGAGATGCCAGAATTAAACTGGAGGGCAAAGCTCCATGCCTAAAATAAAGACCGTGGGAACTGCTCTCTTCTGTAGCTGGACAAAGCGTTTTCATTTAAAATCGACCTAAGTTGGAACGGATACCTTTGATCACCACCTCTGGGCTCTCATACCCTTGGCTCGGTGCCCTGGAAGGGATTGAGTTCCAGGCAGAGGGGGAAGCTGGGGCCAGGGCCTGGCTCTGGGGTTGGATGGCGAGAGGAACAGTGAGTGGCCCAGGACAGCTGGAGAGGCTGGGGAGGGAGGGGCGTGTGGGGGAGAGTGCCAGGTTCTAGGGGTGAGAGGATATCTGTGCCGCGGTGAGGGAGGGACTCTGGCTGGCCCCGCCACAGCACCAGTCTGTACAGGGCTCCTGGGGCCACTGGTTTCTGCTCTGGGAGCCACAGGCTCTCTTGAGCTGGGCAATGGTCTCGGTCCCCTTAATGCTGCAGGGTTACTCACCACCCTCAGACCCCCTTCGGGCTGTCAGATGTGTTTCCCTATTAGATGACCCAAATTTAGGGGAAAGGCCTCTGAATTTTTATCTCCCTTTAAAAAAGAGGGCAGTTCTTTCATTTGAAAAGGTTTTTCTTTTGCTTGCTTTGAGATTTTAACATTGTAGCCCAGAGTAGTGGATAAGAGTGTGGGGTTATCTGCTCGAAGAGACACAGCTTAAAATCCCATTTCCTCCACTAGTAACTACTGTGCCGATTGGGCAAACCTCCTCCCTTCTCTGAGCCTCAGTTTTCTCATCTGCAAAAGGGAACACGCCCAGTGGAGGTTAGTCCTTGTCATCGGAGGCTTGACAGCGAAGACTGAGGGTCTGTGCTCTACGGGCAGGGCCATGCACCCAGGAGTGGCTCAGGGAGGAGGTGAGCGAGTCCTGCAGACTGAGAGGGTGACTCCACAGCCTGGGGAGAGGAGGGGAACAGACGGGCATTCTGAGCAGCTGGAATAGTGTGGGCAAAGGCTCAAGAGCCTGGTAGACTTGGTGTCTGTCGGGGAGCGAGTGAGTGAGGACCGAGGGCAGCTGAGTGGGGCTGCACAGGGCCTGAGGGAATTAACTGGATCCGCCAGGACAAGGACTTAAAAGAAATTTTTTTAACAGCGGCCTAAAGTTAAGGGATGCACGTTCTAGCGTGACCCTGTCTGAATCCAGTTGTAGGAATGTAACAAACCAGAAGGTCACAAACAGCGTCCTTACTACAAACGAGATGCTCCATGTTCTGTGTTTTTTAATTGCATGTCTTGACCCTGTAAATTGATTTCAGACTCCTTCCTGGGCCTCCTCTGGTGAGGGGTCCAGGCAGGGCCAGGCAGGGCAGGATCAGGATGGCTGGTGGATCCCCCTCGAGGGCAGTGCCCGGCAAGCCTGGCTGGGGAGAAGAGGAGGATGGATGCTGGAGCTGCCAAGGTGGAAGAGGGGGCTGCTGTGCTGGGGATGGAAAGGTCTGATGGCGTGGGCACCCCCCCCACACCCCGTCAAGTTCCTTGATTACAGATGCCTGCCCCAGAGACTCAGCATGGAGTCCCTGGGCTGGAGTGGGGAGTGAGGCACCAACTGCCAGCCAGCTCTCAAACCCACAGTTCAAGCGCCCACAGATTCAAAAGAAGAACCGGAAAAGGGAGGAATCAGGTGCCGGCGGGTGGTAGATAAAGTCTTTCCCAACAGGGGCGGCAGACAAGCAGGCAGGATGGGGGAAGAGCAGCTGGAAGCTGCTGGGGCGGGAGGGCCTCCCGGCTCAGAACCCCTGCACACACACTGCTCTCCCAGGCAGGCGAGCCTCGAGGGCCAGGCCAGGGTCCACGCCCCACGGTGTCGCCTACCCCTGGTATCCGGCCCAGCACAGGGCCTGAGGTGTTAGACAGGCTTGGGGCAGGAGGCAGGGAGTCCCTGGGGGTCCTGTCATGCCCGGAGGCCACCCTGTGCTGCAGTGCCCTGTGCTGTGGGCTTCTCACTTACGTGGGCAGAAGAGTCAGGCTGGCATTTGCCTTTCCACGTTCACGGTGAGGACTTAGGACTGTTCTGGCTTCCCTGCCTCCTTGTCACTGGGGAAAGGCAGCCTGACCCTGTGGCAGGCATACTGTGTTCTTGGACCCATTTTTTCTCATGACAACCCTGCAAGTTTGGCATTGTTTTTCTCCCCTTGTTGCAGGGAAGATACCGAGGTTCAGAGAAGTAAAGTCACTTGCCTAAGGTTGCACAGTTTTTAATGGCAGAGCCAGGATCCAAACCCAGGCCTGCTACCTCTGGAAACTGGTCTTCTCCCAGGCACTCCTCCCCCGCCCCCCCGCCCCCCGCCATTTCTGTTCAGGCCGCAGGCTTCCTAGCAGTCCCTGGAGCTGCCAATAAGTGAGGGATGGAGGATGTACCATCCCTGAAAACACCATCTCCTGCAAAGTAGGAGTGGGCAGGGCTTGGGGTGTAGCCGTGCTGCCCAGTGCAAGCTTCTGGGTGCTTGCAGTTGTGTGGGGCTGGGGTGGTGGCCCTGGGGAGTGGAGCCCTCCCAGACGCCCAGCTGCAACTCTTTCCCAATCCTTCTCTCCTCCGACTCGCCATGGACCTCACCCAACAGTGCTGCACCCCCTCCCGGGTCCCGAACCATCCACACTGACACAGGCTCACAGTTCTCCCATCCAGAAAAACTCCCCCTGGACTCGACCTTCAAATTCTCCCTGCGCCTCCCGCCCCCTCTTGTCCTTTCAGACCTGCATTGGGAAGAACAGCCACCTCCAGCCCCTTCTCCCTTGTGCCACCAATCCGTCCCTCCTGCAGAAAACACGCCAGGCTCCTTGAAGTGCTTTCCTCCCGGTGCCTGTCCGGGCCTGTAGGCTGCACCGGGATGCACAGAATTAGCCAAAAGCAGCTTTGTGGTGCTGCTGCAGCCCAGATCTCTTGGTGTGCGGAGGTTCCTCCGCGCCTGGAGCTGCTGCAGCCATCCTGAGCACCGCAGAGCCCTGCGGTCATTTACCGTCGCAGATGAGTTCTTCAAGTCTCCAAACCCGAGTTACAGCCAAGATTCAGAACTGACTGACGCCGAACTCATTCCTGGTGCCATGGGGTGAGAGTAAGGGGTGAGGGCCCTCTTCCCTCCTTCTCTGCTCAGATCCCCTCTTCGAGCGTCCCCACGTGTCAACCGGGTGGAGCGGGAAGGAGCGAGAAGCCCTGCCCATCAGGTATTGCGGACACGGGGCCTGTCTCTGGGTGCAGGGTGTGGGGTGGACTCTCTTGGGCACTTTCGTGGCCACTCAGGGGCCCCCAATCGGGCTCCTGTGGTTCTCCCTCCTGCTACAGCCTCAGGAATCCAAGGTCCGCCCCAGTCCTCTTCCCTGGGCCGTTTGCCCCTCTTGACAGCCCATGAATCTAAGAGAATCCCCAGGCTGGCCCACTCGGCCCTGGCCCACCTTGTCCCCCGGGAGACACACTCCCTTTGCTGAACTAGGGCCAAAGCATGATGCAGCTGATACAGGGCTTGAGACAGGCGCCAGCCAGCGTGCCATCCCTGTGGCACTCAGGGGGCACACCTCAAGCTCTGTGAGCATCCCAAGGAAGCCCCTCTGCATCTAGGGTGAGAAGCAGGCCCCCGCAGGGCAGGTTGGGTGCCCCAGCAGCTCTGTCCAAGCCCTCTCTTCACCCACACTGTCTGGTCCGTGGTTTCCATGTGATCTTGCAGCCGTGCAGCCACCTGTCAGCCTCCAACTGTGGAAAAGTATGCTTCCTACCAGGCGTCTGACAAAGCCCTCTCTTAGCATCTGATGTCTCCTGTGCTTGGTGCTACCGCGAATGCTCACAGTCTGGCACCGGTCACACTTGGCTGGGTCTGACTCCGCTGCCTGGCCCGAGTGCTGGCTTTTCTTCCTTAAGCACAGTCAGACAAACTTGGGTTCAAATCCCAACTCTACCATTTAGGAACTCTGTGGCTTTGGACCTCTAAGACCTTCTGTTTTCTTTTCTTCAAAATGGGGTTGCAATCGTTGCCTCATAGGATTGTCACGGTGTTTATTTTTATTTTATTTATTTATTTACTTACTTACTTATTGCTGCGTTGGGTCTTCGTTGATGTGCGCGGGCTTTCTCTAGTTGCGGCGAGCAAGGGGCTCCTCTTCGCTGTGTTGTCCAGGCTTCTCATTGTGGTGACTTCTCTCGTTGCAGAGCACAGGCTCTAGGTGCACAGGTCTCAGTAGTTGCAGCACACGGGCTCAGTAGTTGTGGCTCATGGGCGGCATGTGGGATCTTTCCGGACCAGGGTTTGAACCCGTGTCTCCTACATTGGCAGGAGGATTTTTTTTTTTTTAATAAATAAATAAATTTATTTATTTATTTATGGCTGTGTTGGGTCTTCGTTGCTGCACGCGGGCTTTCTCTAGTTGCGGCGAGTGGGGGCTACTCTTCATTGTGGTGCGCAGGCTTCTCATTGCGGTGGCTTCTCTTGTTGCGGAGCACGGACTCTAGGCATGTGGGCTTCAGTAGTTGTGGCACACGGTCTCAGTAGTTGTGGCCCACAGGCTTAGCTGCTCCGCAGCATGTGGGACCTTCCCGGACCAGGGCTCAAACCTGTGTCCCCTGCATTGGCAGGCAGATTCTGAACCGCTGTGCCACCAGGGAAGTCCTGGCAGGAGGACTCTTAACCCCTGCGCCACCAGGGAAGTCCTGGCAGGAGGATTCTTAACCCCTGCACCACCAGGGAAGTCCTGTCACGGTGTTTAGTTGACATAGGGTCTGTGCCACACGGAGCCAGAATACGTTTTCTATACGTTTTCTTTCCCCTCTGTCCTTGGGCCAGTTCTGGCCTCACTGTACGTGTGTGTTCCTGCTTCCAGACCCCCAGGGCATCACCACCCCTTCGCCTCCTCCCTAGTCACAGTTAGTGGTTCCCTCTCCGCCAGGCTTCCCACTCCAGGCTCCCTCCCGTCCCTGTTAGACTGGGGACATTGCCAGGGCAGGGAGCCCCTCTGGACCTCAAACAGGGCCTGTGATCTAACTGATACTCTTAAATGTTTGCTGGAGCTGCAAACAACTGGTAGCTGAAAAGCATCTGTGGACTCAGAACTTACTCTGAACCTGTCTGTAGCACGGGGCCTTAACTGGTGGATGCTTCTAGGTGGCCACCGATTGGAGCAGCCTGGACCCCAGAGGGGCTTCTTGGAGGCACAGGTCCAGGAGAGGAGGTGGGAGCTGGGCTGCCATGGTCCAGGCACTGGGGTGCTGACACCCAGTAAAAAGAAGGGGCCCTGGAAGCAGTTAGCTATATCATCAGGTCAGAACCCAATCGCCTTTGCTGCAAGAGCAGGCCTCCCGTCCTCCTCCTTGTTTGGGCCTGCTGTCTCCTGACTGACGGACCTTACTGGTCCACAGAGATGGCCTCATCCCTTCACTTTTTGGAGACAGCAGTTTCACCTGAGGTCTGAGGTTCTCTCTGTGGCAGACCTGAGCCAAGACCATACACTTCCACAGTCCTGTCCCTCTGACCTTAAAATAACAAATCCCAGAAGAATACAGAACAATGATCATCTATTTTTATAGATTTCCCCAGAAATGTAAAAGATTGGCTTAATTGCACTAGCAGATTCCTTCATTTTCTAGAAAGACACCTCAAATGGGGATAATTTTTTAAGACAGTTGGATGAACGTCTTCCTGCCAGGACAAACAGGAAGGTGGCCTCGCCGTGCTGACAGCACGTCCAGCCTCCCCGGGCCTGGAGGGGCCTCTTAGATACGGGAGAGAAGGAGCAAGCGGCCCTGGGGGAGGGGGAGAGGCCTCGGCGTAGCCACTTTCCCGGTGGTTTTGGTTGGGTTCCAACCTGCCGACCCTCATGAGGAAACACCAGCCTGTTGCTGGCGCTTGGCTGGCTGCCTCGCAGGGTCACCATGAGAACCAGATGAGGGGAGGTACGGAAGAGTTGGCAAGTGGTTCCTGAGCCGAGTTTGGGGGACTAACTAGGCGTTGGCCAGGTGAGGAGGTGGCGGTCCCAGGCAGAGAGGACGGCAGAGGTGGCTGCAGAGGGGGGCGGTGGCCTGTGCGCAGGAAGGACACAGCATGGGCTGGAGAGCACTGCTCATCTCGCCTCCTGTCCTCTCGGCCCACCTGGGACCCTGGGGGGGTCATGCACAACCCCTCTCCCGCCGGCTCTGCACCCCTACCCTGCCCCTGCCACACCTCCAACCTCAGGCCTGAATCAAGGCTCCTTGTTTTATGACAAAATGAATATATCGTTCTAGCTAAACAGCAGCCACTAGCAGCCCAGAGGTCCACAGTGCGGTGTGAAGTCCTCTCCCCGCCGCTCACCGGAGGGGCGCCCCCGGGGCTGGCTCAGTGGCGTCTCCACGCGTGAGCATCACACAGGACAAAGTCAACCCACTGTGACGTCCAGACACGCCAGTCGATTCCCTGGAACTGGCTTGAGTTCTTCGGGGGAGGGGGTGTCTCTTTAGTTGCTCCCCAGGAAGCTCAAAATATCTGTTTGGCCCGAGCTTGGAGGGATTAGCGGTGTGGAGGACCCTGTCCGCCCCTGCCCCCGAGTCTCCCAGGGGGCCTGGCCTCACCTCCCTTGAGGATCCGGCCCAGGGCTGAGCTGAAAGGACCCAAGAAGAAACCAAAGAAACCGGCCTGGCCTCTTGCCAGAGCCACACGGACCGCAGGTGGGAGGCCCACGCCTCACTTCTCCAGCCACCTAAACCCTGCTGCTCCCACGCGAGTGGCTCCAACACATTTTCTCCCGATTAGCAACCTGGCCAGCACGTTCTAGGCTGCTCGATGCCGACCTCAGTCTAGAACTGTCTGTCATTCATCTGCAGGAGAGGGAAGGCGCTGGGGGACAGGGCGTACTGAAGGTGGGCGTGGCTTGTGCAGCTGAAGTCCAGGCGGGGGGAGAGGTGGCAGCTGTGCTGACCCTGCACAGGATCTGACCAGCGCCTCAGAGCCTGCGGGAGGGCGGGCCGCCCAGCCAGGCAGGCTGCTGCTTTGAGGGCTTTCAAATTGTTTTCCTAGGTGCCTCTGATGAGAGGGGGGTGGTACACGGGGGTGGGGGAGAAGACAGCTCCCGGAGAACTGCCTTCGTCATGCTCACGGCCAAATGGCTGCATAAGGAGCACCTCTGCGTTGTTGGAAAACTGCTTCTGGGGCATTGCTTATTATAGTCTATAAAAACTTGACAAATTCTCCAAGCTCAGATTCAGGGAAAGGTGTGTCTCTCCTGATTGTTCCCTGGCATGCCTCCCCCTCAGGCTGGGGAGAGCCCTGGGCAGACCTGCCTCCCTCTGTGCATCTGTCTATGCCAGGAAGTGCTTCTTCCTGCCAGGAAGGGTTTCATTATTTTGTTTCCTGCCTCTTTCCTCTTTACTTCTCATCCTTCACCAGCTTCGGGTTGTCTCAGACCTGTGATTTTATCCAACGTGGCTTCTTGACCTTTGGGAGGGAGAGTGGTTGGAAGCGTGGGGTCTGGGGTCATCCAGCCCGGGGTCGGGGGGGTGGTGGTGGCAGCTCCGCTCCATACCTGCAGAGAAACTGAAAGCTAGAGGCTTGACCTCCCTGACCCCAGACTCTTCCTCTCTGTAAAATGGAGCCCTTACACACTTGTGCCTTGGGTGTGTTGGGAAGTATAGAGTCATCACGTGTAAAGCACTTGGACACCACCTGCGCACACTGAGGGCGTGGGACGTGTGAGTGTGAGGCACGGTCCTCAAGGGGAAGCAGGGGATCGAAGTTACCACTCTCTCCTTTTCCTTCCCCTGCAGGAGGGCAGTCAGTGACCCACACCGGCCTCCCCATTGTGGTGTCTCTGGCCAACAAGGCCGTGTCCTTCGGCTGCAGGATTACCTACCCATACACCCCCACCTTCAAGCACTTCACAGTCAGCTACTTTTACGTGGACCTCCTGGGCCGGACGAGCTCTGAGGAGAAGACCAGCTGCAAACCTGGTCCAGGCAGAGAGAACCAGACCCACACCGAAGAGTGTCAGATCACCCCCAAGCTGCCTGACGCAGCTGCCACTGGCACCTACTACTGCTCCGTCCGCTGGCCGGGCTCCAGGGTGACAGGCAACGGCACCTTCATCCTGGTCAGAGGTGAGCTTCCTCCGCGTCTCTTCCCAGGGCGAAGGGCCCGGAGGTTTCAGCCGGCAGACTTTGGGGCACAGGAGCCGAAGTGGGGAACGTTTGCCTCATTGTTCAGCTTTGGCAAAACAGAACAGAGCAGCCTCGGGGAGCCCCTGGCCACACAGGTGTGCCGAGACGCCCATCTTTGTGTGGCAGAGGCCTGGGGTGTGGGTCTGACTACCTCTGGCAGGCCCTTTTCTCAGTGTCCCTTTGGCACTATTAGTTCGGTGAGCACAGAATGGGGCATGTGCACGTGTGTTTGCAGAGACCTGTGAACAAAGACACGGCTCGTGTGTATCTTTCTGGGGACAGATTCCTAGTTTTCTTCACGTTCTCAAAAGAGTAATGACTCCAAAAGGTTAAGAACAGCCCATCACTGAAGTCGCGATTCTCTGAGGCACCTCTGCGACTCCCGCTGGTAGGGGCCAGGGTTACAGAATCCCACGGACCTGAGTTTGGCCCTCAGTCCTGCTGCTTGCCAGGATATCACCTTGGACCTACTCTTCATGGCAATACCCTGCCTGTCAGAGGCTTTTCCTGGGATGAGTGAGATCCTGAATGCGAGGGCTGGCGCCCGGTAGCAGGACGTGCTAGTTAAATAACAGACGCTCGTGAGCCTGGCATGTGGTTGGCACGCTGTAATTTTGGGCCAACCAGCTGGACAGAGGGGTGGACAGAGGCATGGAAGGAGAAAGTGGTGGATGAAAGGCTGGATGGCTCAAGGGAAGGGGCTGGGCTGTGCTCTCACCTACCCCTGGTGCCGGCAGCACCTGCCAGGCCTTGTGCAAGCCCACCCCCTTCACCCTCACCACTCCTGCCTGCATGATCACCACTTCACGTGTGGAAAGGAGGAGGCCTCAGGAGGCGAAATGGCTCACCCAGGTCCCATAAGCACCTCTCGGCGGACCCAAGTCACCGAGGCAGGGGCACCTAAGAAGCAAAGGATGTAGTCCTGACTCCTAACAGGAATCAAGGCAGCAAACATAGAAACGTAGCCAAGGCGAGTGTGGGAAGGAGGACCTCAGCAGAGGCGGGGTCTGGGGGTCCTGGTGGGGGAGAGTTGTAAGTAGGGTTGGGGGGTGGGGGGTGTCTCTCCCAGGCAACTAACGTCTCTGCTTCCCTGCCCTGCACCCAGACACAGGCTACCGAGAGCCCCCGCAGGGCCCCCAGGACCTCCTGCTTCTTTGCTTCATCGGCCTCCTGGCTGTCCTTGGCATCCTGGCCACGGCCCTGCTGCTCTGGAAGAAGGTAGGGGCTGCGGGCACACGGCGACGCTGCCCCCACCCCACTCACCATGGCTTAGGGATGCCACCCCATGAGGGGGTGCCTGGAATAGGTGTTCCTCGTGGCCGCTTGCACCAGGGCCCCCTCCCTCGTCCTGCGCTGTGGCTGGGCCTGTGCTGCCAACTCACCACCACCAGGTCCTTTTTGATCTTGTTGCAAGAAATCAGGGCTCTTGAGCCTTTTCCGGGTCACGGGTCCCTCTGAGTGTCTGATGGAAGCCATGAGCCCGCGTGCTTACCATTTCTAGCCCTCCAGATTAGGAAACCTTATCTCAGATTTTCTGGATCCCCGGCAGCCCAGAAGGAAGGAAGACACCTTTCCTCAGGGCCGCTGGGTGCCAGGCACCCTCCCAGGCGTGCTCTGGTTCGCGTCGCAGCGTCACCTGGTGAGAGACTTTTCTTCCCATTTTACAGCTCTGAAAAGTGAGGCTCAGAGAGGCGGTGACTGGCCCTTAATATATTTCCTCCCCACCCTGTTGTTCTTCCAAGGATGGGTACAGGCAGGACAGCTCTTGTTTGCCCTCACCGAGCAGCTCCCAGGCTTCAACCTGGGTGTGGACACAGTAACTGGGCTTCAGGCAGGGGTGCTGAGGGACTCATACTCCGTTTGTGGACCCCCCCGCCACTTGGCTTACTGTATGACCACACAAACGCCTCCCATGAAGTGTGAAGCACAGCCGGTGAGGGCAGAGCAGAGTCAGGGCAAGACCTTGACCCTGAGCCCTCACTTCAGCCCCTGCTCTGCAAAAAGAGGATTTTTTTTCTTTTTTTTTTTTTGCGGTACGCAGGCCTCTCACTGTTGTGGCCTCTCCTGTTGCGGAGCACAGGCTCCGGACGCACAGGCTCAGCGGCCATGGCTCACGGGCCCAGCCGCTCCGCAGCAATGTGGGATCTTCCCAGACTGGGGCACGAACCCGTGTCCCCTGCATCAGCAGGCGGACTCTCAACCACTGTGCCACCAGGGAAGCCCCAAAAAGAGGATTTTAATGACTGGATCTCAGTGTCCTGAGAGGCCAGGGAGACAGTGGTGCAGAGTAGGTGCTCAGTAAAGTCTCGAAGGGAGGATGGGAGAGCGTGAACCTCGAAGCCTCAGCTTGACCTCAGATCCCAGCCCCTCCTCCTGCCACACGGCCTCGGAGACCCTGCCTCCTTCGTCCCTCTCCCTCTCGCCTTCCCTCCTCTCCTTCCAGGAATAGCTGTTGAGTGTCTAGTGTGTGCCAGGCACTGGGCTAATCGTCAGACACAGTGGAAAGCAAGACAGATGCAGCCCCTGTCCTCTTGTCAAGTTTCGACCCTCTCCGAGTGTGTTTTCTCCTCCAGAAATGGGGATAAGGATGGATCCCCACCCTTACCCGAAAAGGGTGGAAGAGACCGCATTTGCGAGTCACCAGCTGGTGCCCGACCCCTGGTGGGAGCACAGTGCATGGACACTTCCTCCTGTCCCTCCCTGCACTTGAGGGAGGAGGGGCTGCTGTGAGAACCTGGTCCTGAAGGAGAGAGAACTCAGGAGGCCAGAAGCTGCTGCTGGGTTTGTGTTGCCAGAGAAGTTCCCAGAGCTTCCCGGAGCTGGATCCAAATTCGGACGTGGCCCCTGTAGGTGCTGCCCCAGAACTGGATGGCCAGCGTTTGAACCATGAGCTGAGCGCAGGAGCAAAGCATGCAGTGGGAGCCCCGGCCAGAGACAGGCCCGGCAGCCAGCCACGGGGGCCGGGAGGACAGGGCCGAGGAGGAAGAGGCATGGAGGACGCCAGCAGCACATCTGATAAATGAATCGAAGCCGGAGCCACTGACTCAGAAGACGCAGATGATTCCTGTCCTGAGAGCAGGTTCGAGGGCTCAACCTGGGGTCAAGGTTGGCTCCCCGGAGCAGGCAGCCTCCGATGCTGATCCGTCCTCATCCTCGCAGGGCATCAGACACAGTCTCCCTCCTCCACGGCACACTCCTTCCTTGGTCCTAGGATCCCCCGGTGGCCCTGTGCTGGGTCACCCACATTTTCATGGCCTCTGAACATTGGCACCTCCCAGGCCCCTTCCTCAGAGATCTCCTCATCTGTCTACGCTCCTCCGTGACGGCTCTGCTCCCGGGATTACAGTCCCACCCAATGTGGCTGCCCAGAGCCCCCCAGCCCCCCACCCCGAGCCCCAGATCACGTCCACTCCGTGTGGGCACCCACGGGCGTCTGCACCCACCTGGTCAGGAACAGCACTCCTTAGTCCCCCCAGGTCGGCCCCAGCTCAGCACATGGTACCAGGCCCCCAGATGCTCAGGCCAGAAGGCTTGCTGCTGTGCCCGCCCCCTCCCTCCCCCTACGGCCGATCCCTCGGCAAGTCCTGCCGATAGTCTGTCCAGGATCCAGCCCCTTCTCTCCTGCCCCAACCCCAGCCCCGGCTTCCGTCACCCCTCGCCCAGAATGTGGGTCTCCCTGCTTCTCGCTTGGTTCTTCTTGCTTTGCTCCCCACACCCTTGCTTCTGTGTCATTACCGTCTCCTCCACCAGAGCATAAGCCCCAGAATGAAGGGACTTGGTGTCCCCAGTGTCTGGGAGACCCTGACACATAGTGCTTATGGAAGGAGTGGTGGAGTAAATGAGAGCTGAGACCTGAAAGATGAGTCAGAGGTGGCCAGGCTGTGAGGTGGGCAAGGTGATAGTATCGCTCCCATTTTACAGAGGGGGAAACAGAGGCTCTACAGGTTTCCTGAGCTGCCGATTGGTTTATTCATTTGAAAATCACAATTGGAAGGGTAAATGCTGATGGTCTGGGACAGGGCACCCAGATGGGGCAAGGCTGGCTCCAAGGAGCATCACCACCCCAGTAATAACACTGCACTGTTTCCCTGGCCTGGGACACATCCTCAGACTCCTGTCCTATGTTCAGGGCACAAGCAAACCCTGAGAAGTCTGCCCCAGCCCCTGGTAGACATGGACTCCTCACGAACCCACAGTGGCAGTTACCTCCCTGGCGGCCCCACCAGCCTCAATAGGAATGCCACGAGGCCAGGCCTGGGTGCTGCTCCCCATGGGGTCCAGGAGAGCCCCTGCCCATGAGCCCACACCGCCAGCCTTGGCAGTGAAGTAGGTGGTGCAGGGCAGGGGCACGAGATTTGAGAACTGGGCATCTGGGTTTGATCCAAGGGCAGTCAATGACTAGCTGGACAAACCTGTTTCCTCCTCTGGCAAGTGGGAAGTCCATGCCCACCTCCTTAGGCTACTATGAGAATTAAATGACAATAAGTCCCAGAGTTCTTTGTAAACTGTGAAGTGCTGCCCGGATGCCTGCACCGATCTCTCTGTGAGACCTGCACTTTCAAACAAAACAGGGGAGTGAAAACTCCAGGTACTGCCAGATCAGCATCTTGGTGAATCACACAGACCTGGGTTCCAATCCTGCCCCTGCCCCTTCTGGCTCTGTGACCTGGGGCAAGTTGTCAGCCCTCTCTGAGCCTTCGCAGCCTCATGGGTGGAACAGGGATGATATGAAGACTGGTCTTGCAGGTTTGTTGAGAGGCACAGGAGATAAGGCAAGTGATGCCTTTAGAGCCCCACCTGGCACCCAGTGAGGCTCCAGGTACTCCCGAGCCGTTATTATGCTGCGACTGGGGGTGGCGCTGGCTTCTGCCCGAGTGTTAAGCAGCTCTCGAGAGCTAATCCCAAGTAAATGGTCTGGGGATTGGCAGGCGGCTAGGGTTTTTAATTAGGTCCTGCCCCGAGATGAGGCTGTGTTGCTTCACTGTTGGCAGTGTGGTGTGCCTGAGATGAGGGGGGCGTCCGGACAGCCTCCCTCTGACTTGGAAGGAGCTGAGCCCTCACCCTCCCGAAGGCCCACTGCCCTGGCCTCCACGACCATTAGCGCTTCACGCAGCACCCAGCGTGAGCTTTCTGAAACCACTTTCTGATCCTGGCGCCTCC